>NC_138786.1:60923547-62123547 GCF_965178545.1 Coloeus monedula | reverse complement strand
AGACAAGGGCCTGGAGGGACAGGACAAGGGGGAATGGCTTCCCACTGCCACAGGGCAGGGTCAGATGGGATTTTGGGAAGGAATTCCTGGCTGTGAGGGCAGGCAGACCCTGGCACAAGGTGCCCAGAGAAGCTGTGGCTGCCTCATCCCTGGAATATTCCAGGCCAGGTTGGACAGGGCTTGGAGCAACCTGGGATAGTGGAAGGTGTCCCTGCCCATGGCAGGGGTTTGAAATAAATTGGTCTTTAAGGTCTCTTCCAACTCAAACCATTCTATTAAAGCATTGGTTTCTCAGGTTCTCAGGTAACAAAATAAATCCAAAAGAAGTGTTTCCATAAATCCCATGGACTGTACTGCAAAGGTCAAGGCTTCGTTTAGGGTTTTTTTGCCCCTCCCAAAGTTCAGTTTCTATGTAATGTAAAATTCAATGAAATGGATGGACTCTGAGCCACCATTCAACGCTTGGGGAGTTGGGATAATTTAAAGCTTTTGGAGCAGGGACCATATTTTTTGCTTTGTGTCACTTCAGACCCTCTGACTTGCTACAGTCACACAAATAAATTTGTAGCAAATAATAATAATAACAAAAAATACATAACATATTTTCACCAGTGGCAATCTTTCCCAAATTGTCGCCAGTCACAAACAGAGAAAAAAAACATAAGGAGGACAGAAACAGCTATTTTACTTGAACAATTGACAAAATGAGCACCTGCTCACAAAGAATCCAGCAAGACTGGGAGGTGCCTTATCACTAAAAATGCTCTATCAACCCGTTCAGAATATATCAACAAATTCATCTGAATATTTTCAAGGAGCAAATTCCTTGTGTTCTCTCACAATTGGAATAAGCTTGTTCTCACAAGGCACTTCTGGGCGTATTTGGGCTGCACTCACCAAAACGGCAAAGAATAAGGTCCCAAAATCAAAGGATCTACTGGCACAGGAGAAATTGGAGGCACCTGAAGCAGCGGAATTAGGAGCTGGTTACAGCCACCACGCCCAGACAGAGACCAAACCGCACTTTTAATGCGAATTTGGGTGATAACGATGCTATTTCATCTTTTTTGGCGCTTGTCATCTTGGGTGCTCAGACGGCAAACTCGAACACATGGCGAAGGTGGGGGAAAAGCAGCTTCTCCTGGCCCTGATCCGCTGTCTTTTCTCGCATCCCCATCAAACTCCGGGCAGGTGCAGGGCTCCGCCGGGGAGAGCTCGGTGCCTTTGCAACCCGATCCTGCCGCGGGCAGGAGCCGCTTTCATGTGCTGCGTGTTTGGGCAGGTCCGTGTCCCGCGGCCGGCACAAAGAAATCCGCCCTAAGAGAATAATTGGATGTTAATTTCCTCCAGCTTTGCCTTCATTAAGCACAATTTGAGAAAATAGCACCGCGCCAGGAGAGAGCGGTTGTCCTTTAAAGGTGCGCTTTGCTTGGGTACCTGCGGGGGTGGCTGTGCAGGGACCCGTGGGAGCAGCAGTGCGGCCAGGGTGCCCAAATTCCTTGGAAAACCCGAGTGGGAGACATCACAGCCCCCCGGGGAGGTGCTTGAGGGGTTCTGTCCTCACCCCCACGGGTACCATCCGAGCTGAGGTCGTGCTGTCCCCGCCCGCACTTGCCAAGAACCCTGACGGATGGCAGCTCCCGTGCTGCTCCTGCTGAGGCTGAGAGGGGATTACTTAATTAACGATGCAGGAGTGCCAGGTGAAAGCTTATCTATCCAGAGAGAGCGTGCCCCGATTCCTCGGCGTTGTACACATGTGGTATCGTTTTTCCATTATTTGGAACATACAGGACTAAATTAATAACAGTTCCTACAAGGCCCTGGGGCTCTCCGTGGAAGAATTTTGATCTCCTTAGGAAAGGCTCACCATTTCTCATAGGAGAGATGCACTTGACTCCTGACCTCTTTTCAAAGGCACCTGTGTGAGCTTTTAAAATCCACTGCCACCAATTATCCACTTTCAACCTGAAGTGTTTAAACCTCGGACCACATTAACAGAGCTTAGCACATAGCCATGTCATTGCAGACTTCCTGATGTGAGGAGATGCCTTGACACGGCTGAAAGAGAGTTTAGGGATGAGGCATGAGATTATCAGCTTCTCCTCCTGACAGCTTCAAACAAAGGAGCCTTTTAGCCACCTGGTTTGTGTCTCCCACACCTGCATTAAGATTGGGAGACAAACCTTTGTACTGCTGCCTTGATCCTATTATTTGCATGTACCTGTCCACAGTCACACTGCATCACTTAATAGCCTTCAGAGAGACCAAAGGGAAGAAGATGCACATCTACTATTTCTCTTTCAGGTTTAATACCTTTTCTTTTTTTCTTTTTTTTTTTTTTTCCTCTCCAAGGCTGCAAGACTTTTAGGACACTACGGCATTTATTTAAACTCTAAGGAGATTTATTTGGCATGGGGGATGGAGGAGGAGAGGCTGAGGATGTAGATGAGGGTTGAAAAGGGACAGGAGGCCGTTTTAAGGGTTTCTGGCTGGGCTGCAGAGAGCAAAGCCCAGTTCCTGCCCCCAGCACCAGGCAGTCATTTGGCTTTGGGACTCCTCTGCTCCCTGCTTTGGTTTCACACTGAGGCCACCTCTGTCCTCTTGTCCCTGTGAAGAGTCACCTGCAGCTCTCCCTGCTGCTGCCTCCAAGTCCAGACAGTGAAGGATGCTGGCACTCGAGTGCTTCACCTGCACCCCAGGCACCTGCTTCTCTTCTCAGCCCCTTCCTCCCCTCAAAATGGCCCTGCTTTCTTACACCTATGGGCTCAAATGTCCCAAGAAATCTGCTCCAAGGCCAGACTCAGCCTGGATGCAGAGTCCAGGATGTGCCCTGCTTCCATCTCCCTCTGCCTGTTGGTGAAATTAGCTTTGTGTTCTCTGTTCCAGAGCTGAAGGCATGTCTAGATTTTAAATTAAATTCATATTCTCTTTCCCATGAAGGACAGAACATTATTAACCTCCTGGATCCAGCCCTGGCTGACAAGGTTTCCATGCAAGGGGAGGTTTCATCCATAGCCTGTGCATATGCATTGCTGCATTTCAGCCTCAGCCAGCTCCTTGATTCATCAATGTAACTGAGGAAGGTAGAAATATTAGAGTTGCATTCATATTCCAGGCCTGGTTTAAATCACCAGCGTTGTGGAAAGCTCTGGATAGGTCCAAAAAAAAAAAAAAAAAAAAAAAAAGGGGAGGGAAGAAAAGAGTTTTCTGGTTCTAGTTTTTCACATTTTCTTTTCCCCTCTGAAAAGTGAAACCCTCCAGCTGCCCAGCATTGCACAATGGCCCAAATGCTGCGAGTTCCAGCCCTAATCCCAGCCTGCTCCGCACGCCAGGCCCAGCAGGGCTCGGCAAAGTGCCCCACTGCCATCCTGCTTCCCAGGCCCGTCCCTCCCACAGGCGTCCCTTCTTCCTGGGGTCACAGCAAGGGGCTTGTCCCCATCACCAGGCTGTGCATTTGACCTCTGACCTCGTCCAGCAGCTGCAAGAACCACAGGAGGACAAAGAACAGGGTCAGCTCCCTTGGCCATCCTGTGATTTGTGCTGCCACAGGAAGCAAAGTGAATGGAAATCTCCAGATTTCGGTCATGTGTTGGACATGCTTTCCATTATGGTCAAATGAGTGCTGCCAGCGTTCTACCAGCATGCCAGGTGGGATGAAACCAAGCCCAAATATCTTCCCCAGCTACCAGATGATGGATAAACTCCTTGTTGTCCTTCTGTCTCTGCACTCTGTTTTGATCCATTGCAGGATCTGTGCAATCCTGGGTGCAGGTGCCAGGCATCCAAGGAAAACCACTGAGGTCCAGGTCTGGCTTTGGCATTGTTGTTTTTATCATTAATATTATTATTATTTCTGTGTCAGTGGCCAAGCCTAAGATCTCTGCCAGCATTGCCTGCACTCAATGACATAGCTAAAAGTTTCGCCAGGACTCTGGGTCTCTCCAGGAGGGACTGATGGGAAAAGAAGGCATTGTGCATTATGCCCAGGTGATGAACTGGATGAATCAGCCAAAACCCACTCCAATAAGGGGCCTGATCCTCAGCAAATAATCCTGCACCAAGTGCCATCCCCGAGTGAAGAGCAAAGGCTCGGCCAAAAGTCGGTAACACCAGAGGGAAAGGATGGTCTGTGGTTAAAGATATGTACTGAGCCTTCCAAGAGGGATGGATTTAGTTCCCCTTTTTGGCTTGATGTTCCCATGATCCTGACGTCAAACAAATCACTTCATCTTTTGCCACCTCACTGCCCCATCTGTTAAAGCGTATTTTTAGTATTTTTCTTTTTTCTCTTGCCCTTTGCCTTTTCTGTTCTGAAGTCCTCAGAGCAAGGTTATCTCTTACTACACAAGGTCCATCAGAAGAGGGCTCTGACCTGAATTCCTGCTGCTGAAACACAAATTTTATCTGGATCATAATGCGGTGCCTACCATGTTTACGACACTGGTTGAGAAATCCCCATTACTATCCATGGAAAATTTTTATTTGAATGAAAATATTGAGTGGTTTGTTTGCAAAAGGAGAACCCCGAGCACAGTTTCGATTTTTTCCCAGAAAAATCTCTGAAGAAAGTTTACAAACCCCAGAAATTCTTGTGAAATCCAAAAAAGCATTCATTAATCAGCGTTGCAGAGTCAAACAAAAGACAATATCGTCTGTCCCACGGGCGGATTTCCTTCCTCTCTGCAAGGAGCTGGAAACCCTTCTCTGCCGCCCAGCCTTGGTCAGGGCTCTCATTCCAGAGGAATCTTCTGCGCTTGTGTGTCAAGGAAAAATCTGTTTCCAATAGGCGTGGAAGGTCTGTGCATCGTGCTCCTGTTTCACACAGAACACTCCCAGCCCTGCACTGGTAGAGCCTCACAGGGCGTCTCACAGTGTTCCACCATCTCCAGAGCTGTGCCAGGTCTGGAATGCCCAGTGTGGCCCGACCCCAGCCTGTGGAAAGGATTTGTCCATCAGCACCGTGCTCTGCCCCTCTTGACCCAGCCAGCTCTTCCTGTGGCTCCCCCTCTCCTCCCAGGAGCTGTCAGGGATGGAGATGGACAAATCGAGTTGCTTCCACCTTGCTTTGCCTCATTTGGGAAGCTGAAGTTTCCCACTAGCTCACCCAGCAGGTCCTTGGGAAGGTCTCAAGCTGCCCACGAGCAATCTTTTCTCCCTGCATTTCTAAATCTGAAATTCCAAAGAACACTCCAGTGTGCAAATCAGTAACTTGGTACTTGCAGGTGGCAAAGTAGTTCAGGGACCACCAGCCAGTCTGTCTTAAATTCAGCTACAGGACAGGATTGCACCTTTCTCCAAGCAGAGGAGGTGGGTTTGTGCAGAAAACAACACATCCACAGGTTTCTCCCCATCACAGACAAGGCTGTGCTCTTACCTGCAAACCCTGTTGCCCCTGAGGCAAGGAGCACACCAAGGGTTTGTGCTGGAGAGGTCCTGCTGTGCCCCTGAGGCAGACCTTCAGAAGTGATGGGGGAGATCCAGAGCACTTTCTCCTCCTGCTTTGTGCCCCATTTACCCCAGGATGTGCTGCTCACACCATCGCCTTGTCCCCATCCCACCTCCAGGAGGGGTGTCCACCAGGCAAGGCCCCCTTTGCAATTATTTGGGAGCTTTTTCATCACCCAGTGTCTTAAAGTTCCTCAAGTCTGGGCAAGAATTTGTTCCGTGTCTCCATCCTCAGGAAGCCAGAGCATCACCAGAGGAGGTCAGGGCGGGTTCCCAAAATGTGACCCCTCCTCTCAGCAATGTGAGCGTAATTCAGAGCGTGCCGCGGGCTCACCGGCAGCTCTGGGGATTGCTGCCGTGACTCCACAAAGTGCTGCCCTCCCCCAGGAAGAGCAATCCAAAGAGGAGGAGCCCAGTGGTGCCTCTGCTGCCCTCAGACAGTGGGGGCTCGTGGTTGTGCAATGTTTACATGAGCACAGAGCTCGCCATGGCTACAGAGACCTCAGGAACAGCAGCTCCAGCTTCAGAGGAGACTCACAGGAGAACAGCCCGACTCCCCTGGAGCTGGAGGAGCCTGTGCTGGCCTGGACAAGGAGCTGAGTGCTGCAGGGGGAGCAGGAAAAGTCTCACACACCCTGTTGTTGGTGTTCTCCATCTCAGAGCCACAACTTCCAAAGGGGTTGTTTGTACAACTGGAGTTTCTGCAATGGCTTCATCCTTCCCCCAGATCCCTGCCTCTCATTCCAGTTGTATTTTGGGGTGTGCATGTTCTCTGAGCTCTCTGCTTCACAGCAGCCCCAGCAGCGAGCAGAGGAGGAGGGACAGGACCTGCTGATGTGGCCACCTGCAAATGGCAGGTGCAAAAGGTTCAAACACTCTGCAGAGCATCGCAAAGGAACACTTCAATTACACAGGGTGGGAATCATTCACAGAATTGTGATGTGGTTTGGGTTGGAAGGGACCTTAAAGATCATCTCATTCCAACCCCCTTTCCATGGGCAGGGACACCTCCCACTATCCCAGGTTACTCCAAGCTGTGTCTAACCTGGCCTTGGACACTTCCAGGGATGGGGCAGCCACAGCTGCTCTGGGTAACCCATGCCAGTGTGGGTTCAGGGCTTTAAGGGACAGCCCTATGGGGTCCTTGCTCAGCTCCAGAGTCCACCTTGCTCTTGGCACAGTCATGTCCCTCCTCCATACTCCAGCAAAGCACAGATCCATTAATATACTTCCCCCACCTGCTTATTGAGCTGCTTTTGCTCCCTCCCCATCCTCTGAGTTCCCCTCTTTGCAGTCAGCCTTTTCCAGTTTCTCTCAGCAAGATGGCACAGTGGTGATGCAGGAATGCTTTAAGATGCATCCAACCACCCTGCTTACAGTCCACAGGGGACAATCTTTGAGACAGGTCAGTTGGACTCCCAGCTGAGGATTTATAAGGAAAAGGAGAGTAGATCCAGGCTTTGCAAAGGATGAGCCAGAGCTGAAGCACTTGCGGTGCAGAGGGAGCCTGGAGAAACCTGATTCCTTGGAGGATGGAGGCCTGAACAGCAGCTTCTTAGGTCTGTTCTTGAATTTTCCATGCATTTGTTGATCCCATCCTTATTGCCAGCCATCATATCTCCAACATTGCAATGTGTTATTCCCATTGGGAATGAGGAAACGTGGCTCTGTATGGATAAGGTGTCATGAAGAGGTAGCTTTCAGAAGGTGATGGGCCTGGGAAGTAAATGCTGAGGGCAGCTTTCCTGGTTGTCCAGGCAGACCAAGCTGCACATCCAGCCATGCCTGGGCAGCTGCTGAGCTGACAGTCTGTGCTGGTGCCCACAAGCTTGGGCATTCCATCCAGGAAAAGGACAGAGCTGTATCCAAACTCCCCAGTCAGAGCATCACTAGTGTTCGTGCAGACAAACTCCTGACTGATCTTGTTCCAGTGGAGATGATGGGCTTGACCTGATGTAGAACAACTTCTGATGGCAAACATGGGGGTAGGGTGTGTTGACCAGTTGGAAGTTGTTTTCTTTGGTTTGTTTGTTTCTGGGTATTTCGTGAAGATTTTTCTCAAAGCGTTTACTGCTGGTACCTTTTTGAGCTCCAAATTTGGATGAATAAATGTCCTGGTGAACAAACCCCAACTCTTTGCCAAACCACATCTTCTGGGAAAGAAGGGGGTCGGCCCTTCAGACAATCCCTGGGGAGCCTTATGGGGACAAGTTGTACATGCTGGCATTCAAGAGGCCCTTTTCTCTAATTTCCCTAAACTCAGAATCTCACAGAACCTTCCTCTGTGTCATGGGGCCTCTTTTTTATCTTGTTGGGAGAGGATTTTTCATCTGAAAGCTCATAGGACTTCTCAGGGTCTCCCAATCCCTCAGACCTGAAGGCACAGTGGTCTTCCTGATGGACCACGACTGGACTTTTCAAGGTGTTTAACTCTGGTGCATGACAGCCCAGGCTCTGGTGGTGATGGGGATGTGTGGCCATTTCCCTTCTTCCCTGTGGCATGGTTTGGGGAGAAAAAAAAAAGCAGCACAAAGGATTTGGAGACGTTTTCACTGACTGAGGACCACACAGGTGAAGCCTTTCTAAGGGTAAGTGCCAGAGATGGAGGTCAAAGAAAATAAAAGTTTTGTCTACATGGCTTTTACACAGGGCAGGGGATCACCCAGGACAGCATTGGGAATTTTGCTGGCTGAGACAGCATAAATCAGGAAGAAGACTCCTTGGGATGACTGTTCAAAGCCTCTGGGCTTTTTTTCACACTTTAAATGCCCAAACTAGGCTGATAAAAACTCACACAGAGTCATGGAGAGCCCTGAGTACCACTCTGTGCTGGTTATGCTGGTCAGACTCTTGGCCTGGCACTCGGGGCACAAAAACAAGGAAGGAAAACACATAAGAAAAAAAAAAAAAGAAGAAGAAAAAAATTGTGCCATGGGGACCGTGCACCACCCACATGGAGAGCTCCAGATGTTCCCAGCACCAGCCCAGCAGCCACCAGCCCATTAGACGCTCGTTAACAAGCGTAGACACTGGCAGCAGCGAATTTGGGGGCCTGCAGTCTGCAAAAGTGCCCCTCTCTTCCCTCCCCAGCCCTTGCTTTGAAGATCCCCAGCCTCCTGCTGACACACATCTTGTGGAGATGCCTCTAAGTGAGAGGTTCCTCAGCACCACCCGGTGCACTGAGGGTACAGCCTCTGAGGATGGATGGTATCCAAATGTTTGGCAGGAATTCCAACTTTCCTTACTTTTAGGCGTATCTGTGGCTTTTTGATACTGTAAACAACTGACATAGGCATGGAAGAATAGTGTATCTGAAACAGTTTATACAAAAGAATTCCATCTGTCAGTCTGTTTACAGTTCACATGTGAAAAGGCAAAAATCTTTAAAAGGAAAACCCCGAGGGGAAAAACATTTCTATATCTAAATATGTGTATATATACCCTGTACATATATATAGGATATGCTACAAATAATTGTTGAAGTGGAACAGTATCAGTGTAGATTTTCTTTTTCTCTTGAATGCAGTATTATTTTTTTTCCTGGTGTAAATTAAATTTTCCCAGTTTGCTTTCTAACTTATTCAAAACAGCACAAAGAAAGCAGACTGGAATTAACAGGGTGGTTTGGATTTTTTTTTCTCTTTTCCCCTTTTTTTTTTTTTTTTTTAACAAAACACTTTCCAGTTTTAAAGTTGTCCTAAAGCTTCTTGAAACTGTGCATAAGATCATGGTATTGCAGTAAAGAAGAAATACTGCTATTACACCCTTGAGAATAACCTTGAAACCCGGCTGCTGTGTTATCTGAAAGGGGATTTTCAAAATTGCTGTGAGAGCTTTAACTTCTGCTTGGACAGACACCAAGGAAAGCCAGAAATGATCCAGGTTGCTTGTCTTTTCTCAAGGGAAGGAAAAATCCTGCATAATTATCCACCTCGCTCCCAAATGCCAAAAGGCAGAACCGTGGAGACAAACGTGGCAAAGGCCTGATTTTGTAATATTTGTGCTGAGCTGAACCAAACCTGGGTTGTGCACAAGCTCATGCATAGGTGTCACACAGGTTACAGGCACAAGCAGCCAGGGTTGGTTTTAGCTGTGTTTTTCCTCTCTCTGGACCCAATCCTGTGGGTGCAAACTGCGTTAAAATAATGTGGTGCTTATCAGGGGTGAGGGATTTGTCCTTGGCTGTGGGGATCCCTGTATGGGATCACAGAATCACAGCATACCCTGAACTGGAAGGGACCCACAGGGATCATTCCCCACTGCTGGTGGCAGACACGTGCTGAGGACCAGGGCTCTGGATACATCACCAGGGAGGATGTTTCAGAGACCAAACATGGGTTTTCCACCTCTGGAACATGAATTTTCCATGGACGTGCATGACAGTCCCTTTGACATCACACTCAGGGAAGATGGAAGGCTGTGAGAAAAGGGTGTTCTCAAAGGGACATCCCCGAGGGCAGCACCAGCACCATTCCATGAGCTCTGTGTTGATCCAAAATCCAGCCAGTGGCCCATCCTAGGCTCTAGTTGCCCTCCTGGCCTTGCTGGCTTGGCTGCTGCACATCCCAGGCCCTGCTCTAATGGCCAGGGCTGTGTTTTGCTGTTTGTTTTTCAGAGCCCCACAGATGAAGCGAGATGGGTAACAACACAAATATTTACATGTGGCAACCGTTTGTTTTAATTGCATGGGATGAAATCAAGGTTTTCTGTTGCCCCTGCAGCAAGGGGAGGAAGTGGAGGGTGTTTTTATGGGCATTCCAGAGCCCAGCCAGCCTTGGGAGGTGAAGGAACAACGTTGCCCACCAGCTTGACCAAACATGTGCTCCTCATATTGCTCTACCATGAAACAGCTCTTTTTTATTGTGTCTTGGCAGGGCTATGAGCCTGCAGTCCTGGTATGATAACATCCCACTCCTGCAAAATTCCATGGGGCCAAATTCCGCCTGTTGTGTCTCACAGGGAGCAGGAACAAGTGTGGAGCAGGAACACACCTGTGCCCACCCTCCTGCAGATGTTACGAGCTCTGGGAGACCCTCTTTCTGCTCCATCTCACACAGAGGGCAGCCCCAAAGAGGAGGAGAAACAATAAATACAACGAGGTTTTTAATGGGACATTGTTGCCAGTATGTGGAAGCGTTATGGGGCAGTTGGGGCTAGTGCTGGCTGTAATTTTTCCCAAGAGATTTTCCCAAACTGAAAACCCAGAGCAGAAAAAGGTCACCTTTCTGGAATGTTGTGTTTGCCAAATCACTTCCTATCTCCTTACCCAAGCAGTGTGTGATCAAAACTGCTCAGTTGCTAAGAGACAACAAAAAAATTGAAGGAAAGATGCTGGTTTTTTAACATTACGAAAGAAGAAGGAAAAAAATCAGAAACAAACATTTTTAGGGAAAACTCATAATAATTATATTCCCATTGTTTGCCAGCCTGTGCCTTACTTTACATCCTATGAAGAGCTATGTTGAACTGATATCACAGACTCCCCAAGACCAGGGAAATTTCTTAAAGGAAAAGGTACATTTCAGAAATATGGGTATGTGTATTTTTCTCTTCCTGTTTTAGGAGATGCTGTCACAGTCTCACAGTCTCTGGGGCCAGCACTGCTATGATGGGAACAGCCAAAGGCAGGAAATGGAAATTGAACTTTTAAACTGATATTTTCAGTTTTTCTCAGTTTCACCTGGAGAGGTGAGAAAGTGCTTTTCACCTGAGATACCCTTCCTGAGTAGAGCTACTGGAACAAGTTCAGCTTAATTTTAGGAGAAGCCTAGTCTTGGACTACCCTGTGCTGCCAGATGTGGATCCCAAATAACCTCTCTGCTGAGAGGCAGCTGTGCTGCCATCCCTGAGGAGGCCTGGCCTGTGCCACCACCATGTCTGGACATTTGATGGGTCAAATGGGTGTCTTTGTGCACAAAAGATCCACCAGACTTTCCCGAGGCAATCTGGCTTCATCCGAAGACCAGCTGGGAGCCAGTCTTGCCACTCATTAGAGAGTGGCAGTTTTATTTGTCTTTTTAATATATTTGGCACTTGACGGCTGAATTCCCTTTCTTTTTCCATCCAGCCCCTGCTTGAGGGTGTCTTCTGTGCAGCTATCCCTCTTTTTTAATATGGTGTTGGGAGTTGGTGATTTATGGGTCATTTATTCTTGCTTAAACAGGAGCCCCAGAATTTCAAGGACTTCATGGTACCTCTGTTTTAGGAAAAAGGGTCCAAGGAGGTGGTGTGGGACCTCAGTGAGTACTGCAGGACAAGGGACAGGGATGCCCCGCCCATGGTGTGGACACCCAGACAGATGCCGAGGTCAGCCTGTGAAGCCTTTTGGGTGTTCATGGCTTTTGTCTGGGACTAACAGAGAGCTTTAGCATGAGGCAAAGCCAGTGATGAAGGTGGGTTTTTCCCTAGTCAGAATTCCCATTGAAAAGGGGGGCAAAATCCCCAGAGAAAAAGAAGGCACAGACCCCCTAATCTTGGCCACATGGGGATGTCACACTGTCAGTGGCTGTCAGATGAAGCTGTGGAGCAGGAGAGGCAAAGCAGGTAAAGGGAGGTTTTTTATTTTCCTCGTGAATTAGAACCATATTATTTAACAGCATGGAGCAGCTTTGATCAAAGGCAGGTAAAAATACAGGTAAGTCCAACTGGATTGTTTGCTGGCACCCCGGTATGGAATCATCCCATAGAGCTGTTGGTATTTAAGTGGGACACAGGAGTCAGGAGTGTGGGATCCCTTCTGAATCAGCACTGCCGCCTCAGCCAGTGGGTAGTTCAGGTCTGAAACAGTCATATGGTTAGAGAATGAATAATTACCATGATAACCTGATAATAATTACCCGACTGTGCTGGCACATCCCCCATCTTTCCATCAGTGAAGGCACAAATCACCTGCCCAGGAGAATTAACACCAGTGGTCTCCTCCCAGTTTTCCAGCAGTGACACCATTCCCTTTCCAGGTCTCCCATCCTACTTCTGGTTGCAGCCAGGTGAGAGCAGCTGAAGGCCCATGAGTCCCCCAGCCCCAGCTGGGGCTGACCCTTGGCAGTCTTTGGGCAGGGGACAGGTTGTGTGCCGAGATGGCCCCACAGGGACAGAGAGCATGGAAGGCAAGGAGTGGGTCGGAATGCCACGGAAAAGCAGCGTGGAAGCAGCAGCTCAGAGCCTTCAAATTTCCCTGCACAGCCGACGTCCCCTCCCTCTTTGCTGTGGAGGAGCTTTGCCGTCCTGGCTTGGGATGGCCGGACACAGTTGGGATGGCCGGACACACGCACGCCTTGGTGATCTCCACAAACACAGCCGGCCGGGCCATTACATCAGCCCTGGGTGGGGTGGTCCGGCCGGAACGGCCTCCAGACAGCGCAGGATGTGACCCACTCCGCCAGTCCAGGCTCTGCATCCTGGGATCGCACACAGACAGCTCCCGGCCTCCGATCCCCCTCCCTCCCTCCCTCCCTCTCGTCTTTTAACCTCTTGTTTCTAAAGTGGTTTCTAAAATAAGCCCAAGTCTGGGCAGCTGCGAAAGGCGTTTGCTGTCAGAATTGGCCCCTGTGCAGACGGACTGGATACTGCAGGCGCTTGTTTTGCATTTCAAGCCTAAACATTTCCCCCCCCCCGCTTTTTGCAGTTCAACTCTTAGTTTTTAATAGTCCTTGTCATGACGGAAAGTGCCAGACTCCAGCTGTTCTTCCCAAACCTCTGGGAGAGGCCTGGTTACATCTAGTTCTCATAAATCTTGAATCCAGTTCTAGCAAGTCTTTAAGCCTGACCACTACGCTGCCTGGGCAGTCCGTGATTGAAAACAGGAGTAGAGGAAGAAAAGAGGAAAGTGGGGAAATAGAGAAAAAACTTCACACTTGTAGACTGTTTCAGGAAAAGCCACCAAGAGGCACAGCATGTAAGTCACACTGAGATGAGAGTCAGGGTGTTCTCTACAGCCACCTTATAAACAACTTGTGGCATCAGAGAAAAGGATGGTAGAGACAGATCACATGCAAAAACAAAGATTCACCTGGCTTCCACAGAAAAGGGCTGGGAAAGTGTGCTTGTGTCAGGAGCTTTGAGGACCTGCATAAATGAGATGCAGAGATTCTAAATCTCTCTTCAAGGATCTTCAGCTGGGACAAACTGGCCTGGGCTCTGCACGTCTGATTTATGTCTGTTGTGGATTTGGCCTTCATGGCTGAAAAAGAGCAAAAGAGCAAAAGGCAAGAAAGGGAATGCAGGAGTACACTCTCATTTAGGAAATAAGGTACCCGTTAAGGTAAGTACATCTTCCCCAGTGCTTGGTGAGCAGTGAGAGAGTTTAATCACACAGAGCATCGGCATCTCTCAGCTGGGCCATTCCTTGCGCTGTGAAATGCTGGAAGTCCTGTGGGATCCAGGCACTCATGCTCAGTGATGGGTTGGATTATCCAGACCTGCAAAAAACTCCTCTTGAGTTTGAAGAAGGATCTTGTTAAGTCTGTGGATGGGATTATGTTTTAAATCCCTTCCTGGTTCTATGGGAAGTTGTTCCAGGCCTCTGCAGTCCTTGCTACAGTCATGTCAAGAGGCAAGGGACAATAAAGGTGTGCAATGTGTCCTTCACTCCCTGTGGCATGGAAGAGGAAAAAAGGAACCCTACATTTCTTGGGAGTAAGATAGAAAATAGCCAATGACTACTTAGCATATCAAATATCCAGGATAGGACTACACTGGCTTTCATACAGTGGGAAGGACTGAAACCTTGGCCAGATTCATTATCATCCATGGAAACTTGTGCTGTTTGCATCCACGTGTGAGGCTTCGGGAACCATCACAGAGAGAATCACGAGGGAAGAAAGGTACAATGAGCTGAACACACACACACAGCCTTCAACCTTCTCTTAGTTACTAGCCAGAGATCCCGTCCAGCAAGAGATCAGGCAGTAGCATTGAAACAGGCACGTGTTTGGATCATGGAAAACCAGTAACTCAGGGGAAAATGTGGAAGTCAAGTGTCTTGTGATGAATGGATGGGCAATGGCTTTTTAAGTACCTGCATTTCAAAGGAGCATAAATACCAGATCCTGCAAGTGCAGCTTAACCTCACCTGACTCCAGGGACACCTTTCCACTGCCTCCAGTGACTGTTGGATGGGGCCTGTCAGAGGCACAAGTTTCCAGGGAGAAGCTGTGCACTTAAGCAGCTACATATTTAAATACTCTAGATGAGCCTCCTTCCTGGATTTCCCAACATCTGTGCTTCCTCGCCTTGGAAGCCATCCCCCTCTTGGATCTGGACACTTGGAGTGTGCGGAAATGAGCGGGAGCAGCTAAGGACAGCATTTGGGCAGTGGAGCAGAGCTCTTTGCAGCGATAGGGGAGAGCACCTGCGGGTGCTGTGCGAGAGCTGCAGCCGGAATTCCATTATCGCTGTCGCTGCATTCATTGGGGCATCCCTCCACATGCCAGCAGGGATGTTGGGAGCCCACAGGATGGGGCAGAATGCTCTTCTTCTTCTGTCCCTTCTGTCTGTAGCCTCTGCCAGGGCTGCCTTGCCCCCTGTGGAAGAGCCAGGCTCATGCCAAAGATGGTTTTGCTGCGTGGCTCATTTCTTACCACAGACACATTTCCAGTGCTGTTATAAAGCTTATCTCCTCCTGTTATTTCCCACTATCAAATCGCAGTAAGAAAACAGATTTCCCTTTGCTGAACACAGGTAGTATTACACTGGGGAGTGTTAATGGCTTAAGCAAAGATTTTTCCACCTACAGGCGAGTGACTGATAGTTTATCCATCTGCTGCATAAAACCAATGCTTAAATCCCAGCTTTAATGGGTCATATCACCTGTGGTTTCAAAATAACTCTGGATTTTCCCCCGAAGGAAGATGCAAAATAATGAAATTAGTACTTGGAAGTGAAAGGGATTTTTTTCAGTTCAACAAACAACCGGGAGCCCATCACTTTTTCAAGTTAAATTGTCTTGAGTGATTTTGTCGTAGGTCAGAGGGAGGTCAGACAAGTTAGGCTTGGTCTTTTTCCTGCGTTGTCATCTCTCAGCAGGAGGAGGAAGTTCACCTCAGCAGGTGTCATAAACACCAATTTCCCAAAATTTCATAATCATTTAGATCTAATTACAAGACACACATGGTTTTTGACTTTCCCCAGGAAGACTTGAGGGAGTGTCCACCACTAAACCAAATAAGAAGGAATTTGCAGTGATTTTGCTGCATTTGATGGGTTTGCATTTTTAATCCAGGAAATTAGTTTAATTCCAGAAACTTATTTTAACAGGCTGTGTTGCTGCAGGTCAGTTCACTTACTCCAGCATCACAGAGACAGGGAAGGAAATTATTTTTGCACTTTGTTTAAGTGTGTCCCTCAGGAACAGACACTGAGCTGGGGACAGAGTGGACACTTGTGCTGCTGTCTCAATCTCTGCCCCCTACTACAGAAATTCCCCTGCTCAATAGCAATTTGACCCAAAGCTAAAAAGCTGAGAGAAACCCCAGTGGTGCCAACTCTGAGTTCTCAGTTCATTTTAAGAAGGTAAAGGATGTCACAAAGCCAAGAATTCTGTATTCTCTGGAGGTCACCAGAAGTGCCATGAGTGATAGCAGCATTTTTAGCAACATGGTAGACTCCTCATGACATTGCCAGTGCTGTTCAGGGGTGACTAAGACTGGGTCACTTACTTAAAAATCCCATTTTAGATATTGTCTGGATGTGCTTGTCTCTCTACACTCCCCCTTCCAGAGCTGCAGCTCTGTGCTGGTGCCATCTGTCCCTCTGAAGACCATGCTGAGATGTTTGTCCTGATGGAACTCCATGGTCCTCCTCTGTTCTTCAGCCTGAGGGGGCAATTCACTGCCTGCCACCCTCAGGTGGGTGCTGGTGTGTAAGTAAAGAGCAATTTGCCTTAATGGAGGGGCACAGGACAGGGAGACCTGATTTACTTCATCTCTGCCTGCCCCTTCAGAGGGAGGTAAGCCAGCACAGAGAGGGAACACTGCTAATACAGACACTACAGTTATCCTTATCTCAGCTTTCTGCCCTTGCTGATCATTAAATTATCCCACAGCCCATCACAGACAGGCCTGCAGCATCCACAGCTCTATTAATAAACCTTCTGCAGCAGTTAATCCCCAGGTCTGAGTGTGGACTGTCAGTACCTCCTCTGATTTATTCCCCATTTACCCACCATTTGCTTCAGGGATAAAATGGAGCAGCCACCAGTTCTGCTCCCTCGGTGACCCCTCAGTGACAGCAGTGACAGCCTTGGAGAGAAGGTGCTGAGGTTCACCATAGTTTGTGACCATTTGCCAAAAAAAAAAAGAGATTTAAAAATCCCCATGTGGAGATGCCCAAATGCAGAATATGCTTCTCACCCAGCATCTGTGGGCCCAGAACCACGTCAGCCTAGAATGGTGGAAGCAGCTTATTCCTGATCCTTTTGGAAGCCACAAACATGGGCAACACCACCATGAATTTGGGCAAGGCTGCTGCAAACATGCCCAGCACTTCCATGAGGACGTTCAACAGTGCCACAGGCACGACCTCCATGAGCGGAGAGGCCAGGACAATTCTCAGCCCTGGGCATGTGCAGCTGGGCCTCCCAGGAAATGCAGGGAGATTGCAGAGGAGCAGCTGAATATGAGCCCAGTGTGTGCCCAAGTGGGCAAGAAGGCCAATGGCACCTGGCCTGGATGAGGAATAGTGTGGCCGCAGGACCAGGGAAGTGATTGTCCTTCTGTACTGGGCACTGGTGAGGCCACCAAGTGCTGTGTCCGGTTCTGGGCTCCTCAGTGCAAGAGAGACTTTGAGGGGCTGGAGCGTGTCCAGAGAAGACAACGGAGCTGGGGAAGGCTCTGAAGCCCCATGAGCGGCTGAGGGAGCTGGGAAAGGGGCTCAGGCTGGAGCAAAGGAGGCTCAGGGGGGACCCTGTGGATCTGCACAACTCCCTGACAGGAGGGGGCAGCTGGGGGCAGATCAGGCTCTGCTTCCAGGGAACAGGGATGGGACAAGGGGAAACGGCTTCAAGTTGTCCCAGGGGAGGTTCAGGTTGGATATCAGGAAGAATTTCTTCCCTGAAAGGGTGGTTAAGCATTGGAAGGAGCTGCCCAGGGCAGTGGTGGAGTGTCCGTCCCTTGAGGTGTCCAAGGAAGGCCTGGATGTTGCACTCAGTGCTCTGGGCTGGGTGATGAGGTGGGGATCAGGCACAGGTTGGACTCGATGATCCTGGAGGTCTTTTTCTGCCTCAGTGCTTCTGGTATTTTGGGATTAAAGGGACTGTGGAAAGTCAAAGAGAATTTAAGGAGGGAAGGTCATGGCCAGGAGGTGACTCTATCCCAAAGCACCTGACATGCATCCCAGGACTCTGGGGCTTCCCAAGGGAAACTGGGCGAGCAGGAGGCTGCTGACCTGTGCTCTGGGGTCCTGACCATGGCAAGGCAGAATGGCCCCACTTTCTGCTGTTCACAACTGACTTGTCGCTGTGGGGGGAAGCTTAATTGCCTGTCTTGGCCTGGACATGACTTAAACTAATTTTCTGGACTCCAGAGGGATTGTGGTTGGCCTGTATCAGCCCCAAACACACTTTAATTCATTTTATTTCCTGGACTCCTAAAGGGATCCTTTTTTTTTGGCCTGTTTTGGCCCCAAGCCCTGTTTGATTCACTTATTTCCTAGACTCCCAAGGGAGTGTGGTTGGCCTGCTTTGGCCCTGTCTTGCTGTCACTTTTCCTGCTGCTATGCAATGCATCTGCACGCTTTAGATTCCTCCACTGCTTGTGCTTTCACTGTAGGCCAAGGCTGGATGTCTTTTGCAATATTTTGGGAAATATAAACACAGCTTGGTCTGTCTCAGCATTCACCTTGCTGAGATTTTCCTGCAGCCTTTCACTGCCTCATCATAAACTATTGTTGCATGAACTATGCACTATGAACTCACTGTGGCCAGCCCCTTGCTGGGGAAAGGATGTTCCCTGTGGGATTTGCAGCAGGGAGCACCCCAAGAGAGGAAGGGAAGGACCCAAAGAGGGGGGGAAGGTGGGGAAGAGCTACCACCTACGTGGATACTGTCCCTATTAAAGGTGATTTCATGTCATTGTAGCTTTGTCACTGAGCCTGCCAGCTGCTTTCCCACCACAAGGAAATCACAGCTGTGAGGAGATGTCCCTGGTCATGCCAGTCCAGGTACCATGGGTGACACACTGGACAAGCCAAGGTGTGGGACTGGCTTTGTCATCATCTCATGGGTGACTTATCCCTCCAGGGCCATGAACTAAGGAGCTGCCACAGCTGGTGGCCCCTGCTCAGCACACACAGAGCATAAAGCATAATCCCCAGCCTTTCTCTGGCACCACTGACTGCCCTGTGGTACCTTGTGCAGTCCCTGTACCAATCCCTCCTCTCCACACAATGACAACTGAGCAGGAAGCCGAGATGCAGATGGGCTTCACTCCATGGAGAAGATGTGCAGGGAAAAAGCTCTTTATACTGTATTAAAAAAAAAAAAAAGAAAGGTTTTTTTCTGATGATGTCACTTACCTCTACCGCAACAAGTTCAGTGGTGACTCCCAGTCCCAAACCAGTCTGACACTGGGAGCAGTGGCAGAACAAGCTGAAGAGGTGATGGATATTGCTATTCTCCTACCTCTTCTTGAACACCTCTTGGACTTTTCCAGCCACCTCTTGATCTGTGTCTGCTAACACTGAACTCAGTCTGTACCAATGTCCCTTGTCCTGGCAGAACATGCTGCCAGTACACAGAACATGAGCACTGGGAGAACAAACAGCTGGAGGTCTGGCTTCCCAGTTAGAAGCCCAGCTCTGCTTTGGAGAGCCTGTCACGATGTCCAGCGCTGACATCTGTAACTCTACAATAGCATTTTGCTCTTTGCTCCTGAAATTTCAAAGGAATTTGTCAGAGTATTGAAAGGTTTGTTCCCCATTAAAGTCCTGAAGTGTAAACCTGCCTGGGGCAGAGTTGCAGGCCAGACACATGAGAATAAAGTCTTGCTTTCAGTAACAATGTTGTCCCAGAACTGCAACAACAGACCTATTTTATTTCTTTTATAATTTACAAATATCACCACAGTGCAAACTCATTCCATATCCCACCGGAACAGCATTGCTTTCTATATAGACTGTCTGGAGATAAATGTTTCATCACAGAATTTATTGTTTACAGAGCTTACTCATTTACTGTGCAACTCCCTTTTATCAAGATCTCATTTCAGAGCCTAAGCAAGAAAGAAATCCAATAAATCCATGAGTCTGTTAATGCTGTGAGAAGAAAGCAGCCCTTTACTGAGTGAGCAAGTTTCATTGTCCAATTGTCCCAGGAAATTTAAAGCAGAATGTGTTTTTGACAGCTTCGTTAATGGCCCTTTTTTTTTTCCCCCTTGCCAGAAATTCAGGCATAATTGAGACATAGTGTTGAACTTCAAATGTTTCCCTGAGACTGGAATAGAGGACTTGATGAAGCATGTAATATGGCATAACCTCCCAATTATTCACACATTTAGATAACCATAATCACACAACGCCCATCACAGCCAGGAGGTTATTCCAGGCAGATATTGGCAGGGGCTAATGGACAGCATATTGCGAGGGCAAGGAGGCTTTGGAAGGAAACATTAATCAGAATTTGGTAGCAAAGTCATCAATCACAGCTTAACAAAGCTGTCACTCACCGCTGCAGTCCTGGGACCTCGATCAACTCAGAGTTCAACTCATCAGTCTCCAAGAGCAGAACTCAGCAAGGGAGAATGGCATTGCCTCAGTGTGACTGTCCCCAGGACACCCAGCCCTTGGCAGCGTGGTTTCTCCAGGGAAGAAGCAAGAGAAATCATCGCCAGAATTTGTAATAATTGGGTTGTGTATTTTTCAGTCAAACAACGTTGCTTTTGATTATCGCTATTTGATGTTTTCTCACTCTGGGTTTGAGAAATGCAACTGCATTCTGCTATTGGAAATTATTCCAACCAGGAGCTTTTCTAACTGCTTGCTGAGACACCCATAGCAAATTGTGACATGTGAGAAATGTACAGCAGGAGCCCAGCAAGTAGATGAGAGGTTGTGGTTATTCCCATTTCCTAGGGACCATTAGATCTTGTCTGGCATGCAGTGTCCAGGTTTGTGTCACCAGCACAAGTGAAATGCCAATAAACTGGACTGAGTTTAGCAGATGGGCACCAAGATGGGCTGGATGGTCCTATAGGGAGGTGCAGAAGGATCAGATCTTGTTCAGCCTGGGAAGTGGAAGTTCATAAGGGGACAGTCAGGAGTTTGGAGAGTGAAAAACTGGAGGTTTTCTAGATGTGACTGGAAAAGCCCTGAGCAAACTGATCTGACTTTAGTTCTGATCCTGACCTCCAAACCTGCCAAGTCCCTCCCAGCACCAACAGTGTTGCAGTTCCGTGGCTGAAGGAAAAACGCTCTGTTCTCCACACTTCCAGGAGGCGACACATGGGGCAAGTGTTCAAGTAGCACGGACAACTGAACTTTGCAACACCTTTGCCCGAGACCTGGCTGGGAGGCTGCACCATGTCTCATTCATGGGCTCCAGAGAATCTGGGAGTGCTGTTGCCTTTGTCCAGGTACCTTCCCCAGTTTTTTAGACAAGTCCCTCATCCTAGATTAAGGCCAGCCAGCACTGACACTGCTGCTGGACAAGGGCAGTTCTCCTGAGAGAGGATATTTGCACTTCACTCTTTGCCACAAATGTTTTGTGCAGAGTCACAGAATGAGAGAATATTCTGAGTTGGAAGGGACCCACAAGGATCATTGAGTCCAACTCTCAGCCCTGCATAGGATGGTCCAAGAGTCACCATGTGAGTCCACACACCTTTCCTAACAAGGCTTTCTGATCATCCGCTCTTCTGCTTTTAGGCCCCGCCTCTCCCACTGCTTTACCTAAGCCCATTCTCTATTTTGTCACATTTTGTACCCACCATCCTCCCAGTTTTAGCTGTTGTTGGGGGGTACCTCTGTCCAGGCCCTCTCCCAGGGCACAGCTGCAAAGCAGTACAGGACTGGGGCTTTTCTTTCATCCTCCAGAGCTGGCTTCAATCTGCGCTCTGTGCATTAAAGGGCAGGAGGTGAGAGCTCTCTGAGTGCCTAAGGAATGAGGGAGCTGCTGCAAATGAATTCCTGAAGACTCAAACTTTCTGTGCCCTCCTTGCATCGTCCCGTGTTGGCCGAGACACTGCTTTTTGACAGCACTGGAGCACATGGAAACCTTGATCCACCCAACACATTATGTTGAAAAACTTCATGCTTTGGGTGCATAAAGTTTTCCACATAAACAGGTGGGAGTCTGGCATGGCCAGCATGATTTGAGGCCAGTGCATGGTGTTTTTAACACTGTGTGGAAAAGTTTTGGGTGCTGGCTTCCTTGTGAGGGATCAAGTGAGTCATTATTTTCGTTGGCTTTCCCCTGGCCAGGGTGTCCCTAAGACATTTGTACGAGGTTCCCCTTGCTCCTTTGGCAGAGCTGAGGAACTCCCTCTGATGCTGCTGTGCAAAGATGATGAGGGACATTTCCAGGAGCGGGGGGGGACTCCAGCAGTGCCAGTCTCCTCTGGATGAAGGAACAGGAGCAGAAAATTTGCCATCGTGGTTGGTTTGGTCAATCACCAAGTTGCCAAGACACAGTGTCACCTATTTCTTAGAAACTGGGACCCTCAATGATACCTGAGTTGCTTTAAAAAAGAAAACCAAGATGATAGTGGGTCTGTATCTGTCCTGGCTGGGCTGAAGGGTGGCTTTGAAGAAGTGAGAAATCATTGCTGACATGTGATGTGAAGCAAAAAAACCCCTGGGATTTAATCATATCCCACCTCAGCCATGTGTCTTGTGTGCTCCAGGGTGCCCTCCCCCAAAAGAAGGTAAAACCAAAATCTCCCGAGAGGAGGCTGCCCATATTCCATTTGATTTCAGGGTGGACCGGTGACTTCAGGGCTTTGTCTGCCTTGGTTTTGCTCGTACCTGTCGGCCTCTGGCAATGGGGAACTCTGGAGACAGAGACCCTGCAGTTGGTGACATTGCCATGAGGAGCAAAGAGTCTTTTTTGGATGAGGTTTTGTGTTTAGGTAGAAGGGGAACCACGCATGAGAGGGTCACATTTGGCTCCAGAAAAATGGAAGCACTTGAAGGCACTCCGGAGGGGAGCAACAAGGGTATGGGACACATCACCCACAGGGAAAGGTGGAAAAACCTGGGGTCATTTGCAAGTCCAAGTGCCTAAATCTCCCTCTGGGGCCGCAGTGAGTGGTTTGAACGTGGCCCAAAGCCTGCTCTGTGCTGCGGTTGGACGGGAGCTGCCGGGATTCCGGTTGGCTGTGGAGCTGTCCCGGTGGCGTGGAGCCAAGGGACACTCAGTGTGCCCAGAGAGGGATGCAGTGAAGGCTTCCCAGCCTGAGGCTTGCCAGGTTGTGTGGCCAGCAGCATCCAAGGGAGGGACCTGGTCATGATCCCATTCGGTCTCCTTGAACCTCCCCAGGCCAAAGGGACAGATACCACTGGCAGCCAGGTCAAGTGGGGACAGCTTTTACCAGGAGCCAAAGCTCCTCCTTGCACCTTCTTGAGTGGAAATGAGACTGTTCTCCCACCACACCCACGAGGGGAAGGGAGGGGACAGGGTGGGGAATCGTTATTTTAGTCATTAGCTGATGGGGAATTTACCAAGGAAGACTGACCTCAAAATCCCACGGTTTTCTCGTTGTAGAAGTAGCCAGTGTGAGGAAAATGTCACGTACTCCAGGACTGGGACAGAGAGGAGAAATCCCTCTGCTTTGGAGATTCTGCCAGGATGAGCTCCCATGTCCCATAAACAGATTGTGTTCCCACTCTCTGGACTTTTTTTTTCTCGTCACCTGCAGGCCTTGGCTGAAGTCTCTCACTATGGCTGATGGACCAAAATCATCTCCCTTGTGGAAAGAAACCAAACCTGGGCAGGAGGCTGCATCACAACCTCAGGGGTGCAAAAGGAGAGTGCTTGCAATCACATTTTTTGGGGATGACCCCCTCCATTGCCTTAGCAACAAGCATTAGACCCTTTTACCTCAAATCCATGCTTGGAAACAATGTTCACCTGTACCTTTTCTCAGAACTTACTTTGGGCCTGAAGACTCGGCCACGCAAAGCTCTTTTATTTGGTGCTTCACAGGTGGTGGCTGTGGAAAGCCCTTTTGCTCATCTGGTGGCAGGCTGAGGACAAGTCCCATCCAACCTGCAGCACGAGCCACCAGTGCCCAACGCTCCTTCTGTTTTGTCAATCCATCCCAGAGGAGTCATGTGAGTGGTTCCTGCTCTGTTATTGTTCCAGGGCTCATGCTGGAGTGTAACATTACATGAAACCTGGGCTGTTTATTTAAACAGAGAGAGTCTCACCAGGGTCACAAAGTGACGTCGTGTTTCCCACCCACCTGATGGAGCTGTGGGGAGAGCAGAGGGATTGTGTTTGGGATGCTTTCACATCCCACACAGTAGGGAGAGAGGGAAAGCTGATTGAAAGAGGGTTATTTAGAAGGAGCAAAGTCAAGCCATTCTTCGTACATCAGGCCCATCTTGGGAAAATGACTCCTGATGGTATAAGCTGCAGATCAAGGCACTGAGATGGAGAAAGTGAGTGTGAAAAGCTATTAAAAACCTTTCAAAACCTGTAATAAAATAGTCATGAAAAGCCCTTGGCCAACATTCTAGCCAACACAGAGTGATCTAGGGTCTTGGAGGTCACATGTACAAGCTGATTTACCCCAAAGGAGGGTCTGCTCCATCTCCTGGCCCCAGCATTAAATGATGAATTTCCTTTCCCGCAGCACCCACAGAGGAAGCCTTGAGCTATGCAAGACACATAAAAAAGGGGGCCAAACATGGACTCGTAGAATCACTTAGGTTGGAAAAACACCTTTGAGGTCATTGAGTCCGAAGACTTAAAGAAGGACTGCCAAGCCCACCACTAAACCATGCCAGCAACCAGGTCTTGCACAGCAAGCTGTGATCCCAAAGCAGAGCATTTGCCCTCGGAATTAGATGGTGGAGATTCACTGGGGTGTTCCCATTGCAGTACAGGGCTGTGTCCCAGTGACAGAGATGCTCCAGCTCCTCCTTGGGTGACCCCACCACTGCATCCAACCCATACCTGTGTCCTGCCACAGCATGGAAGACCTCCCAAGAGACACCACAAAAAAAGGCATAGAAAAAATTCTTGGCTGTGAGGGTGGGGAGGCCCTGGCACAGGTTGCCCAGAAAAGCTGCGGCTGCCCCATCCCTGGAAGTGTTTAAATCCAGGTTGGATGAAGCTTGGAGCAACCTGGTATAGCGCAAGGTGTCCCTGTCCATGGCAGGGGGTTAGAATTAAGTGATCTTCAAGGTCCCTTCCAAACCAAACCATTCCATGATTCTGTATGTCCAAGAGAAGGAAACATTCATCAGCAGGTGGCCACAGGCCAGACCTCGAGCAGGCTCCTATCTGAGGCTCTGCCCTGGATGTGCTTTGAGCTTGGATGCGATGACTCCTGATCCCTGTGTCTCCCTCACCCCTTGCCCTGCTGTGGATGTTTTTGGAGCAGCCTTTCCCTGGCTGGGTGTTTGTACAGTGACTTGCATAACTGGAGGATGATGATTTTAGCTCAGGGCTCTCAGTCCCATGATGCAGCCCATGGTAATTGAATGCAGCAAGTGCTGTGACAGAAACCAAACAGGAGTGTAAGAAAGGAGAGCTGCATGTTCAAGGGAGGAAGGAAAAGCCTCCTGATTTTCTTGTTGTGAAGTTTGTCCTGGGTTCTCTTAGAGGAAAGGCAGGGAAGGGTGACCTGTCAGCAGAGGTTGCATTACTGGCTCACACAGGGAGGGGAGAACTCTCTGCTTTGTGTGTGTCTGGGTTTAACAAGCGAATAAAGCAAAGACTTCTTTAAAGATACCAAGCCCAAGCACACCACAGCTGGGAAGCACACATGAGCAATAGCTTTCACATGCTAACAAATAAAAGAGCCTTGCAAAACAGATGCTGAGGTTTGTGGGGCTGGCACAGGCTCGCTGCTGGCAGGGAGTTAACTCACAGAAAGCTGAAAGGTTCAGCGATGGAAGAGTATCCAGAGACTGTTTGTTCATAAACACAGCTGAGGGCCAGCAACCTGCTTTATCCCCTGCCTGAGCTGCACTGCCCCAGCCATTCCTTGCAGGGTTCCTGCAGGAGAGAAGGCAGATATGCAGTTCTTCTGCAGCCCACGCTCTAGAGAAATAATTAAACAGTTTTTCTTAACCTCTTGAACTTTTCATTTATTATTGCCATCCATTATGTCTACCTTCTCAAATAGCAGGATCTTGAAAGCCAGCTCCAGGGGTCAAGGGTTTATTGTTTAATGGAGATAGAACATTCTGTAAATTGCACAAAGTCACAATGTTTAGAAGAGAAGCTTCTGGTGTACTGAATCTTTTCAATTTAACAAACAGTGAGCTTTGACATATGTTCTTCCTCCATAGCAGGAAATTTGGGATAAGTGCAGTACTGGCATGGACATGTTACCAAATCCTTCCTGTAAACCAAATGACATCTGCATTCAAATAAAAACATTCCTTGCACCAAATACCAGGAAATACTAAAAGTATCACTATTCTTCTAAGGTCATGCTAAAATGAAGTTTTTGGCTTTCAGAACACAAAGTAAGTTTGTACAGGGCCAAGACGTTTTGTTCAACACACATTTGCTGTTACAAATCCCAAGAGACATCCTTCTGGGTCAAATATGCGCATGTGTCTGTAGAATTTTGCAAGCATTTAATCTTCTTCATATGAAAAAAGAATAAATATTTTAGGAGCGTGGACTTACATTAACAAATATTGCTGTTGCCTTTGTTTTTACTAGTGCTCCTCTTTTCAAAGGCAGAAAAAGGATTTGCTTAAAACAAAGCAAACATCCTCAAAATGCACCATGCCAAAATAATCAAGGGAATAAATACCTGGGATTTACAAAATATGAATATTCTTCGGTAAATAAACTGAAGTAAGAGCAGGCAGGGAGAGGAGGCTGCTGCAGTGATGGGGAGGGAGTGCTGAGTGTAAACACTTTCATCTCATAGATGGCAAATCAAGAACATTTAAAGAAAATAAATGTATGCAGAGCAGATTCTTCCTTCTCATGTTACTTTCGGGGGATTTTACTGCTGATAGTTAACGCCACATAAAACCTTTGGAATATTATGCCAGCAGATGAAAAACTACAATGGCAGAAAGAGTTTCCCATGGATAATTAGCATAAATATCTGCTTAAAGCTGAGTAATTCGCTCACTGTACAGGATGTACTTCAGCAGTTTTATGAGCAAAAAAACACAGGGAATGTTTTGAATGACTTACATTTGAAACAGTGCAGGCTGATACCAGGGACTGCTCAGAGACTGCCACACAAAAAAAGTCTGCTCTGAGTGAATGAACGCCCGTTCCCACCAAGCTCAGGGCCAGACATCCCTAGGAGGCTTCACCCAGACACATCCCTGCAGCTTCCCACTCAAAGGAATATTTTCGTTTAATAGGAGGACTGGAGGATCCAGACTTTGGAAATGGAAAAGAAAAAAGAGAGAGAATGAGAGGAAAAAATGAAAATGGAGGGGAAAAAATAAAGTAAAAATCAGCGTTTTCCGATGTCCTTATGAAGGAAAAAAAAAAAACCAAAAAAGCACTGTTTCCAAAACAGTGATCTTTTCCAAAAGGCTGTTTGGAAAAAAGGTAATTTAATGAATACTTTGTTTGACAGGTGTGGCTTGAAAAAGCTGCTGGGAAGGTGGCACTGGCTTAGGGGAAGGTCCAGCAGGGTCCCCAGGTGTTGGTCACTCCCACCTCCAGCATTCCTTCAGGCTTCCTCAGAGCACCCTTGTCCTCCAGGGCCGTCTGTGTTTCCATTGGCATCTCCAACATCCCCGGCTCTTGCCAAGGCAAAATGGAGGGTGAAAGGAGCAAAAATTACTCCATGGGAACAACCTGAAAGGGAGGTGGTGGACGGTCCTGTAAACCTAATGCAGTCCAAGACCTGGAAAAGACCCTGAAAAGGATCTGATGATTAAATTGTTAGTGGAAGAAAACCTGACCTTGCAGTCCATGGGACAGTCCAGCTGAAAAGACACAAATATTCAGATTTTAATGGGGACCCCAACCCACTAAGAAGGCTGCTATTTCAGTAGATTCCCCACCTGGCCTTTAATTTGCCTGTGATGCTCCCAGGTTCAGCTGTACTTCCCGTGAGTGATATCCCTGCCCCAGCATATCCCAGGCAGGCCATAAGCAATTTCACAGCGTCCAGAGAGAGCTGAAGCAATCAGAAGTGAGTGTACCCTGGCCACATACAGCATTCACTGAATTGCACTGGCCCCAACTGCTGCTGAACTCACCAAGACCTTTATATTCTTCTGATACCTGTGCACGGCTGGGCTGTAATCCCTGTGGTTTCCATCCTGGACCCTATGGCAAGACCTGAGGGAGGGGAACTGTGTGTGGACAAATGGGAAAAAAAACCCACTTCTGCTCTCAAGGTTGTACTTTTCATCTGTCTTTAATGAATTTTTTTTAAATTGTTGTTTCAATTCAAGCAGTGGAAAAGGAAACTAGAAATGCCCAATGTAGGCAGTAACACTGGTCCCTTCACTGCTGATTTAGAGCTGTCTTGAAGAAAATTGAGAAGGATTGCAGGTTGGCATCTTTGGGATCTGATCAAAATACAGCCAGGTGAGGAACCCTCAAGGATGGATCTGAGCTCAGCAGTAGTTGCTCACCTAGCTGCAAATCCCCTCGGTGCCCCAGTCCACCCAGACAAGGATCCCAGCTCCTGGCTTGTTTTGCTCCATTTGTTATCCCAACAAAAGGCTCCCTCTAGCTTGGATGCAGCAAAAGGTGTTGCTGGAAGCCTGGGCTGGCCCCACACCGTTGCCCACGTGCTTCAGCCCTGATGGAGCAGCTCAGCTTCCCAGGAAACCCTCCATCCGGGATGCAATCCTGAGGCACTGCCGGAGGCAATCATCCCCCTGCTGAGCTAAACCCCAGCCCTGGGCTGCAGTTTTCCTTCCAAGTGAGAGTTTGGAGCTGCTATTCAGACCTTATATTTAGAAAAATGTGGGAAAAGAACTAGATCCATTTCAGGGTTTGTATTTTTGTTGGCAGGATATCTGGTATCATTATGGAGAGCAAACCCAGGGTTTTTCTTTTCTTTTCTTTTCTTTTTTTTTTTTTCTTTTTAGTTTTTCAAAGTATGCATTTTCTTGCCAGAATCATACAGAAGAAGTGGGATCTGATGAGGGGAATTTGTGGCTGAGAAGCCTCAGGGAGCAGCAAAATTATTTCATCATCACATCTTTTGCATGCACAGATGTGTGGGTCCCAGGGCTGGGAGCACTCCAGAGGTCTCCTCCTCCATCCTCCTGCCCCGTGGCAGAACCAGCTCGACCTGGTGATGGGGACACCACATCTCCCCCAGGTACTCCCATCCTGACTTTGTTATCCTGCCTGTTAGAAAGTTCCTTGAGTTTGCTGCAAGATACATCCAGGATGGTTTTTCCTGTCAATGATGGATGTAGGGACAGATTATTCCCTCCCTTTGCTGCCATGTATGACCCCAGGGAGATGGAGAGCATGGTAGGGAACTCCTGAAGGGTTTGCAGAGCAAACCAGGTCGGCCTGAACACTCTGAACGGGACAGTGAGGTGTGATTCATTTCGAAGGCTGATTTTTGCAGCAGTCTGGTATTTTATACATTCTCAGCAGAGTAGGGGATGTCACCACCAGCACATTTAAGGACAAACCCCTGGCAGGCACTCTGACACACATCCTCTGGCAGACACACTTGTGTGTCACTCTTGAGGAGCCTGCAGGACATTGGATCTGCCAGACATCCTGGCAGGGCTCTGGCAGATGGGTCAGCGGACGGCGGGGATGGAAAAATACAACGATCCTGAGAAAACGACACCCGCCCTTTTCCTGTCTTAAAGAATTCACAAAATCACCACCAAAATACAGGATCACGGGCTTAAAAAGCAGACAGGGAACCTCTGGGAAAAGCCAGCTTGCCTCTAGAACCAGGGACATGTCATGTGCTGCCCACTCAGCTGTCAACTTAAAGGCTTGTCCTGCTATCGCTCAGCCCTCAGAAGGTCAACGATTGGCTTTGCTTATCTCCCAGAGGCACTTTACTCAGGTTAATTGGCACCCCTGGTGACAGGGCGGATTGATGGACTCCCATCAGGCCTTCCACAGCCATCCCAGCAGGACACAAAGCTTCTCCTCGTCCCTGCCTACTCATCTTTTACCGTGTTTCCCATGGAAATGCACAGGAAGGACTCACTCGTGGGGAGTGGATGGGTGGAATGGCACTAACGTCAAGGCTGAGTGCTGTGAAGGGGGGTGGGAGAGCAGCTTCAAGCTTCTCTGTTCCTGTGTCCATCCCTGGATGTCACTGTGCTGCCTGGAGATTGGGCTCACTGCCTTGTCCTGGCCCTGTAATGCTGTGGCAGCACCAGGACAATATTTGTCCCTTTTTGACAGCACTTTGTCACTTGAAGGCAGCTCAAGGGCCTCCATGTGGTACTTCCCTGTGGAGCACAGATGGATTGAGTGTCCTCTAGGGTGATCAAGGCCACATCTTCAGGCCTGATGCCTTTCTCCTGCAGTGTGGAGATGCTGGGACCAGAAGGAGGCATCAAAGCAATGTCTCCAAACCTCACTTCCCCACTTGCATCTCCAGTTGTGCTGAAGGAAAGGCTCCTCTGAACACTTTCTTTACCCAGAGAAAGCCTCTTTCTACTGGTGATCCCTGAAAAGGACCAGGTGTTACCTTTTAGCTCCCTATTGGCTCTAATCTCCTTCCTTCTTTGACCTCAACTTTACTTAAACAAACCCCGTATTTATTTAGCTCCTCTTGGATGGTCCTTGGGGAAGGCTCAGCTATTTCTTACCCTCTTTTTGATTTCCCATGCCCGATGTCATGGCAGGAGGAAAGCAAGCCTTCACCCCTCCCAGGGCTGGGGGCAGATTTCTGCAGAGGGGATTTGGTGAGTAAAATTGCTCTCCTGTGCTAACCTGTGACTCCATTGAGGTGGGCAATCCCAACAGCCTCAAGGGCTCTTCTTTGCCCTCTAAAAGCCAAAATTCTCATGTCTGCCTGAAGCTCTCCCTTGTTTTCTCAAACATCTTCACTTCTCTCAAAATCTGTTGTTTGCTGGGCCAGTGGGGCCGTAACTTGTACCCCCTTGCCAGAAGTTCCTCAGACTTTGGACAAATCCCACATGTATCCACCTCCTCCATGCTCATCCTGGCTTGCAGAGCCACCATTCCATGCCTGATCACTGATATCCCAAGCTCACAGCTCACACATGGTGTTGGTGACCAGGATCCACCATCTGCGTCGGCAGAGTGCCGCAAAGCCGGAGTCAGAGCCTTGTTTTAAGCAAACAGAAATGTGCAGGACATACCAGACTCCTTGCTGGAAATCAGAGCCATATTCTTCAAAACTCTGACCCTTTGTTCAGACGCCCTTTGGAGACCTCCCGCAAATACCTCACTTGGACTTCCAGATGCAAGAAATTAATTTTATTTTTTTAATTCTGTGCCACAAATCCTTAATTTTGGAATGTGCACTTTTCCTGTGCGGTCCCTGGCTCCTAGAGACTACAAATACATGTGAAATTGCAACAGACATTGATAACAAAAGTTTGAGGGTAACCCAACAGCTTTTCAAAGCCTTCTCTAGATAATTTATCCTAGACTGGCGAGTAGCCACAAACTCCATGGTGGGGAAAGAGGCTGCTTTTGATTTAGCTGATGTTTAGGTGTGAATGAGGAGGAGAGATATACGATTAATCACTGGAAGCAGGGAGATGGTATTATTTTGATTCATACTTGACAAGTTTTCTAGGAATGCTGAACTTGAGTAGAAGTGCATGGTGGACCCAGCTGTTCAAACAGTGTGATTAATTAAACTGATTCCATGTGAAAAACAACACTGACTCTCACTCTCAAATTGCAAATCATTTTCAATATATTGGGGAAGGGCCAGCCCGAGTTTTTATTAATTGCTCTGGAGGTGATGAATCAGGGTTGTCTACAGAGACCCACACAGGCGCACATTCCTGAGGACGTACGTGATGGTGGGCTGGTTTCTCGGCTGCTTGGAGCAGCAAGGGTTGCTTTCCCGGAGATGCTGCCACTTGCACACAAGGCAGGGATGAAACCCTGGGGGGAACAAGTTTGGATGAGACTTCCCCTCCCAACCCTGCTCCGAGAGAGTTGCAAAACTGCAACGGAGCCGGCGCTTGAGCTTTGACCAGCGCTAATAATAAACCCTCCTCTCCCCTCGTTCACCTGCCAAACCACGGCTCTCTCAAAATATCAGCACGCTGAGAGCGGGCCGTGCACTGTATGATTTGCCCAAGACCACACAGGAAGCCTGTGGCCAAGCTGGAACTTGAGCCCAAGGCTCCAGACTCCAGGATCGGGGCTTGGCTGCCCATCCTGGGACCCTTCCCCACGCAGTGCTGGGGCAACACAGGGAGATGGGTTGGACAAAAGCACCTTGCCTGCACATATTTAAACCCAGCCCGGCACCGGGATGCCCTTGCAGCAGGTGCTCAGAGGGATTTATGCACCCCCAGGTGAGCGCGCCGAGGACTTGGCCCCATGAAAAGGTCCGGAAAAATCCTGCCCTGCAGTGGAGGCTTTTGATTTATGTTTTCTCCACCAGCTTGTCTGTTTTACTCATGCTGCTGACAAGGAGAGGGATATTTGATCCGTGCTGAGGGGCAGATGTTGAGCACCGCAGAGCAGGAGGCAGAGCTGCTCCTCAGGTGTAAACCTTCTGATGGCCATAAAACGACTTACGGGGGGGTGGGAGGGAAAGAAATAGATTAATATGCCTGGTGCTCACAGATGTGGAAAAATACCCTTAAAACAGCTCAACTGGATGTTTGTCACCGCAGCTGCCACGGAGGGAGAGTGACAGCCCAGTGGCAAGTGTGCCAACACCTTTCAACTCCACCAAATCCTGCAGGGCACCCCCGATACCGGGCAGTGACCCTGTGCTAACTGGTTTCAACTGTAACGTTTGAAATACCTTGCAAGTACACATCTGAGCCAAGGTTTCCACCCTGAGCCTGGTGGGGAGGCTCTGAAAGCTTATTGCAAGCACCTGTCTGGTCTTCAGAAGCATTGATCTCCTACTGAGGTCAACAAGAGGAATTAGAGGGGCTGGTGGTTGCCGCTCTTTCTGCAAAACCCTGATCGTGATCCCAAAATTCGCTACCCAGGGAGCCCTGCTCTGACCCCTCGTGTTTGATCCCAGCAGGAGAAGTCATGTGCATTGAGATGTGTCCCAGACACCTCATGTTGGTGGAGCCCATGTGGCTCCAACCAGCCTTCCTCAGGGGCACGGCAGCAGGCTGACTCCTGGAAAATATTGCTTTGTCCACTCTCTTCAGACCTTGCAGGCTGCTGTTTCTCCAAAACAGCTGAGTGATAGTTAAAAAATGCTTGCCCTCTTTCCCCTCTCTCTGAAAGGAATGGGCGTCTCTACGGACCCATTTATATTGCTGGCTCAACTGAAGTTAATAGGAATATTCCCCTTCTTCTCCACAGGGGCCACATTTTTCCCTCGGGAGATCTGCAGGGCCATTTACTAATTTCACAGACTTCTCAACAATTCCCCCTTGTCAACCTGAGCTTCTTAGAAATGGAGAATGTGATCCCCCCTCTGTCTCTGGGTGATTGTGACGCCCTTGCCTTCATGCTCGTGCTGCTCCAAACAACACATTTTCTGAGCACACTGTGTTTGTCTGAAAATACACCAGGAGGGCTGCCCGATTTGGAAATGACTTGAATTACAAAAAAAGCACAGCTGTCTTTAACAGCTCTCGAAGCTCATGCAACTAGTCTGCAATTTATTGACTAGGATTAGATGCTTATTGTCTATGACACTTTAAATACCATTACATTGAAGTTTATACAAGAAAGTCCAAGTTTTCAAACTGGAATCTTAGCAATAACAGCTGGACCATTTGTTTATATGATAGACAGAAAAGAATGACTTCTGTAATCTGTGTATTTGGCTTTAGGATTTTCTATGACATGGGGAGACAGAAACCTACCCCATCCCTAACTGAGGATTGTGAGACAGAGCTGAGCAGCACTGGCTAATTTGTCCCTGATGTTGAGACTGAAGCCAAAGCTGGGGTTGAGTCCTTCCCTCACACCTGACGGAGAAGCACTTGAAACCCTCTAGCCCACCTCTGACAGGCAGGGCTAAGTCTCCTGTCTCTCTCCCCCAGGCTGCTCACATTCCGCATTTTGTTTCTAGCATGAAAGACTTTGTTTTAAATCATAATAGTAACCAGGCTGTAATCACATTATAGCACACATGGAGAACTCGCAAAAAGTCATGTGCTTTGGATTTGACATTCTGATTTATGGTTGTGCGCTCCAGTTACACAGCTGCAATCTCATTTTCGACAAAGATGTTTTCTATTTTTCTATTACTTTGCTTCACCCTGTCTTTATGTCGAAGAAAATGAAAGCCACCAGGTGAAGCCGGCACAAGAGGACAAATGTTTGCATGTTCTGGATCAAAACCATGATCAAATATTTTATGCTCTCCTTTCATAAACAGCTTTCTATGGACACATGTGGAGGGAGTGTAGATTCTTCATTTTGAGCCATTTGAAGTTAAAAAAAAATAAAAATTCCAGACTTTTATTTATTCAGAAACTAGATCAGCCTATGAAATTCACATCCCAGCCACTTGATCACAGTGACTTCACCGAAGAGGGAAGAGGTTGCAGAATTACTCCTCAGACAGTTGAACAGCCTCTCTGCTTGCCAGGACCCAAAGCTGCTCCTTGAGTAAATTTTACTCCTGAACAAAGCCCAGCAGAGGTGGCAAAGCCTTTCCCTGCTCAGTTAATTGTAGACACAGTCATTAGCCCTTCCCTCTGTCAGTAACCCATTGGCTTTGCATTCCTAGGAAGAGTAGCAGCATTCCAGCTTAATTTAAAAAGTGAGCACTTTTGCAGTAAATTGCATTAACCTTGGAAAGGGGCCAGAGCTTATGTTTTACATGAACCTCTCTTGTCTAGAGCGGAGTAAAGAAAAGAAAATGTCATCAACATTCTTTTCACAACTTAAACACTGATGATCTATCTTTAGGGCCAATGTTGGCTGAGCATTACAGAGAGCACGAAACCACCACTGCGTCCCTCACCAGGGGTAAATTACGCGTTGCAAACTCATAAACCTTCAAGTGTGGCGTAAAATTTTACTCAGGCCATCACTTTCAGTATGGCTTAGGAAGGGCCTAGATGGAAAACATATTTCTGGTGGTTCTAGAGCATGTGTTAAGGAGCTGGAAACACACGTCAGTGGAGCCTCCACAGGTCAGACATTGGCCACGAGTCCTCACTGCAACAAGGCTTTGACTGTAGACTGCCTGGGCCAAGAGCCCTCTTGGTCTCAACAGTGAGTTATTTTATCTACTCTGTAAATTCTGTAGGCTCTAAATAAGGGAAGTTTCTGTCTTCAGGACAGTGCTACTCCAAGTTAACAACTAAACACTGAGCTGGGACTCAGGAGAGTTGGGCCCTGAAATGGAAAGTCAGGCTGTTGAAAATGTGCCATGGAAGGAAAACTCTGGAAATTCTGTGTACATCAAGAGTACCAGAATTTTTAAAAAATCACTTTTTTTTTCCTAGACCAGAAGTTCCCAAATATCAGGGACTCAGTTCAACCACAGCCTTCATCTACTTCTGCAGGGACAGGCATCAGTGAAGCTGAGAAGATACACTGCCCTGAGCCATGATCTAAAAGGGACCTTGGTGACAATATCTGCTGCTCAGTTTTCCATCAGCAATAACTCATCTCTGGGGATAATGAGGCTGTTCAGTGCTGGACCTACTGGGTGGCAAGAAAACGAAGAGTCAAAAAACCTTGGATTTTTCGGGTGAAAACTACAGAATGGAAACTTCCCCTCTTGCTCCACAGAACTTTCATGGGAAAAAACCCCAAAATTTGAGAAAGAGTCATTTGTTTATCACTATTGGCTAAATCCCAATGTTCTGGCTGTGGTGATAACATTGATCTATTGGTCAACATGCCAGATCCTAAATATTTCTCCTATAGGACATGAAATGGGCAGGGACACATTGGAGTTCAAGATCTGCTGCCCCTAAGCCAAGCAGAGCAGGAGACCACCAGGACTCCTTTTCCCAGAGAGGTGGGATAATCCCAGAGAATCTCTGGGTTCCTGTCAGGGTTAATCCCACAGCAGAGTGAAAAGCAGAGCAGGTCAGTGGGACCCTGTAACTCTGTAAGAGGGTGTTCCTGGCTGTGTGGCTGTTCATGTCCCATTCCCAGCTCCACTTCAGTCCCATAGACCCTGAGATAGATGGAGTAGGACTGAGAAGAATGGCTCGAGCAGAAATCCACAACAGTTCCTTCTCCTGCACTCACCCTCCATTTCCGTCCTTGGCACAGCCAGTCAAAATATTTTTGACCAAGAGGTTTTCCACTGGAAAATGCTGTTTGTTCTGAAATCAAGAAGGAGCTTGTTCAAATGTCAATGACACTCTTTGGTCAGGAACAAGTCAAAACATTACATTTTGATAGTGTAGTTCCAATTTGTGACATTTTGACTTTTCTATCATAATACAATCCTGTTCTATTAGAGCAGATTATGTAGTTCTACATGTTCAGCTACACTTAACAGTTGATATAATGTAAAAGTCAAAACAAATTACCTCCTTCAACACAGTCTAACAAAACATCCCCATGCCCTCTTTCAGTATTTTTATCCTGGAGGCAATTGTGACTTTTAGCTTATAGTTCTAAATGGGAATGATTCTCATTTTACAAAACAATGGAAGCCCTGGCAGAATAGAAATTCCTGCTCCTGGCCAGTATTGAACATATGCCTGGTGGTTGGTACTCCAGAATCATCTTTTAAAACTCATGAAGTGATGGAATTAATTAAGGGGTGTCACTGCTGCACTCACAGCCACCTGTCCTTCTGCCCTGGAGGCACTTGATCAACTTAAGAAGTGTTATCTTTTCATTTTGTTGTCAATGCTATGGGTATCTTCACGTGAGCAATTCATCCCAGGATTTTCTTTATATTGGCTGGGAAAAAAGATCACCTTTCACATGGGATTTTCCTGGCAAAATGTAGGCATTTACTTCAGGTTGAGGAAGATGGATATTCCTCATGGCCATCCATGTGGCCTAAACCCCATATTGATCAGACTTCTGTTGCCTATAGAGGAATGTAGGGTGGGTAGCTCAGATGGAGACTTTGATTTGTTGAACCATCAGGTGAACTCTGTCCTGGTGCTTCCAGTACATACATATTTTACTTTCTCTCCATGATATCTCTGGTTAGTGCCCTTGGGAAATCTCTTACCATGTTCTTCTTGGGACTGGCCAAAGCTGAAGTGTCTTGGAGTAACACTCATACAGCTGCAGATTAACTAGAAAGGAAAATTTGGAAGCAATTTCAAAACAATTCCCCCTCCATGCTGGCTTTTTTTTTTTGGTGATAAACGTTTCCCTTGAGAAATTCTAGAAATTCTATTCATTTGTTTTACAGTAAAACTCTGAGTACTATTGAAGTTCAAAGTTGCCTGAGTCTGGTGTGGTGCACTTAAAGATTTCCCTTCACCAGAAAAGCCTTGTTTCTACAACAAAATTCCTGAGAAAAAAATTTCTAACATCACTGAGACATCTCTGAAACTCTACCATTTTTCCACAAACTATGTAAACAAAATCATGAGCTGAAATGATGTTTGTAATTCTCCATGTCACAGACAGCTGTTCAGCTATGCACTTGCTAAAGACAGGATTCCAAGCACATGATAATTGAAAATAAAAAAAAAAAAAGAACAAACCCAAAAACTTCTGTGCATTTTTGAGGGAAAAAATGTTTGTGGAAAAAGGGCTAAAAATAATTGCCAGGAAAACAGGCCCAACCAGCCCTTGCAAAGTGAAAACATTTGGGGTATTTTGCACAAAACCATCTTCCCACTTCCTTTGCCAAGGGTTGGTGCAGGTGCAGAGGGATTTGTCTGGGAAGGGGTGACTCATGGTTCCCTTGGGAAAACGAGGAGATCCAGGCCCTTGCCCTGCAGGCGGGTGGGATGTTGGGGTCAGGCCCTGTGCAGATGGTGGAACAGGATCCATGAGGCCATGCCAGGCAGCTCTGCTCACCCTTGCCAGGCATGGATGGGTCCGGCCTACTCAGGAAGGCTGGGATGTGCCACACGCTCCTGGCGAGAGCCAAGGCTTCCTTAAGCACCTTTACCCGCTCCAGCACTCTTTTAATAGGACTTTCCCATGAGCTGGTACAAACCCTTGGAGAAAAGATGCATTGGCAATGATCACAGCAGTGCAAGGCCAGGCTGGGAGCCAGGGATGATACTGCACAACCTGGATAAACATTCCTTCCCGAGGCTTCACGGAGCCTGTCTGCCATGGGCAAAGGCTTTGCAGAGCTGCTCCACTCCATACCTTGCAAAAAAGACCCTGGAAGAGAGATTATGTTTTCACATTGTTTCCCAAATTACTTTAAATGTCAACTTAAAAGGCTTTTAAGGTTTTTATTTCAAACGGAAGTATTAACTGGAACTGCCAGGGGCAGTTAGCTTGAGCAAAGCAATACCGTGCATCTTAAACAGGGTAGAAATTTTTATGACCCAAATTCTTCATTTATTATACACAGATGGTGGGAGAAGGCTGCTGTCCCCAGTGCCCAGCGGTGAAACAGGCCTGACCAAGCTCTCCTACAGACAAATGGTGCCTGCCCAGAGCTCCCTGAATGTCAAACTATGCTTTTCTTCTCATTCCTTCTATGGAGGGCGACACAAGGACTGAGCCTGATTTGTAGGGCTGGTGAAACCCATCACATTCCTGCCTTATTTTAGGCTGAAGGAGTAGTAGGATGGGGCACAGCACTTCCCATTGCCAAGCACGAGTGTGGGCTCTGGCTGACACATCCCTGCAGGGTGACCACACTCACCAGTGGTGGTCACGCTGTGCCATGTGGTTCTGCAGGTGCTCCGAGACACCCACCTGTCCCTACACTCACATTGGCTCTATCTGAAAGGTCTGTGCAAGAACCTAGTTAGACCTGGGGTGAAAACACAGCTCCAGAGTGGCAGCTGGAGCCCTCAGCCTCAGCAGAAAAGGTGTTAACAGGAGATGAAAGAGATGGCCATGTAGAGAAAGATAAGGAGCACTTGTGTTCCTTTATTTTGACATCCTGAGAAGGAATCTTTGCCAAAATGGGTTGATCAATTAATCATTGACCCAATGGATCAATCAAAGGTATCTCCTGGGAGGGAGAAAGAGTGTGTTTATCTGGCTTATTCTTCTCCTGTTCTCACTGACAGCACCTCATCAAAAAGAGTGTTCAATACCTTGACATTGTTAGAGCTTTGTTTCGCTCACAGCTGCTACAGTGAACACAGGTGAATAAACTCCTCCTCTAAGTAATGCAGCAAGTGCAGCAAAAAATCACCCAAAGTAAGTGCACAAGTCATGGCTTACCTTGTGGACAGGTGAGCAATTTTTATCTACTGACTCAACAGTGTGATACAGTGTGGTACTTCTTCCAGCCCAGGGGAAGGGGAAAAACCTCACAGCTGAGCTCTCCAGACGTGAGTTCAAAAAGCCTCAAAAACTGTAGTGTGGCACAGGAAGAAAAGAGGAGACATCAAACTCGGAGTATAAATTGTGCCAGGGGAAAATGGAAGTGGCCCATGATACATCCTGTGGGAGGAGTCCCAACCATAACTGACTGATTAAGTGGGAAGAAAATTTGTGCTTGAGCACAGATCTACTGATGCTTTTATGACAGGCAGTGGGCAAGGCCCATCTGAGGAGCATCTTGGTGTTGTGGTCACCAGCTCTGCCTGGGACCAGTCACTAGGCTTTAGGGAAAGGCAAGAAAACAAATCCAGGAGTGAGATTGCACAAGGAGCAGGAAAGGAGCTGTGGTGAGGAAATAATGCTCATCCCCTGCAACAGCCAGGAAGTTCCAAAGCCTGTGATTAATTTAATGTGCTGTAAATGCTCTATGACAAACATGGGCATCAGCTGTTCTTCTAATCCCCCTTGGAAATTCCAGACAGTCAGACACCCAGCTCATCATACCACAAGCTTTCATTTCCAGTCCCAGGATTGTGCCTACTGGCGTGACACAAGAAGCTCTGGGCTCTTCGTGCCTTGAGTTTGGTGAGGTATCCAGACTCCTATGTCTCTCAGGATCTAATTTCTCCCAGTTTTCAGCCTAAACATGTCTGTGACCAACATATCAGCTATTTTCATGCTGGTGGTCCCTGGTCAGCCCACAAAGAAGGAGTGTATCCTTCTGTCCCATCTTCTTCCTTCCAAACCACTGCTGTCCAGCCCAGGGAATGGTTCTGGCTTGCACTTGACCTTGCATTCATGTGGCCAAGTGTCTGCCACTCCACCAGACTACTTTGGCTGCCTCTTTGGTATTGCTCAGGTTTGACAGTATCACCCAAAGTTGTGTTACTTTTATTTCTCATTCCTTGAACAGGTTCCTCAGGTGTCAGGTCAGTGTCCAAAAAGAAAGAACATTTTTCTTTGACTTGTTGCTCTCTTGAAGGTACAAGGTGTTTCTAGTGTAATCCCCACTCATTTTTTATTCAAACCCAATATTAAATTGCTGGGGCCCAGATTTGGAACATGAGTTCCCCTTGCCAGAGAAGTCAGTTATCTTAATGAATATCTATGATTATATATTGAGTTAGAGCAACACAATCTGTCCTTAACAAAACCACTTGTGATTTTCACCCCCTCCCATGCTCCCACTCCCCCCTTGCATCAAACTCTGCTCTCAGACCCTCCATAAAAATGAGGTCAGACAATGGGCATGTGGTGGCCATGAGCATCCTGCCCTCCTTACCTCACTTGTGTGAGTTTAGGCATGAGTTTTTCCTTCTCCAGTCCCAGGGCAGTGGCTTCCAGTTGATAGATTCATTACGTTTCCTTGCCACTGAAGCCACAGTTTCATGTGCTGTTGCTTTTAATACCTTCAGTGTTACCCATTCACTTAAACACCAGTTATTCCTAGGTTCAGCACGGGGCTAAGCAGGCAAAACTCTCCAGCCTGCATTATACAGGTCACAGTAGATGATCTAATGATCCCCTTGGCCTCGGGGACTCCAAATGTTAAAAGCATTATGTGGCACATCCTTTAAAAAGCTGGATATTTTTGGCACTGTCCCCTTTCTCAGTGTGAGCTTATCAGCCCTCACAAGCTGAACGCTGTTGAAATTTATTGGTTACTGAACATGAGCAGAGGGCATCAAGAAACGCTCTGGGGAGCATTGCAGATGATTCATATGTGGGAAACCTTCCCCCCAAGCTGGATTTCTGTGCAGGATGTGGGAAAGGAGCAGCTCCATGCAAAGGAGCCATGCTCCAAATAAACAAAAGGAGGCATTTCCCCCACCGTGGGGAAGAGACCACTGAAAATCTTTGCTAATGGGAGCTCTGAGTGTGAAAAGTTTACCTGGGATCCCAGAGGGACTGGACAATTACTTGGAGGAGCACTCCAGTGGAATCATTAGGAAAACGGGTCACATCAGGCTATGGAAATTCTCCAAGGTGGAGGTAGTGGGATATTTGGGAGAAACACCATATGCACATCTGCCTTTGTGTCTTCTTGCTGTTGGAGACAGAACCTGGGCTGAATGGACCATGTTCAGAACATGTCATGCCTAAAATGCAGCCTTGCAGCTGAAAAGGGAACCCAAGACCATCCCAACCACATTCCCACTGAAGGTCCTACACCCTTGTGCAGAAGATGAGGGTCTGTCCCTCCACCAACACATAAATGTGCAGGATTTTTTCTGCAACTGTTGGATTTCCCTTCCCAGGGCATCCACTGTTGGGTATAACTTCGTTGTTAACACCAGCCAAGTCAGGAAATAGAGATTTTTTTTTTCCCATGGAGAAAGTGAATAAAAAATGTTGATAGGAATATTTTTATTTTGCCAAATTTAAATTAGAGAAAGGGGGCAAAAAAAATATCATTTTTATCAAAAAATTATCAGAGTGCTGGGGCCACTCTGCTCTGGAGACAGGCTGGGAGAGCTGGGAGTGTTCAGCCTGGAGAAGAGAAGGCTCCAGAGAGACCTGAGAGTCCTTCCAGGGCCTAAAGGGGCTCCAGGAGAGCTGCAGAGGGACTGGGGACAAGGGATGGAGGGACAGGACAAGGGGGAATGGTTTTAAAATAAAAGGGGAGGTTAATAGGGAATATGGGGAAGGAACTCCTGGCTGGGAGGGTGGGGAGGCCCTGGCACAGGGTGCCCAGAGAAGCTGTGGCTGCCCCTGGATCCCTGGAAGTGTCCAAGGCCAGGCTGGACGGGGCTTGGAGCAACCTGGGATAGTGGAAGCTGTCCCTGCCCATGGCAGGGAGTGGAACTGGATGGTCTCTAAAGATCCCTTCCAACACAAACCATTCCATGATTCTACAATTCTACGATGAGAGGTCTTTTCCAGTGTTTGATGTTCAGGCAAGCATATTTCCATTTAAACAAATTTTGAAAATAACTTTTCAGTTAGGGAAACAAAAAAGAAAAAAAAAAAAGTTTTGTGTCTTTTTTTTCACCAGCTCTACTGATCTAATTCCAGGATGGATAATTGTATTCTGACTGATTATTGTAGGACTGGAGCTCCAGTCGGGTAGAACATTCCTTTTATTGGAAAGCATTATGTGATGCTGGTTTCCATTAACGAGGCAACCCCAAGTCTCCACTTTTCTTGCCCTGCTCCTGCAAGAGAAACATTTTCTATAATCCACTGAAAAACATGCAGGAGAATGGTTTTTAAAACTGATAAATATTCTGAAAAAATAACATTTCCTCTGCTGGTTGCATAGTTATTTTACCTTGCAGAGAGATGTTCCTAAGACTATATTTTGAAATCCTCATCACTTCTGAGCTGGGCAAAAATCTTACAAGTTTACTTAGATCAAAAGTGACTTCTTTTTCATTCGTTATTTACGTGAATTTCCATTAATGGAAAAACAAAGGTTTAATTTTAAAAATACTGTAAATCAATAGCTATATAAACATAAAAGCACAGGGTCTTAGTTAAGGGTTTGTTCTTGAATTGCTTTTTAAAGTCAGTGTGGCAAAAAAAAAAGAGTATACTATGAAAAGGGTTGCAGGGTTTATTTTCCTTATTTCAAAAGGAAAAAGAGAGGAAATAAGACAAACTGAAATTTTTTTCTGATAAAAACAAAATATATGTTTAAAAGTTTACTTTGTTCCTTACAGAACTGGCCATTTCAAGCCTTTAATTTGTGTATTTCAAAGAACTGTGGTTTTTGTTACAATATCTTCCTCATCAGAAAAATGAAACCAAATTATTTCTGTCCAGAAGCAGAGCACAGGTCTGACTGTTCTGTGTTACAGATTGATCTTAATGAGCAAATGATGGCTGTGAAGGACCACATCAGGCACCAAAGTGAGTAACCATTTGCAAAACTGCCTGTTAAATTTTTATTAACCCTTTATAAACTTCAGATAGGATGTGTGACCAACATAACTTGGCTTTTCCTTCCATAAACCTCGGTGCACTTTATGGGTTGTGATCGGTGCCCTGGGGGAAGCTCAGTGATTCAGCTCTTTCTACTGAGAAGTGAAAACCCTGCAGGTGAAAGCAACTCAGTGGGAAATGGGGTTATCTTCATGGCAGGTCTGTCAGAGGTATTCAAAGACCAGACACTTTGAAATCACTCAGGTATCACTCAGATATCATCTCTATATGGAGGTTTCGATGCTTTCTGTTAAGCATTTTTTGCTCTGCCAACAAACAGGAGCATAACCCCACTGCAGTGAATCCCTTAGGTCTCAGTGCGGAAACAAATCATGGGAATAGAGACATAAACAAGAGAATGGTTTGGGTTGGAAGGGAACATAGAGATAATCTTGTTCCACCCCTGCCATGGACAGGAACACCTCTCACTATCCCAGGCTGCCCCAAGCCCCGTCCAGCCTGGCCTTGGACACTTCCAGGGATCCAGGGGCAGCCACAGCTTCTCTGGGCACCCTGTGCCAGGGCCTCCCCACCCTCCCAGCCAGAAATTCCTTCCCAATATCCCATCTAACCCTGTCCTCTAGCAGTGGGAAGCCATTCCCCCTTGTTCAGTCATTCCAGGTCCGTGTCCCCAGTCCCTCTGCAGCTCTCCTGGAGCCCCTTCAGGCCCTGGAAGGGGCTCTGAGCTCTCCCTGGAGCCTTCTCTTCTCCAGGTGGACACCCCCAGCTCTCCCAGCCTGGCTTCAGAGGGGCTCCAGCCCTCAGAGCATCTCCATAGCCCTTGATTAAATGCATGGTTGCATATCATTAGACAGCTGGGAAATTAACTGGAGTTATTGGCCACTCAGCACTTAAGTGATACCTACAGCACTTAGAAGGTACAAATTCAAATGGTTCCTCTCCTCCACTGACCCCCCAATTTTCTCTGCTGGGGTTTTCCCCATAGATACATTCTCACAGTATGCTTTTGGGTGATTAGCAAGAGCCAGGCTTTGCCAAAGCTGTCTCCCCACACAGCAGACCCCAAGGACAGATGGTTTGTATAATGCTCAAAATTAATGCAGCATTTGCTGAGAGGTTGTTTTTCATCGTGGTGTTTGAAGGACTCCAGAGGTGCCCCATGGCAGAGGTGCAGGGAGCAGATGGGTCTAACAGCCTCCCCCGTGCTCCCTAGATCCTTCCAGGCCTACTTCAAAAAACAGGTTTATTTTCCTCTGCAAGTACCACTTTTCCATATGCCAAACCCCAGCACCTGGAAAAGAGGCCAATTAACACAAAAATATAGAAGACCACATGTCTTCCAAGAGAGCCCCTGTGATAGAGGCTGTTTGCTCACCTTCCCACAGATCTCAGAGGTCTTTTACATGGGGTCCCAGCCTGGCTCCTGCCTGGCAAGGACTCAGCATCATTCCCCAAAGAGCAGCAGGATTTCTTGGAAAGCTCCACACTTTCCTGCTGCTCTCCCTCCTCCTGCCTTGCGTTTCCTCTCTCCACCCGCCCTGGCTGCTGCACCTCGAGCCATTCCCCTCTCTGCATGCCCAGCCAGGAGATGCCACAATTTAACAGCACTCACACTGGCAGCAGGAGCTTTCAGAGCAGTTTCCCTACTCTGGTACACATCTGCAACTGCAGGAGCATCCTGCATCCCCCGTCAGAACCAGGGCCCCTTGGCACGAGGCACAGAGTGGAGGCATGTGAAGACATGGTTTCCTGCCTCGGAGAAATTCCCTCCCCAGAAACGAGAGCCTGCAGAGCAAAACACAGCTGCAAATGGCACTTGGAGCCTCGGGAGGCCAGGCTTTAAGAATAAGCAGGCACCTTGGGCTGGGAAGGTCCTAGTACATTTTTGCAGCTATGTAAACAACAGTAAACGGCTCCTTTTGGCTGGGCTGGAGGCTGATGGCATAACAGGAAATTCTGGTGGATGATTTTCTTTTTTGGAAACCACATGAAAGTTAACCAAACTTTCCCAAAACAGATGAAAGATTCTGACCAGGAGCAGTCAGAGGATGAAGCGGGAGTTTTAAGGGCGGCTGTAATCCGGTCTAACCCCAGGCACGGCCGTGCCAGCAGGTTCCTGCCACGGAAAACAGGCTACTGCTCCTTGGCTGCTCCGGGAAAACCCCTCTCCACCAGCTCATGGCCACGGTGGGTGATGCAGCCAAAAGTGGGGCACCAAGGAAAGGCTGCCCTGGGGGTTACCAGGGTGAAGATGGCAGAGCAGAAGTGGCTGCCCTGCCCTGCCTCTATCCAAGGCTGGTGGTGTAGTTCCAAAGAAGCTGTGGACCTGAGGAGCAGAGAAATGTTTGAGCTTCAGGGACTGCCTGTGGCTTTTCTTTTACAAGCCAGAGGCTTTTTATGGGGGCTCAAACCAGATCTCCAAACCAGTTGATGTGGCAAGCCAAGGTGGTTCAGTTGTTAACTCTGTTCATCCTCACCCTGCACAAAAGGTGTCAGGATCTGCTCAGTCCTGAGCAGGCTGGTGGCTCGCAGGGTTCCTCTTGGCCTGGTTAGAGGATCAACGAAGGAAAAAATTAAAAAGAAAAAAAAGGGTTTTTTGCAAAGCCAGTAGTGCCCAGCCAAGAGGCTTCCACACACAAGTGGCTTCTGAAACACGAACCAACCACAGAGGTCTCAGCTCTTCTCACAGCGCAAGTGTGTGGGCTCGGCTGGAAACCCTGCTCCAGGGAAGGCTCTGCCTGCTGAACTCCAGCCAGCAAGTGGAGCAGCCCAGCACTAGACCCTGGGAAGGAGGCACACCGGGTCTCCCAGGCCACTTCCCAGAGCCCTGCGGCTTTACATGGGGTCAGGGTGGGCAGGGAAAGGGAAGGGCTGCCTCTGGGAAGGAGCAGGCACCGCAGCTGCGAGCGAGGACGTCCTCTCCAGCTGCAGAGACCCTTGGACCCAGGAAGTTTCCATGGGTCAGGACTTTGCAGGCTGTTCCTCAGTGTTTATTTGGGTTGGCTCAGGAGCTTCCCAGTGCATGTGTTTACTGGGGCGGACACATCCCGGCAGGGCTGGAGAGGTGCCCTGGACGTCTCTGTCCCAGGGGTAGCTCGCCATTAGGAAGTGGGGGTCCCCATGATGCATTCACATTTAATCGACGTTGATTGAAGCCTTAAACGCATCCAGCCACAACCCTGGAAACTTTCTCTAGAGGAGCAGATCCCGTCTCCAAAGTGCAGCATTCAGCAAGCTGAAGGGAATGGTCTAGGCTGGGTTGTAAGACATGAGCTAACTGCCAGCTTCTATTTCCATCTGGAAGGGCAACGGAGCCAAAATCAATAAATCATCATCATTGCCACCAAGAGTTTGGTTTTATTGGATGATAATATATTTCCTACTGGTGAGACCATGTACCAGCAGCTGGAAGAGGAACAAATGACTATTTACATTGCAGAGCAGGGAAGACAGAGGAAAGAAATAAGTAAACATATCACATATGTTATATGGAGATTACTGCGGGGTTAGTCTCCCTTATGACATCTACCTCGGAGGGGAGGGGCAGAGGAAGGTGACTCATAAATGTCCCAATAGTCAGTGAATTATTCCATCACTTCACTGCCTTGTATCTCCCATGTACACGAATCCCTTCTTCTCCCCTCCTCTGCAAACACAGCTCATGGGCCAAGTGTGTAATTAGCAGATCCTTGGATGCTGCTGAGACTTTGCTGAAGCACAGAGCTGTTGAGACCCCCATGACAGGGCGACTAAGGGCATTATGTTGTTCCTTTGAGAAGCTCTTGCCTTCAGGAGTCCCTCATTCCCACCCCACAGAGATGGGGTACCCACAGAGGTGCTGCAAACAGCATGGGGGGCTGGTGGGAGCGGTGCCATGGGAACGGCTTCAAAGCCACTGAATCTGCAGGGAATATCTGCGCTCAGCCCTGTGCTCACCACGTGCTCCAGGCCTCCAGATTGTTCCTCCTCATCTGCCAGGCTGAGGTTTCTCTTGCTCATCTTTGGTCTGCAGGGTCCCTGCTGCCTTCTCCCCTCAGGCAGGATGTGCGGGGGGCAGTCACCAAAGCATCTGTTACAGAAACCAAGCTGGAATTGAATCTTTGTCTACACCGAAGTCTTCTGGGGACCGGGAATTATTGTTTGATAAAAGTTGTCATTCCAATCAGCTCTTCTTTTTCCTTTTTTCTTTTAATAGAAAGCCTAATATAAATATAATACAATGTGCAGCCAAGATATCTTGATGCTCAAAATGTATCATCCACCCCTTTTTGATATAAAGGCCTTCCCAGGAGATAACCCCATCCCCCCAAGTGCAGCTCCAAGGTCCCTGTGCCACGAGGAGGACTGAGATCCACACAGTGCAGGGAGCTGGTGCTGGCTGCTCCATCCTTGCTGCACCAGGAATCAGTCCCATTTCCATTCCTGCCTCTCCTGCTTCTGACCATTAGGTCTTGGCCTCCTAAACAGGCTTTCATCACCCAATTAGAAACAGAGCAACCTCCTGCTACTCAGTTATATTTGGCACAGTGAGTGCACACAGGGAAATAATCCATAGTGCTCTGCCTGGACCGGCACGTGCTCTGGAGCAGGGTTTGGCAGCCTGGCCCTCCAGCCATGTCCCCCTTCTGCATTTGGCCGCCTCCACTGGTCACTGGTCACAGCAGATCATCAGCTCCTTAAAGCAGGACCAACACCTGCCCTTGTTGTTGCAGCTCCCACCTGCTCAGAGCCAGGGGACAGCTGATGTCACCCATGTCCCGCTGGGCTCCAGGAGACCCTGGCTTCGGAATACCCTCCTGGTAAAAGAGGGGCTGGAAAAGGGTGCATATCCCACTGTGCGAGGCACTGGGGTGCAGGATCTCTAAGGAAGAAAAGGAGCAAAGGTTTTCTGTTTTCTGACCATCTGTGGTGCCCCCCACAAGTGACATCCCAAAGTTTGCTGTCCCAGCATTCGGACAGCTCAGGTTTTTCTGCAGAGCTCCTCCAGCTCCAGCTGATGCCACAGGATTTGTACAGTTCCCAGGACACCTCCTTACAGCTGGATAGGGATCAATTCACAGCCAGATCTGCCTTTCCAGCTGACACCAGGATGTGGTGGCATCTGCCACCCTCCCCGAGTGAGGAGACACAAATGTGGACGGTCAAGCAGAGCTGTCTGATGGGGAATTCCTACTCTGCACTGTGCTGGGGCTGTGGAGCATGTCTGGGTCTGTCTGTGCAGAGACCACAAGGTTTGCTTCTCCCCAAATCCCTGTGAGTTGGTGTGGCCTGGCTCAGGGATGAAGATCCAGGCAAATCAGCACGGATTGAGGAAAGTTGCTGGGCCCTGTTCCTGCTCCCTCCAGTCCCTGGGACGAGTCATTGCTGACCACATCCATCCCCAAAGGCGTAGAACCTGAGGGCCAGCAGCCACCTGGACCCTGGAGAGCTGCCAGTCGGCTGCATCTTGTGTGTCCCAGGGTGGAGGAGGCTGTGGCCATGAGGTGACAAGGAGAGCGATGCCTCTGGCACGGTACTGCTCCACATCACTCACTCCCACAGTCATCCCACCCCAAGTCCGGTGTAATTCTCCTGATTAAACCCAAAACACAGTGAAAAGCGGGGGGGGGCTGGGCGCAGGTTCCATCCCCACAGCAGGTGCAGGGCTGAGCACGCTGAGCTGCATTGCATTGCTCTGGTTATTGGGGAAAAACAAAGCAGCAATTATAAAATCTTCTGGAGAAGGCAGATCACAAGGCTCCAGGGACCCTGAGGAGCTGTAAGAAGGCAGGCAGTAAAAAAGCAGACCCTGGAATAACCCTTATTGAGGTGAAGCAGGTCATGGGGAACGGACCAGCTGCAACACCTGATGGGCACAAAGGCATGCAGCACCTTGGGAGCATCCAAGAGCCCCTCTACAAGGGATTTTTGAAACTTGGGTACAAAATTCTGCCTAAATGTGATTTGAGGCACCTATGCCCATTTCTGGGCCTCATTCCCCCCAAACACAGAATTTATATAGCTACGGTGCACAGGTGTATACACACATCATCAATCTATTGAAAATAGTTTCTAACCCACTGATGATTTCAGCTCAATTTGGCAGATGAGTAAAACTTTCAAAAAGATTTTGTCTTCTGGAAGTTTTGTGGAAATGGTTGGAGGAGAGAGGTCTTTTTTCTAGCCTGGGTGAGGGAAAGACTCATCAGAGAGTGCACACTGCAACTGCTCAGGGCATTTGGGCTCTTGTAACTACTCTCCCTTCCAGACCCACCTGACCAGACACAGCAGCGAGGGGGCAGGGCAGGAGGAGGGAACAGCAGTGTTGCATGTTAATGAAGTTGGGTAATAATAATTGTTTTATTTATAAGCATCCCCCACCCCTGTTGAATCGCTCGGGGCTCTGCACAACAACCACAAAAACAATTGCTCATTAATTAAAACCACACCAACCTCCCCAAGATTGCAAACAGATGGATAAACACATCAGATGATATAATATCCCAGGAACTGGGAATGGGAAGGGACCACCTGTACCAGCCAGCTCGGGCAGACAGAAGTTTGGCCTGTACCTCCCTGGAGTCCTGGCCTCAGAGCACTCACCAGGACTCCAGGAAACCTCAGGATCCTACTGGCTGCAATGTGTCCCCCCAAAAAAAACAAGGAGAGCACTACTCATGTCCTAAAGCCCTGCAGCATCCTGGAAATACCCAGAGATCTTGGAGGAACAGTATCAGTTCCTTCCATAAAGACTAAATAAAAAAACTCTTCTTCCTACCAATACTTCTGTCTGAGCTGGGATGGAAATGCCCCTGCTTCAGCTCTGGAGAACACCACCATGCTCATCCTCAGTGCTGACCATCAGCCTGGCACCGTCCACTCCATGCTGGAGGCTCTGCAAGGCTGCAAAGTGCTCCAGGGGAAACCCAGAGGAGGTCCACAGATGAACTGGTCACTGTGGAGTCTGCTGGGTCCTGTAAGTGCCTCCAGCTCGGGGCTGAGAGAAATACAACACATGGACTTAACAAGTCCCTTCCCAGCCCTCCAGCTCCACACGTGTTTTTCATCTCAGCATCTCCAGCCGCTCGCAAGCGCCAGATACCTCCGGATCACCTGCACTAAGTAAGGCAAGCACCATTCAATCCACCCACCCCAATAAACCCAGAAATCACAGAGCTGGGCTGGTTGTCTGTGATTTAATCAACAAGACATCAGTGGAGGAAGAAAGGTGACTGAAAAATCCATGATCCCCAAAATCCATGGGGTCCATCTCTCTCCCTGGAGAACTGAGCCCTGCGGCAGCCAGGACTGAGCTTTTCACCTGCCCTCCTTCCCCACACCTTTTCCACACTGCAGACCTTATTTGAGAACACGTTCCTGCAGCCATGTCCCTGGAGGTCCAGGAGGGGCTGCCAATGTTTTTGGAAAGGTGAGGATGGGCTGAGCCAGCGCTCCTGACTCACGGAGGCAGCTGGAGACTCTCCCCAGCCAGCTGGAGGGTGGGAACAGCTCGTCGAAGGCTGGGGACGCAGGGTGTGGGCTGAGCATCACCAGAGATCAGCCACATGTGGGGAGGAGCCGTGGGGCTGCAGCTCATGCACGGCTCCTCGCAGCACCGGGCACAGGGAAGTGACGGGTGCTGACCTCACATCCCTGGGAAGGCACCTTTGAGAAGAGGGTGAGGAAAGCCCTCTGGCGTCATATCTGCTGCAGGGTTGCAGCCCAGCTGGGGCTTTAGAGGAAGATAATTTGTCAGGACTGTCCAGCCCAGCTTGGCTAGTCGTGAGATTTCTCACCTCAAGGTGCCCAAGGAGGTTGCAGCGGGTGAGCCAAGGAAAGACCCCAGTCCCACAGACCCCAGCTCCACACAGACCACAAACATTGCTCTGGGCACAGGCTGGGAACACTTAAGCCCTGATTTATGCTGCATAAATTTAGTCCTTTGCTTCTCTATAGCCCATTTATCTGTCCCCATTATTACATTAGTGTGTTTAATTGAGCTAAGGAACTTAAGGAGCTGTTGAGGGAAATGCTGAGGGTGCCACCTTGGGCATCTGTGTCTACATCTTAGAGAAAAATCCTGAAAGAGCACTGGGAATTGGTTTGCAGGTGGAAGACTTTGTCTGCCCATCCTCCCAGGATGGTTTGGCAACATATTCCTGCCCTGCACCATTGCACAGGGCCACCCTGTCCCCATCCTTGTCACACAGGCTCAGCATGTCCCAAGAGCCCACCGACAGAGCTGACACCAGCGGAACATTTCCAGGATGTTCCATGCTGACCAACACCTTCCACCCTGCAGCCAGGACACCTGGCAAATTCTTCGTCTGGAAAAGCTCCTGTTAATGTGATTGACCTCAGTTTCACCTGGATCCTTGTGGGAATACACCACACGCTTTGCCTGGGGCCAGGGATTTCTCTTCTCTCAAGCCAACGTATCCCTGCTCATGAATTCTGACCCATTATGCCACATTCTCACCCAATCTGAGTGGTCCCACTTGGACTGGCACACAACATTACACCCCTGGCTGGGTGGTCCTTACCACACCTCTCTATTTCAGGTGCCAGGAGGAAGAGTGGGACCACGCTCTGCACAGGAGCGCACCCTTGGCATTCAGCTTGCTCTCCAATGCTGTGTCCTTCTCCACATGGATCTGCCTTGGAGAGGGACCAGATGTCCCCAACTCCATTTAGAGTCTGTGGGAGACAAGGGGACCTGGGCTGTGGGAGGGCTGAGAGGAGTCCCACAAGCTGCCAGGGATCTATGCCTGAATAGCAGAGGTCAGAGTCTGGCCCAGGGTTATTAATTCTCATTCCTCCGATGACATCCGCAGTTCTGTGAGGCCACAGCACAGCTGGGGAGCGGCTGTCTTATCAGCTCTCACTCCTGGAAGGCTTCTCCAGCTCTTCTCCTCAAAGGCTGACTTTCTGACCCAATGCAGAGCTCCATGCAACCTCCGAGGAGCCAGTGGCCTATCTCAGGCCTGGATTTGTCCCCTCAGGAAATTACTGTGGGTCCTGACTGATCTCCAGCGGACCCATCCAAAAAAAGAATAATACAGCTTTTCTGCAGACAACTCTATCTTTGCTACATACCAATCCCATGACAAACCAGCTGGCACGAGAGCGCAAGCACGAAAGCAATTTGGCTTCCCTCCTTCTTATGTTGACAGCTTTAAAGCCGCTCTCTTTAAACTCACCTCCCGTAGGTGGTTCGGCAGCAGAGCCAAAGGCTGTGATTACACTTCCAGAATGTTTGTTAGCTGCAGGTCCCCAGGCACCGAGTTCTGGAAAATATTTTTCAAGCAATGTCCTCAGGGTCAGAGGCAGGTTCTCTGGCTTGTTCCTGGCTGACTTCACACTGGGGTATGCATGCTGCAGCCAGTGTGTTTTTTAGGACTCACAGGCAGGCAGACAGATCTGAGAGTCTCTCTGGGTACCGGTCCACTTAGATCCCATCCCGGAACCAGGAGGATCCGCTGGCTCCCCACACACACAGCTGAGAACAAAGCGCCCGCTGGGGCTCCTCGGGCCCATCAGATAAGGGGGACACGACTTTCTGAATTTCATTACTAAAAGCTCTGCTCTACCCCTACCTGGCTGGCTGGGGAGTCACAGCATCCACAGCAAGGTGGAAGGGTTTTGGGAAGTGTAAGGTGAGTAAAAGAGGGGAAATTTAATTGCAGCAAGTAGGAAACAGGGTGGAACACCCTTCAGGAACCTGCCCCCCAGCACTGAGCCTGTGTCACTGGCCTGGGTCTCCCATCTCCTCCTACCAGAAACTCTCCAGCCATGCCTGCAACTTGCAGGGCACAGGTTAGATGCAAACACCCATGGAAGCCATTAGGACCTCAGTCTTGTGCCATCTTAGGTCTAATCAGCACCACATTGATCACAGCTTTCCCAACAGGACATTTCTGCTCCTGAGTGAGAGTGGGTTTGAAAGGTGGGAACCCAGCTCAGGCTCAAAACAAGGCTGGCCTGGGTTGGCTCATCCTCTCTTACGAGCTGGGTGGTTTTGTATATTTAGGGCATCATTATATTCCTGTCAAACTCAATCACTGAAGTTAAACCTGTGCTTTAGTGTGGAAACCTTGTATTCCCCCCCACCCCCACAAAAAAATTTAAAAAAACTAAAAAAAATCTCCAAGGGATTGTTTCCCTTAGAAAGAAGGGAAAGAGGTGAGGACATGGCAGAGTAGGAGGCAGCCAAGCAGATGCTGAGGTCCATGGCAGGAACAAGAGGTTTCTCCATTAAATTAAAAGGTGGCACCCCCAAAACCTATAAAAACCCCCACTTTTCTACCCAGCCTGTGCAACCAAGCTCTCGAATTCCCAGCCTTGAAACTAAACAGTGTCTCATTTTACATACACCACCCAAAGAGCCTCAGTGCTACCTCCCAAGTCTTAAGTCATATCATTGGTGACGCTGGAGAAGGGAATGAGAAAAAGGAAACAGGCTGACATATCTGATCTGCTGAAATCACACAAATGGCTTAGCTGAGCAGCCAATTTAAAGGGGAACAACTCTGCACGAGCCACACGAGCTTTGGCTCTGCTGCCACAAGGTCTCTGCTGCTTCCTTAGGTGTGGATAAAAGAGGTCAGACTATTCCTTGTCATGGGTATAGGGCCAGGCATCAACCAAAGGAGAATCCAAGGCATCTGAGTAATTTCAATTCAAAAATTCAAACATTAGTGCATGGAGTGTAATGTAAAATGTGCTGCTCAGTAGGATACAATGATGGCCACACACTTGTGGCTATTTGGGATCAAGCCTCTTGGCTTCTCCTTTGCAGCACTGACACCCACAGATGGGAAAACCCAGTGTCCCATTTCTCTCCTCTTCCAGTTCCTACACGAACAAAATATAGGGTTGAGGGGTTGTTTTTTGTTTGGGTTTTTTTTTGTTTTGGTTTGGTTTTTTGGTTTTTTTTTTTTTTTTTTTGTACTTTTTACTCTGTCAATACTGTTAATATTCTTATGCAAAGAAGAGGAGAAACTTGTCAGCCAAACCAGAATTTCCCTTGGCATCACGAAGTCTATCTTCTGCATTTTGCAGTTTAGTCTTACCAACACCAGGTCTCTGGCTGCATATATTGAAGTTCTGGGATTGCTTTCAGCACAAAATTATCCCTGGGCAGAACCTGTGCACTGACATGTCACACTTGGTGCTGGAGCACGAAGGAATGAGTTGGAAGTGGAAAAGTTATTGAGGTTATAATTGAAATGCCCAAAGTTAAAGGCAGAAGCTTTCCTGCCCCAAAGGCCTTCTGACCATAACCCCGTAAGTCACACAGCCCTGGTTCACCTCCCCCAGTTACCCAGTAATTGGGTGGGAGGGAGAATGGAGTAGGATCTCCCAAGAGCCTTGGGCACCTGGGGCTGCCTTGTATGCATGACTGACATGTTCACCCACCCACAAAAAACCTGTTTATAGGCAACCTGTGGCCTTCCAAAGATGCTAAGGTGGATCAACATGCAGCATGCCATATCCTTTTTATTCCCTTCTTACTTATTTTCCACCTGTGTGTTTATTGAGCAAAGAAGCTCCATACAGAGCTTGGATTTTATCTTCTGTATCAGGGGATTTGACAATCTGGTAGCTTGTAGCAGCCAGGAGTCCTCTGTCTCCATCCTTGAGTCCACCAGAGCGTGAAAAACACATCCAGGCTCTTCAGGAGCCACGTGAGTGCTTCCTCCTTACTGTAACTCACATTCAGAAGTGGTTTTTTTTGTTCACAAACTTTTCCTCTGGAGTCCCTCTCTTAAATACAGATTGCTGGTGATATTCCTGACATTTATTCATTGCATCTCTAATAACTATTAGTATTCAAGACGTCACATTAAGAGCCTGGTGGGTTTCCAGCCACAAATACCCTGCTTTGTTTTACTTGCTTGTCACAGAGCTGATCTAGGGGGTTATGTTTGTTCTTCTGAAAGAAAGCTTTATGGCATGTTTCAGGCCTGACATTATGACACTGGTAGGCCAGACAATCTGTCGTTGGAAAGAATTTCTGCAAATCCCCAAAGTTTTTCTGCATTTCTATGCTGTCATCTAAAAAGCAGCATCTGCTCTGTAAGGCTGCCAAAAGAAGGTCATATTTTTATTTTTACCAATAAAAGGAAAGGACGAGCCTGCGGTTCAGGCACTGGACAAGCATTTGGGCAGCCTGGGGTTTGCTTCCCAACTGAGCCAAGACTTTGGGCAGTTGGCCCAGCTGGGGATGGGTGCCTTTCCCTGTTTGGAAAGCAAGGAAGTGCTTTCCTTCCAGCCCTCAGAGCATCAGAGAAGCACAGAATTGTTAGAATTGGAAGGAGCCTTAAAGCCCATCTTGTTCTACCCCCTGCCATGGGCAGGGACACCTTCTACTATCCCAGGCTGCTCCAAGCCCCGTCCAGCCTGGCCTTGGACACTGCCAGAGATGGGTAAGCCACAGCTTCTCTGGGGAACTGCTGCTAACAATTTTTTTCAGATGGTTCCCCCCACACCTCTCCATGCCTTTAATGTCCTTCTCTAGTGAGGCTTTGGGCTGGAGTCACCTTGCTTGGTGCATAGATGTAGGGTGAAATGATCCAGCATCACAGACACCACCACAGGTCCCTGCATTTCTCCCTCTCCTCATTTGGTCCTGCTCCCTCCGGTTCCTCTGCATCTACCTGTTCCCAAACTGCAGCATCTCTTTTTTTTTTTTTTTCCTTTCCTTGCAATAGATGCCTTCCTCCTAAATTAGGTTTTTCCTCTTCACTTGGCCTTGCCACAGCTCTGGAAACAAACAGCTGACATTAAAAGTGTTTCTAAGGGAGTGTTATTTTCATGCCATCTTCGCTAATGGCATCTCTGTTGGAAACTGTCAGTTGAATGCTGTTTGACACATCCCTGGCTGTCACATGCGGAGGAGAGCCAGAAAACGGGAAACCTTCTTTCCAAAGGAGATGAGATTTCAATGGAAGTGTCAGTTTTTAACTTAAGTCTTCTCAAATATTACATTCACAAAAAAGAATTCACCAACAGCTGCACTTCTAAGAGACCAAGGGACTGATTACATCTGTCATGTGGATAATATATTGCCCTTTGAATGATAGGTGTGTACACGAACTTGCAGAGCCTCTACGACCAATGAAGGGACTTCAAAGGTGGTGGTGGGTGGCAGTGCTGGTGGTGGGCTGGGCTGGAGGCAGGGGAGAGCCCGGGGCATTCACTACCTCAGGTGTTTTCAATAAATCTCATGTACTTCACACAAAGATGCTTTAAAGCCCCTTGACAGCCTCAGCATTTTAACACCTATTTTCGATTATGCAACAGCCACTATTTGTAAACAGGTCAAGAAAATGGTATAAGTGAGTTGCATTCGTATTTTAAACAGAAAGCACAGCACTTCAAATGCAAATAGGAGACATCCTGTCTACGAGGACGTTTAGCCAATTGCTTGATGCATGTGGTTTCAAAGATGGTTGACTTCTATCCAAAAGACACAGATGGGATGACTTAGACACAAATGGCTTTTAATTTACCACTTATGTTGCGTCTTTACTTTACCTGCTGCACTTAGAGCAATAAGGCTGCAAACACAGACCTAGAAAGAGCATTCCTGGTTAGAGCTCCTGGTTAGACTTGTGAGGAGATTGTACTGAAATGGCCCCGCTGCACTGAAATGCCACAGTTTCCACAGTCAAAAAACCCCACAGAAATGAAGCAGAGTAGAGCAGGCCCTCTGTGCAGTGGGCAGTCCCTTGTTTAATTTAAAATACAGTTCAAAGGTTCAATATTTTAGCATTGAGGGATAGAGTTGTAGCTGAAATACCCTGCAGGATTCAGTGGGATTTCCTTCTTCTGTTCTCTTCCCTCAAAACAGTGGCACAGCTCTCTTGCAAAACCTATTAAGAAGCAGGGTGAAGTTTCACACCATTTAAGTATTAAGGCAGATGGGTAATTCATCCTCAAGATATCCAGATACTCTGAGGGGTGATCCAAAGTCTGCTCAGCTCCACAGAAACCTCTGTGATCTCTGGATTAAGCCCAGCAGGCATCTACCAGAAAGGGCAAAGAAAGAACCAGTTTATTCAGTTGCACTAAAACAGACAAAATAGATAAAAATAAAACTTATGAGTTACCAGTCCACGTGTCTACAAGGGGCATAAGTTTCCATCAACCTCTTTGCCTCAGGGACATGAAATAATTGTGATTCTTACGTGCCAAAAAAGCCCTGTGTAAATATTGCTCATTGCTAAACAAAACAAAAGGTTGTTTGACCAAATCAGATGTGACAAAACAAAAAGAACACCACAAGGAAGTAAACATGTGAAGTCCACATTTTCTGAGGGACTCTTGAAAAATGCTCTAAATGAATATTTTGGAGCTCAGTTTTGTGCAGGTGCTAGGAAGTTTTATACTCAGAATGCTTGGAATACTTTCTCCACTACAGGGAAATTAATAAATACTAGTGTGCCGGAGTCTTTTGTGCCAATACTAACCATTAACTTTTGGCTTCAAGCCACAGCTGTCTACTTTGCAGTGGATTCTGCCACCAAGGGAAAGGTCATTACAGGCCTGTGCTTTCTTCTTGTTAGTGTGTTCCAAAATAATTAACAGAAGTTGTTCAGCAGATGGTTCCCTTTCTGTCAGCAAGTACCTACAGTTTAATGGGTTGTGCTGGATTCCTCACCGTCAGTGGGTGAGGCTGGAAGGAAAATTAAAATGTATCATCTTTGATCCACCCACTTGTAATTAGTTCTTGGGGTTTTACATAATAGCAAGTATAAAGGAGGTGGGAGAGGGGAAATGAAATCATTACAAAACCCAGAGATCAGCAGCAGCCATGTAAAGCTGTGATTACGTTATCCAGCAGCATCTCGTTGCTGCACAGCCACGGGGTTGTAATTGTTTCAGCTGGGGATTTGAAGATTTACTAATTGCATGTTTTTCAGTGTCCTAGTCTGGAGATTCAGCAGGAAACCACAAAAAAAATAGGAGATGCCTGTGTTTGTAAACTGACAGTGATGATCCCTTCGTGCCCTTGCAGCAGCCAGAGGCCCAGGCAGGAGAGGATGAGCAAGCAGCCAAACTCTGCTGCAATCCGGGGGGGAAAAAGTATCCTTGCCCCAGGAGTTTACATTGTCAGCAAACAAAGACTGGTCAGGAACTGGGATCACTAACTTCATTTACAAAAGGAAAACCAAAACTCCCATCAAGGAATTAAAGGTTGCCTTTTCCAAAAGCCTGGAGCGTTTTCCATTCCGTTAGAAGCTCTGGGGTGTGGGCAGCTGCAAATCCCAAGGGATCAATCTCACCTGAGCTCAGCTGTGCAGTCCAGGCCCCCTCTGCTTCATCCAGAGGGTCTGAGTCACCCTGCAGAGGCTGGGCCTCTCCATCTCCTCTGGCTGCACAAGACATCACACTGACGGAAACACTCCAGTTTCCATGGAAAAATAATAAAAATTAGCCCATCCTAATTATTATTGTCAACACTTCTTCTATTCATAGCTCCACTGTCATAGGGCATAGGAACATTCAATGTGACAAGCCAGGACCCCACTTCTGTGCATTTTTTCCTAGTGCTGTCGCAAAAGAGATTTTAAAGGGGGTTTTTCAGGAGGTCCAGGATGCACCTCTGTGCTTTGGTTGCTTCGTGCAAGCAGGGGACAGAGCACAAAATCCGGCACATGCGCAATGAAGGAAACATCAGCAACCCGTGCAAAGCTCCTTGATATGGAATGGGAAGTGGCAAGTGGCATGGGAACAGGAGAGAGGACAAAAAAGGGCTGAATGAGTTTGGGAATTTCAGGAACCATCTGGAAACGCACTGTGGTGTGACATGATGAAAGCTCCATGCAGGCACAGAAACCTTTGCAAGAGCTTTCCAGGCGGGCAGCAGTGGCTGTAAGAGACAGAGGCCATGTTGAGATAGGAAGAGTTTGAGCAAAGCTGTAGCTCCACTGGTGGACAGAAGAAGCCACATCTTCAAGGAGTGCTGAAAAAGTTATATTTATAGACTCACAGAATAATTTGGGTTGGAAGGGACACTTAAAGGCCATCTAGTCCATCCCTCTGCAATAAGCAGGGACATCTTCAGCTAGATCTAGTTGCTCAGACCTTGAACACTTCCAGATTTGGAGCATCTGTCACCTCTCTGGGCCACCTGTGCCAGTTCCTCACCACCCTCATTATAAAAACTTTCTTCTTCATATCTAATATTCCTGTATTCTTAAAAACATGTTCTTAAAGTAGGGAAAGGCTGTTCACACTGGCTGCACTTTAAACATGCAAAGACTTCACAGCTGCCTGAATGCCTGTAATAGGACTGGGGATTGCAGGAAACCAAAGAAATCCACAGGGACATTTGGGACCATTGCACTGAGGACCTAGTTAGCTAATGAGCATGTCTTTGACATTGTCCTCTGTAGCTACAATTTGAAGACAATTCTCTTCTTTTGTTTCTGGGAGACAAAAAAAATATCCCTTAGGGACCTGTGATATTGTTTAGAAAAAAAATACAGAATTTAAAAAGGCCTTTTACTGAAAAAGTAAAACTAATCTAACTCTTGTGCTCATGCATTCAGAGAAGAGGATTTTGGGAATGATTCTGAGCTTAGTGAAGCTGCAGAAGTAACCACAGGACTTCATTCAGTATGAAAGGAAGAAGCAGTCACACGTACATACGGTTTCATGGAGTTAAGATAGGAGAGCCCCCCAAAAAATCAGCTACATAGGGCAGAAAAAACAGGCAAATCAAAACATCTCTGGTAACAGGGCTTTGAAAACTCTGAATAAAAGCTTTTTTTGGACAAAGCAGCGTCTACAAGAGGCACTGCAAGCAAGAGGCTGTTGTGTGCTTGATCCCGAGTGTGTCCTGGGCTCTCCACTCTCACAAGGAGCTCTTGCCTCCATTGCTCTCCCCTCCCAATGCACATGAGCTGTTTCTTCTCCAAATAAACTCATTCTTCAGGAAAAAAGGTCTCATGATATGACAGGTCTTGCAGCAGTGTCCTGCCCTCTTCCTGCCTGAGCCCAGTCTCCAGGCTGCTCCAGCCACCCTCCTCTGAGGCTGGAGATGAAGGAACGAGCCCTCAACTTCCATATGGAGTCAAAGCCACTAGAGGGAGTCGATGTGTTTGCATGGTTCACACATCCATTCATCTTCCCTTTCTCACTCTCCCCTTGGAAGAGAACGGGAACAGAAAGGGAGGGAAACACACCGGGAAGCTGCTCAGGACATTGCTCAACTCCCACTGGTGAACGCTGCAGTAGCTCCACTGACTTCAGTGTTTCCAGTGAGCGGGATTGCTCTGGGTTTCCAGCCATGTAACTCAGCAGAAAATGGTCTGTTGGAGTCCCCAGGAATATTTATGTAAGTCTCAAGATCCCACCAGGAGAAGCAAGGGAAAAATGAGAGTCCAAAAAAAAGTTGGATGGTGGAGGTGCTGGAAGGACTACGCAAACTGACAGGGAAAGGCAGTAGGAATTACATGGGTTGGGTTTAGGGAGAAGGCTGAAGTAAGGGACAGCAACAACTGGACTTTCTGTGAAGAAAAAGTTGCTATAAAAAAGCATCAGGCCATCCAGCACCACTTGCTCTCCATGGCCAGTGTGGGAGGAAGGGCTGGTGGCTCACACCCTCCACCTCAGGATCCAGAAGGACTCACCTTTGCAGAAAGCTGTGCTGGAAACCTCCTGAGATCCCCCAGCCCTGCACTCCTACCGGTTACTACTCTTTGAACCACAACCTAAAGGCAAGGAAAGTACCAAAGGTGGAGGCATGGAGTATTCCGGGATCATCTACGCATCCAGCCTTCCAGTATTCCCTTTTGGAATGACCATTGTGATTAGCAAAGAGGCAAGAATGTCCTTTGGCACATGGAGCTCATTGAAAGCCACGGGGCCATTTAGGCATCCTTTCCTCCGTGCTTCAGGACAGCCAAACTCCGTCCTCTCCCGAGGGGGAGCATGGACCGCTGTCCAGCACTGCTTCCCAAACTATGACCTTCACAGCAGGGAGGAGTTGCTCTGCCTTTTTTTTGCCACCATGGGACTGACATAGAATCATGGAATACCCTGAATTGGACCCCCAGGGATCAAGTTGAGCTCCTGGCCCTGCACAGAACAATCCCAACAATCCCACCCTGTGCCTGAGAGTGTTGTCCAAACACTCCTGGAGCGCTGGCAGGCTGGTGCTGTGAACATTGCCTGGGGAGCCTGTTCAGTGCCCCACCACTCTCTGGGGAAAGAACCTTTTCCAAGTATCCAACCACAACTCTAAATGTGTTTTAAGCAGCAAGTTTTGCAGGCTCAAGCAAGACTTTCAGACAGAGAACCCCTCCTTATATCCCAGCCTGGGCTCTCAGCACATCAGTGTCCTCTGCAGGTTGTCTGCAGCAGATGGTGATGAAAACATGCTGGCTGAAAGTTGCATCTGTGAGCACCCAAAAAAGGGTCTGGAAGCACGACTGCAACTTTCCTTACTATAAATATTAAGTAATCTAATTTTTTTGCTTTTATGAAGGGAATTCAAGCCATTCAGGGAAGAAATGTTAGGAACTCCCTCTTGACAAATGGGGTTTTCATCAGAATATGGCAATTCCAAACTGAAGATCCTGGAGGGATGTACCCGTCTCAAACAAATCTTTATCTTGAGAAAAGTTGTTTGGGTCTAGCTCATTAGTCCTCATGAGTTAAAGGCTGTCCTGAAAAGCCCTTCAGAGGGACTCAAGGAAATGCTCTTTGCCTGGCATCTGCAGTCACATCCACTGTCCCCCTTGTCAAGGCTCAGCTGATGTGCAATCTAAATGTTCTAACTGTTCTAAGCCCTAACTGTTCTCAGCAATCTAAATGTTCATCTAAGCTCCTCCAAAAAACCCTTAAGTTCTCCTTGCAAGTCACACCTTAAGCCCCTCTTTTTAGGTATGCAATAATCAAGATGAGGAAAATACAACCAGTACAGCAGAGTTGGGGAAAAAATAGGGAACTAAATTGCAATAAACTTGTTTTTTCTCTCTCTCTTTTTCTTTTCATTCAAAATGAATATTCTATCAAAACTAAGTGTCACAAACATTTCAACACCACGGTAGCATCATCTGTCTGTTCCCAGCAGTGGCCATCTCTAACCATGCTGCAGCTGGACCAAAATATTTGATTTGAAGTGATGCTGGACCTACCACACAGAGCTCCTCACCCTTGAATGGTCATTCCAGTTTTAACACAAATAAGCAAACCTGAAACACTAATCCACCAGTTTTCCTCAGCCAGAGCCGTGCTTCCAGTTTGCTTAAGGAGATTTTCTTTTGAGAGACCTTTATCTTTCTATCTGAAAGCTTCCGTGTTTGCCGGGATGCTGGCACGACAGAGTGACTGCACTCAAGTTCCCCAAATAAAGTACTGACAAATTTATTGTCTGCAATAATATTTTCCTACCTCTGTGAGGTGGGTTGAACCTATTCCACTTTCCCCTTAGTAAAAAACAACACTGATGGCAGTAATTTATGTTTCAGTCAAGGCCAAGAGGACTAATTAGAGCATATTAAGCTGAACTGTGCAGGCGGTTCCTGCTCTTCTCCCGGGTACAGATCCCATATGCCACAGGCATCCTCCTATCCATGGCCATGAATGGCTGTTCACGGGCTGGAAAGAGCATTTTGCTAACAGCCATTTGTGCAGTTCCTTAGTAGGAACTTCCACAGTTTCCGGGATTCCTTAATCATTTCCCTAACAACCACGGATAACAAATGTGACCTTCCTGTGAAAAATGAGGCTAGGTCTATAAACATGTTATTAAGAATAAATGAAGCTTTTAGGAGAAGGGGTTAGTTGGGGGTCTTTGCTGGGCTGTTAGCCCCTGGAAACTTGAATGTAAATAGAAAACAATTAAAACCCCAGCCCCAAAGGATGCTGCGCTCAGCCAGGGAGGCTGTAATTAGTTTTCTGCTGCTGTTAATCGCTTCTAAAGTGAGTTATCATAAATTACAAATGTGTGCAAAATCCTCCCAGAGCATAGCCTGAAGAACTTCTCTGAGCTCGCTTGGGAAAGAGAGAGAAAGAGAGAGGAGAGGAGAGGAGAGGAGAGGAGAGGAGAGGAGAGGAGAGGAGAGGAGAGGAGAGGAGAGGAGAGGAGAGGAGAGGAGAGGAGAGGAGAGGAGAGGAGAGGAGAGGAGAGGAGAGGAGAGGAGAGGAGAGGAGAGGAGAGGAGAGGAGAGGAGAGGAGAGGAGAGGAGAGGAGAGGAGAGGAGAGGAGAGGAGAGGAGAGGAGAGGAGAGGAGAGGAGAGGAGAGGAGAGGAGAGGAGAGGAGAGGAGAGGAGAGGAGAGGAGAGGAGAGGAGAGGAGAGGAGAGGTTTTTCCTTCTTTCTCTTTCCTGCTCTTCCACGTGTATCAGTCAGGCTTCTAAATTAATGTTGGAATGGGAGGCTTAGGCTAAATCAAACCCCAGGATTGCTTCTTTTTCTTTAAATACACAGGCACACATGCACACATGCATGCATAGCTAGTTAAGTGAAGAAAATGTACCTCCAAACATCATATTTAATTTCATTAGCTACTGTTGCTTTCTTGGAATCCGCTTATAGCACATGAAGATAAACATTCTCTGAATGATAAGGGTGTGTTTATAAACTTCGTTTGGGATGAAAGAAGCCCTAACTGGTGTGTTTTTATAATAGGGTTAATGGTGCTTTACTAATCCTTTGCCTGTGACTAAGAAACACAGACATCTTGACTTTCCTGGGAGACGTGGATGCATTTTCCTTCTTCCTGGGCCCTCAGCGTGCAGCTGGAAGACAATGAACCACCCCCAGCTCCGCGAGAGTGAATTGTGAAGCAGAAGCATCACATTCCTGGGACTTCACCACCAGCCACTCAACGTTCCCAGAGTGCAGAATTAATTCAACACATTGTTATTTTACAGTTTGGCTTTGCTTTGGGGGGCCTTTTCTTTCTTTCTTTTTTTTTTTTTTTTTTTTTGGAGAAAACCACTGCAGCAAATGCTCTGCAGCTTCCAAACTCTTATGCAGGTACTGCCTAAGCACCCAGCGTGTCCACCTGGGACCCCCAGTCTGTTGGAGGATTTCAACCCAATGTCAGACACATTGGATAGGGAAGGCTCCACCCTTATTTATATTGAGTTGGCCACTTCACCAACACCCCTCTCACACAACTCATCACCCAGGGCCGTGCTGCCCTCAGCTTCCTCAGCCACATCCTTTTGGCTGCTCTGCTCCGGCTCCTCGCTGCTCAACTGAATTGGAGGCTTCCTCCCCCTGCCAGCCCCTCCGCGTGGTGTAAAACCCAACCTTCCCAAAAGGTCAGGGCTCTCTGTTTACCCAACCTTCTGTTTCAAATTTGGGAGACAATGGCTCGTGGGGAGCCGAGCGGGGGTGATTTGCCGCAGTGCTGAGTCACGGGAGTCCAAGATGGATTTTCTGTTAACGCCGAGGCACAGCCCTGGTTATGGCAGTATTCGGAATTATCCTCGGACCAGGGAATGCTATGATGCTGAGAGAAATGGAGAGCTGGCGCCCTTGAACATCCACTGCGTCACCTACATGCTGGAGGCTAGGGAAGACTCCAGAAGGGAATAGTGGTTATCACTATTGTCTGCTTCTCTCCTTGTCCCCTTGTCTCCTTCTACCAGCTTTCCAGGTGGATATAATCACAGAAACATAGAATCATAGATTCACAGACTGGTTTGGGTTAAAAAAGACCTGAAAGCTGATCTTGTTCCACCCCCTGCTATGGGCAGGGTCACCTTCCACCATCCCAGGTTGCTCCAAGCTCTGTCCAACCTGGCCTTGGACACTTCCAGGGATGGGGCAGCCACAGCTTCTCTGGGCAACCTGTGCCAGGGCCTCACCACGCTGACAGGGAAGAATTTCTTCCTTTTATCTCATCTAACCCTGCCCTCTTTCAACTTAAAGCCATTCCCCTTTGTCCTGTCACTCCAGGCCCTTTTAATGCTTGAGTACAGAAGTTGTCTTTCTGGAGAAAGCTCAGGAAGGAGCCAAGGATTTATGGAGAGGCTAGAAAGAAGAACAACAAAGATAAAAAGCAATCCAAAGGCATAACTTTGGGGCATTAATGTCCATTAGGAACTGGTGGTGATAGGAGGATATTTCTGTAGATTAGTCTGGTTTTGTTTCATGCAAGATGTTCTGCTTTCCTTTCAAGCTGTTCTCAGAATCCAGATTCTGTGAAAACAAAGATCTGTTGTAGCCTGCAGTGCATTCTTGCCTCTCCTTGCTACAAAAAATAGTAGCCCAGATTTGCTCCCTTTTATAAAATAACACCCAGTTTAATTAAAAGTTGCAGTGAAGCAACCTCTACTCTCCACAGATGTCCTCCTTCAGTACACTTGTCTCAGCACACAAATGTTTCTTGGATCAGCAGTGGATGGATGGATGGATGGATAGATGGATCAGGAGGTGTGCTTCTCCTTCCATGATCTGTCAAAAGCTACTTCTGAAATATCCCTAATGGAGAACATTTAGGAAAAAAAGTCAAGTAAACATGAGGTGGAAGAAAAGGAAAAAAAAAACCCCAAGAATCATGGAATAATTGAGGTTGGAAAAGACCCTTAAGATCATCAAATCCAACCATTCCCCCACCACTGCCATGGCCACCACTGACCCATGTCCCCAAGTGCCACATCCACATGGCTTTTAAATCTCTCCAGGGATGGGGACTCTCCCAGTGCCCTGGGCAGCTGTGCCAGGGCTGGACAGCCCTTTCCATGAAGAAATTTTTCCCAATATCCAACCTAAACCTCCCCTGGTGCAACTTGAGGCCATTTCCTCTTGTCCTGTGACTTGGGAGAAGACACTGAACCTCACCTGGTTACAAACTCCTTTCATGTGTTTGTAGAAAGAGAGAATGTCTTTCCTCAGGCTCCTTTTCTCCAGGCTAGACTCCATAAATCCAAGGACTTTGTAGAAATGAGAAGATTTTCAGCCTCATTACTTTATTTTAATGACTTTCCTGAGAAAGGTTTGAAGCAAAGCATGGGATACTGCCCATGGCATCATTTCATAACGAATTTCAGCATGGAATTTTGAATGTGCCACTTGTTGCTGTGCAGTTGGAACCTCCTTCTCTCTGGAGGCCTTATCCTGCCTGTGAAACACAATAACCTTCAACTTTTCTCACCAGTTGGAGGCAATGCGTGTTCATATTGCCATAGGCCCCAGAGCATCTAAACCTTTTGCTTTGGAGCAAAGTCCTGCAGGAACACGGCCAGCCCAGAGGAGACTGTGAGAAATTCTGTCCTCCGGAGAGTCCTGTTTATTTTAAGCAAAACAGCTAGTTTACATGTTGGCCTTTTAAGCAAAATACTCCGGTTCATTCTGCCTTGGATTTAGTTATGTAACCAAATCGCTATGTTTTTTAAATAATCTGAATGGAATTTGCAATGCCGCCTCCCAAGGGAAAGGGCCTGATTCTGATTTTCCAACTGATTCCCTCAAACAGGTGAGACTTCACCTTCAGGGCACTTCTGCTTGGGGACTGCATTGCTTATCTCTGCCTTGCACCCAGGACACCTGAGGCCTGGAGAAATGGAAGGGGATAGACCAAAGACAATGAGCAAAAAACATCAGAGCCAGGTCATGCTGCAACACCGCTGCGCCCTGGGCTGTCTGCTCGCTGGCATTGCCTCCTGCCATGACCCTGGGAATGATCCAGGGTGACTTGAATGCTGCCTGTCTCTGGCAGTGTGACGTTCCCATGGTAGACTCAGCCTTTGAATGCCCCAAGGCCTGGCCCATGGCTTTCTGCCTTCCACACCAGCGCTAGGCCCTGTCCCTAGGCTGGGTCACATGGCAGAAGGTGTCATGCGGTTTAAAAATGTGCCATGTCGGGTTTAAATCCCCAATTATGGAAGGTCTGGTTTTGGGGCTGAGGCATTCTGGGGAGTAGGGGTTGGACACTGGTGTCAGGAGTCCTTGGCTACTGCTTTTGGGGCTGATTCACACTCTGGTTGTGAGTCCTCCTGATATACTATCTACTGAAGTCACTATTTTGATCAAAAGTCATTAGTTTGGTTACTACAGGACACCAATATCATATTTGTCTGCCTCTGTACTTTTTGCCAGCCCATACCAAGGTCTGCTATCACAACTGCCGCTGTCTGGGTAAAACCAGAACACAGAATTTCTGAAAAACTTGGTTTTGTGAGATTTCCAACCCAAATTAATGAGTTGTGGAGAAGCACAGCCTTTGATGTACGTACAAACACCATCAAGCTCCTAGCCATCTTGAGCTCAAAGAACTCTTAATCCTCAATCCCTTCCCTGCAATTAGAGCAAGGACAGTTGGTGCTCTCCATGACCAATAATGCCGTGTTTTGGCTCGGAATTGCCCCTGCCAGCAAGGAGCTGCTGTGTAAGTTAGAAGTCCATGTGTGGTTAACTGCAGCTCTGGAATTTTGCAGTGTCTATTTATACAAATTGGATTGACTTTGAATTCTACAGCTCAATTTCTTTTCTGTCACAGTATCGTGTGAAGCAGCAAAGCCTCAATCTTTTAACTGATCCTTACACTGTCAGTGCAAGATCCAAGGCTAAATTTCCTATGGATATGTATGAATCCTGACATGGCAGATGGCTCTATCCTGTGTTGAATTATGGAGCTTATTGTAACATACATAGTTCCTTGATAGACCTTAATTATACCAGAGGAGGGAGCCTGTATGATTTAGGCTGAAAATATGCTCCAAACAAATTTCCAGGCTCCAAAAATTGTCAAATGCCCATTAATGCCACCATAAAAGATGATCCACTTAGGTGATGTGCATAAAGAGGAAATAAATACAAAATGTTGGGGTGGAAAAAAATGAACGTGAATGTCATGGATCAGTTCCTCTTGGATGGCATGGAGGGCTTCTTCACCTCATGTCCTGGGAGCCACAATGAGTTGACTTCAGCAAGAGGAACACTGCTGCAAACCTTCCCTTCCTTCCATCTGCTCTGTTCCCTCCCACCCCTCTCTCGTCAACCTCCCTCTCACGCAGGGACAGAAGGTCCTTGGCAGGTAAAAGTGGGATGTTCTCTCCAGCCAATACCAGTGGTCACTTTGTTCTTCCTTTTTCCAGGCTGTGTCTGCAAGACTAGAGCATTCCCAGAGCAACTCAATCCATCTGTCCTTGCTCCCACATCCATCACTGTGGTCAAGGACTCAGGAAATGAAGGATTTGGGGTGACCGCTTCAGAGCCTGGCCCTGTGACAGACCTGGCATCTCCTGTCCTCCTCCTGGGTAAGCCCAGCACCCGGGCCCGTGCTTCCCTCGCCTTGCCTGGCTGTGTTCCTCCAGGCCAGTGTGCTTTGGCTGCTGCTCTCCGAGCTCTCGGGTTCTCAACCCGGAGTTATTTCAGGCAGCGCTGCTCGGTTTCTCTTCCAAGGGCTTATGAAACGCTCTTCTGGGACTCTTCACCTGACTCATTGTTTCCTCTGCCACCCCACGCTGGGAAGCACCGCCTTGCCGATGACTTCTTTGGGAAGCTCCTGAGGAGAAGAGAGCAAGAGGCGCCAGGCAGAATCTTTAACCCCCGGCTTTATCTCCATGGGCTCACAAAAGTGGGGATTTTTCTGCTTTTTCTTTTCTTCTCAGCAATTGCCCGGCTGTAGCTCCTTCTCTCTTGGAGGAGATTTGCTGCCACTGAGCTGACACCCGAGCACACACTTCGGCCACCTCGCAGGCCAGACTGAAGCGCTACAATAGGGACCACTCCGTACTTAGCGGGACACGCCAAAATTGCTAAATGCCATCTAACCACACCCATCATCAAAGGCCCGAACGCTCCCATTGCATCCACTCAATTACAAACCACAGAACGACTTTGTTTCAGTCAATGGCAAACAGTCAGACATGGAAGCCACCCACCTTCAAAGCCCTTCTGTTTGTTTGTTTGCCATCGTACTCGGGCCGGCTTTTCCCTCCACCTTCGCACTCCGTGTGTGTCGGAGCAGCCCCTCATAAATATGAACACACTTCTCATTTCGCATCTTTTCCTTGCACTTTCTGCCTTTCAGCTGGAAGCAAGGAAATGGCTGCTTAGTGCAGACAGGATTAACCCTTTTTCTTCCTCACTAATGGTGTGAAGTTTTCCCCCTACCCACTATTTTTATTTTAAGAAGTTTTTTTTCCCCCGAGACTCTCAAACTAATTATTTCTCTGTTTTGAGGCCAGTGATTTCAAAGTAAGGACACATAGGGTCCCAAGTCTACAAAGTCTTTCCTGTCTAACATATTCTTCCTTCTCAATTGCTCCTCTTCTTATAAATCACAATACCTCTGATAAAGAGAACAACAAATTCTTCTGCAGGGAGGCAGACAAGGACCCATCTATATATTAATAAGCACAGGCTTCACAAAGATGTCTTATGACCTGCATCTACGTGTTTTTAGCCCAGATTCTTGCAGGAACAAGGCCCTGTTTGATCAGATTACATGTCCATCTGCCCATCACTCTTCACCAATTACTGTGGAATTCCCTGCCATCTTCTGGTTGGTTTTGATGAGATCTTCAAGATGTTAAGTTCCTCCAAGGTCAGTGAAAAAATAAAACGGTGGCCAGAGAGAAAAGTTGAAGCAGGAGATCAACTGTTATGAAACCTCATCAAATCCACATGGGCACTCACATTGAAATCAAAAAGCCATAGGAAACTGAGGCTTATTAATCCCATTGCTGATGGAACAGCTCAGATTTTCTTTCTGTTCCTGTTTTTGTTTGTCTGCTTGTTTGTACATTTGCTAGAACAAATAACTCACTCTTGTGGAGCACTACAAACTTCACAGATCCAACCCAAACACAGTTCTGGCTACAAACACTCAGGAATTTGGGAGTCTTCCATCCAGACCCACATCCAAACCATCCCAGCTGAGATCCACAAGAAGTAACACAGGCAAGGAAAAACTTGTCTGAGTCTGCTCTGGCTTCTGGTGTCATTCCTCTGTGGGGAACCTGGCTATATCCTGCTTTTCTGGTAGATCCCACAGGTCTGATAGCACAGCGCAGACAAATCCATACCTGGGATATTGAGTCCAGTTTGGGGCATTCCCTCAGGTCTTGAAGCTCAAGATGTTCTGATTCAACATCAATAGAAAAGCTTTCATTTAAAGGTGGTGCAGCACTGGGCCAGGTCACTCAGTGACAATCTCCCTCCTTGGAGGTTTTAAAGGCTCAGCTAAAGCCATCATTGATCAGGTCCCATTCCAAGCAGGACTTGCAGACCTTCAGAAGATCCTTCCCACCAATACTTCTGTGGTTCTGGGAAAACATCTGATTTATTTTCCTCTTTATCACACTAAGAGCTGAGTACATCACCCATGTTAGCTCTCAAAAATTATTATTTTGAGAGCAATGAGGCTTCTGCTACTTTCCTTGTCACAGGCTGGTCCTTAGCACTGAATTTAAAGTGGAGGGAAAGGGCCAGCATCATCTGTCATTCTCTGAAAATGAGAAGCATTTTCAGCTCATTAATCTAACTTTTCACAGCCCAGCTCCTGTCCCTCTCGGAGGCATGAGACCATGTGTCACAGAAATCTTTATGCCTAATAGCAAGGAAACCTTGAAAAGTGAAAACAGTCATAGGCAAAATACCCAAAACTTCCTATGAAGATTGAATTTCTCTTTCTTTTTAGTATGACAACAGAACTACCCGGGAGTGTGGAAACTGAATATGCCACTGAGCACATTTATGTCCATCAGTGCCCACACTTGGACAACCTGTCCCTAACTACATTTGGGAAAAATCTTCCCATTTCAGCATGTCAAGGAAATAGTAAGGATGTTGCTGATTCAAGGAGTATCTTAGACAGAATGGAAACAGGTAACATAACCCCAAATCTCTGCTTGCTACGTGCATACTGAGGCCTTCAGTTCTGATGAATAATCTGTATTTTTCTCTTTTACCTACTAAAATAAGCAAATAGCCCCAGGGTCAGCTATGAGCATTTACTCTGCCCATAATCCTGATTCGTGAGGCAGATAGGCAATGCATTTAAAATTAGAAAGGGCTAAATATTCTCAGATTCAGAATATAAATTTCATTTAAAGTCAGTTTGTGATTGCTAAAGACTCCGATTCATTAACTAGCTTGTCTGAATATTGTCATGAAAACCTAAGCTTTATTGAGTGCTAAAAGCCTTAAAAAAGATGGAAACATATGAAAATAAGAACATAAATTCCCTGCCACCACCACCACCACTCCAAGAGTAAGAGAGAACCAAACCATAACAATGGGCTCATTACAAATGCTCCATCATTTTGCAATAACCAAGCACTTAAAATGTTCTTGGTAGCTGCTCTGAGGATGCCATTTTTTTCATTATGAGCCGTACTTAGTGCATAATTTATAGCTGGCAGGCCAGGGATAATCCTACAGTGTGAATGTGCTGCGAGACTGCTGTAATTACACCAGAGCTGTGGTTATGGGCCTTGTGGAACTGATACTTCTTTTTAATTGTGGCACTGATAAGATCAAATCCAACACCGTGTATCTCAGGGGAAGGTTTGTGGATGTAACTGTAGCTGCCAGCTGCCCTCCTGGGCATCTGCTCTCCCTCCAGGAGCCTGTGAATAAAGGGATGACTTTTCCCCCAGTCTTGCATCCCCCAAACCATCAACCAGTTAGAGCCTGGCCCCACTGGAAACAGCAGTACAGCACGAGAGATTTAAAGGAATGGGATCAAACCAAGGAAAACATCCAGATGTTTCTTTTCCGTCGCTTTTGGTCTGTGCTCCGTTTTCTCCAGTAAGTCACTAAAACACTTTGATGTGAGAATTTTATATTGGTGATGGTTTTGCAGCAGCCAAGCCACCAGACAATAATCCCTTGGTGTCGATGTTCATTGGCTTTGTCATCTTCTTAGGACAAAGGAAAAAAAGACCTAAAACTGTTCTCTACCAAAAATAACTTTAGAAAATAAATATTTTGGCCCCATCTTGCAAAAAGTCAGTGTGACATTTAGAGGGAGCTAAGAAAACGAGTCTTTCCTGCCTTAGGAAGAAACTTAGCTTAACTTGGGTCCTGTTAACTTCGTCATACTATTACTTGGGCGCTGTTTGGTATTAGTCACTAGCTGCTCCCTCTCAGCTTTATCCAATTTAATTTCAAATATAGTGCAAACAGATGCCTTTATGTTTCATTTTTAAATCATTTATTGTTCTACATGTAGCAAAGAAGCTTAAAAAAGAATGCGAAAGAATTGCCAGAAAGGTTTTTTGGTTTTTTTAAAAGATATATATATATAATTGCAGTTGTGGTTGCTGTGGTTTCTTTTGGGTGGATCAGAAAAAAATCAAGTCTTCCTTCCTCGGGGATATAAGGGGAAAAAAAAAAAGAAAGGATGGAGAGGAAAACTCATTCCCATGTCTAGTGCTTTTTATCAGTAATGGAATGAAGCAATCAGGTTTAAGGGCTTGTCTAGACGGAGGACTCTGGCACTGGTGTAACTCCCGTGGTGTAGTAAAGTCTGTGCAAGTCCCAAACGCTGCTCACAGCAGCAAAAGAAGCTGCAGGGATGCAAAGCCACCGCGCAGAATGAGGCAGCTCCAGGTCCTGCCCAATCCCAGCTTAGGCAATGCGGATTGTTTGGACAGGGGACGGCCAAACAAAATTTGGTAATTCGTTTTTTTTTAATTTATCAAAGCGTCCCAAAGTAGCATTACCAACACAACAGAATTGTTGATCAATTAAAGTATTTTAACAACTTGCTTCTTCTGGAGGAGAGGGGGTTATAAATAAGAGAAACATGAAGAATTGCTGACCACAGTTCAATAAGCCCAGGTTTTAAAAGAGGCTTATTTTAATGGAAAACATAACATGGCTTTAAACTGACAGAGAATAGGTTTAGATTAGACATAAGAAAGAAATTCCTGGCTGTGAGGGTGGGGAGGCCCTGGCACAGGATGCCCAGAGAAGCTGTGGCTGCCCCTGGATCCCTGGAAGTGTTCCAGGCCAGGTTGGATGGGGCTTTGAGCAGCCTGGGCTGGTGGAAGGTGTCCCTGCCATGGCAAGGGTCTTTAAGGTCTCTTCCAACACAGACTGTTCTGGGATTCTATGAACAACAGATGAGCAAAATATTCTTTGTGAAGTTTTCTAGCTGAGATACATAATAATAGAGGGATACCTTGGTTTTACTCTGCTCTGTTTGTCAACAAAGCTTCAGCCATGTGGCAAAGCCACTCTGTGTCATTATCCCCATTTCACTGGCAGGGACACCCTGTGACTTCCCAAAGGCCTCGTGACAACTCATGGCAGCATCAGCAAGAACAAGAACATCTCTTGAGCTTCTTTCCACATCCACGCCCTTGGGCAGTGCATCCTGCACTTGGGAACATGGTTGAGTGGTGGCCTTGGCAGTGCTGGGGGGACTGTTGGACTCGATGAACTTTGAGGCCTTTTCCAGCCTTAGTGATTCCAAGATTCCATTATTTGCACATCCAGGAGAGGTTAAGCCTGGCTGGGTTAATTTTGCAGTCTGTTTTTGGCAGAAAAGGAGGGAAGCTTTTTTCATGTATCTCCAGTGTGATGTTCATTTTGGTGGCTGTGATGGGACACCTGGGGACACTGGCGAGTTCTGAAGAGCCCTAAATCCCGCCCCATAAATATGAATTATCGAGGAGACAGAAAGAGCCTGGTTTGTCCATAAACCTCATAAACCAGGGGTCAAATCCTGCTCTCAGCACAACATGACCTTCCCAAAGCCATTGTGGAGTATTAAATTAAAACAGGTAAAGTCCAGTAGCCCCAAAACACACTAAACCCCATCAAAGATTTCAGTGTTTATCAACCAGGACTGCTGCAAGTCAGGGGAGAAACCAAGTACAGCTCAGATCTGCCCTATATTTCAACACCTTTAACAGGAAAAGGAAGGTTCCTCTTCAAAAGAACACCGCAGAAACCCCGCATAGAGCCAGAGGGCACACAGGCAGGCACAGATAGGGAAATATGGGAGCACAGGAAGCAGCCAGGCAGCCAACACTGTCCTGGAAAGGCTAATATTTGCGTAATACTGAAAAGCTTTTTGCCTTTCGGATCCTTCCATGAGAAAAGGCTAAAATATTTGGTGTACACATTTCTCAAAACGAGAACATACCATACATAGTTAAAGTAATGACTAGTGCTCTTAATCCCAGACACAAACTTTTCACTGAAGCCTTTTTTGGGCTGGGTCATGTGATTTATTCGGTTTTCAGTATCTATATATAAAACTACTTTTTTTTTTTTTCTTCCTGGTTCATCCTTCCCCGTGTTCTAAAACCTGCATGCTTCATAAGCTATTTTGGTTTACCACATGGCTTGGCACTTGGTATTTTTTCCTATGATGTGAAAACAAAATTTCAGCTTGGCTGTTGGTGGCCATGACCTGAGATGCAAATCTTCTCACTCAATTAGGGCTCTAGCAAGTGGCTAATTACCCTTTCTGGTGGCCAGGTGTCCCTATTACTCAGAGACCTTAAATAGGGGTATCCCAAACCCTCAAAGTGAGAGCTGTTGGTCCCTAGGAACCTCCACCTTCTGCATGGACAGTCCTTTGGCTTTTTGGTGCCAGAAACTTTGGTTTGGGGTAAAAAGCCTCTGTTTTGTGCAAAAAGCCTCAGGATTAGGCAGAGCAGAGCAGGCCTGAGACCTGTAGACCCTTGATCTGCTGTACAGAGCTGCCCATCTTCTGGCACCAAAGCTTTTATTTGCTGTGCATAAATTATTACTAAATACATCCTCAAGCCTTACTTGTCCACTCAGAAAACTGCTCTGCTCAGCCACACACGTGACATCATCACCAAATTTAGTTGCAGGAAAATAAAACCAGGATTACCTGCATTTTTAGCACCAGGAGAGGGGAGGGGAAAAAGGAATGGCCCTCCTTTGGGGCTTGGTTGTTGAGTTTGGCTCTTTTTTTTTTTTTTTTTAATATAAATTCTGATCTCATTTCATTTTTGTTTACAATTAGAGACACTGAGGGGAGACTTTTAACGGAGAACAGAGAGACCTTTTGCATGGGAGCACATTAACTGGGGGCTGTGTTACTAACTCCAAGCTGTGTCTGAGAGATCACGTGTGGTTTTCTCCCATCACAGACATACGTGGAGAACTTGGCAAAACCTTCCATTCTCTGAGCCCCAGGAGCTCTCTCTGTCCAGGATTGCTGTCCATGGGGCATTGCCTCCCTTTTCCCACCCACCAGCTCAAGGACCCCTCAGAAGCATCCTCAGGGTCCCCCAGCATGGGGGGCTGAGGATGCATTTGCTGGGACATAATTTAATGCCCTTTAGTTGGTCAGAGAAAAATCACCCCAATATCTGCCTGACTTGGTTAAAGTGCAGTTTTTCCAGCTCTGGAGAGGCACATGCACCAAGCCACCATCTCCCAGAGCTCATGTGTACTTTCCTGAGCTCAGCCCCTGCTGCCAACCCCATTGTTCTGCCCCCCACCAAGTCCCTATTGTTTGTGTCCCTTGCTGGTGGCATCTGGCTCAGCCAAACTCCTCCTGAGCGGGGGCCCAGGCTGCGGGGTTTGCTCTGTTCTGTTGAGTTGGTTTTTTTTTTTTCCAGGAAAGATTCTGAATGATCATTTTTAGGGGGCCAGTTTTAGGCACTGCAGATGGAGTTGATTTGCAAAAAGAGGGTGTTGAGGTGGAGGGTCAGCAAACCAGGCGTTTTGGTGGCAAGATGGAAGCCTGAAGACTGAGAATCCAAACTGATGCATTTACTCTGAAAACCTACAGACAACTCCCTTTTTTTTCCCTTTCCCATTCTCTAACAGGTGCTGCTCCACTGATTCCAAGGTGAGGAGTAGCAAAAATGAGAAAGAGGCACCTGGGATCCTGGGATAGACACGGCACTACTCAGCAAAGCTCTGGCAAGGCCTAAACCCTCCTTATGTGCTGGGCTGTACTGGGGGCTCGTTTAGGGCGATGCCACTCCCAGAGCAGAGGGAAATGAGCTGTCTCTCAGGACTGTCATCCTGCTGACAGGCTCCACGGCATGCGGTGCGTCGGAACAGCATGGGAGCACATTTTGTTTCCATCGGGAACTGTGCCGGATCAGCGCTCGGCATCCTGTTTATGTTAAAACATTGGCGTTCCATTTTTATAGGGAAGCTGGGAGAACGGTGCAGCTGGGGCTTCTACTGAAGTGTCACCAATTAAGTCACTTTTCAGCAGGATAATCAGTGCTCCAGAGGTTCCCAAGTGAAGTATCTCCAGTTTCCAAGCTGCTCTCCTGGCCAGCAGATGTTGGCCAAAGCAGATGTTGGCTGAGGCTCGGAACCCCTTCAGCCACCCTGGGCTACCTGCCTTCTGCTCCTATGCCTTTCCCATGTCCCCTGGCCAAGGTACAGCCTGCACTTTCCACCTCCCCAGCGTGGTTTAGGGAGCAAAGGATGAGGCGGGGCACAGCCTGTTGTGATTACAGCAGCACCACTTGGACCCCATGGTAACCCGACTGTTTGTTTCCCTGTTGCATAAATGAGAAGGGCAGGATCCCAGCCCTGCAAAGCTCCTGGGGAGCTGTGTTGCTCGGGACATGGGATGGGAAAGGGTCATTTGGTGGGGCTTCGCTGTAGGTTCGGAGAGGAGATTTAGTAGCCCCCGCATGCAGGGTCAGATGCATGTCCTTGGCACAGCCAGCTCCTGGGATCATTCCAGCATGGACAGCCCAATCTGTGGGACAGATTCCCCTTGGAGAGGGGTTCCTGCAGCTGTGCAGAGCTGATGTGGTGATCCCCAGCCTTGGTCATGCAGGAGAAGCTCTCCAGGGCTGTGCCAGGAGCACTTTGCTCACTCCAGGCAGATGAAAGCAAAGCAATTTTTCTCCTACCCACCAGCATCAGCCCCAAGGGGGATTTATTGCCCTGGGACTCCCTCCTCACCTGCAAGCAGAGCACAAAGGAGTAGAGAGTGTCACTACACTCAACCCCTGAAATAAGGCTAAAAGAATCACTATGAGGCAATTCTAGCTGCAGTGACAGACTGAGATCACCCTCCACCCACGGGGGTTGATGGGGTCAGAATTGGTCCCTTAGATCTGCAGGGTAGAACCAGCAGGGTGTGGTTTTTTAAGACCACCTTTCATATTCTCCTGTGGCTGGTGAATTCTCTCTTAAATAGCAGCCCTGCAGACCCATCCTAGCAGAGAAGTTTTACCTTTTTACTGATGTTTGCCTACAGCCACCGAGCTCCAAAACCCCAGCCAGCTCAGTAATACTGGCTTGGCTCCTTAATCGTACATAAACCATTTAAATACACAACAAATAAATAGACACGTTCTGTGTTTCTCCAGGAGGGCTTAGCACCTTTACAAAGGGATTTCTTTGATACTTAAGCAATAATAGATTGGCTTTCGTTTTGCTAAGACCTTCCTTATATCAACATATCTCTTCAAGTACTACACTTCCTTTTATGAAACGCTGGAATTCTTTCATGTTGAAAATGCTTTTACAGCCAAGTGCTCAGTTGTGCTGGCATTTCTTGTGTCTTGAACTCCAAACTGGCTAACCGCAGTCTCAGAATTCCCAAAGGAAATAATGAAAATTCCTAAAATCCTTGGCAAGGAAACAGTTGAAATTTTAAATTGAGTTAATCGTTTTAGCGAAAATGCTTGTAATAAAATAAATATGGGGAGCTGGGGTGAGGAGGGGGGAAAATCTGCTTCAGAAATGAGCATCATAGGGAAAAAAGAGAAAGGGAGAGAAGATCCTCAAAAGTGAAGTCTCCTCTGCTCCCTTACAGTATTTACTGTTAGGCATAGCTGCAAACTCCTGCTGAAAGCAAGGCTTTGGTGGGTGTCCTGGTGCTGTGGTGAAAGTGAGGTCCTTGAGAGCCCACTTAATGCTCCAAGATAACCCTGGTCCTAAAGGTCTGGCATTAGTGATGTCAGGTGTCTTCAGTGGCTGTGAAAAGATTTCTGAAGAGAGAAACTTGGTCTCTGGGATAGCACTTCTGTGACATCAGCATGATTAAATTAAACTTCAACTCAAGTAGGTAACATAGGCCTTTGACAGGCTTTCTTTTGCTTTTCTTTTCTTTTTTTTTTTCAATTAAATCTGAAGAACTCTAATTATAGTTGTTCAAATATGCAAGAGAACAAAACACATCATGATTTTTGCTTCTTCCTTTCATTTTAGCTAATACAATAAATGGCTAGAAGAAGACTCAATTATCAGATCTCGGCAAATAATTTCCAGATGACAGGTCGTTCGTGGAGATTCTTCACCATATTTTCTCTCCCTACCCTTTGTAGGTGATCCAGCCCAGTGACAATGTGAAAGAACAGCAGCAGCACCCAGGTGATGGATTGCCAAGAGGAGGATGTGGTGCCCAAGATCTGCTTCGTACCCTGAGCAGTCATTTCACAGCTTTCCCCAGGCATGAGCTGAAACCTTGGCAGGGCACTTCTTTATTATTTGGTCTTTCATAGACACCAGAAACTTAACATGATATGGCAACAGGCACTTGCAGTCCTGGGCTGATCCCATAGTGTGGGCAGGAGGCAAGGGGAGGATTCTGACCCTCTGCCCCACTCTGTTGAGATTCCACCTGGAATTCTGTATCCAGCTCTGGGGCACCAACATAGGAAGGATGTGGAGCTGCTGGAGCAAGTCCAGAGAGGCCATGGAGCTGCTCTGAGGGCTGGAGCCCCTCTGCTCTGGAATCAGACTGGGAGAGCTGGGGGTGTTTGCCTGGAGAAGAGAAGGCTCCAAGAAGACCTCAGAGCCCCTTGCAGGGCCTAAAGGGGCTCCAAGAGAGCTGGAAAGGGACTTTGGAGAAGGGGTAGAGGGACAGGACAAGGGGAAATGACTTCCCACTGCCAGAGGGCAGGGTTAGATGGGATATTGCAAAGGAATTCTTCCCTGTGAGGGTGGGGAGGCCCTGGCACAGGGTGCCCAGAGCAGCTGTGGCTGCCCCTGGATCCCTGGAAGTGTCCAAGGCCAGGCTGGATGGGGTTTAGAGCACCCTGGGCTAGTGGAAGGTGTCCCTGCCCATGGCAGGGGGTGGAACTGGATGGTCTCTTAGGTCCCTTCCAACCCAAACCCTTCTATGAAGGGTTCCCTTCCCACTCATGCAGTGCTGTCCTGTTCTGCAGGAGACAGTCCCAGGAATGCAACATTGACAGCACTGGGTCAAACCAAGGGCTTGTCTGGACAGTGTCTGTCAGTGACCAGTCCTAGGGATGGGCTGTGGGAAAGAACTGCAATAATTACACATGGAATTAACAACAGAGCAAATATTCTGGAGCTCTGCTCTGCGATAGATCTCAAACAACCAGATTCCTTCCACAAAAGTGGGGTGCTTGGTCCAGGTGCTGCAGCAGCTGGACTTGCCTTCTGCTGGAAGGTCTGTCTTGTCTTCCCCCTCAGAGAGGGAATTCACCAGTTATCCATAGGAAAGACGTAATAGCTGGAGAAAGAGTGGGGATTTTCAAAACTAAACAGTGCCTTAAAAAGAAAAAGAAAAGAAAAAAAAGGAAAAGAGGAAAAAGAAAATAAAAGAGAGAGAGAGAACAGGAAGAAATTGCTCTAAAACATGTGATGCTAAGGGGAGGTCAGGAAAACAGAGCCAGCAGGGGTAACAAGTCAGATAAGATCATGCCATCAGTGAAAGCACTTGCAAAAGGAAATGGATAGTGTTCTAAACCTCAATTAATTTAATCTAGTGCTTCACTGAAAACAAATTATGATCACAGATAAAACAAAACTCTGGTGAAACAAAGAACAAAGCTATTGCAGCCATGATTTACAGTTCAAAGATACTCTGTTTGTTTCCTCTTCATCAGAGATCTTGGTTTCCCCTTGAGAGCATATGAATAATTAAAGGTGGTCTCTTATGATGTGTTTGCTGCTGCTCAGCGTTGCCAACCCAAGGGCTGATACAGGAACAATGGTGAGTTATGAGACCTGCTGGTTGCATTTGCCTTCTGTAAATAAACCACAAGGCTCGGTGGCTTCCCTGCAGTCACAGCAATCACACTGCTTTGTTTAAGTCAGGAATCTGAATAACAGGCACATGAAGACTTGTGTGGTTTGTAAAACTGAGTTGAGTTGGAGGAGCAAGCAAGGAGGGCCAAGCAGCTTTTGGGTTCTGCAGAAACACCTGCAAGGTTGGAGGGGTGGAGATCCTCTCCCACCAGAGAGGTCCAGCCAAGCTCTGTGGGCAAAACTTGGACAAGGGCAATAAGGCAGAGCTGTTGTGCCCCAAAACAGAGTGTAACTCATCACTTACACATGAGACCAAACCTAAATGGAGCACAGAGACCGCACAAGCCCAGCTCCCTCCTCCACACCCCCCAGGCCTAAGTGTGGGCTTTGCAGCTGTGCTGGGATCTTGCGTGAGCAGTTGAAAGGGAGGGAGCAGGCCTGAGAACAACTCCTCAAGCATTTAGGATGGAATGGGTTGGATTTCTGAGGTGCCAATCTCTCTGTCTCTCAAAGATGAATCATTACCTTAGACTTCCTTCCTGCCTTGTGGCCTTCGGTGAAGGGAGATGAGTCTGGCTGAGATCAGGTAAACCTGGCACTGTGGGCAGAAGACACAGTCACAATTCTGAGATTCCTTTGCATACAAACTATAAAGCCAGGAGATTCTTGCTCAAAAAAAACCCTTCCTGGAGATCACCTCCTGTGTGTGACCTGAGGAAGGAAAGCTGTGGACCAACATAAACTCCTTTTTTTGATATGCGGGGACAGAGGGAACAAGAGAAATCCCCAACTGTAAGTCATCCCCCTGCACAAATCAGTCTGTCCTTGTGAGCAGTTTAACCCTGAGAATGAAGGAGAGGGAGGGGATTGCCTCTTTATCTGTGCATGGGGACAACATACAGTACCCAAGGAGGCAAACTGTGTTGCAGAGGAGCTCTGGCTGGTGCTGGAAGCTGGCAGGGACTCCCTGTCAGGCTGGCTGAACGCAGGGATTGCAGTGAGCTCACAGCAGAGATGATCCAGCAGCAGAATCCCCAGGGACCGGGGAAGGAAAGTGTCTTCATTGTACCATTCCTAAGACATGCTGGGCACCTCACAAAACATGTGGTCAACATCCTGGATGGAGCAGATCCCAGGCTCTGGTGGGGTCCAGCTGAGAAGCACGTGGACTGCTGCTGACGGGACAGGACAGCATTGCTGGAGGCCAGAGGAGGACAATGGCAGGACACTGAGCATCTCAGGGACTGCCAGCCCGCAGGGGGAGGCCCTGCCTTCAGGTTATTACTTTGCAGTGTGCCTGCTGGAAGAGAGTTTGGGCCCTGCTCCTGGAATGGGGTCCCCAAGGAGCCACCACAATTGAAAGGAGAATAATGAAAGCTCTGCTCTTAATGCAAGTCACCCACTCTCCCAACGAGGCTCTGTTCCAGGACCTCTGGTTTAACCCAAATTGACACCAACTTGGCGAAAGCCCCCAGCTGCACATTCCTTCCATACAGCTTTACAAGCTGCAAATGTAAAACCACAAACCAAACTGGGAAGGAAAAAGAAAGGGAGCCTGAACCATGCAGGGTCCCCCTGTCTTCGCTCCTGCCCTGATCACCACACCCCTGTTGCCTACCCCTTTTCCTCAGTAGCTTCTTACCTTTTAAAAGGCCTCCCAGGAGCATCAGTTTAGCTCCTTGCTTAATGCCAGTATGTCCTGTCTCTGCACCAAGAGCAAAAATCAGCTTCCAAACTCCATTCCTTGTCAGGTTAGACCATCTTCCTAGGCACAGGCTCCTGGTGAGGAACTGGAATGCCTTTAGCCCCCTGGAAAGAGTCATAACTACATGAAAGAAAACCTAAACTACTAATAAACCCCAGCAAAAAATGCCAAATACTTACTGGACAAGGGAAACACTTGCAGTTGGTCAGGGCTGCTGAAACTTCATCTGTGGAACTATGGGTTCATGGAAAACCTCCTCACTGATGGCTCTGTCTGTCAGTGAAGTGTCTCACCCAGTTTTTTGAGCAGAAAGAACAGGCATGAACTGTCTCCCCAGGTCAAGCCAACCTCTAAAGCACCATCCAGATGTTAAGCTGGTTGGTTGGTTCACACCCTGGAGGTTCCTAAACTGATGATGTGACAAAAAATCCCAGCTCCCTCACACCTGTGGGATGTGTGCCCACCTCTGCTCCCATCAACAAATCCTTTCACCGGCCTTTGCCAGTGGGAGCTGGATCAGTAGAGGTGGCACTTGGGGACATGGTTTAGTGGTGGACTTGGCAGTGTCAGGTTAATGGCTGGACTGGATGATCTTAAAGGTCATTTCCAGCCTACTCTAGGGACACTTTCCAAGAGCAGTGCCACGTGTGTGTTTTTGCTCCAGGAGGCAGCTCTGGTGTCCCCTTACTGAACCACACGTTGGAAATGGGATGTTGGATTGCACACAGTTCCCTCTGCATTGCCCTGAGGGAACAACAAACTTGATCTGTCCTCTTCTTTGTCACTTCCCTGCCCAGACCTGATCTCCATGGGAAGACCTCTGCTTCCAAAAGTTCTGCTCCTTGCTGGGGGCTGGCTGGAGAGCTGCCCATGCTTACCAGTGTCTCTGAGGTCTGTGTCACACAACAGAAGCGTCACAATGAAGTGAGCCGTGCAAAGGTGCACGTCTGTGGTTCCTGGGCAGATCTGAGTCACTCCATCACATTCCCACCTGGCATGTGCTGTACTAACTCCAAATTTAGCCCTCGGGATGAAGGTGATTCCTCCTCTCCCTTTTTAGGTGAAAGTCACAAGAGCAGTCAAGAAATCACAGGGAAGAGGGAGTCAGCACTCGTGTCAAGGACTGGGAGAAGGTTGTTTTGCTTAGCTTTTGTTTTCCTTCTTCTCATTCTGCTTCCCACGTGGTGCTTTTTAATTTTTTTTTTTTCCGGTGTCTTCTTCTGCCAACTTTATTTGGATGCTGCCCCATCATACACCAAACTCTGTAAGTATCTGAGGGTGCTCTGGTGTATTCAGCAGTAGCTAAAAGAGAGCAGGAAATCAATGCTGTGGGAGAACTGGGCTAACCCTTCCCCAGGAACGTGCTCTGGTTTATTAATACCAGGGAATTCACAACAAAATGTGCAGTGCACCTACTGGGTCTTCTCATGCTACTTTTGGAAGGATTAAAGCCCTAGGACAGCAGCTGCTCTCTGAGGATGTGTTTGCATGCCAGCACCGCTAATGCATAGAATAAACTGGATTTTTCCAATTGCTAATGATTTTAATCTTTTCCTTCTGTTTCTGAAGGGGCCGACACAAAACAGAGTTAGCTCATGGTGTTTCCTTCCCTTTTCCAGTGCACTTTATGTAATGTTGATCACACACACACACACTTGGAATTCACCTTCTGCCTGAGGATGGCCACAGGATTACTGCACTTCCACGGATGTTCCTTTGCACAGCTGTGTCCCATTGCCCCGCTGAAGGAAAGATGTCCTCAGCACCTTGCTCTGCAGCTTTGTTGCATGCATCACACCATCCCTTGGCATTTGGTTCCTTCATCAGCTTTAGCCTGGAAGCCATTCCTGAAATTTGTCAGCTGTAGCGTAGGACAGGCCTTTCTCTCCAAATCAGCTGCTCCACAAAGGCCGAGCCATGGATCTGCCTGTTCTTTGGTGGGCCTGGACCTGAAAGCCACAGTGCAGCCATGCACTGGGCAGCCTCCCATGTATTTATCTCCTCTTTAAATTACCTCTTTTCAGCAGCTGGGGTTCATCTCCTCCTAAAGGCCAAACCTGAATATTTTGCAACTGAGGCAGAACACTTCTATGATAGGAATTGCTTTCATCACAAGCACCTCCTGCCAGGCTGACTGGGTGTCTCTTACTGATCTGAACTGTCCTGGAACAAGGACCTTTCTGCTTTCCAAGGGACGCTATTTCATCCTCATTTTTGCAGGTAGGATACAAGACTTTCTCTGTCTTCACTGCACAAGTGACAGACCTGGTCACCTTCACACCATGGCAGTGAAGGAGCAGAAGGCAGGAATCCTATACAGGATCCCTAAAGGATGGATCCAGCTCAATCAGTCCCTCAGGACACCAGCAATGAGGGCACAGGCAGATCCTTCTGAGTGAACAGCACCACTTTCCCCAACTCAGCTCCTGAGTACACAGTTATAGAGCATGGTCCAGGATGGATTCATGGGAATAACAGAACTAAAGATGTGCTGGACCCTCCCTCTGTAAGCTTTGCTCTCTGCAGCAAGTAGACCCCCAATAGTTCTCCACATCTTTGATAAGACAAGGGGGAATGGCTTTGAACTGAAGGATTGGTTTAGGTTGGATATTGGGAAGGAATTCTTCCCTGTGAGGCTGGTGAGGCCTTGGCGCAGGGTGCCCAGAGAAGCTGTGGTTGCCCCATCCCTGGAAGTGTCCAAAACCAGGCTGAACAGGGATTGGAGCAACCTGGGATGGTGGAAGGTGTCTCTGCAGAGATACCACAGCAGAGGGGCTGGAAATAGAGGTTTTTTGAAGTCCAACCCAACCCACTTCATGATTCTATAATCCTGGACACATCTGGGCCTGGCTGGAGCCCCAGCAACACGTGTACACTGAGTTCACATGTGCTCAACAGCAGTGACTCAAATCAAAAGGCTACAGATCAACCCACCCTTTTTCCTCCTCTTTCCTGCTCCCACCCCCACCCCGGCTCAGTACGCAGAGCACAAATCTTCATGGTTTTTTTTTTGCCCTTCGAAGTGAAACATTCTGTATCTTATTTATTTTGAAAACAATTTATAAGGGCAATAATAACATCCTTTGGCTCCTTGCCTCCATAGCCCCGGGCTCTATACATGCCTCATTACAGGAACAGCACACACCCTGCCATGCACAGGCAACTCACTGTACGCTCATTAAAATTCTGTAGGTATTGGCTGATATAAACAAAGAGGAAAGTGCACAGTACTAGAAAGCCGAGTGCAGAAAATGATTGCAGGATAGGTCGTGTGGTTCAGCGACACAGCTCGGAATCCTGGAAATCTGAACAACCTTTTGTGGTTCCGGCATCCCACGCAACCGCGCACCGTTCCTGGACGAGCGGCGCGGCTACGCCAGGAGGCAGTCGTTTGACACGGATCCATGCTAGGGCCGGTGCAAAACAAAACAAAACAAAGTTTGCCTTTTGTAGGAGGAGATAAATAACATAAAAATCTAAGTGGCTGTGACAGAAAACTTTGGAGAAAAATCCGAGCCTTGGAAAGTCCAGGCTCTTGTTGGAAGAGTAACGCGCCTCAAAATGGCGAAGAAGAGGAAGAAAAATGTGCAGAATGCATTGTGTAAAGAGTAATTGCACTGGAAAGGAGTTATAAAGTAAGTAAACATGACTTCCAATTTGATCCATATTAAGATTTATTGACCCTGGAAGTCAATATTCTCTGCACCAGGGCCAAGGTTAACATTGACTTTGAGGCCAATGGGAAAGTTGTAATGAAGTGCTGGTTAAGAGGCCCTTGCAGAACTATCTGGTTTTGCCGGAGGGTTGGAAGTCTTTCCATATGATCAGCCCCATCTTCCTCTACATTTCAAAGGCATCCAAGTCTGCCAGTTTTTCTGTGAAATCCCAGCCACATTAAGAGGGTGCCAAACTGATAAACCCCTTGGATAGCTTTCCCAGCAGAAGTCTGAACTACCTCTATGCTACAATAGCCCTGAGGCTTTGATCGTGGTCAGGACCTGCTCGTGCCAATCCAGTGTAAACACAGAGGGAAGGAAAAGTTGACCTCAGCTGATGACAAGTTAAGAACATGTTTGATGATGCTGTAGGAAAAAGCAATATTAGTGAATTTCTGTCCTTTGACAATTCCTGCTTTAGGGAAGAGCAGGCATACACCATCACAGCAGAGATTTGCGAGGTTGTGCAAGTAAAAAGTATTTGTCTGGAGTCAATAAAGATGTGACAGCTCTTTTACAAGAAAAGAACTCATCCTTTGCTCTCACACCCTGGCCTTGCCATTGCAATTTTGCAATTTTCTTAGAAATTCACTGTGAGATGTTAGATGGACGGAGAGCAGACAATCTCGGTATATTAAAAATAAAGCTCTTGTCCAAAGTCTGCTCTGAGGCATAACTTTATACTTCCAGAATATCTGAGCCTGCAAAAACTTGCCTAAAACCTTACTGCACCTGCAGAAAGATCTGTGTCCCAGACATGATCCGTTTTCTTGAGTTTTACCAATTAGGCCAATAAATGGCACCACTTCTCCCTGTGAACCTTTCCTTCCCTAAAACTGCTCTGCCAAATCTTCCTTAGCAAGGGGTGGGGGCTAGAGCTGGAGAGAAGACCGTGGTTGTTATGAACCTGGTGACAGCACAGTCCAGCAGAGCTCACCATGAATTGTATGAATATTTTTGGAGACTGTACAAGACCACAGCCCCGACAGGGAACATGGATTTCTTTGGAGCACAGAGGGAAGGCAGCACAGCACTTATTTCAGTCCTGTTCCAGAGGAGCAACTTACTTTTGAAAGTACTCTAAATAAAGTTGCAATGATTTCCCCAGGACTTTGCTGGGTTTGTACATCCCAATGTCCTTCTCCAGCTGCTCGCTTTCTCCTTGTGTTCATTAAGACATTTGATTTTGTTACAAGGTCTGGGCAAAAGAAAAATAGCTGTATGCATATTTAAACAGACAATTAAACTAAAGAGCACCATGTACTGGCACAGAAGAATTCATGGTGTTATTCACATGTTTCTGGGCCCAGTGAGGCTATTGTTGTGCACAGCAAACAGCACCTCACCTGTGTTCTCATCACAGCCTTTTTCATCCGTGCTTCACTTTTCCTTCTCCAAAAAGCACCAGCTTTGGGTCAGAACCTGCAAAACACAACTGTCTTCTCTAGGAGGGAGGATCTTGAGGAAATCGATTCCTGGTAACTACTTTTGGCTCTCCATCCTCTTAGACATCTCCCGCTGACCCTCTACAGTTATGTCTTCCTCTGTGTCAGCATCTTCTTTAATGAGCTGAAATAGGAAGCACCTCAGTAGGCTCTAAGGGATGTACCCAGAACTCTTCATGATGTGGGAATTAAGCATAAAACTGGAGAGAAATATGGATGGATAGGAAGTATGTCATCAAATGGGAGCCTAACCCCTTACCAGTAACACAAAGCTGCAAGCCACACTGCCAGACCACTGGGTAAACCAGGTTTCAAGGAAAGGATACTTACTGGGAAAGGAGATTCAGTGCCTGCAATCCAGTGACAGCTGCAAACACATCCCCAAACCCACATTACAGCCCTTCCTCAAGACACAATCAGGGAGAAGCCAGCTCTCAATCTAAACCTTAATTTAGCTGATTGCCACAATTGCTGCATAACTTGGCATGGTGGACATGGCCCTACATAGACTAGGAGAGTGCTCAGCAAACAGGGAGGCGAGCTGGGAATGCCATTTTCCCACACTTCCTTACAGAATCAATTTTCTTCTCCCAAATGACAAACAGAAGACAGAAGAAGATGGATAGAGCTGCTGCCATTCACTGGATCCAGGAGTGTATTAAGGATGACATGGTCACAGCAACTTCAGCAGTACAAGATACAGCCTTTTGCATTTCTGCACAAAAAATGTATTTTGTCCCTGAAAGAGACCACTAATAATTTTGTGCAAAATATTAACACGTTCCCACCCAAATCCTTTCATCAGCACGTGGGTATTTGAGGCACTTCAACCTTGCAAAGAAAGTTTTGAGGTCCATAATCAGCGAGCATCACCCCCTGGGGAGCAGGGAAAGGCACAGGCAGCAGCTGCGAGGTTTTGAGATGAAGCTCCAGCTTTCAGCTCAGAGAGTTTATACCTTTAAGAGGCACAAAACAAAAAAGAAACCCAATCCTTGAGATGAGTCACTCCAAAGTGTGCCCACTTTTCTCCTCGCAGGCCTGAGCAGCCTCACACAAAGCCCCGGGGCACAGGCTCCTCATTTGGCAGGGCTCAGCGCAGCAGCGGGCCGGGGAATACCTTTACGCTGGAGAATTTGGCTTGTAACAAGGCTTTTCAGGAACATGGCAATTGCCCACGTGAACGCATGGCTTCCTGCATTAATATGCTAAAGAGACAAGACAAGCATCTTTAGCTACAGCTGAGGACTAATTAAGACTGCTCTTTTACAAATATTGCATGGTTCATTCCATTCTTCCCCGATTAAGAACAAAAGAAGAAAGAAGTCATTTATTGTCATGAGTCACTTCAGATACAATGGAAGGAATTCCAACAGATGACTGAGACAAAACAAAAGCTGACATTATGAAAGCCATGTCTAAACACTAATTTAAACTGTCAACTTGCTAGTGAGGAAGGTTCATGACAGAGGGAGGATTCAAACTTAAAAGAGCACATAAATCATTGAAGAGATTAGCAGCGTGTGATGGGGCCAAAGTAGCTGCGCTGGAAACTCGCTGACTGGTAGCGAGCTCCTCGTAATTTGGGGGTGAATGTCGTGTTTTGCCAACAGTCCTGGACTAAAATGAGTAGTTCGGGCCGCGTTCCCAGAACTGGGAGCTCTGTGTGAGTCAGTGGCATTACTCCCATTTCCAGCAGGTGAGGATCAGACCCTTTGTGTCCCACATTAGATAAAATCTGGTCTGAGCTTTCCTCCGGCTCATCAGAAGTGCTTAATTTCGGAGAGGAGCCAAAAAATGGCTTTGGGTCACTTCCAGAGCTGCTGTAAATGATCGTGACCGACTTCCACAAGCTGGTTACACCACTCAAGCGCCTTCCTTTCAATAGCACCTCGGTAACTCCTCTCTTTTGATTTACAGGGGACGTATCTTGAGGTAGTGCCTTGTAATTCTCTGCAGACCTGCTTTCCACCGGTAGGAAACTCACTCATCTCCACTTAAGAAACATGGCACATGGAAATGCACTGTATGCTGCGGGGTTTCACTTGTGGATCTTTTTCCTACACATTAGAACAATTTCTTACAAAAGAAGCAAATACGTGCTTTTCAGCCCGTTTGGTTTTTCAAACAGGTGCATGGCCTCCAGCTCTCACACATCAGCTCTGCTTAATATGTATCAGTCTTGAACTGAGCCACAGTTCTGCAAAATGAAAGAATACTGTATTTAGATCATCTAAACCCTCTGTCTTTATGTGCTCACTCCTGTTTTTGCTAATACTCCCAAAACAGAGAAACCATTACGGATTACCAACGTAGAACCATTCATATTGATGGATTTAAGAAGATTTAGCATCTATCTCAACTATTTTAAAATCCAGTTGACCCTGAAATCCACACAAGCAAAAGCTCCATCTTTTCTTCAACTCAATATGCAGGCTCCTTCTCTGCTTCCCTCACAGACCAGAAAGCAACCAGTGACCCTGTTCCCCCAAAATTTATCTTAGTAAAAAGGAAGAGGCCAAGAAAGTGTTTGATAAGTTGATGAATAAGAAGAATTAAGAAAATGCAGTTATTTACCCGTCTGAGGGCACTGCTGTGTGGACTGGTGGGCAATACTGTGTCTCTTGGACACCAGCAATGAAGAAGATCCACTTCCTCACTGTACTGCTCTCCCAAGGATGGGGATATTACTGGGGAGATGGCTCCCTTTAACTGTCTGAACATCACTCTAAAGTCAGTGGGGAAGGTCCAGGCCTTCGCATCCTGCTGGAATTAAATCACTCTCAGCTTTGGCTCCAATTCAGGCAGAAGTTCAAAAAGTCAATTATAAAATAAATAAAAAGAGGGAAAGTAAATGAGATGCAGAGCCCTTTAACTTAGAGGAATGAAATCACTGTGGAAGTTGGGGAGGGATTTGCTGGGAGTTAAGGCATAATCAGGATCCTTTCCAGCATCCTCGTGTTTTGCTGAGCTTGGTGCAGAGGAACGGAATTTTTTCTTCACATCTTTGCCATGGAAACCACTACAGATTTTCCTTTACTACCACTGGCTACTTGTGTTCTGATGGTCATTGGGCCTGTTGTGCTGGGCACTGCAGAAAGGCTGATCAAGAGGACTGGCAACAGATGATGACAGGTAAATAATGGGATGAAACTTGCCAGACAGTAAATTTTTTAAGCTACTGAGAGCTTCTTACGGAGACCAGTTGAAAGGGTATTGCAGAAACTAGGACAAGAAATGAGATCCTGGATGAGAGCTTTAGCTGTGGGAATGGGGGAATCCCACTGTGTTAGGGATGTTCTGCAGAAAATCTACAAAAATTGACCATGGGTGAGAGGGCACTGAGATGACCAGGAGAAGATGAAGCACAGTATGGACAACAGTGGAGGCAGAGCTACATTGCCCTTGGCATTCAACAGAGAAAAAGCAGAGAAATGTAGTGGAAACAAAAATGAATTTTGGTCAGTTGAGGAGTGAGCTTCCTCTCTGAGCCTTTTGTGGCTGGAAAGTCAGCAGCAGAGACAGCTGTATTTTTCTGGAGCAGTAGAACTGGAAAAGGAGTAAGTCCCATGTGAAAGTTAGAGTTGGACAAAGTGAAGGAAAGCTTGCAGGATTGAGAGAAGTGGTAGAAGCAGAGAGAAGCATGAAAGAGATTTCATGATGAAGGACATCAATTTCTCTCCAACAGGTGCCAGTCTGGTCAAGGTAGAGGAGAATGTGAGCATGGGGCTTGTTCCAAAAATGCCCCCCTCATTCAGACATGAGGGTCACCTGCAAGTTCACCAAATCCTGGTTTGGCTACTTTGAGGCAGTGAGCCTCAGACACAAGCAGGGCAAAATAAACCACCCAACAAGGGCTGTGCTTTGCACACTTTGGCTACCACTCCCCAGAGCCTTCAGTGGGGAAGACGAATCTTGATGTGAGTCCATTGACACTGGTTCAGTCATCCACCAGGCTGTTATCTCATTCTGCTACATCACTTTAACACCACTGTATCTTTCCCAGAAGCCTCAGCTTAAAATTGCTGCAGTGCAGGGGTGAATCAGGCCTTTCGTTTCCAGGCTGACATCAATAAAGCTACACCCAGAGTAAAATTAGCCCCAGGACAGTTATTCTGACATTTTCACAACATAAACTTTTGGGGGTTTGGATTTGTTTTTCTTTTCTTCCTCCCCCGCTCCCCCCCCCCCCCTTTATTTTAGTGGTTCTCCACTGAACCCACTTCCACAGCATGGAAAGGGAGGGAGATGTACCTGGGCTCTTTGTGCAAGAGGATCACAAGGCAAGAGTCAATGTAGCTGTGCTGACAAACAGATCAGGCTTTGGAGATCTGAGCCTGAACGTTACCTCATGTTTTAGCAGCTTCACTGGCTCCGATGCCTCAGATTGCTTGAATTTCCCACCAGCTCAGCGCAGTTCTTTTCCACATATTTTAGGTGTTGAATTAGTCTGGAGCTCAAAGGAGCGACATTTCCAGGCTCTTGATGAAGAGCATGTCTATCAGTTGAGAACAAGAAGAGCTGCCAAGATTTTCCAAGGTTGTTTGCCTGCATCTGAAGTGTGGATGAGCTGCTTGGCCCTGCGGGGTTATTTAAGGACCCTCTGGTATCTGCCGTGTTACGAAGGCAACGTAAATATCCTTATGTGTGTGTGTGCTGATGGAATAGAGGTCCATAAATCCATGAGCAGTTGGCTGCATTTTTCGCTCAGCTCCCATCCATGTTTGTAAACACTGCAGAAAGAGCCCCAAATCTGTGTCCAACACGGAGCAGTTATGGAACATGCTGTAATCCTGTAATGCGAACCAGAGCGGGCCCGCTAACCGTGCAGCTCTGGAGAGAATTCCTGACATGATCCTTTTACGTATTTTATGTTAATCACTTCCATCTCAGGAACACACACAAACAATACCCCATTAGACGTTCCCTTTGGCACTCGGACAGCAGCACAAGCTGCCGTGTGTGCCAGAGCGGCGGCCGGAGCAGCCGCAGTAGGGATGGGAGGCCATCACTGGATGCTGCTCATGGGAAGCAACTGAAGGACAACGTGCAAAGAGTACAGCTGAGACCAACTCCTCCTTTGGGTTTCTTCACTGGTTTTCCTGTGGGCTTTTCCAGGAGAAAAGCTGCTTGCCTGAGAGGGTTCATGGATGTTGGAGCGTTGCCATGATGCCAAAGACCCTAAAGGCCTTCTTCATGGGAGATGGAAATTTGCTCAGCACGGATCTCCACATCACTGTGCCTTGAGCAGGTATAGCACAGAAAGGACAGAGCTTGGGATATATCAGTACCTGCCTGGTCAGGTTTCCCTGTCCTTTTTCCAGTACTAGGGACACAAAGAGATTTAACTCTTTAAATAAGCCCTGGAACTACTTGGCAAGTATTTTCCTGGTGGAAAGAAAAGGGCTGGATCTCCAAGAGCAGGGAATGTGCACAGAGGGTTTTGCTGCAAGCTGGGACACAAATACCACTTACAGAGGGGAGGTGGGACAACTCTGAGAACTGAAGGTACAAATCCTGCTGTTGTGGGGAGCTCATGGGGACCTCAGCACTGGGAAGCAGGCAGAGGGAAAGGGAGGAGAGGGGGCCACATTTGCAGAAGCAACTGCTGGAAGAGAACATGGAAAACAAGTCCTCTGCCATGGCAAGGGAGATTCCCCATATTTAATTGAATACCCACTGGGTGTGGGCAGACAGCTTTGTCAGCTCACCACAGCAGCAATTCCAGTAGGTGTTGTGCCCCACTGCCAGCAGGGTGGGATCCACAGGGACCCTCCATCCCCAGAGGTACCCAGCAGGTGGGAATCAGCCAGCACCATCCCACACCGGGTCGATAGGCAATAACCAGGAAAAGCAGAAAGGAGAAGATAACTTCAAATACCCAGCAGTTTCATACAATTTTGAAATGCCCTAAGCCCTCAGATACTGTGTTTTCCTTCTCTGCCAGATTTTTTTTATTACTAAAATGAAGATTTCAAGAGCTCACACAACACAGGCCTTTGGTTGCAGCAAAGCAAGACGGACTGGCACTGGTGCCACTGAGAAGCAGTGCCTGGGCTGAGACATTTCTGCTCAGGATGTACTTTTAAAACAATTAAAAAGCAGCTCTGACTTTGAATAGTAACGCTGAAGCAGAATTCACTCCAACATTCACTAGCCCAAATGTCTTCGCTGAAATCATGCTGTTCCCCTATTGTTATTTAACAATAAATCCTGCCCCAGGGGAAATGTGTATAAATATGAATTTAAGAGTTCCCAGATACAAAGTATCTCCACTTTTTTTACCCTCCTGGGAGATAAATGGCTTAGAAATCTCCCTACAAAGATGTGCTTTTCTTGATGCTTTTCCCCTTAACGCTCTAAAATGATTCTGTATGAGGGGAGAGCACCCAGCCACTGCAGAACGACGAAGAAAAGCATCTTAATAAGATAATGCCTTTATTTCAGTGCTGAGGCATTAAATACCATGGTGTGCATGCAGATGTGCTGCTCTGGAGCCCAGCTGGACTGTTCTGTGGGAAGGATAATGTGGATTGTTGATTGTTGTGTTCCCTGCTCCCTCTCCCAGTGCTCTGGAGTCCAAGAGGCAGTTCTGGAGCTGCCCAAGGGCTCCCACTGCCTCTCCATCTCAGGGATGTGCTATGCAGAGGTGCTTTTGTTGGAAGCTTCATTTTACAGCTGAGGGGAGGGGAATGCTGAACCTCCAAACCTGGATTCCTTGTCCTTTGTGGCCCCGTGGGTGCCAAAGTGGTGGCAGTGTGTGGCCTGCAGGTCAGGGGGATCAATGGACCGGAACAGCGACTTTAAAAATAACTGATTTTAATCTCAGCTCTGAATCCCAACCTGGCCACCACTGAGTGTAGAGGGATACATGGACAGCAGTGTTCTGTGGTCCAAAAAATGTTGGTGAACAGCTTCACAACCCTGCACTGAGTACATATCAGCCAGATTTTGCAATCTAGCCTATTTGTGTTTGTGATATGAGAGACTAGACTAGAAAGAGAAGAGGAGAAAAGAGGAAGAGAAGAGAAGAGAAGAGAAGAGAAGAGAAGAGAAGAGAAGAGAAGAGAAGAGAAGAGAAGAGAAGAGAGAAGAGAAAAGAGAAGAAGCTGATCAGACATATGTGATATCCACAATCAGATATATCTCGAAATGCAGACAATGTTGTTAACTCTCCAAGCGTGGCAGAGTGCAGAATTTATCCCTTTGCTTTTTTTTTTCTTTTTATAACATTTCACCCCTAATAATATTCTCCTCTAAAGGAAACCCTAAAGGTGATTCACCCAGAGTGGGGAAATGTGGGGTATGTCCAGCCCCTGCCCTGGAGGGATCTCTGCTGAGATAAGAGATTTCGCAATCGCCCAGCAGGACTCCCTGGAAAGGCAACCACTTCTTTGGTCAGGGCAAGAAAAGACAGACCCAAAATCCTTTAGGAGACCCTATGCAGATCCTTTGTAATCCATTGGTCTTCACCCATCCCCTGTATCCCTATAAAAGCAAGCCCTCTGCCCCTGTGGGGGTCAGAGAGGGTTCTCGTCCCTGGCTTTCCCCTTCACCGGACGGGACCAGCAATAAAGCTGCCTCTGTGCGGAACCAGCCACACGAGCCTCTCGTCTCTCTCTCCAGTCTGGTTTTGGCCCGGAGGCTGCCCTGCAGAGCTGAGCTGGAATCACGAGCTGATAATCACTAAAGAGCTGACAGTCTCTGCAAGGGCCCTCCTGCCAGCAGCTGAGGGAAGACACGGGGCCTCGGGAAGGCGATTCCTTTCGGGACCATCTCCCCAGACCGGTCACCTCTTCCTGGGTCAGAGCTACTGACCCCATCACCAGCTGTAATAGGGAAAGGCACATGTGCACCTTGGCAAGGCACGAGGTGTGTGTGGTGCAATGGATGCTGAGCACAGGCAGAGCATCCGACCTCCCTGACTGCTGGTGGAGTGACACCACACATTTTCCATGAAGGCTGGGCAGAGTCCCTGGGAGTAACTTGGTAAAGCCCCAGGCACTCGGAGAAATGTTGAAAGTAATCCAGCTAAAGCTCCAGCTGGAAAGTGGTGGGTGGGAAAAAGAGCTCAGTGATTGGGATGCCAAAGAAGCAGAGGTGAGATAGCAGTGGGGAGGGATCCTCCACAAGCCAGTGCCGTGCTCAGCTGCTGCAGAGGAAAACATTTGGGTTTCACCACCTCGTTTCTGTGTTGGTCCATCCCAAGTGTTAATCAATCCTCTGTGATAGCAACCTAACAAAGAGCTTCTACCCTGCACAACAGCCACAGTTACTAATTGCTGCTGACTCCCTCTATCAACATTTCTTTCACTCTAGTTTTGCCCGGGGTTTTTCCATCAGTGCACTGAACTTTTGAGGGAGAAGAGCACAGCTTCTGTGTTCTTTTCCAAGGCACTGGAGGTGCCGAGGGAGAATTAACCATCTTTATGATTTTTGCTGTGAAACATTCCCTCTGCTCCCCTCCCTTTCCCATAAAAAGCCAGAAATGCCACTTAAATCACTATTGTTCCCTATGATTTAATTTCATACCACTGCTCAGCAGCTACAGCTATTTACAGCAATCCCCAGTTAAGTGATCATGGATATTTAGGAATTTTAATGCAGCAAGCTCATCCCCAAATTCAGCATCTCTCCTGGCAGCTGGGGTGTAGATAGGACATGTTTACTTAATGTGCTGGAAGCCCAAATATTTAGTTTGTGGTTTCAGTGACTGAATAATCTGTGCTCGAGGGCTACGTGTGCAACTCAGAGACTGCGGAGGGAGAACAGGTCTGGGACTGAAGGTGGAAATGTGTTTGTCAATACCCCAGAGCCCCCCACAGCCACATCTCACCTCCCCTACCACGAGGTTGGAGAGGGCATGGATTAATACAAACAGCCTGCTGATGTCCCTTTGACAGAAAACGTGGGAAATGGAGTTTAGCTTGGATTTATGAACTGGGAAGGCCGTTCCTCATCCTGATTAATGGCGAGTCACGGAGCAAAGCCGAGGCCGCTCGCGAGCCCGTGTGCTCCACGTCAGGTGTCGTGGGAGTGAGAACAGTGGGAGAGCACAGAAAGGTCTCATGACAGTCTGTTAACTAATTTTCATGTGCCAAGTGAAGACGTGTACTGGAATTTTGCAAAAACTATATTTAGCAGTGCCGAGCGTCTCTGAAGAGAGCTTTGTAAGATGCTGGAACAGGGAGAAAAAATACACACAGGTATAAAAAGCACTCCAAGAAAGCAATAACTTACACAACTTTAGAGGGATATCCGACAATACATTTACTGCCAGCTGGGGACACAGATGAATATCCAGGAGGCTGATGAACAGCAGGCTGCCCAGCCCTGCACTTCTGCTGGAATACAAGGGCAAAACCAGCTCATGAATGGCCTTTTCCTCCATGGATTTCCTGGGTTTTTGCCCTGGGGAGCCGGCATTTCCTGGGAATCCACATGGCAGATCTCCTTCCATCACAGCCTCATCCTCCTGCTGAGAAACCTCAACAGAATCCCAGAGATAAGATTTTTTTACATTTCTCTGTATCTTTTTTGTCATGTTGTGGTGATGTAACATGGATGTGAGGAAGAAGGCAAGTCCTCAAATCCTCAGCTGTGTGCAGAGGAGGGCAGGGAAAGGCACTAATGTGCTGCATGATGGGGCAGTGAGGTGACCCAAGACTTGATGGAGCTGGGGAAGAGGATGGAGAGTCGGTCCTATGAGGAGCAGCTGAGGGAGCTGGGGGGGCTTAGCCTGGAGAAAAGGAGGCCCAGGGGGTCTCCACAACTCCCTGATGGAGGGTGCAGCCAGGGGGGATCGGGGTCTGCTCCCAGGGAACAGGGACAGGATGAGAGGGAACGGCCTCAAGCTCTGCCATGGAAGATTCAGGTTGGACATCAGGAGGAATTTCTTCACTGAAAGGGTTGTCAGGCATTTGAAAGGGCTGCCCGGGGAAGAGGTGAACTCACCATCTCTGGAGGTGTTCAAGAAATGACTGGAGGTGGCACTCAGTGGTTTAGTTGATACGGTGGTAATCAGTTAAAGGTTGGACTTGGAGACCTTGGAGGTCTTTTCTGACCTAAATGATTCTGTGATTCTCTTTCACCCCATGGTCATCCATGGCTTGGTCCTACAGCTGAGGAGCACAGAGGAGGATCTCCTGCATCTTCATGTTTCACTATGCCATGCTTGCTCATTTGGACACCAGAAAAGGAAGGGTGCTTTCATCCCAAACGACCCTTCAAAATACTCTGGTTGAACCCACCATCACCAGGCAGCGTTATTATCAAATATCTGCAGGAAAACAACCAGCAATTAACCTGCTGCAATACACACACGTTCCTTTCATAGAGGAGGAAAAAAAAAGGAGAAAGAGAGGAAAAGGGAAAATAAAGAATAATGCCACAGGATCTCCGCAGTAGCACAGAGGGCACAATCCAGTACTGTACAAGAGCCATGCAGCAGAGGCCCAGAGGACACACTGTCCCAGCACAAGGGCTGCCAGCATCCTGACAGAATTAGGAAGTCCTCTCTCACAGTTGCCCTGTAGACATGAAATTACACAAAGAAAGACTTCATTAGGATCCCGAACTAAATATAGTCAAGTGAGGAGAGTGGAACATTCAACTTTCGCTCTTGGCAAGCAGCACGGCTTTGCAACCTTTAGGATATTGTTTTAACTAAGCTGGAATTCTGCATAGCTGTGATTCTGACAGCTCAGCACCTACCAGGGGGAAAGAATTAGAAAAATAAAACCTTTACCTGAGAAAACCCTGGAAAATGTATGTGCCCTCATGGCAGAGCTCCTGCCCAGACAAAACTGCTGCTGTCACTGGGAATGACAGGCTGGAAAATTATTGGCGTCAATGAGAGTTTTGTATGAGCTAAGATCATGGGGTCAGAGCCAAACTGTTTGCAGCTCCAAAAGTCTTAGAAAATTGTGGATAAAACAGAAAATAACCAATGCTGAGCCTGTGAGAAGCCTTTCTGAACAGTCCAGGTCCACCAGCATCTTCAGGGCTTCAGGTAGCTCTCTCCTACCTAACACACTGCTCCACATCCAGCAGTGCCTCAGCATCACTGCTCCATCTGCACCTCTGCTGGAGGAATGACCTCCCTGCTGAGGCCTCAAAATGCAATCCCACCAGCTTCAGGAGCAAAAACACAGGCACGTGAGGAACAGGATCACTTTTACCAAAGAGTGTGGGCATTCAAATGCTCCTGAGGGAGGTAGGACCACCAGTGTCCAAGCTGGCATCCCTTGGGAGCCTGAGTCCTGCTTTGTCTTCATGGGAAAAGGTCCTGGCATCAGATGATGCAGTTTGATGAGGACACCTATTTGTGTTAGGCAATCCCAGACCCTTCCCCCTGCAGGAATTGGAGCACCAAGATCCCAGTTCTGCCATCCAGCCTTGAGTGTATTTTTGGGGTGTCAGAAACAGGAGCCAGATTCTGATCCTGGCTTCCTTCATTGTTCAGGTGTTTTACTCTTGCACAAATCCAGAGCTCCCAGCGCCAGGGACATCTTTTTAGGGCTGTCACACTCTGCTTCTGCCTGCTCTGCACAGGGAACAAGCACAAGCACCCAGGAGACAGCGGAGGATCAGCCTTCCCTGCAGGAAAACCAAAGGTACATGGGTGCTCACTTCAAGCACATAAACTCCCAACACCTCATCTGCTGTCAGAAGTCAGGCACATTAAGGCTTTTATTAATCTGGCCTTTGGAATCGTCCTTTTGTTTGTTCTGAATCCCTAATAATATCGCCAGTCCCTAATAAAGGTCAGAAATCCCACACTCATCTGTCATCCTAACAGCATCCATTAAAGAGAATAAAACACTCCTGAATCCAGCTCATGATGCTTTAAGAGGGGGCAGGAAACCCCCTGAACAAAAAGGACCCATTAAGAGGTGAAGTGGGACAGAAAAGGAAAAAAATTCCATCCTGAAAATGATCTCTGCTATTTCCCCACAGCTACGTCAGTGGGGTGAGGCCTTTGGCAGAAACGACTCCTCTGTGGGGACACCGTGAGATGCAAAACCTTCCCAGGGACATCCCTCCTCATGTGCTGTACATCTCTCCTGTCATGGAACAACCTGGAATAGCTTTTTGAAGACATCTCCCATTAAGTGAGCTGCCTCCAAGGGGTGGGGAGAGTGACCAAGAACAGCTGGACCAGGGGAGTTTCCAACCCAGCAGGAATATCCACAGATAGGAGAGGAAAAGGTGGATGACCCTGGGAGAGTGTTTGCAGAGAGTCAGTTAAGTAAACCAGGTGGAATAAAATCAGTTTATTCTGATTAACTTTTAGCCTCAGACATGAATTTGCACAACCACAAACCTGCAGACTCCCCTGCCAAAACCTGCAGCCTGAGCATGGCACAGAGCCGCTCTCCCCCTCTCCCATCTCAGGCTGTGCTGCTGGACCTCAGCTCCAGGGCTGGAGGCTCCCAGGACAGAGCAGCTGGCAGCCAAGACCAGCCAGGGCTGCAGCTTTCGAGACACGTTCCACAAACATCACTGTTTTAGGAAAAACATCAGCAAAGAGCGGTCACGTGTTTCACTCCAGGAGCTGAAGGCGTGAGAAGGGCTTTAAAAAAAAAAGGTCTATTCATTGAAGAAAAGCAATCCAGAAAAGAAACCAAAAAAGGAAGCAGGCCTGATGTAGACCCCCCCAGAGAGCTGTGGGGCATCCTGAACAGAAGAGTAGCTTTGGAGCACCACCCTGGCCCACACAGGCAGCAGTGCCCACCTCTGGGATGGGTGCGAGGGGCTGATGGGTCTCTTGAGACCAGGAATTCCCAGGATGGCTTTCCTGCACCCATTCCTAGCCCTTTGCTGGAGCTGTGCCCTCTGCAGCAGGCACAGGGAGCCCTGCTGAGGAACCCCTGCCTTTCACTGGTACCAGTGCAATTATTTCCTAAAATGCCCCAGGTTTTCCTGCTGCCAGAATGGAGCCTACCTGTGGCGCATCCGATCCCCTTCTGTAACTCTGCCTAAAGCAGTCCCTTCTCATCTCTAGACTTCTGCATTTTTAGTTGTCTGCATTAAAATGGACTCTCTGCAAAAGGCAAACTCCCCAGCATGGTGGCAGGTGTGCTGGAAAAAGACATTTTACAGCATGGATTCATGGTCAGAGCAAATCCAGGAACGTGGAAACACAGGTGTGTGGAAGCAGGGATGCCCAGCCCCAGAGCAGAGGCATCATTCCCCCACATCCCCAGCCAGCCCTGCTGTTTGGCCCAGGGTGGCACTGGCTGGGGAAGAGCAGGGAGCTCCCAGGCCTCCTCCATTCCCAACTTTTGCTACCCTGTGGCTCCTGGGTGGCAGCAGGATGTTCCAGTGACACTCAGCTGCAGACACAGCATCAGAAGGGACAAAGTGATGCCTGGCTTCTGCATCTTTCATCTGTGCCAGCTCTCCAGCATTTATCACCCCCTTTAAAAGCACAGCTTTCCCTCTGCCCCAGACCCTTCTTTTGAGCCCAGGCCGAGATCTTCACCAGGAAAGTTTTCTGGAACTGAGAAAAGAGGTAGAAGGGTCCAAAAGAAGCACCAGATGTACCAAGCAGTGAAAACGAGCCCTGCCACTGTGTAAGAAGGCACAGGCTTGTACAATATGATATATACTGTGCATACTGAGAGAAAGAATATACTTCTCACTGTAAAGTGTTTTACATGTTAACCATCAGGCATACACCAAGTCAATGGATGCTGGCACTTTACATAAATATATGATGATGCAGTGCTATATGTAATAAAAATCTGGAGCCCAAAATATGGAAGCAATTCAAGAAAACAGATCGCACATTTTTGCCTTTGTTACAGTTCAATTCTGACATGCTCAGATTAGAATTCAACATCTGCATGCATTTAAAATTAAAATATATAGGTATTCATGTTCTCCTCCTTCCACAATGTTTTACTGCTGCCTTTTTCTTCTTAAATATTAAAAACATTACATTATTTTATTTCAGATGTCTCAATATATTATGCATCACCCTTTCACCTCAGAGCTTTGGTTCAAATCCAGCTCTTCGCCGAGGAAATAGAAAACATCTGAAAATATTTAGTAGTCTCATCTCAGTGTCTAATCACCGTCTGCTCTGACATGACAAAACACAACAAACAAACTGGCTTGCCACAGATGAAAAATGTTTACACAAAAATACTCAGGAGTGTAAGAATGAATAAAGACATCTCTAACTGCATTAAAGCCCATGTTGTTAAGTAATAACAAGTAGTTTGCAGATAATCTGAGCTGCACCTGCCCCTCTGGAAAGAAAAAACCAAAAAGGCAGGTGATTTAAAGTCCTCGCAGCCTAACGGGTCCCAGCTGCATGTTTTTTTGTTATTCTAAAGCAGGAAGATGTGTCAGGCTACAGTGCAAATATTGTCCATGGGCATCACGGTCTGGAGAGCCTAAGCACCTCGTGATTTAGGAATCTCAGAAGAAAACCTTATTGCCAGCAAATCCTCCTGGACTAAAATATATGTACTTTAAGAGGAGCGAGCATAAATAAGTCTTTGTCTTTGCTGGGGAATTCAGCCATTTGGTGGGTGGTGGGGAAGGAAAGCAGCTGTCCCAATAGGCTCCATGTTGGGCACTACAATGGGGCACAGCACAGCTGCTCCACGGGGCAGGGATGGGTTTAACATGCAGGAGAAAGCACAGGAGGAAGTTAGCCACTATTCCAAAGGCCAGGAAGGTACAGGATGATCCCCCTGCAGTCACCTCGAATCCTGGATTCAGTTTTGGGCCCCTCATGACAAGAAATTGAGTGATGGGAGTGTGTCCAGGGAAGGGCATGGAGCTGGGGAAGGGTCTGGAGCACCAGGAGTGGCTGAGGGAGGTGGGAAAGGGGCTCAGCCTGGAGCAAAGGAGGCTCAGGGGGGACCTTGTGGCTCTGCACAATTCCATGGGTACAGCCAGGGGGCATCGGGTTCTGCTGCCAGGGAACAGGGGACAGGATGAGAAGAAATGGCCTGAACTTACTTTTACTATTAAGGGTTATCAGAACTCCACATAAGTAAAAGGAGTGATCATAAAGATGGAGCAGCTCTTCCTCTTCTACAGACAGTTCCCACCTACCCTGCCTGCAGCATTGACCTCATCCCTAGACATGATCACACACTGGCTGTTGTCAGGTTTCACCCCACAGAGCTTTGGGGGAAGTGGTTCCATAACTATTTCCAAACCAAAATTTTTCAACTTGCAGGAGCTGACAGGAACCTATATGGGAAAAAAAAAAGGTTAAAATTCCTTGCCCTGTCCTTGAATATCCTCAAATCAGTTGAGTATCAATCAAAATACATTATTTTTTTTCAGGAAGATATTGTAGTATTTCCTTCTGCAACAGCCAAATTAAATATGAATAAATTAACATGCTACGGTTTCACCATATCCCCTTTAATGCAAAATAACATGTATCCCTTAATTCAATAAATTAGCAAGTATATTTTTTCAAGGGGAAAAAATACCAGTGTAGCTAAGTCTTTGCAGATCTTGGCATGTCTACAATACACAAAGGACAGGCCAAGGAGAGAGACCCATGGCCATGCTGCCTCCAGAAGTCAGGGCTCAGCTGAGGAACCTCTCTGGGAGGAAGATTTGCTCCTCTGGGCACAGTTGAGCCAGGGCAGGTTCTGAACAATCCCGAATCCAATCTAACCCCACTTCTGCTGCAGCACTGAGCTGCTTCCCTTTGCACACACCAGCACTGGGTTTCTCGCCTGGATAATAATTTCCTCTCCATGTGACTTAGACACTACCCAGAGCATTTTCCATTAAGGCTTTCTCCACAGCACCCCTTGGTCTGGGGTTACATTTTATTGTCTCTGCTTCATTTTCCTGCACTTTCCTTCTGCTGTTGTGTTTTCCTTTTGCCCCTTGATGAAATCTCTCTCTTTGCTCACCATATTTAAATTCAGCAATGACACACAAGCTTGTTCACTCAACTTCACACCTCTCTGCCCCTGTTACAAACCCACTCTGAATTAATTCCCATTCCAAGATGTGAACACCGTTCCCATCAGCCATGTGTCCCTGCAAGGCAGTGTATTAGTAAATTATTTCTCCAGGCTCTTGATTGACATTGTTGAAAAGATACTTTTCATGCGTGTCAGTCTTTGTGGGGTGAAAATGCTTTTAACATGCTCCTAGGATTTACATGGGCTTCCCTGGGCTGCTGCTGCCAAGTTCAGATGCGGTTGGAACATGTGACATTCTTTGTCCTACTCTTATTACATTTTCCTTTTTATGCAGCCCTGCTACATATTTCATATTTTTCATATTTCTGCCCTGTGATGTAAAGAACAGCCATTTGCTTAATGTCCACTCCAGCATGAGCCTGTCAGATCCTGCTGCGACCGCTGGGCTTTCTTCTCCTTTTCTTTTTTTTTTTTAATTTTGTTTTCTTTTCATTATTTACCTTCTCTTAATATTTTAGGACTCAGCCCTTCAAAGGGCTGAGCAGATGCCACGTGTCTGCTGAGCCAGGGTAGGAGACCACACGTGCACTTATGGAGAGGGACAAACCCCAAGCACCACATGTTTGCTTCTCTCCCAGCAAGCAGAGATCGGGTCTCATTTCTGGCTCTGCATGCAACAGGCCAGCCCCAGAGCCAGAGCTGGGATGTTTCCAGGATATTTTCCCTCCTTTGCAGATGCAGCCCTTGCTGCTCAAGCTCTTCCAGAGCTCCACACCACCCAAGACATTACCATACCGGCGATGTCTCTGCAACCTCACTAAAGAAGCTGCAGCAGCATAATCAAGGACTGGAAGCCTCAGAGCCAGGCAAGGACAGGGGGAGCAGAGAAGGAAAACATCATTTCGCTTATAGAAGACTGCATTTAGAGCAGAAAATACTGGGAAAAAATGTCATGTTTCTCAAAAAAGCTATTGCATGCCTAAATGTTGGTTTTATAAGCCCAAACTCTGTTTGAAAACAACAAACTCAGGACTGGTTTCCTAAGGTCATGCCCAGGAATGGAATTTTATGAATTAAATGTATCATCCAACATTTGCTAGCCAGTTGTCCACTTCGCTTAAGAAGTTACTTCCTAAATAAAATGTAATCTCTTCACTCTGGATGAGGATCTGTCTTCAAACCACACCACTTTTGCTCCATTCCTGAGAAAGTCTCAACATCCACGCTCAGCATCTTCCCCAGTGACTGTTCTGCCATGCTCTCATCCCATTCCGTGGAGCACACCAGGAGACTGCAAATACTAGTGCAGACAGAGGTCATGGTTGAAGCCCCAGAACACTAATTACTAACACTGATTATTAAATATAATCAACAAATCATAGACCAGGAAGGAAAAATTATAATAACAGAAGTATTAAGACATACGCATTTGAATTGATCGTCATCATCACTTGCCAGTGTCCAAAAATAATAAATAAAAAATCACCTGTTTCCTTGGCAGGCAGCAAATGGAGAGCTTTCTTAAATTTGCAGCAGTAGAGTCCACACTCAAATTGTTCTGCTGATGGAAATCCAGCAAACTTCTCCGTCACTATTGCGGGTAGAAGACAGGCCACCGATGGGAATAGTTTCACAATTCTTTTATTGGAAGCATCTGTAGAAACCATAAAACAACAACTACAACAACAGCAACACAAAGCCATGTTTTCTCACTTCTTTCCGAGCAAGGAGGGTGCCAGAGCGATTCCCCACCCTACCCCCGCACTGCATGGTGGTTTCCTTTGTTCATATTTCACTGCCTGGATTCAGCAGCAAGATTTATGGGCTGGTACTCAGCTCGGGATGTGCACAGGACTGGTCTCCGGGGACCTGGGCTTGGCCATGCAGAATGGGGGTGCAGAAAGGCTCCTGCAGCTCCAGGGAGGGAGAAATTGGAGGGAGGTTATTCTGGGCCAGATTCCAGTGCCTTCCACTGAGTAACAGCTCACCGAAAACCCAGCCCTGGTAGCTAATGAGACTCTTCATGGAGAAATGTTGTCACTCCGTGTCTGCAGGGTATCGCACCCAAGGACACAATGCCTGGATCCGGACCGATGTCCCCTGTGCTCCCTTCCGGTCTTGGTCACCATCCCAGCACTGAGGAGCCCATTTATTCCAACGTCAGATGACTTCCCTGCAACGAAGTGTTCCAGGAGCACTTGCCAGCCTGGCCAAGAGCAGCATTTTAGTGCCTCAAGCTCTGCTGGGACCTGAAGTGGGACTGAGCTGAGTGGATCCCAATGGAGAAAGGGCTCAGAATGTTGGGAAGATGGTTGTGCAAGAGCAGGACACGAGATCCCAGGTGAACATCTTGGCTTAGACACCTTCCCAATGTGGTTTCTGGTAGGTTACAACATCAGATCTGAGCCACCCTACCCCAGCAACGGGGGGATGTTGTATTTCCTGACTCTTCAGGCTCTTGTAAGGAAGAAAGTCTCCTATTTGAGAAGGGTGGGAGGAGGAGGCCAGGAAAACAAAGCACTGAACAAGACAACAAGCCAGCAGTAGAGCCACTTAGCGCAGCAAAAGCAGTGACCATGTGAACACACAGGGCTCAGCACAAAAATATCCAGGGTCTGTCCAAATCCTAAAGGAGCAGAGCTCCAACACCTCTGGGCAATGGCAAAACCGGGTCCTGTGCGTGCAAAACAGGAGATTCATTTTTGCAGTCTGCTGCACGTGTGTGTTTTTGTGGTGCGTGTGCTCGTGATAAGCCAATGAAAGAAACCCAAGTGAAATACAGACTGGGAAAAACGTAACCTATGAAAGCCACACAGAATCTCTTTCGCCCCCCCCCGATCCTCGCTCCTTTTCAGTTTGTCTAAATATACCTCAGGGCTTTTTCTCTTGGTTTAAGTGTGCTCTTTCATGGATAGTTTTCAATGTATGTTAAAGTCGCTGGCTGCTGCCAGCTCAGATTTTTGCACTGTGCGTCTCGGCTTTCTCTTCCATTAAGACAAAGTGCTGGCACTGCTCTTTGACCAAGCACATTGTTCATGGTACTGAGCAGCAATTTTCCATCTCTGACTGTCTTTGGGCTAACCCCAGGAGGAAGGGTGAGCCTGGCTTATTAAGCTCTTGTTTCTCAGAGAGCAGCAACATCTGGAGCGTGGGGTGGGCTGCTGGCACGCCTCAGCGGAAAGGAATTCGGCATGGGGTGAGGTCTGCCCAGCTCCAGAGGTGTCACTGCAGTCAGGTCTGGGGACAGAGAAATAATGAAGCCCCACATAAAGTAGCACATTTCAACCTGTGCTGGGCTGCTCTGAGATTTTGCTTCCTCTGACAGGGAGTCAGGAGGCCCAGGAACCATGCTGGTCTTGGGTTTTATCATCCAAAGCTACATTTTGCTCTTCTGCTACACAACATTTTGAAAGCTTGTGTTTCCTTTGATGTCTAACTCAATGCATTACCAAAAATCAAGGCAGATGTAGAGGATGAACACCACTACTTGATTTCAGTGTCACATTTGAAGTTCCCTCTGAGGCACTCCTGAAAACCCATCCCAAACAGAGCTGTCCCCTGCAAGTCACAGTACAGAAACCATCTTTGGCTGAAGACAGGTAGCATTTGCTGTGCCCACCAGTGTGGGCATTCCCCCTGACTCTGTTGGGTGTCACTTTGGTCCAGGTGAGATGAGATGTCCTGGGACAAGAGGGTCTGTTGCTTTGGGACACAGGGCTCCAAGATCTACACACAAGACCCCCATATGTTGCTCTTCCACAGCTTCTCACTAATATCCTCCTTTTCCTTGTGCTCCTACACACCCCAGATCTTGACCTTTCCTCCAGCTGAAACCTTTTCCTCTCAATAATACTGGGGAGTCGCATGGAAAAGAAACCTGGCTGGATGGGGCTTTCCAATGCAGTGCTAAGGGACTTTAACTGAATCTCCCCCCAAAATGTTTATGCCTTTGGTCCCCACGTGTGTTTGCAATCCTACTTGCTGGAAAGAGACCACCACCACCGTGGAGATAAAAGCCATGCAGCATGCGACTCCTAGAAGTTTATTTTGGCTGCCAAGCCAAATGTGGAGATAGTCTCTAATTAGAAGTGTTGCCTCTGCAGCAGTGCAGAGCAATAACAACAGTGGAATTTGTCTGAAGCGTGCGCTCCCCTCGCATGGCTATGGTGAATTAAGCAAAAATGTCAAACTCAGTCTGCAAGCAGCAGACACATTGCATCACATTCCATGTTTACTCCACACGGCAGCCTGACTCCAGAGCACGCTTCTTGACGAGCCTTGATGATGTTCATGCTAATTTGGGTTTAAACCCAGAAGATCCCAGGATGTTCCCCTCTCCACCTTTTCAGACTACTGTGATGATGATTAAGAAAGGAGAGTTTCTAGTTAACGCCTGTCATCGCTTAGCTTTGGGAAGATGTGTAACACATTTCATCCAGTGAACCCCAACAGCTGGAGTACACCCACTCAGGGTATTCCTCGTTTGCTGCAACATTTATTTATTTAGAGCTGACTTCTCCAGAAATGTTTAACCTTGCAGAAATATTTGCAAACATCAGGAAGTCAATGTAAAAGCTTTCTGCCAAAATAATACCTCTGCCTGATTTTTTTTTAAAGGCTTTAGACCTTGCTGTAATGTACACAGAAATGGTACTTATCTACAGATGCCCAGGAGTTACAAAGACTACGGACTTGAATGCACAGTAGCATTTTATAGCATCACAAATATACTGCATTTCTCACAGGAAGAACAAAAGTTTAAGGGTTTATGATGTCCTTACTAGGTGTCTACTACACATGGACATAATGCTCACCTGAAAAGTCCTCTTTCCCACTTTTGGTTTTTTTCTGTAGCATTTTTCTCTAGCATACCCCAGCATCAAAAGAATAAAAATAGTTAAGCAGAACCTTCCAGGAAATCTTCAAAAATCAACCTTTTCTTATATGATGACAATGTCACTCTACGGTAAAATGTTCTCAAGACCTACAAAACTTAGAAATAGTTCCTCCATCAAATGCAGGTCTCTGCTTTGAAGCCTGGAGTACCAGACCTGCTCTCAAGAAGTGTGAAGCTATTGATTTCCTCCTCTCTGCCAAACACTGTCAGTACCCTCAGCCCCTTGCCAGAGCACATCGCTACACACCAAGCAGGAAAGAAAACCAGGAGTGAAAACAAATTTGTCAACCCCTCTGGGCCCTTGGCTGGAGCTTCACAGGGTCAACAGAGGCCAAGACACAACTGTAAGATTAATTTCTCCCCACCTGCAAGAATTAGTCGGCTTATTTAAATCAGGCCAAAGAAAAAAAAACCACAAAAAACCTCTCAATGGTCACATACTGCAACATACTCAAATCCTTTTACAAACTAGGGCAAGCCTGGTGCTCACAGGTGGGCACATCCAGTTACAAACCCAGTTTATCTCAGCTTGGCAACACCTAAGGCAGTGTTGAAGCAGTGTCTTCTCCAGGAACTGCCCCTGTGGTGGTTGTCATACATGAAATCCCTATTTGTGCTTGGTCTTTGCATATTAAGTGCTTTAAGTAATTAATTTTGAGTTAATTATTTTAAAATTGAATGTTACAATTAACCCATCAGCCCAGGTACAAAAATCCAGTTCCATTATCAGTGTTTCCATTTGTTTAAAGTTTATTAATAGAGTTGCACCCTTCCCAGTTAAAATTTTCCCAGTAAAAATCACAAACTTGCCCCTTTTCAAGCTTCAAACCACTGGTACACCATAAGAGTTACCTTTCCTGTGTTTACTGTATACTTTTACAAGTGTTTTGAGGTGTGTTGGATGTATTTTAATACTTTTTGTAGGTGTTTCACTTGCATTTTGATTCCAAGGCCAAAACCCCACCCAGTCTTAATAGCCAGCAGCTATTTCTAGCCGTGGCCATTACTCTGCAGGCAAGTTCCATGGCAACCTGAATACCTGAATTTTAATGAAGGCATTGTAGCTCCCTTATCTCTAACTGATACCACCCCCCTTGACAACGATGAGCCATTGGTGGACAGAGATGATCCATCAAAGGGAAAGCACCAATCGCTTTGGACCGAAGGGGCGGGCTGGGGGCGGATTGGGGGCGGAGCAAAAACTATAAAAAGGATGAAGTCGAGCGATGTGCCCTCTTCTCTTTTCCCCTCTTGCTCTCTCCAGACTAGCTGTGGGAGACATTGGTGCTGGGCATTAAAAGCCTTACCCCTTTTAAGGGGCTTTTAGTAATTTTTTTTAAGTCAACCCATCACTGCAAGTTCTTTTTCTCTACCTGAGGTCTAGTGCTGTCTCAGCCAGAAGATCTCATATCCCTGCGCTCCTGGGGCATACCATCTACTGAGCCATAGGATCCCAAATTTTTATATTTTTCTGATTTCTGTAATTTTTCAACTTTTCTGTTTTCAATAAATTAATCTTTTTAAGAGTTGTCTCATTTCTCACAGTGGTTTTCTCCCAGTTAACTCCAGTTAAAAGCTGTGCCTGAAGCACCTGACTGTGAACAATCGTTCCCAGCAAAGTCTTGTGCAAGCAGAACAAACAATTTTCTTCCTAATAAAAGCAAGACCTTCAAGACTGACGGAGCCAACAAGTTAATCAAGTTTCCTACTAAACAGGAAGTTGTGGGACTGTGGCAGGAGGAGTAAATCTGTGTTTTGGCTGGAGAAAGAGTGGAGAGGAATAATACAAATTAACCACTGGGGTTTGTTGTTTATTTGACAGGAAAATACCCTTCAAATGTACCAGTTTGGACAATATCCAGTCTGATAAGACTGGCAATAAAATGAAAGCTGAGCTTCAGAAAAGGGAAGGGTGAAGCCACCACAGGCATGAGGACCATTGTAATTAAACCAGTCCTGCTATTAATATTTTTTAGGACTTTTCCCACAATAGTTGTTATTACCATTAATTACAACTGCAGCAATACTTGCACTGCAGCAGCATTTGGCTTTTCTGCCCTGGAGCAGGATCTCAGCGTGATGCTCAAATGTGGAACAAAGTTAATAGCCCCGAGCCCCAAAAGAAGGTTTCTAATATAGCACGTTCTTTTGCAGGAGCTTAAACAGGAGAATAAACTCGCTGCTGGTTCCATTCTTGTCCATATAAACCAGCTTCCACTTTCAAGGACTTGCACGTTTCCCTGTCATCTGATGGGCAATTAGTCCAGTGCATCTCACAATGGTGGCGACAGACCAAATCAAGAAGAGCAAAAAAGTACAGACAAAAATGCAATCATGCCATTACAGCAGAACATATGACCACATTTTGCTTCTAGCTACCAAGCAGTACTATGGGATGTGTGTATTCATGTGAAAATAAACCCAACCAGTCATTGAGATATATACAAAATGGATGATTCATGATAATTGTGACACTGGAATTGCTCGACAAAGAGAGGGAAGAAAGCTGTTGATTGCCAGGCACCTCAAGAAAGACCACAGATACAGATAAATTTAATGTTATAGACACTGTGGACGTGCAAATTTCTATCTGAAGACTAACAGACAGGCCTGTGAAAAGAAATGAAGAAAAACATGCTTGTTAGATTCAGAATAACTGGGGAAAGTTGCACATCCACCAATTCAAAAAGGGTGGGAGTCACTGAGTCGATAAGCAGCCCTCAGAGGTCCTAATGAGCAATACACCCTTTCTAGCCTTAATCCTTTGAAACAGAAAATGGCAGAGAAGACCACAAAGAAAACACATAGATCACAGCCTAATTATGGTCCTTCAGCTCTTTGGGATTTATCTTTCTCCAAATAAGCAGCATTATTGAACCCTCAGCACACTGGGCGACTTGAAAGTGTAAGTATTTGTTGGATCAAAGTACACATTACTTCAAAAGCATAAAATGCTTAGATATTGAAGGCAATAAATCTTCCTGTGTAAAATACATGCATATATAATTTATATGATAAGCTTAATACTGAGATTTTTAGCTTGGCTTCCAAAAGACATGAGATGCAGGCAATTATGTTCCCTTAAGAGCAAGTCCGTCTGTCCCCTCTCAGTCCCAAAGAAAATAACTTTGGAGCCCATTAGCCAATTTCAACCAGTTTTGGCAGAGGGATGGAGGTCTTGAGGGTGTTAAGTTCCCATATGCTTTGTGCTCATAGGTGGCCAGGTAGGAGTGGCAGACTCATTAGAAAGTGCCTTGAAGGAACAGCGTCAGTATGGACACGACCCTTTCCGAGACCTCAGAGCACCCAGAGAGACGTCATGAATCTTCAAATAGGGACATGTGAAAAAATTCACATCTCTTTAGGCATCAGCAAGTCAGAGCACAAGACTTGAGGATCTCCTGCTGTTGAAACCACTTATTTCTCCTTCTCCTTTGGTCCCAGCAGCAGCTGTGGTGCCTTCAGAGCACCTTCACATCCCAATTCTCCACTCACTGCAGTTGTGTCTTTCCATTTAATGGGAACCCCGCTGCATTTTTATGTCTCAGCTCTCTGCTCATAACTGGGGCTATCTCCTAACATATGGAAACAATTCATTTTCTTTGTCATCGTTTGGATCTGAAATTTGGGTACTCTGAAATGTAACTATACATGAATTTCCCTGAACTAATTACATAATATTTATCCTATTTTCTTTCAAGTAATACTTGCTAGCTAAGAAATTAAGAACTGCATTGCTTATAATAAACTCTGCATGCTACATTGTAATCTAAACTGTACAGTTATATATGGTGAAGAACTAAAAGGTTTGAGTTATTCCCCTTGGCAAACATTTTTTTAAGGATTGCTTAAATAAGCAGTACAGAAACCAGATGTCATTTGGTAAGAGTATCTGAATGACCAAAAATTTGCTGTCTGGGTATTTTTTTTTAACTTTATAAAAACATGAGAAATTCTTTGGATTTATATCATATTTAGCAGCTGTGAAACAGTGCAAACATCTGTTTGTACCTATAGGGAGCTGACCTACGGGGTCCTCATCTCTTAATCACCAAGCAACAAGCCAGTCTCATATACATAGTTTATTGTTTTCTTTTTAGCTGCCTCCTGCACTTCAAAGTTTTTATACTCTCATGTTCCATTATCACAGTGAGAGGGACAGTCCATTCATTACAAGCCCAGATCTGTGCAATAACTGATCAAAAATGGCCATAAACCACCATGGACACAGAAGTGCCCTCAAACACAGCCATAAGCACCTCTAAATCTATCATAAAAATTGTTGCTTCCCTTTGTTCCCTGTATTATTCGTTGTTGGTCTGCTGCTGTGGTTTTTTTTAATGTAAAGGCTGAAAGAAAAGAAGATGAAATGCAACAGAAGTCTCTTTTTATAGCCAATCCTACTGTGGGAAGAGGGGTTGACAAGACAGCTCCATGAGGTCCCATCTACCCTCTTTTTCTAGGTTTCCACAATTGTCAGTTATTATAAGAAAAGACTGCTGTCTTCTACAGCTATGGAGCATCCCAATGAATCAAAAAGAAGGAAAATGAAGTAGCTTTAGTGGATATCCCCTTCCAAAGAGGTTCTAGTGCTGTGCCTATGCCCAGCACACAGCCTAAGGAAGATCCCATCCTCTGTCAGGAGTCCTAATATAATGCAGGGCATGGAGGGGAAAAGAAACTTATTTGAGAAGTTTTTTGCCCTGTTCATTACCACAACACACATTCACACCCCATCCTTTACTGATTTAGCCAGGAACAAAATTTTTAAGCCACTGAGATAATCTCTCCACTTTTCCCCCCAATGTAATATTGACCCTGAGACCTCAATTTTTATGCAGTGAGGGAAAGGTACAAACAGCGTGGAAGAAAAGATTTGTGGGCTTTGGACATGGGAGTAGAATCAGCACTCCCAGATATACTAAGAGAGCTTAAGCCACACTCTGAACTAAGGCTGAAAACAAATGGGAAACACTGTATGATTCCATCCCATTACAGTACAAATAAATCATTTCTGGAAATCTAAAACAAATGGCCCAAGCTCAGCTTTATGGATGATCCAAATGCAAAAAAGCTGCTAATTCTAAAAGGCAAATGCAAGTAACCAATTAAGAATGCAGCAAAAAAAAAAAAAAAAAGGAGTGTAACTTGTTTAGCAGGAAGATGTTAAGGCCACAAAAGTGGGTCTTCCAATCACCTTTTTTGGTATTCCTGAGCAAACATTCTTTTTTGCTTACGTTAATATGGAATGTATTATGACAACCTTCTTATGGATATCCATGCCTTTTGTCTATCAGTACTTGCAGATACATTCAAAACAGCTGCAAATATTTTTTAAATTATGTAAAAGTCCAAAACACTTTGAAAAGAATATTAATATCCCTTTAAAACAGCAGTGTATTATATTAAATTAAGGATAGGAATTTAGGGAACAACAAAAAAATGTTGTTAGCATTAACATTTTCACTGCTTTCAAATGCAGTCGCCTCAGATAAGGCTTAGAATTATTTTGGTAACATTTAGAAGCGTTATGGTGTTTGCATATTTAGATGACAAAGCACATAATCACACCTATAGGTTACAAGGAAAGGTTTGTCTTCTCAAAGCACAGCTGGTTTTTTAACAGCTATTTGAAAAAATACAGAAATTTTTCTACATATCACCTCTCCCTAACTTTGCTTTGCTTCAATCTGGAGATCAACACAGCTGCAGTCCCATTCCCAGTGCCCACGGAGATGTTCTTTCTCTTAGTGCTGCTTCCTCAGTATTTATCTCTAAATAAAATAAAATAAAATAAAATAAAATACCTTGGAGGGGTTTTTAGGAGGAATCTGGCAAGAGGAGGTATCATTTCTTGCAATGAAACCCTCAACCATCTTCCTGGAATGGCCTTTCAACATCCGTGACAAAGCTGACAGGAGGTAGGGGAGTTATGAGACATGAGCAGCTCTATCTGCCCCTTCTACCAAACTCCTGAGGAAGGAAAAACACTAATTAGTGCTTTGCCCTGGCCATGGGAGCAATGCCATGGCAACAGGGGCATTGACACCACTAGAAGATCACCATAGAAGGACAACAGAAAGTGCAGAAAATCAGTGAATGCCCAAGCCCAGGCACAGCCTCTTGCAGGTCCTGGCCAAGGGGCAGAATGGGAAAGTTCTGCAGTCATCACATCCTTCCACACAGCATTTTTGGGGAACATCTGCTCTGCAAAGGCAGGAGGATTTGTGTCTTGACTCAGAACTCAGCAGAAAAGAGAAGGGACAGTGCAAAAGCACCCAGGGGAGCTGAAACACCATGCTCTGAAATGGTTGCACCAAAGGATGCATATGCAGAAGTGACAGCAACTTGGAAATGCATTTCTTGGCTCTTGGGTCAACCACTACGTTTAATTTTAATTTTAAGGGACACCCAATACATAACTTGGACACAGTACAGGCTTCTTGAGCAAGGGCTTTCCACCATCTTCTGGCTGATTCTTTTCTCATGGACTGCAGTGTCCTTTGATCAAGTGTGTGCAGCTCCACTTTCTCCCTCCCAGGACGGACTAATGATAGATCAAGTAACAGGGAGAGTGAGCAAAAGAGGGAAGGAAGAATAAACCTGATTCCATGTGCTAACTCCATTGCTGGGTACTTGTGGACTGATGTTACTTTCCTTTTTTTTTTTTTTTTGGTAGGATTAAACAGCTAATAAGTACAGATTTCATGTCCCATAAATAACATTGTGTTTGTCAGCTCACTCAAAGAATAATCAATAGTGCATGAGACTTTCCAGTACACCAAAATAAGCTCCTCATTTACTTTTCCCAGAGATACCTTGGAATCCTCCACCTGATTCTGTTCTTACCTAAAATACCAGTTATGTCTCCCAAAAACCAACCAGTGACTTGGTTACATGCAGATGGGCGCCTTCAAAATTTCTGGAAACAAGACCTAAATAACTCCTACATCTGTGGAGGCTCCCTTAAAATTTGGTCAATCAGGACACAAATTCTGGTCAGAAACAGCCTGCAGTTCTTGGCTGTCCCCAACTGCTAATTCCTTGCTCAGGCTTCATCTTGTTGGAGCAGGTTTTGGATACAACTGGCTCGGTGCTATTAGCCCTTCCCTCTGTCAGCCCTCACTGAGTCAGCTCCTGTTATCCTTACTAAAAACACAGGAGATTTCTGGTTTGCCCATGTAGAAATATCAGCCTCTGAAATTAATCTCTGATTAATCTGAGGTTTGAAAAATCACAGAATTGAATGGGGACTAGAGATCATCTTGTTCCAACTCCCCTGCTGTGGCGAGTTTCACTATCTCAGGTTGCTCCAAGCCTCATCCAGCCCATCCTTGAACACTTCCAGGGATGGGGCACATCCACAACTTCTCCAGGAAACCTCTTCCAGTGCCTCAGTGTTAAGCCAGACAAAATTAGCAACGTCAAACTATCAGATGATTCTTTGCAGTGACCAAATATCAAATCAATATCAAAACTCAGTTTTTACCTGTAACTTTTTAGCTATTCAATAAAATACTTTGCTCCTTCTGCTCTGCTTCTTTGGACAGAGACAAAGCAACATATTCAATGCAGTATTACTTTTGCTTTTCACCTTTACTTTCCACCTCATGGATGGTGCTTATCAAATCTGCTTTTGCACCTGTACCTAATTTAAAGGTTATAGTTCATCCCTTAACCCTACTAACACCACCCAAGAGCCACAGCAGCAGTATTAACTTAGTGGTACCTGGAACTCTGCTCTAAAACCTCAATTAAAAAATTTTAAAAATATTTCTAAGCAATGTTCATATATATAATTATAGATATACGATTGTAGCTATAATATCTTATCTATTGCATGTTATATTTTATATATTATCTACTATACTTTTTATATTATAATATATTATCTATAATATAACAGATACGTATCTCAGCATAGAGGCACCATTTTTGATACAACAGACTCCTGTCCTGGGTTTCCCCTGAGCCAACCTCCTTCATGTGTGTAAAAGCATCATTAGGATGCTTTTTGGGGGGCATCCTTGGAAGCCCCAGTGGTCACCACCCTCCCAGAAGGAGCTGAAATTTGCTGTGTCTGCATGTGGAAACAGCTCTGCTATCTGTGCCTGTGGTTACCTGGAAATTCCAACAGACAATTTTTGGATTATAATTCCACTACCCGCTCAGCTACCAATTCTTGCAACCTGTCCCTGCCAAGAAAACTCCAGGAGAAATAAAATCCCCTGAAAACCTTGCTCACAATGCTCCAGCTCAGAACTTGGCAGCTGCCTTCCAAAATTAAGTGATTAAAGTAGTGCTAATGAGACATTCGTCCCCTGCACCTTTTTCTTTAAAATAAATCTGCAGGGCTCTGCATTACAGGTGCATGCAAAATTGCTTAAATAGACATCTTGGAAGCACAGGAAATAAAAACAAAGGACACTCTGGCAGAAAGTTCCCAAAATACTTGAAAATGTAACTGAAGAAATAACTCTTGTTTTTGGACTGAAATCTGCAGACCTTAGCAGATGTGTCCAAGCTAAACCAAATATCCAGAGAACTGGATCTCCTTTCTGATGAGACATAACGAAGAGCACTGCACTGGCAAGGAGACAGGCTGGAAGAACCTACTGGTCTTTTCCAGCTCTGACTTCCGTGATAGCTCGGAGTTATCCTTAGGCATTGGCTTGATCCATCAATGAAGTTACTTATTGCAAGCCCAGGCCCCAGGGCTGCCAAACCTACATCCATATTGAACTGGAAGCATTCAAGCATTCATGGAGTGAATAGGATTACAGGATACTCACAGACGAGCATGTGCCTCTGTCTTTGTGGGAGTGGAAGCACTGGAAAGATCGTGGAATAAAAGCGGGGTTAAAAATCCACTCAAGAAGAGGAAAACTACGGGGAACATTTTTTTAAACTTTTTTTTTTCTAATATTTTAGAAATGCCACCATGGAGGCGTCAACTTAAATTATTAGGGAAAATACTAAGGCAAATAAAGAAATGGCATTCCACAGACCTGCATGGAGGTGTAAAGGGGATATTTTCAGTGGGGCTTTTTTTCAGGCCCTGCTCTAACAGTACCTGCCATTGTATTTGCAGGGCAGGGTGTCAAATCTGCTTACAGGAATTTTAGCTGCTCTACTTTGCAATCCTTTCTGTTGCAGGGCCCTGCTCCTCCGAAGGTGAAGCCTACAGCAAAACCCTTTCCCCCAACAGCAATGGCAGCAGGAGCAGGCCCTGAGTTTGTAAATACTAACTTCTTTCGAATGTCAGATTATTTACTCTCTGCTCTTCGAATCACCCAGGCCAAATGGATGGGGGCCAAGTTTGTTAACAATAGCTCTTGGCTGGGACACGCTGTAGCAAAGGTTAAATCCTGTTTGCCTTATTCCAGTGTGGAGTCCCATCGACTCCACCACTGGCTTTGGGAGGGCAGTAGGCTTTGACACCAGGACCTGCCCCCAGTTTCGCAGGATGCAGAGTTCCCTGAGCAACCCATGGGCACCGTGCTGGAGCCTCCAAACACAGCAGCAAGACCCACCACGATGAGGGGCTGAACCCCAGCCAGAGGGGGTTTGTAACCATCAGGCACAGCCGTTGTTGCCACACCACTCAGACACAGCCATTCGAGCCTTCTCCATGGGGTTGCAGTAACCGTGGTGGGGATCCCAATGAGAAAGGAGATCACACAATCCCAAAATGGTTTGGGTTGGAAGGGGCCTTAAAGACCATCTCATTCCAACCCTGCCATGGGCAGTGACACCTTCCCCGAGCCCAGGTTGCTCCAAGCCCCATCCAACCTGTCCTTGAACACTTCCAGGGATGGGGCAGCCGCAGCTTCTCTGGGCACCCTGTGCCAGGGCCTCCCCACCCTCACAGTCACCAAACCATTCCTGCTTGTCTTGCATGTCTTCATGAGACACCCCTCTTTGCAAGGTCAAGTCTTGCCTCTTCATTGATCAATCATGCACCATCAAGCAGAAGAGAGCAGCTGCCATTTCACCCCAAATCTCCAAAGCCACACCAAGGAACAAGCACTGTCTGGCATGATGGACACCCCGAAACACCCTCAGCATGGACAGAGGAGTTGCCTTTCCCAGAAGAATCCTATCTCCATGCAGCAAGGTAGGAACAGCACCCTGCAGGCCTTTCTCAGTCTGTGTATCATCCTCCTTTTCCTCCCAGCCCTCTTCCTCCCCACTGGTGCCAGTGGTGCAAAACATGCTGATCCATGAGGGCACAGGGTGTGCTTTGCCCGGCATGACCCGCACAGATGGCTTGCAAAGGAAGCACTCGCACAGCAGAGCCAAGTGGCCACAGGCTCATCCAGAGACATTCCTCTCCTGATTAGGAAGGTTGGGAGGGAGCCAGGGGTGGGTCAGCGATCTCCTTCCTGTGGCTGCAGCCATTCCTGCCATGACTTGGATCACACCTCTCGGAGACACTCTTGGGTCGGGCACGGGAAGTTCACGGCGGCAAACGCGCCGGCGGGGAAGGGGGAAGAGCACAGGGATGGAGGGGAAGTTCACTGGGGTTCAGCCAAAGCTGGATCCGGAAGAACAGAGGTCTGATAAAAAGGAGAGAGGAATTGCAATGGACATGACCCCCAGGGACTCCTCATCCCTTCTCCAGTCAGCGCAAGGTGCTGGACACATCGAGAATGAAGGGAGCAGCTCCGAGCAACCCATAGCTTAGAGAGCTTTGAAGAAATGAAGGTATAGACCTACCACCACACCTCACCTGGACGAAAATCAAAATCCCCAGGTCGGAGCACAATATTTCTGATCTCTTCTGGCATCCCCAACGCAAACCGTCCTGCTGAACTTGGACAGGTTTGCTGTGCTGCACACACTGTGTGCTCCACAACACAGGAAAGACTAAACAAATCTCTCCAGGCAGCCAGGGTCAAGCCATACCATTTTTATCCCCGAAGCCAAGGAGGAGAAGATTGCACTTCCTAGCAGGGAAAATAACGACGCAGCAAAATGAAAAAACAAGGGAAGCATTACTCAAATTATCTCCACAGCGAGTGGAGGGATGGGAGTCCAGAGAACAAAGAGATCAGATGACCAGATGGGACAGATCAAGCTGACCGCAAAGCCTCTGTCCAACATTTTTTGACAACTGCTAGAGCCATATGTTCATGAGGATTGTGGAATAACTGGGAAGGGTGTGTGGACTCGGAGCGAGCCCGACCGCACTCAGAGCTGCGTGGCTGTAGGGTGTGAGCCAGGGAACCTTTGGTGTGTGACCCAGATCCCAGCCCTGCACCCTGTGAAGGGAAAGGGGCTGGTAGATCATTTAGCTCACCTCATGACCGGCTCTGACCAGCCCTTCTCCTGTGTTTCCTGGTGTTTGGTCCACCTCTAATGAGCCATGCTCTGGGGGGAATTCTTAGGTCATTTATTTTGCATCATGTCTGCGAGGAGAGGTAGCAGGACTATGGCTAATTAGGAAAGCAGACAGATAATACTGAACAAAGCCAAGGACAGAGGGATCGTGTCTGGGCACACGAAGGCTGGGAGTGACCCTTTCTGCCAGCTGCCCCATGGACCTGAACATCAACACTCCTGAAGGGCAGAAGCTGTGCATCCCAAATGGTCCATCCTGCCCTTTGGGCGACGTCCCCATAAAAAACACACTTTCCTCATTTATTTTGTCAGCTGCTCCTTTTGATTACTTAGCGCATTCCAAGGAGTGCAAGGAAATTCGATGGATGACGTCCTGCAAAGTAAAGGTGACAGTTTTCAGGAGTGAGAAGTAATGGCAGATACCGCTCCTGGGGATGTGCAGGGACATTCAGCACTGCCCTGAGGCAGTTTGTCACCCACTAATCTGTGGGTCTATTACACACAGCAGATTTAGGACACAGGACCAACCAGCCACCGTGGCAGGCAATAATTTTTCCCTCTAAAATTGAAGCGGAGAGAATTTAACCCCATAATATTACTTAATTTTCACCCTGAGATGAGTGATCAAGGAACCATTTCCCATTGCAAGTTTTCAAACTGCCCCTGGTCTTTGAAAGAGCCTTGGAGTCCTTCTACAACCAGAATAACACTAATAACTTCCAGCAAAAGAAGTAAAACAAGTGCCAAAAAGCCCCAAACATGGGCAGGGGTGTGCTCCTGCAAAACATCTGCTGGGGACCCTCAAGATGCACCACAGCAGCCCCAAGACCCCTCTTGCACCCCTTTCCCCACCCCCCCAAAGCCCACATAATCCCACACCATTCACTAGATCCCCACATGATCCACAATTTTCTTTCACCTCCAAGAGACCAGACTGCCCCTCCATTGGCAGATCCAGCCTGTGCTCCGTGCTTTGTGCTTTGTTGTAACTCCCCAAAACTCCTGACCAGAGAGGAAAACACTGCAGCTTGTTTCTCCATCCTAAGGGCCTGCAGGTGTTTTGGGATAGTGCTGCTGGAATTTATATCCCACAGGCTGCTCTTAGGCAGTGGTGGCCAAAAGCTCAGCAAATGTCCATGGACCGAGGCCATGGTGCTCAGCAGCCTCCCGGTGCCACAATCTCCCAACTCTCCTGCACACAGTGAAGAAGTGAAACCAGAGGAGGCCATGAAGATGATCAGAGGGATGGAACACCACTCCTGTAAGGAAAGGCTGAGGGAATTGAGATGGCTCAGCCTGGACAAAAGAAAGTTCCATGGTGAACTTATTGTGGCCCCTCAGTACCTGAAGGGGCTACAGGAGACCTGGAGAGGGACTTTGGACGAGGGCCTGTAGTAACAGGACAAGGGGGAATGGCTTCCCACTGACAGGAGGGAGGGTTAGATGGGATATTGGGGAGAAATTCTTGGCTGTGAGAGGGATGAGGCCCTGGCACAGGTTGCCCAGAGAAGCTGTGGCTGCCCCATCCCTGGAAGTCTTCAGAGAGTGGTTGGACGGGGCTTGGAGCAATCTGGTCTATAGAAGGTGTCTCTGCCCATGGCAGGTGAATGGAACAAGATGATCTTTAAGGTCCCTTGCCTTAACCATTTTAGGATTCTATGACTCTATGAAGAAGAAGAAGGGAGAAACCCTGTGAACAGAAGCATTCATATTGTGACTCCAACACTCTGGAGTCAGGGACAGCAGAACAGCCAAGAACTCCACAGGGAGGGAGTTTCCCGTCACTGTGATGGGAGCGTTTCCCCTCGCCAGGACAGCACATCTGCTCCCCAGAGCGGCCACACTCCACGGGGGCTGCACCCACGTGAGGAGCCCATCCCTCCTCTCTGCCCAGCAGCACTGGGAAGGGGCTGGCTGCACTTCCCCATCCTCCCCCACTCCCAGGGGGCAGCGAGATTTCCCGGGAAGATGGGAGCAAGAACCAGGTTAGGAAACGCCGTGTGAGCCCGTTCCCTGCTGGATAACATAAACAGGGCTGTCGGACACAGAGAGTGCTGCCAGGCTTTGATCAGAGCCAGCTGCACAGCTGGACTCTCCCCACGACCATTGTCCTGCTCCCCTGGCCTGTCCCTGCGGGGGCCTCGTCCTTCTGCTGGGAGAGAAAAGATCTCATGGCTTCGCATCTGACACTGGCAATTTTGGGATGCGGAAGAAATAATTCGGGTTATTCCCCAGCAGCAGCTGGGAGAAAATGACTCCCTGCTTTTGGAGCTAAGAGTTCCCAAGAGGAAAATGGTGCCTTGGGTTTAGGGAATTTTGTGGGCATTTGAGCTCAAATGTAGCTCATTTATGGCTTTTGTCCACCAGCAGAGCCAGGGAGCTGGGGTAGGATCTTCCCATTGGCCAAGCTGCTCATGGCTGAGCCTTTTCCCCTTAGATCACTTCACCCAACCTGGTGAAATGATCCAGGTAAAAAAAAATAGGAATTTGGGGAGTGTAGCACTTTTTACAGGTCTGGATCACCCCAGAGATGTGGTTCATGGCCCAGCCTGCAGGTGGTTTCTCATCCAGCAAGGGTCAGTGAGGACATCACATCTCACCTCGCATCCCACCCAGCTGCTTCTCATCCTGTCAGGAATGGTGCTGCTCCATTGTCCCCTGGGATCTGCAGGGGTTGGGCTGATCCTGGCAAACACCCAGCTCCTGGGATCTGAGCACTGAGGGAGGCCAGGGGATGTAGTTACAGCTGCAGGGACATCCCCTGCCTATGTGCCAACAAGAAGCCTTACAACAAGTAGTCATTTTTCACATCAAGTTTTCCAGAATTCTCATATTTTCCTCCCTGCTACCTTAAGCTCATTTTGACCTCACTATTTTTTCTGGTTTTTACTAAAAGTTTAAGTCTTTCACCTGTTATAAGGCAACCACAGCCTTATGAGAGACAGAGTGAATAAATTGGCCTTTTTTGGTGCAGATTTTGTCCACAACTCTGCAATCCCTATGTTATGGTTGAGAGAAAAGTGTCCGAGGCTGGAAAACACCAGCATTTGCTGCAGCAGTCTTTTTCAAAGTAGTAACAGCTCAGTGAAGTGGTTAAGAGTTTACAAGGGTTTGGAAAAAATTACCTCCTTTTAGTAAGTGTTAATTATATGACTAATTAAACAGAGAGGAGGTTGAAACACTCTCCTAGTCATAACCTGTGTGCTCCCTGCCCGCTCCTTGCGTGACAGAGAAAACAGGGAATGAATCCTGTTTGGCCTTCATGGCAGGAAGTGGCTACTAAACCAGCTCTAACTTCTAATTTATTTACCTGGGAAGCTGTAGGGAACTGTTTTAAAATTGACCAGTGTTCTGCTACTTAAAAAAAAAAACCCCAAACCCACCAGCCATTCAGTAAAAACACATTTGGAACAGCCCGAGTTTTAAGCAAGAGATATAAAAGGCCACTTTGTTTATGTTTTTCAGCAATGGTATGTTGGCTTCTTTTTTTCCTAAATGACGGCGAAGAAAAAAAACATTATGTTAAATCTCTTATCTCCACACAAAGTGGTTGCAGCTATCATAAAACACACACATTGTGTCATTTCAAAACACAAATGGGCTCACGGTCAAACATTCTTCAGATTACCTCCTCTTTTCTTTTTCCTTTATAATTTTGTGGGCATTAATACGTTTCAGCATATTCAAGTGAGGTGTTTTGTTCCTCCAGTGAGGAATTAATCACATCCTTCTGGAGAAGCACAAAGAAACCACAGGGTCAGAACTGAGCTGCAATTGCTGCAAAGGCCCCCATGATGCCCAGTGCTGTGGCACCAACCTGTACCTGATCCCATGGACTTTTATAGTGCCCAAAAGTGATGGGAATGGGGCTGTGATACAGAAATCTGGGGCCAGCAACAAGATCCAGAGCTGGTCCAGAGCTCTGTTTGACTGCAGGCAGCTCATTTAACCTCCCTGTGCCCAGCAGAATAAGTTAAAAGCTTCCTTCCACAGGGGATTTCATTTCCATCCAGTGGGACTATATCTCAAACCCTTCAGACCTGGAACCTGAGGACAAAACTGGTTTTTTTGATGATTCCAGGATGATCTGAGCTCACCAGGCTGCCACAGGCGAGCTGGCAGGGAGGACAGGCACTTCTATCCACCGCCTTCTCCCTCCCCACTGCCAAAATCCAGGCTCGCACATCTGGCCAGCTCCCACCTACCTGGGCAGGTCCTGCTGTTTGAGGGCAGGGCGTAAAACCCTGGGCTAACTCCAAGGAGAGAGCATCAGCCAGCCCCAACACGGGGGCAGCTCAGCCAAAAATTAGGCTCTAAATATAACAAAAACATGGGAGGTGGAAAGCAAACAGTGCCTGTTAAGGTGTGCTGCGCCTCAGAAGGGTACGTGGGAGAGGTGACAGCACGGCTGCAGGCTGCCCTGACTCACTGAATGTCCTGCAAGTCAAGAAGAAAATTCTGCCAGCACAGCCAAAAGGATATTTTTGGCACACAAAAGGATGTTTCGGCAAAGCTCAGCACTCCTGATGCTGCTGGGGCTGTTGGGTACCTGCTGGCCACCTGAGCAAAGGGAGGGGTGCCCCATTTTCCTGGAGCCTCCACAGCTCCTCCAGGACGTTTCCCTTGGAGAGGTTATGCACCCCAGAGTCCTCCTCCATCTCAAACTCCCTCCCAGTGCTGTTGGAGACCTGTTTGACTCAGAGATTTCCGTGATGCCTGCTGGTTTTACTTCCCACATCCTGCCCCATTTCAAGGTGACTCAGACAGTGATGTTTGAGTCATGTTTGAAGATGTTGAACCCAAGGGATGACGCTGAGATGGCCCAAAATTACAGGTGGATTTTCCAGCCCTCACTCATGAGTGTTTCCACCTCCTCCCCTTTCTCTCTCCTTTTTGTTGCTTTTAAAGGCTTGTGGCTGCAGACAACTGAGAAGAGGATGTCGTGCAGGGACATGACAGTGGGTGTTCCTGGAAGAAGTGGCAGGGGGGGAAGTGGCAGTGCCAACAGACTGGAACTCCTCCCTGGGCAGGTGCAGGTCATTGATATCTGGCTGGGTGAAGCAGCCATGAGGTGTTCCAGCCTGTGAGGAGGCAAAGGAGAGCCTTCCCCTCCCATACACCTGCAGCTTTTTAACTCCACAGTGATTCTTCAGCCTCCATTCACTTCCAAACATTGTCATTAAAGAGCTTCCAAATAAGCATCTAATAAAGGAACAAGCAGGAGGAGTGACAAAAACTTGGACATGAAAGAGGTACTTAGATTTTTGAAAATGAGGAACCAGAGGAACAGAAATAGTCAGAGTTTCTGACCAGTGGCACCTGGCCAGCACACATGACCAGCCGCCACCACCGTGGCCAGTCAGCTGGTACCACTGAAGTTTGTGCTATCACAACACCCCAGTCTCACCACAGCAGAAGCAGCCTGAGGCTGTGGAGATCTTGAGCATTGAGGACCCAAATCCACCAGAAACCAAGATTTGTAGGCGGTTTGAACCCCAGAACTGACCTGCATCCTCAGGGTTATGCTTTGCTTTGATAGTTTGGTGAGCTTGAAGGTCTGGTACCACCACAGGGACACCTGAGGGTCAAACAGAGACAACCAAACCACACTTGACTTGGGGAGAGGTTTCCTCCTCCTGCAGCAGTGGGAACTTAGAGGAATCACAGAATCATGGAATAAGCTGAGCTGGAAGGGACCCACAAGGATCATCAAGTCCAACTCCTGGCCCTGCACAGCACCATCCCCAAGAGCCACACCCTGTTTTTGAGAGCATTGTTCAAATGCTCCTGGAGCTCTGGCAGGCTGGTGCTGTGACCACTTCTCTGGGGAGCCTGTTCAGTGCCTGACCACCCTCTGGGGGAAGAACCTGTCCCAAATATCCAGCCTAGACCTCCCCTGACACTACTCCAGGCCACTCCCTGGGTCCTGTAACAGGTCACCAGAGAGAAGGGATGAGTGTCTGCTCCTCCTCTTCCTCCCATGAGGAAGCTGTAGACTGCAATGAGTTCTCCCCTCAGTTTTCTCTTCTCAAGGCTGGACACACCAAGTGCCCTCAGCCGAACTGAACCCCACAGGTCTCTGCCCACCAGCAGCCAGCTGGATGCTGCCAGACCCCATCAGCAGGAACCAGGACCAAAGGCTGGAGAGAGAATGTCCTCTCCAGGTGATTCACACACACCTGCCCTAAATCCATGTTGGTGGGAATGCAGGACATGACACACACTGAAACCACTGTCACTTTGCAAATCCATCCTTCCCTCCACCCTGCCAAACCCAAACTCTGAGCTGATCCCCCAGAGCCAACTACCCCAGAGAGAGTCAAGAGCGAAGAGGGTAAATGAACAGCAGGTACCCAAATATTCGAAATGTAAAAGGTTAAAAGCAACACAGACTGTGAAAACAAAGGCTTGGACTTCAAAACAACCTGAAAGCACCATTTCAGGGAAATTTCTGAAAGTGTTTGTTACCGCTAGTGCCACGAAAGCGATGGATTTAAGGAACTTGGACGTGCTGCAAACAGGCTCTGTTTGCTGGCCGTGAGTCACCCGCTCCGAGCGGGCATGGCCAGCAAACAAACCCCCGGAGCACCACACAAACACTGATAACACTTGCACCAGGCAACAGCCACAGGACCTTTCAGCAGCTGAACTAATCTATTCCCACTGCTACGCTGTGTTACTTCAGACACAAAGTGGGGAATTATTTTTTTTTCTTTCCCTGCTAATTAACATTTGTTCGCGCACAAAATGCAGAGGCCGGTGCCAAGCGGACATACCTAGATAGAGCCTAATATTAGATTTCACAAAAGCATTCATCCTGTCTAAACAAACATCCTCCATAGAGTGTTAACCTCAAAATCTTTGCCCAAACAGATGTTCCCACCGCGGGCATGGCCCGGCATCATTTCCCAGGACGAAGCGAAGCCTCTACATCCATGACCATCCCCAATTAACCCAGGCATTGACAGGAAAACACACTGTTATTTTAGGAAGCTTTGCAGAAAGCTTCCTTTCGAATTTAAAACCGGATCAGTCATTATTTGTCTCTAGCAGAGGCTTCGTTTAAGTTCTGTTCGAGTTACTCACTTTTTGTTACAGCCACAGACAACATCCTGCTTTTAACAGTGGAGAAAATTCGCTGGCAAATGATACAGGGTATTGATTAACCAATATGTAGTTCAGGTCTGGTCTAACAGGCAGGAGGCTGAAATGGGAAAGCAAGTTTTTTAACAATTTGTTATACACGGTAGCAAGAAAAACAGGAAGTAGGTGTTTATTAGCAGTTTCCAAATATACCAGCCAAAATAAAACTCCCCGTGCAGTCTGAGGTATTCAAAATACAGCGACGACCAGAATTCCTCAGATTATAAGAGGGTAATTAATCACAAACAGTGTTCACAGACCAGTGATTTGGAAACTTCCTTTTTATTGAAGATCTGGATCAAGAGCAAACTTCAAAGCAAAACTAATTGATCTGAGATTCATTGCGTCTGGGCGATAAAGCAAAAAAATAAAATATCATTCTGACACAGCCAGGTCCGTGGTTTACATTCATCCTGCCCTGACAGCCTGTAAAGCACATTAAAAAGCCGTTTTTCACTGAATGCTATAGCTCTGACCTATTGCAACATAAAAGCTATTCATACACGGGAGACTGTTGCTTCCTCACAATCAGTGTATTGCACCCAAAGCCAGCCGTGTTATTCCAGGCTTGTTCCTCAGGAATGTGAGCATATCTTGGAGACTGATTCATAAAAGGAAGAGAGCAGCCCACTTCTGGGCCAGGCTCACATGCTTTATTCAGAAGTGAAATTTTCTGAATTTTGTTTGGCTCCAGCAACTCTTAACTCTGCTGGAGCCAGGAGAGCAACTTGAAATGAACAGCTCTGTCCTCCTTTTTCTAGAATTTGCCAGAAAATAGTGGGGTTCACCAATTTTTCTCCATCAAGGTTGTATGCACATCCCAGCCAGGACACTGCCATTCACCAGCAGCCAGAATTCATTGAAATATTTGTGATTTAAGCTGTATCATTTGTCACCTAAATCATCTGGTTTTTTAACCTTGTCCTCCACTAGAGGATTCAAAAGGCCCCAGTGATATCTCCATGAACACACAGCCCCACTCTAAATCCATATGCCATAAGACAAAAAAAAAAAAAAAAATCAGTAAGCTTTCAAAGGTATTTTCTCCACATCTGCTCTTCTGGAATGTGCCATAGATACTCCCAGTCCCACATGGGATATCGTCATCTGATTTCACAGGTGGCTGAGGCAGAGCCATGGGGCAGCTGGATTTTTACAGGGTTAATTTTCATGTCAGACTGGAATAGCATGGATGGATACAGAGTTTAGAAGAAGGGGAGAGTTGGTTTCTTCTTTGACTGTAATAGATTCCCAGGCTGAAAGCACTCACACCAAGAGGACCTTTTCAGCCGGAGAATGGTTTGGATTGGAAGGAATCTTAGGGGGTTCCACCCCCTGCCATGGGCAGGAACACCTTCCACTAGCCCAGGCTGCTCCAAGCCCCGTCCAACCTGGCCTTGGACACTTCCAGGGATGGAAGCTTCCAGCCTCAGCTTCTCTGGGAAAACCTGTGCCAGGGCCTCTCCACCCTCCCAGCCAAGAATTCCTTCCCAATATCCCATCCAGCCCTGCCCTCTGGCAGTGGGAAGCCATTCCCTGTGTCCTGTCCCTCCATCCCTTGTCCCCAGTCCCTCTCCAGCTCTCCTGGAGCCCCTTTTGGCCCTGCAAGAGGCTCTGAGCTCTCCCTGGAGCCTTCTCTTCTCCAGGTGAACACCCCGAGCTCTCCCAGCCTGGCTCCAGAGCAGAGGGGCTCCAGCCCTTGGAGCATCTTCATGGCCTGTCCTGGACTTGCTCCAGCAGCTCCACGTCCTTCTGGATGCTGGGAGCCCCAAAGCTGGACACAGAACTCCAGATACTTCCATCTATTCTCCTCCTTTGTTTTTCTGGATAGTCTGAGGAGTCACTGGCAAATAAATACTCAGGTGATTCCCCCTTCAGCCCCAGACCCTGCCAGGGAGTTCTGCATCCCAAGGTGTGTAAATGACCAATTCCTTGGAGAAGAAACTCTCCTTTCAGGTGCCCCTGGGCAGGAGATGAGCCCTGGCTCTTCTCTCCCAGAGGAGTTCTCTGGGGGTGAAATCTGGGGAAAGGTCTTGATCCTGCTAGGAAGACAGAAGTCCCAGTCAGACCGTGGGATGGGGTGTGCTTGGATCACACATTAAACCCTTCCAAAGCCAAGACTTCCCACTTCAAACTCTGTCAAAACACAGACGATGTGGATATATCCAATTTATTCTCAATAGGTTTTGCAGACTTTCGCTTTGCTGGGCTGCTTTCCTGGAATCAAAGGCAGAAATCTCTAAGCTGCCAGATCGCCAAAACCTCTGATAAAGATTTAATCCTAAATGCAGGCTGTGAATATTTGACTTTTATTCTCTTTTTTTGTCTATTGTCTGCTGCTATCTTCACCTGTGTCATCTGCTCTCAGCCAGGCAGCCCAGTGCTGTGAACAGGAAAGATCACCACGAACAAAACCTTTTACAAGGGATTAAATTTCATCTAAAAGCATGTAATTCTCCATAGCCAGGAGCAGTTTCTAATCTTCATATATAGGAACTTACAAGGCAAGGAATTCAAAGCCACCGGATTAAATGAAAAATGTGAATGAAAAGCTACATGCTGATACTCAGCTGACCTAGGCAAGTTACTGTACATTTTTCAAAGTTTTAAATTACCACTAATGGAAAACGTGGGGAGTAAGGCTGAAGTGTCTCTCTACATCATTCCTTAAAAAAAAAAGAAGTCCAAAACAATGAATGAATATTTTCAGCTTAGCCCCTGATGCTTTCCAACACAGTTGGCCTCACTTTGCTCTCACTGTATAGATCAGCAGGTATCATCGGATTAGATTAAGACCAGCTGTTAGTTTCTAGTAAAGGAATTTCCCAAAAAGGTAAAATATAATTCAAGCTTAGCAGCCTAGATACTTTGGAAGAATAAAAACCTCCGCTCGTGACTGTAAAAAGCAGAGAAAAAGACATTATAAAGCATTTAAGAGCTTTGGTTCCAATTATTTTATATTAAAGGATAGGTAAGCTTAAATTGCTCAGACTCTTTATAAAAATAAAAGGGATTGTAAATAAAATTGGAAACAGATATACAACAACCGAGTTCCCACAGGTGCATTTTCTTTACTGGGGAAATACCCGTGTGAATTTCCAGTTTCCCATCATGTAAGGGGAGACAATGAATTCTGAAGTTACCCCGTTTGCCTTCAGACTTTGCCACAGAAGAAGAAACCTCTTGTCTCTTTAGACCCCAATGTCCCTCTGTGTGTCTCACACCAAAGCAAAGGTTTGTGCTGCCCGCCGGGGCTCAGCACAAGATCAAAGCTCTGGGCCACTCACAACAAAACAAGAGGGTAAAGCCCAAAGAATCAAAGAGACAAAGGAAAGGTTTAAGAGATAAGGATCAGCCCCAGATATGATATTTCATCCAGATCAGATCCGGTGCAGAAGTTCAATTCAAAGTTCATAAGACAAAAATACAAAAGAGATCAGCTCCGAGGTTTTGTTGTTCTCTATCTCTCCAGGTTCACAGCGACATTACCATCTTCCAGGCAACAAAGGTTTCACCTGTATTATGCAAAACCATGGAGCTTATCTCATCTCCTGCTCCTGGCTATGCATCTGCTCAAATATGAATTTCAGGCATTTATAATATCCTTACCCAGCCCTACACCAAATGCCTCCAGCTGCATCTCACAAACAAGATGTGACGTCCTGGGGTAACCAGCCAAACCAGAAACTCCTTTCCTCTGAGAAAGGCATCTCTCCACTCACTGAAGCTCCACCAAGTTGAAACATCTGGAGGGTTTTTTAAAGACCAAGAGAGAAAAAAAGTGCACCTCTGGATTTGTCAGAAGTGCCAAACCTGGTGCATATTATATTTACAGCCATAACAGTCTTGGCTTGCAGGGGAGTGCTTGGGAATTACTTGGTTGAAAGAGTCCATTTATCAAGAGTTTAGGAATGAGAAGATGATGGCTGTGGAGGTCTGTACGTGTTTGGAGGTAGGGAAGGCAACTGGGAACTGAGATGTCATCGTCCTCGGGCGAGGTGCACACTTGACAGTGCCTCCCCTGGGAATAGCTCTTCTGAATGAAGTGAAAAGAGCGTCACTGACTCTCAGTTGCTGCAGGCAGAACTAAAGGGACGGCAGGATGCTGCACTCCACAAAATCCTACAGCTCTTTCAAGCTTTTATAAAAATACAACCATCTCCCTCTCAGTGTTGCAGACCCTCAGCTTTTTTCACAGAATATCCTGAGCTGGAAGAGACCCACCAGGATCTTCGAGTCCAACTCCTGGCCCTGCACAGACCCCCCAACAATCCCACCCTGGGCATCCCTGGCAGCGCTGTCCAAACGCTCCTGGAGCTCTGGCAGCCTCGGGGCCGTGCCCATTCCCTGGGGAGCCTGGGCAGTGCCCAGCACCCTCTGGGGGAAGAACCTGTTCCTGATATCCAACCTAAACCCTCCCTGACACAGCTCCAGCCATTCCCTCGGGCCCTGTCACTGTCACAGTGGATGGATTCATGGATGTAGCTCCTACCAGCCAGTTCCCAGGGCAGCCCCAGCTGCTCCAGACCAACACAAACCTGTGCAGCCCTTTGGGGTGAGCAGGTCACAACACACCTGGCACGGGCTGGGCACTGCCCATCCACACCTTCCATGCAGGAGAAGAGCCCTGAGCGTGGCAGGGATGCTTTGCACCAGCACACAGAGAGCCCCTAGGGATGCAGAGCCTTGGGAAACGGTTCAGCAGGACTATTTACCATGGGGTTTTGAAACAGCTGTTGCCTAAACACAAATGTGATTTTATCACTTGTCAGTCTCAGTGGTCTGCAGACACACAGGTTATTTCAGGCAGGGCTGAGCAGAGCACTGAGTTCCCTTACAGCAGGTGAGGTTTCTGCCTGAACCCACATCTAGCAGAGCCTGCTCTGGCATCTTCACACCCTTCTGCTGGCTTTCCTCACCCCACTGCTCAAACAGAGTCACTGTGTTTCACAAATATTTACTAGAATACCTATTTCACCATGTTGCAAAAGAGGACTCTCTACGTTGTGAAGCACCAAATCAGAGGCAGCAGCTGGATGCAGTAGAAGACACAGGAAAATCAAGGAAAGGTTTGGCAGGAATGATGAGCACCTTTCTGAGCACTGTGTGAGGCAGCTGTCACTGCCTCCCTCTTAGGCAGAGCTGAACAAAACTGTGTGGAAAAAAAAGCAAAGAAAAAGGGATTTAGGAAAGCTCAAAAGAAAAAAATAACTAGAAGACACAGTTCTTAAATTTTGTGAGTGCTGCAGGCTTGTGGTCGGGTTAGGGCAGTTAAATATGTGCTGTAAATATACAGCAAATGGGTCAGGGCTCCGTACAGCATCCATTCTCTTACAGGGAAGCTTTTGGCATTAAAATATTGAAGGATATCACTAGGCCTTGGGGGGGGCAAATGCCCCCAGTGACAATGGGGCTGCACCTGAGCCATGGGATCTGTGCACAGCCTTGCAGTGAGGTCACCCTGATGGCACAAGGGCAAAGATGCATTTTCTGAACCAGTTGGAAGCCATGGTGCTTTCCCAGGCACCAGTGCAGCCCTGGATTATCCCACTTTCCACCATGAAGGAATCTGGACCCCAAGCGCCAGCGCCTCCTGAAGGGGCTGGGTTGTGCTTGTGGGGAGAACTTGTGGAATGGAGGAAGCCACGTGTCTGTTCCAATACTTTCTGCTCCAAAGGAGGTTTGTGAATGACTCACTCACAATCCTCAGACATGTGAAGACCCTGGAGAATCAGAGGCAGCCTGGAACATGAATATTGTCCCCACCACTGTTTATCTGATGCAGCACAAGAGCGTCATTCCAGGGGTTTTGTTTTGGCTGGGGGGGACAATTGGCTCCCTGTCAACACCACAGACAAACCCACCTCCTGGGGGATGTGGGGTTTTTCATTTTGCCCCCAGAGATCACACACACCTTCTGAAGTTCCCTCACATGTGGTCTCCCAAGGTGCTTTCACAACCTCCACACCACGGGTACATCAGCCAAGCAGAATTCCAGACTCATAAATCTCCCAGCAATTACGAGACCTCATTCAACCTCCCCGTGAGATAAAACAACCTCTGCACCGTGGTGTCATGATGGGATTTTTTGTTTTCCTTTTCTTTTTTCCTCTCTTTCTAACACATTGAGCTGGTGAAATGACGAGATGGAAAGAGGAGGGATTGTCCAGGATGATCCTTCGGCAGAGCCTGACTACACTGCAGTGATTGGGAAACCTGCACCACTGCTGGGACCCATGGTTGGGTGGTAGGTAAAAAAACTAGGTGAAAAAAGTCACAATATAAAAATAAATACATAATGTGAATAAACATATATACATATAATGCGTTTATATAAATAATTATAAATAAATAAAAATATAAATAAATATATAAAGATAATAAATATAAATAAATGTTCACAGAACAGTATAGTTTAGACAAGACTATGCCAGAAGTAAAAATAACAGGTTCTTTAGTGCTGCAGTTGTGGGGTTACTATTATTATTATTATTATTATTATTATTATTATTTCCTGTCATAGCTGTTGATATTGTCATTATAATTATTTTTTGCTGTATGTAATTACTTCAGCTCTTAGAAAGGAGAACCTATGGCAAGACAAAGAAAAATTTTAAAAGAAGATGAAAAAAACCCCATGTTTAAATTTGCTTTTGTATTAAGCAGTCTTGAAGCTTTGATCTGAAGAAAATGCCAAAAAGAGCAACCAAAGTGTCTGTTCTTACCTGGAGTCTTGTCACAGCACTTTCACACCTGCTGAGTTCTTAAGAAGGCTCAAACAATCAGGTGGAGTTGAATAAAATTCAGAATTTCAGTCCCTTGGACATCTCTAATATCCTGTCACCTGTTTAGATATTTGGTTAGAATTAAAAAAAAACAAATTAAAATATCACAAAGAATGTAAAATGAAAAGGTTGGGGAAATTTCTGTGTCAGAATCAACACTTAAATGAAACTAAAATGAAACTAAATTAATAACATTAAATGAAAAATAATAAAATTAAGTTAAAATAAAGTTCAGAAGGTTTAGTTCAGAAAATGCAATTTTTAAATTTTTCACTGAAACAAATCAGGCTTCCTGGAATTTCAGGAGACAGAGAAATGGGGATTTTACCCTTTTTCTTTGACCAAATCCCATCTTTTACTGGAAAAAAAATACAGTTATGAAAACTGTAAGTGAATCTGTTAAACCATGATTTGTGGGCCCCACATGAGCAAAGGTGAAACAATATCCTTGTCCACAATCCCATGGAGCTCACAGCAATTACATGAAGCTGGAACAGCATTTGTAGTTACATATTTTTAGATCCTAAAGGATTTCATCCTTCCCAGTCCCAGGACACTGAACCAGCCCATCTTTTCCTTATTTCCTCAGACAAACAGTAGAGTCACAGAATGGTTTGGGTTGGAAGGGACCTTTAAAGGCCACTTTTTTCCACCCCCTGCCATGGGCAGGGACACCTCCCACTATCCCAGGTTGCTCCAAGCCCCATCCATCCTGGCCTTGGACACTGCCAGGGATCCAGGGGCAGCCACAGCTTCTCTGGGCCACCTGTGCCAGGGCCTCACTGCCCTCATCATAAATAATTTCTTCCCTTATCTAGTCTGAATCTATTTTTAGTTTAAACCCATTATGCCTTGTCCAAGCATCACCAGTTGCAATCCACCAGGGAGTGACAGAGGAACCCAGTTACTGCTGAGAAAGGGAAGAATTCCCAGCCCTGTTGGCATCACTGGGTGACACCTGAGCATGAGCAGCCCCTCCAGGCTCTTCAAAGACTTCCTGCAAGTCCTTCTTGACTTGCCACAGATTCCCACTGCTGGTTGTCCAATATCTGGAAAATGTGGCAAAGAGCTGATTCACTGGATTTTGCTTCCCTTGCCAAGCTCTTTAGGAACGAAGTCATGGGTACCCTGCACAGGGCACTCAGACTTTCCTGTGCCCCCATCAGCAATGGAAAGTTGTTTGAGTTCAATGGGCAAACAGCTTCCTCTGGAAAGCTCTTCCCTCTCCAAACACGTGACTGTGCTGCTGGACACCGTTCAATTCAGCAAAGTCATCAAGTTAAGTCATCTGAGCACATTTTTGCAGCGAGAGGAGGCTGTGTGGTGGGCTGCTTTGGGAGAACAGTTGGATGCAAACCTCCCTGGGGGGAACAGATGCGGATGACATGCTGGAGTCCGGCTGGTTTTCATACAGCACCGTCCACTCCAGCTCCCCAGCTTTACTCCAGCCATTCCACACTGGCCAAACACAGACCAGGGGTGGTACAAAGCCATTTCTACACCTGCCTTCTGCCACAGCTCATCCCAGAGCCCACTGGAGAGGCCTCTCTGCTACCTGGCCCAGAGCAGAGCAGCTTTGGGGCTGCTCTGTGTTGTTACTGTTGTTGGTCCTGCTCAGCACAGCTGAGGCATCTTCCTTCCAGATGTTTGCAGGGTGTGTTTGTGCTCACTTCGCTGATGCATGAGAACAGTCACAAGACAAGATGCTCAGCACCAGCCAACATGCCCCAGCCTAAATAGCAGCCTTTATTTCAACCTCACCTGTCCTCAAAACAATGGGGTTTGTGATTTCCTATGTGTGTAATACAGCAGTGAGTGCTGAATAAATAAACAGGAAACCCTTAGGTCTGATGGTGTTGCTCAAGAAAGGCACAAAAGCAAAAATTCCACTTATCTGAGCATCCCTCCCAAATCTGCTTCCCACACAACCTTTTGGGACATCACGTTTGCATCAGTTTCCTCAATTACTGATTCTATCACTGGTGTGATTCTTCAAGTGGCCTCCCAAGGGTGCCCCAGAGATGAGCCGGGGCTGGGAGGAAAGGGGGTGTAGTTCCTTAGCTCTTGTTTTCCTGAGTGCGCCTGAGGCCACAAGCCATGAGTTTTCAGCTTGTGATTTAACCAGGTTTCCTGGAAAGGCAATTCCTTGGATTTTCATCCTACACCTTCCTCCTGGCTGAGCTCTCACCGGTCACACCAACCCACTGCATGGCCCACCTGTGTGTGTGGGACCGAGCTGGGGCAGGGACCTGAGACAGGCAGGGGCAGAGCTGGGGGGACCGAGGCTGAGCAGGGAGCTGGTGCATGGAAAGGGATCTGCACTCCTGCACAGGGACCGGGAGATCTGAAATTCTCAAACGTGCCGTGCAGCCGAAGGAAATCAGAGCATGGGATTGAAAGACCACTTGGAAAACATTAACAGCTCATTACTGATCGTCTGTTTAAAAAACCCCATTAATGTATATACACATGTCCCTGGACAGCACGTTTACCCCCAGCTAATGGCACTGAGTGGAAGCTGGAATGATCTGTGCATAACGACTGAGCAAACTCCCAGCCCTCCCTCATTTGCACTTTTCCCGCACAGGCTCCTCCTGACCTCTTCAAATCCCATCCCAATTACAGCCTCCCACTTACCCTTCAATGTAAATAAATCCTGCGTGGTGGGGAAGGCTGCTACCAGCACGGATAAAAACAGAGGAGGGAAAGCACAACCTGCAGCCGGCACTGGAAAAGGGCAAGAAAACAAAGCAGAGGAAGGAGGGATCGTGGGGCCAAGCGGTGGGATGGGAGGTGACACCCTTGGGATCCTCAGAGCTTGGGCACAGCTCAGTCCTCTGGGGAGAACTTGGAATCATTCAGGTTGGAAAAGACCCCTAAGATTATTGAGTCCAACCGCTCCCCAGCACTGCCAAGGCCACCACTGAGCCATGTCCCCAAGTGCCACATCCACACGGCTTTTAAATTCCTCAGGGATTCCTCCACCACTGTCCTGGGCAGCTGTGCCAGGGCTGGACAGCCCTTTCCATGAAGAAAATTTCTCTAATAGCAAATCTAAACCTCCCCTGGCCCAGCCTGAGGCCATTTCCCCTTGTCCTGTCCCTGTTCCCTGGGAGCAGAGCCCGACCCCCCCGGCTGCCCCCTCCTGTCAGGGACTTGTGCAGAGCCACAAGGTCCCCCCTGAGCCTCCTTTGCTCCAGCCTGAGCCCCTTTCCCAGCTCCCTCAGCCGCTCCTGGTGCTCCAGCCCCTTCCCAGCTCCATTCCCTTCTCTGGACATGTTCCAGCGTCTCAGTGTTGTCATGAGGGGCCCAAAACTGAACGAAGATCTTGCAAGGCGGAGATCCAAAGCAGCATAAAGATACCTGCACCAAATAGACGGATATCCAGCAAATCCCTACAGGTTATCCACTCACCTGACTCTTCTCCTTGCTTGGATGCATAGGAAACTGCCTTAGGAAACTTAGGATCTTCCCCTGGGAAAAAATGCTGTCTCCCCAGATGGATTCAAAAGGGCTTAGAAAGAAAAGAACTGGATCTCTGTTGGCTTCCTGGGACATCCTTAGGCTGCTGCTACACTATATTTTCTCTGGATTTATGGATGCTGAAGAGCACTTTTGGGCACTGGGGCAGGGTGAACGCCATATGGATGCTCCTCACAGCACAAGGTGAATGGAGGCAATGAGCCAGCTAAAGCCACCCAGGCTGTTCATTCCTAAATCTCATCTCTAAATGCGTCTTCCTCGACTTGCACCCTGTCTCATCCCTGGGTTGGGATGCTGGGATCTCACACTGCAGTTTCCCCAGGAGCCATGGCTTCCTTTGCAATTTCAAGCCACTGGTGCAATTACAGGTGTGACAGCTCTTGGGTTTCAAGTTGCTGGAGGTTGGGGGTATCTTTGATTTTTTTTCCTTATTTGTGGGCTTAATGTGGGACTCTTATACTGATCATTAAACCATTACCCTGTGGCTTGAAATTGTTTTCAAAGAACTAAATGATGTTATAATGCTCAGGAGCTGTCAACTTAATATATGGGGATGTATTCAGCATAAATTATAGGCAGTTTCCATGCCACAAAAGCCGCACAAGTTCATGGATCCAGCCAAAATATTCAGCCGAAAGTTGTGCCAGGCCGCAGGGCCCGTTTTGCCAAGACATGCAGGTGTTCACCATGGAGAGCAGCCCCACCACTGATCCAGGAGATTCAGCATCTCCTCCCAGCCAGCCACACTCTCCTTGGGTCACCTGAGCCAAAGTGTGGCATGATCCCAGAAGCCACAGTGGGGATTTTCAAAGGTGTTCCAGCCCTGAGGAGACACAGCCTTTCACCTGCAGGTGCAGGAGCTGTGGATGGAGACCCTGCCAACAGTTTTGGAGAGATTCAGCTCCAGGATGCAACAGGGCTTAGAGCCTTGGGCATCGCTGGAGCTTTGTGGGATTAAGGTGACACAAGGCCATCCGCTTTCTTCTTGCTCATGAGGCAAGTCCTACCCTGTCAGGAGAGCAGAGAGTTTGGAGGCTGGAATATCGAGGGCAGATTTCACACACACAGTCCTGCAGACAGGGCCCAGCTCGTGGACACGGACACAGAATATCTGAACTGGACAGTTCCTCAAGAAAGGCCAAGGCTGCTGCTTTGCCATCATAAATCCCAGATTTGGGGCATCTGCAAATGAAGTCCTCCTTTGGAGGACATGTGTGAAGCTCAGGATGGCAGTGCCTGCAAAACAGGCGTCTGCATGAATAATCCTAATTATCCCAACAGCTAAGCCACCTGCTGCTGGGATGCTGGGGCTTGGCACGGATTCAGTGCAGGGAGAAGGTTGTTTGTGTGAGTCTGGGTTTCACTGTCATGTTTTTCCCATGTTTCAGAAGAGCATGGAAAATACTGGAAAGCATGCCAGGCACACACACTTCACATCCACTCCATGGAATGGTGCTTCAAGGCCTAATCGAGGCCTTTGGATCTCCAAAACACCACCACAGGCTGAGGAAATGCTGTCTGTGCTCTCACTTGAGTTCAGGGGTTGCAAAGAACCCGCTCTGCTCCTCCTGGAGATGGGGAAATATCTCCAAGCCTGTCAGATTTCAAGAGGCGTTTGGAGAAAGCCCTTAATAATGTTCTTTAACTTCTGGTCAGCCCTGAAGTGGAGAGACATCATTGGAGAATGAATTTCCAACAGAAATTACTTAATTCTATTCTACCCTAAAGGACATTCCAGTAGCAACAGGGAACCACCAGGCAATGCTGCCTCATCTCAGCATAAATACTGGCTTCAGAGCAACATCCAGAAATAATGATCAAATAATCATCATTTTGGGTGCTCAAAGGGCACTTGGTTCACTGCTCAGCTGGACAAGGCTCCCACCAGCAGCTCTGTGGGACATCCTCTCCTTGGCCTCCCTCTTCTGTGCCTGCCACAGAGATGGTGAACTCCAAAGCAGGGCAGAAGCCCCCGCAGTTGGAGATGCTTCTCAACCTGAGTTCCCAGCAGATTGGAAATGGATCCTGTCACCCACAAGCCTCAGGGAACACAGGAATGATGGAGTCCCACCAGCTTTTCATGGCAAATTTGCCCACCAAGTGCTGGCTCCTCCAAAGCAGGGATGGAAGAAAATTCAGCAGCATTTTTGTGGCAGATTCTTGCACTGCTTGGCCCAGCTGTGCATTTCCCAGGGAGCAAAGGGAAGAGCCCTGTGTCCTCATGCAAGAACAAGGTCAGGAAATACTTAGTGCATCCCTGCTCCTGGTTTTGCTGAGTCCAGAGTGAGTTGTCCAGAACAAGATAAACGGAGAGCAGCGGATGTGTGCAGGATGCCATGGGCTCTGTGCAAAACATCCTGTTGTCCTCTGCATTCGAAGTGGCAGGGACAAACACAGCTCATCAGGGTGGATGCAGGGCAAACTGTCCCTCCTCTGCATCAGGGACCTCCTTTAGGATGGAAAAAACTCTCTCTCCTGCAATCTCATTTGAGTGGCCTTAATTGCTGGATGGGCTGAGATTGGTATCAAGGATCCTTCAGGAAAAATTAACTGCAGTAGAGACAAACCTCCTGCTACGGTGTCGGAGCAGGGCTGAGAGAAGGGAAGGGAGGAGCAGCACCCAAAGCACTGGTACAGAGGTGGCTCTCCTAGATGTCACATTTTGCTTCATAAATGACACATTCCAACAGAAAACACTTCCAAACATCCCTCATGTGGCCTCTGGATCAGACCAACCCAAACCAGTCACATCTGCCCCCAAAACGAGAAAACATCCATTTGTGTCTCACTTGCTTTTCTGGAAGCATTAACACACTTCAGCCACATAAAACCTTCACCTTCTAAAGGGAAAGGGGAGAGACAGAAAGGAAAGCCACAGAAAGCAACTGGCTTAGCCCAGTTACAAACTGAACAACACCAATCCAAGAGGAGCTGACCTGATGCAGAAGGGTTTCTCCACACGGGGCTTCAGATCAAGCAGGCATCTGGGGATGCCACGTGGCAAAATGATGGGATGCAGGAACAGATTCAGGATCATTGTTCCCTGGTTGTCCCCAGGATGCTGGGATGCTGCCACCGCCTCATTCCCAGGCGCCACGTCCAGCCTGCAGCTGCAGACAGCCGTCATCACCCCGGCTGTGGGGTCTGTCCGTGGTGATTTGGGACTTTTTTCCACGGAAGATGCTCCTAACCAAAACCAGATTTGATTCCCAAATATCCCCGATCTCCCTTAAAGCTTACAAATCTTCCACACCTGTGTTTGCTCATTGCTGCTGCTGGGCCCTGCCCTGGGAAGGACGATGTTTATCCCACTCCTCCACAGCTATTTACAATGGGGTTTTCGGATGGAGATGGAGCACATATTTGTCTAATGGCAACAGGGCAGTGAATTTAACTCTCCTCATTAGCAGTCATCAGCTTAACGGGAAGCAATAAAAGATTTTTTTCATGAGCAGCTGCCTGTGAGATAATATTTATGGCCGGGACTGTCAGCAGGATGAGTACATTGCTGGCTTGCAAGGGGGGAAACTGAGGCACGAGGCCATTCACTGACCCACCCTGGACCACACAGATGGAGGTGGGAAGAAAATCCAGTCCTCTTCTCTCCCATCCTGAGGCCATGCTGCCCCAAGGCCACACAAGCCATGTTGTTACTATAAGCCAGCTATTCATCCCACAGGAACGGGAATTTGTGAGCAGTGCCGTATTTCCAGTACCCAAGGGAGTCACAGCAGGGCACTCCACCCTCTTTTTCCCTCCATAAGCCACTTCCAAATCTCTGACTGGCTGGGGACAGAAAGTGCCCCTTCCCATGTGCCCCCCACTACCCATCAATTCAGGAAAGGGCATTTTGACCCCATTCAGATGATGAGAAATAATTTTGTCTGAGGTTGCTTCTCTTTTGGCTGTGGCTGGTGACATCCACAGTGAAACCTGGGATTGCAGGTGCTCCCTGAGTGGCTTTGGGCCGAGGTGCTCACCTGACACCCTGTGCCCAAAGCTGCAGAGACCCCCAGCAGGGGAGAGCTACTCTCTGCTCTCCTGAGAACCACATTTTGCTTTCCCATTGGTAAAGAGGAGTCACCTCCAAACAAGGACAGATTTATGACCTGAGTGGCCCTGTTGAAGTGGCCCATCTGGGATCTCATTTCTGATAACTGGATTTTTTGTTTTGGTTCCCCAAATGTTCCTAATCAGAGATGAGCAGCCCTTCCCTCTCACTGGTATTTACCCCAAGACACACACAAAAGTCCCCTCCAGCCTCCCATTTTCCTGGCAGAACCAGACCAGGCTGTTCCCTAAGGTTGTTTGATCCTGATGCCAGTCCAGTAAGGTCTGAAACAACTCCCCATGAATGCAGGGATCAGAAAACCAGTCAGCATTTAGCCCTGCCTTTGGCAGCTCTGGGGGAAAATCCTTACTTCATCCATCCCAAGTGTAATTTGGGCTCTCTCGAGTTGTTTTCTGACCAGCAAAGCCCCCAGGTCTTTGTTTTCTGCCATATCCAAGAGAACTGCTCAGCTCTCTGTGGAGCTCTTCTCACCACATTTTGTTGCTTGTACCACCAAATTTTGCTCCCAAATTCCGTCCTGCTACTGAGGCACATGTGAGTCCTGCTCAGTGCTACCATTGGTTAATCAGATTAAAAATATTATCTTTGCAAATGATCCTTGGGGACTGCCTCTTACTGGGAAACTGTCCAGCTCTACAAACTGTCTTTCAAGGAACACTGCCATGATTATTTTTAATCCTTTTAAACACCAAAATAAGTAGTGACTCCTCAAGCTGTATATATTAAATCTCTTCAAGTGACACCTAGAAATACCAGTTTCTGATGCTCCAAGCCCAGAAGTGGGAAGGAGCAGGATGTTCCACAGCCTGTCTTGCTTGGGGCCTCTGCCAGAGGCGTTCATGATGTGAATTGAGGCCCTTGGATGAGGGTTCCTGTGGTGAAGAGCAAGAGGGCAGTGCCATGTGGGGTTGGAGCCCTTCTCCTCAGACATCCAAGTAGGAGACACTGATGGAATAAGGGCCCAGTTTTCCTCTTTGATGTAGAACAACACCAAGAAACTCCCCTCCAGTTCCAGCTCAGCAGCGTGGGTGCCCTCAGAGCAGACCCAGAGCCCAGCCACGAGCAGCCAGTGAAGCACCTGTGGGGCTGTGCTGCTTCCACCAGCCCCAACCCAGCCCACAGCTTCATCCATTTACTCTCTTCTCCCCAAGGAGCTTTTTCCAGCCTGGAGAAGCATTTTGATAGAATCACAGACTGGTTTGTGATGGAAGGGACCTTAAAGCTCATCTTGTTCCACCCCCTGCCATGGGCAGGGACACCTTCCATTAGACCAGGTTGTTCCAAAAGACAGGGAAAAAAGGACATAGGTGGCTCTTCACTGAGCTCCCCAGTGCTCCTCCTTCAGAGATAACTGCTTAGTGTGGCATTCAAGCGGAGTGCTTGCTTCTATTTATTTAATTCCCAATTAAACATCCTTCAACCTCCACATCCTGTCCAGGGCTCCCCCGGTGAGGTGTAAAATCAATTTGGCATTTCTGAGCTAATCTTGGCATGAAGGATTCCAGTACTGAATAGCAGGTGTGCATTACAGCCCAGGCAAAACCTGCAAAGCCAATAACAGCAATGCAGATTGTCACCATCTTCCCTCAAGTCTGAGCTGTAAAAGAGCATTGTCTGTATCAGGAGATCACTTCATAACATATAATCTCATATTACTGAAGGAACAGGTGAGGGGCAGGTGGATTACTTGGAAAACCACTTGTTCTTTGCCTGTGGGACTCCACTGTGTCCAAAAACATAAGAACTGTGGGACATGAAGATGAACTTCCAGGTGATAGTTTCAAAACCAATAAAAGGCAACAGTTCAAAAGGAATGGATAAACAAAGTGTGGGAATCTCTGGCACAGGATTACATTGAGAAAAAAAGTTTTAAGATTTATAAAGTAATTCTATAAATTACTGGAAGTAAAGTTCACAGTGGCCTATTAAATACAGTGACCCTGATTTTGGAACTGGAAACTCTGACCTGTATGTAGCTGGAGACTGATGGGTGCTGCAGAAAAAAGTTGTTATAGACCTGCTGAGCTCCTGACTTCTCCCACAGCACTAGATGGAGAGAATTAGCATGGACTTTTTTCCTTTTTTTTCATTGTGAATATAGAGTAACTTCAACATTTCCCATCCATAGTCTGCTAGAACTGAGGGCCAACGTCTCCTCCAGGAACCATGTGGTCTCCCTGGATCTGCACATCTGTGATCTCCAGGAAAAAAAGGAGAATCAGACCAAAAGTGGAAAGGAAAATCTGCATCTATAAATACATTCTGTGCCAGCAGCTGAAAGCAGACTGGAAGAAATGCTGATGGTGTAAAGCACCTCAAGTTGCAGCCACGCCTGGAGCACATGGACAGATCCAAAGCATAGGGTTTGGATAAGGATTTCCTTGGCACCCTGATGTTACACAATGGGCAGCTCATCACAGGTCCTTTCTAGGATGAAATCCTACTGGTGATGGCCTTGTTTGAGCAAAAGGTGCAGGCAGCCCTTGTGGTCTGTAGCACAGCTCTGGGGCTGGGAGTGATACCCCATCCTTGGAAGTGTCCAAGGCCAGATTGGATGGTGCTTGGAGCAACCTGGGATAGTGGAAGGTGTCCCCACCCATGGCAGGGGGTGGAACAAGATGAGTTTTAAGGTCCCTTCCAACACAAGCCATTCTGGGACTCTGAGATTTGATGTCCCTGCTCATTGCAGGGGGGTTGGACTCTAAGCCCTTTAAAGGTCCCTTCCATCCCAAAGTATTCTGTGATTCCATGGTGCCTCTTGTGGACATGGATCCCATTAACTCCACCGCCATTGCTCAGCAAATGGGCTCAGAGCAGCTCTCCACAAAGCCAAGCCAGAGTTCTGGGAGAACACAAGGGATCAGTGGGATCTTGCTATTCTTGTGTAAAATATGGAATCAAGGCATGAGCAGGAGGCAGAGGATGAAAAATGCTGACAGTGTAAAAAACAGCACAGAGGTCTAAGCTGGGGCAAGTTCTGGATGGACCACTGAGAACCAAAGTCCCAGCACATTTTTTTCATCTGCTGGGTGGAATAAATAACTCACAGCTGATCCAGCAGAACCAGAGCTCCCCATGGAACCTTCAGACCTTCTTGGGCTCTGCTAAGGTGTAAGTGACTGATGGAATTTTTCCTTCACTGCTTGCGTCCTAGTGGGTGCTCTGCAGTCAACCAAGGAGCAAGTTTAAGGCACTTCTTTAGAAGCCAGGTGAAAATAGGGTATTGAAAACCCTGTTTTACACTTTCAAACTTGAATGCAGGATCCATGAAGTAGATGAGCATTGTCTGGGCCATTTCTGATGCTCCCTGTCATTATCACTTCTGCCTATAATACAATATGGACTTTGTAGCTTCCTCTCCTTTATATTATACAGGAATCCACCTCTGGCTTGAGGTGAAGTGATGGATCTTCAGAAGGCCAGACTCTAGACCAGAGAAGAGTTTTGTGCTGCACCACAGGACACAGTCTGAGATGTCAGACACCTCTTCTGGCTCTACCTGCTCTTCATACATGATTCTGCCCAAGTCTCTTCATCTCTCTGTGCTCAAGATCCTTATCTATAGGGGCTCAGTGATATCTCCTCTTACCTGTTTTGGTCCTGTGATTTCAGATACAGACTCCACGGCAGAGGACATTCAGACCTGCTCTTATGCTATGAAACCCCAGGACAAAGAGAACAAAGCCTCTGTTGATGCCAAGATTTCCAAGGCATCCCAGCCTGACTGTGCTCATCACTTTGTGATGGGTGAGAAGTTTTCCAGAGGTGTCCAAGCAGTGCAGCAGGGAAGGGCACAGTCTTCCTTTGCTGGCTCCACAGCAAAGCCTCCGTGCTCTTCCCAGAATAGCAGTGTGCAAACCTCGGTGCTTCTCTTCCAAACCCATTTGTGTTTTTAGAAACTAATTTGCAAAGCCTTTGCCCCTGTGGCTGCAAGCAAAGCCTGGCTGTCTCTGCAGCCTCCTCAGCCACGGCCTCTCTGGGGCAGCAGCTTGGCTCAATATGATGCTGTGAGCTTGGACTTGGGGGTGGATTTACACCTGCCTGAAGAGTCTTAGGATCCTACAAGCCAAGAGGGAAAGGGTTGGGGATGGGATCGGTGTAACCACAGGTCTCTGGGGGGAGCTCCTGACACATGGCAGAGCCTGGGACCCCATTTTCCAGCATACCTGACCCCACACTCTCACCTGTGCTCAGCAGTAACATCATTCCAGAGCACCAAGCGGCTCTCACCATTGCCACTGTGACCACTGGAGTGCAGGGAGCTGGCAACCCCCACTGAGATCTTCTCCTCATTTCCAATACCCATAAGCCAGGCACACAGTACTTTTTAGGTATCCAAAGCTACAGCCTTCCTGGGGAAAGTGGTGAGTGGGATCATGGTGAGCTGCAGAGCATCTCCCATCCAGCTCACGTTTCTGGGAATGCTGGTCCATGGGCACAGCTGCCAGGACACCGGATGGGGGAAGTGGCTGCAGACCCACCTTCAACCTGCTCCCCTTTTGTTCACAGCTTGGATTGAATAAGGGGGGGATTAAACTGATATGCTTTATCTCAGACCTCCCAGGGATCCCTGCACCAGCCAACAAAAACACAGCTCTCCCTCTGAAATAAATCACATTTGCAAAGAGTAAGTTCCACGGTCAGAGGGATGATGGCACGATAAATTTGTCCTATTTTTAAGCAAAGATAAGCACTGGTTGCCTGAGACTAAGCCTCACTCCAGCTCACTCCCTGTTGAAACCAAACCAGCACTTCCCTAGCACGGAGCACTCAGCAAACAGACAGGATCAGTCACCACATTAATTCCAGCACGGGATTAAACCCCATAACTGCTGCAAGAAATGCACAAAACAATGGCCAGAAATACTGTGTGGAATTCCAGGGTCTCTGCACCAGCACTTCACTCCCAGCTTCCCAAGAGCAACCTTGCTCCTCCTTGACAGGATGGTGAAGAGAGCCCAGGTGAAACCCAGCATTAATTGAAGTGGTGGGGAAAAAACACCACTGGCTGTCAGATGGAAACGAGAAAAGGCCTAATTCGGGCTTCTCTACAATTCTGTTGTGTTTTCCTATTTTTAAATGATTTAGCAGTTTGAGAATTTCACTAAGTGCCTCTCCAATCAGACATGGTTACGCAGCAGTTTGCCACCCACGTGTGACAAGGACACACACAGGGACAGGAACCCTCAGCCCCTGTGCTCAGTGTAAAACACAGAAGTTCACCTGTGATGAATAAATTCCTTAATGCATCTATGAGTATTTTGTCACTGAGATCACGTTTACTGTCAGCAGGTTTATAGCCACAGTTTAGATGCCTATAAATTTTACATAATTAAAATACTTTAGAATTTTTTTTTTTTTTAACAGTTGACTTTTTTTCCTACACTTTCTGAGCAGAACACCCCATGTAGGATCTCACCAGCTCAGGCAATGAAAAATCTCCCAAAGGCCTCAGGACAAGAGCAGCACCTACGGAAAAGCAAGTGCCTGTGCCTCCACAGGGTCAAAACGTTGATTTCATCGTTGAAAGGCAATGCAAAAAGAAGCACCAAAATAAACAGCTCCATAAAGCAGCAGGAACGCAGCAAAGCAGTTGGAGGCTCCTCCAGCAAGAATGACCTAAATCCAAGAGGCATTTGTGCAGATGCTGCTCAGCTCCACAAAAACCTTACAGCCTCCAGGACAACCCGGGATGCACCGACGAACAGGGAAGCAAACCTGGGAGAAGCCTCTTTCTTTTTAGTAGAGTCACAGTGATTTTTAAATTTTTTTTTTTTCCCAAGGTACCCTCCCCACAGTGGCTGCCCGGCATCCAGGGCTGCCGGGGGGGCCCGGAGACCCCTTTTCCCACCCGACCCGGGGTTATCGAGGGAGATGTGTGTAATTGCCCTGTCAGGCAGCTGAAAGGCGCTCGCCTTTAGCTGATGCCACTTCAAAATGAAATTCTTTCTTTGGCATGGCTATGTCTGATATGCAGGCATCAAAGGGGAGGCAGCAGGTCGCCGATGCCCCAGGCCACACATTTCCCTTCTAAAGGCAGGAATGAGAGTGTCAGCTCGGGGCCGAGGGGGCCCCGGAGACCCAACACCCATCATTCCTCCATGGGGTGCTGGGAGCCTGGGAGGACCCCCCCAGCACCCGGAGACACCCGAGAGCTCTCCGGCAGCGGATGGGACCCTGTGGCCTGAACACCACTGGGATGGAGGGGTGGGAAAGTCTCACTGGCACAGAGGAGGTCGAGGGCTGGGGTTTTTTCATTCCGAGAGAACCACAGGGCCACGCTCGCCTCCCCCCCGCAGCTCCCATCTCCTCTCTCCACCTGCACTCTTCAGGGAGCCAAGGCTTTTGGCAAGCTTTCCGCTCCAGTTTTTATTGGTTTCAACTAAGCTGCCCCTTTCGGAGGGTTGGAAAGCTTCAATCGTTAAAGGAAAAGAAGAAAAAAGAAGAAAAAAAGAAAGCATCACACACCCTCACCCTGCTGCCCCCTCCCCACTCCCACGACAGCCCCACACCACCCATTCCAGGCACAGCTCCCTATTTTCCAAGCCAAACACAGCCCCTCCAATGCATTTGAGGCAGGGTTTTCAAGGCCCCGGATACCTCCAACTGTACCTGCTTGGCTCCAATCACCTTCCTGCTCGGAAGCAATTTAGAAAGGACACAGCACAGGTAGCTATTAGCTAACACATATTTAACTGCTCCAGATATCTTTTTTTTTTTTTTTTTTTTTGGCATTGTAATGGAGCGATTTGATCTTCAAAGGACCCGTGGAAACCTTTGAAGCTTCCCAATCTCCAGTGGGGAGGGGAGGAGAGGGGGAAAATGTTAATAGTTTTAAAACCTGGGGAATCCTGAAGTCAGAGAAAGGGTATAAAACCCAGCAGGTTTAGCATAAAGCCCTCAGGTAAATCTTCACCTTCTTTTCAAATGCATTTTTGGTGGGTTGCTTTGGAAAGGCTTGGGCCAGGTTAGCAAGGTCGGCTCTATTCCCAGCGGCTCTTAAATCCCCAGGGACCCTCATCTCCCACGAGGCACAGCCCCAGCACCTGGGCACCCGAAGTACCTTGGTGAGAAACAGAAAGACTAAAGTTTGCAAAGCCTTTAAATGAAAAAAGGATGGGGGAAAAGGAGTCAAGGAGGAGGGGGTAAGAAGATAAGGAGACAAGATAAACTCCCGGCTGCACTCCCAGCCAGCACAGCCTCAGCAGCACCCTGAGAGGCGAGACACAAAATGCATTTACCTTTAAAATAATGACTCATTTTATTTTTTTCTTTTAATATGTAGTTATAAATATATTTTGTCAAAATATATGATCATTATTGTCAAAAACATTTGCACATAAAGTCATAAATAAGGTCAAGGTGAACGTTTAGTTTAGAGAAGAGTCCAGCTATAGCAAGCAGTTCTGGGGTAGGACGGAAGGGAGAGAGAAGGGGAGGAGAGGGCGGTGGGGAAGGGGGTCAGCGGCACCCGCACCCCTCCACCACCATCTCCTGGTAGTTTTTCAGGACCACCTTGTCATACTCATCCAGGTAGAGCATGGAGATGGCGCTGAGCTCCGTGGGCACACAGCAGGCCTTGGGAATGCTGGAGTTCACGGAGTTCACCAGCGTCTGCACGATGGCGTGGTTCGTGGAGTTGAGGTGGTCGGCCAGAGGGAAGGGGCAGTCCCCGTGGCAGTAAAACGCCTGGTACCCCGGGGGTGCCACGATCCAGTCGTTCCAGCCCACGTCGCTGAAATCCACATAGAGGGCATGGCGGCGGCAGTTTTTTTTGTTCTTGCGGGAACGCTGGTGCTTGGGGCTCCGGCGGGCTCTGCGGGTCAGCGCATGGCCTCGCCCGTCGTGCCCAAAAGTGACCAGGAGCGGCCTGAGCTGCGCCCAGTCCCCGCGCCCTTGAGGTAAAGATCGGCTAATCCTGACGTGTTTGCCCTGATGAGTCTGTGCGTGGTGGAGGTGGGTAACCTCGATCACCAGCCCGTGGTTCGGCTGCTTGTCCTTGGTCCACCGGATCACGGCCGGGCTCACATCAAAGGTCTCCCAGCGCGTCACGTTGTGGTGCACCAGCCGCGTGTCCAGCAGGCGCGTAATGGCCTGGGCGCGCTCCGACAGCGGCTTCATCACTTCATAAATGTTTATCCGGTGGAAGCCCCTCTCCCACGCCGCGCTCGGCTCCTCCACCTGCTCCCGGTACAGCCGCAGTTCCGCCGAGGAGATCACCTCGTTTTCCGGCACGCTGCTGAGGTTGAAGACGAAGCGGATCCGGGGCGCCTCGCTGGGACCCGGGACGGTCTCCAGGTGCTCTGGAGGGGAGCAGGGAGGGGGGGAAGTGGTAAGACAAGCAAACGAGCACGTCAGCCTCGGGGCACCCAGCCACGGCCCCGGCACAGCCACAGCTCACACCCACGCTTCACCTGCCCGGCAGCCACCGGCTCCTCTCCGCTCCCCCACGCATCCCTCCCGGCCGGACCGGAGCAGCTCCTGCCCGGCACCGCTCCTGCCCCGGCACCGCTGGCTCACCCGCACCTGGAGCAGTCCACCCCTTCCCATCTCGCCTCCCCGCTCAGGGAGACTTTTTCCCTTTAGCTTTTTCCCCTTTTGCTTCTCCTTCCCCCGCCTCTCCAAAATCATCTCCCCGGCGAGATGCGGCGCCACGGAGCACAGAGGTGCCTTGTTACGGGGGGCAGGGGGAAAAAGAGAAGCAAATTCCAACGCAGTAATGATGCGGCTGGATTAATAATTCAGATTTACTTTGGAAAAGAAACATCCGCTAGGAAACATTTGGATCAGATTACAAGGGTCTATTGAATAAACCTTATAAACACACAGCTGTAAGTATTAAATTCGAGTCGGGGTTTGGGGGGATTTTTTTTTCTTTTTTTTTTTTTCTTTTTTTCTTAAGAGTAAAAGCAGGCAGCAATTGCTTTGATAGTTCAAAAGAAACACTCCAGGGGCGAGATCCCGCCCTCGCTTTACTCCCGCATCCGATCCAGAGCCATTAAATCCACGCGAGCCCAGGGAGTGACCCCGAGGCAGAGGCACCGAAGGAAACTCACTGTTGTCAACAGAAGCAAAAGCACTTCAAAATATGGTCAAGCTCGGGTTAAGCACAGGATGCTGGAAAAAATACCGAGCAGCACGCCTGTCACCCACACACGGCAGGCTTGGGGGGGTGGCTTTCCTCCCATAAATTTAGGGCCGGGCACGTCCTGCTTCTAAAGGCATTTGTGAGCTTCCAAACGCAAGGAAATCCCGATCGCTACCGGGACTGGGAATTTACCGCCTCCCATCACTGACCTTCATGGTGGAAGCTCCTCACGGTGTTTGCCCGGCTGGTCGATCGCTCAGGGTACTGCAGGCTAATTTCCTGGAGGCTTTCCTCCTCTTCTCCGGACTGGAGTCGATAGAGATCCAGCATGTAACTAGGAATGACGGCTGACTTGCTGGGCTGAGGCCGCCTTCGCAGCCCAAACATCTGCAGCAGAGTTGTTTCGAAACCCCGCAAGAGTTCATGGCTTTGGGCAGAGCGGCGTCCGGATCCGGCTTGTCCCTGAAGCTCTGCCACTTTCTTCCTGCCGGTCTCAGGGATCAGGCTAGCATGGTTAGTACCTCCTAGAAGGACTTGGCATAGTAGGATGACCATCAGCATTCGGTTACCAGGAATCATGGTGTCTCTGGGGTGTAAAAAACGCGACAACAAACAAGAAGGATAGTCAGGATGAGAAGCGAAACCCCCCTCCTCTTCCGAATAAACTTAAAAAAAATAATAATAGTAGTAGTAATAATAACAATAAATGGCAAAAGGACACGGGGAGCAGCCCCCATTCGAGCGGCAGCCGGCGCGCCCCGGCGGGCAGGGACCGGCCGCCGGCCCTGGGCTGCCCGCAGCCCCCTCCGGCAGGCGGGCTCCCGGCGCATCCCGGCGCCGCTGCCCCGCGGCCCCCTCGGGCAGGAGGGTTCCCAGCGCATCCCGGCCCCGCTGCCCCGCCGGGACGGGACGGGAGCGGGACCAGCGGCGGCGGCGCCCGGCGGGGAAGGAAGGGGCGCGCGGCTCGGCGCGCTCTGGAGCCGCGGGTTCGAATCCCGCCGCCGGACCCCGGGAGGGAAACCCGGGATAAGAACCGCATAAAGTTTTTTCCCCTTAAAAAAAAAAAATAAAATAAAGCTCCGCGATGAAAACAAAAAGCGAGGAGCGAGGCGGAGGAAGAAGAGGGCTGTACTCACTGACAGCAAGCAAGGCATATCAGCACAGTCCATGATTCTGGAGAGCCAGCCCGGACCCAGCGCGCCGAAAGCCCCGGGGCAGCGGCTGCCGAGCGCCTCCCGCGATCGCCACCCGGCGCAGTGCAGCCGCCGCCGCCGCCGGCCCCGGTTTTCTGCCGGCCCCGCAGTCACGTGGAGCCGCGCTCGCCGCCAGCCCGGCCCGGCCCGGCCCGGCCCGCCGCCCCCGGCCCGCCCCCGGCCCGGCCCGGCCCCGCGGGGGACGGCCCTGCCCGCCCCGCCGCCAGCGCTCGGGGAGCGGGGGGAGCGCGGGGACCCCCGGCGGAGCGGCCGCGCTCGGACGCTCGGGGCGCGGGACGGGGTCGGCGCGGTGCCCCCGGGATCCCCCCGCGCCGCTCAGGTGCATCCCCGGGGGACCGTCCCGCCCCTCCCTGTCCCTGCACGGCCGGGGCGGGGTCCCCGGGGAGGTCGGGGCACCGCGGGGACCCGGCTGGGGAGGGAGACTCGGGACGGGAAACTCGGGAAGCGGCTGTCCCCTGAGGAGAAGGGAGGGAGAGCTTGGGAACGATAAGCAGCTGCGCGGGGAAAGGGACGGCGGCAGAGTGCGGGTTTCTCCTGTGCTCCCACCACCCCCGAGGGTCTCCTCCCGGGAAGTGGGAGCGCGCTGCCAGCACCGGGGCTTATCCCCGGTGCCTGCCGTGGGTTCCCACTCGCCCTCCAGGTTTTCTCATCCTTCTCCCTGACTGCTTGAATAGCCCTCTCCCTCTTTCCACCAGGCCGGGTTCCCGGACCCCCACCTAGGTGTGCAGCAAGCGCCTTCCCAGGCCCGCACGGGCTGTGTATGGCCACAGCTGACTCCAGAGAGGTGCGGTATGGCCACAGCTGGCGGCTCCGGAGAGGTACGGACAGGGGTCTCCGGGAAGAAGGATGCTCCCTGCCCCGCAGTTCAACCACAGCATTGCTCTAGGCCAGCTTGGGGCTGAGAATAAGAACCAGACTTCCCAAGGCTTGAGGCTGCTCCCAGGTGGGGGTTTGGGACAGCCTGGTTTGCCGTCAGTACACATTAACTGGACGCAATGCTCTCAGGCACAGGATGGGATTCTTGGGGCTGTCCTGTACAGGACCAGGAGCTGGATTTGGTGATCCTTGTGGGTCCTTTCCAGCTCAGGATATTCTGTGATTCTCTGACACACTGGGGGTGGTGTATGAACAAGGTGTGGAGAAGGCAGCTCTGGGGAAAGACCCCCTAAATGAAGTGTGATGGATGCCACATACTTTGGAGACACAGAGTACACTAAGCAACCCCATGGTAAATAAAGGCAGCTCCACCAGGGCATTAAAATCTGTTCCTTTGTCTTGCTGGGGTATCCCTTTGTGTTGGGCAAACTGTCACCCACAGTGAGAACACTCGGTTAATTTATGAGACCAAAAGATGTGGTCATGGAGTGGCCATGGGAACTCCTAAGCTCATCAATTAACCACAACCAAAAACCAGCTCAAAAACGACGACTGTGGCCACAAACCACGGGGCTGCTGTGCCTGAGCACAGCAAACCCACACCAGCGCCTTGGTGTCCTCCCAGCACTGCCCCAGAGCTCACACACCATCACAGACGCCTTCTTTTCATATTTCACTTTTTTTTTTTTAGCTTAGACCTGACCCATGCATTAGAAAAGCCCAGGGATGTCACCGAAAGGACACGCACAGATAAAAGGCAGTGCTGACACTGTAATATCTCTGAGTTATTCCTATACCACTCCGAGTTTAAAAGAAACATCTGTTAGCAAGGTATTTGGACTATGAATCCATCAAAATTTGTGAAATATTGCTATCGCCATTTCAAATGTATCACACTGTGTGTTATTCTTAACAAGGAAAAACAATTTTGGGAGTAGCTGCTGTGCAACTTTTTTAAGTTAAATAACATTTTCATTGAAAATACTCCAGTCTATAAACAAAGTTTACATGAGGGCCTGTATAGCACTGTTCCTAAAACAGACCTCTGGACTGGGAAAGGCAACTGGCTCCCTCTTTGTGGGATGTGTTCCCCTCTTTGTCTGAAGACCTCACTCGGGTTTTGTTAGGATCAGAGAGTGGCGGTGCTGGAAATGTTTGTCCCTGAGGAATTCAGTCGCACGGCATCCAGTGCCTGCTCTCCTAAGCCATCCTGTTAAACTGAGATCCCAAAAATTGCTTATGTAACGCTGGTTAACCATGCCCCTGTGCGAGGAGGTGGCCAGCTGGGGCCAGAGAGCCAGGGCAGAGCAGTGTAGTTTGGGCTCTCGTAGGAGGCAAGAGCGTATTTGAGTAGCTCCTTGGTTACTAAGAAGTGTTAGTCATGGGGAAAGCTGTAGTATTTATTCCGTAAAATGTAAATACATAACCCAAACCACAAAGGAATAACCATGGATGGAAATAGTGTAGCGTTTACTGAAGGAGCTGGGCTGACTTTCTACAGAAGCTGTATTTCCTCAGCCCCATAGAGCGTAATTCACCTTGAACGGAGCTTCTGCTCCAGCCCGTGGAGTTACACATCGGCTGAACTCGGTCCAGGCACACTAAACAACCCAGTGTGTTACATATTCCAACCAAAAAAGTGATGCCAAAACGGAGCTAAAAATACAAATGTGGAAGGTTTGAAAAGCAAACACTGCTTAATTCAGCGGTAGATGCAGCATTAAAGATCCAGCACATCAAAAACAGAGAACATTGTGTCTCCACTCAACGCAAGGCTCAGCTCCCCTGATCACACCTCACATGGGTGAGAGGGGATTGATGGTGGTCTTGCCTGTGACCCAGTCCTGGCCTGACTTTGGGATCTGTTGCCAGGTTTTTTCCTCTCTGTCTTCTGTGAGAAACCTTCTGGGAATCTCTGCACCTGGACAGCAAGACCATTGGTCTCCTCTGGAAGCAAAGCACTGGGGCATTGGGGACATCATCCTGCAAAGACTGGCCAGACAAAGGGGTGATTCATCATGTGCAGACCTTGGCTGTGACAGTGGACTTTGTTGGTGGCAGCAAGAAGCCCAGGTGTCCTGGAGCCCCAGTGCCCAGCTCTGCTTGCAGGGGTCATTAGCTGAGGGGCAATTATTTGCTCACTTTTGTTTCAATCGTGGGTTTGCCCAGACATGTTCCTGATAAAATCCCAGCAACTCACATCTGACCCATTTCCAGGTTTTCTGTGCTCAGGACCTACCAGCAAACACTGCAGGTTGAGGTTCAGCACCTCTAGAAATTAGGCCAGCTCTGTTTACAAGGGAAACTTCTTCTCTAATGGCAGCATTTCAGGAGATGCCTCTGGACTCAGACCTTCCCAAACCAGTTCTTGCATCCTATGTTATTTTTAGAGCAGCTGCACCTTTTTGGGCTCTAAAGTTTGCAAACAACCCGCCTTGGGAAAAACAAAAAAGAAAGAAAAAAAACCAAGTGAACTTGCCTCACCAGATTTGTGCTTGAGCAGAAACAAGCCTAAAACCATAAATAAATAAATAAATAAATAAATAAATAAATGCCTATGTCAGAGACATTTTAGTGACATGAATTACAGGAGGAGATGCCCATAAGTGTGCTAAGATCAATTCCCTCCTACCCTTTCCTTTCATCTGCCCAAGCTTGTCAATTAAAACAAAGGGAACTGAGCAAACAACTCCAAGGGATTACATTTTCCAAAGTAGCTCTTCACTAAAGAGCCAACTGGTAAAAACAAGTGCAGCTGCTTGAATGGCGAAAGGAACATTTTTTACAACCACTCTGAGATTTTCATGATTTCTCTGAGTGCTTCAGAGCTGGCCTGTTCTACCAGAATGTTCTACCTCCTCTTGAATAAATAAATTCATACTTCTCCTAAAACACAGAACTGGGCCCAGCTTGGACTTTATTTCTGTTTTACATTTAAGTGTCTCTGCCGAGGTGTCAGGACCACGTCTAGAACCACTCCTGAGCTAAGAGGAGAATCAGGTTCAGCACTGCTGTTTTATTCCAAACAGGTTTTTTTTTTTTTTTTTACAAATCCCTCCAAAAACACTGTGTGGGAACATTAAAATAATGCAGTTCTAAAAAGGCAGTCCTTGGTAATAAGACACATGACAGTCAAAACAGTAGGATTGTCTGCTCTTTTCTATTTTTAAGTTTTTAAGGATGATTTTTATTGTTTTGAGAATGCTATTAAAAGGTTGGCTGTCCCACGCAGGGTGAATCTTAAGTTGCTGTTACTTGACTCATTCACTTTGTCACTTTTCAGAGATGCCCAAGAGTGAGCAAGGGTAGGAATGTCACCCCTTGTTGTTCATACAGACACTGTCTGTCTTCTGCTGTGAGAGTGTGAGGTCTCTACCGCTAAATATTGTTCATTTAGAGATGACGGGCCTCAAAATTCGGAGGTATGGATCTTTTGGGCTGGACATCAAGAATTCCTTCACAGAAAGGGTGGTTAGGCATTGGAATGGGCTGTCCTGGGAGGGAATGGAATCAGCATCCCTGGAGGTTTCAAGAAATGGCTCAGTGCTCTGGTCTGCTTGGGAAGGTGGTGATCGGTCAGAGGTTGGACCCGGTGATCTTGGAGGTTTTTTCCAACCTTAAAGTTCCTGTGATTTCATGATTAGGGAACACATTCAGCAACACGACTCATAAAATAGAGGGAGAACCATTTTAATGGTCTGTTGTTAAAATTCCCCTGAGCTGTGTTAGAAACACATCTGTTGTAAAATCATCTCCACATCAATGGATTTCCTCGAGGGATGTTACAAGAAGAACACACACTGATTTCATCCAGCTTTTGGAAAGAATCGCTGCCTTTAGCCCATGTTTGCTTCTGCACTGTGTTGCTCCCCGCCCCATCAAAACCTCATCCCTGTGAAGCAAGGAAGACCTCCAGAAGATGAAGGACTCATTCCTCCTGCTCTGCAATTGTGGCTGGTGCTAATAAAGCCCATCATTCTCCTAACGAGCGCCGTCCAGCCATGTGGCTACTGGAGACAAGCAGATTCCTTTTGGATCTGATGAATCATGAAGGCTTTTGGAGAATAGCACAGGGCTAGCAGCTCCCTGACCTTACAAACCACTCAGTGTGTCTCTAGCCCTGAGATGTGGCTTTGTCTGACTTCTGCTGTGACTGATATTTCGCTCTCCCTCACAGCCAAAATCTGCAATTCCACACAACCACATAGCACCTCCGGGGTGCCGACATTTGTCTTTGTCCTTTAATTGCAGCTTGAGATCTGCTGCCAGCAGAAACTTTAATGATCTCAAACACTACTACAAGGTGTAAATAAGCAGAGCAGGACAATTGCTGTAGAAATAATTCACGTGAGCTCTACTGGATTTTTAGCAATAGCAAAGGATTTTACTGGTAGGTGTTATAGCAAGTGCTGGGAAATGTCAGCACATGGATGAATTTAGAGTTCATTAATGTGAACATCCTCACCTGAAAGCAGAGAGGAAGGATCCTGCCCAGGAGTCCCTCTTGGGAAACATGGCTATGCCCTGTGGCCTCCATCTCCAGCAATAGCAAACTGGTGGGGCTCGTTTATACCAGTTGCCTGGTGACAAAGTTCATACTCACAATTAATCATCATTCTTAGAAAGTGCTCACTGAATAAACTTACACAGGGTGTGTGTGAGAGCAGAGCACGAGCCTCCCACAGACACGTGACACTGAAAAGATGGTTTCTGAGGGAAAGGCTCCTGCTCATATTATCACAGAATATCCTGAGTTGGAAGAGACTCAGAAGGATCAGAGTCCAACTCCTGGCCCTGCACAGACACCTCAACAATCCCACCCTGGGCATCCCTGGCAGCGCTGTCCAAACACTTCTGGAGCTCTGGCAGCCTCGGGGGCTGTGCCCATTCCCTGGGGAGCCTGGGCAGTGCCCAGCACCCTCTGGGGGAAGAGCCTTTTCTTGATACCCATTCTAAACCTGACACAGCTGCAGTCCTTCCTGACAAACCTTTCAGCAGGACCTACTCCAGCCCAGAATGGCAAGGCTCTCTGTTCTATTATTGATCAAGCAAGCTAACGAGTGAGGTGTTAGCTGGGTTTATTTTCAATTAGAGACATTCTTACTTATTATTACCTGCTCTACCTCGTTGTGGGGCAATAAAAAAAACACTTGTAAGCAGAATCAAAGCCCACCTTCTGCCCCAAATAACCATGACCCAAAAGTACTTGAGCGAGGATGCAGTTTGTGTCAACAGTAGTGAAACCTGATTTCATTTTTGGCTTTTTTCTACATAAGCAATTATCTGTTTTCCTCTTCCCTGCTTCCATCATGCACAGACACTGACTCAGCAGCCCAAAGGAGGCCTACTCCAACCTGGGAAGTTCAAAGGTGATAGATTTGGTGCAGAGCTACAAGTACTGGGATGCCTAAAGGAAGGTTGTCCTAGTGATGAAGGACCTGATTTGGACTTCAGAAGGTCTAGGTTCAGCTTTGTGCTTCTGTGACAGTGGTTGAATCATCAGGAATCTACTTTATCCAAGTGGTTAGGAGTATATTAAACAGTGAAGAGTAATTAAAAAGAGGCAATTAGAACTAAAAGCAGGTCAGAGCCTCCATTCTGGAAGAACAAGAGTATTTTGCACCCTTCTCAGAAATAAATAAAAAATAAACATTACTTCTGAACAGGTCCTCAATTTCCATCCCAACAAACAAAAGGCTTTTTAACCATTTCAGTGGGACTCCAACTCCTGGGAAAATACTGGATGAGTAACAGGATATGGAAATTCTGTATGATCTCTCACTGACAGCATGTGGAACAAAAATTGTACTGCCCTGTCCATCACTGGAGAGACCCTGGTGATTCACTGTCACCCATGGCAGAGGAAGAGGAAGGAGAAGGAGAAGGAGGAAGAGAAGGAGAAGGAGAAGGATGAGAAGGAGAAGGAGAAGGAGAAGGAGAAGGAGAAGGAGAAGGAGAAGGAGAAGGAGAAGGAGAAGGAGAAGGAGAAGGAGAAGAATGAGAATGAGAATGAGAATGAGAATGAGAAGAAAAAGAAGGAAGAGAAAAATTAAAAGAAAAAGAAGAAGGAGGAGAAGAATAGGAGGAAGAAGGGAAGAAGAAGCAAAACTGAATATGCCTGGAAACGAGAGATTAAACACATTGTAGTCAGAGCTGGGTTTCCAGCATTTTTCAGAAATACTCATCAGGGCTTTACATTACTGGCTGGCAGCCACGTGGCCTGTGAACTGAAGGGAGGCCAATTTCTTGACCTGCAGGTTTCAATGCAAAGACAGTCTGTCCTCTCTGATACCTTATCCAAACGATGTGGGCAAACCAGCGTCGTACGTGTGTTCCGTGCGTGTCTGATCCCACAGGCAAACCAGCCTTTCTATTTCTATTTCCTAAAATATCAGCCACCAAATAGCTTACAGAGGGATAAAACTGAAGAACAGGGTCAAATAAAAAAATTAAAAAGGAGGAGAGGGACTTTTAGAAAGGAATATCTAAAAGTCAGTTTGAAGAGAAAAAAAGTGAAATGGCAAAAAATGAGTGAGTCTGGAGACATCTCATATCTCTCTCTTGCATAGGAAGGGGCCTTGGAAGTGAGGGGGTGCTCACCTCCACAGAGGTCCACCTGGGCAGAGGGTTTACAGAGCCAGACCCCAGAGGATCAGCAGGAACATAGAACAGGAGAGAAAACCGATATGGAAAAGAAGTGAAAACCAAGAAGGCAAATTCAGACTGGGCAAAGGGCCAAGGCAAGGCCAAGTGCAATTCTAGAAAACAGGACTGGAGCCAGAGGCACCAAGGTGTCATGACAGGCCTGCACTGGTCTGCAATTACAACCCAGAATGATGCACCTGCCAGGAGCACAGCATCACCCAGACAGGATGAGAAATAGGCTTAAAACAAGATTTTTGAACAAAAGGCTCAGGATGGAGGGCCTGAACTAGCAGTTTCTACTTGTGCAGGATCTGGAGTTAGCATAAGGCTGGTATCTCCCAGTAGCAGCCCCCTGGGCACACAGGAGTTACACTTTGAGTCAGGGAAAGCAGAACTAAGTTAGAACAGTTTCTCTGAGGACCTGTTTGTTCCCCTGGTTTCACCCTGCATTCCTGCTTCTTCCACCTCTGTCCTGCTGACTGTGCTGCCTTTTCCCACCTTCTGTACACATACCTGATAGAGCAGCAAGCCTCAGAACCAGGTATTGTACGCAGCACCACACCCCAATTCGAAGAAATATTGCAAAAAGCAAATGTGCAATGTCATTTATAAAACTGGCATCAGCTCACAAATGTTCCTCACAAAGACCCAACACTGAGGTTACTCCATGGCTGCCAGAAAGTCACCTGTCCTGTCTCCAGAGGCCTCAGCAAGTCACTTCATCTCCCATCACTCTTTCCCTACATAGCAGTTAGGTGCAAAGTGGTGCAGGAATCCTGATGCCTGTCCTCTCCAGCCCAGGCTGAGAAGCTGAGTGGTGTTGGGGCTTCCAGGATAAAAATGAAGTGGATTAAGGCAGATGTTTGAAGAGCAGAGGATAAAACGAGAAGGTCAAAGAGGACTTAGAGTCCATGAATATTGCCTTGAGTCAGGGTCCAAAATACCAAGGTGAGATTGATGGAATCTCTCTCAGGGTGGTGCTACGAGGAGAGCTTGGACTTGCAAAGCTGTTGTGTGATTTTTTTCCCTCTCTTGGGACCACTGGCTGCTCCCAGAACAGCCACCATCCTTTTTCACAGGTTCCCCAACTGTTAAAACACCAGGAGTCCAGGATGAGACCACCACAGGAGGTGCCTTGATATGGATGGCACAACTGGATCACTTCCATCGGGTTTTCTACTGGAGGAGAGGGACGGGAAGCAGATTCCTGAAGGTATCTATGGAGTTGAGAATGGCTATGACCTGGGGGCTGAGAAAGAGTCACCAGAACTTTGGAGACCCAGACACTGTGTCTATGCTTGCAGGAGGCACACAGCTCCAATGTCTTGGAGTATCTCCCAATTCACTCTCAACCCTTTCCAGAATACAGAGAATTTACCTCACCCAGCATCCTCCTTTCCCTGTCCACACAGGATCACCCCTGGCCTTTTACCCAAGGATCCCTTTTGCACAGGATCACCTTTTACCCAAAACAGCAAAACTCAAAGCCCAGTCTGAAAAAAACACCAAACCTAAAACCTGAAATGAAACCCAAAAACACAGCAGTGTACAAAAGGCATTTTTAAAACAGAAACTGACTGAAGGCTGGGCTCTGTTCTGTTGCTTGAGGCATGTAAATGCTCTATTCATACATTTCAAACTCCTCCCAGCAACAGAGCTCCCAAAACACTTTGTGTCTCTGGGGTGAGCAGCTTCATGTCTCCCATGGCAGAGGGCACACACAGTGATCTGGCTCGCGTTACTGAGCAGGATCAGATGATAGATGAAGATCCATGATACTGAGCAGCAGCTCACAGGTCAAAGTCTTTCCCTTCTGTCTGAAAATCCTCCTGCACCTTTCTTTCCCAAAGTAAGTAGAAGCCCTTCGTTCTCCAAAGGCTTTTGTTGCTACCAAGCTTTATGTACTTACACATCCCTGCTAGAACAAGACTTCAGCACAAGAGAATTGGCACAGTATGTTCCAGCTCACATAATTTTATTTACTTTTTGTTATACTAAAATCTTTTGTAAAACTGTTGATTCTACTGCCCCATGAGAGGTGAATTGTAAATCCAGCCAAAAAAATCCTGCCCCACATCCCTGCATCTTAAAAAATGTAGGTTTGTCACTTTTCAGTCTCTTTGTATGCTGTTAGATTTTCTCTCTGTAATTTTATGCTGCTCAGGCACCTAAAGACCTAAGTGGTCCCAGGAGAGAGGAACTGGCTTCCTCTAAGAAAAAAAAAAACAACAAAAAAAGGGGTGTTTATTTGCAATTTACCTTACCTGACTTGTTTAAAGTGTTATCAGAATGCAAGCACCTACTTTCTTCTCTTCATTTTCAGTCGATATCCAAGATTTGCTTGAATTGAGAATGTCTAAAGCCTCAGGCATGATCCTGGGTGTTCTCAAGACTTAAATGCCACTGCTTAAAGAGTTAAAGATCTAGATGGCTGCACTAAGAGGATGATAAACTAATCACTCACTCACTGCTGGTGAGCCTGGTGTCATTTACTGAAACATGGAATGCATTTAACAATGTAAGAGAAACTCCATGCAGTGCAAAAGCCAAAGATTATTGTTAGATTGTCAGGGTTTACTTTGGAGAAAGTCCTCAGTCTAATTACCTACGTTTAAGCAACAGAAGTATTTTTGCCCTCGTTGAAGAAGTTCACATTTTCCTTTCAAGCCAATGGATGGTTTGGGGTTTTTTTAATGCTACTAAGGATTGCAGAGTCTGTTCAGGGGGCTACAAAAATTTAAGACAGGGACTAGGTAGAAGAAGTAATTCTTCCAGGAAGCAAGTAAAAAATGTTTCCTATCGTCATAATTATGAGAAAAGTAGAAATAAAAATTAGACTACTAGTACTGAACATTTACCTACTGATTTGTGTCTTCCAGTTCTGTGAAGTGACTGGAAAGAAAAGGACAGCTCTTGGCCCTCAACAGAAATGCATATTTGAAAGCCACACTCTTTTTTAATGCTATTGGAAAAAAATACTTTAAATCCTTTTCACTGCAATCTCTGAGCCTTGAAGGAAAAGAAAGAGCAGGTCCAACATTTTGGTTTTGCACTTTTTGCACCAGAATTTGGTGAATATTGGCAGTTTTTCTTAAAATGAGATCTTAGTTAAAGATCAAGATACCAAACATGAATAGAACGTCAAAGGGATTTTGTGGCGCTCACCCAGTGGGCATCCAAACTGCAAATATCACTTTATTCTCTTTTACTCTATTAAACTTCAACTCCCTTGTGTGAGCAGTTGGTACAGGACCCTTTCCCAGCACACCAAATCCCAGAGCTACTCCCAGTGGATGCCACCAGAAGTTTTTTGTTGATAGGAAAGCAAGGCTGGAGTGACAGAGCCAAATGAAGGTGTGACCATAACTCATCGTTGTGGATCAGTGTCACTTTGACCCAGCAAACATGGGCAAAAACAGGCAGTGCAGTGACATCAACATGTCCTGGCAGCCAAAGCAGCCTCCTGAGACTCTGGCTGGGTGCTCTGATGTGGCCATTGCATATCCCTGCACACCAGTGTCAGTCTGACCCGATAAACACAGGTAATAAAAGCAGAGGAAGCAACACCAGCTTAGTAAGTGTTAACTGCTTACCCGTTCTCCAGAGACTCACAGTGGGCACTCTGCTCCCCAGCTCGGACAAAGCTTGTCCCATGGCTCTGCTGCTGTGACCCAAATGACTTCTGACGAGAAGGAGGAGGAGGCAGAAACACCTTCTAATGACACCTGCCTTCATGACAAGCCTGGCAAGACAGCACATGATCATTTTCCCTGCTGGGTGATGGCTGGTGGCTCAGGCAGTTCTGCTGACCTCGGTTAGGGCAGTCTCTGAAGAAGTAAGCAAAGCTCCAGCCTGAACCCAAGGATCAAAATCCAGCTGTATAGGTGGAAATTCAGCTGATCAAACAGAGATGTCTTCAGCATCGTCCTGAATTGAACATCAAAAATAGATCAGATTGTTCTCAAGCAGTGGCTATTTTCCTGCACACCTAAAAGGAGAATCCAAATGAGTAAGTCAGGTGTTGCTGTGCACACTGTAAAGATCTAAAGGCAACAAAGAGAAATGCTATTCAAAGGAACCTGCTCTTCCTGTTGTGTAAACCTCTCCCTCTACAAAGAGGCAACATTTTCCCTAGGAACTGTGTGACAACACTTGCTTCACTGCACTGCATGAAAGAGAGAGCAAACACTTTGAGATCAGTGGGACCAAAACATGTTTTTTTTTACAAGGGCATGGAGTGACAGGACAAGGGGGAATGACTTTAAACTGACAGAAGTCATGGTCAGATTAGAGATTAGTAAGAATTTCTTCCCTGTGAGGGTGGGGAGCCCCTGGCACAGGGTGCCCAGAGAAGCTGTGGCTGCCCCTGGATCCCTGCAAGTGTCCAAGGCCAGGCTGGACGGGGCTTGGAGCAGCCTGGGGTAGTGGAAGGTGTCCCTGTCCATGGCAGGGGGATAGAACAAGATGGTCTTTAATGTCCTTTCCATCCCAAACCATTCTAGGAGTCTATAATAAGAACTGGGGAACTTTTGAAATACACTCACAGCTCCACAGACCACAATTGCTACTGCAGAGCAAACTGTTTCTATTTCATCTATATGTGCATGATTTTAGGACTTGAAAAACTGCTGCCCTTGTACTTCTCAGCAGCTAATAAAAACCCTTGTTAGCAACATCTGGATACAAGATAAGGGAACCTTACAAGGAAACATGAGGCATTCAACAGGTTTCTGCAGTGGGTTCTTCGTCGATCCTCTGAGGACTCTGCTCCAAAGTCCGCTGAGGTGTTGGGGTGTTTTTCCACTGACTTCACTGGGCTCCAAACCAAGACCTAAAGCCTCCCTGCTGTGTTTTGGACATTTATTTGTGTTTGATCTGTAATAAGATCTTTCATTTCTCTTATTCCTGTAAAAACAAATAAAGCCAGAGCACAAGAAAGCAACTAAACACATGCTTAGCTTTAAGCATATCCCTAAACCCACTCACTTAAAGTCCTTAATTCTATGGACTCCTGGGAAAGAAAAGCACATGCTTAAAGTTAAACACGTGCTTGGGGTCTTTGCTAATTAGTGATGGCCTTGTGTCTTACGGGGCCCTAAACACTTCTTAGAGCATCTGGGGTTTTAGGGCCCATATGGGAGAAATTACATGGAGACCATCTCAAAAGTGCAACTTTTAGTATTGTATCTGATGCTGGAAGCCTTTCTTTAGTGGCTTTAAGACTGATTCTGTTGCAACACCATTTACAACTAGTTGAGGGAAGAGTTTCTTAGATACTTGTAAAAATAATAATATCTAAAACCAGAATCTCTTCTTGGCTAATACTACAACACCAGCTCATCCGGATGATCAGTCCAATCAACCTAAAACTCCTTTTTGGAATGGATGTGCTTATTGGCATCTCAAGAGCAAAACTGTCTGACTTCAGCCATGGTTTTGTCCCTGACATCCTTCACTTTGCTTAGAGGATAAGTCTGGCTCTGGAAGACAAGTGAGCCTTTGGGTCAGGCAGCAAAAGGAAGAACATTCCCAGTAAACTGCACAGAGCAAGAAGCACTTTTTCTCACTGCACCATGTTTATTTTGGACCTCTGCTAAAGTGTTAGAAGTCTCAGCTATCTTGATCAGACAAGGCCTGAAATGTAACATGTCTGACAGGTCAAATCAGTGTTCTTCCCAGGGAGAGAACATTTGGGAAGTTTCTTCACAAAACACATGCTAGCTCACAGGAAACCTCTCACCTTGTCAGCATCTCCTCCACAAGGACTGAAACTTGTCTTTCTGTGGCTCTTGCACTCTGTCTCTTATATGTTCCTGAATTCTTTTTCAAGGTGCATCAGTGCACTCAGCTTCAGATGCTCTTCGACTTTCAGCTCTCTATTAAATTTTATGCTGTCCTCTGTTTATAGATTAATTGTTCTGGAGGCTGAACAATGAGGCCATGTCCATTAGTGAAGAATCTGGATCAGATGTGAGCACACAACGTTTCTCTCAACTGCCAAAGCACTCAGCCTGGTGCTCCTGCTGGCTTTCCTATTTATACAGCCTGTGGGAAGACAGGTGATATCTGAACCCAGCAGAAAGCCTTCAGAAGAATATTTTTTTTGAAAGAAAAGTGATTGTTTGGATGCTTTACATCATGTGGCTGCAGTGTCTTTGATCTGAAACTAGATTTACCACAGCTTCACACTTACCTCTGAGGAACAGGGAAGTTGTGAGTTGATGCATCAACCATCAGAACCACCATGAACAAAAAGCTGCTCCAGGCTGTGCTTGCCTAGAAGCACCAGCTGCACAGTCCTCCCCAGTCCCAAGTTTAGTTAAACACCTAAAATAACCTCAGCTTGGCCCTTGATATTTTAAGGATGGAAAGGAGGATAAATACAGGGAATTCTCTTGGATCCTTCTGCAGCCCCAGTTTTTAAGCTGGTGATCTCCTTAACTCTCTGATTCTTCAGTGCCAAAGGCCCAGCTTATGGTGACTGTACAGAATAGATGAAACTTTTGTAAGAGGCATCAGATCCACCTTCTCTCAACCTCAAAACAATAGATGCAAAGCAAAAGGGCCCAGGATGTCCATCCAGTGATAAGATCTTGGATGGTTTTTGCAGCTGAAACAGTCGCACTGGTATTTCCAATGTTCTCTGAGCAGCCCATGTAATAAAGGAGAATTTACAACCAAAAACTCACCAGCATCTTCTGTGCTGAGTCTCCGATTGCATTAAAAGTACTGGAGTTATGATCCACTTTTAAACTACCCTTTGGGGATGACCTACATCACTTGTTGGAGAACAGGGGTTGATATCACTGCAGGCAAGCTGATTGTAGAAAGTCTGCATGAAGGACATACCATACAATTTAAAATTACTCTCTGGTCCCCTGCTCAATGCTTTCCTAGAGACTTCTTTCCCTCCAGCCTGTGGAAATGAAATACTGTCTTCCTTCTGATAGCAAATAGGTAAAAGAGTTTCCCAAGAATGTTGAGGAAAGAAAATTGTGTTCAATAACTTCCTAAACCCAAAGAAGAATGGAAGGCTGTACTCTCAGTAGACCTCAGAAAATTCACTTCTTTCACCACCAGATGCCTGTTCCCAATGCTAACTCTAACCTCTCTGTTTCCCTTCCTTTCCACACAAGATTGATTCACAGAACTTGATTTAAAGGATGTTTATTTCCATAACAAAAATGATCAGGGGTCTAGAAAACATGACCTATGAGGAAAGATTGAAAGAATTGGGTTTGTTTAGTCTAGAGAAGAAAAGACTGAGGGGGAGACATGATAACAGCCTTCAACTATGTAAAAGGTTGTTGCAGATAGGAAGGTAATAAATTGTTCTCCATGTCCACTGGGTATAAGACAAGAAATAATGGGTTTAAATTGCAGCAAGGACGATATAGGTCAAACATTAGACACGTTTCCTGAGAGGAAGGACAGGTGAGAGCTGGAGTAAATTAGTCAAGGAGCTACAGACTCTCCTGTCACCAGGAATGGCTCAGACCTGGCAAACCTTGCCTTGGGGTAGAGGGATAGATCATCTCTCAGGGTCCTCTCTGCCCCTTTTTCTACTGGTCTATATTTATACCAGAGAAAATGATCAAAAGTATATTTGTTCCAAAGAAAGAAAAGAGAAAATCTTTCCTGAGCTCTCCCTGAGATTTTTACTGCTGGTTTTATCTGCAGTTGCAGTGCATTTGAAGGCATCCACATTCATTTTTATTTAGACAATTAATGAAAGGACGATTTTTACAGCCCTATGCCCCTGCACAGGTTTTCTGTTATGGTTCATGCTCTAAAATGACATATCTACCCTCTGTTCAAAACCTTTCCTCTGGGTAAGACAATGACCCCACAGCCATCAACCCCACAGCACAGGCTGGATTTGGATATTGAATCTCAGCTCTGCTCCTACCAGTTGTGTGAAACCCTCCAGTTCACCTCCAATGCAAAGGACAGTGGAGTAAAAAACCAACCTCTCTGGCCAGTGAAGAAAAGGTGACACGGATAACAAGGAAACATCTTCTTTTGGCACTTTATGGAAGCAAAATGGTTCTGCAATTTAGCTTCCATAAAAAGAAAAAAACCCAACCAAAATCAGAAAAAGGCAAAAATATTTGTAAGAACCTTTTAAAAATGTTCTGATTCTTCATCTGAAATGAATTTTTGACACTGTTGGCATAACTGCATTTCTAAAGTGGTTTATGCACACACACATCCCCATGTATATGTAACCTACCAAAAATAAATGGAACATTTTATTTCAGGCCAAATAAACATTTAGTATGGCACCAAGAGATTACTTTTTTAAGAGAGCTTCTTTTCTCCTCAAGTTCATGGTATTAAACATCTGCAGACAACAATAGCACTCAACATTTCATAAAAGGTGTTCTTCCTTCAGGTTTCCACCTCAACTTCCTATAGAAAAGCTGCAAATCCTACAGGTCCTGCTCGACTGGGCTGGTCTGATAACAGGGTTTGTCTCCATCTGCTGGTGTTTCAGCTTTTAGAGTCTCAAATGTCTGAAAAACAGTAATATTTTTGAATATATTTGAGAAATTCAGGAAATAGTCCTCAGTAAGTTCTCTAACTCCTAATTTTTACTGCTGAGACCAAGTATTGTCTGTAAGGCTGGATGCCATTAAGTAAAATCATGTTGATATATCAGTGCTGATTAGGAATTGATTTTCTCTAATCATGCTGATTTAAGATTCATTTTTTCTGATATTGGGTAACCTTCTGTTTGAATCAACGCACCAGGGAGGGTGACAGATTTACACCCAGGGTAAAACCCTACGTAGTCACCATCCAAGTCACCAACCATGAAGCACAAGTGTCCACTTGTGAGACTTGATCCTTTGACTTTGGACTGACAAAGCCATCAGGAATTAGACAGGGTTGCTTCCCTCCACTGATGCCAAAATGTGACAAGTGCCCCATCCTTGGAAGTGTCCGAGACCAGGCTGGATGGGGCTTGGAGCCACCTGGGATAGTGGAAGGTGTCCCTGCCTGTGGCAGGGGGTGGAATGAGATGGTCTCTAAGGTCCCTTCCAACCTAAACCATTCTGGGATTCCAAGTGCAGGAACAGATACCTCTCGTTGTGTCATCTAAAGCCATGAAAGGCAAATCTCATCCTATGCTCCAGATATTAACTGCACCCCAAGGGCTTGTTCCCTCAGATTAACACAAATTCTTGTCTTCCAGCTGGATTTAGCTGGTGAAGAACCTCTCCCAGGTCTCTCCCAGCAAGGTAGAAACATTTACAGTGATCGGGCAGCACATCTAGAAGTCGGGGAGCTGATACACAATACCTTGTGCACATTATATGGCAGGATTCATCTTACCTAACTCTATCCACCTGAGAGTGGTCTGAGCCAGTCATTTTAGCTCCCTGAACACCCAGCAGAGAGATGCATTTCCAGAGGGCAACTTATTCCATGACTTCAAGACACCAGTCTTTGGCAAGATAAATCCAACCCTAAGAAAACATTGTCACCTACATTTTTTCTTTCACTTCAAAATAAAAGATCACTCTCAGCCTACCCACCAGCAAATCAGATCTGGATTCAGCATTCACCTGATGGGCAAGTGAGGCTCTGGAGAAGGTAATGGAAATGCCCTGAATTACTTCAGCTGAAAAATACAGTCGTTTGCCTGTGTCAGAACAACTACCCTGGCTCCATCCTACAAAATTTAAATACCTTTGTCAAGGACAGTACTCACCAGGATATTCAGTTCCTGGGAATAGGAAAGAGGTTTTTATGTAGAGTGTTCTTGATTAAAATAAGTTTCCTTGTAACGTGTTTCACCAGTGATTCTAAAGATGATGATCATTAAAGTCCTGTGTCAGATGCTACATAGGCTGCCTTTACTTTTATATTTAAGTGCCCGCATGCACATAAATGCAGCCATCAGAGCACCATTACATCAAGAATATACGATTACATCAAGATTTATTTAACTGAACCCCCCCTAATTAGGTCATAAGGTATGATTAAGCAGTTGTTAACTGTGTCGTAAGGAAGTCTACAAAGGGAATGAAATATTTAAAACAGTAATAACATACCTATCCTGCTTTGCTATTTATGCACAGTTAAACACATAAAAACAAAGGAGCAACTCTTAATTACAAGGACAATTTATTTTGCTGACCTTCTTTTTGGGACACAAGCCAAACCCACTGGGGGTTGGTTTGGTGGTTGCTCCGGTTGACTTTGCAGGGAAAATGTCCTGGCCCGTTGTTGGAGAGGCTGCAGTTTCTGCCTGGAGAGAGCAGAGCCTTTCACAGGGCTAATTTACAGCCTTCCCCAGTGGTCAAGGGCAGCCATGAAGTACACAAATTACAGTTAAAAATAGAGATGGCTTTATGGAATCTCATTCCGGTGGCTTCCAAAGGTGCGGGGCCAGGAACACACATCTCATTCCACGCTGCCTCTAAGTCCATTTTCATCTTTTTTTCTTTTTTTTCTTTTTTTTTTTTTTTTCCACTTTTCCCCTTGGATCCTGAGCTCCACTTCAGTTTTGAACTTCCATAGGAAGGCAGGAGGTTAAACCAAACTGCTAACTGTGTCTCTTCAAAACTGACATTTAATACAGGGTATAAATCACTGTGGGAGCCTGTTATTCCTTCAGGAATGCAATTACATAGGGTCAAATAAAACATGAAAGAACCCAACAAGTTTTAAAATGTAGTATGTTCTCAAAAGCAGGCAAGAAGGAATGCAAAGCAGTCCAAATATGCTAACATCCACATGTTGTCCTGTATGAGGGGGATTAGAAGGGAAGGTTTCTGCTCTTTAATGATTATGTTGTTAAGGGTAGGTTTGTTGCAGGTTCTTGCTGAATACCAGCCCACTCAGGGAGCTTTGGGCAGATCACTGTATTTATTTAAAGCAGGTGTCTTTTATGTATCTCATTATTTTAATTGCCACTGTAGTTGTGTTTAAGATACCATTTAGCACAAAATAGGATGTGCAAAGTGGATATTCACCTTTTCCCTCGAGATTCAGAGCTGCACCCCCACTCTTCTGGTGATGGAGAGATATCAGAGACACATCAGGGGAGAGAGAAACACAGCATTGCAAAATCATCTCTTTGATAAACAAATCCTCCTGATTTAGGCCACCTCCATCTCAGTCTCACTGGTTTGCTTTTAAAAAAACAGGCAAAACCATAAATAAAACCCCATGAAACCTGCTAAAATCTGAACCAAAGATGATTAAGCAGGTTCAGCACCTCCTATAACATCACTCCCTGTCACCATTCACATTTCACTCACATTTCTCTGAGAAAAACCCTTCTGCTTTCATATTTTAGTGATGTATTAAAATAGCCTGGAAGGAAAAGTCCAGAGGTTCTAGCAAATTTTTGAGGTCAAATTTGCCACCCTCAATTTCACTACTCTGTATTTTATACCGTGAATAGTTAAACTAAGCAAACTTTGAAGTTTTTTAATTGAAAATCTGCGGTTTGTCAAGGCAACTTCTATCTGAAAGTAATTTTTTTTTTCAGCTAAATGGAATTTTTTAATTCAAAATGAAAGGCTTTTTAAAAGAAAGAACCATTTTTCAGCATCTAAGTATAAGAATGGCTAGAAATGTTTCTTTTTCTCTTTTTAAAGAACTGACTTCTCCCCAAGAGTGAGTGATGTTTAAAAACTACATATATGAGAGAGTATTTTGCTTTTTAAAAGCCTTATACTTTTTAAATTGCTTCAATCTTGCTTTTAAAGGTTTTGCTTTTCACATTTAAAGCAAACCTTTCACTTTTTAACCCTCTCCCTAAGAAAGTAACACAAGTAATACTCTACATTTTAAATGTTTTCCAGGGAAAAAACATTTAAAAGAAATATGTGAAATAACTCATTTTTATCTTTTCAAGTGAAGCAGGGAAAACCTTAATAAATTGGGAAAAAGTAAGGGTTTCCTCCAGATCTTTTAAAAATTACGTTTTTACAGCATATTTCCTAATGGGAAAATTACAAGTGGGGATTTTTTTCCTACAAAATCCCCATAGCCGGGAAAATTACAAGTGGGGATTTTTTTCCTACAAAATCCCCATAGCTCCCACTCTCAGACTCCCTGATTTCACCTCCACTAAAGCTGCCAGAATAAAACTTTGGATTTCTCTCCCCTGTTTTATAGCAACCCACTGCATTACAGCTCCATGGGTCACTGGTCCTGCCAACACCTATATATATTCTCAGAACAAAGCCTGGGAATAAGATTTTGCAGAACACGCCCTTTGTTAAAGGTAGAGGTAACACTACTGTCCATTAAAAAAATAATTAAATACTTCCTATTGCAAGAATATGGTTTTATTTGCTTAAAATGTTGCCCCACTCCAGCCACACGGGTGAAATACCTCATGTGAATCGTGGGCCTCGGGGCTGGTTTGTGTGTGGGAAAGATTTTTTAACGTATTTTTAATATCAAGCAGAATGACTCACCTGTTCCAGAGGGGAACAAAGACTGCTCCAGGGGTTTCTCAAACAATCCCTGAGCCCTGTGCTTTGAAATGTTCTGGTGTCTAATTCTTCATAGGAAGGGCTTAAAAATTCCTAGCAAGGGAATCTCCGGATAAGGAACAGATTTTTCACTTGTCATGTGAAACTGTCCCCAAATGCAACCAAATTCCAAATGTTTGTAAAGTGTTGTTTGCACTTAGGCACAAATTGAATGGAGAAAGAAACTTGAATTTCACTTCCCATCTGAAGCTGTCTTCCATGCTGGGAGAATTCCCCTTTTTATAGTATTGTTTGGAAAAGAAATTGCAGTGAGGAATATCCCATCTGCTGAGGAAGCACCCCCGAAATCTGAGGACACACTGGGTTTGTTGGCAGAGGTGCAGGGTCTGTGTGGTGCCAGTGTCCTGAAGCATCTTCAAGACTCCAGTCCTGGTGCCTGTGACATGCTCTGAGCCTGACACTGCCATGAGAAATTAGCTTGGAAAACGCTACTAACCTGGCAAAAGTTTCGATGTTTTTCAGCCTTTCTAGAAAGTCCTCCCTCCTCCAGCTGGGAAGGTTACATCCTTCAGATCCAGCTCCTTGAGCTCTCCTCTGCTAGGAAAAACTAAACCAACAAAAGGGAAAATTCAGGTTAGACACAGGGAAGAAATTGTTCCTTGTGAGGGTGGGCAGGCCCTGGCACAGGTTGCCCAGAGAAGCTGTGGCTGCCCCTGGATCCCTGGCAGTGCCCAAGGCCAGGCTGGACATTGGGGCTTGGAGCAACCTGGGGTAGTGGAAGGTGTCCCTGTCCTTGGCAGGGGGTGGAACTGGATAGGCTTTAGGGTTCCTTCCAACTCGAACCATTCTGGAATTCTATGCCCATTTTATGTATACCTGAGTCTGTTCCAGGAAATATTCCCCACACAAGCTCAGTGACAGCAGATGTGCTGCAGAGATGCTCCTGACTGCAGAAATCTAAGGCATGCATGGTCAAGATAGAAGTTGAATACAGAGCGAGTAAAAAGGTAACATTTCATCCTTTCATCTGCATTTGGTACAGAGAGGTCACAGAATCCTTAAGGTTGGAAAAGTCCTCAAAGATCATTGAGTACAACTGTTCCCCAGCAGTTCCAAGGCCACCATTACCCCATGTCCCAAGTGCCACATCCACATGGCTTTTAAATTCCTCCTGGAATGGTGATGCCACCACTGTCCTGGGCAACTGTGCCAGGGCTGGACAACCCTTTGCATGATGAAATTTTTCCCAGTATCCAATCTAAACCTCCTCTTGTGCAACTTGAGGCCATTTCCTCTTGTCCTGTCCCTTGTTCCCTGGGCAAAGAGGCCAACACCCAGAACACAGAGTTTGCAGTGGTCCCTCAAAGAGAAATATTCATTTCACCAACCCAAGTAAAACTGAAATAGTGAATGTGCTTGAGCAGGGAGGGAGCAATGTCAGTCCATCTCTGAATGCTGAAAGAAGTAGCACATGGAACTGCATATCTGCTGACAAGATTTATTTACCTTAGAGAAAAGCAAAATACAGTGGCTTTATTTAATGACAAAAAACCAACTTGTGCATTAATAGGCCCAATACAGCATTATCAATATTATACAAAGGTTCTGAAGAAACACTGGCTAAAGTATAGACAGCTGTGGCAAAGTGTGACACGGAGGACAAACTTCAGCCTGGACAGAAGTGTCAGGCACTTGTACCAGGTTGCTCTATCCAAATATTAGGTAAATTCTTGGTATGTTACCACACAACATCTCTGGTGAAACTGGAGAAGAGAGGGATGAGACAAGTGTTGTAAGGAGTATAATAAACTGTCAAAAACGGAGATGAGAGCACGCTGTACTGATGGAACAAGTGAACTGAAGGGAGGTTACTGGAGGAATTCTCAGTATCAGCTGTGGGATGGCTGCAGTTAACACTGCCTCTACCATGCTGCTGCTAAATGTGGAATCATTTCTATCCAAATTGCCTGAGGCACAGAGTTAAAAGACATCATCAGTACCAGGAAGATCAGAATATCATACCTGAGGAAATGACCTACAAACCACAAGATGACTCAGGGACTAATACAAACATCTTACTACAGTCACTGATGCTGTGTAGGGCACTCATGACTCTTTCTGATGAATTCTCTGCTCAACTGTGTTTGAAACAGATTAGTTCAAAGTGGGATAAGTGTGGAAAACAGGTGCAAAGGCTGGTCAAGATCCAGGAGACATCATGACAACAGAGGTATGGAGTAAATGAAAGGTCAACACTGGCAAGTGTGGCCAGGAATAAGGAGGGAAAGATTTCTAAGGATCATGTCAGTGGGGTTCACAAACAGGACCCCAAGAGGAGTCCCAAAAGTCTGAAGCTGCAGCCTCATTAGGTTAAAAACAGCTATAAAATGAGGCTGCTTGCTCTCACTTATGGGAAGCTCAGCTCTCAAAAGGGAGAGAGACTTAATCTCAAAAACCTGATAAAAACAACACTAAATATGGATTATTCAGCAGGGGGAGGAAAGTGCTGGAAGATGGGACAGACTTAGCAAGCACTTAGAGCTGAGTAGTGTGTTCTCTGCTGATAAAGTTGTGGCTCAAGCTCTATTCCCCATTTCCTAAACACCTTGAGTGAGTACACATTTCAGAGGAACCACCAGATGCAAAAGGCACTGCATGTTAGACAGGATTTCCATCCCCTAGAAAGAAGACAGCGCTGAACGAGAACCACCTCTGAGACCAGCAAACGCCTGGATTACTAGACATTGTTATCTTTAGATTTAAAACAATGTTCTGATTTGGAAAATCCAGGTCAGTTTGAGGGTTGCAGGGTAAATCATAAACCAGGTGTGTGAGCAGTTACTGTGCCTGCCATAAACACAACGGCTGAGCCATAGGGGCAGACCCTGAGGATCATATTCAGTTGGTGCTTGATCTCTCTTATCCCACTGGTGAAACTGGATTTTTACTAAGTATTGTGATGGAGATCCTTGTTCCAATCCACACAGGCACACACACACCTACATGCATTCAGGCAGGCAGTCTCATAAACTTTAACTACATACAGAAATTCCCATATTGCCTCTTGGATATGCTCCAGCTCATGAAGGGGTGCTGGTGGATGATCAGTACCTGCCTGGTACAAAGCCTTCTCTTTTCTCCCCGGGTCGAGGGCTGTCATGAGCTGCCCTAATGCCTTTGCAATAAAACTCATCAAATTCCCCCAGTATAAAGTAACGAGCTGTAGCCTTTCTACCAACCTACATCTGCTGTTTACAGCAGGCCAAGAAAACAACCAGTGATGTCAACTCTTCATTTTGTTCCTCAGATCATCAACTCTCTGAAAATAACAAAATCTGAAAAGCATATGGACCTTCTCATAAAAACAACAAACATACAAACAGAACCTCAGATGAGTTTCCCAAGTCAGCAGGATCTGTCTGCTAATTATTACAGTACAGAGGGACCGACCATCCTGTAGCCAGAAATTACCCAAGAAGAGGCCTGAGTTCTTCCCCCAGGCTGGGCTGTTTGGACACACTGAACTCCCTCATTTCTGGGGATAATGTTTGGGGTTTGGCTGCCCAAAGCAACACAGCCACAAGACCTAAAAGGCTAGATTTAGATTAGATATTGGGAAGAAATTCTTCCCTGTGAGAGTGGGGTGGCCCTGGCACAGGGTGCCCAGAGAAGCTGTGGCTGCCTCTGGATCCCTGGAAGTGTCCAAGGCCAGGCTGGATGGGGCTTGGAGCAACCTGGGATAGTGGGAGGTGTCCCTGCCCATGGCAGGGGGTGGAACTGGATGGGCTTTAGGGTCCCTTCCAATCCAAACCATTCTGGGATTGTGTGATAGCAGGGCACTTGTGACGGATGTTGGGGACTGCCTTTACCCTCACCATCATGCTTGTGCCTCTCACATGTAGACAGTGTGGGCTCTGCAGAGACAGGGAACTCATCTCTGGCTAAGGAGTCCTTGAGGAGATATTTTGACCCACACAGAGAGAAATACAGATAGATGAATGGTATTGGGTCTGGAGAAAGCAGGCTGGAAAAAAGGGGAGAGAAATATCTGTAGCCACAGATGATTTTGACCCTGGAGTGCTCTCTCCTGCACCAATCCCCTCAAAGCCTCCAAGGAAATGTGTCCATGGGGGATGAGAGAATGGAGACGAGAAGAACACAGCATCCTACACAAACACAACCTTCCCTCCAGACCTGCCAGGCCTGCTCTCTCCTCATCACAAAGGGCAGAGAGGAATGACGTGAAGCAACAGGGCAGTTACCTTCAGCAGATGGGCCCCCCATGCACTGTGTCTGTGCTCCGAGCTGCTGCCAGCCCCTTCTTCCAGGGAGAGGATAGAGCTCACCTCCCCATCCAGAAAAAAAAAAGTAGCATCTGTGGGAGAAAGACATATGTCTGGCCTCCACCGTGAACCCTGCGCCTGGCAGGAGAACGCGATGCTGATTCCAGCCCCAGCTTTTCATTCCTGTTGTAACAGTCATAAACGCCTGCTGAAACCTAAGAAGAACAAGACTGTAATCCTAATAAAACAACATTCTGGAACCCTGAAAACTAGATGGAGGCTTCTCAGGCCAACTTTAAAATTATATTCGCTTTTCCAAGAGCTGCACTTTGTGTGTGCCGGCGGGATGGCCGCTGGCAGGCTGACCCCAATGGGATGGGGGATTTCAGCAGCGAAAGGACAGGAGGCAGTTCTGCAGCACAGCAGCCATCCTGTCCCAAAATATAGAGAGAATCTCCCAAGCCCAGGCTCTCAAGGTCCCCTCCTGAAGGCAAGCCTTGATCTTTTTTCCCCAAATCCAGCCTTCTTTTCCAGATGCCCTGAAAGCCCGACTCCAAAGAGCAGGAACAGGCTGTGCTTGTTTGAAGGCAAAAGCTCATGCAAAGGCACAGCTTTCCATGCTGAAATCTTTCCCTTCCTTTTTTGGAGTGTGGTGTTGAACAGAAGCCATGGGACTTGTGCACCTCCACCCCCAAATTGAAGAGCAGGAGGAAAGGGGGTTCAGCTTTCCCTCCTCTCCATCATGCAGCTCTCTAGGGACACAATATATGTTGTGCTCCCTTGCTGGCATGCCTCCAACATGGCACTACATCGACTGGTGCTTCTCTGTGGACCTTAAACACTGACCAGCACTGAGCCCAAGGGTGGCAGGTCCTCAGTAACCATCAATTTGCATCCTTCTCCTGGCATCTGTAGAGCTGGAGCTGCACCAGCCAAGAAGCTGCTCTCTGGAACATCGAGCTGTGCCAGCCCTTTCAGAGAGAAAACCCCTCTGTTGGTAACTCTTGTGATTTTACTGCAAATCTTCCCTGATGTTACGTGAAACCCAAGTTCCTGATGTGTCACTCCATCCAGCACTTCCATTTTAAGGAAAAAAAAATTCTGTGGTCTTTCTGGTCTTAAAGAAAACACATCCCAGGAGGTGGCCTGAACACATGCTAAAGGCTAAAAGTAGCATTCACAGAATAAAAACTATCCCATGATTTTTAAAAGGTTTTTGCAATTCTGGGGGCCTGACCTGTGATCTGGGGAGTGACAGGTTATAGAGAACCCAACAACTGATTAGGCAAGTGCACTGTCTGATAACAGGTATTGGTTGTTGGTGGTGGAAAGCATGTGACAGCTCCCTGATCAGCTCTGTGGGGATGACATGAGTCAGTCCCTGCAGGAATAGCACATTGGAACTGCAAACGCCCACAGGGCACTAGTAATATTTATCTGGCAAACAGCATTTTCTATCATCACATTGTCTTAGAAGCATCAATTAATTAACTCACCAGTGAAGCAGGAAATGTTTTTCCAGGCTGAGGAAACTGTGAAGGTGCAGAGAGGCTCCATATCCCAACCCCAGGCCAGGGAGGCTGTCAGGGTCAGGGCTGGCTATTTAACAGCTCAGCACTTCAGCAGAGGATGAGCTTCCCCAGTAACCCCATTCCCACCGATACACCACAAAAAGCAGCCAGGATTTCCAAAGAGCTCAGCGTGCCCGTGTGCACCACAATCTCATCACCACTGTCCTGGTGGAAAATGAAGGGCTGAAAATCTGCTCCCAGGCCACAAAAGGCTGCTCTTGGTGCTGACACTGAGGCCCTCTTTGGACTTGGGTGAATCACTTCACACCCACATAAACATACACAGCTACACAGCTCCTCCCCACGCCACAAGACGCGTCCTACTCATGACATTCAGATCGCTCTTGACTTCCCAACTTGGCCCTGACTGTGGGTGGTGAATTCTTAGAAATCTGGTCCTGAGCTATTTTGGATTGGCCCTGCAGAGCACAGAGACCGACACACCTCAGCTCTCATGTGCATTTAGTGCTGCACAAGAGGGGGCAGATCTCAACTGATGCACAGGAGCCTCAAGCATGGAAGAAAGAGGAAAGATCTGCCCACATTAATGCACTGTTCCTCATTTGGTTTGAGTTTTGCTGAGTGCAGCCTTTAATCTCTGCTGAGTGGAGTTTTTTGTGGAGGGGAAGATTTGGAAAGAAATCAGTGGACAACATCATAGATCAAAGTCATAGCAGGTATTATAGCTGGCCATAAAAGAGAGAGCATCTCTGAGTGCAATGCTCAGATGGAGGAGATTGAGCTCTCAGAGCCTTTCACACACTAGTTTTCCCACTTTAGCCAATATAGGCATCTCCCCTGTGCTTCTTCCTCAGGATCCCTTCAGCAATGGGATATATAAGCTGTAGAAGTCACATTTCACTTCCAGATCAGCAAAGTAGAACATTGTGTGGTATTTCAGTCCACAGAGAAGGAGGAGAGAGCGAACACTTTGCACTTAAATAACTAAAAGCTTCTAGTGTGACACAAAGGCAAACTTCACTAACCTTTAATTTTCCCCACTTCTTAACGGCACACAGATCCAATGAAATCAAATGAGATAATCCCAGCCTGGTGCAGCCTGGAAGCAGAGGTGAAAACCTCCCAGAGCTCACGCAATCAGAATAGAGCTCGGACATTGTCGACTTCCCCCCTCAACTATTTCCAAATAAAACACTTTTGTTGCTTGGCTGCTCCTGCCAAATGAGTTAACAATAAAAGAAGGAACTTGCAAAGCTTCTATCCACAGGAAAAAAAAAAAAAAGTGAAAAAAAAAAGGAGGAAAAAGAAGTTAAGGAACTTTAAGAAAAAAACAAAACAAAAGGAAAAAGCTCCAAGAAACTATAGGGCAGATCCTCTGGCTGGAGTAAATCAGCACAGACCCAGCTCTGTTGCTTTACCCCAGGCAAACTGTGGGCCTGGTGCTATTCTGCATTTCTCAGGGGCAGGGGGTGGTCTCCACTGGAAGATTGCGACACTGCAGGATACTTTTCCATATTAAAAAGGCGCTTTTTAGCGTTTTGTCTATTGCCAGGTTTTGGGTTTATTGAGGACTCATTTGGCAGAGCCATCCTGGAAGAACAATACAGATGTTTTATGGAGAAATAAACTGGGACTTGGGCTGGATTCTTTCAGTGCTGGATTCCACCTAATTTGGAGGGAGAAATGGCTCTTTTAATGAAGGGTGCAATCAAAACCTGTACGAAAAGCCAATATGCCCTGGGCAAGTGGAGCAGGAGATACACTGCCCCTCTCTGCTGCCCAGTAAATTCTGGTCTCTTTAGACCAGCAAAAGCCTCCCAGAAAGGGTAGAGAACATCCTTTTTCAGCCAGGGAATCAGAGCACCACAGCTTTCCCTCTGCTGAATCTCTTGGAGGGAAGTGGTGACCTCTCAACAATGGGTCTTTACAGACTAAATCTTCCCCATCTTCATAAGAAGCTGATCCTGTGGAGCCACCTGGCCTTTGTGAGTTCTCCCTCATCAAGGATCCACAGTCATGTCCTTAATTATCACCATTCTTAAATGGCAGCTTCTGGAGCACCTACAGATGATGTAGGCACTTCTTCACTAATGCAAGATTGCAAGGGAAGGGTTGAAAAAGCCTTACTCCCCACTCAGAGGCAGGTTGGGCTCACTTCCCTACAAGAAAGGTGATGCCAGATGACTGGGAAATCCAGGTTTATTGCTAATTGTCAGCTACACGGTGTAGAGTGCCCCTTAAATCATGGCAATTGTCATTGACAGAAGAAAGTGCTTGCCACCCTCCAGCGATGCTAAATAGTCATTGTCCTTTAGGTCAGATCAAGCTAGAGGAAAGCTGCAGGCTAAAAAGCCTTTTTTTTATCTTTTCTTTGGCTTCTTCCTTACTTCCCATTACGCAAATTTTGCTCTTTACATCAACCATGCCTTCAGATCCTTTTTTTTTGTGGAGCTGAACACTTCAGTTAGCAAAGCGAAGGAAGAGAGACTTGAGTGTTAAACTGACATGCCCTCCCAAGGGTTATTAAATGTGGCCAGATGTGCTGGGCTATGCTAAAGAAATCTTCACAGGGGAAGACTCCAGAAGTGAAATACTGGAACAGAATTTACACAAATTCCCAATCACAGTGTTGCAGGTACCAGAAAATAACATACAGCCTAAGCAGCTCCAGGGCGTCGAGAGTTTGCAAATCAAGGGGTTGGCTGATAGGAAGAAAAGGGTTTTTGGGAATTGCTTTGGGCCAGCATCTAGCAAGGCAGATTAGGCTGGCTCTGATCCAGCAATGCCCTTAAGCACATGCTTAGCTTTAACCCTGAAGGAGCCACTGGAATCAATGGAAACATCAGCACCCTCGTGTCTCACAGACATTCAAGACAGGTTTGTGTGGTCACAGCAGAGAAATGAGCCCCCCTTACCAGGCAGAGGTTTGTTTCTCCGGCACCTGCTCAGGCTGTGTGGGGTCAGTGCATCAGGCTACCTGCAGGGACAGAAATCTCCTATTCCAAAACTGTTTCTAACTTCTCATTTATTTTCCTCTCTTTTGAAGTCAACAGCCAACTCTTCAAAACCACCTGTGAAATTCTGTAGGAGTGGTTGGAGACATTCCTGCTGGCTCCTCCAAGCCTGGATTTCACTGACATCTCTCTCTGCTTCTCTCTCAGTTTGTTTTTTAAACAGCACATGGGGTTTTTTTGACCTGTCTTGAGAGACTCAATTTTGAGGATAGATGGATTTGTTTAAGGTGGAGCTTCTCAGCTCTGGACTAGAAATGGCTACATGTAAAGCAATGATGGAAGGTCCCTCTGAGCCCTGTGGAAAGCTTGTTCTGGGGGTACAACAAGGGATACAATAAAGACAAGGAGTTAGTTTTGCCTAGCAGCTGAGAATAACAGTGCTGTTATTTATCCATTACTGCTACTCTAGACCTAAATACTTGATTTTTAATGACCAATGACAAGGATAACAACAGTGGGTTAATATATTCCATTTCCTATTTATCTGATAAACTGATAGCCAGTCATATGCTGTGCAATATGCCATTTTTGGCCATGCCTTCCTTTGTGGTCTCTGTTTGCATTTGCATTAACCTGGGAGTATTAATCAGGTCATGTAGACACCCAGGAACATAAACCAACTCAAACACCCAAAAGATACACACCACACTCAGAATCAACACACAGAAACCACAGGATGGAGTGCAGTGTCCATTAACTGAACCAGATTAATCACATACACACCAAGGGAGGCCAAACATAAAACATCTGATTCTCACCAGCCTCTAACTATACAAACCCAAGTAAATACTAAAGCACCCAGAGGCATGACTGGCCTCCTGCCCCTACCACATATTCTGTTAACCCCCCTTGGAAACAAGGCCATGAACAGGTTAAGGAATTACTGCCCACAAAAAGACTTCTGATATGACCACTCCCTAGGAAACCACCTCCAAAGTCCATATTCTCTAAGCCCAAGTGTTATAATCCTTTCCACAAACATGTCAAGCTTGTTCTTATAAGCTTCCCTTAAGTCACAAACCTTCCTCTGATTTGAACCCAGTATACTCAGACCAATGTAATCATAAAATCATAGAATATAATCAGTTGGGTTGGAAAAGCCTTCTAAGATCATCAAGTCCAACCATTCCCCCAGCACTGGCAAGGCCAACATTAACCCATGCCCCAAGTGCCACATCCACATTCCTGTTAAATCCCTCCAGGAATCCTGTTAAATCCCTCCACCACTGCCTTGGGCAGCCTGTTCCAGTGTCTGATCATCCTTTCTGTGAAGAAATTTTTTTATGACATCCAATCTAAAATTTTTACCCATTTAGCCTCATGTTCTTTACCTTACATGGCTTATTTTCCTCTCTGATGTTCCCTGTCCTGATGTTTAGATGTACAACCATCACTCTTCCTCTCAGCTTTCATTTTCTAGGTTAAAAATGTAGCTCTTCCATTCTTCTCCCTAAAGACAAGCTCTTCCCTCCCAACATCTCCACCATCTTTTTCTGTAAGCAGCCCAGGTCAAACTCACACCTCAGGAACATGAGGACCAGAATGATCCATAGGATGCCACAGTTCCTGGCATAGTTATCTTCTCCTGGAAGAAATACCTCCTGGGATCTACGAAGGTGTGCATACCTTTTTCAGAGCCCATCCCATGAATTATCCACACATTTTTCTCCTTTGTCATCTACACATGATGAGTCTCTGCAGTGGAAATTCTTATTACTCCCTAAACTCGTGACATTGCATTTTTCAGTACTGGATTTCATCTCTTTGCTATTATTCCAGTCTTCAAGGTCATCCAGTTCTCTCTGCATGGCACGTCTCCCAAGTCTGTGTCATCAGCGGGCTTCAGCAACATGCTATGTTTTGTGCCAGGGTCATTCATGAAAATATTAAATAAGATCCATCCCCAAGAAAAATCCTTGCAGAACTCCACTCATACCCAGCCAGACACTTTCCCATGCTACTTGTTGTCACTCAGTCAGTTCATCTGAGCACTACTCGTTCAATCTCCATTTTTATGTGTTAAACATGTAAACAGCACATCATCAAACTATTAGGAAAAGGTTCTTCATCCAAATAAAGCCTCACCCTTGCAGAGAAAGATTGTTTGAACTCTCCCAGACCAACTTTTCCCAAATAAAACAGCTCAAAGGGGCCCTGAGCAACCTGGTCGACCGGAAGGTGAAAGCCAAACCATTCTAGGGTTCTGTAGTGAGCAAGTTGTCATATGACAACCAAGATACAATGAGGATGGCTCTGCTTGCTGGTAGGTGAGATCTTACACCTGCTCAACTTATTGAGAAGAGTCAGGTTCCTAAAAGCTGTTAGGCCATTGTGCATTAAAATTAACACTGTCAAATTAATGTTGTTAAAGCATGAAGCAAGTACTGAGTTACTGTAATCTTTCCTAATGGAATAACACTGTTCCAGAGAGGCTGGAGAACATGGTTTAGTGGTGAACGTGGTGGTGGTGCTGGGTTGAGTTGGGATTGGTGATCTCAGAGGACTTTTCCAACCTTAATGATTCTATGATTCTATGATGCCTATGCACACAGATGGCTTTGTGTATTAGTATTCTATTATTGATAAAATCCACCAACTGCAGTACACACTTGTGCCTCTTTCTGTCTCAGGCAGGGGGAAAAAAAATGACATCAGTCCAAAGGGAATAAAGGTTATGTTGCTTTCCTTTGATAACACTGGGAAACAAGCAGCTCGCCATTCAGGATTCGTTGGTATTCGGTGTAATAAACACACTTCCTGATGGATGCATGTGCTTACAACGAGCACTGTACAGAAATGACACTGCAATTTAGGAATAAGACAAACACGAGTGATGGAGTTCAAAGCCCCACCGCACTCGCTGGGCTTGTGTTTGGTTTGCTGTTTTGTTTTGAGCCGACTCTCCATGCCCGAGAAAGCTGGGATCGCCTCGAGGGTCGCCCCAGCTGAAAAGCATCTGCAGTGATCCCCGCTGACCTTTCTCTCTGATAGCACCCTGCCTGCCTTTTAACAGGGGCCTGAACCAAGTCAGAGGTGAAACAGATAAATGACTGAAGATCCAAATGTTTTCTCAACAGGCAAGTTCCCACACGCTCAATTTTCTTTTCCTCCATGAAGAACAAGAAGGGAAAAAAATTGCAAGTGATTAGCTAATGAACATCTGGTTTGCTTTATTTGGGCTTCCTTGCAGCCAGGGGTTGCATTTACTAATTTTTATTTCCTACTAAAAACAAAAAAGAGCTTTATTTTGGTTTTTTTTTCCAAAGCCTGTAGAGGAGAGACTCCTCACAAGTGTGGCCGTTCTTTCCACCACTGTGATTACCTGGCCCACATGCCACGTCCTGTGTGGTTACCTTCTGTCCTGAACTTTTCATGTGGTTTGACATGTCTTTAATTTAGACAATCAGACCACGTCTAACCTGAAACAAAAACACTCTTTGGAGATCTTGAGCCCTTTTTGAATCCTACAGATGTCAACCCAGCGGGATGCAAATGTTAATTATATGTGTAAAAAGGGTCGATGTAATTACATAGTAAACACAAATATTATCTGATGTAAATATAGACTGATTGTGCTCTTGCGCCGCTGACTGCTAAAAATAGCTGATTTAAGGCCCAGCTCTGCACTGATTTCAGATTTGAGCAGCACCATTGATTCTCATTGACTTGCCTGTGCTCACTTCAGTTCCTGAATTCATCTCTACTTGTTTATTTTTCAGGGTTTTCACCAAACTGAACACGTGACCCCGCATGGGAATAATCAGAGATGGGATTTCTGAACAAGCAAACAATGATTTAAAGATCTGTTCTTCCTCCACCTCATAGAAATCCAGTTTTCCAAGAAGGCTTAATCACACACCTCAATTTCCCCAACCATTTCAGAGCATTTCAAGCAGGTTCCCAAAATCTGTTGCTGCTTTGGGGAGTTACAGCCTTTCTTTGCATGGTCAATTCATTTCAGAGGCAACTATGAGACTAATTTTCACTGTTTACTGTTGCCCAGCACTGAACCAGGGGTTAAGGAAATAAATTGCCAGCCATAAACCCTTTAAAAACATGGCTTAGTTTCTTCCTCCCACTCCCACAGATTTACCTCACACTGACTTTGCCAGCGAGTTGCTCACTCCAGTCTGTCTTCACTGCAGTCACAAAGGCCCTCAAGCCTTGATGGCACATTTTTATTCAACAGACTTAACTCCAAAATTGTTGAAATCGCCATTTATGGCAACTCTTGGGGCCTGATCCAGAGCAAAGCTGCAGCAGTGTAAATCTGGAGGGACACTCACATGACACTTGTAACTGATATCATACCCTGCCCCAGTTTATCACCCCCATCTTTATCGTTCAACCAACTTGTTCTCTAGAGAAGGATCATAAACCCACAGGTAATTGCAGGATGGCCACACAGACAGTAAAAAGAAAAACCTGCAGATGGGTAGTTCAAAGACAGATTTCTCAAAAAACACCAAACCACTGAAAGGAGCCAAGCTGGGTCTCATTTGTGATGTACTGAGCATCTATAAGTTTATTTAAAATCAGCAATAGCTGCAATATGCAACTCCTATCAAAATCAGACATTTACCCACAACTGTGGCTTTTGAAAGACGTGATTTACTTCAGAAGTGAAGAAGAAATAACAGGGCTTTTAGACAGACTAATAAATGTATGGTCCAGAGACTTTTCCAGTAGCATATTTATTGTCCAAGCCCTCCAGTCAGCAGCACACTTAATTTTAAGCACATGCTTAAGTGTTTTACTGAACAAAGCTGAAATGTGGACCCACCAGGCAGCTCAAGAAAATCACTTTCACATCACGAGCAGTGATAGCAACCCAGCTTTTTACCATGCTAGGCACAATCCAAGCTCAGAAGCAGCTCTTCCTGGAATCTAATCAAGAACAAAGCAACCCTGGGGAGCAAGAAGGGTTTTCCTGACTTCTTAGGCTGTCCCATATGACCACCCATGCTGGGTGATCCAGCATGGAGCCCTGGAAAGGCTTCACCCAGTGTGCAGGGCACAAGCTTTAGGAGCAGGTGGTGGTAGTGACATACAGGAATGAAAAGGATGCAGGGTTAGGCAAAGCTACAACAACCACACTGTTACACCAAATAATTTTATGCACCTGACAGTGCTAATACACATCTGACAAGGTTAGAGGCCCACCAAAGTCTGTATATTACCTGCACCATGTACCCCAGCTCCCTTGTCCAGGAGACAAGGGAAAGGTCCAGGGTGACCACAGACATAACAGGTGTGTAAAATCCTTCTTGCCTTGTTGTAGCCACTGGGTTAATATCCTACTCCAAGGTTTTTGTCTGGAAAAGGGGCTGCTGGCACCTTTAAAAAGGGACTGATGGTCATCTTTAAAAGAGAAAGGAAAAGTAAAAATTATATTTGTTATTTTATAGGGAGTGTGGCATCAAAATGTGTCAGTCAGAAGAGGGCAGGGATTATTTTGATAAATTATCACCCACAGTGCTAAACACTAGAGAAGCCACATAAAATTATCTCTAATTGAAGGGTGGATTCTCTGGTATCCACTTAGATTACAGCATGTTCTAACCTTTTCCTGCTTTCCTGCTCTCTGCCATCTTCTAGTCTAGTAAGGGTTGAGCTTAGCTTTCCCTGTGCTGGGAGGAGGAATTAGAACTCTCTCTAAAGACTGGCCATATAGTTGTATAAAAATTGCTAAAACTGAGTAATTTTGAGATTCTCTCACATGTGAGTGAAATTGGCCCATGGATAGAGAGTGATGGGGGCAAAAAGCAGGAACAGGGACCCACATACCCAAACAGTCCAACCGAGCATGGCTGCATTAATCTTTCTCTCCCTTTAGGAGATCAGACTAAAAACAACAACCTCACATTGTCTCATTGCAGCTTCTTGCTCATTTAACACAAGAGTCTGTGACATATCAGGTATCGGGTTGTGCTTGGAGGACTTGGTCATGCCAAAGTTCATGCCAGGCTCCATTCACTTGCACCAGAAAAGCAGCTCTTTATGTTCACAAAGAGGTTCAGAGCATGTGCTGCAAGAGCAGATCTTTTTTCTGAGCAAGCCATGGCCAGCATGCCAGACCTGCAGAAATCCTGTGAACATTCCAGCACCAGCCTGGGCCCCTGCAGAGCCCATCTGAGCCTTCTGACCATTTTCCCTGTTAACTTTTAGGGACCCCTCAGGAGAGGTCTGCAAGTCCCCAAAAGAGGCATCAGCTAAAAAGCACCATTCTCTGTGCTCCAGAGCCCATTTACAGCTGCCTCGGGTCTGCCCTGGCTTGGAAAGCCCTGCAAGACTTGGAGGCTGCTCAACATACCCCACATACCCCACACTCTGCCTGAGCTTTGAGCCTGCCTCCCACAGGTGAGCACCAATCACAGAAGATAAATTCCCCAGGACCAGTGATGTGTGTAACTACGGGAGGGGATGTCAGCCCTTTCCTAGGAGCTACAAAGCAAGAGTTTTGTGTGCTGTCCTGGTCCTCCCTTTCCTTGTGGAAAGACAAAGGGTTTGTAGTGTTCTACAGCTGTTGTAAGAGTTAAGGAGAAAGCTGGTAGTTCCACTGGGCAGTAAAATGTCATCCACCAACACCTGCATCCATAGAATCAGCAAGGTTGGAACAGCCCTCCAGGAGCACTGAGTCCAACCATTCCCCAGCACTGCCAAAGCCACCACTGACCCATGTCCCCAAGTGCCACATCCATACAGCTTTTAAATCCCTTCAGGGATGGGGACTCCACCACTGCCCTGGACAGCCTGTTCCAATGCCTGATCACCCTTTTAGTGATGAAATTTTTCCTAATAACCACCTGAGTACCCCCTCCTGTCAGGGAGTTGTGCAGAGCCACAAGGTCCCCCCTGAGCCTCCTTTGCTCCAGGCTGAGCCCCTTTCCCAGCTCCCTCAGCCACTCCTGGTGCCCCAGACCCTTCCCCAGCTCCGTTCCCTTCCCTGGACATCCAGTTTAAATCCATGCAGAACAAGGACAGCACAGAGGTACATGCAGAGCTTTAAGAAGATTAAGCTAGATAAATGCAGGGGAGGAGCAATTTTATTTAGAAAGGCAACAAGAGACCTGGATTTTCATCGCTGCATAGTTGGAGTTCCTCTCCCCTCTCTTTAATGCTCATAGACCAGGACTCCACTGCAGTGGTACTGAAAAACACAGGACTAAAACCCAGTTGTTTCCCTCAAATACTCACAGCCTAAATAGTTTTTCTTTAGCAAGGAACATTTCAGTCCATAGGAGCCTCTATTTTCCTCAGCTGTTCTGAGGCAATCCTGACCCTGCCTGATTTTCCACATCACTTTCTGCATTGCCCACACGCCCCTGAAGCACATGGAGACTCACTGAGCTTTTCAGACATCACTTCCCAGAACAGAGGCAAAGTAAGGAAAAATCATCCTGCTGGTTCTGATGGCTCATGGATCAGAGCTTTATGTCCCTGCTCTGCACCTCAGCTCCCAGGGCCAAGGAGCCATCCCAGAACTCCCAGCCCCCATTAATGCCCGCAAAACTTAAAGATTTGCAGAGTTTACTTGCAAAGCCTTTTAGAAGCAGAGATGAGTAAACAAGAGTGAAAAGTTAAACAAAGGAAATACATTTATGCTTGTACTGTTTTCAAGTTTATGCAAACAATCCATTTCTAAAGCTGTCACTGACAGTCCTGGCACGTTCTCATTCCCCAGCTCAGAGTCATGTTGGAAACTGAAATCACAAGCATTTCTGAGATGCTTTGGGCAAAATACCTCCCTCAGCTCCCAGCTGAAAATCAGTGAGGTTGGCTGTGGCTACAGAGCCATGGCAACATCCTTGTGCCGTGATTCTGGAAGAAGAGGCAGAAGAGTCTGAACTTCTCTGGCCACAGCAGCTGTGGAAGAAACTGGAATAGAGATATCCAAATGAGTTATGAAGAGATCAGTTGAAGAAATAACAGCAGGAAACCATCAGGCAGAAAGAATTAGAAAATACTATTTTCTATCTGGTCAGGCAGTAAGTGGAGCTGCCATAAATGTAACCTTTTGCTCATGGCTTGACCAAGGGAAGGAGACCTGGAGAGCCTGCTCTCCGCCGGCACAGCCCACCACGCTCCACGTAGGAAGGGAGGACTCTCTGCTAGACCCAAGCAAAGGGTCAGCAAAGCCACAGCTTCCCAAACCATGTCCCAAGAAGCGGCATATGGGTTTGTTTCAAAGGGAAAAGCATGCACAAGCTCTGCTTCAGCTGGAAGACAGCACAGTTGCCATTCCGACGCCTCCTCACCCTCTTTCCTCCCCTCCATTCAGCTGCACAGGACAGCACGTTTAACAGCTGATCCATCTGGAGCAAAGCCTACAAAGTTAATTTCTAGCTTTGAGGTGGTTACTGGTAATTGTAGGTAATTTCAAATATAATTGCAATTGAGTTGAAAAAGCTCTGTTTGCAGTGTTTATGCTCATCACTCTAATTTAAGACCTAGAAAGCTGGATACGCTGCTCTTCAAATACACACCCATTTTTCATCTTCCTGATTTTACCACGAGCGATCATAAAAACAGCCCCAGCAAACCACAGTCTGCAATGCAAGGCAAATGTTTGAGAAGCTGCATATAAAGTTTCAAGCACAGCTGCTTGAAGGTTAACGACGGAACATGTTAATGATTATCAAATAGACAAGGAAAGCCGCAAAGCGCTTCCAACACAGAAATGCAAGAGCCCCTCAAAATAAATGGTGGCTAACCTTGTTTGGAATAATACTTCTCTTCAAAGCCATGGAACTGTTGCATGTCGCAAATATGTCCACATGTCGTTTTAATACAGGAATAATTACCCATGGCATGTTTGTTAGTGGAAAAAGCAAAGGTCTCCTATTACTTACACATAATAAAACCTGCATTGTTTACCATGAATGAGTTATATGAGAGTGGTAATAAATAAGTGTTGTAACAAACTTTGGTGCCCAGGCCTGCAAACTGTTCTTAATATCTGCAGTTTGGTAGCACCTAGAGGCCCTGCTAAAATCTGTGATGCTGAGCCTGCTGCAGAGCAAGAAACTGCCCCTGTTCTGAAACACAGAAAATATGGTATAGGTAAAAACATTCAACCCCCTGGGCAGGGTAAGTCAAAACATACAAGTATTTGCAGAAAGCTCAGCTGAGAGGGACACACTGCAGGTGGCCCTTCTGCTCCCTCTGGGATGTGCCCCATGGGTGCAGCCACGTGAGTGGAGAGCAGGAGCCAAGCAACCTTTGATTCTGCCTGGAGCAGATACTACCAAAGAGCCCACACCAAGCAAAGCTACTCCTGTGTGCAACTGCTCCCAGGCTGGGGACTGTAACATGACCATTTTGAACACCAGGATAAACCCTTGAAGTCGAAATCAACAGCTGCATGCTGGCTTATAGACACTTAAAATATCTGGGGTTTAAAAAATACATTTGGCTTTCTATAGTTGAAAAAACTACTTGGGAGTTTTAAGCTCTTTGGTGACTAAAGTCATATAGAATCACAGAATGGCTTGGGTTGGGAGGGACCTTAAAGACCACCTAGTTCCAATTCTCCTGCTATGGGGAAGTTTTATCTGCCAAATCTGTGCATGGATCAGAGAATCTCTGTTCATCTCTATCCAGTGTTAATCTCTGTCAAGATGGGCCTGCTTGAAAAAAACCATCCAAACCAAAATCCTTTGCTTGCTGTATTCTCAACTCATCAAACAAGACACTTTTAAAGCTGGAACTACTCAGGAAATTATTTGTTTCCCATGAAAACTTCAGAGGAATATTAAAAACCAAAAATTTTTTACCTTAACATTTTCCTACTTTTTGTTTTAAAATTTAAAAATATCTTTTCTTAAACTGTTTTTATTGGGTTTTGTCAGCCATTGGACCATCTGAGAATAGTTTCAGCAGCAAATTATCCATTCAGCTCTTCGGAGAGCATCACCTGTGTGAAGACTTGCTATTTAAATGCAACCCACCAAGGCAACCTTCTCTGCAGAATTCAGAAATGTTATATTTTAAAAACTATATCTAACTTGTCTGAAGAAAACTCCAAAACCTTGCTTTAGTAATGAAATGGACTTATTTTAACTTCTCAGCAGGTTGTTTCATGCAGCAAAAGAAGCAGCTGTGGGATTACTGGTAACACTGCACAGGATCTGTAGCTCTGCATCACTTGACCTGAGCCAGACGTTGCTCCCAGCAGTGTTTGCTCCTCCTTCATTCAACGCCTCAAAAATGCAGGGCCGTTTTCCTATTTATTTCTGTTTCTTCACTTAGGAAAAAGGAGTTTAGGACAATTTAAGACCATCACCTAAAGCCCGAGCAAAATCCCAGTACCTCCTTGCTAGATAAAAGGGTTTACTTAAGATGAGGAGCTTTAAGGAAAAACTAATGACCAAATAGAAAGAGAAAAATTCAAGTAAATTAATTTCATGGCAGCCTTGCAAGGCTCCTTTAGACTTCTGCAGATGGAAGTCCAAATGATTGCTCTAAAATAATGCCCTGATCTCACAGGCATCAAACAAATCCAGGTGATTTGCCCTTCTCCAGCCACTTGGTTTGATGTGTTAGACCCACAACCCTACCCAACCATCTGGTAAATGTGGAAAAAGGAAAAGCTGAATGACCAGGATCAATGGTGGTGGGGACCAGGACTTCAGATTTATCAGCAGAACCTCAGCACTTCATTGTCACTGAACTCCAGTTTCTGCAGGCACTGACCATGCCACAGGAAGGAAACCTCCAGCTCCTGACAATTATTTTTACTCTGTTTTTCCAGACTTCCAAAATTTTTGCTGTGCTATCAGTGACTATAGCATCCTTTAAGGCTTTACTGAGGAGGCAAAATAATAGGGGGGCCTCAGAAACTTGGTAATCAAAGGCAGATGCATGCAAGACATTACACTCAAGCTCTAAGAATAACCATTAATTGCTTGTGTGGGTCAAAAAAATTAGCTCCCATGAAAAATTAATATCTAAATGAAGACTAATGAGAGGCTGGTTAAACGTAGCAGAGAAATAACAGTAAGGGAGAAAAAATTAGGACCCTGATTCTAAGTGCCTGGAGTAACCAAAAGTGATGGTGAAGCTGAGACTTGAAGTCTGATCCTTCAGACAGGGCTGGACATGTTTATTAGTTCAGTCCACGGGTCACCTTTTTGTTACTTAGGGGTGTCTGGAAAAGCCTCTGTTGTTATTCAAGTTGAAAGGGCAGCAGGACCACTGAGATAAATAAGAGTCTTTCCCTGGGAGGACTCTGGAACAAGTTGGCAAGAAAAAGTATGGAAAAGGGATTTTTCCTGCCAATGCTGTGCATACTGAATGCCCCAGAGATACTCCTCCAGGAACACAGAGAGCAGTGCTTTGAACAGATTGCCTGCAGCTCATCAGTCTGTTTTCCCCCTTTATAGCACATGCTGTCTTCCCATGCAGGCTGGAGGCACTTTTGCATAGCCTGTGACCCAAGCAATAACCTCGATGCATCCACAGGAGTCTAAGCAGAGCAGAGAAAAACAGCCAGAGCTCACCCACCCTCCAGGTTCACATCTTTGCCCGGGCTGGCATCAGGTTTAGCTCATGGTGATAAACTTGGTTGGAAGTAAAGTTTATAAACTCAGTTGTTGAGACAAATTTGAAGCTCCCAGCCTGCCAAGCCCTCAAAAGAAAGGCAGAAGAGATCTGAACCTACTGTAAGAGGTACAGCTCTTCCCCTTCTAAGTTACAGTAAAATGCAGGGCAAAAGTATTCCATCCCAAAAACTGCAGTTACTCCTGCCAAATACCAGCCAATATAAATAAGACTGCACTTCTTGATCTCTGGGTAGCAATTAGACCTGAAAGATGGTCTCATGTTATGCCCTTCAGCATCCCAGCATGGCTGAGGCAGCAGCAGCTCAGGAGCCTTGCTCAGCAGTGTCTTGCTTTATGCTTTGGGGACTGAGAGCATCACAACCCCACGAGATGGGAAACAGCCCCCTGCCCACGTGTGGAAGGGAAGATCTGTCAGCCAGATGCCTGGGACAGAGATGGCTGGAGATAATCTGGTACCATGCACATTTCAGGGAGATCTTACTCTTCCACAGAGAAGTATGAAACCAGCCAGGGAACTTACTCTTCTCAGGAAACCTTCCCATTTCCGTCCTGCCATTGGTCTGTGAAACAGGGCATGGGTGGGTAATCCCCACCGGGCACCAGCCAAGTTCCCAGACTTCTTTCTCAAATGCTTTGCATTTCAATGTGCACATTGGAATACCAGCAAAAGGACCTTTCTTGGTAGGTGTTCTTCTGTTCCTGGAACTTGGCAAAGGGGCACTCAGTGATGCTGGAGATGCTCTGGTGTTCCACAGGTCAACAGGCAATGTGAAATACTTGGGAAAAATGCAGCAAATGCAAGGCCAAGATAAAGTATTTCTGGCCATGAAGATCAACCCTAATCTTCGTAAAATGCCAGTCAACAACAGCATTGTTTATTACTACCAGCTATAGTCCTGCTGGTACTTTCGAGCTGAGAAGTGGTTCTGATTCATATTTCATCTGTTCTGCATCACAAACCTCCATCCTTTTGCCTACTGCTCCAGTGAAGAAACTTAACTCCAGTATTTCATATTCAACCCATAATATGTGGGATTCTCTACTCATCTTGAATCAACCTTAATACCTTGCACTCAGATTTGGTGTTTATTGCCATTTCATAGAGTATTGCATACATACACTTGAATTATAGATTTGATTTGAGGTGATTCTTGTGTCTGTTAATCCAAACATTTGTATTTACTGTGAACTCTGAGACATCTGATGTGGTTACCGGTTTTGATTCAGTGACTGAAGCTGTATAAATAGAAGGCTCTTTCCCAAACTACAGTTTGATTCCTTCTCTGAAGTCACATTTGTATGTGTATTGTTAAGCACCTCATTTTTTGGCACTGTCTTCTAAAACTGATCCTCGTGGTCCCTTCCAACTCAGGACATTCTATCATTCTATGAATTCATTCCCTTAAAACACTGCAAAGCAAAAAGGAATTTAATTCCTGGCTAACCAGGTTAAAGACCTTTGTTTGAACATAAGATTTCTGTCCTGAGGAACCACGATTAAAATGAAATTTTCAAAAAATCTGCATTTAAGCCTCAAAATCAAGCCAATTAAGGAAAGCAGGTATCTCACTACAGCTCTCTTGTACTTATGTCTCATGATGGGGTCTTCAATTACAGCATCATTTCAGACCACTTTTACATATCTTAATTCACAGAGTGAACAGTCCCGAATCAATGAGCAGCTACTCAGTATTTTGCTCTGCCCTCATTACACACTCTGTCTCTACAACTTCTTTTGCAACTCCAACCCTGCTCTGAAGGCAGGATTAATAATTTCTGAATAGGTTTTCCCAAAGAGCAGTTCAGTGGAATAGATTAGTGCTTGCCCAATAATAATCAATTCCCATTCACCCTGCAAAACGGGGAAGTGGTACATTGCCCATCTTATAGGCAAGGGGAATGTATATATACATTTCCCATTTTATAGGAACAGAAAGAAGGTCAAAAGTGCTCGTGAATTTCCAGAGCCTGATTTGCTATGCCTTGGACATGATTATTCATGGTACTTAGCACTAAAAGTACTTTATGCATCCAACATCCTGTTGAGTAACATGGCTGCTGGTGGTCCTGTGCACTTCGTATCAAAATTGTAGGATTTTAAGTCAGAAGGTGAGCAGCGAACAGTGACCCCCAGGAAACATCCAGCTAAGGGATGGACAGTCCCACCTAGGGACACACAAGCCCTATTTTCTCAGGCCAGCATGACAGCACCTTGATATTGGGACCATCCAGTTGGTCATTCATCACGTAATTTCCAGTTGCTGCATCAGCAGAGAAAGGATTCTTGCAGACTATAACCACATTACTAGGAGAATGAAAATTGTTCATCCAGACATTTCTCCCATTTACAAAAGAGACAGTGGTCTGAGGGCAAAATAGTTTGTGGAGATACAATTCAAGGTGTCTGTCCCAGGGGAGCTGCATCAATGGCAGCTTTATGCTGCTATTTCCTTTACAGTTTGGAGAGTTGATACAAGGGAAAGTTTTGGGTTGGCCCTTCAGATTTGCAGTAAAATGTGTTCAGTTTTCCAAGAGGATGAATTTGTGTGTAGTTTGAGACTGTTAAGAAGACATAGTCCTGAGACTGCTGAGCACCTCTGTACCTGGGCTTGTGCCAGTACCCATTGAGGAAAAGCCAGGTGTGAGATGATCTATTTCTAGCTGAATCTTTAAAACTTCCAGGGACAAAGATTTCCCTCCTTTACTCCTCCACTAGCAGCTGGTTTCAGTCTTGCCCTTGCCAGGAAAAAAGGTTTCCCTAATGTCCAACATGAAGCTCCCACACTGCAATCCATGGCCTTTGCCCCCTTACAGTGTCACCTGCCACTATCAAGAAGAGTTTGATCCCATCATCTTTGCAGCTGAACTTCAAACAGTTGTATTAAATTTCCTCTTTACTTGGCCTCAGTCCTGAAAGAAGCCAGGATTTCTGTCCTTTCTCTGGGGCCCAGATACACTCTTGGCCCAGAACAGGGGGCCCTGCTTCTTCCAGGGTTAAGGCCAAACACCTGTACAACCACCCCAGGGCTCCATCTGAGCCACAGGATGAAGTTTCCCTTCCATGTAGGCAGCTGGGGAGGGTTATTGACCTCTTTGATAGGGACTGGGGACACGGCCAGAGTCGGCATCAACAGAGGAAAATTCACATCAGAGGTTTTTTAGAAAGCAGAACAGGCAAAAATAGTCTCTGATGTGTAACTTCAGGCCTCTAGCACACAGGGAGAGCTGTGGGGGCACCCTGACTGGGTTCCCAAAACCATGGGCAGGCAGAGCCACCATCCTCACCAGACTGTTCAACTACTGAGAAACTAAAGCAGATCAAAAAATCTTCTTTCCCCAGATGCCATTACATTCTGGGAAACCTAACCAGAGGCAGCCAGGCAGGGAGGGAGTTTAGACCAGGTCCAAGAAGAGAAAAGGCGGAGCTGGCTGGGGCAGTTAACCTCTGACAGACAGTCTGTAATATACCTGACACAGAAAACAAACCAGGTGGTGCCACTGCTTGGAAAATACAGACACAGCGGGGGCCTGGGCGTGGAGGAGGGGGAGAGAGGGAAAACATGAGCAGGGGAAAACCGAGAGGGCAGGAGTCGTTAACCCCTGATAGCGAGTATAAAGTATTTTACTCCCCATCTCATTCATTAGAGCGCGTCAGCTCCAGGAGGACCACATCCATTCCTGCACATAAATCCAGCAAGTTTCTCTTTTAAAAAGGCCAGACACTGTCTCTGCATGGCAATCCAGCTGTCTGGCCGGCTGCCTGCCCTGCCTGCAGGACCACAAGAGCTCAGCTTTGGCAGGTGAGGGCAGCCCTCTCCTGGGGGCTCCCACACCCTCTGCCTGGCACTCCCGCTTGCCCACTGCGTCCCTGCAGCCCAGGGGAGTGGGATGGCCCCAAGGGTCATTGTGTCCTGTCCCTGTCAATGCCAGCCCATGGGCAGGAGCAGCTCAGCCCACCCAGCAGAGATCTCAGGGAGGCAGAGCTGTTCACCAGCTCCGTAGTAAAAGCTAATGTGGAACAGACTGCTCAGGGAAGTAGAGGTAGAGTAGGTAGAGTCACGATCCCTAGAAGCATTCAAAAGATGTGTGGATGTGGCACTTGGGGACATGGGATAGTGGTGGGCTTGGCAGTGCTGGGTTAGCAGTTGGACTCAATGATCTTACAGGGCTTTTCCAACCTTAATGACTCTATGGTTCTATAAACTTCTGGATGACTGATTTCATCCATGGTCCAGCATAGTCCTCTCAGGCATCTGATCATAGGAGTTGTGATACAGAAAAAAAATGGGACTCTCACCCTCTCTGCAGAGCCACATCCTTCACAACCCTAAGGAACAAATCTCTTTTATAACCCACACATAAATAAGGGTACAATGATGAGGGAGAGGAATGATGCAGAATAACTTCCATCTGGTATTGGTTTGGAGCTTATCTCTGCACTTCCAGCTTGAGGGGACACAGTGTACCCCCATCCTGCCCCATTTTTATAAGTTGCTCAAACCAGCAACCACCCCAGCAAAGCTCTGGGAAATGTACGAAGTAGTTCTGTCCTTGAAATCCGACCTGAATTTTTACTAAAAAGTTAGCAATTCCAATAAAAGAACAGGGGCACAAAATCAAACTATTTTTAACACATCTGTCTACAGTTAAGCAACATTGTTTTTCTTTGTGAGAATTAGTAACATCAGAAAAGTTGGAGAGCCTTGCTGGGGCTGAGGTATTACAGGGCATCTTGTATACCTTGGCATTGTGTGGCTTTCCAGGACATCATTTTAACACTTCACAAATCAGGCTTTATGGACATTCTTCTCTCATAAATCCACTGCAAAGCAAACACAGAAATTATATGTTACACGTAGCCAGGTAAACTGCACGGAAGATCACCAGCGAGCAGAGCATTTTTAAAATGTATAAAAACCATAAAGTATTTTTGGTGTTTTATGATGGCAACATTTCTTTTAGGGCCTGATCCAGCCTTCTTTGAAGTCAAATGGAGTCTTTCCATTGACATCAGAGGGTGTGGGATTTGTCTCACAGCAACTTATACCAATGAGAACAATATTTTGCTCTGAAGTCATTACTTTCTGCCATGGATGTTTGGAAAACAGCTCGTCACCTGACAATACACCCTGAAGGTACTGACAGTCCATGTGTTTTCATTATTTAAAAATGAGACTTGGTAACGGGCTCAGCTGTTTAGGGAAGGTAATATTTTTCTTAAGTACGCCTACCATAAAGTAAATTAGCAAAATCTTCTTCGAGCTGTAACTAAAACATAAGGGCACAGCTGCCCTGGAGGAGTAAAAGGGCTCTCAATGTAAACTCCACTGATATCATCACCATCAGAAGGTCATAAAATTGATTGATTATAAATACAGTCCTCATTTGTTTACAGCTTGCATTTTTGGGTCCTGGGTAATTAGCACATTAACCATCCCTCGAAGTGAGCGCTTACAGGTGCTGCTCCCAGATAGCCAACGTGGAAAACTGCACAAGAGCAGCCTAATTTTCCTTCCACAATTGCAGGATGGATGCATTAGGATGTAGGGGAGAAATGTCAGTTATGTGTTTAGCTACTTGATCACACCTACCCAGGAGCCAAGGGCGTAAGGGGGCATTAAAATGACCTCTTAATTTCCTTCAGCGCTAAGGTAGCACCCAAAAAATGAGAGACATGTCAGCAATGTGAGGGAGATCTCCTCTTTGGGAAGCCTGCGGCTGCCACAAGTCTTTTAAGATTCTTTTTCCCTCGGCACAAGCCAACAGAGGAAGATAAAGATCACCCTATTTGTGGTAACTGGTACTTAGTTCCTTTTAGTTACACTTAAAATAAACTCTCTTTGAGTTCTCCAAAGGTTTCAGCCTTCAGACACACCACTACCGAGCTGTAAGCCAGCCACCTTCCTCTCAGCCCCTCTTGGCTCCAAGTTCACGACTACTCTGTGTTCAGGGCATTAAACTTTAAAGTCACGTTTTATTTGTACAGCTGGATGCATCAGGTTTATGCTTATTGTCTAATTAGCCAACTAAACCACTTCTGAAAGGGTTTTAATGCTTTACCCCCAGTGAGATCTCTGTAGTGAGTGTGTGTTGAAATGCTAATGGAGACAAAGAATTCCTTTTTGTAGGAATTTGCAGTATTTTGGATACATCTCGTGGGCTAAATCTTCAACTGCTGTGGCTTGGTTGGAGTGAGGCAGGTTATTCCCAATTACAGACGTTGAAGGACTCCTGAAATGTAACAGGATGCCAGATATTCACTGATATATTCACTGATATTCTTGTTTTCAGATGGCTTAAAACTATGGCCAGGTTCCAGGTTTTTCCTATCTTCCACAGAAGTTTACTAGAAATGCCTCCTGCACAAGATAACAGCTACAGGATTCACCAAGCCACGAACAATTAAAGTATGCACTATCTGCCCTGACATTTACACAATTTTACAGATTAATTCTTTCAAAACATTTCCACTGGCATCACCTGCTGCACAAGTAATTTGAAAGTCTCATACTTAGATTTTTTTCATCCATTAAACAAGAGTAGCAAGTGAGCAGAAAGTGAAGTGGCTGGCATAGCTGGTATCACCCGTGCATTAAAGAGATCTTGCTTTACTTTTGGGGATATTTCTGTTAATGCTAACAGTGTTCCTAAATGGAAATATTTTGGAGAACTGCTTCTTCTGATGTATTTGTATAAGCTAGAGAAAAAATCAACCTGAGAAGAGCCTCTGAACACTACAACACTGGCAGTAAATAGTGCTAATAACCCTTAATTACGGGCCTTATTTAATTCCTGTTTCCAAGTGCCATGAATGTAGCTAAATGAATGTGCTAAATGATAGCAAATTAGCTTTAAAAATGTTAATGGAAAGTTGCTTAGTGCTGAAGGCTGTTTTTTGCCCTTCTGGCAGGAGAGCAACTTCTCCATTAAGATTCCTCTCTAGCCCAATTGAATCCACAGATCACCCATTCAGTTTTTAGACCCTCACACCTCTACACATGCAGAGACCCATTTTCACTTTAAAGCAAGAACATTTTAGTTGCTTTACTCCTCAGGTTGTTTCATTTATGGTTGGACTCGATGATCTTAAAGGTCTTTTCCAACCTAAAGGATTCTGTGATTCTGTGTTTTGGATGACTGAATCCTCCTGATACAGTTGTTTGATTTTGCACTAACTCAACACCCACCAGTACACACAACAGCCAACCCAAGCTTGGCTCCTTTCAGATCTGTTTTGAGTTCAAGGTGGCAAAATTTCCCTATAAAGTTTATCCAAAGAGAAACATGACAAACATTACAGGTGCAGAATACAATGCAGTGCTCCCCTGGTCTGATAAAATTTAGCATTTCACAGTGTTCCTGCGTCCTGGGCATGACGCCTCCTTGTAAAACTGTCTCATGACCAAACCACAGAAGAGAAGATCAAGCAAATGATTCAATTTCTAACATTTGAAATCTCTGGGTTTTTTTACACTCAAGCCAGTTGCCCAGCTGAGCCCATAAACACAAATGCAGTGGAAAATATGATGTGCTTGGTCAGACGGTGTTCCTGTAACAGCGATGACCCAGCAACATGAGCACAGCAATTTTTCTAGCTGCAAGTGATAGTCTTTATTGAACTGATTTGTACAAAGAAGAGCAAAAATTAATCACAGAATATCCTGAGCTGGAAGGGACACACAAGGATCATCCAGCCCAACCCTTGGCCCTCCTCAGGACCATCCCCAAGAATCCCACCATGTGTCTGATCATCCAAATGCTCCTGGAGCTCTGGCAGGTTTGGTGCTGAGGCCAGTCCCTGGGGAGCATTCCCTGTTCAGTGTCCAACCACCCTCTGGGGGAAGAGCCTTGTCAAGAGGAAGAGCTTCTGTTCCTAAGACTGTCCATCGCCCCACCTGCACACCTGCATCACTTGTGCTAATATTATTCCTCCTTACAAATTTAGCTTCAGATTTGATCTTTGCAAGAAGTGAAACAGGAGATAAGAGACAACAACATCTCTCCCCCCCACCCAAACCTTATCTTTGCAAAAAGAAACCCAGACCAAACTTGCAAGTTATGCCAGAAATGTCTCTGGCTATTCTGAAATGTTTTGCTGCCATTCCCCATCATTTGTTTTTTTCACACTGCTGTCCCGCTGCACTTTGAGGCTGGATGATCACTTAATGTAAATTGTCACCGGCACCCAAGTCATTGACTTGAGTTGGTTTGTTGCAGTTAAGAATCTAGTTCCTGATAGCTCGGCTTTGGCAAAGAAAGGGCTGAACTGTGTTTTGCAAACAAGCAACGCAGTGAACTTCATTCTGTTTCTCTGTTCATGAACCAGCATTGGTTTGGTAAGAGATATTTGTTATTCAAGTACTTGTTGGACAGTTTGGATCAACAATGGCTCATTCCAGAAACAGTTCATTTCAATTTCTTGCTGCTCATGGGGTGAGAACTGTCACCTAAATCAGATGGTACTGATGCTAATCTTTGAGGGGATGAGTAAGCCTTTTAAAAATAGGAGAACAAAGACTGATGAAGAACAAATATACTTGTTCACATGTAAATGCAAGTAACCAATTCCCAAACTAGCCTGCAAATAAAAATCTGTCCAGGCATAAACAGAGAGTTATCAAGGACACTGACAGCCTCAGTCTGGCAAGCCCAGGTGGAGTAAAAACTATCAGCGTTGAAGGGGGATGGTTATAGCCACTCTAATTAACTTGTGTCCCAATGGCAACAGGATTTCAACCTCTAATTCCTCCACTGACCCCACTAAACTGTGGCTGAATTACAGTATCCTCCCTGCACAGCTATTTAGGCTTTCAGTGATGAAGCATTCAAGGCATCCCTTAGTAAAATGCAGCAATGCTTCATTACTCAGTGTTGCTATTTGCTTACATTTTGCTGTTCAGAAACAATCCTAGCCAGGTTCCCACCTATCAGTTCATGATATTTCTTTCACTGCTAGATTAAAAATCACCACTGGTACCTTTATGTGATGCTCACATTGCAGTCAAGTACACTCTTCATCTCCTCTTTCAACACTCACAGTGACTGTCTCACAGTACTCAACCATCAACTATCTCTAAACATTGGAGAGTTGAGGTGAACTTCAGGAAAAATACCAAATAAAGGTTGAACTTCCTATGAATTTCTTAGGGGGCATCAGGATGAAAACATCAGGATGTCCCTACACTGTATAGTGGTGTGTGCAGAGTTTTCTCACACCTTTTTGATGTAGGCACAGATAGAAAAACAAGGGATTTTTCGAAGCTCTGCCACTTTAACTGCCTGTTTAAAATGTCTCTTCAGATCCTGCAACTTCACTTACTACTCTGCATTGCTTCTCTGCTGACACCACGCTCAGGACAGTCTCCTTGGCTTGAGTATCTGCACAGCCAGCCAAGCCAAACTGACTTCAGAACATTTTATGAAAATGTTAATATTGCTTTGTTACCTTACCAGGCAGATGTGAAGCCATTCCCAGTTGGATTTCGACATCCCAGTGCTGGTGGGTCACTGCCTATGGCTGCACAGAGCCTTATGGAGCTCCTCATTAGAGCACTGTTAGAGTGATGTTATTGCAAAGAGGATTTCTACATGCCATCACTGCAGCTCTCACCTCATCACCAGCCAAATGAAGGAACAAGGAAAAATATTAAAAGAAGGAACTAAAAGTGAGCTGGAATTAATTTCATTGAAATAAATATTTTTGTATAATCAGCCGTACAAGCTAAGCTGTTACTGCATCACCCAGGAATGAAGGTTCACTTCTCCAAGATGCAGACCTTTCCTGTGGATTGTTCTGAACCCATCAGGATCCCACATCCTCACCATATTTTCTCTTTGGAAGTAGCATAAAGAACTTATTCTACAGCTTGGGCCACATATAAAAAGCTCCTGAGCACTAGGTTATCTCAAAAGTGGAAATCAAAGTTTCATAAATGGCTTATCAAATACAAAGATTAAATTTTATCTCCAGATAACCACGGGGTGCTCAAATTCCCCTTTGAATTCCACATCAGGTACCTCACTTAAACTATCAGAATTACCAGAAATTACTAAATCATAGAATCACCATAGATTGGTTTGGGTTGGAAGGAACCTTAAAGATCGTCTAGTTCCAAACCCCTGCCATGGGGAGGGATGCCACTCAGATCAGGTTGCTCAGGATCCCATCCAAATCACCTTTTCATTAACATTTGAAACCAGGGCCTACTCCTAAAGAGGAGCTTTCAGCTGGTACAAACCAGATTATCTGCACAGATACCAAAGGGCCACAGCAATTTGTAGCACTGGAGAATCTGTCCTGCCCAAATTCAGGGAGCTCCTGCAGAGCTCTCACAAGACCAGCAGTGATGTATAATACACAGATATCAGGAAACCATCTGGGAATTCCCCACTGTGCCCCTTGACCACAAAGGTTACCCTGTCTTGGTTTAATTTAGCTGGTTGTGGTCTGCCCCGTGCAGGGAGAGCATATCCTTCTAAAGACATTAGTGACTCACAGCCGGAACCAACCATTGTTGAGAGAATTTGTTGTTTGTCAGGGGAAGCAGAGAAAAAGTTTTGCCAAGTACTTCCTTTGGTAACATCTTATACATTTTAATGTCACAGCTGCTGCCAAGGTAAGCAAGGTAATGTCCCCATAATGAGTTACAGCTAAAGAAGCGCATCCAAATCACAAGAGTGCCCTTGAGCTGTCCCAAGGAGCTGCTGCCTCGCTGTCCCTCCCTCAGGCATCCCAGTCCTCTGCACGTGTCCCCACAACTGATCCATATGAATCCAGCGGTTGATAAACACATTCCAGCAAGTGGCAGGAGCAGGCTCTTCTCAGGGGAGAACTGAAGAAACGGAGAGGCTCTGGCAGTAGTAATTCTCAGGAATGTGCTTCCTACATGTTTGGTTTTTAATTACAACAGAGACAATTAATGGCTTCAAGAAAAAAAAGGAAAGAAAATAGATTTGTGGACGTATAGTATCACAGCCTTGAGGGATAATTAAATGAACAAAATCCGATGTAGGAGGGAGAGTGCCCAGTCCTGCTTGTGGGAGAGGAAAGTCACCGAGCTCTGCTCCCGTAGCACTGCTGGTTTGCACTTCAGTATCTGAACCATCTCAAAGTGAGTCACCTGTGTAAGGTCCACAAAAGCACTTTGTTTCCCAAATTGCTCCCTAGATCTGCATCAGCATTGTGACTCTGTGTCAGGGCCCTGAGGGCACTCATGGCCCCTCCACTGGGTTTCCCTCCACACCCCTGCCCAGGAGCTCAGCCCAAGGCCATCAGTCCCAGCCTGAGCTAAGCCTGCAGGTTCAAGCCATCCTAACCAGAAAACAGCCTGCGTTGTTCCTCATGCCACGGGTCTGAGCATCAGAGCAAGTGTGACCCCTGGAGCAGGCAGCTGGAGGAAGGTGAGAAGATAGTGCTCAGGTGGAAGGTGATGAGAAGATGGTGCTCAGGTGGCAACTCAGCTCACCCCACTTCCGTGGAGCTGAGTTTCTCTTCCCTGAGACCTCAAGGAGGAGAAAATCACGTATGGAGCTTTTAGCCTGTGGCGTTTTCCCCACAGATAGAAAAACAGATCTAGAAAGCTTATTCTGGGTTAAGACACTTAACGTAAAACACAGATTAATTTGGGGGATATGTCTCCCAGGCATGAATTCTATCACTAGTCCAGCTTTTCCCAAAAAACCTCATAGAAAATCATGCATGAGAAACAGCTTCTTGCACCCATCTCACTTCGGTAACTTCACAAAAGCAATAAGAATTATAGAAAAGCCCGCACAGACAGCATTTCCCAGACTTGCACGTGCACATTCACAATTTGCTTTGACATCAGGCTCGAGTTTCCCTGAAGCAATCATCGATGTTTCAGGTCTCAATTTTTCATTGCCCACTTTGGGGCCTGACTCTCAAAGAACAAAGAACTTCCTGAAAATCAGTTCCTGACATTATGGGCCAGTTGTTAATTAGAGACGCAGGTGCCTACATGAGGCATTTCATTCGAACATTTTTGCTGACACACTCTGAGCCATCGACTTCCTCCTCACCCATCAACTGCACAACACACAGAGCTGACTTGTGCATCACCCAGGAGCTGATAGGAGCTTCCAAAATTAAAATAAAACTTTGGAAATTATTTTTCTGGTAAGTGCATTGAAGGCCTGCCTGCTACCGATGTCAATAAGATTTATTTACTTTTTTGGTGGGCAAGATGAGTTCTGAAAGAGCAACTCTAATGAAAATTGCCCGGGCATTTAAGTGACATTTTGGCAAAACACCATGGAAACATTTGGTCACATCCTCACAATGCTTAATTTCTTCCTTAAATGTGCTTTTTAATATGTCACAGTTGTTAAATTTGTAACAAAAATTCCCTTGAGACTAAACAACAGTGCTTGGTATGTGAAAAATCAACAATACATTTACACCAGTAAACCAAGAGGAAATCTTAAATAAATGTATCATTGAGTATCAATGATGTGACCTTTATGAAATCTGACCATTCTGTGGACTGATTTTAGCAGCAGGATGTCCTAAATAAACTCAACTAGAACATATATTATCATATTCATTTCAGTTGTGACATAACTACCCAGATTTGCTTCTTCTGATGGGTTTATTGCTGTCAGTCAAACATCACTGTATGGGGAGGCAACTAAGCACTTAAATTCATTTTTAAACATTCATTATTTTTAAATGACCAGCATCCTAGAATCAAATCTTGAAATGTATGGACACTTCCAGCTATTTTTGATGGGAGGGAAGAGGAGTTGAGATTTCTATGCAAAATGACTCAGATAAATTCCTGCTAAACCTGGTGTGAAATTTGACTGCTGGGGTATTCCCTGCTGTTTCTGCCTTCGTGGGCTCTGCAATAAAAGTTTCTGCGTGGTTTAGTGGAAGGTGTCCCTGCCCATGGCAGGGGTTGGAAAGAGATGGTCTTTAAGGTCCCACAAACTGCTCTGAGATTCCATGGTTCTGTTCTTGCTGCCCTAACTCTCCTTGTGTAGGACTTACACTGCATTATATAAATCCTCAGAAAAAGTAATTAGCAATTTATTTGTTGTGCAAAGTGTTGAGGACATTTCTAGGTGCTGTGGACATGCTAAAACCCATTTATTTCCCAGCCAGTATAAACAGATTTCAGTGCATCTGCATCTCCCTCCAGGACTAAGGGCTGTAGTCCCATTTTAGTGGGATTTATCTTCTCATACAGAGCACTCACTGTGTGCTGGTGTGGCAGCAGGACCATTCAGAATAGGAACTGACCCTTTGCTTTTTCCTTTTAAAGGAAAATCAGCCCATTTTGGATCCTGGTTTCTAGGGCAGAAATCCCACAGTGCTTTTAGCCTTGAGCATTTACTCAGACATCCTTTTGGCTTCGGTAAGAACACAAACAGCAGCAGAATTTAACAGACACACCAGTGCACTGGGATTCAGAAGTTCAGCAATCAGCTCTGCTGCTAACCATGGCCACCTGCTTTACCTCTCAGTGCTCCTGCTCCTCTCCCACTCTGTCTGCCTTGTCTATTTGAACTGCAGGCTCCTTAATGCAAATACCATCTTCCTCTAACAGTATTGAGTGCCCAGCACTGGAGCATTGACCTCTTTTGGGATTATCAAACATCTGTACTATAACAAATAAGAGCACAGAGACAGTCCTTGCCTCTTGGCTTTACTAATAGATGTGGGTATTTCAGCCACGACCTATGAGCCCTGTGCTCTCCAGCTTTGTTATCTCTAATTACTTATCTGCTAAAGTTGTTCCCTTCTGCACAGCATAATCCATTAACCCATTGCTCTGTGTTATTCCCTGACACTGCATTCAGAGGATGTTAGTACGGTTGTAAATTCAATCATTCCACACTATCAAAAATGCACAGGTCAAACTTAGGCCCCTGCCTTAAGCTCCCAGAGCACAGGGCATGATGAACACACCTTCTTTCTATGCTCAGTCCATTTTTTTTCACACTGGCATTAGGCATGCTCTTTATGGATAGCAGAGGTGGAGAGGAACTCAGATATGGTGGGATGGTGTGCCCCTGGCTCTAGGTCTCATTCCAGCCTGGGGACAAATAGGCATGGATCTGCCCACAGTTGTCCCAAAGTCTGACTCCGTTCAATCTTGTTTGAGAACCACCTGTAGCTTTCATGCCAGTGCTGGTCTCCTCTCAGAGTCAATGCCCTTGAGTTCCCATTTTCATACCCACACTTCCCTTTATAACACTTTGTCTCCTTTTGCCTGGCCAGCAAGTCCCCACTCCTTGTCCAATAAATGTCCCTCTCCACACAGAGTGTTTCACTGTCCCTGCTTCCTCCTCCTCTTCTCTATCACCACAGATGATTGTTTCTGTCCCATACATTCCTGACTTTATTAACCCCACCCAATTTTCTGTCTCAAGCTCTGTCTCTCCTTTCCCAGACAACTGGCTCTATCCCATTACTGGCACCCACTCTCAGTTTCCCTTGACTCATTATTTTCAATCCCTCTGTAAGTCCTGTGCAGTTTCCTCATGCTGTTTCTTTAAGCATAACCTTGGAAAACTCCTTGCTCCTATCTTCCCTTTCCCCAGTCCTTGCACTAGTCCTGGTCTCCTCTGAATTTAAGTCATAGATTCCTCCTCTACATTTTCTGGCATTTGATGACCCAGGAAAGAAGAGAACAAAGGGAACAAGCTCTAAAGCCAACCTACATCTGAGGGGAGATCTGAGGGGGAACCTCATGGTGGGTGCAGCTTCCTCACAAGGGACAGTGGAGGGGAAGCTCCGATCTCTGCTCTCTGGTGATCGGTGACAGGGCCTGAGGGAACGGCTGGAGCTGTGCCAGGGGAGGTTTAGCTTGGATTTCAGGACAAGGCTCTTCCCCCAGAGGGTGCTGGGCACTGCCCAGGCTCCCCAGGGAATGGGCACGGCCCCGAGGCTGCCAGAGCTCCAGGAGAATTTGGACAACAATCCCAGGGTGGGATTGTTGGGGTGTCTGTGCAGGGCCAGGAAATCACTTTAATTGCAGTGGTGATAGCTTGATTGGAATTCTGCCCATTTACCACCAAAATTGTACATGAATTTTAAAATCATATTTAGAAATGTGACTTCAGTTGGGAAGTTCTTAATTTTTTTAATATATGTGTTTTACAAAAGGGTGGATAGGTTTAAGAAAAAATGGAAGTTGGAAGATTTCCCACTGGGAGATAAAGGCTGTGGTTTTTTATGATAGCATCTCTGAGTTGCAGCTCCCAGGCTAAGTCGGGAGAGGCTTCTTCCAGAAGGGACTTCCCACATGTGTAAACTCTCCTCATCCAAATATTATCATGTGCTACAGCAGTAGCCAGCTAAGATATTAGAAATATTAGATATTAGGAGAAGGCTCTTCCCCCAGAGGGTGCTGGGCACTGCCCAGGCTCCCCAGGGAATGGGCACGGCCCCGAGGCTGCCAGAGCTCCAGAAGCGTTTGGACAGCGCAGCCAGGGATGCCCAGGGTGGGATTGTTGGGGTGTCTGTAGGGACAGGAGCTGGGCTGAATGATCCTGGTGGGTCCCCTTCCAGCTCAGGATATTCCATGATTCTGTGCATCCCCCCCCTAGCACTCTGGACTGTGATTATGTTTGGAGCAGGCAAACCCCATCAAGATTTCAGCTGATTCCCCACTGCGCACACACAGGCTCAGATCTTCCCCTCTTGTGATTTGCCAAGGTAAGACAGATTTGTATTGGTACAGCAAAAATACAGCATCCCTGGAAGCAGCAGGATAAATACACTGTGAAGAAATGATGTAAGAAAAGCTTTTTGCTGTTCTTCTGAATGAAATTCCTGTACTCAGTCACCAAAAGAGTACCTGCTGCTTCTGGGCAGATATTTTAAGGCACTTGATTCATTAATTGCACTTCACCTGATAAGTTTCTGGGCCAGTACCAAAAATAACTGTATTCTCTGCTCAGACATATTTTGAATGGTGCCATGTGATGATGGGGGGGAAGGGAGAACATGCAATCCTGTAACCTTCAAAGCTCAAAGTTCTCATTAACCAGCACTAAATGTCAGAGCCTTTCTAGCTGAACCTGGCAAAGTTATCAAGAGAGTTTCAAACTAGGACTCCTACAGGAACAAACCCACTTAATGTTTGCCCACATCACCTCTGCTGGCCATGGGTGTCTTTGATCTATTTCTGTGAACACGATAAAAGGCAGCATGTCCCCAGCCAAAGCAATACCTTTCTCAACTGGATGGACTTCCAGTATTCCAGAAACTACTACAGAAACTATTTACAAGAGCATGGAGTGACACGGGGACAAGGTGGAATGGCTTCAAGCTGTCCAAGAGTAGGTTTAGATTAGATGTTAGGAAGGAATTCTTGGCTGTGAGGGTGCTGAGGCCCTGGCACAGGTTGCCCAGAGAAGCTGTGGCTGCCCCTGGATCCCTGGAAGTGTCCAAGGCCAGGTTGGACGGGGCTTGGAGCAACCTGGGACAGTAGAAGGGGTCCCTGCCCATGGCAGGGCGTGGAACTGGATGCTCTTTAAGGTTCTTTCCAACCCAAACCAGTCTGGGACTCTATGATTCTATGAAACACATGGCACCCAGTGGCCTAATCATGCTGCACTGATCTTCCCACGACAGAGGGACACCAGCACCTTCCCTCTCTACCTGTTCTCAAGACAGTGGATCACATCTCTAGAAAACAAAGATCAGAAGAAATCTAGCTGCAACAGCCCAGCCCAGCCACTGTGCAGGTGGCAAATTCCCCCAGGAGTCAGTCAGACAATGCTACTGCTCATTAGGGCTGGGTGGGACAGGAGAAATGGGAATAGACATTTCCCTTCATTCATCAAACTGGAACAAGACTGAGAGTTCTGAAAAAAACAAGCACTTGGCAGAGGCAATGACTGGGGACAAATCAGGAGAGACTTTGATCATTAAAAGTGCAAAGAATGAAGGTTAAAAAGCAGTTGTTACATAAAGGGGATTCTTTAGTTACAGGAATGTTTGATCCGATTCGCAGCTAAGGATGTGTACCCATTTTAAACGGAAAATCCTTTAGCTTTGGTATGAATTTATCTATCCTGCCAGACAAATTGCTCATATCAAACTCATTTGGATGTTCAGCCATTGAAAACACAGTTAAAGCATGTCCCTTAATTAGAAATCCCATGGAAATGAAAACAATCCTCTCTGGCATCTACTTACTCTGGATGGTAAGTTGGACTTATCATCTGGCACGGCCTCCTTCCTGTTTGCGTGGGTGGATTGAGGCAGACAAGGAATTCTGCTCCTCTTCCAACAGCCCTCGGAGACAAGCAACCTCCCATGCCAAGGTTTCATCTCCCACAAGTGTCTCGCTGCAAATAGGTCTGGGAGACACGATGAGCTTCTCAGATTAGAGGTGGATGGGACAGGCGTCTTCTGCTCAGTAGGGACCAAGGGAAGCTTAGCTCAATGTTTTAATGGATAAATCTATTTTAAATCTGTTTCATTTCACTAGATAGGAGTCTCTTTGATGGGGCTGAATTTATTTTCCAGAAAAATATCTTCAGTCATTTGCTAGTATAAACAATATAACTCACTTATTACCTTCTGCTCCTGGAAAGATGAGGTAACCCGGCCGTATCCACCCTTCCAACCATTTTACTGCTGTCTTCTATTATTAAATATGTTGTTCAAAGTCCCATGTCCCACCAGTTTGTAATTATATAAAAATTTCAAGCTCATTAAAAATTAAAAGAGGTCTCTAATCCTTACAGTCATGAAGAAAATCTTAAAAGATTAATCCCAAAGGTTAAAAAGCAAAAGGTAGATTTTACCTTTGAGTACCTGCCTACAGTCAACCAATGCATCAATTAACTTTGGGATATATTAAGATCTTTCTAATTTGAAGTCTTTAATTCAAGGTGGAATAACATCTTGAATGAAATGGTCCTGTTAGGCAGTAGGTGGTCTGATGCATGGGCTTTTGAGCTCGACTCAGGAATCACACAGTGAAATTCTCCAGCTCGTATTCCTCAGATCACAATTGAGAACCACTCCCAGGGACCTCAGACTATTCACTGATGGGAAGAGAACCCAAAATGCTCTGGTTTTGTTCTTGTGGTGACAAATTCATGAGCTTTTGATGTTAAGCACTGGCAATGTTGATGCACTGCATCCAATTTCTTTGAAAACTTGCTTTGTTTATGGTCCCTTTTTATAGGACATTTCTCACTCTATAAGAAACAGATCCTGAGCTCTCATCCAGCATGGCCAGTTCACTTGAGATGAACTACATCAGGATTTTACCTAAAGTAGATCTAACAATTTCTCCTCTCCTTCAGGAAGAGCTCCTGAAGGGGTTACCAGATCAAAGGGCATTTGACCTCATCCCTCAAATTTCCCAGGTTTTGCAAAAGTTACAGACCAGCATCACAAAGCCTTGGTAGGAATTTCCTCTTATCCCACAAAAGGCCCTGAGGAGACTAAAGAAGTGACATAATCCTGTTCTACATGGACTCCACATAAGCAGGTTAAGAGGTGCGAAGAAAAATCATACAGAAGGGAAACTGCCTGTGCCAATCTTTCTCTGGGAAAGCTACTTCTGCTGTGGGACTAGTTCAACAAGTCTGGAGTGGTTCTGTTCCTTTTCCATCACTTTCCCCACCAAGAAGTTCCCCATTTCTTGGCTAAGCTACCCAGGACAGAGGCCGAGGAGAGGAGATTGACTGCTAGAAGCAATAAAAATAAGAGCAGGGTATTAAATAAGGCATTGCTGTAGAGTAATAGGGAGGGTGGAAAGGAATGGGCTCATGCATATTACAGTCCTATAAAAGAAAGAATTCTTAAATTAGTATTAAAGAGGGCTGAGTTACAGCATGAGAAAACTAGTTTAATCACCTATTGTGCAGCTGTAGTTAATTTTGTACAGATTTTACAGACATCCCAGCTATCATACAATGCTCCGTGCAATCACTGTGGGTGACACTCCACTTTTATCACAAGTCCTGTTAATGATGTCATTACTTGGGCAAGTCTTCCATCAACTTCAGTTAGATGTTTCCTTAAGTAGGACCCGAGGTCAGATAACACCTGATGAATATACATGGCAGGAGGACAAATCTGCTTCCTGACTGCACAGAAGAGAAACACATGGTATGTGGGGATACTGAAATACACACATGCTTTCCACCCGGGCAACCTCAGCAGGATTAGCTCCAACCATCTTGGTAACAAACCTTTAAAGCCCCTCTGGTGAGGGGTGTCTCCATGGGAAAGTCATATAATAGTCTAAAGCTCGCTGAAATTCTAGTCCTTGCTTGGGAATGTAAATGACTTTCTACAGATTGGGTTTGAAAATGCTTCATTAACAGCTGATTGATCTCACTACATCTAAGTCGTGACCGAGTGATCAGAAAGCTGTTTCTGATGGCCACCTGAAAATCTAACAAACAGGGAGCTTGATGGCTAAACAAGCAATTAGCAGTGCCAAACTAGATGATTAGTTGTCAATCAGCTCAACTGCTGATGTTCATCAGACACTTTAAAGAGTAGCAGCAAGCTAACTGGAAAATTATCCTTAATCACTTATCAGTTTACTAAATCATGGAGAGCCAAATGACCTCAACAAGTTGTTCATTAAATCCTAAGAAAGCCCAATCTCTCTTCACAGTGTTTTTAAATCTCCAGGCATCATGTGAAGTGTGTCTTATCCTGACAGGGACATCCCTCGCACATGCAGGAAAGAAAAAGAAAATAAGAGTAATATTTAGTGTAACTTAGTGAAAAGCCAATTTTTCACTTGCCAGACAACTCATACCCTTAGAAATCAAACTACAGACAGCCCACGTGCCCAGGCCACCTGTAGCAGGTTCACCAGCATAGGGAGTTACACAGAGCTTCCAGCACTGCAAACACATGCAGATCTTGGAACAACACGGATTCTTTCCATCTCCTGCCTCAAGGGAGAGAAAGGATGAGGATTAGACCTCCTGGGGCTGCAGAGCCCAAAGTCTGGGAAGGGGTTAATCTGGCAGCCCCAGCTTGTCCCCAGGACCTGAAAAGAAAGAAGGAGCACTAAGGAGTGGGGGATGAGAGAATTTGCACCCAGCCAGTGAATCCACATGTCTTCTCTTTGCAACCACAGGAATGACTTGCAGGCTGCACACTTAAAAACACCTTAGTTTCTGCTTAGTTTGGGATTGAATATGAAGATTCCTTCCATTACAATGGCTATTGCAACAGACTCCTTGCTTTCTGTCACTGCTGGACTACAACATTGTCACTGAGCTTCATGAAATTAAGGCTAAGCAGACCCTGGAACAGGCTGTGCATTGAGGTAACTCCTTTCCTTTCCCTGACTTTAAAGCCTGGTGAAAGCACTTGCACTTGGTGTGTTACTGCACCTGCTGTCCCCAGATTTCAGCACACACTGCCAAAGGAAGGCCAGCCCTGTCCCCAGGGTACTGATGGGAAATTGCAAAAGGAATCACTGATGTCACCATTTCTGATGTGGGAATCTATCGTAAACACACTCCCTTGCAAAACGAAAACTTCTCCAGAAGAAGAAAGGAAATTCTGCTCCTTGGGAAAAAAATGTCAGATGACTTGGGTTACAATAGTTAACTTTCCTCATGGCCATAGAAAAAACAGTTCCTGGCTTGATTGGAATTGTCCATATGTGCTGATACGCATTAACATTAAATCACTGCTTGGTTGAGCCTCTCCTGGTGACCTGGAGTAAAAGTGGAAACCATTTCACTTCTTCCTTTGATTTTCACTGCTGTTCTTCTATGGATTGCTTCAAACATAGAGCCAGGCTTTTCCTGACCTTTGAACACATTGCTGTAGCTACTTCTTTCCACTGGTCTCTTAAGTATTAGGGAAACCAGCTAAGATTCAGAAGCATTTGTAGTTGCAATACTTTTGTATACTCCAGACCCAGGGCTCCTGGTTCCTGATGTCTTTTGTTTCTGTGACTTTCCATCTGCTGAGTAAGTACATGTCAAAGGACTGGTATTTCTGCCCCTGTGTGTTTGAAGTGCCACGATCCTGACAGTTGTGCAGCAGATGGGTTCAGTGACACAGCAAATGCTGCAACCACTGAGGAAAGTCTGTGCTCCTGGGTGGAAAGCTCTCCTTACCAGGCAAGTGAATGTCAGGTTTTATGTTGTTCTTCCACCTATCCAAGCTGATCCCCTTCAGCCCTTGTGGTGAGGTTCCCAAATAGGTATGAATGATGAACAATCACAAGTCTGTCAACACATATTTCTAATCTGATAAGAAATTTTGAAAATGCCAATCTGTGTAGCTAATTTTTATTCACTCTTCCAGCTGCTGCTTCCTCCCCTGTTCTCTTCTCATGAATACCCAGCATGTTCTTTATTTAAGGACTACCATGATCACAGCCTCTGAGGTTAGTACCTGCAGACTCCTTTCCTGTTCTTTCAGTCATCAGCCTTCCCATTGATAGAGTAGAAAAGCAGTAAGATAAGGTTTGCTTGGCTTTAGCAATCTTCTAGTCTTTGGGAGTTATCTGGATGTTCCCAGTACAGCCTATCAGAGCTGCAAACACAGAGAGGAAGCAGTTGTACAATTTTATAAGTACAATTTGGACAATGAAACAAAAATACCTAGAGACAACAGTAAAAGCAAGAGCCACGAGATCAGCTTATTGCCCTGTGTCTTTGGGAAGCAGGGAGGCATAAACCTCCTAAATTTTATCCTTGCCATTGTACTGAGGCATCCACATAAACACATATAAGAAGATTAAAGTTAATCATAAAAATTGTTGGTTATCTCCTTAATAGTTAGGCAATTTCCTTAAAAGGAAATAAAGGAAATGCATTTTATTATCTTGACAAGAGTCGGAAATTTTAAAAGAAAGTTAATTTCCATGCATCTCAATGACAACCTAACAGCAGGGGATGGAAGGAACCTCAAGTTTGATTAATAAAAGGTTGCAATCACAACTGGCCATTTTGAGGCCAGAACCCGAAACCAAGAAAAGGCAGCGAGAAGCAAAACCCCACCTGAGTTACTACAGGTGCCCTGGCAAGCAGGACCCTGCCCACCTGCATCACCTGCAGGGTCAGGCCACAGGTAGCTGGGAAGCCCACCACATGTGTGTGGTCAGGCTTGGCAATATAACTTTGCACTAAGGCTGTAAAAGCTATTGAACAGAACTTTTCAAAGGATGATGTCAGTGGGTGGGGGCACTACCAGGCTCACAATAAGCCAAGTATAACTACAGCTGAAATAAAACATTTGCATATAAACTTTCCCTCCTACAATTTATTAGCAGCACAGAGATAATGGTGTAACGAGTTGGTGAAGAGTTGCCATGAGATCATATCATATCTGACTTAATGTGGGGCTTGTAGGCATTGTTGCACAGAGGAAAGGCTCATTGTGTGTAGTACAGTAAAAACTGCGGTTTAAAACAAAGGGATAAAATAGTTGCCTTAACACAGCAGCAGCATTGTCATTGTAAATCTGCCATGCCACATATTTTATTACATTTTCATAGCAGAAGAGGGAATTTACAATGTGATACTACAAGCTCCGCCAGCCTTCTTCTGTCAGTGGGGTACCTCTCTTAACTCATATCTAAAATATTTGCTGATACTGAAACGTGACTGTGAGATACAAAAACAGTCTTTTACAAGTCCAGAGAACATTATATTCATCTAGCTTAGAGCAAAAAGAAGAAAAACAAACCGCTTGAGCATCTGTTTCTGCAGAGAGTGGGCACTTTCTGAGGGAACAAAGAAAGGAAACCACTGCTGAGCTGAGGCTGCTTTTTCGGGTGAAGCAGAAACACAAAGGTATTATTACTATTATTACCACAGACAAAATTGGTGCGAAGGGTGTATGTGAGAGACTCACCTTCATCACTACATTTTGGGGTAATATTCACTCAATGTGGACATTTTTGGGCTTGAATCTCCTGTAGACAAATATCAACAGCAATGGGTCAGGGCATTGCATTCATTCCTCATGGCTTAAACTAAGTCACAATATGCTCCCTACAATGAAGGATGATCATTTACTTTCTTTCTGGGGGCCAGTTATAGGATATTCTGAATATGCTGGCCTTCATACAATTGTTATTTAACCATGACAGAACCTTGTCCATTCCAAACACAAGCAAAGACTTTTGATACTAAAGGTTCCGTATCGAGAACTCAAAAATAAGAAGAAGGTGCAGGTGACACCGCAAATTTAATTTGATCAAACATTAGGCAGGTTTCTGTTCACCATAGGAGATAAAGAACTTGGTGTCAAGAAAACCCTTAGGCAAAAAGAACTAATAAAAAGAGCCACAACTTAAGAATAAGACAACAGTAACAAAAATCTAGTAGGTTGGTTTTAAATCAAGAGGGAAATAATAGGAAAAAGAACTTCAAAAGCATTCACAGGGAGGAACATTCCACCAAGGCAAAGTCATCTGCCCTTGCTTTCCCCAAAGCAGCATGATCAAAGCTGATTATGGGATTTCAAGTCCTGATTGTTTCTTTGTATTGCCCAAGCAGAGAAGGAAAATGCTTGATGCTACCAAAAGGACAAAAGGAAGATCCTGAGATATTACAAAGCAAGGAGCAGGATTTAATGTCTTTAAAGACCATCAATGCCTCCATCCCACCCGTGTGATGACGTGAGACACAGTTCACCAGGGTTAGGATTGGCTGTGCAGTTTGAGGTAATGCACTGATATAACACTAAACAACAACATATGCACAGCATTTGTAATGAGATTGGACTTTTAACCTTCCGAAACAGTGGGAAATAACGGGGCTTTTAAAAATACCAGCTCTGAGGTAAGGAGAGGGTCAGCCCAATACAATTTATAAATATAAAACCAGTTGCATAGCTGAGTTTCACTTTAAAACATAAATTATTTGAAAGACTAAGAGGAAGCCAGAGGAGGAGTGAGAAAAAGAAAGCTGGCAAAGGGGAAAGAACCAGAGACAACAGAAGAAATGAGAGAGGAGAGGAGTAGAGCTTCTCACAAACTACCCCAGTACCGTCTCTGGGGCTCCAACTCACACACCAGTTACTGACTGTCCATTGGCCTGAGCAGCAAACTCTGAACACCAAAATCTGAGGGGTGACTCATCCTCACTGACTGAAATGAAACCAAATGTTTGTTCCTCTGTGAGGCCTGAGCTGCAAACACCACATGCTGACAGCTCCATCTGGATTGATGGACCAGATGAGGCTGGAGCCAGACACTCTGAAGCTTTAACTGCAACTAGAGTGGATCCAAAAGATTGACAGGAACTTAATAAATTTGGTGAACTCGAAGACTATCATAGAATGACAGAATATGCTGAGCTGGAAGGGACCTACAAGGATTATGGAGCTCAGCTCCTGGGCCTGCATGGGACAACCAAAGATTCCCACCATGTGCCTGAGAGCATGAGTGGTTCAAACAGTGGCAAAGCCAAGAAGGCCTAAAGCAAGGCACTAGTGCTGGACACAAATATTCAAGATTGTCAAATTCTGGCAGCATTTTTGGTGGAAATATTGGACCTGACAGGACCCTACTGAACTCACATTTCTGCAATCTCAGCCAATGACACAGCATCTTCTATTCTAGGACATTTCCTTCACACATTATCCAACATTACAGGCCACTCAGTATCATTACTCAGTTCCCTACTGGGTGAACTTCACTGTAGCTACAACTTTGACCTGCCTCAAGAAGAGCAGAAGAGATCAGTGGCTCACCAAAGCAGTCATGGGAATTTGATACATCAAGGAACCTAAGAAATAGAAAATCTGCCTTGAAAATAAGAAACCCCAAGTCTCTTCTCTTGGAAATGGAAGGGAACTTAGGGGAGGCCGATTTCCCCACCCCTGTGGTAACAACCTGGAGCCCACCACATGTCCTAGACGCCAGTCTTGCCACATCAAACATATTTTCATCTTGGTGCCATCTCAGCTGGTGGTGGTTTTACTCAGAAAAACTCAAGTTCTCCAAGACCTATGCACTCATTCTAGGATATATATCCCAAAACTTCTTCCATTAGGATCAGTTCAGGAATCTACTCCATTCAGGCCCTCCACTTCTCTTTCCTGGGCCTGATTTTTAAGAGCACCTTTTTGCTTTCAAATCACAGCACCTGTACCAGCCCTGTGAAAGCCCTCCAGCTCTCCACCAAGAAATTACTCATGGCACTGCCACGGCACTTGGCAAGTGGCACCTCCTGTTCACCAGACTGCTCACAGCACTGGAATTAGCCTGGGACTGTAGTCCCTCATCAAGCAAAATGACTCAAGGAGGATTTGGCAGGAGAGGGAACAGCAAAATCGGACCCGAGTCAAATGCAGCTCTCCAAGAAATTCCTTTTCACTTGCGAGCGACGCGCAGACTGGAGCTGCCTTCCTGTGACTTGCCCCCACCCTCCTGCAAGGCAGCATTAGAAAGGAGCCTGTCACCCAGGGATGTTTTTCAACAATACTTCATGTCCTCTTTTACTGTCTTCTCTTTAAGCCACTTCCAAACTCAGTTCCCTTTGCTCCATACTCAGATCAGACTAATAAGAACACCACCTCAGGGAAAAGACTTGTACACAGACAGACTTCCTCTTCAGAGGATCAAACAGACCAGACTGTTCCTTTTCAAGTTTTATTAATCCTGGTTCATAATTTCCACCACATCATTAGTCATTTCCTATTATTGAATAGCTGGTAGCAGCATCATCGTTCAGTAAATAGCAAGATAACCATGCCACCTGCAATTTCTTGGCTGATACCTACCCACAACCACATCTGGGTGAAAGACGGTGAGGTAAAATTAAAAGTCAAACCCTGTAGACTTTTTTTTGATCTGTGGCTCATTTCTTTTATTCACATCATCTGCTCAGCTGGCTACATAAGCTGCTGCAGACCTTGTTTAAAAACAGCTCCAGAAGATTAACACTAACCAACAGTTTGGAAATGCGGTGATTTTCACTGGAATTCCCCTTCCTGAGGCGCACAGGGTCTTTGGGGAGCTTGCTGGTTATCAGGGTTTATTATTTGTTTGGTTTCCTAAGCTTTTCTTAGTTTGTCAACAAAACCTTAGCTGATTTTTACAGCAAAAATGGGCAGAGAATTCAAGTGCCTTGAAGCAATCTGTTTTCTATTCAGGTTTTCTTGCCCCTTCCCTAATAAAGCTTATTTTTCTTAATAATATCCTTCTTTCTGCCATCTGGCTCAAGCAACTAATGAGGAGAGAGTAACCTGGTCTTTTCAGTTTAGTAGCAGCTATATACTTAAATTTCTGGAATGTCCTCTTGGACATTCTTCATTTTTCCCATGCTGAAAGGGTCTCCACACACAAGTTCTGGGTTGGGGTTTCCATGTGGATCCCTTTGTTGTGTATCAGGACTGTGTAGCTGTGATGGCCCAGAGGCAGCTGTTAGATGATCAGAAAGGGCTGTTCTGTAGCACTTCTCCCCTCTCCTTCTTCCCATTATCTCAGGGTATTTTCCAGCCTGCATTTTCCCCACGTGCTCTGCGGGAGAGCCTCGCAGCGGCTCCACGCCAAGTTCACAGAAGACAATGAGTCTTTCCACCATCTCCAGGGGCAGGGGATGGAGCTCCCAGTTCCTAGGCCTGTGAAAGGATTTCCTCCCTTTCACTTGTCCCCGTGAACGCAGCCTGGTACGGGAGCACGGCCACTGCAGTGTGACTCCAGCAGCCAGGAAAGACTTTGGGTTTATGGCTGGGGTTTCTGCCGCAGCCTTCCTGCATGACTTTAGGCAAGAAATCGCTTGTCCTTAGACTTTCTCAGGGCCTGTTTCAATTCATCCCTGCTGTTGTGAGCACAAATATTGGTCATTAGAGGTTAGCTCAGTCCAGGTGAAAAGAGGTAATTAAATACCTAATGACTAATGCATTTAACAGCCTTTTGGGGAGTACACAGCTGCTTTTATCAGGGTGTGACCTGTCAGGCCAGCAGTGTCAGGCCTGCAGACTCCTTTTCCCATCACTCGGGCACTTTCAGGTGGAGTTTGATAAATCCAGGAGCAGGATTATGTGAATTGGCTGCACAAGGCTGTGATAACACTTACACAGGTGACACCCTCACTGAGCGAGTCTCTCCTGGCACACCTTGGCAATTTGTAAGTCCCTGACTGTGACCTGCTATCACTTGGTGTTTCAGTCTTACCTACAAGAGGCAGCAGGAGCTGGCAATGCCTGTTTGCACTCAGTCGGTCTGGAGCATGAGAGAACCAGATTTCATAGTCCGAGGCCCAGCTCACCAGGCATGCATTACTTTATACGTATATATGTTTTTATCTCTGTTATTTTCCAAAAGAAAAACATATCTTGTTAATATACACACATTTGTACAGAATCATAGAATGGTTTGGGTTAGAAAGGACCTTAAAGCCCATCTTGTTCCAACCCCCTCCCATGGATAGGGACACCTTCCACTAGCCCAGGTTGCTCCAGGCCCTGTCCAACCTGGCCTTGGACACTTCCAGGGATTCAGGGGCAGCCACAGCTTCTCTGGGCAACCTGTGCCAGGGCCTCACCTCCCCTCACAGGAAGGAATTTCTTACCAATATCTAATCCAAACCCCCTGTCTTTCAGTTTAAAATAATTGCCTCTTGTCCTGTCACTACTATATATTAGACCTTGCCAGTATAAAAAGTTTCTCTCCCTCATTTTTGGTTTTGGGGTTTTTTTTATATAACATACATATTATATAAAATACACCTATATCATTAAAAAGCCCCTAAAAACTAACTTCCCACAAGTATATTTCAAATCCCCTGCCTGTGTGAACAGTCCATAACCACCTGTTCTATTTTATAGTGTAATACACAAAGCATGGGAATTAGGTTGTGTATGTTCTTATATGCCCATGATACAACCATCTGTCAAACTCTCATAATCTCTTTTCTCCCTGACCCATCACCCTAATTCCACACGAATTTTTTGTGGCTCTGTTTCCTCTGTGGTGTAAGCAGATGGAATTATTCCTCTCTTGAGCAGGGAAAGGAGAGGATGACATCACCACAAGTCAAAAAATACTGTGTGTACAGAGCACGATATTGCAAAGTACTTTGTGTTTTACATAATTGTTCATGTACACAGGTTGGAGTATTAAGCTCAGAAGCAATCAGATGAAGCTCACTACCCAGAAACAGAAAAACATAAGGACAATAAAAGCATCTCACCTCATACAAGACCACTGTGGCAGCATGAAAGGCGCAGCTCACTGTCTAAATCCCAGGATCACCTTCTTTTTTTTCCTGCTCCTCCACGTCTCACTCAAACTCCCACACCTTCCCTCAGTTTGGACAGTACATTCCTTCCCCCAGGTTACTCCTCCTCTCAGCTCTGCTGGCTCCTCGCAGCTGGGGAAGCAGAATTAGGGTGAGGTGGCCTCAGCTCACCTTCACCTCATCTAACTCAGATGTCATCACAGACTCCTCACTGTCACACAGACAAGAGACTCACCTCCCTACTCCCTTCCCAGTGAACATGAGCTGATCCTCCTTCCTTCCAGGGTTGAAAAGCCCTAATTAGTGTTCCTGAAGACCTCAGACTATAACAGCATAAAAGGCTTGTCTTCTTAATAGTAGTAATGAAATCCTGGAATCACTAACTTGATAATAATTGCTATATGGGTATAATGAATGGCTTTTGCCACTTGAAAATGAATTTTCATTAATTGGGGCTTTTGTTCTCACAGCCACCAAGTTATTTGTTTGCCCTCATGGTTAAATTCCTGCCGTAATGATGAGGGAAGCATATAATGGGGAATGATGGGCATCTTTATAAACAAAAGTGGTCACATGAGACATAAATCAGAGAAATGGGATCTGGTACAGTAACATCTCAAAATCTCAGCTAAGACAGGCAAAAGCCTGTTGATCTTGATATTCTGTACAGATGACACAGTCTTTATTTTCAGATCCTATAATCCTAAGAGTTGGCTGAAAGGAGAAATCATTTCCATTCACATGTAACAAATGTGAAATGAGGGCAGTGAGCAACTGATCAAAATCAAGGACTCTGAAGGAGGACTGGAAACTGAGCCAGGTTTCCTGACACCCACATCAGGGCTTGAACTACAAGACTCCCCCTTATTTTCTTCCAATCCCCAAGGCAACCTCTGCCTTTGTTAGGATCCCAGTCACAAAGCTGCTGTGTAACTCCTCTGTTACACTGAGCACTGCTGAACTCCAGTGCACAGCACCAGGATCCAAGGGTTTGGCTCCTACCGTGGTCATCCAGCTCTTTGCAGGATCAAACCCTGACATCCCCAGCCCCACAGCTCAGCACGTCATGTTCCCTTGAAGATATGAAAAACATGTCTTAATTCCAGGAGAGATCAGCTCTGTAAAATGAACAGCGGGAAGGGAAAGGTTTATAATGGAACGTAATTATTTAGCAGTGCATTGAAGAGCTGCCTGGCATGGCCTGTCCTCGCAGACAGCACTTCCTCCTCTAATAGCTGTCCTGATAGCTGGAGCTGTCCTGGCTTTTATCAGCTGGGCAGCCTCGCACTCTGCTCGGACCCAAATGATCAAGTGGCCTTCACAGCTGCCACCACTTCCTATTAAAAGACTACAAGGGGCCTGTGAGATTAAGGAAGGATAAAAACAAGTACTTATCATTTGGGAAGCAACATCGCTGGTTATCTAAAGCAACGTAATTATATCGCGAGCTTTATCTGTGAGTGGCTTTTTCCTTCCAGGAGGTAGGGAATAGAAAAACTTTTCACTTCATAATGAATCCTATTGAAACTCCATTTTGCCCTTGGCAAAAGGCCATTATCCAGCAGAAACATGTAATCATCCTAAAAATGCATAATGGCATGGAAAACGGACAAGTAGTTTCTTGAAATATTGTTTGTAAAAGGCCTAATTTATAATGGGGATTGTTTGTGTTAGGGCCTTTTGGCATGTATGGTTAACAAGAACTTGCTGTTCTGCTGCCAGTTCGTTTAATCAAGAGGGCCTTGTGTCGGCCCCGGCGATATGGCCGAGGAAACAATGGGAGCTTTTTCCCTGAAACTGCCCCATCGTGACAGAGAGAGCGCCCTGCTATTTAATCTGGAGTTGTTGTTCCTCTTGATAGACACCACTGCTGTCAATGCACCCCATCCAAACATACACACTGTCAGATCCATTGCACTGCTGTGCCCAGCGAAAAAAAATATTAGGAATGATCTGGCAGTGCCACTAATTGAGGGCAATCATGGAACTGTGGCCTCTTTGTACCGACGCGATTGTAGGAACAGCGCCTTCCCTACGGAAATGTAGCAGCTCGCACACAACCAGGAATGGAACCTTCTGGTCTGGCACTCGTCTGTGCTCAAAGTTGGATTGTGTGCAGGATTGTGTGTGTTTCCCCAAAAGGAAACAAGAAAGGCTGTGGTCAGTACTCCTCACCCCTTTGGGGTGTTGGAGTACACTTTGATCACATTTTGTATCTACAAAAAGGGGGTAGAAATTTTATCTGGCTGTGTTTTTGTCACACATATTAACAAATATGTAGATGCACCAGGCATCCTGGTCTGTGGTGCACAGAAAGGTCTCTCTGATGTGTGACCTCTGCAGATGCACAAGACGTGTTTGTAACCCCTCCAAGCATCTCTTTTCTGTTAGGAGAAGCTTGTGCTCAAGTTCTGCAAACTGTTTATGGCAGATCCAGCACTTGACACTGGGACATGGGAGCCTTATTCTATGCAGAACTAAAGCAATACACAGCAGGCTGAAATGTTCCTGCCCCAAGCTTCGTGTGTAGTTGTTCACACTAAAAGCAAACTCCACAAGTTAGAGGAATCTGAACATCTGTTGTGTACCAGGGGCTCCAAGAGAGCTGGAGAGGGACTTGGGACAGGGGCCTAGAGTGGCAGGACAAGGGGGAATGGCTTCCCACTACCAGAGGGCAGGGTTAGATGGGATATTGGGAAGGAATCCTTCCCTGTGAGGGTGGAGAAGCCCTGGCACAGGTTGCCCAGAGAAGCTGGGGCTGCCCCTGAATCCCTGGAAGTGTCCAAGGCCAGGTTGGATGGGGCTTGGAGCAACCTGGGATAGTGGAAGGTGTCCCTGCCCATGGCAGGATGTTGGAATAAGCTGGACTTCAAGGTCCCTTCCAACCCAAACCATTCTGGGATTCCACGTTAAATTATCCATGAGCCATGTGGTGGGGGTGGATGGCTGCTCCTGCCATGACGTGGTGCTCCTGGGCTCAGAGCAGGGTGCATCCCAGCACTGGGTGACACAAGGCCACCCACCCAGTGAAGAAATGCTGAAGATTCAGGCTGCTGCCACGAGGAATTCCCTTGGAGGCAGGGCAGCACCACAGCCTTGCTCCTGTCTGCTTGCTCAGCACTTCTGGTCAGAGCAACACACAGATCCAGGGGCTGCCTGGGTGTGGGAATCAGGGTACAGATCCAGGGGGCATCACTACAGTGAGGGAAAGATGTGCTGGGGATGAAGTGACTAAGCTGTTTGACAGCACAGTGCAATCAGATACGGCCTGCACAGGAGTGCCAAGGAGCACAGTGTGGAGAAAAAAGGAGGAATCATGGACTTCAAGATTCATAGTGCCAAGATCTAGACTTGAAAAGTTGCATCTTGTCACACAAACCAGCTGTTTGCTGTATACATGGCAGCTGTGCCCCAAGGTCTTGGGCACAGATGAGATCTGTTGTGCCTGGCACTGTACATACATTTATTTTAAGACAGTCCTTGCTAGTGAGAGCTTAGAATAGACACAGAATGGTATTTTTAACAAAAGCACAATAATTGCCACAACTAAAATGAAAACAAAGCTATAATTTGGGCAGCTTGACAGTGTGTGAAGGCCTTGTGTAAAGAAATGTAACTCAAAGGATTTTTCACTTTTGAGGCATTCTGCTGAATCCATGGGTATCTCCCTAACATATAGAAAAAAAAGAACCCTTCTTTATTTGCTCCAAAGCTGTGTTTGTACAGCAACTGCTGAAGAAAGACCTTCTTCCTTCCATAACCAAATAAAATGATCCCTTTGGTTATTTATAGTCCTCACAGCCCAAAGACATCACTTGGCTCCCTACCACAAGCCCAGCCATGTGTTACTATATTAAAAAATGCGAAAATGTAATTATGGGGTACTCAAGCCAGTGTCTGCAGACAAAACCTGCCAGGAGGAAGAGACAGGAAACGTGTGCCCTTCGGAGCTGCACTCGGCTTTTCCGCCTCAGGACTCCACCAGGGCTCACAGAGGAGGATTGGGGGCTGGCTCCACAGCACAGCAAAGTCACATCTGCCTTTCAGCAGAAACCAGCCTGCTGTAAACTGCAAGTGCAATCCTGACCAAAAAAAAAAATCGAATTCCCTCCCTGCCAATTCCAAGAGCCGCATCATTTACGCTTGGTCACACTGCGAGCCACCCTGTCTGCCCACAGAGGGGAAGAGGGAGTAGGGTAGGATGCAGCAGGACTTACCTCCCCTGCACAAGCCTCTTGCATCTGTCTGGGAGCTTGGCCCTCTGCAGCGAAGCCATTTCTTACATGTTCAAATGAAGAGCAGAGCACAGAGACCGAGTTATTACCCCCTCACACTCTCTTCCAGGTAAAGGGCTGGTGCTCCTGGGACAAAACACTGATCTTGATATCTTTTCTCAGCTCTTGTGCATCTTCCCAGTTCATAAGTCTCTTCTGTCCAACTGCTCATTACTGTCCCTTTGCTGGCAGCTCCTACCCACAGCAGGACAGCAGAAGGAAAACCTGTCACACTCCGTGATTTAATCCAGCTGGCCCCACAGGGCTGCAAGCTCCGTAGGCTCTGCTCTTCTCCTGAGCTGGGCACCATACCCAGGCACAAATCCTGGCCAGGGTGACTGTTCACAAGGATTGACAGCTTTAGGACCTGGAGATCCTCATTCTCCTGTCACCTATTTAAGCATCTCCACATGACGGTGGAGGGGGAGCAGCTGGGAGATGCTCTGGAGAAGGTGAAGCTCCCACCTGATGTGCCCAGTAAGCCTGTCCACGGGTGGGCACCTTTGACTTTAATAAGTGACTCCAGGTTCACACTGGTCTGGATGAAATCAGAGTGGAGTTAAGCTGAGACAAATCCAGGCACGGCACCACTTTCTCCAAGACCCCAGGACACCCACACAAGTAGCTAGTGAGGAGTGAAGGAATGAAGAAAGAAAAAGCGCTTTTCCTCAGGGCACATGAGCTCTGACAGGAAACTTTAGAGAAACTTTGGGGGAGGGATAAGTCATTTGGATGATGAATTGCCCACTGGCCTTCCACAGTAATTTCCAATCAAATTGTCTTTAGGAGGCTTCCCCCAGTGCAGGGCACAAAATCCTCTTCTAAATAAGCAGGGTCTCAGGGTGAAGAATCCGGGTGTATAACCTCAGAGTGTGTGTGTATATATATATATATATATATGTATAACCTGTGTTAAAAAAGAGCTCACAGCCAGCTCTTCACCTGCTCCTTCCTTCCAGCGTCAGTCTCTTGTTTTTAGCTAAACCAAAGCCCCTCAGTTTCTCCCTCATTACTGAGCATTCACTGACAAAAGGGTGTTTACTTGCCGTCAGAGAGAAATGCAAGAGATAAGAGCAGTTCTCCCCACCCAGCACTGCCAAGGCAGCCAGAGAAGGGCTGGGAAGGCAAAGTCTTGCCCATTTTCAGAGGAAAACAACCCAGCTTTCCATATTGTCCAGCCAAAGCCAAGCACTCCTCTGCAATGCTCACTTTTTAAACCTCCTGCCAGGCTCATTCGCTTTGGGGGTTTGCAATAATCTGCAAGTTTCAACAATTTTGCACAGTCTGATTCTGTGATTAATAAGATTAAAATCTTGCCAGTGGAAGATGAAGCACCAGGATGTTCCCGTACCCTCACACCACTCATATCCAAGCTGCTGCCTTGTCCATTCACGCTGATTGCTTTAGGCTCTCTCAGACCCTGCTACCCTTCCCCGTATCCTGCCTGATAGTGCCTCGTTTCTGCAGCATTTTCCCCAAATTCCCTGCTCTGGCCAGAGCCGGTGGGACCTCTCCAGCGCAGTATCGGCAGTGCCACCTTCTGGCCTGCGACACGAATCCCAGCCACCAGCCAGGTGCTGCTGCAGACAGGCTGGACAACCCGCCCGGCCCCTCTGCGGGTACAGCTCGCATGGCCACCTGCCAAATCCCACTGGAACGTGATCCCCAAGGAACACCAACTGCGCTGTTCCAGTTCGCCAGATGGAAGAGCTGGGAGCACTCGGGTCCTTACGGTGTGCCCAGCACAAGCAGTGTGACATCAGTAACTTCTCCCTGCACCATAACCCTTCCTTCCAGCTCCACGTGGACCAGCCTGGGAATCCTCACACTGTTTTCCTCCACAGGAAGATGTATAAATAAAGGAGTAATTGCTGACTGCCTGCACTATTTTCATAGACTCTCGGAATGGTTTGGGTTGGAAGAGACCTTGAAGACCACCCAGTTCCAACATCCTGCCATGGGCAGGGACACTTTCCACTAGCCCAGGTTGCTCCAAGCCCCATCTAACCTGGCCTGAAACACTTCCAGGGATGGGCCAGCCACAGCTTCTCTGGGCAACCTGTGCCAGGGCCTCCCCACCCTGAAAGGGAATAATTTTTTTCTAATACCTCATCTAAATCTCTCCTCTTCTACTTTAAAGCCATTCCCTCTTGTTCTATCACTACATGTCCATATGAAAATCACTCTCTATCTTCTTTATATTTTTTTGTCCTGGTGTCCCAGGATCTAGAAATAGGCTGTTTCTCTTACTCCAAATATCTGTTTGAAAACTAGGCTCCAGTATCAGTTCCCTGTGTCCTGAAAGGAGCAACCACTGTGCAAATAGCAGCAACTCTACATTCATTTTCAATGCTTACAGCTCTCACCTGGCTGGCAGATGCTCCACAGCTACTTTAGACCTTCTGCCCACTGACAGGTGCATTTCCATCCAGAAGAACCTCAGATCCATACCCTGAAGTGCAGCAGCATCAGCCACAGGAGGGTGAAAACCTATTTTCAGGACTGTGTCTGTGAAGTTGTTCTCTGGACTTCAGTATTTATTCTCTACATTATTTACAGCCATACTAAAAAATGAAGTGCTTCGTGGAGCTTCTCTGTGGGTTTTGGCCACATGGAACAAATGGGATTTCCTGATGTTTGTATCACACTGGCAGCATTTCAGCAATTCCAGTGCACCTCTCTAAAGGAGAACTTAATGCTCATTTATTACAGGCCCCATTACACCCCTGGCAGTGGCTAAAGGGGCCTTGATTTTGGCAGAAATGTCATTTACGCCCACCTTATGTCCTTTTTACAGCATCCTGGTGTAAAAGAGGGACAGTGTATTGCACAGCTCCAGCTTGCATCCTGGAAGCCAGAAGTTTTCCACTCACCCTGGCTTTGGTGAACTGGGAAGACAATTCCAAGGAAGAGCCGAGCCTCCTCTAATACTTATTTTCCCCCTCTCGCATCTATCAAACCCTTTATAAAGCTGTATTAGAAAAACAGGGAAAAACAATAGAGCAAAAGCAGAACTTGTGCTGGCAATGATGGAGTTCACTCTCTGTGGTGGGAATATGTAGCTACAGCACCTGGAAGAGGCCTGGGGGATTGCAGCCCACCAGGACATGGTGCTGGGAATCCCTGGCTGGAAAAGTCCTGTTCAAAGATGATGCACTTCTCTGTCTTCTGGAATGACATCATGGCATCTGCAAAACCCCTGTTTGTGATTCAGACCCAAAGGGTATCCCCAAAGGGGTAACATTCCTTCTGGTGCTGTTGCAAGGAGGCCACGGAACTACCATGTGACTTTGGGAATTTTATCCCTGCCCTCTAAACCAGACAGGAATCCTTCCTTCCTCTCTGTTTCCTTCTTCAGCCTAGGAGTTCTCCAAGGCAAGGGTTGCCTCCTACATACATGGACCATGGCTGGCACAGTGGACTCTGATCTTCATAGAATCACTGAATCACAGAATATCCTGAGGTGGAAGGGACCCACTGAGTCCAGCTCCTGGCCCTGCACAGGACACCCCAACAGTCCCACCCTGGGCATCCCTGAGAGCATTGTCCAAACGCTCCTGGAGCTCTGGCGGCCTCGGGGCTGTGCCCATTCCCTGGGGAGCCTGGGCAGTGCCCAGCACCCTCTGGGGGAAGAACCTTCTCCTAATATCTAATATTTCTAATATCTTAGCTGGCTACTGCTGTAGCACATGATAATATTTGGATGAGGAGAGTTTACACATGTGGGAAGTCCCTTCTGGAAGAAGCCTCCCGACTTAGCCTGGGAACCGCAATTGAGAGATGCTATCATAAAAAACCACAGCCTTTATCTCCCAGTGGGAAATCTTCCAACTTCAATTTTTTCTTAAACCTATCCACCCTTTTGTAAAACACATATATTAAAAAAATTAAGAACTTCCCAACTGAAGTCACATTTCTAAATATGATTTTAAAATTCATGTACAGTTTTGGTGGTAAATGGGCAGAATTCCAATCAAGCTATCACCACTGCAATTAAAGTGATTTTTCCATCTGAATATATCTCTGACATGGAAAGAAATTACACTATCACTGTATAAAGCTGTTTTGATAGATCAGTTCCCTCAATGAGCATATTTTATACTCATCAAAACTATTTATACATCCTCACATAACAGAGCTATTCTAGGAATTTCAAATCTGAATAATAATATTAGTCATTCTTGAAAGAACAAACACATGCAGTATCCTCAATAATGCAATGTACAAATCCCCAGGAAGAACCCAATTCCTTTTTTCTGCCTGCTCTTGTGCAAATTCCCGCATGCCTGCATGGATCACGCATTCAAAGATTCCGCAAAACCCAACTGAAGAGCAAGAGAAAGCAGTTCCAGGTTATTTTTAAACGTGTACAACATGCACCAAATCCCAACTCCTTAACATACGCTCCTGAGAGCTTTTGTAAAATCCAGCTTAAGGGAATTAGGCACTCGGATCTAATTGAATTTCAGTGCGATATGGACACCTAAGTCCTTGAAGCTCCTTTGGAAACTCCTGTCTTATCCAATATAGGGTTCATTTTCTAGCTGAGAAATACCTTAGTAATGGTACTCTTAACACTCAACAGCCATATGACCTATTTTACTAATGTGTTTGGGAAGGAGGTTAATTAACAGTGGATAGCCATATCCTTAAGCTTAATTTTTCCAACAACCCTGCTCATAAAAGGAAAAACTGAGTACATATTAAAGGTTAATTAACAGTGGATAGCCATATCCTTAAGCTTAATTTTTCCAACAACCCTGCTCATAAAAGGAAAAACTGAGTACATATTAAAGGAAGCAAGCAATTAAGTCACACAAATAGTGAGCTCATTGAACTGCAGCTGACTTCTATCATGTCAAAGAACAACTAAACACAGAAGCAATGAAAAGATTGTTGCCACGACCGCCACTGAGAAGTGCCTGGCAATAAAGATGAATAACTCCTTACTTGAAGATTACTGATTAAAGCTCTTAGGAACCAAAAGGTTACACATAGGCATATCTGGAGCAAAATATTTTAATGCATGTTTGGCAGATTCTGTAACATATTTACAGTGGATTCAAAGCAAAGATTTATACAACTCCAGTAAACTCAGCATTAAGCAGCCTTTAAAATCACAGCAGTTCCAAACATCACAAGTACAGGCGTAACTGGTTCATTTTGATGCCTTAGAGAAGGAGCTACCCCTGCTGTTTCCTAAGGACAGAGGTGAGGAAACGGAGTATTCACAGGCCTGAGCGCACTGTGGGAGGGAACTGGGCCTAGGGAACGAATCACAGAATCCAGAATGGATAAGGTCGGAAGGGACCACTGGAGGTCACTGAGTCCAACCTCCCTGCTCAAGCAATGTCCCCTCGTGCATGGACAGGTTTGTGTCCAGGTGGGTTTGGAATATCTCTAGGGGAGAAGACCCCAAAACATCTCTGGGCCTGTTCCAGCACTCAGTCATCTCAATGGTCTATAGAAAATATCAGGCCAGCACTGGATGGACCTTTTCCACCAAGCTCCATGGCAGAACTTATTGTCATCCCTAAAATGTAGCTCTTAACTGAGGAAAATTGTTCTCCACAATAGATACAAACACATATAAATACAGTTAACCCCATTTCTCACTTATCTATACCAACAACATCAGCAAGCTGGGAGCAAAATTCCCGAGCACTGTTTCAGAGACTTTCTTTCCCCCCATTTCATGCTGTGCTTTCCTGGAGTGTTTTCCCAGAAAGAAACCCTGGTTACTTGAAAAGGAATTTTGGTTTTCATGGTTTTAATGCTGATATTCCCTGATGGAAATGCTTAGCTGAGTGTTTCTGTTTCACCTGGCCCACCAAGGCCACAATAGCCAAAATCCAGTGCCCCACAACATCCACTGGGATAGTTGCTCCATTAGTTCAGCAGCAAACGTCCCATTTTGGTAATTTCTAAATGAAAAAATGCAGATCAGCCAGTTCAGGAGAGAGTATTACTTAAAAAGAGTGTATCTGTGTCCCAGAGAAGCTCTTCTAGGACATGTCCACAAGACAGATGCTGTGCAGCATGGAGATGTTCCTCCTCCACAACACAACTTGCAGCAATGCTTTTTGGATTTCCAGCCCATTAAAGTTTTCACACAGAAGCGCAGGCCATGTAGTAGCAAATCTGAACTTAATGACAATAACTATGCTTTTCCCAGTGACATCCCATGGAATTCTATAGAGGCAAACTGTGGCAATCTCCTTTTCCTGCATCCTGAGACTCCCTGCACCACAGCCTGAAAACCACTGAGCCAAACAGATGTGTACAGACAAGAGAGAGACCTCAAACAAAACTGTCAGGCTCCAATGGTGGAATGAGGGCAATGAACTATGCAGAAATGCAGGGAAAAGAACTGGAAAGGCAGTTTGGCCGGGAACTGACAGCGAGAATGTTCAGGCAGAAGACTCAGGAAAATTTTATTCAGATAAGTTCTGGTTGTTTGCCGTCTGCGACTAAATATGAGGCACCTGCAAATGCAATAGAGCAAAAATCTACAAAGCAGAAAAGCTGCTTCATCCAGAGCCCAGGGACGACTGGCTTCGTCTAGCAAAGACATTTCATTTTAGATTGAGAATCTATGTGCAGTTCCCTGAAAAAATGACCCTAAATATGATCATTACACTCTTAATTCTCACTGTAAAATAGTTCTGTGCATTAATGACATGAATTTTGAGTTCACATTTTTGAACATGGGATCCAAAAACCAGACAGAAATCTGTGGGCTCAAACAACAATTAGCCCATTGGCTTTTAAGTGCTTGACCTTTATTTGTCTCACACACACCTCCACCTCGAAATCAACTAGCATCTTCTCCTGACTTAGGGAGATTTTGGTGCAAATACCTTCTTATTCCCAACCACTGAATGCTGATGGAAGCAAGACTTGCTATTACAGCTCTTTTTAATCTGACTTGGAAACAAGTAACTTGGAAAAAGACCTCCATTTCCACCTACTTTCTCCTCTGACTTGTGTCTTTTGGCCCTTGAAATTTTTCTGAATCCACTTCCCCTGCAGTGAATCACATGAGGAAGTAAAAATCTTAATTGTAACACGAAAGTTAAACAGCAAGACATGACTTCATTGGAGTGGAGATAAAAGGGTAAGGGATTGCTGGATGAGGTGAAAATCCTCATCTTAATTCATGGGACTTCTTGGGAATGATGGAGTACAAGCACATGAGAGTAGAGTGAAGTGGGGTTTTTTAAATGTTTCTATTTTAGTGCCTTTCCCTATCCCCTTCAGCTGCAACCCTGAGCTTTGGGAACAGACTCACAGCAAGTCACTAACACAAAGCACAGAAATGACACGTCATGTTGATCCAGAACAGGCAAGACTTGCAAACTCAAAGTGCTCACTTACCTGTAGGAAGGTAACAACAAGCATTTAACTGGCCAGGGAGTGTCTCATTAGCATGAAGGTGATAGTGAGCCTTGGCAACATGAAAGAGAGGCAAGATAAAAGGACAGTAGTGGGAAATACAGGAACTCTAATTACAGCAGCAGCAGGAAAAATAAACCCAAGTGCTTTGCAGTGACTGTGTAACTCACGGATGAGCACGTGTTCCATGTTCCATCTCTGTCCAATGCCAACAGAGGATTAGAGTCCTGGACTGCCTACCTTGGCTCAAACTATAGGTTTTCCTGTCTCTAATTTCAGAAATACCCAATATTGGCCAACATCTTAGAAAAAGCACAGCCCCTGATTGTCCCTTCTAGCCCTATGATCTATGAATCCTCCCTACATTTATGGGGAGGAAGCAGTTTTTCAGCAGTTGTCTTTTTCTGATAAGACTAATTTGCAGTCTCCCCTCACCAAATACATTAAATTGTTTTTTAAAAAATTCATCTTCGCATTTAGCCATTCACATTCACTGGCCAGTGAGAATTTTGTGCAAAACAAATACAGACATAAGGCATTTCCTACCTATGGATGTTTAAAAGGGCAAATAGCTGTGGCATTTTGAACAGCGTTTGTATTTTCTCTCTCATAAATGGTTTGGCCTAAAACTTTCAAATATTCCTTATATTTGTGGGGGCTTTTAAGTATATTTAAGGTCATTTTAAATTCTATTCCTATTTGTTGAAATATTAAAGTGCATTTTCTATGCAACACGTGGCTTTGTTCTTGCCAGACAACAGGAGCAAACTGATTCCCTGGAATATACCCACTGTGACAAGAAGAGCTGGGAGGAAACAAAAGGCATTCCTGCACATTACATGCACAGGGATATGCCCAGTTCTTCTGGTAAAATTAATGATGTCTCAGACCTATGGATATTTTTCATTTTGTGTGTCGTAAGGGCATGAATCACCACTTTTGTGCAGATTTTAAAAAAAAGTCAGACTGATAGAGAAGGCAGGAAAGCCAGTAAGAGTAAATGAAACATACTTCTAAAGAAGGTTTTCATGCTCCTTAAATTGAGGCTTTCAAGTCTGCTTCCGTAGGCTCAGCTTTTCATATCTTCCTAGTTTGACAATGTTGTAAAATCTCCTTGGAACAGACAAAAACTCAAGAGAGAACCATAAAAATTGACATTAAAAGAAATGAAAGGAAATCCACCACGTACTACCTTGACCAATTATGTTGACATAAGAGGAGGAGATCCTGCATGAGGATGGAAGCACTGCAAAGTCAGGCAAGGACAGATCTCAGCCACTTTCAATTTAGCAACAAGTTATTGATTGTGCTGAACTTGCAGCTAAAGCTTCCAGCCAAGGATTAGGGGTTTAGGGCTAAGGTGAAAACCATTTTGTCCATCACAACACCACAGAAACTCACTGAAAGAAAGAAAGGTGAAGAGAGGTGCCTTAGGTGTTCAGTATGGAGCTGATGACAAAGCCTGTCCAAAGGCCACAGGAGTGGCCGTGCTACTCTTGTGGTTGTTCCTTAGGAGGTTTTAATCAATGGCATCTGCAGAAGTAACACAAGTAAATGAAAGTTATTTTACTGCTGAAAAGACAGATTCCATGCTGGGATAACATGGCATGACTGAGCTTCCAGCAGACAAAGCTTCTATAAGGATAGGAAGGAATTTTGCAGAGCCAGATGTTCTGCTGCCATTGTGCTTAAAATAAAACTTCACTTTAAAGATCTGGATTTCTGCTGGAGATCTAAACTTGTTCTTGTTGTTTTCCATGTAACAATCCTCCTACCATGGAAAAGAAAAGAGTGAACCAATGCAGCTTCTCCTGCGGAAAGAAAATCACACCCTCCTGAAAGCTGGATCTTTCACACTGGAAAACTCAGTGGAAAAGTTCTGCTTACAGAGCAAGCCCATTCTCCAGCTAATTCCGGTAGAATCTGTAACAACAGACACATTTTTTTTTTTTAATTGAATTTAAACTATTTTAAATAATCATCCACCACCTCAGCACTCCTGGCAATCAAAGGCCATCAATACTACCTTCCTTGCCAACTCACTCTTGGAGACAGATGAGTGAAGAGAGACTTCATGTGCTGGTGCTTCTCACCTCCAGGGAAACAGCATTGAAAGAATCTGCTTGTCACACTAGGAATTGAGGAGGGGGTGGGTAAGAGTCAAATTTATGTCATTACTGCATAGAAACTCTTTTTGGTATAGGCATTACTCCTGGGCTCATTACGAGGAACTATGAACTCAGTTTGACCACTGTGTTGGCGGGAGTTTCTGCAGGAGTGGGGGGAATTGAAGGGGAAAAAGGATATTAAATATACAGGATTATGATAATAAACAATAAGGTTATTTTAATGCTATTCTAGCATGTTTTTTCAAGCAATTTTAAAATTCATATGAAAAATACATGCACATAAGGAATTTAGGGTTAGATTTCTTCCTTCCCCACCCCCCGCCTGCAGCTACTCTGTTTCTCCTGGCTTGCCCTGTTTGCCGAGCCACGTAAGTTGTGAGCAGTTTATCTTCAGAGCTGTTTTGCTGGTTTGTTTGTGTTTAGCTGGAGTTCTGATCCTTTCTGGTTAGCGTCTTTCACTGGTAATTACAGGCAGTGTACCGTGAAAAGGTTAGTTTGGTCAGTGGAGCAGAGGGCTGGGCGGGGGGAGAGGGTTAGGAGAGTTTATCAAATGATCAGAGATGCCTTGTTGGCGCTCATCCTTTGTAAACAATAAGAAATGTCAGCGTGGCTGGTTGCTGTCACTGCTGACAGTATAAAGAGCAGAGAGTGTAGCATTCTTTTGGAATGCTGGTTTACTGGGAGAGGAAACAAGGCTATGGGATGAAGGCACTTGGTGGATATCCGAGTACCTTGGGAAAAGAGAGGAGTTTGGGCTTCTCACTCAGCAACCTAATGAAAACTAGACAAATAGTCCTGCATTTAATATATAGTTTCCACCGATTCATGCTTCTTTTGTTGGGAACAATTCCAGTCTGTATTGGAAAGAGACAGTTAAATATAAAGAAATCATTTCACATTGACAAGCAAGTTTCAGATTAAGAAGCCAGAGGAAGTTTATGAAAGAAAAGAGAGCTGCATTCGGATAGGTAAATTTCCATTCCCTGACCTCACATTCCTTCAACTTTGCAACAAAAAGGGGGGAAAAAAAATCTGATTCCTGAACAAATAGTCAAATGGTAATCGGGAAAACCAAATAAGCATCTGTGTTATGAAATGCTGGGATACAAACAGCCACAAGTAAACCAGAAGCTTTGAACGGTCTGTGAAAGAACTGCAGCAGAAATAGGAGCAACATGAAACAATTTACAAACACAAAGCTATACCTGCAGGCAAACATTTATCTAAAGGAACAGAATGTTCTGCTATTTAGACTCTCTAAGGAGAATGTGTCCTGTAAAAACACAGATACTTTTCCAAGATTTAACTAGATCAGTAAACCCAACCCACCGCATTATGCAGCATTTCTAATATGTGGCCGATGTTCCTAAACTAAAATAAAACCCAGTGTAAAATAAAGGCAGATTTCCTCCAAGAAAACAAATCACACGTGTTGAATTGTGATAAACAACATACTGTCAAAACAGTGTTATTTAAAACAACTGACAGCACTCCATATTCACTTCTGCCTTGACTCACAAAGTACTGAATGGATTTTGAGAGTTATCAGTCTATCAGTCACCCTGGGAGATTTATTGCACTCGAGTCAAATAAAACTCACAGAGCTGTTTAACTCTTGATCTTCTAGACTCCACAGAAGGAAAAGGAGAGTGAAATTAGTCTGGGAAAACAGGTAGGCTCTCTGAAGCAGAACTTCAGCCGGTGTTAACTGACACAACTCTGCACTCCGCTCCTAAATCCATAGAGATAGTCCACATCCATCCCTGGTCCATAGAGATGGCACTGCCACATGCACATGCCTGTAAAACTACATGATAAATAAATTCACACACCCAAAACATAGACATTTAGAGACACAGAGGTGGCAGAATTTCAAAATTTAGTGGTTTTTCACTCCAGACTTGGGATACCTGGTGCCAGAGAGACCTTCCTCTGGCAGTCACAGCCCTGGCAGGTACCCTAAACTGGGCATCAACATTGCTTTGTTTCATGTTTGCCATGTTCCACTGTGGTTCACATTTTTCACTGTGAAAATGATGTTTGGTAGCTGTAAGGGACTCTGGAACAAAGCCCCAGTAACCTGGAATTTCCCTCTATATTTAGAAACAGGTTCTGGGTCACAACAGTAAGAGTGGACTTAAGCCCAAATACGGATGAGGCCTCTGAGCTTCCACTGACAGTGGTTTAGAGTGCTGCAGTCAGCGAGGATGTCATGAGCTTCGGGCACAAGATCAGGCCATACCTCTCATACCGAAAACTGCTTTATTTCCTGGGAAATCCTACCGCCAGTGAAATCAGCAGGAGTTTCACCTAAAAACTTAATAACTCATTCTAGAGCTTTTATTCCTCAATGATAATCTCAAAACAAAGCGGGCATTATCAGTGACCTAGTCCTGCATTGGGGTAAGTGGACCTCTAAAATATTTCTTTTCCTTTATTTTCCCTGTGTTCTTTTTTAATTGCAAAGTAACAAAAGGGAGTCTTGCTGTTTGGATCACTTTTCATGAAGCAAATCTACAGACCCAGTCTTTAAGAATCGATTGTTCTCGAACTGCTTTCTGAACTAACAAATAGTAAAAATAAAATAAAATAAAAAAGATTTGCCTGTCATGGGAGTTGGTCAATAAAATGCAACAGTGTTTATTACAACATTTAAAGTCTGTGATTAAGAACACCAAAAGGCCTAAACTAGAAAGGGTTTTAGCCTGTAATTTCCCTACAGTCCTGGCCTGTACTTCCTTATGAGTTAGCTCAGCAGGGCTTTTCTTCCATGTCCATCATCAGCTTGTAATTATTGCCATTCTCAAAGCTATGCCAGATGGGCTCTTTAGAAGCCGGCATGCAGCTTGTTTATGAGAGAGTGAGCTGTAATATTACTCTACACAGAGACCTATCTGGTCCCAGTCAAAGAGCCATCGTGTTCCCTCCTCCCAGCTCTCCTCACTCTCCCTGCTTCCCTAGGCAAGCCTCTCCGTTTCAGCTTGCTTCCCCCTCGGAATGGGCACGGCATGGGGGATACTGGAGCCCAGAACACAGAGACTGAACCCTGTCTCTCACTAGTCACCCTCCCATAAAGGTGTGTTGAAATCCAGGCAAGACACTGACTTTGGGGATAATTCCCTCTTTCTCCCACTTCCTTCCTCCTCTCTGAGCTTGTTTTTTCTTAGAGTGGAGACTGAGGTTTAGGGACTGGATCTCCCGTCCTAGGGAGAGGATAAACATTCGTGGAGAAGTTGAGGTTAAGCAATGGTGCAGGGACCGGAGAGAGGGAATAACCCGGAGTTCATCTTGCTAGAGGCGGTCAGCGTTAGATATCTGGGAAGGCCAAGACAGTGCTTCTATCAGTAGTTAATGAGGCAGGACTTGCAACAGATAGCCACTTTTAACTTACAAAAGCTTTTAGATGTCTCTGTTTACTTTGATCCATTTCAGTTCATTTGAGCCTTTTTTCTTTCCCTTTTTTTTTTAAAACCTTCCCCCTCCCCACAGCCACCACAGATAAACTGCCTTCCCCCTTCTCCCCCCACCTTAACTCAAACAATAGTATCATTTACCAACTTTTATACTTAACAAGTTTGAAGATCTTTAGTCAAGTTCTGCTACAATGGCATAAAGAAAAAACATGGCTCTTGAGAACACCATCATAAAGAGAGAGGGAGGGGAATCTGGCTGCAGAGACGTAATTAAAAAATCCGACTGCCGAAAGATAAATGAAAGGAAGGGGGGGGGGGTGGGAATAACAGGAAAGGCTGCATTTTCAGGAGAGATTTAAAGTTATTTGTTCCTGATTGGGGGAACTGCTCATTCTTTTATCCCTTGTTATTTTATCCATGTGATGCCAAAAGAACTTTCTTTGTTAAAATGTTCTCAGAACGGATAAAACTAATTTGCTGGAATGTGAAATAATCCAGAAAGTAAGAGGACTGTGCCTAATGTTCACAGACTGAGAATGGCAAATTAACCGGCCACAGTTTCCAGTCCCTGGGGCACAGGACTGGAATTTAAAGCTTCCGAAGAGAGCCCTGGTGCTAATGGATTTGCATGAAACTTGGCATGCTAATGGAGATTGTCTCTTGTAATGAGCTTTTAATTAGGTCTGCTTGGTGCTTGACCTTCTTGTAATATGGGGCCACTCCTCAGATGACAGCATTTCTAACCCACAGGTGTGGATAAACAGAGCCTGTAAACAGACACGACTTCCCCCCCAGCATTCCCCAGATCTTCCCCCACCTCAGCATTCTCCAAATCTGGCCGCTTCTTTCCCTCAGATTGCTCACCTCTTCATCAGTCACTATTCCTTCCCTCCTGAGAACATCCTTGCTTCCTTGATTATTATTTTGAGAGAGATTTTAAGTCAGTTGTTTTCGTTTTCTTGTCTGTTTAAAGATAATATTCCCACCCAATTGGAAAACAAAACAAAACCAGCCACAGGAAGCTGCTGTTGTAAGTACACATGGGCAGCCACAGCATGGCACAAGGATGGTTCATGGATTCTAAGAGTTCTCCAGATTCCCACTGTCTTTCCAGAAAATAAATGTGGGAGAGGGCCTTTCTTTGCTAAACAGGCAGCCAAAACAGCCATTTCTAGACAGACACATGAGCCCAGTTACTGAGGCTGTACCACCCTCAAACACACGGATATGTATTTTTGTGTTTTCATATTCCACCAGAAAGGGTTTCTTACCCCTCACTGTGGCTCTCTGAGTCACCACTCCTGCCTTTCATGCTCTCAGGGTGCCCTTCAAACGCTGCCAAGATGTGGTAACATGCTGGAAGGCAGCGCCTTTTGGGAACTGTGTGAATCACTTCTCACAGCACCAAATTCTCACTGGGGAGGCTACCAGTGACCATGCTTTCCCAAATGCTCCAGATCCTCTCACTGAGGAATTTTTCCTTAAAACTCTGGGTGTGAACCATCTGAATATGTAGCTAAAGAACAACGGATACCAGTAAATAAATAGAAATCCTTCTTTCACAGCAGCCTCTGCCTGTTCCCCTTGTTAGGAATACAACCAGCAGGCAACCTCAGAGGATACATATTCATGGATTCATAGAGTGCGAGGCCAGAAGCAACCATTAGGTCATCCAGTGTGATTTCCTATATATCACAGGTCATTAACTTTCACTGGGTTACCCCTGTGCTGAACCCAATAATTTGTGTTTGACCAAGTGTCACTCGTAGCTGACACAAACCTTTCACGAGGGCGGCTGGTCTTGATACGATGACATCAAAAGATGGAGAACTGTTGAGCCTTTTGCTACAGTCCTTGGGTTCTTTAATTATTAAATACCCCTTTCATGAGAAAAGATCTCATTTTCAGTTTAAATATATGTAGCCTCTGGCTAGCAGGTTTCTCCAGTAAATTTCTCCAATGGCATTTCTCCAATAAATTAAAAAAACACTGCAAGTATTTTATATCTGTGAAGGTATTTGTACTCTGAGATAATTTACTATCAATCTTATTTTGACAAGATAATCTAATTGAAATTACGGAGCCCTTGCTTAATTTATACTTACTGGGAAAGACTCAGAGCTACCTGCCAGCAATGAAAATGAAAAGGCTCTGAGGAACAAAATCTGCCAAATTCCATAATGGAGGAAGGTTATTGAAGTCACTTTAGATACCTGCATTGGAGATATCTATCCCTGAGCTTGTCAGGAAAACAAATGAAATAAATAATTTAGGGAACATATAGCCTGAGTTGGTTTAGGCCACTCTGTCTGGAAGACTGATACACCTTAATTCTCTTCAGTCGATATTTTGAGTGTTAGACAACTAGCTGAGATGTAGACAGCTTGTGTTACCATCTTTATGTGGCACCATTGTCACTATTAACATCCAAGTAAAATTGTGTCAATTCATGCCAACCTAATTCATACCAACCTGTAATTGAATAGAAGCTTTTTTCCTCTTATACACAGAGGTAGAAAAGCCAAAGTACCTTCCTAAATACTCTGGCTTGATCCAAAATAACTCTTAAAACCTTATTACTGCCCCAATATGAACCTTCCCTTCTCTTCCTTCTGTCTGGAGCAAAGGCTTCAGATGGAAAATCTGAAACTGAATATTATAATTTAATCAAAATGCAGACACTCCTCTTGGCAAATGCTTCAGATGAAGATAAAGGACAAGCATAAGACAAGTTTGTCTTTGTGGAATGAGTCATGGGAAGATCAGCTGTCAAGGCCTACAACTCATTCGGTTCTTCTTACAGATGTTTTTACAATTAAGAAAAGTGACTTGAGTGTCAAGTGGGAAAAAGAGTATTCCCCCAGGATTCATCCATTAACTTTGTCAGCAGTACCCCAAGCCTCCACATCAGAGCATGTTCCTTGCCTGTTGACAATACAATAAAGAATGACTATTTACCATATGGTAATTATAGTTCAAGATGTGTTGTCCACATGGATTCTGCTTTTGCTTCTCATGTATCCAAACAGGCAGTTGAGGTCTTTAGGATAGCAGTGCTTATGGAAACATCTTTATGGCTGGATTTGTATGTCTTGTGTCTTCAGATGAGCTACCATGACCACAAAACACTTGCTGAATGCCTCAGGGCTGTGAAAAGGTCAAAGAGAAAAATCCATACTTGAATCCTAGTGAGATATCCTTACGGGTAACTTGAGGTACTTTCTGTAAAGCCAATGAACGAGCAGATGAAAGACAGTATCTTGCCACCAGCTCTGTAATGAGGTATTAAGGAGGAGTGTTGAAAAGCCATGGAAAGTTGTTGAGATATTCAAAACCCAGGCGGGGATGGTAAATCTTTTTTTTTGTGGGTGAAAATATAGCAGGAATTTTTTTAAAAGTCTCCTGATTGTAAATTCTCTCTCCTCTGGATCTAAGTTATAGTAGAACCTACAGTGGTGAGATCTGGGAGCAAGCTAAGGAGAGATTGTGTCTAGCACATTTCTAAGAGTTGCTATACTAGCCAGGAACTGTTTCTTCTTTTCCCAGTGATTATAAAGCCCAGATATATTCCTCTGCACATCACCAGTGTTACAATGGATGTGAATTGTTCTTCTCAAGTCTGTTGCAGCTTGGATGCTTTGAGGATGACATGACACATATGAATGTATTAAAGTTAACAATTAAAATTTTCTCCCAGAGTTTTTCTCCCCAGATGGCCTAAGTCCTCCTGGTGAAACAAGAAGAAATGCTCCTTGGAGGACTGACAGGTAACATCATCCCTAGAGATATATGGAAGCCAAAATCAATAATCTCAATGCTGAAAAAGTTTGATCTCCTATTTTCCACTAGGCCACAGGAACAGGATCTAAACTGCATAATCCAGTCAATTAAAGTGATGGTGTCTAGTTTATATCTATATGTATATAGTTTATTAAACTTGCTCCTGTCCCTGATGTTTCAGAATTCCACCAAAAATAGGTGATGTAGTTACTATTTGAATACTTAAGGTGAAAATCTGTTAATTTTTTGGACAGTAATTCAGGATGAGTCTTAATAAAAAGTCTTCCTTGGGAAAAGACAAGATGAAAGAGATCTACCATTAGTGGTTTTCCCTCTATTCTTTTTTGCTATTGCTTAAAAGAACTCAGAATTACTGGACAATTGAAAAAGAGAACAGAAGGGTGATAAGTAAAAAAAGTCTCCTGAGCATAGTCAAAATTCGAGAAAAGCTTGGAAAAGAACAATTCCTTTGCAGGTAAGTAAATCCTCTTGAAACCTTTTATTGACCTTTTTAACAGGGGTATGAAAATATTGAGCATTTCTCAATTCTCCAAAGGCTCATTACTTTTTCAGCAGGTATTCTCGAACGATTTGAATCTGCCTTCTAGATGGAATCACCACACAACAACAGGCCTGGGTAGAAATTTTCATTTATTTATCTTCAAGATACACCATTCTAAACTTTCCAGCTAAGGAGGAGGTTTTATGCCCTTCAAGAGCAGGCTTGGTTTGCCCCAATGAAATTAGCAACTTCCTGGATAAACTGTGGAATGCCAACAGTGCAAATGGGGACACGAAGTGATATCACATCCTTCGTGAAAAAAACCAGCATTAAATGGATCATCACTTTTTTCAGGTCAGAAAACCAATACTGTTTTGGCTAACAAAGACTCTCCAAATCTTCTTAGCTCGTTCCTGTGCCAGCTTTCTGAATTAGGAGAAATTGGAGGGAATGTGGATAGCATTTCCAGTCTCCACGGGGAGAAGTTTCCAGCCTCTGTTTTTAAAAGAGGCCAGAATACATTCAGCTAAAAATTTAGTCCTGAAACAAAGGTAAAACTTTCTGTTACCTCTAACTGTAAATACAGGTGCATCTAGAAACCTTTATTTCAAGATTATTGACCACATTGTGTAGTTTCTCAGGGATTACATGCTTTGAAATTCATTATGGGGTGATCTTTTCTAGGTGATCTTCTGCCCTAGAAAGGTGGAAAACTTAAATTCAAATTAGAATTCAAATCAGCACAACTTCTTAAGGTCTAATTGAATTTAAGCTGTCTCCTCACCCCAGAGATTAGACCTTGCTCTCCTCAAATATAAAACTGTGTGTGAATCTGAATATCCAGTGGATGTTTGTCTGTAAAGCACATTTAAGTGAGAACAGGGGAATTGCCACACTGGGGCAGAGCAAGCATCAATATCTTTTTCCCAGGAATGATCCTAAGGAGGCATCCAGAAAAGAGCAAGAACAGGACAATCATTTCTGATATTTGTCTGAATACTGTTCATCTCCAGCTGTGCTCAGCCTGCTGGATTTCATGGTTCTTCTGTTTAGAAACTCTTCACAGCACAGATCTCTCTTACAACTGCTTGTACCGGCTCCCTTAAAACTATTTTTGCATCCATCTGCACATCCTCTGATGAGGAGTTCCAGGGCTGAACCACCCATCTCTGTCTGGTTTGCACAGGACTCCCATTAACTGAATTAGCTCACATTGCCCTCCAGGTCTTGTACTGATGTATGAACGGCAGATCCCAATGGATACTCTCTGCATCAGTCAGTCTTGAAAGCTTTTCCAGGCTATCAAATCCCAACCACCATCCCAGACATTTATCAGCCCTATTGTTCTCTGAAGGTTCCTGAGGGAGTGGCTGGAGCTGTGTCAGGGAAGGTTTAGGTTGGATATCAGGACAAGGCTCTTCCCCCAGAGGGTGCTGGGCACTGCCCAGGCTCCCCAGGGAATGGGCACGGCCCCGAGGCTGCCAGAGCTCCAGGAGCGTTTGGACAGCGCTGCCAGGGATGCCCAGGGTGGGATTGCTGGGGGGTCTGTGCAGGGCCAGGAGTTGGACTCAATGATCCTTGTGAGTCCCTTCCAACTCAGCATATTCCATGACTCTGCGATTTTAAGATGTGGGTCCAGAATTCTACACCATGCTGAACAAGTAGGCAATAAGTTGATTTATAGAACACTATAGTGATCTTCTCTTTCCATCTCCACTCCCTTCCTCATAATTCCTAATATATGATTTGGGGCTTTTTGACTGCTATTAAGCATTGAACTGACATTTCCACAGAAGTATAAAGAACCCTGTTGATGATTGCATCTTTTTCCTGAGCAGTAGTGGCCAGTTTAAAGTGGCAGTGGTCAACTTAAAGCTCCTCACTTTATAGTGAAGCCCAGATCCTGTCTCCCAGTGTGCATCCATTTACAGGTAGGTCTGTTGAATTTCACCCTCTATTTTGTTTACCAGTCACTCACTCCTGCCAAGCTCTTTCACATTCTTTCACTATCCATCAACAACTTTATTCCCCTGACTAAATCCTGCCTCATCACCAGATGTTCTCACTGTTTGCTCTCCTCCCCTGACCACTTATGAGTGCATTGAATAGAACAGGCTCCACTGGTGAACTTCCCTCACTGCAAGAACTGAGTTATTTCTCTGTATCCTGTTGTTTTAAGTTGGTTACTTATCCATGCAAGGAGCTTCTCTTCTATTGCATGGATGCTGAGTTTCATTAAAAGCCTTTTATGGGAAATTTTATGTACAGCCTTTTGGAATTCCCAAGGGGATTATATCTATCAGATCAGTCTGTTCACTTGTTCATTGATCCTTTCAAAGAACTCCAAGACATTTATAAGGTAGAGCTTCCCTTTACAGGTGCCATGTACACTTCCCAAGTGAGTCATATCTATGCATGTGTCCATTACACTTTACTAATTTGTCCATACAAACACATGTATTACACTTCTGTAGTTCTCTGAATCCTGGCTAAAATCTTTTGAAAAACTGGTGTTACATTTGACCCTCCCGATGCTGGAAAAGACTGGGAAAACTGGAAGCTCTAAGGCTCACACAAGTAACCCATGGAGCAGCTGTTAAGGGAATATCTTGTCTTTACAGCCCACAGAAATGGTCAGAGCTCAGCCAAACTGCTCTGGTCAGTTCAGGCACCAGAGATCTTAATTGCCATGATTGCTTTTGCTCTCTGCATGGATCATGCAAAAGCTCTGCAAACATCCAAAACCTTAAACTCACTGCTCTACCCAGACACTGCCAGTTTACACTCCAAATTATTTAGGTTTTCTAAAAGCAGACAATGAGGGCTTTGTTCAAGAAAAATGCAAGTAAGCCAACAAATAAACAAGACAAAGATAGACCCTGGGGATAAACATTTCAGCTTGGGACATTTACAGTGTGGTTTCCGTTATCAAACCCAAGTGATTCTGGTGAACAGGGTAGGGAATCTTCTGCAGCCACCTCAGTGAGCACACAGAGGGCAGCCACTGGGCCCCCAACATCCTCCTGTTCTTCATTTCCTACCCCAGGTGCTCAAAACTATGTTCTTGAATGATGTAGTTCCTTCTCAAAAATTAGGGTTTCTTTCCAGGGTTTTTCACAGCTCCTGCTCTCCCATTCATTCCCCTCCTTGTGACTCCAGTTCCAACATCCTCGTGTTCCTTCCACATCTGCCAAATATTTTCAGTAACCACATCTCCCTGCCTCACCTTGTCCATACCTTTACCCCTTTCACCCCAAACCTCAACTACCTCATCCCTTTACTTTAGTTCTTCCCAATTAGTTCATCTCCTCAGGGTAGAGACTTCCTTCCCTTGGGCTCCCAACATTTTAATGGCTGACTCTCAACATTAATTCACTTTCTTTTATGTGCAATAGTGATGAAGGGTCAGACTATACCCACTATTTTACGCATGGCACTTAATCAGAGAGAATCTAAGTTACTGAGGCTCACAGAGACAATCTGTCACAGCAGAAAACTGAACCCATGTCTCCCAGGTCCACAGGAAATGCTGTTATGATGGACCAGCCCCCTTTCTCAGGTGGTGATCCCACTGCAGAAGTGGTGGTGGCATGTGACAGAAAGAAATCAATTGTTCTAAATACACACAGCTCACTCTGGTCCATGTTCAGACCTCTCTAGTGCTCACATCACAGTTCTGTTTAAGCAGGTAAGGCAGGAAAAATGGAGTGGTTGCAGCCCCATCCTGAGATAAACGCTCAGTGTTCTGCAGCTCAGCTAAAGGAAGGCATCCAAAGAAAATCCCATTTGCCAGCAGAGCAGGGCAGTGATTTTGTGTAAAAGGAGCCTCAGCAGTGGGTAAGCCCAGCAGCTCTGGCAGCACCAGCCTGTTTGTGCTAACGATGACAGCTGCACAGAACTGGGAAAGTTTGTAACTTTTCATGTTTCCAAATAATCTAGTTGCCCTTTTTAGGAGTGCTGTCCAACTGGAATGGCCCAAGGCCTTGTCTCACCCCTCCCTGGAAATGGAAAAGCAGCTGGTATAACCCACACTGTACCAACGGCCTGTAAAAATTTATGTTATCCAGCTGGCCAGGAACAGGAAGAGTTTCTAGAGCTAAAGCCACATTCAGGGACTGGTGCATTTGCCAAGTGCCTACGGAATGAAGGGAAGATGGGTCTCAGCCTCAGGACTGCACTCCTGCTCACGGGTCCCATGCCTGCGGACCCCTTGTCGTGCAGGCATTCCCAGACAGATCAGGGAACAAAGTGTCAGACTTCCTTAGATTACTCACATGAACCAAACAAGTGGGATTTGGCCTGAATACAGGAATCAGTCAGTTATCCACTGCTAAAATATAGTGGATAATTGAAGATGAAAGGCAGCTGTAAACAAACAGCAGACCAGAATATTACACTATTCAATAGCACTAGAACTGAGCAGCACATGGAAAAGTACATTCCTGTCCATCTGAAATGGCAGGATAAACTTTGATAAACAGGACGTCATTATCAAATTATGGACCAGATAAAGTGTCCTCTGCCACACAGATGAGAGTGAATGTTGTCACCCACAAAGGAGGTTATGCCAGGAACTGGCCCCTCTTGCCAGTGGGAGAGCTGAAAGTTGGGGACGAAGGGAAAGGTTAAGAGCTTCTCCTGCTGCTGGGGAGAAGGAGAGGACAGCAAGACAGCTGCTGTTGCTGCTGGGAAAGGCCACCTCCTCCAAGCACCCCAACTTCTCCATCAAAGTATTAGTGGAAGAGATGGCTTTCCCAAGATCTAGTATGCATCAAGCAGGCAGCAGGGCCAGGAGTCTGCCAGCTCCAAAACAGCTTTGACTAGAACTACAACCTGCTGAGATCCAATCCAATATTCAGACCAGATGTATGAGTCTGCCAAGGAACACATCCTGCCCCTGGTGTTTCTTCTCACCAACAGAAACAGAGCCAGCACTAGATGCTGGGGAATCCCCATCTCTCCATTTGCCCACTCCCACACAGGATGTCTGAAATTCCTCCTGATATCCCATGATGACATCCCTGTGCTGTCCCATGGCACAGAGCATCTGCTAAAATCCACCATCCTGCTATATGTGCACGATCTCCCAGCTGGGCAGCTGCAAAGACCAACCCTGTCAGGTCCTGCCCAGGCCTGGCTGCAGCCCAGCTGATCTGAACAGGCAAAAAGAAGTGTCAGTCTCATTTACTAGGAATGACACAGCCACAGGGTGAGATTGAGCTTTGGCTCAAAGTCTTCAATGTGATCATTCCTACACCACCCCCAAGGAACTGGGAGAATCAAGGACGACCCCTTCCCAGCTCATCACTTGTTGCAGAGTGGGGGGAACTATGGCAATCCTGTGGCCAGAACATCTTGCTTTTCCCTCATTCCAGGTCAATTCCACAGGCTGGCACACTGTGAGAGAAATGAAATAGCTAGTGTTTCTTCCTGACCTTCTTCACCATTTCCCCACTCATCTCTACACCATCACTCCTGCCCCTCATCTCTGGGGGAAGGGGGGAATGAGAGGCTCCCATGCTGGGTGGGAATCTTGCACGTCCTCATGCAGCTGTGCTATGGCTGGTCCAGTTGAGCACATACTGCAGAGATGATTCAGTCGCAGTAAACTCACCACAATCTGTGTCTTTTCCTTTTTTAAACATGATCATTCCATTTCCAAGAACAGACCAATAGCTTTTATAAGCCCTACAAATATTCACCTTTAAAAATATGCTCCTTCTTTCTGGAGAAATTACTTTTATGTCTATTTTTAAAGTACAAAGGAGTTGTGGTTCTCCATGCGGTTTTACAGTTTATGGTCCCACACATTTTGCAAACTGTAAAATACGGATGTTTCCCTAGTGGAAAAATTTCACTATAAAAAATTCATGGAGTTTCCTGTTTTCACATGGGGCTTCAGTATTTTCTCTTTAAAAAAATATCACCCCTATGGAAGAATCTGGTAGAGCTTAATGGCAAAGGAGCAGCATGCTACAGATGTGGGAAGTGTCCTACAAAATGCAATGGGAAATTATAACGTCTGTTAAGAAAGTCATCGAGTAATTCAGAAGTCCCTATTACAGTTTTCATTTACTGATTTGTACCTTTCTATAGGAGGTTATTTTTCATTACAAACTGACTGGGTTCAGCCTTGTTACATCTCATGTTCCACTGAGGTAGAACAGCACAGAACAGAGCTCGCAGCCCAGGAGTGCTTTGGGACACACACCACGGGGACAGAGGGATCTGCCAGGATCCCAGTGTGTGCAGCATGTGTAACAGTGACTCCACAGAGTGGGATGACAGGAGGGACCAGGACAGCCCCTGGAAAAGGATCAGCAGGACACTAAGCATAAGGGAGGCATTGGACACAGCACAGGCTGCACAGGCTTATAGCAGAGGGACTGAAACATCGTAGAATCACAGATTCATAGGATGGTTTGGATTGGAAGGGACATTAAAGCTCACATCATTCCAACCCCCTGCCATGGGCAGGGACACCTTCCACTACCCCAGGTTGCTCCAAGCCCCATCCAACCTGGCCTGGAACACTTCCAGGGATGGGGCAGCCACAGCTTCTCTGGGCAACCTGTGCCAGGGTCTCACCACCCTCACAGGGAAGAATTTCTTCCCAACATCCCCTCTAACCTGGCCCTCTGTCAGTTTGAAGCCATTCCCCCTTGTCCTGTCACTGTCTTACCCCTTCCTTAGGAAATCTCCTCTTGTTAGGACTGGCTGGAGGAGCCTCTGAGGAAGAAAAATGTGCCACAGGAGAGTAATCAAGGAGGTCTTAAGGTCTCCTGGGATGTCTGGGTGTCTGATGTGACTTAGATACCACTCATTACTCAGGGCTTAAAGTGCTTAAAGGCAAACCCTCTCTCTCCTCCTCTTCTCCTTTCTATCCTTCACATCTCACTTGTGTACAAGAGTGACAACGTGACTTGTGGCAGCAGCAGGATGTCACTGCATGGCCACCCTGTAAGGGAGCATTTTGTGCAAGATGAGGACTGATCCAATAGCCCAGAGAAACTCCGCTACAGCCTGGGCTGAGAACTGGCTCCCTCCCTTCCTCCAGGAAAGCAGGATCCTGGATTACAGCAATGACAGCAGCAAGAATAATATCTTGCCTGTGTGTTCAAAGCCCTGCCTGGATTTTTTAGTGGCTGTACAAATGGGCCTGTTGACAAATACTAGTGCTCAACACAGCCTTTGCTTCCCATGTATCAGTAAATCATCACAGCTGCAGCAAAGCTATGGGTCTCACAATACTTTATGCACCATCATGATCTGAGCTCTCACAGCTGCCTTTTTCACTTTTGTGATTTCAGCAATGCAGGGATACCTGGGCAAACTTACAGCCTTGTTTTATCACATACTCACCACATAATGTTGTCACATAATGCTTACCACGTAAGACTATTGGTATTTTCAGTGTAGCTCAGAGGGGAAGCCCACCAGCTGGGTAACAAATCTTTTCTAGAACTTTTTGCACCTGGAATAATGTCTTGAAACCTCTACAAAATCTTGTGAAAGGGATTCTTTTGTCACAGAAAGATCAATTTTTTTGGCTTTTCATCTCTCATCCCAGATGAATTTGCCAAATCAGAAAATCCAGTGCTGGCAATGGAGATTGTGCGAATTCAGTTCAAGACTGTCAGTCTTGAATCTGTTGTTCAAATCTGCAGATAACATGAGGCTGCTTGCAGTACCTTAAGACACCTAGGAGTCACACTGGAACAGCCTTCATACACAAAAGCCCTGGAAATTTAGGTAAGGGGACACAGACATCAAGAAATGTACTACGGTCACACAGCCAAGCAGTGTAGAGCCAACAATTGAAAAATTCTTCTTTATTTTTTAATTTTTAAAAGTATTCTCTGCATTCCCTTTGCAATTCTCTGCTTTTCTGCACTGTCCCAAGGGCTGACCACAGCTGGGGACAGGGATTTCTCTATAGATTCTTCTGTATATACACAGGCTGTGCAGGACTGCCGTGTATGAACTGGTCATTGATTTCTCCACACCCAAGGCCTCTACAAGGTTTTCCCTTTGGGCTGGGAAACAGCACAGCTTCACATCCCAGAACTCAAACTCAATTCACTTCCTACTCCCCCTCTATATTCCTCCTTTTTTCTTTCTCTTTTTTTTTTTTTTTTTTAGCTGAATGGCCATAAACTTCACCAGCAGATTCCATACGGGTTATGTTACACCACCACCTGACTCCAAATCAATTACAGTCCGAAGGGATAGAGTTGCAGAGAGTCTGTGAAGCCCAGCCCTGGGGTTTCCATGAGGGACAGAGAAACTACAGTGCTAAGAACAGAGCCTGGAGATCCAGCTGAAAGAACTGAGTGATTTCACGATGAAAGCATGGACTGGGAGGCAGGAGAGCCCGGTCTGTGTGCCTTGCTGCTGACTGCCTGCATGAGACCGAGCTCTTTATTTCATATCTCAGTATATGGCTCCTTGCACACCCAGAGTCCCCCATTTGTGGGGCTTCTCAGTGCTATCATAACCCCAATATTTCATTATAAAGATACAGAATGTTTTCTGGAGGACAAAGGCACTGTGAGGGTCTGAGATTCTGTTTCAACACAACACCAGAGATTCCCACTGCAATTCTAGGAAATATGAGCACTCCGATCGGTAAGAGCTACCAGAATAACCCATATTCTTCTCTGACATCCATCATTAGAGGGAAATCACAGGAAGATGAGGATGGAAGGGACTTAATTCACTACGTTCTGCTTCCTGCTGTTACAAACAACCATGTCATACAATCCTTTTCATAAGTCAGACCTGACAAACAAACAGGTGTATTTTACAAGGCTGCAAGAAGTGCTTGTGAAGGGTACAGCCACAGAGATGAGATTAGGCAGGTTTCAGATGCCACAGACCTCATGAATGAGGCCCTCCACCATCTATACCAGTTGTGCACCACACCAGGAACAACATAGAGCAGAGAGTGCACCTGGCTTTGTGCTTAAACACAGAAAAGGCTGAGCACAAGGATTGCTCATCTCTCCTTCTTCATGTTTTCCCAAGAGAGACTGGAAAAGGGATAGAAAATATGGTATTTCTTACAACCCTGGGACACACAATGCTCAGCACAGCATTGTGCAGCACCATGTTGAAATAGCAAAGATAATTTGTTTTCCGCCAGTCTCAGCAGAAGCTGTAACATTCCTAATGAAATGAAGTTCAGCTCCTTCCCATCCAGTTCTCTTCAGCTCCTTTAGCCTAAGGTTGAACTCACCAAATCCAGAAAAATTTCTGAGACTCACAGCTCTTTATCCTTCATTTATCTCACTGAATGGAGAAAAACAGCAATTACTGTGTGGCAAGAAAGAAACAAATACAGGGCCTGGTAAAATGTGCTGCATCCCTGCATGTCCCAGTGGGGCACAGCCTGAAGTCTTGGCTCAGTTTTTAACTCAGCACAGCTTGGAAGGATATTAAAGAAGGGAAAATGAAAGAAAAGTGAAGATTTCTGGATAAACCAGTGGAGATGCTGTTGCTAAGCACCTGTTCAGTAAGTTACATAAAGAAACATGACACATCACCCAAAAGCCCAAAGCCAAATTTCTCTCTGGCATAACTATACTAAATCAATCAAATTACACAAGGAATGACCTTAGTTCAACACACCTCTGCCTAGCAGCCACTCAGGGTTTGCCCTTCCCAGTTTTAGCACTGTTTCTCCAAAAGAATTGCGAGGGAGGCCAGGGAGTTCACCGGAAAGTCAGCCTTTGTAGATTTGGAGTTACGGGGAGGGGAAAGGAGGGGGGTTACAGTTCCTCTCTTGCCGAACCTGCCCTGAACTTCCCCGCTGCAGGAACTCCGAGCTCAGCACATTCGTTAGCGCCTTTCAGGGCATTCAAACCAACGTAAGCACAGAAAGGGAAAAAATCTTCCCTCGCCAGCTTTTGATACAACCTGGAAAACAAACAGCTTGGAAGAGTTCCTTTTTCCTCAGCAGTGAAAATCGTGGTAAAGCACCATCTTGATAGTTCCCAAAGAGATTCATTTACAAAGATCAGTATAGGGGAGGCTTGTTTAGTCTCCCGAGATGTATCTCATCCTCTGACAATTCACTGAGACCTTTGCTGTATCTCGCTATATGTGTATAATTATCTGCTCTGATACCTGAGCTCCTATGCAACAGTCTTACTCCAAGTAATCCAAACTATCCCCAAGGCATGGCACACACAGAATGGCCAGGGGAGAGAGGGGAGGAGGGGTAGCGGACTTCCCTCGTTTGCCGCTGGAAATCGGCATTTTAGGGCCTTGTAGTCATTTCCTTGCTAGTGTGAGGAAACTTTTTGTACATTTATATAAAATAGGAGGCCAGAAGTGCACACCCCCATCTTACTTCCTAATATATTATGTTCTCCCCTGCCGAGTCCTGGGACTTAGTCTGGATTTGGTAACTGAAGTAATATAAATGTTAGCTAAGAAGTATTCCAGCAATATGGTTCCAATTTAAGCTTCTTTTGAAGTCTAAAGAACTAATATGTCTCAGAGATTCTTCACTGGATGTTTAGCTCTAATGTAATTTGTGCAGGAGTGCACACTGCTCTCTAGAAGCCCTTCTGCAATGCTCCAGAAAACAGGTTCCTTCCCAAGCAGGATGGAATCATAGGATCCCAGAATGGTTTGGCTTGGAGGAGACCTTAGAGATGACTGAGTTCCAACCACTCTGCCACAGGCAGGGCAACTTCCACTAGACCAGGTTGCTCAGAGCCCTGAGTCCTTGAGGTTGCAGAGCAACCATGAGCCCCAGCCCTGGCTGATACTCGCTGGCCTCTTGTGAATTTTGAGGCTTTGCTCGGGGAATGGTGTCCTATTTGCCAGGCCTTGTGGATAAATGAAGGCTGCATCTTGCCACTGGTTTCACTCCCCTTTTCCTCTTGTTTTTCAGAGGCCAAACAAGCCACCTCTGAAGGAAGCCATGCTCTGCAAGCTGTTTGCACTTTACTTCAATAACATGCTTCTTGCAACGCTGCCTTTATTTGTGTAGACATGCATTCTCAAGGTTTGCCTGCCCCCTTTTCCTCCCTCACACCCCTACGGAGCCCCTGCCTGAATCCAAGTAATGAGCTAACCCATGGAACTCATTGCCCTTTATCTTGCTGGGGAACGTGCACCTTTTGAACTGCCATCTGCAGATTGTGTTGATGCACTGACTTGTTAACTGTGCCATACTGTGAAGGAAATGGCATGATTTAGATCAAGTGCTCTGGACGGCTGTTCATAAGAAACACTTGAGCCAAGCTGTTACTGCTCAGGATGTGCCCTGGGGAGAGGGGTTTCGTTTCGGGTCATGCTCTTGCCTTGTATGAGGGCAGGCGCAAAGTACTGAAATCACAGTCCTTCCCTGAAGCTGAGGGGAGGGGGGAGGAGAAACATTATGAAACCATAGAAGCGAAGCTGCCAAATTAACTTCTCACCCTTTCAATCACACTCCAGAGGATAAAAGCCTAACATTTCTGCCTCAGAAACAGGCTCAGTTTACACCAAACAAGTTATTTCTCTAATTTATCAGACTTGCCAGCTATCATTCTAATTATTGGAAACCTCAGACTTTTTATGAAGTCAGATGTACAGCGTTATTTGCATGGTTGTAACGTATCACCAGATAAATAGGTCTTGGGGAAAGAAAGGCTTTTTAGAAAGGGATCTGCAGGTTTCCTTACACAGTTAGGGATTTAAGAACACTATCACTGGGAAAAAAAAGTGGTTCTGGATTTAATTTTCTTTAAAAAAAAATGCTACTTCCAACATAATGTAACATAGCTCAACATGAGAGGAGGAGACTATGATGGAAAGCTCATCAAAAGACTCCTGTTGACTTCCACTGGCTTTGGATCAGCCCTTAATTCTTTATCTTCCTTTGCCTAGTAGCACAATCATGGAAACAAGCTAACACCCAGCAGCCAGGCCAGGCGGAGGAGGAGGAGGCAGCAAGAGCCATTGGGACCGGCTGCTCGCCCAGCCATTCCCAACACAAACACTGATTTGTCCATTCTATGTAAATGGATGATTAGAGTCATTCTCTAAGACAAATTTACTTTTCTGCACACTCTAAATCTGTTTAGTCACTTTAAAGGTGTCAATTATTGGAGCATGCTAAGACTATGAATTTCTTAGTAATAGCTTTAATAACATTTTGAAATGGAAAGCAGATACCTTGAAGTTGGCTTACTTTGAAAAGACATATGAGTAGATCTGGTTTTAATTTATGTCCTATTCTACATCTGGAATCCCTTATAATTAAAACTAAAAGCTGGACTACTACTTCCACCTGTCAAATGATGAAAAGATGAATGCACTAATAGCTTACTAAATAGCCCAACATGATCGAGTTTACTTTCTTGTTCTATACAGTAAAAAAGGATTTTGGACAGGAGGCTAAAGGTCTTTGGTCATTACTAATAACATACTTTCAGTATTAACCTACATACCCCACTACCAGCACCACCACCGGCACCTTTTAGCACTAAGATCTCGAAACTGCACTTTGCATTTTGATCACTTGTGTGTATTCAGCTCTGCCACTGCAGCCTCTCAAGCTCTCCCCGTCCACAGGTGGATTTTCTTCCCTGTAACAATTTTCAGCCACTCCATATTTTTCTTATTCTCATCTTATTCTCTCATTAACTACTTTAATCCATCAAGTTTTCCATCTGTATTTCTGAAGCACTCTTATCCCAAATGACAGCTTTCTCACTGATGGGAGCAGTTCAGGGCATGTGGCAACTTGGACTCCATTTTTGCAATCTTCTGCTCCCATTCCTTTATGATCCCATTGCCTCCTGCTCCTGTTGATCCACTTGCCTCATCTTACTACACTGTCTGATTCATGACAATTTCCCTGGATGGATTTGCACAGAACCAAACAAATCTGGACCCTCAAAAGGTCAGTAGGGCCTTGAGGTACAGACATTACAAATAAAGTGACAGCTGTTGGATTAATGGTTAAAACACAATAAAAATACTCTCCTACAGAAATACTGACCACTTTTTCCCTAATGTGTTGATACATCACCCATGGGTCTTTATAGGTGCACAGTCAGATTATTAATCTTTTAGGGGAATCCAGGAGATTCCAGCTCTTCAGTGAGAGCACACAACCTCTGGAGCCCCTCTGCTCTGGAGCCAGGCTGGGAGTGTTCACCTGGAGAAGGCACCAGGGAGACCTCAGAGCACCTGCCAGGGCATAGAAGAGCTCCAAGAGAGCTGGAGAGAGACTGGGGACAAGGAATGGAGTGACAGAACAAGAAGGAATGTCTTCCCAGTGCCAGAGGGCTGGGTTAGATGGGATATTGGGAAGGAATTCTTCCCTGTGAGGGTGGGGAGGCCCTGGCACAGGGTGCCCAGAGAAGCTGTGGCTGCCCCTGGATCCCTGGCAGTGTCCAAGACCAGGTTGGACAGTGCTTGGAGCAACCTGGGATAGTGGAAGGTGTCCCTGCCCATGGCAGGGGGTAGAACAAGACGGGCTTTAATGTCCCTTCCAACCCAAACCATTCTGGGATTCCATGCTATAGCACTGCAAAGGGATTCACCCCTCTGGTGTTTTTTGGATGTGGGGTTTCCTTTTTCAACATCTTTGAAAATAATTGGGCAAACATGTGCTGGAAAGAATGGCTCTGAAAGGCCAGAAGAATCCCAGAATAGTTAGGGCTGGAAGGGGTTCAAAGATCATCTAGTTCCAACCTTCCACTAGACCAGGTTGCTCCAACCTGCCCTGGAACACTTTCAGGGACAGGGCAGCCACAGATTCTCTGTGTAACCTGTGCCAGGGCCTTGCCACCCTCATTATGAAGAATTCCTTCCCAATATCCCATCTAACTCTGCCCTCTGGCAGTGGAAAGCCATTCCCTGTGTCCTGTCCCTCCATCCCTTGTCCAAAGTCCCTCTCCAGCTCTCCTGTGCATATACATTCTTTTAAAAATAAAAGAATAGCAAAGGAGTTCATTTCAAAAGGAAAATAGCTTTGTCTTTAGTTCTGTCCTTGCAGAATCCTTGCAGCAGCCAGCCAGCTGTGTGGGCTGTCTCTGAAGATTAATTGTCCCATTGCCTCCTCTTGTTTCCTCTGTTCATAGAAATATGAAAATATCCGATCTGGAAAACAGGATTTTACTCTGCTTGCTAAACAGCTTGGAATATTCTAAAATGTAAGGATGTCTGGCCTAGATAAAGCAGTCTAATTAACACTGTCGTTGGTATCCTCACAGCTATTGCTATTTCCAGTGAACAAACCCCCCTCCAGTGGTTCTTACAGTTCTGAATATAGCTGAATAAATTATTTTCATATTACTGCATTTCTCAAAGGAAAATAAAAGTCTTGTCTCCTGAGTTGCTAGAGAGCTGCCCAAAAGCCTCCTTGGCATAAAAATGCCAAGAGACATGAATATTCCAGCAAAATGCTTGAGCTCAGGCAGGGAGTTATGGAAAAAGCTGTCCCAAATATTACAAATGCGCAGCACTCGGCCTCTTACGTCAATGCAAAGAGTAATGTTTCGGCTGCCCCAGCAAGTAGGAAATGATGCAGGTATTAAACATTATTACGAGAACAGAGACACATTAGTTTCTGCTTATGCAGTAGGACTGTGAATGGAGCTTTTTGTTGGGGAGGATTTTCATGAGGAAAGTTAATACACTTTGTCCAGACCATGAGATGGTACAAATCAGTGTAGTTCCATCTAAATCAGTGGATCAGTGTTGATTTACAGCAGCTGAGGATCAACCCCCTGTTTTTTTGGCCTGCTGAGGATTGTATAACATATACTGCCCAGAAACACTGATGACAAATTTGAAACTGTGTAGGGATACACTGAACCAAGAAGCTGATTCAAACCCAAACTGGCTACTCTCCTTTTAAATCACTGAGAGCTGCTGTCTTAAACATTACTGTCAAAGGAGCATTTTTAAACATGGATCAAAATCTGGTGGCTGCACCCTCCGGTCGGTGCCACGCATGCTGCATTCCATCCAAACTCCAACCCGCTAGTGCCGATTCATAAATGATGTGTTGGTTTAATCTATTTTTCACAGGGGGTGTTTCAGAGCAGGAAAATTAGAAACAGGTAGAAGGGACTATTATTACTGTCTCATAGTGTGCTCTTGTACATGAGGATTGGATTAAGATAACATCTGGTTTATATTTCTTGAACTATTTCCCTTTTATCACAAGAAAATCGGCAACCCATCTCACAACTGCTCCTAATTTAGATCTAAATATCACTGATGAAACATTGTACAACATGCTGTTATCTATTAAAATGATTTCCCTGAAGGAACAGTGGATACTTTTATATTTTCCAGTGAAGCCAACCATATTCCCCCTTAGCACTAACTAGTTACCTTATAATCATATACTCAAATAGTAAAAACAAAATCACTTTGGAAAAAGCAAATGAATGCCCACCAAACCTTCAGCTGATGTAAGTTAAAGCACATTCACTGATTTCAGGTCTGTTTACACCACTCTCCTTGTGATAATGGTTTTGGTCTGAAAACCTGCAAGGTGCTGAGAATGTTCTGCACTCATTGCTTTTAAAAGGAACCGTTTAAATCATACAAGCATAGAAGCATGGAATGGTTTAGGCTGGACAGGACTTTGAAGATCATCCGGTTCCAACCCTCCCTGCCATGGGTAGGGGTGCCACTCACTAAATCAGGTTGCTCCATCCAACCTGGCCTTGAACGCTTCCAGGGACGGGGCATCCACAACCAAAGCTAAGTTCAGGCTCAAATACATAATTCAGCAAAGTTTTTAAGGATGTGCTTTTACACACACACAGCAGAGAACAATGAACAGTCTGAGGTTTTCCTTGGGAAGCAGAAAGGCAGAGCACAGCACCCTGTCATCCCTCCCATTTGGTTCAAACAGAGAAATTGTCCGTGGAATGCAGTAATCTTTTTTTCAGCACTTTGCAGAGTTCAAGTCCCCAGAAAGCTGCCTATTGAGTTCAGCAAATAAAAACTTCTGTTTTCTTCACGAGTCTATAATTCATTTTCATGGACAGTAAATCAGAAAAGGGGAGGAAAAAAGCATTTTACAATCTCAAGCTATTTTGCATACCTGAAGTGCACATCAGTTTTTCCCATTTCCATTGTATCGTTACCACTTAAAACAGGGGAATTAGATAAGCATACTTTCCCTGTATTAACTGCTTTAATTTAAAAGTAATTTCTACCATCTGGAATTACTATTTACTGTTGTTTGGAAGAGGGGGAAAAAAAGAATCTGAAACTGTAGAAAAGATCATCACAATTTCTTTCAAAGAATAACCAATCTGAAGGAGAGAGATGCATACAAGGAATGTAATTGATTATCCACTGGTCAAGTTGGATATTTTGGAGGGAATTCTGAGAATAAAAAGTCTCTACAAGTTATCAGCGGTCAGACTGGAGCCATTCAATTTCCACCTGCTTGTGTTTGTTGTCTGGCAACCAGTCAAGGGTGCTATTAGCAGAATTAAGCTCCAGAAGAAAAGATTACCCTGTAGGAGGTAAGATAAAGACTGGAAAGTGTGGCTTGTTATCAGTATCACAATAAGGACCAGGTCAGAAAGGATTCAGTGTGGGTTTCCTTTCAAACAGGTAATCTCTGCTGAAATAATAGAGTAATTGTTGCTTTGAAACCTTTCTGTGCTGCAGCACACTGCAGCTCATTTGATACAGATTCTGGATTTAATGGAGAACTCCAACAAACCTGAAACACACACACAGGGAAAGCAAGAAAAGAACAGGGCACCAGTGAAAAATGTCTTTATCCTGTAATTCCAGGTCAATATAGTGAAACATAAAATATTATTCAGGGCAGTTTTATACCTTGATTTATGTCTCCCCTCCTTCTCAGGCTGCTTTCTATCTGTCTATAAAGTTTTGGTCTATAAACATGCAGTAACGTAATACAAAATATTGCAAGAGTAATAACATATGCAATTACAGTTCATCTCACAAATCCTGAACACAAGCAATGAATCAAAGCTTTCCAGGGCTATTCCTTGAAATACAACTTTTTCTAGGTTCTATTCAAAGGCCTGAAAGCAGTCACTGGGACAAGTTGCAAGAGCAAGATGCACATTGCAGATGAGAGACAGCATTTTATGTTTTTCTGGCAAATTGCCTAAATGTTTGTCTTGAAAAGTAATTGTTGAGTGGGCTTCTCCTTTTCTTTTCTTCCTAGATAGTGCACCTTTCTCTCAGCCGTCTCCTCTGGAAATGTGCATTAACTGTTTGGAGATGAAGCTGCAGTTTGGTTTCTTACTGTCTGCAGAAAGTGTTAACTAGCAAAATGGCTGAACTTCAAAGTCTCAAAATGCAAAAATGAGCTGGTAAACAATGCCAAAGGATAAGAAAATATAGGAAAGAATTCTCTCATCTATCTATCTATCTATCTATCTATCTATCTATCTATCCCTTACCTTATAGCAATTTTGGGTTTCCAAGTCTTGGAAAAGAAGCTCCCTTTCGGTGCAGATGTCATGTCTTACACACAGTCCTTTCCAAGCCATGGCACAAGGAGAGAAGCCTGGTAGAAGCTGGTCAAGGCTGCATCTTTTGCTGTAGCCATTCTGGGTCCTGGATGTGGAGCAGAAAGCAGCAGATTACACAGGGTTGTTCAATACAGAGACAGTTCCCTGATCCTCACCTCAGTTCCCTGATCCTTCAGTTATCACAAGGTTACCTGGATTCAGATATGAGATAATTTACCCTTAAGAGTTTGAAGAGCTGCCCAAGGAGCTCTGAGCTCATACAGTTTTTATTTAAGAATTCTTGCAAAAGCAAGGAATGTGAAGAAATTAATTTATGTACCAGTGTTTCTATAAAACCTGGGCACTGTGGGTAACTACAGAAGGATGAACACAGCATCAATTCCAGGTAAGACTATTATAAGTTTGTGAGAAGATGCACTCAGTTCTAAAGCCAAAGGCTCATAACCCAGGTAATATCAATCCTCTTGATGAAATGGAATACAAGTCTTAAATTCTAAAAATTATTTCATGATTTTGTAAGCAGAGAAGCTGTGGCTGCCCCATCCCTATAAATGTTTCAGGCTGGGTTGGACAGGTCCTGGAGCAACCTGGTCTAGTGAAAGATGTCCCTGCCCATGGCAGGGGGTTGGAATGAGATGAGCTTTAAGGTACCTTCCAACCCAAACCATTCTGGAATCCTGTTTTTAAATTTGTTTGGTTTAAAGTAGTGGAGCTCACAAAATAAAACAAAAAAAATCTGCAAGGCCCACTTCACAAAATGTCAATTTTCAAATTGTACTTTATAAAACCTGATTAGAACCCAATTTATGGCATGGACATAGTCAAGAAAACACTCCATATAGAAAATCAAATCCAAAGGTGCAAAGAAAAGAGTCTGGGAACTCCCAGAGGTGCACAGCACAAGGATTTCACTGTGCACAGTGACATTAAATCACATTCCACAGTTCAGAGGAAGAGGCAGTATTGCTGCTGATAAAGATTAGAGATGACACAAGGTTGGATGAAGGAAAGAATAACAGTAAGCATATGTAAATCCATGAATTTGAGCTGGATTGTTTGGTGGGTGAAGCTCTTTTGCCTATTTACAGATCTTGTAATACAGCCAGACGCAAGGCCATGGCTTGGCAAGGGCAGTGCAGGGCTGGTTGGCACTGGGAGATGCTTGGTTCCTGCTTGGGATGTATCAGCTACAATTTTGCCTTCTGGGCACTTGCCTTCAAGTCACTCCAGTCACTCCAAACCTTTCCCAGTGGAAATGTTTGCACTGGCCTAACACTGCCCATGCTGCCTACAGAAAGCCCTAGTAGTTATCCAGGGAGGGAAAGGAACAAGTCTTGAAGGAAACTCAGTGTCCCAACCCTTTAAAGTTGGTTACCAAAACAATTCCTTGCTGTATCTTGTATTTTCCTAACCTACTCCTAATGCTCTTCTGCTTCTGTGATACCTTAAAGGCAAAGAAATCACCACACAGACATAAAAGAAAAAGCTAAAAAAATTAAAAGATGGAAAGCTCCTCATTCATAATAAAACTTAGACTTGGATTCCAAAATGAGCTGCACAGAAGCAGCCTCCAGGGTCTCCTGACTCCACTGGAGTCACTGGGGAGCACATGGCCTTGCCTACAGAAGGATCATGGCAGATTTGAGCATATGAGCTGAGGGGGCTGATCCTGCTAACACTTCATACCAGGCAGAGAGCCAGGTGCACAGAGATAATCAAACCAAATCCTAATTAAGTGTCTGAATTCCCAGGGAAATCCATGCATAGTGAGATGCCTAAATATGATTGTGGATATCAATCCAGCTGCTAATCACTGTAAATACACCACTGATTTCCAGAGCAGATGATGGCAATTGCCATTTCATTCTAATTCATCTGTTTTTCTTGAATGTGAGAGAAGCAAACTCTGAGGATGACTGCACTATTATTAGTTGCATTTTCCTAAAGGAAAATAATAACTTTTATACCTAAATATGAACCTGAGCTTGGGCAACACAGGGAGAAAATTAGCACATCACTAGAAAATTTTAGAGAATATATTCCATAAAGCTTTGTAAAAGAGCTGTAAGATCTTAAGGAGATTTATATCATTTGAAACATAATGACTTCTATGATTTCTGCCACATTACCCCTGCAGTTAGATGAGAAAAATATTTGATGAATAAACCAAAATAACAACATTCTGATCTCACCCAAAAGGTATGCTCAGCTTGTCACAGGAAATAAGAATCCTGCACCTATTAGATCATATCTTTGCTACCCACTCAGAGCAAATGATTGATATAACAGACATGTTGAATCAAGATGTTGAATCAAGATGTTAGATCGTTCTTTTCCTTCTCTACACACTTACTTGCAGCCAACAGATTTTTTTTCCTCTGGAATATCTGTGATTCCTTAGATTCTTTGAGGCTATTCTCTTAATAATTGGAGGAGCTGGCTGAGCAAAAACCTGCAGCATAGTGCTGGGTCAGAGGGATCCTGTCTGTGCTGCTGCAGTCAAACCAGCCCAGCCTGGAGTGGGCAGAAGAGCCATAAGCAGGGCCAGGACGGAAAACAGGCATGTCCCTGTTATTTCTTTAACAGATTAGGGCCTGATCCAGGTCCCACTGAAGGCAGTGACACAATTCCTACCGGGTTCAACTGAAGTGATCCTGAAGAGAAAGTTTTCTTTCCAACTATCTGAGTAATAGGCTGGGTTCTATAGGTGTCCAGGGCAAAGAAAGTAATCCTTCCCACCTGCACAGCTCTTCAGGGACGCAGACCACCTTCAAAAGAGCAGCACCTTCGCAAGGTGGAATCTTGTTGGTGGGATCCATTGGTTTCTCCTGTTCCCTGTCACCTTCCTCCTCTCTGCATACCAAGATTACAGCTGGGATTTTCAGCTGTGAAACACATCTTTAAAGAAAGCAGCTGTTCTGTTTTCTATTTGTATGAGCTTTTGCTCTTCATGCCTGGAGATAAGTAAGAATAATGCAGAATAATGACTAGAAAGTTACTTATCTCTGCAATTTGGGGTATAACTCAGAGCATGTGGGTGTTTCAAGCTCATATTGGTAACACAGCTGTTAATTGGACATTTTGCACTAAGAAACTTGTCAAAAGTCATAGGTAAAACTTTATTATTTTATTAAACCACTTGGGACACAGTAATGGAGTTTGATGTCTTCCAAAATACAGAATTTTTTCCTGTTGCTTGTGTTCCTTTGTATCTTAAGGGAAGAAATGAGATTTTATTGAGTAGAAGTGTAATGGGAATGACACATTTGAGGAAAGAAGTACCCACATCATTAGCACCAGGAAATGTGGTACATTAAGAATGTAGGAAGACATTTCTTAATAGTGTAAAAGAGAGGGTTTATTAGTTTGGATTATCCCAAGGGGTGTTTGTTTCTCACAAGGCTGCAGCAAATTCTTTTCCTCTTTCAACTCCCACAGCAGCATACCTTTGGGAAACACCTACTTCTCCTCCAGTAACTTTCTCCTGCCTCTAACACATTCTTACCCTCTGTCTATGGAGCTTGCTCTTCCTCTAAAGGACAGAACACTGTAGCTATTTTTTCAGAACAAATCCTATATTTGTTAGGACATGGATGAAAATGAAAGAAATAATAGAAGACAAGAAACAAAGTTGTTTCCTATGAAAATATACTGCCTGCATATTCAGATTTTATTATCAATAACATTTATTCCTGACAGATTCCTGACATCAGTCCACATACTGCCCTCCTATTGCACCTTACTTCACCAGGTGTTACACAAACAGCACTCACCTGATTTTATGCATGAATTTATGATTTAAGATGGATTTCTGTGGATGAAGAGATGGATGGATATGTGAATTGTGGGCAGAACTGTGCGAATTCATTGTAACTTCGAAAAACTGGATGTTGGCAATAATTTTTTTAAGTTAGAAAAACAGCATTTGATTCACAGATGATACATAGAGTCAAGCTCTAACTAAAAATACTTTGCTCTGAGGATGCTACTTGTTTTCTTTCACTGTCAGTGGGAAAACCACAGATCTACAGACTCTGGGCAGGTTTTATAACCAAACTATTCTGAGAAAACAAATCTTAAAAACAATATATGCAATACAGCTGCTTAGCAGTTCCCCAGGGCTTACTGGTGCTCACTGCCAGCTCTCAGCTCTTTTTGCTTTGAGCAGGGAGGGCCAAATTCTTTAAATTATCTTATAGTGTATGTAGGTCTCTCTGCCCTCCATGCTGTCACCCTGGATGGCTCTGACAAGTCCCCTGCTGCCACATTCTTGTTCTCAGGAAGATCTGTTAACATTTTTGGCTTCTTTTGATCTCTGGACCCTTCTCCTGACACTTTTCACAGACTCCTGAAAACGGGATTCTTGCAGTCAATAATTTGCTTATTGTCTCTAGTGTAAACTTAAATGTTTTTCATCCTGGAAACTATTTCCTCATGTGTTTTTTCCTCATGTTTCCTCATCATTCTACCACCTGAAATGAACACTGGCACCTGCTCACTGCTCAGGAACTATCAGTGTTCTGGGATTTATACCTGGTAACTCCTTTTCTTTATACTGTTTGATGAGTTTAAGTTTATGGAGGTGCTACAGCTGACAGTGGATTTTACATGTGAAGCCACACTTCAGGATGTGATAGAGGACAGGGAGTCCCACTGGGCCTGGAAATGTCCCTTCCTTCAGACCCTGGTGCAGGACAGAAGCCTAAACAAACCATTAAGCACAGTAAGAAAATACTTCTCAGCCTAATATATTCCTCCCAGCACCACCATCCCTCCAATGGGTTAAAATAGCACAGTTTTCTGTACCACAAAAGACTGTAATTTGTAAGGAATTCTAAGCACTTGGAAAGCACAAGGGGACACTGAGAGTGGGGAGGTCCTACCCCATAGACACTCCATCCCTTTCAAACCATGGGAATACAGCTGCCTCCCTCCACATGAAATGCAGCCTTAAGAGATGAATTTTGTTCTCAGCCTGAATAAAAATAAAAAAAAGATGTTGCCAAAAGTGCACAGCTCTCCCTTAGCCCAGAATCCTTCTTTTAAAACAACAAAGCCTTGTATAGATTGCACACAAAGGAGGAACATGGAAGATAAGTTTAGCCTTGCTCCACAAGGAAATCTGATTATGTGTCAGTGTTCAGCCTTTTGGGACAGGGAATGTCTCAGCTCTGGGGACATTACACCCCAAGTGGCACCTACTGTCACCTCCACCCCTGTGTGGCATTGAAGGAAGACTAAAGAAATAAGTTGGGCTGAATCTCCAGTTTAAGAACACAAGGAGCTCTGGACATTCAGGCATTGTCCTCACCAACTCCATGCAGGAGAACCAGCCCACCCATTCCTCTGGTTTCTGATGGTTTCCACTCATTTAATGATTAGAAAAGCAAAATACCAAAAGAATTGATGATGTCTGCTATTACTCATTGGACCTCTCCCTCAGAAGGAAAGAAAAATGGTCTGGTTACCTCAGACAGAGGTGAAATTAGTGCATCACAGGATCTTTGAGATGTCACGAGCTGTGCAGGTCAGGTGGGACCAGTTCAGTGTCTCAGGCAGCACCATCGGAAGAGGAGATGACCCAAAATGGGGTTAATGGCAGTAGCTGGCAGAGATGATATCTTACACATGACAAATAGAATTCAGGTACTTAACACTTTGGGTCATTAAAACCAGAAGGTGAATTGCAGGGGGGAAAGAATATTTTTTAGTGTTTCAGCCAAATTCCAACACATGCAGGCTATGCTGTCCTGGGAGCAGGGAGGCAGGTGGGACCTGAACCGCCCTGGGACTTTCACCTTCAGTTGTTCTGAGGCTCATGGGAAAACACTGCTGCCAGAAGAACTCCAAAGAAGCTGTACATCTATGGGGAATTAAGAGAGAATTAGGCTGTGAGCTGTAAAACCTGCCTGCAGAGGCACATGGCAGCACAAAGAAGCACATGGCAGCACAGAGAGGCTTGTCTCCACCGGGCCCTGGGGGGAGGAGGTGTCACAGGGCAGACCCCTACGAAGTGTGTTGCTGATGTGGCAACACGGGATAGGTCACACACATAAGGAAATGCTGCGCCTTGGAAAAGTGCATAAAACCAACTCACTCCTTTGAATAAACGATTCAGATTCCCTGCCAGTCTGAGGTCGTGATACAATCGCTGACATACCTCAATCCAAACTCAAGGACAACATGAGGTGAGGCTAGCAGGACGTGGAGCATTGTGCTGTGATCACAGAATCACAGAATGGTTGGGGTTGGAAGGGACCTTAAGGATCATCTAGTTCCAATCCCACTGCCATGGGCACGGACACCTTCCACTAGACCAGATTACTTGATGCTTGGCCTTTTGGAAAGCAGGAAGTCAAGATTTTTGGGTTTACTTTATCCTTGGTTTTTTGGAAAACAGGAGACAACCTTCTGAGGCCAGTTCTGCTGGAAGGAAAGATTCCATCACATTGCAGTGTTCCTTATGTGTTCCCTGGCACTCCCCTGACCTCGGATGCGATTCCCTCAGCCTGCAGGAATGCTTTTGCTACACCTGACTAAAGAAAAAACATTATTTTCTTACAGATTTGTGAGTTGGTTCAGCTTTTAATATGCAGTCAGGCAAGTAGGGGAGCAGCTGCAAGAGAGGAAATCGATCCACATTGTTGGGAAGAAGGGCAAGGAAGAGGAGTAAGAATGCCCCTGTCACCTGAAATGAGGTGTTGGACTGTTTCAGTTTTATCAGGCAAGTTCCCTGTGGTTTCTCTAAAGTGAGAGAATATGGCCCATTGCATTGGTGACCTGAAGAAGCATCTAGAGGAACCCCTCTCTCTCAGAGGAGAGAGTAAGCCTGGTACAGCAATATTCCTGACTTAAGATTGTACTTAAATGCTTTGCCAAATAAGGACAGAATTAAAGCATCTGCATTAGCTGAGGTAAATACAGCCCCTGGTATCTGTGCCTTGATTCACTCTTGCCAAAAGGTCACTTTGGCTGGACCCAGAGGGAGGGCTGCTTTATACATCTCTCTCCAAACAAAAATCCTACTTTTCCCTTGAATACTTGCTTTTTTGCTCTTCTGACCAGGCACACCTGTTTTCTCTACTAACTCAAATCCTTGCAGCCACGTGTGCCCAGGGGATGGAGGGGGAGAGTGTAATAAATAGCAGAAGCAAATAATTTACCCAGTAAAGAGCATTCCATGCTTTCTGTATGCAAATTCTGCATAAAAATTCTACATATATGGTGCAGAACTGCTCTGAACTGAACTCTAAAAATGTTTAATGCAAACACAGCTGTTATCAAGTGTTGTTCTTTCCAAGAGTCCATTCAGTTTGATGGTTATCACTATGCCAACAGCATTCCCAGTACAAATCTCTCTTCCTGAGACTTCAACAACTGTTTTACAGACAAGAAAAGTTCATTTCACCCTGAACTTGGTTCTCTGGATTCCTCCTAAATGTGTTACTCTCCCTTCTAATGGTACTCAGTGACCCCAAATCAAGTCTAGCAGATATTGACATTTAACTAATTTAGGGTTTTAAGAATAATTTTAATTTAAGGACATATTTTATAGCATCCCTGTTCAACAAAATATTCTAGTGCCTTTGAGTAAATAGTCAAATCTCACTGGTGTCAGAAGAAATAAGGTATATTGTTTAAACCACATCATCTGGCAAAATTTGCTGAAGTGTCTTGAATTGTAGTAACACCTTTTTTAAATACGAGGTTTTGAGAGCTGGGGTGAATTAGAGAATTCTGAAAAATGTAGATCTACAATATTAGCTGACTGGTTATTTTTCTACTTATATTACCTTTCAGGAAAGGGGTATTTTTCATCCAGCTGCAGAGGAGGTTTTTTAAGGATCAAAAGTCTTTAAAATTTACAATTGTACAGAACTAAAGGGGACAGCACTTCACTTCCTTCAGGGGCTGATCATTGGATCTAGCTGTGCATTGTGTTCTTGAAAAAACATCTAAAATAACTCAGCAGCTGGCATTTTCAAATGCCACAGGAATGGGAAGGTCATCTCCCCAGCCAAAGATTATTTAAACTCAAATCAGGACCTGGACTGTTGATTACAGAATATGGTTTAATATTAAGTGCATGTGCATGTTTTAAAAAAACAGAGCAGGAACATTCTCATGCATGTCACTGAATATCTACAAGGGAGGTGGGAGCTTTTTGCTGCTTTGCATCCCTGTTCCTGTGCCCTCATCGAATCAATTCCCGTGGGGCAAGCAGGGATGGCAGCTTTGTTCGGGCTGCCGCTCTTCATCCCTTTCAGATGGGTGGATCTTTCAGGATCATCCTTCCCAGCACACCAACCAGCACTGCAGAGCTAATGAGGTGGAGCAGGTCATCTGCACACAAACAAGGAATGGGGACAGACCTCCTTCCACTCAGAGGCAAAGACAAGCATATGCTGCAAATTTTATTAGTTAATTAGAGCATTAGTAGCATCTTTAATATCAAGTCACAAGAACATATCGGTATTGCTGTTGCAAACCCCAGTCTTACAGTTCAAACTCCATTTTAGAGTGAAATAAACACTCCCTACACCACTTCAAACCACTCAGGACAGCCTCTTGCTCCTCCTCTCTCCCTCATTAGCTCACCAAGCAGCAGCATTGAGGCAAGTGGGGGGTCACTGATGTGTTGTAATTAGTGATAGCCTGTCACTGGCAAAAGCAAAGTCTCTAATTAATGTAGGGCAGCTCCTTTCCTCCCTCACTGCTTCCTTTGCTCAAGGAAAAGGTGGAGTTATGGATGGGAAAGTCCAATAAAAAGCCCGATGGACATTTACATCTCTGACTGGCAGTAATTTAAACAGGTTTGGTTTCATCTGGGCACAAAGAAAGCTTTGAGAAAAGCAGGAAACAAAGGAACATTGGCCTGTCCACCAGAAACCAGGCTACCAACCCCTGACTCCTCATGGTGAACAGTGAGTGATACAACCAGTCACAACTGAGGGGTCCTGGTGTGACCAGGCAGTTCTGTGATGCCCCTGCATCAGCACTACATTTGGAGACTGTGCAAAGTCCACCCTCAGGATCTTTTGGGGTTTGTGTGATTGCTTTTAGGATTCTTGAGCAGCTGGCATCAGGAACAAGGATGTGCTGTAGGTTCTGCCTGTGATTTCCTAAGCTTATATGGAGCCCTTTGCCAGGGATGGTATTGTGGGAGTACAAAGTGTGAAAGGCAAGTGCCTGGCCATGGAATTTCTGAGAATATTCCCAGAGCTGAGCTCAGGTCTTTGCTTTGCAGAGAGTTTCCCATCAGCAACACAGAGGGAGAGAGGATCATCAGCTTATGCCACTACACTGTATGTCCAAATTTTGATTTCTCCTTCAAAAGAGACATGGTTTTGCCTTTATGAAGTACAGAGTAATAGCTCAGGTGGAGAAGAAAGTTTGTGGCTGAGAGAAACATCTTTCCTCAACTGATAGGCCCAAATCACTTCACAGGGACTCCCACACTCTCTCCCAGAGGAATCACATAAAAAGCATAGACAGGGAAACAAAAGATGACTGAAAACATGTCAGAGCAAGAAGGAAGCCCAAAATCTTTATCCCTGGCTGTATTTAATTGTACCTGACACTGTAGACATATGAAGAGATTGTCTTGCAAGAATAAGCTGGAGGAACTGCTTGAGAATTGCCACTGGCTCAAACCAGACGGACTTCAGAGGTCAGAGACATAACCCTAAATTTCTCAATCCTGCCTGAGAACCCCATAAGGGAGACTGATTAAGATGGTCTGCAAGAGACAAAAGACAGAAAACAAGAAAATCAGTAGTCTTCCAGGAATGAAGGCAACATATTATTACAATGAATATGGAAGATCCCAAGTTTGAGAAGGACTACAGCATTCCAAAATCATTAAGGTTGGAAAAGACCTCTAACATCATCAAGTCCAGCTGTATTTCTTTGAGTAGAATCCACACCGACATCCATGATATTACACCAGGCACCATCCCAGAGCTCCTGACAGACTGCAGAAAAGGGCTTATAAAGGAACTCTCAGAAAACTTTCCAAGCAAGGCAAAGAACAGTAAGTGAAAGTTTAGCTCAGTAAGGAAGCAGTGAAGGAGGAGAAAACTGGTTTTGTTGCACAGTGCAACAGCTTTTACAGAGAACAGGGTTTTTAGTCTCACATAGAGGGTTAACAGCCTCCTGGAAGATGGGCTGAGAATCTCTTACCAAACTGTGTAAATGGAGGTTGGGAATGAAATAATCATGATGCTGTGGGGAAGTGGGGAGGAGCAGAACTGCCTCTTTTAACAGCAGGGCAAGATGTTAGGTCAGCTCAACTGTATCATAAAACTTTACCCTTGGCTTTCCTAAAAGGAGAGGAGGAAAACCAGAATTTAGGTGGTCTGGATTACTCTCTAGAGATTTCTCCCTGAATTATAAAGGAAACCAAATGAGGTTGTATCTTAACCCTAACAAAAAGTGAGTAATTATTAGTAGATTTGCCTTCTCCAAGCTGCCTCACTGCACAGTCTGATGGCAACTAAAGTCTTTGGGAAGACAGGAGAAGGAGAAGCAGGGGTGAGTGTGTTGCTGAGGCAGTTCTGGTTTAGAGAAACTAAAACTGTTTGGACACACAGTCTGATTTGATCTGGCTGATTTTGGGTGAGCTGGGAAGAAGGAATCTTTACATGCCAGTGGTAAAGAATAGCTGAGGATAATAATATCTTAAACTGGCACAGCGAGACCTAGAAGACAATGTCTAAAGGCATTTTAAGGTGTTGTGGTTTGAGAGAGACTAAGTTTAAAAACCTCTGTGTTGTAATAGCAAAAGTAGTAAAAAGGTGTCAGAAACTTCCTTTTCTTTCCTTCACTCCCTGAAGAACAAAGGATTATACAGTTGAAACGTGGGGATATTTCACATAACCAGTGGTTACATCTCCTTTGGCAAAGAAAGGAAGAACCAGAGAGCATTTGGGTTTTTTGCAGACACTTACCTGTTAGGTTGTCAGAGCTTGTACAGAAACACACAAGCCTGAATGCTGAAGGTCTGAGTGAGCAGTGATGTGCATCGAGTTGTCATCAGGGTGTGAGAAAAGCTGCTTTCAAGCCTCTGTCTGTAGTGGATAGAAAGAAAAACTGTATTACCATGGATGGGTGACTTGGCCATGTTAATATATATTGAAATATAACATGTAGGTTTTGCCAGCAGGATGGGGAGAGAGACTTGGAATGCAGCAGGGCTTCAAGGGGAAATGGGCAGACACAAATCTCTGAGATGCTGTGGAAAAAAACAATAGTTCATTTGATCATAAGATATCTATAAAATAAAACCAGAAATGCAACACTGCCTCTGTACACACCTATTAGACATCTATTAGAGCAGCTGCTTTGTTCTGATGCTCATGCTTTGAAGGAGGTTGGAATACTCCTCAAGTATTCAAAGAAGGGCTACAAAAAATATTCAGATCTTGAAAAGGAAAGCTTATAGTAAGAGCCTTAAGGAGTTCAGTTTGTTGAGCTTAATACATGGAGAAGTGGCCTGAGACCCAGGAACTTCTTGATCTAATGGAAGTATAACAAAATCCAGTGGCTGCATGGAGACAGGTGAATTCAACTCTAAAACAAAAAGTGATTTCCTTGTAATAACCATTATTAAATATTGGAACACATTAGTACAGAATTTGGCTGACTTTGTTCTTCTTAGCCTTTAAGAAAGACCAGATACTGTTGTAATTCAACACTTTAATCCAGCTTCCAAAAAACATTTCATGGCCAACAGAAACAGGGGTTGGAAATAGATGATCAGTGGGGTGGTCCTTCCTGCCTGGAGAGCACATGTACAGGTAGCAGGTACTTCTTTAAGAAAATAAACAAAGACCTGCTTTAAAAGACAAAGTGTAAACTGATCTGGCTGATGTGGTCTGATGCAACAGACTTAGCTTTATTGGATTAACTGGCAAACTTTATCAGCTTCCCAAGAGTCCCCAGAAAACATTCGAGTGCCCACCCTTTCAAAACTGTTGCTTAAAAAGGACTGAATACAAGCAACAGCAAAAAAGGTGGATCCAGAGAGCAGAGTTATTAACCTTTGTGCATAATGGTTAAAATACCTGGCCTATGGATTTATATTCACAGCTATGAAGTCAATATGAATCAGTTTGTAAAACCCTGCTGCTCCTGTGTAAAAGAACAACCACAGAATCATACAATCCCAGAATGGTTTGGGTTGGAAGGGACTTTAAAAACCGCCTAGTTCCAACCCCCTGCCATGGGCAGGGACACCTCCAAACCCCTTGAGTTAAGCAGCAAAGAGCAAAAGTAAAATGTAAATAAAACTTGCCTGTGTTACAATAATCAATCGTTTACATCACTTTCAACCTGTGATTAACAATTTTTAAGGAGTCAGCAGCATAACTATAAAAGACCATATTTGCCACAGTCTTAAGCTTGCTGTGCAAGACCCTGCACTTCTTTTGGGAGACTTGTCAGAGGCTGTAAGCTGAAATGTTTGGAGACCTCTAGCTTCAATTTTCAGAAGCCAACAAATGCGTTTGAATGCCCTAATTTTTAACATTGTTCTTGTGATTTTTTTTAGGAGACAGACAGTAGAAATCTTCACATTTTCCTGAAAACTACGGTCCTCTGAAGAAGTTGAAAATCAAAAATTTAAAAAATGGAAAAAAAAACAGTTACTTTTTTTTTCTTCCTTTGTTTTTCCCAAGACCTGCGAATAAATCAGAAAAGTTTCATATTGTATTTGACAAGCAAATTCTTTAAGAATATCCCAAAAACCAAGGTGCAAAATGTCTAACAAGTGTCTTTCCTTAAGGCTGATCCATCTGCATCTGAGCTATTCTCCAAAGAGGCAGGTTTGAAGATTCCTGCATGCACAACACCCCATGTGGGCTCCCAGCCTGCAGTACAGCTCCTGAAAGTAGATTTTGATGGGTCAAAGCCATTTTATTGAATTAGCCCTTTATTGTTTACATTAAATCCAAGTGAGCTCAGAAATACTGACTTATCCTTCTGAAAGGCTGGATTATACCGCGTGGCTCGGATGCAAAAAAAGATTAGGGTTTTTATACTAATTACTTCCAGCATGAGGAGAGCATGGACAGGAAGAGCGCTGATTTTGGAAACACTCTGCTGGGCAGTTCAGAAATATTTGTCAGATTTTTTGTTGGATTTGTCATATTTCTTGCCACAAGTAGAATGACTGCTGCTCCATAATGCAATTTGGAGTGCCACACTGTCATTCAACCCTGTGTAGGAGAATTGCCATGTGTGGGACAGAGGGAAGTAACAGCCCTTTTCCACTTGTTCCTGGTTGTTTTACCCACTCTCCCACCATCTCTGGTGCTGTGAAGTGCAGTGTGGTATCGCTTCCTCCCACCCTACTTCTTTTGTAGCATCACTTCTCTCCACACTACACCACCCTTGGAGAAAGTAAGAGACTAGAAAAAGGTTATCACATTATTACTAAGTGAGTTTTCATTCATTTCTACTTAATCAGATAAGTAATCCTGGAGGAAGCAAAGTTTCCCAGACTACAAAACCTGAGGTGTTTTCAGCAGTTTGAAAAATCCAAGTGGGATACGGACATGAATATTTTGGAAACTTGACACGTCAGATCAGTGCCATTGCTGTAAATCACCAGTGCTGCAGTCAGGCAAGAGCAGACACACAACGTGTGTAAGACACTCTCACATGTGTGTCCTTCCCTAAACAAACCCTCATATTTCTCATGATCAAACAGGCACCTGCCTATGCAGAACAAACTCAACTCTGGGAAGCTTTCTTGGCCAACAATGGAAATTCTTCACAGGGAAATCATAACTATTGGGGAATTCCGTCACTTGTATGGGCAAAACAGATGGCCCAGAGGTGCCCACAGCTTTCACTGAATGACTTTGCACACAGTGACATCAGATATTCTCACTACACAAATTACTCCTTGGGGCCTGGGGTCTGTTGGCATTTGTTTGAGTGATGATACTCTGTGTAGTTTGTGAAACAGAACAAACAGGAGGCTTAAAATGAGCCTAAAGATTTGTGAGCTGCTGATCCTACAGAAAGGACACTCTGTATTGCTTTTACATCCAATACAGCAAATATATTTTTATGGTTGTTCTTATATATTGAGCAAAATGTTTGTACCCAAACTCTAAGTTACAGAAAGGAAATGCACAGACCTTTCCACTCACACAGCTGTGATGGGGAAGGTAAAGCTCACAAAAGGGTCTTGTTTTAAATCTTGCATTCAATAAACTGCTAGAAGAACAAAATGAAAACAAGCTATTGTGTTAATCTCCAGATTAGCCCTCATAGTCTGTCAATTTAATACTGATTAGTAAACAATGTCCATAATTAAGCTGTTGTTGGAGACACAAATGCCCCACGAGCCCGAACTAATGCGTAGTATTCAATCCTTTTACAAAGGATGGCAGATACAATTCCAGGAATGTTAATGCTGTCAAGTATCCATGATGTACATAACAAAAGAGAAGGCAGAGAGTTGAGGTAATTAAGCTCACACTAGACCTTCTCTCCAACCTGTACGTGTTTATTGACTAAAAGTTATTAGGTGCAGTAAATAAAATGCCACTGAGTCGTGGGACCAAAAATGGGATGAAGTTTATGGGGCCGTCAAGCCCTGGATTCCCCTGGCATCAAAGCACACACATCCCCCTTGCTAAGGCCAGTGACATTAATGTGCATGACAGGGGTCCATGGGGCCGTGGTCCCCTAATTGTTTAGGAGACCTTTTAGTCTGGTTGCAGACTGCATGTCTTGGTATTTGTGGAGCTAATTGCACTAAAATCCGACAGCACAGTGTTTGCAGTGATGGGTTAACTCATTTATCCTCAGGATAATACTCAGCTCTTTGTCAACCTGGTCTCCCGCATTCACTCCTGACTGTCAGCCCAGATGCGAGAGGAGGAAGCAGACTCCCAGCAGCGCTGCCCATGGAAACGCCCTGGCTGCACATGTGAGACAGCAGAAACATTTAAACAGGAAACAAAGGAATTCTTTCCAAGTGTTTCCATTATTGGCAACCTGTTCTACCTTTCTCATGAGGGTCACGAAGCCCAGATTTGAGTTTAGACTCTGATAAACTCCAACAGTTGGGACCAGCAGAGATGCTTGGCTGAGTTCCCCTTTCTTTATTCTTCTGTACTGGATCCCATGGATCGTGGGTTAGAAGAAGAGGATCTTTAATGTCCCTTCCAGTCCAAATCATTCCATGATTCTGTGATTCAGTTTTGAATTAGCCCCATGCAGCACAGCCCAGACAGGGCAATGCTCTGGGTTCCCTGTAACATTCTTTTTTCTCCCTGAAGAAAAGAATCAAGGTGGAAAAAATTATAAGCCATTTTTTATTTTTATCTCAATATTTTTACATGGGGACAAGGTGTCACTCTGTTTTTCCCACAGTTTCAGTGACAACAGAATGCAGAAAAATATTTTGTCTAATACGGACTCTAATATTTACAAACTCCAGAGTAAAAGTAATGTCCAAGGGATATATTTCCTTTGGACAATTTTCCAGAGTCCTTGATTTATGGTATTTTCACAGACTTCTTGCCCCATGTTTACAAACATGCAATAATGAACAAAATTATAATTATAGCAATACAGAAGCATTTTCTGTCCAGGGATCTCAAATGTCTTGGCTCACAGAGTATTACTGAGCACATTTCCTATGGGATGAAATGTATTGATAGCCCCATTGTACAGTTTGGACATCTGCAAATTATATTGTTTTGCCAAAGGTCAGCAAGAGCATAAATTAGTGGGAGAACTAGGAAAAATACTCAACAGTATCTTCCCCACTCTCCATCCCAGGCTGCCCATGGAAATGCAGAACAGCACTGAGTGGCTTCCTGTTTGGACATGTGGATTTGATTAAGGCAGGCCACAAGTTCCCAGAATTTTTGGCCAGGTGGTGACTTAGCTTTTGGGTGTTACAGAAACACAGCACCTCTGCCCTGCCCTCCTGCCACCCTGCAAACCTCCCTGCATGTAGAGAGCGGTCCTGCCCCATCCACAGCTACAGGCACAGAACAGAGAGCGAAGGAGTTGAGAGTGGGAATGTGCAAGTAGAGGTTAGGGGTAGCACTAGACCACAGCACACCAATTTATTTTGGCTGAAACTGCTATGGAATCACAGGCTCAGTGGAAAATGCTCCTTCTAGAAATAGAGCCAGTATTCCCATCCCTTGAATAGACTCATAACTGAGACACAATTTTATCCCATGTTTTAAACTCCTCTCCAACACCCAAAAAGCTTCTTTTCCTTATAAAGGAGTAAGATTTGCTCTGTCTTCGCAAAAGCTACAGAAAAAAAAAGCTACAGTTTTCTGCAGCAGCTGGTTTGGGGTGGTTTTGTGGATCAAGATGTTAGATCGTTGGAGAAATGGCAGACAGTGTCACTGTCACAGTGAGCCTGTTGGGCAGCCAACCAGGATCACTGAAGCACTCTCAGAGAACCTAAGGAGTGCCTGGAAGTCACTGGGACCCTGGGGATATGCGGCTTTGCCAAGGAGCTCAGCAGTCCCTGTAGTACTACCAGAGGTTTCCCGAGTCTGAGCCTTTCCAGAAAGCTGCTGCTCTGCTTCGCTCACCCGTTCCAAGCTGTCGGAACTGGAGCAGGTGAGACAACAAAGCACAAAAATGCAGCTCAAGTCTCCCCAGCTTGCTCAATGGTGCTTCAAAGGGAACAAAGGCGGCAGCTGACAGCAAAGGAAATTTGGCCTTGGGACTGAAGTACAGAAGTGAGAACTAGAAAGTATAAAAGTTTTTCCCATTTGACACAGGAAAGTCACACAAGAAGCTGCCAGAGCTTTTACTGAGCCACACGGGAGATTAATAGAGGAATAACCTCCGTTTCCACTTACTATCCTGCTTAGATTGGGAAAGGCTGTTTAGATGAAGACTCCAATTCTGCTGAAGAAAGCACATTTTCCAAGTAAACCCCATTTTGAGCACATAGCAGAAAAACAAGAGTGCAGATAAACTGTAGTCCCACTTCACATTTCAAGTGCCACTGAATAAAACAGGAACTTCTCATTGCTTAGCAGGAAAGGAATATATGCTTGTCTCTGGATTCATAAAAGAAATGGAAGCTGATCTTTCTCCTTATTCTTTGAATTGTCTCATCATACAACTGGTTTGATTACAATTTGCAGAGAACTTGGAAGTACTTAGATGAGAGAAGCAACAGAAGCATTCACACAGTGTATTTTAGAAAAATATTATCCCCTTTCCATATAAGAATATGGACAGGCAAATGAAAATTGCTGTCTCTTTTTCCTACAGGCCACAGCCAAGAGCTAATGATTCATATGTAAAAGCAAAAATGCCATAATGAACTTAACCAGATGTGGAAAGCTGAAAATGGAGGTGTCAGTGGATAGCTGTCCTTAGCTCCTCAGTGTTGCAGTCATCTCTTTCCTTAAGACCTGGAGTGGAAGAGTTTGAAACTTCTCCATACCAAACAAAGACAGCCCCTCTCGCTAAGAGAGTCGGTTCTTTTCAAAATAAATTGTCAGCTGGAATATTCTCTAGACTAGCTGTAAGCTCTTTGAAAATCCACTCTTTAACATTCACACAGAGCTTTGGTACCACCAAGAGTACCAAGAGGCAAATAATTACCTGAAGCAAACCTCACCAAAACACACCCTTGAGCTCCTCAGGCCAAATCTCAGCACAAGAGCAAATTCTGCCAACAGCAGCTTTTTCTTGACTTCTCAACCGCAGAGAGCTGAAGGGAGGCTCAGGCAGAATGGAAATGTGCAAAGTTACAGGCTCTGCAAACATCTTCTCCTGGATCCAGCAATACCTGTGGAAAATGGGACAGCCTTCAGCCCTGTCAGCTTCCTAGGAAAATTGCTCATGGAAGCACTGTATAGCAGGCAGAATTAGCAAATGTCTGCTGTTTACACCCTTTAAAATAGCCCTGCTCCATTAGCCTGGCATGGGACGCCCACAAGCACCTTGTTGGGACAGCTGGGGTGGGGCTGTGACAGGGCAGAAGAGCAGGAGAGCAGCTGGAGCAAGTTGGCTCCAACCTCCTTCCACACCCCACCTACTGTGCAGTGCAGTATCTGTCTCCATCAAAGGAAGGGCATCCAGGTGCAGGGAAGTCAAGCCTCACGCTCTGATACACAATTTCAGTGTGATCTTGGGCAAATTGCTTGGATCCAGATCCTTCAGGGGACTACTTTTACAGAGCCTTAAGTTACTGCTCAGAATTATACACTTAAATAGCTTTGTCATCTCTCTCAGTTAAAATTTCTCTGTTCCAGTTGTTCCAGTAAAAAATAGGACATCAACCCTTCCTTGCTTCTTTGGAATGCAATAGGAATAAAGATAAGTCTCTGAGATGCCAGGGTAAGAGACATTTAATGAAGTTAACAGAGCTTCTATTAAAATGTCATTTTAAAAAAGAGGGCTTAGCTCAGCTTTCTGATCATACAGTGTCTGTCCTCTCCACAAACATCCTCACTTACACATTTCAGTCATTAGTAATTGGACTGAGAGGAAAAGGTTTCAGAGAAATGAAAGACACTTAATGTTTTAAAAGAAGGTGCCTCTTCTATGAGAGCTTGGCAGTGCGTCCCACCACTGAGAAAAACCTGTGGGACAAGCTCAGCCCTCACCAGGCACCAGGAACCCACAGGGGCTTTAGCTCTGCCCCAAACACAGAAAAACTTCAGTCAGAAGATCCAATGATACACACGAAGACAGGGACCATGATTAATTGTTCCACTCTTTGCCAAACTTCTTGTTTAAAAATCCTTTTCACTGCCTCAGCCCTTGTCACTTTTCCTGGTGCTCACCTCTCTTTTGTGAGCACTTTGACGACATGGCTTGGTGGTGAACATGGTGGTGGTGCTGAGTTGAAGGCTGGACTTGGTAACCTTAAAGGTCTTTTCCAACCTTAACAATTCTATGATTCTGTGATTCATTTACCTTTTCTTCTACATTTCATACAGGGTTACCAGACTGCATAGATAAATCTCTCCTTTTTCTTGATTCATCAGTTCAGCAGCAACAATGAGAACAAGCTATTACCTACCGTCCCACTTTCCCTGCGTAGTTCCACCCATATCTGAAATCCCTGATTGCTCTCCCAGCCTGGCTCCCAGAGGTTCTTATGCTGTAGTCTGTAGTTTGTGAAGAGTCCCTACAGTCCTTCCTGGTGGGCTGTAAGGAACACTTGGTTCTGCAGAGTTCCTGAGGTTTCTTTCTCCAGCTGGATTGGAACAATCTTACTGAGTTGTTATTTTAAAAAATTAAAGTGCTTTTGGCACCTTCTAGTATTGCTTCGTTTGATCAGCCAAGGACACAGGTGCTACAGTTCCTATTTCAATAATCTGTTGCAAAACAGAGAGGAAATGGTTTCTGTGGCTGACCAGTGGAGAGGATATGGACTGTGTGCTCTGAATGGAAGTCTTAGTACACACAGGTTTCCAAAACCCAAAACAGCGTCATAGTCATCAATTAGGATTAAGGCCAAAGCAGCTCAAGAAACAGCACAGAAACTGCCCACTATGTCAGATCCAAAATCTGCAGAGTTCACCCTTGTCCCTTGGAGGGGAGAGGGGAGAAAGTAGCAGATACTGAAGGAAGAATGTGCTCAGAGAGGTTGTGGACTCTCCATCCCTGAAGTGTTCAAGATCAGGCTGGATGAGGCTCTGAATCACTTGGTTTAGCAGAAGGTGTCCTTGCCTATGGCAGGGATTGGAATGAGATGGATTTTAAGGTCCCTTCCAACCCAAATCATTCTGGGATTCTGTGAATGAAGGACACAGGCCAAATACAGCACAGCTCTGCCTGAACTCCACCAGCTTCCAGCAATGAAAGGGGTATGGAGCTTCTGAGCCAGGGTTGCACCAAACAACCACATGCAAAAGCCACCAAGAGCTTTATGGCTCTCACTTTTTGCCTTCTCTAAATTGTTGGAAGGTCACCTGTGATAAAATATTCCAGAAAATTCACAATTTTGTTGTTTGCTAAAGTTCCTTAGAAAAAAGGTAAATTGTCCTCTTTCACATCATCCAGTAGTTTCCAAACAGAATGTTACCTGAACAGTGCTTAACTGCCTTGAATCACTGGTTTTCACAGTTAAGCTAAACCCATTTGAATAGTTTTTGAATAATTTACATCTCCCTTTGCAAATTAAGATACTACTTAATCCAGGTCCCGTTCCAAGAACCGACTCTTGAAGTTTGCTGTAGGTCTGATCCCCTGATAAATCCCAGTTACCCATTTCTCCTGCCATTGCAGAGGCAGAATTCCCAGTCTGCTCAGAAGAGTTGGCTGGATTGCCTGTTCATCCTTCAAATCTGTTTGCACTTCATTCCCCAAATGCAGGAACATGGGAGATGTTCTGAAGCAGAAAAGAAGAAACACATTACCCCTAATTTTAGGCATCTTAGTTAGAATTAAGAAATTGTAAGATATTTTTCTGTAAGCAGGGGCTCAGGCAAAGTTTCTTCTATGTCAGTGAGAGTTTGTTAAACAGCTTTGAGGGACTCTGGATCATTTCACAAATGAAATGAGCTGAAGTTTTTGTGTCAGCTCTCATTTACCAAGCAACAATCATGACAGAGGCAGCAGTTACACCCTGGAAGGGTGGAGGAGTGGGGTAACTGAGCAGGGGATTAACAGCAACTGTCACCCATCATCTCTGCTGGTGGTTCCAACTATCAGCAACCAAAAATGCCATGGAAAATCCTACCGCATTTTCCCCTGAAGGCATTCCCTAAGGCAGAAGGAAAGTAGGTTATAATTTGCTGCAGGAAAACTGGGCATTACTCCATCAAGGCAGAAAAAAAAAAAAAAAAGTGATATTTTAAAAGAAGGCTATGAAATCAGATGCCATCTTGTGGCCAAACCTCATGGAACTGCTATGGGAGATACAATACAGCAACAAAACACACAATAAATACACAGACAAAAGAGAAATAATCAGGTATTAGAAAACTGGTGACACACTATGGAGACTTTTAGTCTCCAGATCTGTAGTTCTCTGTTAAGTGTTTTTCTGTTTGCAGGTGCAGAACCAATTCCTCCACACTTCTGACAATTAAACTCCAGTAAAAGATTTAATTAATGATAAGATGGTCTTTAAGGTCCCTTCCAACCAAAACCATATTGTGATTCTATTCTATTCTATTTTGGCCTTTTAGATGATTTCAGATCACCTCTCATGTCCAGTATGACTAGCTGTGTGTTCTCTGCAGAATATGAAACCATCACACAATCAGGTAAAACCTTTACTGTCACACATTTTAAATTATTCTCATTCCTGTTTCATGGTTTTGTTAACCAGAAATCACAGGATCACAAACTGGTTTGGGTTGGAGGGGACCTTAAAGATCATCTAATTCCAACCCCCTGCCATGGGCAGGGACACTTTCCACTCCCCCTGGTTGTTCCAAGCCCTGTCCAACCTGGCCTGGAACACTTCCAGGGATCCAGGGGCAGCCACAGCTTCTCTGGGCAATCTGTGCCAGGGCCTCCCCACCCTTCCAGGGAAGAATTTCTTCCCAATATTCCATCTAACCCTGCCTTCTGTCAGTAGGAAGCCATCCCTCTTGTCCTGTCACTCCAGGCCCTTGTCTAAAGTACTACACCATTAAATCATGTGGCCCTCCCATTGCACTGTTGGAGGACCCCAATTCCTGACTGTGTACATCACAAATATAAAAATAAGTTTCTGCCATAAACACAGGCATCCAGTGCCACTGAACACACTTTCAGCCTCAGCGACATCTGCACAGGGCTGGGGGATACACCAGAGGACCTACAGGAGCCCCAGGCCTTTTCCAGAGTGACAGCTGGAGCCCAGGTGGGATTCCTCATGTGGAAATGGTGCGAGATGCCTGTGTTTAGGGAAATGACCTGTTCCCACCCAATGGAAACATACAGGACTATACATCTGAACATAAAAAGAAATACATCTGAGCTGGTAGCAGCAGCAGTTCTGAGTAAGGGGTTAACTAGCAGTCATTACTACAGTGAGGAAATTACCCCAACAGAAGTATAATCCACATGGTAGAAGACAAGTGTTATTCACAAGTTATTAATACAAGAGACCAAACGAAGGCAATGCTATACTGTTCTGTTAATCTCATAAGCCCAGATGTTCGTGAAATGAAAAACAGCCCAAGTACATGACCTTTCATACTGATGTAAAGGAATGCTTAAGATATGATGGGATGTTATATATCACAGGATGTTAAAAACATCACAGAGAAAATTCAGTATGGATAGCAAAAATGTAAAGAATTGAATATTTACAAAAAGATGTATCTGATAAGATGCAAAAAAAAAAAAAAGAAAAGAAAAGCAGATTATATATTTCCATAATCACTATTTGACACACTTTTATAGACACCACTGGTCTTACAGTGCCAAAGTACAGTAATGGCAGGAATCACTATGGCATGGAATTGCTACAATTATTGTACACTTTCCCTTAGCATGAAAGGAACTGTTCATTCTTGGGAAGACATGAAATGTTCTGGTTTTATGCACAATAAAATGTTATGCAGAAAGCACCCTACATGCAAGAAAAATTAAAAATCTATGGACTGAATTGCAGCCTGTTTTTGGAGTCAGTTCTTGAGGTAATCAATTCATTTGGACGCAAATTAATTTGGGGAATTAGGAAATCTGAAGATTCTAAAATAAAATGTCTCTGGATGCTGGTCACTCTTTTCTGTTCCAGCTGTGGTGAATGAACACAAGTGAAGAGCCACAGGTACTGCGGAGAGAACAGAAGGAAAATCTGTGTGTGCAGACTGCAAAGAATTCAGACATAATCTTTCGGTCTTTCCCCTTGTTTCTTTTCTTTTCAGATGTTTTGGTATAAAACATGTGGTTTACACTCATCTTTGTGTAAACTTCTCCAGGTTGATGATTTCAGACACAGGGCAGGTCCTCTGTAAACAGGGTGGACAAAGCCAGGCCTCAGAGCGTGTGGAACATGTGTCTATTGTAGCTCTTTATTCCTAACACCACCTGGCTGACGGGGATTCTGGATTCTCCAGCCACACACTGGCACAGACCTATTAGAAATGATGGAGTAAAGGTAAGGAAACCCAGCAAAAACGAAGCTCTTGTCCCCACTCTCCTCTCCCAGCATCCCCATCCTTGCTGACACTGGAACAATGTGGCCTCGGTGAGGGGAGCGTGGGGCAGCTTTGGGAGGTCAGTTTACACCCGGGTCAGCTTAGACGTGGTGTATACAGTATCGGGGTCTGTTTTCTATTTGCTTGTCAAATACCAACACCATAAAGAAAGGAATAGTACTAAATCCACCATTTTAACCTTACACATACCCACAATTACAGCTGAAATAACTCAGCAATTTTTGAGTTATATGAATGCAAAGAAAGCATCTGTAACCAATCACCTATTTTTTGTTGGTGCTTTTTTTTTTCCTGGCAATTCTATATCTTAAAAATTGTGAATGCAGTTCTATTTTTTTAAAAAAAAACTTGTTAAAAAAAAAAACAACACATGTGCTCTCAGGCTGAAAACACACATGCCAAATTCAGCCTGGAGAGAATTTTTACGGCTGAGTTATAAAACCCTGAAAATAGGGATTTATAATGGAAATGCTGACAGACCATTAACTACAATAATAACATAAATGGAGCAATAGAATTTCCAAGTTATCTCCTTTTTGTTTGTGTCAGCATTCCTGCAGCAAGAGCCTGTGTAACACACAGACACACACACACAGCATTAGCAGCACATCACTAAGGGTTCTCTCCTATGGCATTCACAGGATGCAGAGGAAGACACAGCAGAGGAAACTGAAAAGGGCAATATATGTGATGTATGTCTTCAGGTGCACCACATCTCCAATCAGCTCTAACTCGATATAGAATCTAATTAACTCTTGCTGGATATAGGTTTTGTGAGGAATCCTGCCACCAAGCAAAGGCGAGTAGCAGATACCAGTTCACCTGTTTTGCTCCGTGCTGTATCCACAGGAGAGCAAGGCGCTGCATGCTGATCCCACACTCTTCCAGTGCCCGGCATGAGGACTGCTTTGAGCTTTCTTTGTGACCCACAAAAGAAAGAGGCAGGTGCTAATTTGGCATTAAAACAGGGCACATGAGGACTGTTAAAGTGTACAACTACACTTTGCATGCTCTTGCTTAAAAAGCTCAAGCTCTGTCTTCTCTGGGAAGATGAATATACTGAAAATATGCAAAGTGTCATGCTGCTCAAGATAATTTGTTCCCTGTTAGAGACAGGGATGAGTTGTTTAAAATAAGTGGCAGCTAAAGCTACAAAATCTGTGCATTCTTCACCCTTCCAAGAAAAAAACTCATACTGGTGAAGCTGTGTTTAGCCCATCACTGGAAGTTTATAACAAAGTATGTATTCCTTATGAAAACAGGACTTCAGATTCATAGAATCCCAGAATGATTTGCATTGGACAGAACCTTAAAGCTCATTACATTCCAACTCCCTGCCATGGGCAGGGTCACCTTTCACTGGACCAGGTTGCATCCAACCTGGCCTTGGACACTTCCACCGATCCAGGGGCAGCCGCAGCTTCTCTGGGCACCCTGTGCCAGGGCCTCACCATCCTCACAGCCCAGAACTCCTTCAAATTATTCTGCATGGGGTTGACACTGGGAGTGAAGGAAAATGACAGATCCATGTGCAGTTAGGATTTGTCAGATTCAGGGCTTTGAAAGATACTCCAATACAATCAGCATCTGGCTTGTTCCCTGGCTCATTTGTCCTACACTTACCAAGACACCTGACATAACAGAGCCAGTATCACTCCCATTTTACAGATGGTTAAAGAAAGGCACAGCGGTGAAATAAATTCCTCAATATTACATATCAGATTTCTTTCAAAATCCAGGAAAAGAACCAAGTTTTCTCCTTGTTTTAGTAACCTCTGCTGTACAAAACCCAGATTTTAATCTTTCTCATTTTAGGGGTAAAAAGGCTCAATGTGACCCAGGAGTTGATACAATTCATCTGCTTCAGAAAAGCCCTGGCTCAGTCCAAAAGTGGAGAGCAAACTCTGAGATCACAGAAATTATTTTCTTCACAAAAATCCTGAGTTTTACACAAAAAGAGCAAGTTTGAACAAAAGAACAATCTTTTTCTGCTGACATCATCAATGACCCTGACAGCCCTTCCCTGCTATCACCCTTTTCTAACATCTACCAGCTCCCTCAACAGGGAACCATTCTCCTAAAATTATTCTCTATTCTCTGCATCAAAAGAAGGAAAACTAGTGGCTGTAACAACTCAAGCTGCTTTACTGATCCTTCTGCCACTATTGCTCTGCTTTTGTCCAACACACGTGTCTGAGCCTCGTCTGTGCTCGGGATATTTGGCAGGCCGAGCACCCTTTGTCCCCCTCGCATGCCGAGCACTCCACAAAACTGCTCCCAACAGCGCACAGGCGCTCACGCCACTGTTTGGATTAGAGAGCCTGGAGATGACACGTGGCTCTGCCTGTTGTTTACAGCCCAGGATAACACAACAGACACTCAGTTGTCCCAGTGTCTCGCCAAGATTAGCACGTGGAAGAGCAGGAGCTGGCCAGGGCTAAGGCTCAGCAGGACAGAGGTTAGGCTTGCAGGCAGAGGGAAAGGCTCCAAGGAGTATTGCGGTTCCCTCAGAGTGAGGACACGTGCTCATGGATTATCAGGAGAATCTGGGTCCTGGAAGTTTTCTTTCTCTTTATTGATACTGAGCTCTCTCACAGCAACATCTGTGAGCAGCACTTTCTACCATCTCTGATATGCCAAAAGGCTGTGTTACATCCATGTGATGACCCAGCCTCTGGGATAAATGCTTTCCTCACTTCCCAGCTGGCTATGGCATTGTAGCCCATTTGGACTTGGAGTCTTGGCATCAAGGAAACTCTAGATGGTACCAAAGACTGTAGCACAACTTCTTTCCCACGGCAAATGTGGGCAGGTTGTTTACTTGTTATCACACTGGCTATCCATAAAATACAGTCCTAAACTCATGGAATCACAGACTGGTTTGGGTTGGAAAGGACCTTAAAGATCATCTTGTTCCGAACCCCTGAAACGGGCACAGTCACCTTCCACTATCCCAGGTTGCTCCAAGTGCTGTCTAACCTGGCCTGGAACACTTCCAGGGATCCGGGGGCAGCCACAGCTTCTCTGGGCAACCTGTGCCAGGGCCTCACCATCCTCATAGGGAAGAATTTCTTCCCAATATCCCATCTAACCCTGTCCTCTATCAGTGTGAAGACATTCCCTCTCATCCTGTCACTCCCTGCCCTTGTAAAAAGTCCCTCTCCAGCTCTCTTGTAAGCCTTCTTTATGTTCTGGAAGGGCATAAATGGAGTTCTGGACTGGAAGGAAGTTCTCATCCTTATTTCCAAGGGACCAAATGGCCTAAAGAAAACTGGTCCAGAAGCCCACGGCCACCTCCAGAGTTCCCATCACAAGGATACTGCCACAGCTGATATTAAAATGAGGATTATTGCCCTGGAAATAGAGCTGCCAGACAGTAGAACATTTTCTGCTGTACCCAAGCCAACCACAAGCACTTCTGCCTTCCTATCAAAGCCCATTCTAAACCTTCCTTTCCATAGGAATAATGCATAGCTCAACCCATCCAATAAACAGAAACCAAAGGGAGTCCTCCCTCCATTAACTCTTCTCTCCACATTTACACAATCCATGCGCTGCCATGCTTTGAAACTGGAAAGAAGTGTGGGGTTTTTGCAAATAATCACCAGAACTGAAGCAGTGAAGCAGCCAACAGAGTGTTAACCTGGCAGCTGACTGCACTAGGGAATGGCAAAAGGATGACTATTCCCAGAATGAAAATTTAGCTCAGTAATCCCCAGCCTTGCTGGCACTGCCTGAAGAAGGTTGGCATCTCAGAGCTTGATAATATGGTATTAATCATGTTCTTGTCCTGTATAGTCATCATCAAAATCAAACTGCAAAACCAAGAGGAACAGGAAATGCTGAATTAAGGTAACACTTCCCCCACACAAACCACCACTCCGACCTAATCCTGTTCCTCAGCCATGCCAATCCCAGTAAATTAGACTTCTCAAGCTGTTTGAAGTCCTCAGCAGCCAGCTCCAAAGTGAGGAGTAAGTACATGGCTTCCAGCCACATTCGCAATGCCTCCCTGCCAATTTCATCCTCCCCAGATGCAGGTTCATGAGCCATGACAAAATTTGGGGGTGAAGTGGAACAGATGCAGGGAATTGTTTCTCCTGGTTTGAGGTTTCAACAGGAATGCTCCAGACAGCTTTGGTGAGGGTTGAAGGCAACAGAGAGAGATCAGCACCTGCCCTCACCCCACTCCACACTCGGTGGTTTCACTGTGTCATGGTGAGAAGGACAAACTTTCACTATGTGCAGCCTTGGCTTTTAGAGTTACAGAACTCCTTCTAAGTGATTTGTAATATTATAAAGTGGTTTGAATTACTGAAAAATAGAGGGGATAGAATTTTTTTTTAGTTTTTATTTAATACTTCAATTGGTTTGGTTATTTGTTTCATTACAGGAGATCAAAAATAATCTTGGTGTTCACAATGAACACTAAAGGCTATTCAAATATGTTGGAATAAGTTTAAAAGCAGGTGGTTACCTTATTAAGTATTAAATATTCAGAGATGAAATATGAGTCTGTTTCCACCTAGGGCATGCAGTAAATGGCTTCCACATATGCATAACAGCCCATTAGCACAATAAAAAAAATTAGTTATCCAGCTGAAATTAGAACAAATATGTACTAATTTCAAGAATTTCAAAGGATCCATTTTATTTTAAGAGCCTTTGTTCCAGCTGGATAACCCTGGGTCCACTAATCTAAAAAATACAGCACAATAGAAATGTTCTTTTGAATTCTTTTATCCACAAAGTATTTGTGGGAGGGGAGGTGGGTGGACAGAAAGTGATTTGGACTCATCAGGTACATGATAAAGAACCTTCAGATTTTCATTTCCTAAAGAGTTTGGGGATTCCACAGGCAGAAAAGCAACATTCCAGGACAAAGTACTTCCTTGAGTCTGCAACATCGATAAAATTCACTCCTGAAACTCAGCTTAGTGAAGCAAACTATGATTGCTCTCAACATTTTGATGGCATTTTAGCAGGTCTCATCTCTGCATGAGTTACCCACTGCAAAATTAACTTGTTGAACTTTACCTGACTCTTTTGGAGTGAAATATTCACTGGCAGGTGGGCTCTAAAGGGACAAGTATCCAAGCTTAATAAACATGCAGTCTATCAGCTTGTGTGTGTTTTAATAACAGTAATAATTTTGTAGGTATTCAAAAAACCCAAAATAATTTTATTTTTACAACAACCTGTGGCAAGTCAAATCGGGAATAGGGCAGACTAACGCTAAAGTAAATGCCCATAAACTTTTAGCCATATATGCAAAAAATAAAATTCTACAATAAAAGCAGTTTAGCAGTCCCCATGCCCACGTTTCAGCTGAAGGGAACTGTTTCAGTCACATGTGCTTTTTCTCTGGAGAGTTATGTTTGGTATTTTACACTCAACTCTGGCACTATTTTTCACTTGTTAATTGGAAACCACAATCACTTCTGCTGTGTTTTGCTCTGCTTTCTGTACTTGTGATCTGCACTCAACTGTCAAATATTTAAAGCCCAAAGCTGTCCTGCCAAGGGAACAACATCTGTCCCAGCTCTCCTCAGAGCTGACCTTCCACAAAGGGAGTCCTGGCTTCCATCTGTAGCAAACGGGTTGTTACTGGAAAGACAAAACCCAATTCTACAACCTCCATGAGAACAAGACTCCAGCATCGTGTCTGCTCACATCAGGGTGGAGTTTAGCAGTCAGATTCATCAAAATGTGTACATTTTGTACTGAAACAGAGAAATTTTAGAAATAGATGCAAATCTCCTTCAACACTAGCTTTCTGCTTAATTAGGGGCTACTCCCAGCCATGTCACACAATATAAAATCTGCTGTATGACGTAAAACTTTATTGTTGAGATTGTTATCGTGGACATTGTTAAAACAAACCCCAGTCCCAACGATGGCAGGACTGTGAGATCTCTCAGATACATACACATACGCAAACATGCCTGTATATATATGTATGTGCACTGTAGTTATTCTCATGTCTTAGCAATTAAACTCCACTTTTAAATAGCACCTTTATAGTTACAGTAAAAACACTGTATTTTTTATCACTGGGGAGGAGATTGAGTCACCAAGGCTGTGCCAAACTAAGCTTGATTGCTTCATCTATTCCAACAAGTAGCTCCTCAAAAGTTTTCATTAACAAATCTGATTTTCATCTTGTATCTCTGGTAAAAGTACATTCCAGCACTACCTCTCCTACCATTTAAGTGCACACAAAGATCAAAAATATCCCTAAACAGGACAACTCCCTACATGGCACCTGGGGACATGAGTTAGTGGTGACCTTGGACGTGCTGGGTTAATAGCTGGACTCGATGATTTTAGAGGGCTTTTCCAGCCTAAATGATCCATGATTCCATGCCCGCAAGGACTCTGCCCAGCCTTGGTTTGAGCTTCACCTGTTTGTTTCCCAGGTACCTCACCCCTGGTTCCTCCCAGCAGGCAGGGACATCTAGCGACTAAAAAAGGGTATTGCAAATAAACAATCGCAACTATTTCCTACACTGTTTTGTTAAAATCAAACCTATTTTGTTGCTGCGTGTTGGAGTGAAAGCTCCTCTGGACCCAGGCCCAGAGGGAAGCCAAAGCACAGGGGTTGAATTAAAACCTTTGGATAAGCTGAGATACATGAAGTCACACCAAAGTGAAATAGAAATACAGATTTTTAACTTTTAGTAGAAATATATGCTGTGGCTAATGAGATATTTTCTACCCATTAAATTAGCCAATACCATGTCCACTTACCCACCGTCTTTACTTGGTTTAACCCTTATCAGGAAAAATCAGAGGGTAAATACTTTATTTTTAAATTTCACTCTAGAAAAATATTTTATTTCCTTGCAGTAATACCTCAACAGGAAAAGCTGCCTAACAAAAATAATTTTCTTCTTTGAAATGACCACTAGAATTCTGAACTTCTTAAGAGGACATCCACAAGTTTTGTTTCATTACATGTATCTTATGCTTCAAATAAGACAAAAAGCAACATTCTACATCACTATCATCTTTCTTTTTCCTCCACATCTATAAATGCTCTCATGGAAAAGGCCCTGGTAAGCAAACCCATATTTTTGACCTGCTGCATGTCTAACATTTCTTCTTTAATAACTCCATGAGCATGGCAGGCTCTTCCTATTAACTACATTACATCATCATTATCAAAGACGAAAGGAAATTAATTTTGTTTTCCAAAGACTTGGCAATAAGTTGGATCTTTACTTCATCAGACATCTGCTGTTTTTCTACGTATGTCATTTGTGAAGCAGAGTTTTCCTTATGACTTTATTCTCCTCACAGTTTATCATGCCACACTATTTACCAGGGAAATAAAGTGGAGCAGAATTTCTCATTTGCCCTCCGAAAGTGTAAAGCTAACTTAAAGCCAATATTATAATCTTTATTTCAGTTTCACATGCTTTTTCTGGTTTACAATAAAGCTCAGCAAAGACTGTCATGCAGATACAACCTCTCATGGTCTTTGCCTGAAATTTATTACTTGTGCTGCAGGACTTTGTTTTAACAGATGGGACTTTATCAGCAAATTATATGGGCAGGCCACCAACTTCCCTCAGGAATGGAGGAGTGCTGGTATTTACTTGGGCTCTTATCTATGCACTTAAAGCCATACTCTAACCACAAACTTCTATTTTCATTTATTGATAGAAAAGACAAAACACAGAGAATCTTCTGTTCTAATACACTGCATCTCCAACACTTGTGTTCCCCATGTATGGGATCAGTAGCTGCTGTCAGATATTTCACATGAGGAAAACGTCTCCTCTTTTCCTTTTTAAAGCTGAAGGGACTTGACAATGTGTTTTCACCTTCCCCAAGTAACTCCATTAATGCTGCACAAAAGAGGACAATTTAGAACACTTTTCCAAATACTTATTTTGCTAAATAATTTGTTGTGGTTTGCTTGGAGTTTTTCCCCACTTAACTACACTGTAATTTACCCTGCAAATAATACTGTGAAAGAGAATTTTGCTCACAGCAAGTCCTTCTAAACTACAGCCACCAGCACATCGGGAACTGTAAGGTTTAGTGAATGTATCCAGAGAGGAGTGACCCCAAATTTCATCTCTTATCCTATCTCAGCAGCACAGAAGGGCTCAAAAAGATAACCCTGTTCTGAGCAGGCAGGAGAGGAGCAGGACCACCACTGGGAGAGGGAGGGAATCTGAGCCCCCGAGCCAGCCTGGCTCCCACCTGCTCCGTGGTGTAACCTGTGTGGAACATTGTGGGCTGAGTAAGAGGCAGGTGAGGGAGCAAAACTAAATAAATAATAACTCAAGGGAGAGAAAGAAATAGTGATAAGCACTGAGTGTCACACTAGCTGCCAGCTGCTATGTCCCATTACAGAACCTGATATTTATGCTTACTGCTAATCAAGATCTAAAGATGTAATTTATAATTTATCCCTGAATTGCACACATCATCCTCAAACAAACACTTTTTGAAGGAATGTTGAAAATGTGCATTCTATATCTAACAAAACTTCACTCAGCAGTGCACTCTGAAAGAGATGGAATTCTGAAAAATATGGCGCACAGCTGATTTAAGATTTTCCTACTGAAACACTGTTTCCCAGCAGTTTGAATTAATAGGAAGGACGCCAAGCAACTTCTTTCAAATGGGAAAGAAAATTTTAATAGAAAACCATGTAAAAACTTGCAAAAAAACCCCACTGAAACATTTTAAGTGTTTTATTCCAAATCATTGAAAATATCATTAAAACTAAACTATGCTTTCCTATTCAATCTAATTCATTCAATACAGTTTCATTTTGTATGTGTGTTATAGGATCCACACTGCAGGACCCAATCCTGTAATGACCCCCATGGAATTTTCTCATGAAACTCACCTAGGAATATTTGAGCAATGCATTTAAGAGTTGACATTTAGCCAGATTAGATTCTTTGTTAGCAGAAAGATTCCAAGTTAATTGACAACTATAAAGTTCAGAATTCAGCACAGAAACAACCTACATCATTGTGAGGCACAGTTAAACAAATGGTTTAACTACAGTTAAATGCAATTTGTCTTAGTTTTTACTCTTTATGACTTGATCATTCTGTTCTTCACCCACATAGAAAGCCCTGCTAAGCAATGAGATACCTCCATTGTACTCCATGGGTCTTGAATGAGACCTTGATGGCCAAAGTTGTCCTCTTTTATACCCAGAATGAACAGTTCCCAGTCCAAAAATGTGGTGTTACTGCAAGAAAATCTATCAGAAACCAGACCTCAGAGGAAAACATAGTAATACCCTTCTACAGAGAAAGTTTGAAAACTCACTACAAAAGTAAGAGGATTCATAAAGCAACACTGTGAAAATCTGGCCATGGTTCTGGCCCAACAATCCATATCTGGATTTCAAATACTCCAAAGTTTACAGATAAGATATAAACCAAATGGTGTGGTATGAGCCACCACAAGGATAAGGGTTGTTGTCTAAACAATCACCAAAATCACGCTTAGAGGCAATAAAAAAATTGCCAGAGCTGTAACTCATGTGAGAGCAGTTAAGCAAAGGCAAATTCCAATGTATTTTAGCTGAATATGTGTTCAAATTCTGACATACAAGGATAGGAACTCATGTGAAATGTGGACCTGGATTTCAATTTTAAACTTCTTGCCATTAAAGTCCAGGGTATGTTTGGGTCACACAGCTCAATATGGGTTTAGATCTCTACAGGATATCAGGGTTTTTAAAGATACTTTTCATTTTCAGATGTGACAGTTAAAAAATCCTGGGTACAATAAACCATTTGACTTGGGGAAAAAAAAGTTGAGCTATAAACTGAAACCAAAGTAGCTCAACTTGGGAGTGTCCCAGCTGCAGAAAACTCTTAATTTTAAAACATTTTGATTGATCCCCAATCTCTTCAAATTACACTGCAGTAAGGGCTGTGCACCCTTCTGAAATCGGGCTATGCCTCAATTACTTCATCTGCGGATAAATTTCATTGTTATTTGAAACATGTGCAAAAGGCAGATACCAGTATACCCTAAAATTGATTAAATATCTACCTCATTAAAATACAAACCCTACAATATAAGAGGCCCTGCTATGAGGGTTCACTTTGCATTAAGAATGCTAAACCTTGCCAGGGAAATACCATTCTGGATCTGGATCAATCCAGTTTAGTTGGACAACATCTCTATTTTAGCAGCTGGACACTAACAGCACCACCAACCTCATTAGGATTTTCACCAAGTTTCTACTGACAGTAAACACAAACTGACTCACCTGGTTCTCTCCAGCAATCCAAAGGAGAAAGGTAAACAGGAATCCTCCTCCAATAAAACCTTGGAGTGAAAAGCTTCACCCCACATGAAGCTTACATTTTTGAGCACCAAATTTGGATCAGAGTATTTCAGACCATTTTATGAATTCGAAAGTGACTCAAGGAAACGTGAAACCTGACAGGCTATTAGTCCATTCTAGGGGACTATTACCTTCCAGACAATTATTTTCAACATAAAATTCTGAGGTTTGGAAAACCCTTGCGCCACTTCCTGTGAGGATTCACAGTCTGCTGGCCAAATGTGTCTCTGCCTTGTGATACAACCAACATACAGTAACATAATGCTTGCTACCCTTGAATCAACAAACAGGATAAAAATTTCATACCTTTGTTCTGAGACACTATTTTAAAAAGGGCAATCATTATTTTTAAATGATAGAAAAAACTTACATAAACACAAAACTGTCAGGAAAAATGTAGGTATAGTCAGTCCCATCTTGGCAAGGAAGCAAACTAGGTGAGTAGTATTCAGACATTCAGGCTGGATGGATCATTTTCTCTGACCTTCCCCTACAAGATTCGGGGTGCACAAATAGCAGGAATGGCACTTCCTGGAGTCTCTCAATTTTCCACACATGCAGAAAAGCCTCTAAGAATCCCAGCATACCCTTGGAAAAAACAAAGTCACAAATGTGTGCTGGATCTGTTTGATGAGGCTGTTCCCAGCTGTTGCCTTCTTTCTGGAGGGAGAGCTGGGAAGATGCAGAGTGCAAGCCACAGGAACTTCTCCAGAGGTGGCACCCTACACCTTGCTGATATTCTTCCCAGGAGCTCACATCTGGCAGCATGCACCTCATGGAATGCAAGTCTGGCAACCCCACAAGGAAAACAGGAGTCACGATCTTTGGTTTCCACTATCCAAACAACTCCGGAAGCCAACACTGCACGCTTTCTGTGCTGCTGAGCTGCTACCTGAAAAGAAGGAGCAGGTTGCAATCTGGTTTAATCCTCTAGGTGAGCACTACTGCAGCTTGTGGATCACAGCTGAGCACCCTCGAGAACCTCTACAGGTGTTTTTCAGCCATATTTTGCTACTACAGCTCTGGGAGAAGCAGCTCAGCTCCACGCTTCTACTGCTCAAAGCCATGTCCACAAGGTGTACACCTGCCCTGTAGATAAGCAAGGAATGGGTACTCAGTGAACAGGATGAGTTACAGAGTTGTATCAGGTTTAAATCAATCCCTTTTCAGCAGAGCACTTATGTATGTGATTACCTTTAAGGCTGTATGTTCCTCATTAAGTCGGTGGGGTTAAGTACACCCTTAATGATATAACAACGATCAGAATATGCTTAACTCTTTTACAGATGGCAGCCCTGAGCCAGGACCCTCATTAGAGCTCCCGCTACACTGACAAAGGACTGGGCCCTTTTACTACCAGGGAAATGGGATGTGGTTTTTCATAATATTTCAAGCATTAAATACAAATGCAGCTTCCAGAAGAAAGCCACTCAAATCCACACGGACATCCCAGCAACGTTACTGTACATCTCACGTCCTGAGTTCTGCATGGAAATGTCTTCTGAGTGTGGAAGTGACTGTCCCAAGCTCTTGGAGGATCATTTGTAAACTTGGCATGAGGTTTGTTTTCTAAAATGCTGCTGTGAACAATTTGTCACTGACTGAAAGTCTGACAAACAAGCCCCTCTAGGCTAATTCAGACAAAGGTTAGGAATGCTTCTCTGGAACTAAGGATGGAATACAGGCTTTGAAGGCATTGCTTTTATTTGCGACATCCAAACACTGCCTTAAAATAAAAATAACATTGACAATGCTATGCCAAGAATTCAAAAGTTAGAAAATCCCACAAACTTCATTCAGCCCTTTTTTGAGTCAGGTGTCCATTATGCGATCATGCACAATTCTTTTCCACCAACCCACCACCTCATTCATTGTGAGGAGAGAATTAGGGTTGTCCAGGAGAGTGCTCTCTGTAGAGATGCTCACTGATTTCAAAACCAAGCAGTTACTCAACTTCTTTCTATTCTTCCATTCTACATGCAGCCCCAGGCTTTATCCTGTACATGACCTTAAACGCCACATTTAATAAGGAATTATCCATTTCCTCACAGGCATTCCTATGGGCATAGCATCCAAGTATGTCACATGGGGTAAAAAGTTTGTCTTCACACAGATATGTGAGAACAGAATTAACAGCTTCCACTCAGACAATGTGCTATTTCCTGATACCTCTACTTCCTACTTCCCTCCCATTTTGTCCATTGGAATTCCCATCAAGTGCTTCTTCCTATTATTTATCCTGACCATGTATTTCAGAGACAGCACTAAAAGCAAAGAAAAAGAATTATGAGATGAAAACTACAGAGAATTTGGCTGCCAAACCCTAACAAGCCTCTACTAAACATCTGTGAACTAAAATCTTTTGAGAACCATACAGCTTGGCCAGATTTGGGAAAAATTTTATAGGGATGCCAAAAGATCTCAATTTGATATCAGAACAACTTCCACATCAGATTTCAGGTGTTTGACCAAAGCCTGCTTGGGCTCACAATGAGAATGGACAAACCTTTGGTTTGCTTGTGGGTTATTTGTTTGTTTGATTTACACAGTGTCTCCTTTATTAAAGCATTTCTAGTAGAGTGAGAGGAGTGTTGCTAATCAAAAACAGTTAAAAAGTTGTAACAGAGATCAGTGCAACACGCACTTAAAGCATCTGGGTTCTTCTGAGGATGCCAATTGAGATTTAAAATAAAAATTTAGGAATAAGGTTCCTTGATTTCAAGGAAAAGTAATATGGATTAGTAGGCAAAGGTTTGTTAGACCTTGCAGTGACTCCTGGTGGCCAGTTGTCCTGGAAAAGAAAGGGAGTATCAGCGTAAAGTCCATAACACAAGGGTGCTGTTCACAGGCTGGCAGGATCCTGTGAGCTGCAGGCACTGCCCATAAATGTTCTTCCCTCTGGGCACCTTCCAGGGCTGCAGTTCCTCTGGAGCACCAATGACATCCACAAACCACTTCCTGGCAGCTGGGATTCAGCTCCAGTCAGCAAGGGAAGCTTCTCAAAGGAAATCTCAATAATGTATCTTTTATTGTTCTCTTCCAGCTATTTGAGTATCTAGTTCTTCCCTCATCCCCCAAATTTTGGGTCGCAATGAAAATATAAAAGCCAAAAAGTACTGAATAGCAGGAAAATATTAGAAGGTTATTAAGGATGACAAAATAATGCTTTTCCCCTTGCTGAAAATATCAAGGAAAGGTAGACATTTCTGACAAACTTCCAGTAGAAAATAATGAATTTCAATCAATAAAATCCTAAGAATATTAAAAAAAAAAAAAATTCAGCATAAAATGTCTTTCGGGATTTAGCCAAAAATTTCCAAGAAAGTAGATATTTTCAACATAAACCCCAAAAATCTACATGTTATATCAGAAAAGAGTCAACAGCAAATTATGATCACGAATACTCTTTGATGCATTTTAAGTTTCCTTTTTGTTGTTTTTCTGAGTAAATCCTTGTGGGCCACAAAGAACAGCATTTTTGTGATTTCTTTCACAGAAACACGGAGCGATCCCAGAGGGCACCCAGTGGGATCTAGGAATGATGTTGTAATTCCTTTCAGGCTCTGTGGCTTTATTTGTAGGGATTTCTTTCCACTGGCCTCCAAAGGCTCTTCTCGAGTATAACTCCTCCACCCAGGATGTGAAAGCCTAATACTTTAGGACAGATGTATGCAAAGGAAAATAGGAAATCTGTTTCAAATGCAAAGGAAGACAAAGCCGATAAAGAAGTGATTTTAAGCTAATGAGAAGTGTACAATTCATTTTAAAATTAATATATTTATTTCTTCTAAATAAAATAGAAATGTGCTTTTTAGAAATGAGCATTTCTGGGGAGGACAATGGCTGAGACACAAACTGACAGTGAAGGCAGATGCTGCTACCTAAACATGTAAACCACTAAGTTATACAACGTGCCTTCCCACTTTTAAATGGACTAAAATTAAATCAAATTAATTTCGTTTTAATTTATAAGGTGGCTCAAGTAAGCATAAGATTCCTCAGGTCATTCCTGGCCACATGTGGGGCAGGATTTACAAAGGCCTCAGCAGTGATCTGTGCAAAAGAGTCTTTGAGCAGCAGGAACAGCATCCAGGCTCTTGGCTTGCTCCACACTCAGTTGTGCTGACAGGGCTGGAGCTGCCCTTCACACTGTCACAGTCAGGCTGCTCATGCCATGTCCCTCCCCCCTTGTCCTCTCCACGTCATTTTACTTCTTTGACTCATATTTAGTGCTAACAAAGCTCCACACATCCATCCCTATAGACTGAGGGCCCCTATTCCCTCTCTACGCTTCACAGCAAGCTCAGCCAAACATCCACGCTGAGGCAGCTTCCCAGGCATTCCCATATGGGATTTCCTTGAGAGGGTTCTGGTGCTCGTCCAAAACCCAACCCAACAGAGCAATGGTTTCCCCCCACACCGTCCTATCAGAGGACTTCAACTCCAGCCCAGTGTCACTGCCACCTCATCAAGCAGACATGGAGGGGCCAAGAAAGTGGTGTCCCACAACAGAACTCCAACTTGTCACCACCTCAGTGAGAGCCAGTGACATTTCCTATTATTTCCACAGATCTCCTGGGTGTGAATCTGGGATATAGGCTGTAAGCATAATTCACAAAGCAAGCTGAGGCTGCACTGATAAATTGTATTTCTTACCCCTTTAAACACTCAACACACCAAATACATAAAACATCTTGTTTATGAACCTTTTCCTGTGTGGACAGACCCACTCCAGAGAATCAGCCCATTTTTTTCATGTCACATGAATGAAAATCAACATTGGATGACAATCTACAGTGGACCCATTTATGGTGATTTACTGAAGCTTAAGACACTACTTTCTAAACATTTTGTGTAACCCACCTGAGAGTTTGACCATCTGGTTAAATAGGATTTTTCTAATAGATTTCAAAATGTTGCTGCACTTGGCCTGTAGATACTAATGTTAAAACCTCAGCAGTAAGGAAAAAAGTCCAATTACACAAAGGCATAAAGAATTCCTGATCAAAACTCTGCAGCAAATCCTCAACTGCTGCAAATTGGCATGAAACAACTTACATGGGGCAGGAATCTGGTGAGCTAGTTAGACATGGATGGCTGTAATTCCGCAGGATCTGAAATTCTTTTTCTAGAAGAACTCAGGCAATCAGAGTTCACCAGATTGAAATGAGTATCTTACAGGCATGATGCTGTGAGATAAAAAGTATGCTGGCTGCTTTCCAGCAAGGAACTTGAGCATGTCCTTACCTTTAAGCTTACAAGCAGTCACACTGAAGTCCCATGCTTCGGGCCTGAAATTAAACATTAACTCAAGGATTTGGCTGGGCCAGCGCCAACAAAATTTTAGAAGTCCCAACTCCAAAAAAAAAAGGATTGTTTTGGGAACAGTTACTCAGGTGTACCTGGTCTGAGCTCAGCTAACAGTATCAGGGAGGGATGAAAGTTGCTGTTACGTTTCTGCTTTCCAATTATTTCAGGTCTGACAGTCTCCCATTTAAACGTGGTAAATGTTTTCAAGTTAGTAAACAGCTATTAAGATAATCGACAGAATTTAAAATAAACTCATATAATGCCTTGCAAAATGTAGCATACATATACCTTCATCTCAGTCATCCAAAATACAAATAGAGGAAAATCTAAAAATCTGTCACAAAGCTTTAAATTAACTGTTTTGTCAATAGCTGAGTATTTTGCAGCATTAACCTGCAACTTCAGCTATTAAAGTAAGTCAAGGAGACAGGAAGTGAAGATGGAAATCAGAAAGAATAAAAGCTGCAAAATTAAGCTGTTCTCTTTCACATGTGAAATTCCATATAAAATACTTCCCTATAAATAGTTGTCAATAAACACAACTGCTGCAAATGTATTTGGTAAATGTTGAGGTCAAAGGCCTCAACTGTTTATTGCCTTGTAAACTCAAAGGCAAGTAAATTTATTGCCTGAACGAGTTTCAGAGTATTGGCCATCATAAAAACTCTGCATCCAAGGTACAAACCAGCCCACGGGCTGCACCACAACTATTCCACACACAGCTCAGGGCCACCACGTGTAGCATAATTCCAAGTATCAGAAATATATCAGAAATATATTGCTGCCATGCTGGATGAACACTGCACTTCACAGCTGGAAAAATGGATCTCACAATTTATGTGATCTAGGTCTTGCAGACAGAAGATTATTACTTTAAACTACCTCTTTTCCCTAATTTTAAAAAGGTCAAATCGGTTCTATAGCTTTCTATAAACCCTCACTAGAATCAAGGTTAGTGTTTAGTGCCAAATCCTATCCTTAGATCCATTATTAATGACTATACTTCCAGGATTAATGTTTTGAGAACCTTGTTATCTTCCAGCTCCAAAACGTAAAAGGGCCAGTTCAGGAAAGAAAGTGTATAGATATAGATATATAGATATAGATATGGGGGGGTGTGTGCAGGTATATGTACACACATACATAATGTATGTCAATATATGTTTTCTTGACCAGGGTTCTATTTAAGGAACATTATGTTTCTGTCCCCCAAAGTTACAGCTCTAGAACTGAAGGTGCTTGGTGCCGTTTTTCACATGACTCTTTCTCAAGTACTGTATGATTATTAATTAATGTAAATTAGGAGAGAACAATCTGCACAAATTGGATCAAGAGAAAATTCTAGGCTCAAGCTAATATGGCATTTGCTATAAAATACTACACTTAGTAATCTAGCCTGTAAACTCCTCAGGAATTTTCCCTCTGATGTTTTTCTCTCTGTACCATGGAGCATGCAGCCAGTGCTGGGAACTTTGGGGTAATTCCAATTTTTAATCTCCTTCAGTTGTGTGGTCAAAAGGAAGCTGTCCAGCTGCCCAAACTGTGCTTTCCAATTTAACTGGAACTGCATCCTGCCTCCACTCCGTGAGTCCATTTGTGAGTAGCTGATGATATCTGCAGATAAAGCTTTGCAGGGTGTTATTTGAGAGTGAAACTGCTGTCAGAGGATGGAGCAACTGAGTGCATCTGCCCGTCAGCAGCCCCACCATCCCCACTTCAGCTGAGCACACACACATGTAGACAGGTACATGTCAGTACATTCACATATACAGTGCCCCATATGGACAGGAAACCCATCAAATAACAAACAGCCCTTTAAAAATCTACTTCCACAGATCTGCAAGCTCAAGTAAGTCCAAGATCTAAATACAAAACACCCAGGAACAGGCATAGGTACATCTCATTTCCTAGACAACTGTGTAGATTTTTGGTTTTACTCCAGACAGATCTAACTGTTTTCCAGTATTGTTCCCATCAAAGAAAACTCTCTCAACTTCCTTCCAGCCCTTCCTCAGAAACGTTAAATAATAAACATTGCTCCATCTGAGAAATCTACCCCAGTAAATTCCATGCACAAACACCTCATCAGCGTCAACAAACCAACATTGAAACTGAAAGGTACTGTCATGCTGACCCTCCTTCTTCTATTTGCTGCTTTCAAAAAAACACGATTAATCCAAACCACACATAGCATGTGACGAGCATAATACCACAATATGGTTATGTATGAGTGAGCAAATCAGAAAATTTAACACTTTTTCCTGTGTTTCCAGAACAGCTTTATCCCAGGATGTTAATATACAAATGCAGAACACTTATGACTGAAGACTTCATTGCAGCAATGGACAATATTTCCATCTCCAGGAAATTCAGCTCCTGCTTTTTTCCACACCAGAACCACTTAACATGCTCACTGATGAGGATTTATCACTTACAGGTACTGACTTCTTGGGGAAAAGGCTAAGAAAGCAGTACCTCCATCCTTAGCCAGTGTTACCTAACAGAGCATTACTCATGGTAGTAATTCCACTGAGGTTAATGGGACTAATCAGTAGAATGGTTAAGGTGAGGGAGAAATAGACTCCAAATTAACACAGGGAAAAAATAAGCCAAAGAACAATAATGCCCAATATTAAACACAAAACTGTTGCAGGTACTTCTGTCCTATAAGTCTGTTTAGCACAGTTAATGGAATAACAAATAAGTATTATAACATTACCCACCCATTACACCGTCACTCGACAAACAATGCAGCCATGAACTATTCTTGGCATAACATGGGATACAAATGGGGTACTGTTGCTTAATCATTCTCCATGATGTTTATAGGAGGGAAATAAAAATTCAGTATAACTAGAGGCCACAGGAGGGACACTTTAAAGGCTACACTGCCATGTGTGTCAATACTAAGGGCTCAGCAACATCTGGCTTAATTCATTTTTTAGCTGTTCGCTAACTGGAGACCAGGTGTTATTTCCTCTTTGAGATGGGAAATGCCTTTAATTGATGCCAGTGTATCACCCTCATGCCAAATGGGCACTCGGCAGATACTGAAAACCAGTCAAGGGGTTGTGAGAGAAGCTGGGCTGGGATTTGCCCATGGTGCCTCTGCAGAGCACAGGCCCTTGGAACAGACGCTGTGTCTGACTGTGCTCTTAGTTTGACAGAGCTTGAGTTCGTGCAAGGCTTCGCAGTGTTTTTGAAACAGAAATGTAGGAGAAGACGGCTAATTCCAAAACCACTACCCTCCTTTGAACAAAGGAAATGTACCTCTTTAGCATTATGTCTTCCAAAATTTCTTCCAGAACAAGTTACAGCCTTTAAGGAACTCTACCCAGCAATCCTTTTTAGAAAGGCAGTTTTTAAAAACAATCACCTGTTGCTAGAGTCTTTTGGGGAGACCTTTGACCAGTTGGACTCAGTTTGTCTTTCAAAACTCAGTTAAACATTAGCAAAGCTGCTCATGAATAATTTTTCATAAGAAGCTTTTTTTTTTCAAATCCATGTTTGGCAGAAAGCAGAAACAATTTGAGGCTGTTAGAGAAAAATCAAACTTGCCTCAGTTGATCTGTATCCCCAAACAAGTTTAGAGCACAGCTGCAGATAGGTTATGGAGATATGAGCTTTGTGCACTCACACAAACATCAAAACACATTACTGGCCACAGGAACATGCCAGAAAAGTTCATTTGAAAATCATTATGTATTCATTTCTGTGAGTAACACCTTGTGGTTCCTGCTGTGAGTGTGGTGCTGCAGCTATTTCCTTTTTTGTCAGAAATGTTTTTTGGAAGCTTTGCATAAGAAACACACTAATACTTTTGTTAAGAAAAATTTCAGGTTCTGCAGCAGGTCTTTGAGAACAGCAGTGTAATGCAAGTATTCAGATTTTTATCATTTGTAACCCAACTTCAGCTTTGCCTTACATCAGAATAAAATTCCTTCAAAGCTAATTTCAGTCCTGTCCCAAGAGAGCATTTGTCCATATCATGAAAACTGGGATTTTATTTAACACGATTACATGCACATGCTGGTGCAGTCAGATGCCTGACTGGAATAGCAGAGTTAAGACAGGTCAGGATGAAGGTGCACTGGTGGAGCTTGGCAGGGAACCTGCTTTTAGTGCTTTTGGCTCTAGCTGAGAACATCAGTTTCTCGTTGGTGAGTTCTGAAAACAAAATTCTTTCCAAAGAAAAAAGAAAAGAAATAAATCCCTTCACAAATTCTACTCTGGGCAATTGTGTATTGGTGTCATAACTTAAAATCAACAAACCATACAAAGGAGGTGAATCAAAGTTAAACACATCTGTGGACATGACATTCTTTGATTCTGTTTCTTACACCCACTTTTGAAAACCGGCTTCTGATGCATCAGGCTCAGCTGGCAGAGGTATTTTATTCAAGTTCTCCCAGCCGGTGCTCCTCCACAGGTATTAAACCCCTCTGGGGAATGCAGGCACAGAGGTAATAAACATATTCGTTTCATTACAACATCTTAAAAAATGTAAAAATTCTAAAAAGCCAACTGTAAGCTGACCTGCAGCCAAAGTACACATTAATTATACAGCTTAAGTCAGGCGGATGCTCAAGGAAAAGAGATATAATGTTACACCCAGCTGGATACTTTGTAGTTAGCACAAATGTAATATAAAGCGTACCAGAGTTTGTCAAGTGTCTGTCTGGATTTTCAGTTTTCATTAGTACTATAATTAAAACCACATTTTCAGCCATATTACCTATAACAAGAAAGGAATGAGAAATGAGGTTGTCAAGGTCAGTCTCTTTCTGCTCTTTATCCTGAGTATCTGCAGGCCACAAGCTGTTGAATTTGGTGTAAACCAGAGTAATAGGATGGAATGCCACGTTACAACCAAACCTTTGTGGTTGAAAAGACAAACTGATGAGGTCACTTCCTTTTAATCACCAACGGAGGGTATTTATCAACAGCCACATAAGTCAGGGGGACAGGGAGGCAGATGACAGACAGACTGACAGATATATGGAAATACAAACACCCCAAACGCAGATACCACAGAGCTGATGCACGGAACGTTCCTTTGCAGAGAGCTGCACTTGATCCTGTGCTGTCACAATCCCTCCCATCTATAACTGGCACAGAAATGCTTTTTATGCCCTTTCTATAGCTTGGCACAGAGGGCACAGCAAAGATTTGGAAAATATGGACAATGGATGACTTGCACGAGAACAAGCTCAGAAGATTTAGACCCAGATTCATATTTTTAAAACTTTCAGAGAATTCACAGTTTTACTTAAAGCCTCTAAGGCAAAGTGAGCAGGTAGCAGAGAGCAGAATTCCCAGGAGAGCAACGTAGTGTTACAATCATTATAGTGGATGCCTTAATTAGAGATTGGTGGTGAAAAGCAGCACAGCTTCATCAAACTCAGCAGAGCTCAACATTTACTAAGGATCTGACCCATAAAGTCCAGTACCAAAAATGCAATTTTTTTTCATATTCAAGTGCAAGTAAGTACTTGAGGCAACCAAGGCACCAGTGAATGCAAACAGGATTCCCTAGCTGCAATCTAGAAGGTAAATATGGGTTTAGCTTTCATGAAACTCAGAAAACAACAACAAAAAAAGAATTAGAAAAAGCAAAGCAGCTGATCAGTGATGTTAAATATAAATGACAGTTTACTTGTGATACTAAAAGGGGATTTTAGCTTCATTAAAAAACAAAAACCAACTACTATGAAGGAGATGAGTGAACTATTACAACACTGAAAGACTTAAAAACGATACCCCAGGAGATAACATTCTGAGAATAAAGTGAAAGAGCTCATATAAAATACAAAAGGTGTGTTGTAAAGAAGGATCACAAGGGCAGACTTTGAGCTTCATCCAGTCATAAATCAAAAGCTTGTTCTCCATCATTCTTGTCTATGAGGTCAGCTTTGATTCCCAAGCTACAATTCCCAAAGGATGGAGGTATTTCTATTGGCAAGTACGTGTCTTTCTTCCCCCAGGCTGGCTCTGCCAGCCCTGCTGTCACCATGGACTGTCATTATCTCAATCTCTTTACTGCCCAGGATTGTTCCATCCTGGAGCCATGGGGAACTATCACAGGGCTGCGAGAGGAAAACCCATTCAGAAGACTGAGGGCGTTTGCAACAGATTAATTGACAAAGAAGTTTATCAAGCCAGGCCATCTGCAATAGTTCAGTCATTCTCCTTCACAAGGACCAAATGCTTTAGCACTCCAGGTGACATGTCAGGGAGACAAACTGTTATACAAAATAAAAGTGTTAAAAAAACAGCTTAAAAATTCTACCACCAAATAATATAATATTAACTCTCTACCTAGTCATGTGCTTCATATCTTTTGTGTCTGAGTAACTGAAGCAATAATCTTTGAGCTTTTGCTCAGGCAGACTGTCACAGTCATAAGAACAGTCTGTGTAAATAGGGCTCCCCACCTGAGCACTGGAGACTGGTGTAGCACCTCAATTTGCAGTCAGGCATCTCCGTGTACACAGATGGAGGGCAGACACTTCCCATACTGAAATAAACACAAAATACATTTAGAATGCTGTTTCTTCAATCTTCATGTAACATACTAAACCAAATAATAACTTTTTTCCTAAGTAAAAAAAATTAATTTCTAAAGTCTTCTTGAATATTACTCAAACAAAGCAGACTTTTACAGTGTTCTTGCGCAGTGAGTTCTATTATTTGCTTCATTAAGTATCATATTGGTTTTACTTCAGTAATTCTCACTTACTGCAGAGCAACGTTGCTGTGTGGTGTAAAACCTGATCGTTACCGCGAGTATCTCTAACAAAGATAACATTTACACAGAATAATACGGACATCTGATCCTATATGTTTCTAGAGATAAAAACCTTCATTCTTTTGACAACAATTCGTAAGGGAAAGGCTTCGATGGGGGTAAAGCCTAAATTTTTAATACAAGATCGCCCTCTACTGTTTAGGAGAGAGGAAAACTAGTGAGGATCGCAGAGACTGGTTTGGGTTGGAAGGGACATTAAAGCCCATCTCTTTTGAACCCCCTGCCATGGGCAGGGACACCTCCCACTGTCCCAGGCTGCTCCAAGCCCCAATGTCCAACCTGGCCTGGGACACTTCCAGCGATCCAGGGGCAGCCACAGCTTCTCTGGGCACCCTGTGCCAGGGCCTGCCCACCCTCACAGCTGAGAATTCCTTCCCAATATCCCATCTAACCCTGCCCTCTGGCAGTGGGAAGCCCTTGCCCTTTGCCCTGTCACTCCAGGCTTTTGTAAAAAGCCCATCTTCATATTTCCTACAGGTTCTCTTCAGGTACTGGAATTACTGATTATTACTTGTATTCTGGTAGGACTTACATAGGCAAGTTATAATCAAACCAAACTGTACTAAAAACTAAGGTACAAATATTTTCCTGACTTTTTTTTTTTTTCTGACAGGCAATTTCAGCCTGAAATACAAAAGGAATCATAGCATAGAGAAAATCTTGTTTTTAAAGAATCATTTTATTAAAACAGATTCTTCAAGGTCACATACAGACCACAGTAGAAAGAACAAGTCATGGAAACAGAACAAAAAGTACCATTACAAAGACTTTCTTAAACACTTAGTTTTTTGTATTTAACACAGATGGGGGAAAAAAATTTAAAAATATATATATATGTATATATAAAGAGGAAAATTGTGATAAAAAATGAGCAAACAAGAAACAACCATCTCATATCAGCTGCAGAGGATGGTACAATTCTTGACTCCAGAAAGCACTAGAGCTTCTTTTGTAGCTATAAAAAGCTTCATTTTGAGTCAAAATAAACAGGGATTTATTGAACGCTACAAGTGAAAATATCCTGATACATCATCAGTCTCAATGCCAGCAGTGCTGCACCCTGCCTAGAAATGTAGAATTAAAAATTGCCTGTGACCATTATGAACTGGTCAATTAAAAATACTTCATTTACCTACAACACTCTTTTTCAACACCAGCTTTAGGGCCAAAACTCAGCTCTGGTTTTAATTCAAGAGATAAGGAGGATTTATAGGGCTGGACAGAGCTTCCATCCCTCTCTCTGTCTTGCAACTCCAACTGCATGGTGCTCTCCTGGCAAAACAATCCATAAATCCAGTGCCTGTAACTGCCACCGATGTATTTGGGTAGTGATGGAAAGCAAGAGAAACCCACATGCACATGAAGAATAAAAAGTTTCCTCAAACAATTCGGAGCAGGCAGGCAATTGCTTGTTATTCTGCAATAACAAACCTTGCAAAGAAACTGCCTTCAGCAAATATTTTGGCTCAGAGCAATCACTATTCACAATATTTTCTATCAGTGGTTTTTTGGCACAGTTTTAAGAACCCCCAACAAACTTCAAGTGTGGCTGAAGAACCAACAATGAGGAAAATCTATAGGAACTCCTAAAAGCATGCTTGCCATTCTAGAAGTTTCTTTTCTGTCTCAAGTTACAACTGTTTCTCAAAACATTACACAATTTTATTTCGCATAACAAGAACTTTCCATTCATATCTTCATTGTCAGGTAGTGACAATGTAGGGATTCCATTTTCTACAAACATACAAGTGAAAGGGAAGGAGAGGAAAAAAAGAGAAGATGCTTGAAAATCTTGAAACTCTGTTCCACCTGTTATTGTTTTCTCTCCATAAACAACAACCTGGAAAAGTAAAATGATTCCTTGTGGGATGTTCTGGTGATATGAGTGATGGAGTGCTCCCAAAGAGACCTGGGACACCACATGAATTAATTAGTCTTACTAAAAGTTCCAGAAACAGATATGAAATGAGAAGTGACAAGTCTTTGGCATCACAGATGATTGTCTGGAGTTATCAGTTACCAATATCCTTCAAATTATTTTGATGATTTGGACGTTTCAGATCTGATTTGATCTCCTTGCAGGGAAAGAACATATCTATAGAGCTTGTTTGTTCAAGGTTTATCTTCACCTAAGAGAATGCACCATCAAGCTCCTCTACCCCTTGTTTCACACCACTCCCTGGCTGTCTCTGCCACACACATTCACGTTCATGCCGAGCTTTTACCTGACATAAATCAATTATTTATTTTGTCCATACAACCTGAGTGCAGAATGGCAAATAGAAGACGCTTCATCTCTGCAGCACTCCACTGTCCCCAGGGATGAGGGCTCTTCCCATGACCCAGGGACAGCAAAACCAGGTTAGGCTTAGCTGTACTTGTCTGACAATTGGAATTTTAATACTTTACTGGTATGAAAAGTTATGAACTTGGAATATAAAGCTCTTCACTTTCATCTTTGGTTGGTGCAGGCAGACACAAGAGCCAGGTGTAGCCAGAGGAACATCTGACAGCAGGTCCTGGCCCAGCCAATTATCTAAAAGCCCAATTAAAATTCTGATTAAATCATGTCTTTCACCAATTAAATCTTCCAGATTACATATTTCACCCTATGCCTGTGACTATTTTTATTCACTTCACACAGGCCCCCAGTTCATAAACTGACAAGGACTTCCAGAATGTAAAGCCTTGATGTTGATGCTCTCCTTTTTATTTGTCAAAAGGACACTTTTTGGCAGAAAACTAACTGTTGTTAGTCTTTCCTACAAAATGCACCACAGACAAGCTTTAGCACATCCCAATTTGATGTGCTGGGCAACAGCTCAATTTAGGAAATAAACAGAACACCCTGATAGGTAACCAGCCAATAAACATAACATTTGTCATTTAATTCTGGAATATGCCAAGGATAATAATAAGGAAACTCACAGGACTTCCTCAAGCTCAGATTTGGGGTGCTTTTTCCCAATCTTTTTCCTATATCTAGTCCAAATTTCACACTTATTATCCCTATTTATTTCTGCCACAGCCGTTATCGTCATTTTAGATTCCGTGCAATAACATTATGATTTCCACTACATGAAGGCACCCAAATTCCTGAGTATTCCTTTGATCTTTTCAAAGAACAATCAGGAGCATTACCATTATTGCTCTTTCTATATTTATTTATCAGCCTCATGATGCTGCTTCCATAAAGGTGCAATCCCCAGAGTTCAAGTCTGCAATAACTTTCTCTTGAGTAGGCAAAAATCAATCACAGGGGGGGAAAAATACAGCGAATTTCACATTTTTATCAGAGTACAAGTGTTGCACATAATATCTAATGGGAGCACAGCTAAAAACAAAAGGAAAAACAACATACCTGCTTCCTTTGTGTCTTTCCTGAGGTATTAAAATCATGTTTGCAGCTACAGTGACTGGCTGTCCTCATGTTGCCTCAATGCTTTGGATGCATTTCTTCCCATAGTTCATCACAGTCTGCAACATCTGCATTGTTTTAATTCCCCATTATGCTCAGTAATGTAATTTTTGTGCCTCCGCTATCATATTCTGCATTTTAATAAACTCGTCTTCTCCTTGATCCTCTCATCATCTGTTTCTTCATTCCCTGAACCCATCCTAAATCCTGCTATTCCAAGCAATTTGCTCCTACAATCCTTCTCAGGCAGGTTTCAATAAAACTTTCAGCTGTAAAACTAAAGTTACTAATGTAGGACTAAAATTTAAAATCTCCACACCTGGAGATCTTGCACTGGTCCTACTGGGACTCCCACCAAACTCAAACCACTTGTGCCCAGCCATTCCTTTGACTTGGAACATCTTCGGAAGTCTCCATGGCATTATCCTCTAGACTGATGCCAAAACTCACTGTTTGTGTCTGGCTCCTTCACAACATAGCTCTATGTCTAAACACGGGCTGTAGAAATGCCTTAATATAACTTTAAAAAACAAAATCCCACACTGTTTATTTACTTATTTCTTCCTCTTAATTAACGGCCAGAGTTACTCACAGAATAGACCAGAAATTCTGCAAAAAGAGATTTATTGGAATGCCCTAAGCATAGACAACAGCTCAGCTCTTAAAAAGAGGGAGCCAAAAATATTTTTTCCTCCCTGGAGCCATCCTTCATGCTAGCTAACTTCAGATAAAAACTCCATGAAAGAGCCTTAAAAAACTATTTTTACAGTACAATTAAAAGCAGTACCATGACAAGAATATTTGACATTAAGTTCATGGTTTAAAAGAGCAGAAACAGCTCATTTTCTACTGTTAGAAAATCCTATGTTCTCTGCACATAGAACTGACCACCCAAAACCTCCACAAGGCACCCGCTCAAGATCATCCCTTGCGTGCGCTGTGAGTGAAGGCTCACATCCATCTCCCACGTTTTATCATGGAATTGCAGAATGGTTTGGGTTGAAAGGGAATTTAAAGCCCATCTAGTTCCACCCTATGCCATCAGCAGGCACCTTCCACTAGACCAGGTTGCTCCAAGCCACATCCAAGCCGATCTTGGAGCATTGCCAGAGATGGGGCAGCCACAGCTTCTCTGGGCAACCTGTGCCAGGGCCTCACCACCCTCACAAGGAAGAGTTTGCTTGCCAATATCCCATTTAACCCTGCCTTCTATCTTTGCGAATTCATTCCCCCTTGCCCTGTCACTTTCAAGACGCAGTGGGACTACCAGGCACGGGATAGTTATGAACACACCCCCAAAGGGATTTAAAAGGGAATTAGGGGCGGGGGATCCGCCCGCGCGCCTCCCCGGAGCCCTCACGGAGCCCCGCCCCCGGCGCGCGAGACCGCCCCCTCCCGCCTCCCCGCCTCAGCCAATCAGCGCAGAGATCGCCGCAGCCGCCGCGTCGGTTTGCTCTTTAAATCCCGCCCCCTCGTTGTTCACCAATCAGAGCGCTTCTCTCATGAAGCCGTGGGGAAGGCCTGCTTGGCTCTCCGCGCACCCTCTGAGTCGCAGCTTCCCATTGGGCGCCGGGCAGAGGGGCGGGGCTAGTTCGAACGGTCGGCGGCGGAGAGCGGCGCCATGGTGAAACCGCTGAGGGGTCGGGATCCGGGTCCTGGTCCTGCCGAGGCTCCCGGCCCCACGGTGAGCCCCCTGCTCTCCCCGCAGCCCGCCGCGGCGCCAGACGACGGCTTCGCCTCCTCAGATGATGAGGCCGCCGAGGAGGAACCGAGTCCACTCCACATTTCCTGGTGAGGCGACACTCGTGGGGACCTTTCCCCTCAGGAAACTGTTAAATTCCCCTCCTGAGCAACAAGAGGGTTTTCTCTTCGCGAAGGAAACCCGAGATGGGCTCTGGTGGCCTTCCAGAGTGGGGGTGGCCCGGTGGTGCCCATGAAAAGGGATTAAAGTTGTGCTGGGGAATCGTCAGTGGATGTGGCTGGGGGTGGAAGGGGCCTCTGGAGACCAGCTGGTCCCACGCCCCTGCCTCAGCAGGCTCACCCACAGCAGAATGCCGAGGATCACATCCAGGTGGGTTTTGAATGTTCCCGGGGAAGGAAACTCCACGAGCTCGCTGGGCAGCCGGTTCCAGGCCTCGGCTCTGTACTCACAGCGTGGGCAGGCCCTGGCACAGGGTGCCCAGAGAAGCTGTGGCTGCCCCCGGATCACTGGAAGTGCCCAAGGCCAGGTTGGATGGACCTCCGAGCAGCCTGGGGTAGTGGAAGGTGTCCCTGCCCATGGTAGGGGACTGAAATGAGATGATCTTTGAGGTCCCCTCCAACCCAAACCATTCTGTGATTTTGTCACCCTCAAAGTAACATTTTTCCTCATCTTCACTTCCCATATTTCAGTTTGTGCTTGTTGCTCCTCATCCTCCCACCAGACACTTGTGAAAGGGTCTGGCCCCATCCTTTTGACCCCTCCTCTGAAGATATTTATATATTTAAATAATCAAAATCTTCCCTTCTGATTTTTATTTATTTTACTTTTTATTTTCTGATAGGTTGTCTTTGTCTCCTTTCTACTCTTCAGAGTTCCTGGGATTATGTTCCCTTCCAGGTAAGAAGCATTCACTGAAATTTGCAGGCATATTTGAAAGCTGAAGAGGAGGAATACCTTGTACCCCAAAATTCTGTGTTGTGGGTGACTTCTTTTGTAATCTACCACTGAAATACGTGTTTTGGAAACACCAAAGCTAATCTAGAGAATATCTTAATGCAAGATCACATTTTTTAATGCTATAAAAGTAAACATGTCAGCTTTGACTGCATTTTTAACTACCGAAACTGCAGCCATGGTGATTCTCCACTCTTAAACGATCTTTATCCAACCCTTTTATTTGTAGGATGATTTTTGTGGTTTGTGGGACGATGGTTTATGCTGTATCCTGATTTAAAATATCCAAAACTTTTCATCTGGAAAACACAAAGCATCTTAAAACCTTGGGCAGATTTCTTTCTTTAATCCTATTACATTACAGTATTAAGCAGATAATGGTGTCTAAACTGTCTTCTGCACCTGGGATCTACTTGAAAAAACAAGAACTGTGTTTTATTCAGGGTGTGGCTTTGTTGCTTGCTTTGGTTTTGGGGGGACGCTGCCTGTACTCTGTTCTTCAGCTGCAGCAGCCATCCCATAATTGTCACTTACCTGGAGTGGTAATTGTTGTTCATAACTTGTTTCAGGTTGCAGGTTTAAGGATGTTAGAAGAAATCTTCAGAAAGATATAGGTGAGTCTTCTTTGTGTCAAGGGCAAGAACAACATGCAGCTGCAGGAAATATCCTGTCAAAGTCATCATCATGACTGGAGATCCCTTTTAAATGTGCAGTGCCACTTCCTCTGCAGCTTCTCTCTGAATATGGAATAAATAGTCAGGATGCTTCCAGGCTGGAGCTGTACAGTACTCATGAGGCATCTTCAGAGCAGCTGGGATCAAGATGAATTACAAACTCATAGTCTTCCTTCTTCCCAGAGAAAAGTGAAATTGGGATAGAAAAGATGGAATTACGTAAAGATTTGTGCTGAGTATTCAGCTGTAAGCACTAAAGAGCAGAGACTAATAGCAAATCCGCACAGTGTTTGGATAAGTCAAGCTTAGGAAGAAATTCCTGGCTGTGAGGGTGGGGAGTCCCTGGCACAGAGAAGCTGTGGCTGCCCCATCCCTGGAAGTGTCCAAGGCCAGGTTGGACGGGGCTTGGAGCAACCTGGGATAGTGGAAGGTGTCCCTGCCCATGGCAGGGGGTGGAACAAGATGGCCTTTAAGGACCCTTCCAACCCAAACCATCCTGGGATTCTGTGATTTTAACTGGAGATGAGACAGAACATACTTAGCAGGCTGTCTTGGCTGCTGGTATGTTCTCCAGTGAGACTTCTCTCAGGATTCCCTCTGGACTGAGAAAATTCCTCTCCTGGATTACCTGAATGGAAATGTGGGAGAGACTCAGGGAAAGGAAATAACGCTCAAACGAAAATTGCTCACTCCTGTTGTCTTAACCCCAAAGATTAAACAAGAGACTCAGTACCAAGGTGCTTATCTGTTTATCCTTAAGCTTGATAGGCTTTTGTTTATTTGCAAGTGTCTTAATCTATTGGCAGGAGAACTAAAGAACTGTGGGATCCAGGATATCTTTGTGCTTTGTACCAGAGGAGAACTCTCAAAATACCGAGTACCAAACCTGATTGACACCTACCAACAGCACGGCATCTGCGTGCACCACTATCCCATTCCTGATGGGAATGCTCCTGACATTGCCACCTGCTGCAAGATCCTGGAAGAGCTCAGAAGCTGCCTGGAAAATAAGCAGAAAACAATGATACAGTAGGTTCTGGCTGCTTCCCCATCATCACCCCACATTCCTGTAAAGGATGCCAGCTTCTCTCCAGATCTATGAGCAGGGGAAACAGGACAGTGTGAAATGGCAGTTGCATTCTTTAGGGTTAGTTCATGCTGTGAAGTCTGCTTGTTCTTCTTCCTGCACCTGTTTGGAGAGAATTCTTCCTTTGAAATACCAGAATGTCCTGTTTCAAGATTAGAATGTCCCATTTCCCCTTGCTCTGTCCAGCAAGAGTTTTAAAGTGTGTTTTGAGTGGCACCACAGGGCTCCTTGCCCCCAGCCTACCTGGGTATCAGGTGTACAGAATGAGTTGGGAGCCTATTGTCAGAAGCTGTGGCTGCCCCATCCCTGGAAGTGTTCCAGGCCAGGCTGGATGGGGCTTGGAGCAACCTGATCCAGTGGAAGGTGTCCCTGCCCATGGCAGGGGGCAGAGTGAAGTGACTCTAAGGTCCCTTCCAACCCAAACTACTCTATGATTCCGTAATATGACCCTGGACTATTTATCAGGGACTCAGTGGGTTCCAGCAGTGCAAAATTCTCTCCTAAATTCCATTAACGGGTTTAAAGGAATTTATTTACCTGAGCTCAGAATAAAGGGGAAGAGCTTTCCAAATTCCACGTTCCCTGAGTGATGCCACTGACAGCTTCCTATACAGACATCTACTGACTCCTTGGTCTTCCTGCTGACACAGAACCCTGCTGCTCTCCTCACAACTATCCTCAAACCCTTAATCTGGAGTAGGATGTAAAGAAATTTGAGATTGTCCATCCTCGTGCTCTTTCCTGTCCTCCTGTGCCTTTGGGACTATTACCAGGAATGAAGGGGAACTTTCAAATTGAAGTTTTCATGGAAATACATAGAAGGTCCAAAGAATAAATAGGAGATATCCCTGTAGGTATCAAAATAGAATATAGAAAATATGGAGAAATTCTTGTTCTGAGTTTCTTGTACCACTGCTCCTCTTGATTATATTAAGGCAAGTACTGTGTCCATAAATTTATGTGCTGGGGAGTCCCTGGGTGCTGCAGTTTGCTACAGCTCGTTACAACCAGATGTTTTCTTCTCTCCCAGCTGTTATGGTGGCCTTGGACGCTCATGTGTCGGTAAGCACTTGTCTCCCTGCCTGACTAACCCATCCCATAAACCCATGGAGCCACATTCTGCTGGAAGGTTCACCGTGGATGCAGTGCAAGCTGCCACTACCAAGAGCAGCCTGGTTAATAGAAAGGAGATGAACCAATTCCTCTGTATCTCTCTTCATCTCAGTGTTCCCCCTTAAAGCTTTCAGGAGCATTAGTTACTGTGTGTGCTGAGAAGGAAGGGGTGGTGATATTGCCAGAAGACACAAAGGGGAATTAACTGGGTGTACTGGCACTCATTCCTGAAAAGCCTAGGAATTGCATCCCAGATGCTGCTGGGAACGCAGGGGGAAAACAGTGGGAGGGTTTTCACCTATTTCCAAAGCCCATAGGCTTAAGCAGGAGCAGCAGGCAGATGGGCCAGTGCCCAGAAATAGGATTCTGCAAGAGATCCAATAGATCTGGGACCCGGATAGTTTTGCCAGGGTGGTTTTCATGGGACAAACCTGGGGCTGTGCACAGTCAGAGGTGCTCAGCAGCATCCAGGTGTAAATACTTTCCCTTACAGTGGCTGCCTGTCTCCTGCTCCAGCTTTCGGACACCCTGGCACCTCAGCAGGTGATAGAGAGCCTCAGGAACCTGAGAGGATCAGGGGCCATACAGACCATCAAGGTAATGGGGCTGCAGCAGGTGATACACAGGTCCAAACACCAGCAAGAGCTTGGCCAATCCCCTCCTTCACTTCCCAGAGAGATCCCTCTGTCTTTCCAACAGCTGCTCTCTGGGGTTTGAGCTGTTTCCTGCTTTCAGGAACAACTCCTCCCAGGGAACTAGTGACAGAACGAGGGGAAAAGGCCTCAAGTTGCACCAGAAAAGGTTTAAGTTGGATAATAGGGAAAGTTTTTTTAATGAAAGTGTTGTCCAGCCCTGGCACAGCTGTCCAGGGCAGTGGTGGAGTCCCCATCCCTGGAGGGATTTAAAAACCATATGGATGCACTTGGGGACATGGGGTAATGGTGGCCTTGGAGTGCTGGGGGAATGGTTGGACTCAAAGATCTTAAAAGGATTTTCCAACCTAAATGATTCCATTATTCAAAATATAGCAGCTTTGAATTCTGACAACTCCCACCTCTAAGGACCATGTTTTGCATTGCCTTGGGGAAATACATCACCCATGGCCGTTACAGGGAACCACAGGATCCAAGTCAAAATCCATGGAATCTGTGTCTGACAGTGAAAAATCCCAAAGGATGTACAGTTAGCACACGAAGAACAAATGGACCAGAGGGTGCAGGTTACATCCTGGGGTGTCAAACGACTTTTTAAGACAGGTGGTGCCTCTTCTGTGGGTACAGAGCACTCACTGCAGACCTGGTTGTGCTTTTCCAGCAGTACAATTTCCTCCATGACTTCCGGGAGAACCTGGCTGCGCACCTGGCAACAAAGGACCCGGTGTTGAGATCAGCGTCGCGGTAGCTGATCCTGCCACAGGCATCTTTGTGTCTCTGTGGAAAACTGGACAAGACACCTCTCTGCTGACCTTTCCTCAGTGCTACTGCCTGTGTGACACAGCTGCTCCCTTCCAAATCCACGTGTAAAGTATTGGGATGGGGAAGGAAATCCTAGAAGATATGCGGCATCTTCTTTGGTGACTTTAATAATCACTGCCTGAAAAATATGTGTACAAGTGTGTTTGTGTCCGTTGCTGTTCTGCTGGTGCCCTGCACATCTGATGGGCTGGTTTTCCGTGTAATAACATAGAAGAGTCCTGCTGGGATAACGGAGCTGGATAAAACTTGTATCTCTGGAGCTGTTTAAAAACACCCTCACACCCTCAGAAAGTCAAGTCAAGCTGGAGCTCTCACCCCCGACGAGCTCATAACAACTCATTCTAAAATGTCACAGTTCTGCTCAATGTGTTGAGGGATCTTCTGGAAGGAGTCTCCTCATTCCAAAAGCAGGAGGTGTTGTATCAAGACTGTGACAAAGCCAGCAGGGGGGTTGTAGGTGACTGTGGCAGGAAGACACTGCTGCAGCTGCGTGGGTGAGCTGGCACAGCCCTTCTGCCTGCTGCCACCACTGAGAGTAAACAATCAATCAGCTGTGCACTGGGAGGATCTCACAGGAACAGTCCTCTACCGGTCCCCAGCCCTCCTGTTTCACTGTATCCATTCACAAAAGGACGATGAAACAGCTCCTGGTTTTTGATAAAGTTCAGGATTTTGATAAATTTCGGGACCTTCTCAAGTCAAAAGCTCGGACATGAGACTCCACACAGCACCAGGGGGGTGGAGTTGAACAAGTCCCTGCTTTGTGAACTTCAGAATTTATCTTTTAACATGCTTGAACCCAGACACTTGAGCACAAGGTGATTTCTGCAGATTAATTAGTGCTTACTGCCATTCCCTTCCCTGCCCTTTGGCAGACAGCAGGGACTTTTCCAGTTTCCACAGCACAGAATCATTTACAGCAACTACCCTGCGCCAAATGTGCCTCAGTACTTAATCCTTGCAACTAATGGTTTTCAGATATTAAATATTTATCACATGACTCAGCAGGAAGCTTGCTGAGGGCAAAAGAAATGTTCTTTATTTTCTCTGTAACTTTTTGCCTCCTGAAACTCCAAAAACAATGCCCCACACTTTGAATTCCAAAGGCCTGGTACTCCAGCAAGGCATCACACAAGGGTTACTCCAACATCAGTGGGACATGAGGCTGACTCTGCTGGACATGGATGGTGTTATCCACACCACTGGGCAGCTGGGAATACTCATCTGCACCCCACGTTCAGCTAAAGCTGGTCATCAGCAGGACAGTGCAAACACTTTGGTAAATCTTCCTGGGCAAAGCTGCAGGGGCTGCAGGAGCAGCTGTCAGTTGGGCTGCCAGGCCTGCGTTGTTTATTCCAGTGTGAAATTTGGCTCAAACCAGCCCAAATGCCAAGGGAATGAGAGATTTCTTTAGAAGTCCGGAGAGCCAGGGCTACAAGCAGCCAGTCTCGTTTCCACAATAGATTAATAAATATACAAACATAAGAAAGGTTTAATGAGTTTTACTTCCACAGGCTGAAATCATCTCTTATATCTCTGGAGGAGCCAAGCAGAAGAAAAATAAAAATGATCCAACAGGAACAATATTTGTGAGTTTCCAAAAAAGCCTTTCAAAATTCTTCTGTGAAAAGCTAAAAATTATGATTGCATGAGGAAAAAAATCATCATGGAATGCTGAAGGCTTGAGCAGTAAGGGCATGGGAAATGCTCAATAAATGCAAGGAAACATGAGAAAAAAAATTTATGTACAAAAGAATAAGCTATCAGAACTATTATTACTTAGGAAAGAGAATTTGAAGTTATCACAGTCTGAATTCTCTTACCCCCAATATATTAAAAAAACCTAGAAACTGCCACTCTACATCCCCTGGGAACCCAAACTTTGTGTCATAATAGCCTAGAAAAGGGAAAAGTTGTGGAGGAGAAAGGACAGTCCCAAAGCTAGGGAAGGATTTCCACCCAGAGATCAAACAGACATCCACTTTGACAGATGCCATGAGTAAAGTCTCTTCATTCATACCCAGCACAAGTAAGGTGGAAAGGGGGACATTTTCACCATGTCTTAAAAAATAAGAGTTGAGGGTCACCAAGTGAAGTCTGGCAGAACTGTTAAAATAACTATTTTTTACACACAGCAATTCCATTGCAGAACTCGTTGTCCCAGAGAAGCTGTGGCCACCCCATTCCTGGAAGTGTCCGAGGCCAGGTTGGACAGGGCTTGGAGCAGCCTGGGACAGTGGAAGGTGTCCCTGCCATGGCAGGGGGTTCGAAAGAGATGGGCTTTAATGTCCCTTCCAACCCAAACCGTTCTGGGATTCTGTGATCTTTCCGACCAGGCTATAAAAGTGCTCAAAAAGGAACTGAATTGATGACAGAAAAGCCATTCAGAACTTTTTAAAATGCCAAAGCCCAGTCAGGACATCTGTAACACACGAATTTCCAAATTTCTCACTCTTCAGGCAGATACTCAACACCTGCCCTGCTTCATATTCCTTTCCTCAGCCACTGCCACTTCGCAACACGCCAGTGTTGGAATATCTGAATTTCTGGTGGAACCCAGTGCAGCCATTCACACAACTTTTATTGCTTCTAGCACCCAAGAGACCCAAAGTGAACAAATACACAGTTTATGCAAAAAAAAAGTTTTACTAGAACAGGGAAACTCTGCATTGTTCTCCAGCACAGGTAAATGAAAAAAATTCCTAATTATTACTCGTAAATTAAGCAGCTGTTCACAGTCACAATTTACAATGCAGTATTTATCTGAAACATCTTCCCCTGCCCCATTTGCTATTTAACTTCATGAAAAAAAGCAGGAAATCAGAGCTTCCCTTTTCTAGAGGTAACTCAATTCCATGTTCTATTTTTAAAGGGAATGCAATTATCCACTGTAAAACGACTGATGAACACAGCAAGGATCTACTGAATTTAAAAACAAAACAAAAGGCACCAGATAAAAAGAAGTGTTGCTGAATTTGAGATTTGTTTTTTATTATCATTTATTGCACTAAGGAACAGCGGGGCAGTTTCACAATCTCACTTTCTGCTTTGAAAAATCTGTAGTATTTACTATTCTTAAACCCAAGAATGTTTTCATCATTGGACTCGATAAACGTTGGAGGTTTGTGCATTTGTTAATCAGACAGCACAGACATTTAAAAAAATCATTTAAATTCATTCCTTCATGGACAATTCAGCTTCTCCTACCACAATGACACAGGCTCGAGATTAAAGCAGGGGTAATGTCTGGAGAAGATACAGAAGGCTCTGGACCATGCACATACAGGGAAAGATTAACCAGATAGAAAAAAAAAATAAACCAAAATAGAACTATTTTTGCATTTGTTTCCATGAATTAATATCCTAAGACCAACATCACCTACGGGCAAAACACAGAGCATTCCAGTCCTTCCCAAGCTCTTGGAGCTAGGGCTGGTGTAAAGAGTGGGATACACAAGTCCAAGTGAGCCACTACAAAGCCCATCCTACAGCAAATCCCTAGAGTACTAAGGCTAGTAGTAACCAACACCTACTCGAAGGTTATGGCTGTTCCTTAAGGAGTGCAAAGTCAAAACTTTTCAAACCCCAGTCATCTTTATATTAATTTACACATAATTCATTAATTTCAGCGTCCCAGTAAAATATAAGAAAACAGTCTTTCCACAAGTATAAAATGTGGAAATATTTTAAAAATAGGGGAGTCATTGTTTTCTAACTCAATTGCAAACATCAGGTTCCGGATTTAATCTTGGTCAGAGGTTCTTGCTGTAAAGAATCTGTGTTTTTTGTGGCTTTTGCATGCACTTAACTGGAACAAAGCTTGCTGAATGTCTTCTTAAGAGCTCACCAGAACATAAATCATGCTGCAAAAGAAAATAAAAATATTAAGATGCATCATTTTGATTAGTGTTACATGTTTAACAGTGCATGTTATAAGGAACAAGTCCATTTGAGATATGTGGATTGTGACTGAAGATGTGACACAATGACTTCTACTTTTGACTTCAACAAAATCACATTTACATCAAATACTTTTCTCTGAAAACAATGTTTCAGCTTCTTAATAAAAACAAGAATTTATTTTATTTTATTGTATTATGCTTAACAGAAGAAAAGCTTGGAGCTTTTCTGTCTACAGTCATGGAACAAAGATTCGAAATAGTAATTCTGACCAAATTAGGATTTGTGTTTTAAAGCAGAATCAGTGGCGAATGTGGATTCTTTTTCAGGAAAGTTGGCACTGCAGATGATCATACAGACTCCCAGCACGTTTTGGGTTGGAAGGACCTTCCAACCCCTGCAGTGGGCAGGGAGACCTTTGCCTAGGCCAGGCTGCTCCAAGCCCCCTCCAACCCAGCCTGGGACACTTCCAGGGATCCAGGGGCAGCCACAGCTTCTCTGGGCAATCTGTGCCAGGGCCTTACCCCTCTCACAGGGAAGAATTCCTTCCCAATATCCCATCTGACCCTGCCCTCTGGCAGTAGGAAGCCATTCCCACGTGTCCTATCACTATACATTCTTGTCCAAAGTCCCTCTCCAGCTCTCCTAGGCTCCCTTCCAGCACTGGAAGGAACATATTCCTACGGACAGTATTTCTCTGCTGCACTGAGCCAAAAGTTCAGACTGAAGAGGAAAACTTACCCATATAAGTAGTAAAAAAAAGATAGAAGGTAGAATGCTAATTTGCACCATCCTTCTTTCTGGCAATAGGCTAAAATATCTGCATTCATGATGGTCGTAGGATCGTAGAGCCCTGGGCCACTCATCACAGGTCTGCTCATGTACCTGGAACGAGGCACAGGCAGGTGTGAGGTGACAGCCATGGGAAACGTGGGTCCTGCCCCCCACCCACCATGGAATACCAGAACTGAGACAAGCAGTAACACCCTTTACAGAGAAATGTAATGTCTTATACAGGAGAATGGAATCGCCACTTCCACTGGCATTCCACACTGGGAATTGTCTCAGTGCACCTCTGACACGTCAGCGACTGTAACGCACACAACACAACTCAATTCTTGCACAGCACAAGGGAACAAAAAATAGAAACACCCGAGAAAGCCAGGTGATGGTTCTTACTGTACAGCCATGACCTAAACTTTCCCAGAAAGCATCTCTGTTTTCCCAAGACACAGAACACTGGACAGAACACAGCAACAGAGAATGAGTAACAATTCACTGAGCATAACAGACTTGCCAAAATTACCTCCAAATATGATAAGCCAACAAGGGCATATTGAGACCCAGTGTGAGCCACTCAGCTGCACAGAGAAACATGACACAGAAGAATGCATGGATGAGGTACTCTGGAAGTACAAGCTGGAAAAGAAAAAGATGAGTTAGAGTTTCGATTACACAGAGCAAAACGTGGCATTTCAGCTACTTTGGAGGTGAGCGATTGCTTAAAAATATTATTTAAAACCAACACTAACAAGAACAAGACTGTGGAATGTGAAATCAGCAGCCAGCACTATGTGCCTTGCTGTTTTCACATGATATTCATGAACCAAGGAGAAAAACTTAAAAGATTAACTGCTCAGATCAGTATTTTTTTATTGCTTCTATTAAATTAATAGATTCCACGCTTTATGCGTGACACTCAGAAGAGATCACTGAGATATTTCTGCTCATGCAACAGAGAAATATCAGTAGAAAACATGCTCTGCAGAACAGTTTATAGGCAAAAAGATGTTTGTGTTTTCCTGTTTTACAGCTTTGTTTTGGTCTTCACAGATCCAGAACTTTTCAAAGTCGAATTATTCCCAAAATGTAACACCCCAGGCAGAGCTTTACCCAACCAAACCAACGGTGACGTGGTCACACACACAGGTCTGCACAGAGGAGCTGCTCTGCACGGACAGTTTGGGGGGAATCGGGCAGTTTTCCCTCACAGGTTCCCACTGTGCATGCTTTACAGCATCATGCTTCCAGCAGAAGCCCACAGAGCTCAGTATCAAGGTACTATGGATCACAGGAAGCATGGAATGCTGCGTGTATTAGTGTTGTTAATAGGAACAACATGGAGAGGTACAGAGAGTAAACACATGCAAAGAGCTGCAAAATCTCACACCCAACACAGGAGTTCAGTTTCTACAAGTCACCCCAAAGCATTGCTATTTGCTGTTTTATCACCAGGTTCAGAAAGCATCAAACAAATCAGACTGGTTTGAGTTGGGAGGGACCTTAAAAGCCCATCCAGTTCCACACCTTCCACTGTCCCAGGTTGCTCCAAGCCTCCTCCAACCTGGCCTGAACACTTCCAGGGATGAGGCAGCCACAGCTTCTCTGGGCACCCTGGGCCAGGGCCTCTCCACCCTCATTATGAAGAATTCCTTCCCAATATCCCACCCATCCCTGTCCTCTGGCAGTGGGAAGCCATTCCCTGTGTCCTGTCCCTCCATCCCTTGTCCCCAGTCCCTCTCCAGCTCTCCTGGAGCCCCTTTAGGCCCTGCAAGGGGCTCTGAGCTCTCCCTGGAGCCTTCTCTTCTCCAGGCTGAACACCCCCACCTCTCCCAGCCTGGCTCCAGAGCAGAAGCAGCAGATCTGTAAAGGTTCTGCCTTCTAAACTCAGGCCCAGTAAAACTTCTCCTCGTGGAAAACACCCCATTTTTACCCAGAGGTTTAAATTGTCTACGTGTGTGTGCATGTACACACACAACATACTCTGCCCTCTTTTTTTGTGCAATATGATTAACATTGCATTGGATCATTACATCAAAGTTTCAGTGGTTTCTAATTTTTTTCTTCTTAAAACCCCAAAATATCTTTCTAGAAATCTAAAGGCTACCAACAAACACACCACCTACTTTGCTACAATATTCTAATTCTCTAAATGAAGAATATCAAACAAAGCAAACTTGCACCAACACCACCAAAATTCAGCTGTTATACAGAAAATGTTTCAAGTAAATATTTTCATCCAGATCCTTCTTTGCATACTTACCATTTACACATGGCAATCATTTATAGCAGAACAACAACCACCCTGTCCACCATACAGTGCATTTGGCAGCCTGCTCAGACAGTTTCACCAGGCCTGAAAAATCTGTATTTATTTACCTACACATCTCAAAATACATTTTTCTTTTCTCTTGTTTATTATACCCTACTCCCACACCAGAATACCTGCCTCTTTCCAATCTCTCCCACTTGATCCTCCCTGCCTGTCCTAAAGAAAAATGAATTACATCAGACCCTACCATATTTATCACAGAAGTGAGGGAGGATGGATCTGGTTGCTGAGAAAAGACACGACTATAACAGGAGCAGAGAAGAGAAGGAATCAGCAGTGTACTAAGGAGTTACTATTTTAGGCTAATCTTTCCACTGAGGTGCCTCAATTCCTACCAGGATCTTTGGTTCTTTGTACAGGAAAACAGCACACCTGCCTGTTTGTCCAGCATCATGTACCAGATCCCCTCAAGAGCCTGAACTTCACTTGTGGGGACTAATCTGCTTCCACAGGAACAGCAAATATGAAGTTACTTCAGACTTTCAGATCACAAAGCTGCCATGTAAAGGACACTCCATGCACGTGGGCAGCAGGTTAATGTTTGGTTAAACATGCACATTTTTACACTACAAAGGTTGCACTAAGGTCATAATGCATCGATGTAATGAGAGTTGGCCTCTCCCACACTGCAGCAGAGATGACTGGAACAGACCAAGCAAGGGAAACTGTTAGATGCACAGCTCTCCTAGCAGCAAACCTCCTCTCCTCCTCCCCACCCTCCTCACACTGAAATACTCACTTTCATTTGTGTGCTGTATATCTACACACTCCTTCCCCCCCACCCCCTTGCCAATTACAGTAAATTCTTTTTTTGTTGCATATTTTACTTAAAACACGCTAAAGCTACAGTTCAGGCCACGCCACTGTGCTGCCCCTGCATCCTCCCTCAGCCTGGGCACACACAAAGGAAAAGCCATAAGAAAGGCACAAAATGCTGCAGGATCAACCTCTGTGCTCTTTAACAAGCCTCCCTGATGCTGCTGGCCTGAAAGAGATGCAGGCAAATAGTTTGCCTCAAATTCATTTCCTAAGCCAAGGAGTGTCCGAGTTGCATCTGAGAGAGGACACTGGGACACACCCCTGATCCTGGAACACAGAACAGAGAAGTGAGGATATCAGCTATCACCTTCCACTCACCTAAATCCTCAAAAAAGAACCAGAATTGACTTGGTCAATGCTTAAAAAAACCCGAGGTATTCTCCTCTAATCCGAATTCAGTAAATCTGTCCTGAAAAACACAGTTTATTTCTGCCTGAATTTATTTTTTGACACCTAGCAGGCATGTAACAGTTTTCCCCATGTTGCTGGGTAAGCAAGCAGAATTGGTTTGGCACAAAATATGGAAATCCATGAGGTTGTTGTAAACCCCAACGAACAAATAACGAGCAGATGAACAGGCAGACTAAACAAAACAGCTAAATAGTATTACAAATGTTCCTAACAAAATGAAAGGGAAGTTCAAAAACATGAAACTGAAAAGCAGTACACACCTTTAATGCAATTTTGACTCTTTTAATCTTTTTGACCTTTTCAACTGTCTTTGTGCCGAAAATGTGGAAAGCAGATTGAAAGAATGTTAGTATGACAGCTGACAAGATCACCATCAGATTAATAACAGTCAGAATATTCAACTTGAAAGTAAAGAATCAGACAAAGAATTTCCCTAGAACCTCTACCAACAGCAAGGGCTTCTCAACCCAGATGCAATTCTATTGCCCAGGCTGATTGCATCAAGATACCACCAAAAATAAGCACTTTACACATATTTATTTAGCAAAACAAAACGTTCAGTGTGCTACTTACAGGATTGAGTGTATTACATTGGTCTATGGGGTTCTTGTAATCAGTCTTCAGTTCATCAAATGCTATAATCTAGAGGAAAAAAATGAAAGTTTTGATTCCCCAGGAGCAATTGTGTATTTTATTCATGAAAAGTAGCATTTTGGCACAGAACTGCTACCTTTGTTCTCAGTAACATTTCAGCTAACTTCTGCCTTCGTAAACTCACAGGTAAGACAGATGTGAAACAGGTTTTACATATACAAAACAGAAGATTCTTCAGATATTCAAAAACCTCTGACTACTCTCCAATTTTTTTATCTCCCCACCCACAATGAACTTCCTACATCCCTTCATCAGTTTTCAACCCCCCTCGCTGTGCAGACCCCAAACCTCACTCAGGACTCTCTTGGTGACCAGCAGGAACCCGGCATAGGGTTCCTTAATCCAGAAAAAGCAATAGCAAGCTTGAAAGCCGACAGATACTCTTCCTCATTGTCAAAGTAAATGCCGAGCCCACAGAACTGTTAGGACTGGAAGGGACCTCTGGAGACCCTCCAGTCCAACCTCCCTGCCAAAGCAGGATCACCTAGAGCAGGGTATATCTCCAAAAGATCCATTTAAAAAACCCGAAATATGTACACCGGTCTTTATCTTGACATAAAAATAAAGACAAAGATGCAGCATGAAGTACAAAAGGCACTTGTACATAACAAATGTCCTGCCAAGCATCACATCCTCCCTCAGAGCACCTCATCTCAGGCAGGGTCCTGTTGGCTGCTCTCCCTGTGCCAGGCTCGAGGAGCAAATCACAGAATCATGGAATGGCTTCGGCTGGAAGGGACCTTAAAGACCATCCAATTCCAACTCCCTGCCATGGGCAGGGATCCCTTCCACTACCCCAGGTTGCTCCAAGCCCCATCCAATCTGACCTGGAACACTTCCAGGGATGGGACAGCCACAGCTTCTCTGGGCACCCTGTGCCAGGGTTCACCACCCTCACAAGGAAGAATTCCTTCCCAATATCCCATCTAACCCTGTCTTCTGTCAGCGGGAAGCCACTGCCCCTTGTCCTACCACTCCATGCCCGTATATAAAAACCCATTTTATCCGCAGAGAGGCCGATCCCCGCTCCGAGGGCGGTTCCGGATGCGGTTCCCCCGCTCCCTCGGCGGCTGTCCGGGGACGCCCTGGTGGCTCTCCGGGGCCCTTCCCCGGGCGGTCCTCCGCTCCGCGGTGCCCGTACTCACATGCCAGATGGCGAAGAAGATGAGGGCGGCCGTGAGCAGCAGCGCCAACATGTAGCAGAAGGCGGCGAACGTGAAGGCCATGGCGGCGGGGCCGCGCGGGGGCTGCCGGGCGCCTCAGCAGCCGCCGCGCAGCCGCCATGGCCGCGCCCGCAGCGCCCCCTGCCGGCCCCGCCCGCCGCCGCCATTGCCTGAGGGGGGTGTGAGGGGATGGGACAAAAACCCGGGTTTTTCACGTTGAACGGTGGGAGGAGGAAGCGCGATCGCGGTAAACGGAGCGCGGTGTGAGAGGGGTTGGCATAGAATCGTGGAAGCACAGAATCACAGGATCATTCAGTTTGGAGAAGACCTCCAAGATCATCGACTCCAACCTGGGTCTGTCACCACGTTGTCAATAGACCAGAGCACTGAGTGTCACGTCCAGGCGTTCCTTGAACACCTCGGGGATGGGGACTCCACCACCTCCCTGGGCAACCTTTTCCCAATGACTGACCACAATTTTCATGGACAAAATTTCCATAACACCAATCCAAACCTCCCCTGATGCAATCTGAGGCCATTTCCCCTTGTCCTGTCCCTTGTTCCCTGGGAGCAGAGCCCAAGCCCCCTGGCTGACCCCAGGGAGTTGTGCAGAGCCAGAAGGTTCCCCCGAGCCTCCTTTTCTCCAGGCTGAGCGCCACCCCCCCCCCCCCCCCCCCAGCTCCCTCAGCCGCTCCTGGTGCTCCAGACCCTTCCCCAGCTCCATTCCCTTCCCTGGACATGCTCCAGCCTCTCAATGTCCTTCCTGAACTGAGGAGCCCAGAACTGGACACAGCACTTGGTGGCCTCACCAGTGCCCAGCTCGGGGGAACAAGCACTACCCTGATCCTGCTGCCACACTATTGCTGACACAGGCCAAGTGCCATTGGTCTCTTGCCCACCTGGGCACACACCCAGCTCATGTTCAGCCGCTGTCAACCAGCTCCCCCTGGTCCTTTCCCACTTTCCAGACCCTCTGCCCCAGCCTGGAGTGCTCCACACAGCTGTTGAGACCCAAGTGCAGGACCTGGCACTTGTTCTTACTCAACTTTGAATAAGACTGTTGGTCTAAGCCCATCCTGTCCAGGTCCTTCTACATGGCCTTCATGCCCTGTAGCAGATCCATACTCCCACACAATGTGGCGTTGTCCACGCATTTGCTAATGGCAGATTCAATCCCTTCATCCAGATCATCAGTAAAGACATTAAACACGACTGGGCCCAGCACTGATCCCTGGGGGACACCACCAGTGTGCAGCACCATTCCCTGCCACTGTTTGGGCCCAGGCATGCAGCCAGTTCTTAACCCAGCCTAGAGTGAACCTGTCCAAGTCATGGACTGCCAGCTTTTCCAGGAGTTTGTGTTGAAAAGGAACTTAAAAACTATCAATTTTCAACCCAGTGCCATGGGCAGGTACACCTTCCACTAGACCTGTCCAACCTGGCCTTGAACACTTCCAGGGATGGGGCAGCCACAGCTTTTCTCTGCAACTCATGCCAGGGCCTCACCACCCTCAACAGGAAGAATTTCTTCTTAATACCTCATCTAAGTCTTCCCTCTTTTAGTTTACATCCATTCCCCCATGTCCTATCCCTACCTGACCATGTGAGATTCCCTGGTCAGCACAAGCTACATCTGTAGAAAAGGGAAATAGCAAATTTAGGAAGAAATGGCTGGAGAGGGCTGTGCTGTGTGTGCCTGGGGGAAGGAAGGGTTGGTCATACAATCCCAAATCGATACAACTTGGAGCCTGCCCAAAGGAAACAGCAAGATGAGAAAAGAGTTTGAGGAGAAGATCACCCCACTCTCCTTCCAAAGGGTCACATAAAAGTTGTTTCAGTTTAAGCAGTGACACCATGCAGTAAAGGCAAGCCAGGGTGACATTGCTGCAATCATTTCCTCTGGAGCAGAGTGAGGGATGATTTCCATAAAACCAACAGCTGCCAAATGAAATAATATTTTCCAGTGTTATCTGCTGGAAAGCTTTATACACAATTAATGGAGTGTCACAATGAGAGATGAGCAGAAACTTTATTTCCTTCACCAAAATACAGGAAAAACTGTAGCAAATGAGCAGTCTTTAGGAAATCAGCTGTTGCAAAGATAAAGTTGATGTTTCGGTGTAAAGTCACTCATCTCGTCCACAAACTACTCTCAATAAAACCACTGTGGTGTCATTATACCCCATGAAACTTTGATGTGAAACCCAGAAAACAGATTTTAAAATAAATTTTAGTGTAGATGACCCCTGCACAACCTGTTCTAGTGGAGGCTGTCCCTGCCCATGGCAGGGTGTTGGGACAAGATGGGGTTTGAAGACTCTTCCAACCCAAACCAGTGTCTGATTCTGAGATTAATTAGAAGGTAAGACAACACAAGGCCAGGAGAGTGTGGGGTGGGTACTGCAGCCCAGGCAGCTGCTCTGAGCCATTCCCAACTCTGTCCCAGGAGCCTTCCCATCGCTTTGCAAGAGGGATAGACAAGATGACCACTGGGTAGTGAGAACATCAGTAAAGGCTGAGCCTGTTGTGGTTTCCTTCCAGCTCAGGCTGACAGGATGTGGTTAGGAAGAGAGGCCCTGGCAGTGCATCACAGCCACCTCCCAACCACTCCTTATCCCTCACTCCTGAGGAGCCAGAAACAACAATTTCTGCAATTCCTCTGCAGTAACTTAGCTTTCTTCATATAACTTGGTGCTTCTTTAGCCTTATTTGTTAGCAAATTGTTTATTTCTTACTTGGAGTACCCTTGAGCTGCACAGGCACACTTACTCCCACAGCCATTGGACTGACTGTGCTAGAAAACCTGACATCCAGCATTCAAACTCTCTGGTTCAGGCTTTTCCAAAGCCATCCAGGAGGCCAGTTTGCATTAGAAGAGCTGCGGGAGGTAGAGAAACAGAGGATGGGTGCAGAGATCCTCTTATACCTTGGGGCTGGGGAATGCTGGTTTTCCACTGCAGTTTGATCCATTCAAGGTAGATACTTCTGTATTTGATTATTTCTTATACATCAAAATGTTGTGCAACAGGGATGTGCAGTATCAGAAGTAAAAGGTGTGTCAGCCACATACTTGCATTTGCAATTAATCCTGGTTCTGCCTCAAGGAATGCAGCATTTTATTCCCTCGGGTGCTGGCATACCATTCAACTGCAATTACCCTGTCAGGAAATGTGGAAGCAGCTGTAATCTTGCACAACAAAGATTTGTGCACTGAAGGATTTCTTGTATCATAGATTGGTTTTTGTAAGATAACACAAAAGGAAGTGAAAAGCAAATGCTGTAGAAAAGGGTCTAATTAATTCTTATTTCACATTCATTTGGGATCTCAAATCAAACAATGACTGGGTATTTTCTCTGATTAAACTTTGTAAACAATGTCAGGAAGGCACAGAGGAGCTCTGGAGATGGCCCACAGCTCTTAATGCACTTTCCCCTTAGTCTGGACACACTGAGTTTAATCCTGATTGGAATCCCCAGGGAAAATGTCAGTGTCTGTTCACTTCATCTTAAATCCCTCTCAAGTACTTGTCCTTATTGGAAAACAGCCATATAATCAGTCATAATTCAGTGTGTTACAGGCTGTTCATGAGGAAGATTTTGGCAGAGAGCTGTGAGGAAAGATTATGGAGCAATTTCTTTGAATTATCACGGTAGAAATGCACAGGTTAACCACATCCTTCGACATTAAAAACTGTCATTTCAGTTATAGATATCAAGGAGAAATCTAATACAGTTGAACTTGGCAATAAAAATCCCGCTGACTTTAATAGACTTGGCTTACTGGGTTTTCAGGAAAGGAAAAACAGAATATTTATCTACAGTTTAAGGGGCTCATAAAAAGGAGGGGGAGGGACTTTTTAGACAGGCAGGGACAGGACAAGGAGGAATGGCTTCAAATTGATAGAGGGCAGGGTTAGATGGGATATTGGGAAGAAATCCTTCCTGTGAGGGTGGTGAAGCCCTGGCACAGAGAAGCTGTGGCTGCTCCTGGATCCCTGGAAGTGTCCAAGGCCAGGCTGGACATTGGGGCTTGGAGCAACCTGGGACAGTGGGAGGTGTCCCTGCCATGGCAAGGGGTGGAATGAGATGATCTTTAAGGACCCTTCCAAACCAAACCATCCTGTGATTCTGTGAATTTAGCAGAGACTCTCTGAGTATCTGTAACAGAGTCCAGTCAAGGTCACATTCCTGCACACCTGTAAATACACATCAGGAGCAGCAAGAGCACAGAACTCACCCACTTACCTCCTTCATCCACTAACAGACATTGGTTCAGTCTTTGATCAGCAGCATGAACAGATCCCTGCACTTGTAAGTGCCCCAACTTCCCTTCCAAATACCCTTTCCTGTTGCACTAATTAACTCACCTCCAGAATCCTTGCTTAGGCTCTCCCATTTAGTAGTGATCACATAAACAAATTAACATTATAAATTCCATTGCACATGAAAGCCAGTCTCAAGAGAAACAATCACATTTAAAATCCAATTTCAAAACACAGTCTCTGCCAGGCATCTCACCACGACTCGTTACAGAATCCCCCCATGGCCTCAATCCCTCCAACATTCACGGTCAGATGGCAACAGTTTTCATTTAATAGGCTAAATACTGAATAGTCACCCTGTCCTCATAATAACAGGGTTTGTTTTTCTCATGCTGGGTAGCGCTCCAGTTAATGGCTGTCCGCACAATTCCGAGTATGATAACAGTGTGTGGACAGAAAAAGGGTTGTATTTAAAAAAAAAAAAATTATAATTCATTTCAGGATTTGGCTGCTCATAACAAAGAGGGGTATTTTCCAAAACATTCTGCATTAGCCTAGCTGTAGTACTGGTGACTCCAAAAATGTCACCCTTAGTCCTTAGCTCTTAGAATCCCAGAATCCCAGAATGGCATGGGTTGGAAGGAACCTTGAAATCCTCCAGTTCTACCCCCCGCCATGGGCAGGGACACCTTCCACTGTCCCAGGTTGCTCCAAGCCCCATCCAGCCTGGCCTGGAACACTTCCAGGGATTAACATCCTTATTGTTTCTGCCCAAAAAGGAGGCAAGATACACACAACTTCAGCTTTGTATCAGAAAAAATAAGCTGTGGAGGGCTCTGACTTTGGTCTTCCTGTTCTCACACAGACATTCCTTGTGGCCCTGACTAGGGCACCTTCAGGCCCAATGTGTATTTACACACTTGAATCACACTAAATTGGATTTCAAAAGCCTCCATCCACATCTAAATTCCTTCACAAATTTTGCTTTTGATCTCTCCAGCTACATCTGTATTATCAAATCAGCTCAAAGCTGTACCAGTGCTAGAAATCCACCCCACTGGTTGTTCTTGATATTTAAAGCCCAGCTCTGCTCGGTCCCTGTGTCCGCACCAGTTCTCCCACCAGTAACCTCAGGCACGGGGAGCTGGGTGGAGTGGCTGCCTCACACTGCACATCCACAGGCCATGTGGATGAGGGCACAGAGCCAGTACCTCCAAGATTTTAGGACTAAACCACAGGAATGAGGCAGCAGCACTAAAGATGCAGAAGTTTTCTGTAGATGAGAACGGCTTTGTTCACCTCCCAGACAGGGAACGGGGGCTTATATTAAACTGTACTTACAGACCCTGGAATGGGGCCATCCAAGGAAAGAAGGGCTGTTGAGTGGATGCTTCTATTTTTCTATTCTCTCAGTAATACAGCTATACAATTTGTTTTGTACTCCTGAACCAAACAATTGCACATTCACAGTTGGAGGTAGGGTATAAATATTGTCTCTGGCTGATCCCTTGATCCCGCCATCCTTGCTGAATTAATCACACTCACAGATCAATCCAGGATTTGTTGCTGGCAGAGCAGATGGCCAGGCAGACTGCAGTTGTGAGCAAGGCGGGCACGTTCTCCTTCCAATTATCAAGCAGCATTTTCCAACAGTAGATATTTAAAATTAGACATTATTTTGAAGACACGCTAGATCTCTCTTGTTCCTTCTTCAGCTCCATGGGGACAATGACCCCTGATTTTTGCTCCAGTTCCATCCTCTAAGGCTCAGTGAAAGTACAAGATGGCTGGTGCCCCTTTCCCTTTCAAATGAATGTTTTCTGCCCCATTTTCTTCTGCTGTCTTCCAGTTTTCCCCAGAAACGAGGTGACAACACCAGCTGCTGTTTGGCACAAGGATTTCAAGGGTGCATTATATTAATTGCTGAGCTGAGGGCTGCAGGAAAGGGAAGAGAAGCTCCATTCATGGGGCTCATGGCACAGAACAGCAGGAACGGGGTAACAGTGTGTGCCTTTCAAACAGCCTGTATGGGACTTCCCGTCCCAGGAGTAAATTTGCCGTGAAAGACAGACGTGCTGTTTTCCCAGTGTTTACATCTGTTCTGCATTCAGAGTCCCTCTGGATGATAATTGCTCCTGTCTCCCCTCTGTCCCCTGCTGAGGAGCTGTGAGAGCTGTCAGGGGAGTTTCAGCCGAGCTCCGTCACTTTCTGTAGGAGACACCTCACACTGCTCCAGAGGTGAACAGGGCTAACCCAGAGTGTGTCTGCAGTCCTTGAAAGAATGAAACATGACAGCACAGTCCGGAGGAGACGATCCCCCCGCGGTGGGACACAATGGGCCACTCTGATTAACCACATCTGTGCAAATGCATTGAAGTCATCCCCTTCACTTCATGGCTAGAGAAAAGACAGGGAGGGTAGACAGACCACAGCGAGGCTGCCCAGGATGCTGCCCATATACACAGCATCAGACAGTCCATTATCCATGCAGGATCACAGCATCTTAACAGCACCCAAAGGAAACAGCAGATACGGAAAAAAGCCTACAAGACCTGGGAGGGGAACAGTGCCCAAGTTTACAATGATGTGAACTTAGAATCATGGAATCCCAGAATGGTTTGGGTTTAAAGGGACCTTAAAGATCATCTGGTTCCAATCCCCCTACCCTAGGCAGAGACACCTTCCACTATCCCAGGTTGCTCCAAGCCCTGTCTAAGCTGGCCTTAAACACTTCCAGGGATGGGGCAGCCACAGCTTCTCTGCATAATCTGTGCCAGGGCCTTACCACCCTCAGAGTCAAAAATTTCTTTCAGGTATTCAATCTAAACCTACTCTTTCAGTTTGAAGCCATTCCCCCTTGTCCTGGTACTCCAGGCCCCTGTAGACATTCTCTCTCCATCTTTCTTGTAGTCTCCTTTCAGGTGCTGGAAGCCTTCTCTTCTCCAGGCTGAACAATCCCAGTTCTGTCAGTCTTTTGTCAGAGCAGAGGTGCTCTATCTCTCTGATCAACTTGGTGGCCTCCTGTGGACTCGCTCCAACAGGTTGATGACATGCCAGCAGTGTCCAAACCACCACTAGAGAATATTCATTGTTTAGTATTTCACCCTGTGCTGCTTCCCACAAAATGAAAATTCGGTATTAATAAAAAACTTCAGGTATGCAACTGCTCAGCCTTATGCTCAACCTTTCAATATCCAAACCTGCCAGATGCAAATGTGTATTAATTGGAAAAATTAAAAGCTAAAGCCAGGAACTGTATTTAGAACTGTATTTATTTAAAAAATTCTAGAATTGGCATTTCCAGTGCCTTGGACACAGCACAAACCAAGCCAGTCCATTCCCTTACTCTGCAGCTCAAGAGAGGATGCCAATTCCCCAAGATGTTGATCCCAGATATGTATTTTTAGAACTACAACTCCTTTTCCCTGCTATGCTGTAGGAACCTATACACCTGCATGTCTGGCAGTTCAAGGCTGCTCTTCAAGAACACCAGAGCTGCCTCTCAGATCCCAGAAAAATTCTCTCTTCCCCAGTAGTTATCATTTAAACTGTATGCTCAGATCAGCCTCAAGGCCAGCTCAGCACCCACGACCAATTCCCTGGGCTCAGTTCCCTTCTGGAGGAGGTGGGAACAAATGACATCATCTCCACAGCTCTTCCTTTGCTGCCAGAGAGAAGCAGTTACCTGCCCTAAGGGAAGCCCCTGCAGAGAATGTAACCAAACTGGAGTTACATGTGTAGAAGCCAAATCCAAGCTCTCCAGCATTTATAAGCCCCTCTGTGGAGGCTTTCCCACAGGAAGCTGATCTTAATTTTTTTAGACCTTGTAGTACATCACCAAAACTGCAGCTGACACTGATGCCATGAAGATTTTTGCCTTTTCTTTTAAACCCCTGTTATACCTTTTTACAACTTCTGTATTCCTAGTGCTTTTTGCCTACATTCTTGGACTTGTTTGTTCAGCTAGGAGACTAAACATTTTAGAAGCTTCGTAGGTAGGGATCAGTGTGCCCCAGACCCCAAGGTCCTCTCCAGAACACATTTTGTAAACTAAGATAGAACCATCCAGGGGAAGGCTCCTTGGGGAGGGGGGGATCATTCGAGCCTCTCATTGGGGAATTTTTGATAAGATATGATAATTAGTAAGACCTATAATGTTATACCAGATCTTTTGGGAGTGGGCATTGCAGTGGGCACTAAGGTGCACTCGACCTGGACGTGTGCACCTAAGGATCCTTAAAACAAATACCAAGGTAAAATCCCTTTTTCCCCTCTAACCGTGTTTGACTCTTGATTTTAAGACCAGGAAAAGGCATCAACACAACTGTGCCAACTAACAAGTGCAGGGGATGACCCACCTGCCACATCTTCAGTTTTGTTCCAAGGGGCGAAGCCCATCTTAAATCCTCACCCCTGCCATACAGGAGCGCAGCTGAACAGATTCCAACCACTCTTACACCCAAGGAGCACCTCATGTCCTTCCCATAGCCCCACCAGCCCTCCCTCTCAAGGCTGTTTAATATCCATTCTGCCTCTCGATGGCACCGTATCAGAACCTCACCTGCCTGTGCTTGGCTTCCCCCCTCACCTGCACCTAAACAAGCTGCACCAAAAGGAAGTTGCAGGAACTTCACCTGTGAGGAGCAGGTGAGGAGCTTGGGGGAGCCAGCTTGTATTCCAATCAATCCCATAAACCATGGAACAGTAGGCACAGGCATACTCACACACTCTGTCACACACAGACAGCGACTGCCCCAGCTTCCGTCCCCAGAAGTGTTCCAAACCAGGCTGGACAGGGCTTGGAGCAACCTGGGATAGTGGAAGGTGTCCCTGCCCATGGCAGGGATGGAACTGGATAGTATTTAAGGTCCCTTCCAACCCAAACCACCCTATGATTCCCCTTCCAGGTCCTCCAGAACAAACTACAGCTCTCCTCTGTATTACTCCCAGACACCCTGCCAAGCCATGGGATCTCCTTAGCAAATCCCAGCCCTGTGCAAGCCATCTCTTCACACACCTTGGAAGGGAAAGCACCAGCTGTGACATACTCAGGCTGCAGGTACACTGCAGGCTTGTCCTGCTGTGCAGAGGTTTCCCATTTTGATTCCTACTCCCTCTCTTGCTTTGATTTTAATTACCACTCAACTGACCTTTCCATCATAACTATTAGAAGCCAATGACCTTTCCTGAATGGAAGCAGCTGCCCTTCACTTCATATCCCTGGATCTCCTGGCAATTTCCTTTATTCTGCTGTTGTTTTTACCACCTGTGATGGGGCAGTACCAATAAAATATTGCCCATTTCCTAGTGAAGCACACTCAGTGACCAGCAGAGAATGCCAAAGACCCCACAGGTGACCCTCTCCCATGGGAGAGATATTTATTCCTTTTTTAAAATCTCCTTTTCTGGAGAACCATTCTTCTCCCACAGCAGCTTTTACTTCCCCGAGCTTTTGGCAACAGATTTTGCCATCTCAGTGACAGAGATGCCATTGAGGAGCCAGATGTGCTGAAGCAGCCGTGCCTTTTCTCCTGCACAGAGTTCTCTCACCTGGGAGCAAAGGGGTTTATTTCTATCATGTCTAATCTGTGCAGAAACAATCTATGTCAGGTGCTGAAGCTGAATTCCTTGCATTATAGCTGGCAGTTTTTTCAACAATAGAAGAATCAAAATCTCCAAAGATCATGACAGCATGAAACAGCAAGAAGGCAGAAAAGGAGTGCTTAGATCAAATTAATGCAGTGGTCTCTTGGGCAGGAGATGAGCCAACAACTGTGGGAAGGTAAAAGTACTAAGTTCTTCTGTCTCCTTGACAGCTACTCTGACACTGTTCAGGGGGCACCTGCTCTCTGTATTGTATTCCACAGCTCCAGGTTCTTCCAGGAGCCTTGGCCTCATGTAAGAGGTGGAACAGGGAATTTTATGCGACACTCCAGACTGACATCGAGCCCCACGCTGCCTTGCACCTCACCTGGAGGCAGTGGGAGGTCTGTGACACAAAGGTGCAAAGCAGCAGAGCACAGGAGCTCCCTGCAGTGTTCCAGCAGCTCCTCTCCTCCCCATCATACAGATGGAAACAGGAATTATTTTAGGTAGAACAGCAAATGAGGGAGCACTCAAGACTGATGATAGGGTACAAGTCCAAAGCAAACTCCAGGAAGCTGAGAAAGAGGAGGAAGGCGATACCAAGCAGTACCAGATTTCCCCTATCAGACAGGAACCACTTTGCAATTAAAACAGGGCAACACCACCTCTTAATGAAACATTTTATTTAAACCAATACAAGCACCATGCTTAGCAAAAAAAGATTTGGTTTAAAGTAAACATGCAATGTGAAGTAGCAGAGACTTAACAGCGTATGGAAATTGTACTGGTTACTGGTATTTTCATGGAACTGCCAAATTCTCAAATCTGGCCGTGAACCTCTCAAACCTTTTAAGATGAGTCTTAACCACAGAACAAACACAAGAGTTTCACCGAGCCCCTTCTCATGTCCCACCACGGCTCCATTTCACAGTCACTACATGTATGTATAAAAAAGAAGTTGCATGATATTTATTTTTGGAATGCACTGAAGTAAGGAATTGAATTCTCTTGCTTCTGCCTGTTTGAGTCAGACCCCTGTCATCAGTTTATCATAGTTTCTGGACCAGCTATTTTACAGTTAAAGATACAAAAATGGAATCCTGGTACAAATGCAAAAGATGCTCCTTTGGAGAAGTGAAAAAGGTGTCAACACCTGCATTATTGCCTCCTTTAATAGATCAGAACAGTATTCATGATACTAGAAATACACTTAAACCATCAAATACCAGCATTTACATTTTTTGTTAAAAATATTCAAAACACTACAAGTCTATTTCATGGGCTGACATGCAAACTCATGCTTTAATTCAGCTTACCATCAATGAATAGGATTACAAGAGCTGTATCCCAGCCATCTAGTCAATATTTAAAGCAAACCTGATTAATTGTGGCAGAAGTCTCCCTTGGAGAGACCTCTAACTCCAGACCAGGGATTTTATGGCCAACTTACTAACTCCTGAAAAATAGGAGCTCCCAATGGAAAATGCTGACTCTCAGACCATTAGCTACAAAGGCTCCCCTAGGTTAATTTATATTGTCCTTTAGATTCTCTGTTTAGAGGTCTGAAAATTCAAGAGAAATGTGTGATTACAGATGGGCAACTTACCAGCAAAGCCCAACTGGAACATACTGGCCTGAATGTGGACTCATCTGCCTCCCACTGAGCCTAAGGGGGCAGCAGCACAGAACACACAGTTCTACAGATAAGGTGGGGAAAGGATGTTATGAAAACAAGGATTATTTGTGCAGGAAAGACCTGGACATAATGATGTCTTTGTTTAATCAAGTGTTAGCACTACCTGCATCTCAAGAGCCCAGGACAATTAGCAGCAGCCAGTTGTGTCAAAACACTGCATTAAGACCAAGGAGAACACAAACAAGGCTGGAACAGCAAACACCCTCTGCACACACGTCCTCCCAGTACCTGCAGCTGCTTCCACAGCTGAGCCAGGGGAGGGAGGAACAGCTGCCAGGCAGGGCTGGCTGAAGTCATACTGGTGGGCTGAGCAGCATCAACAGCACCTTTCAGGAGAAGCTGGGCTTTAACACTCTCATGAGGATCTGTTTGCTTCCTGCAAGGCTGGAGGGGCAGCACCCAAGGCAGAAAGTGCTTAAGTGAGGCACGAGAGCATGTGAAGTGGAAGAACTCAGCTGAAGATTCAGCTGTAAGGAGCAATGTTTCCTTGGCAGAAGGTGAAGCAATCCAGAGATGAAAGGTCAAATTCAATCCTTTCATGCAGCAGCTCATCCCTTCCCTCCTGACACAGGCCTCTTGTACAGTTATTTTTGTGCAGACCTGTGCAGGCAGCAGTTGGCTGCTGGCAGCCCACCAGTGTACAAAGTACAACAGACACGATTAGTCCAGTTTTTCCCCACTGCAAATCAAGCTGAACATTCCAAGCAGCAGCTTCCCTCTTGCCCACACTGTACTTTGACATGCCTCACCTTTAGTACAATCCCAAAAAAACCTCAAAAGAGATTCTAGCTGTTTCTAGACTGATGCTTGGAATGACACTATCCTTTAAGCCAAAGTCTTATTTATACAATGTGTGTCACAAAAGACATTGTTTTTATTGATCTGCAGTACAGAATGATCAAGCAACAGTTTCATAATCAACATTTTTTCATCCAGGGAAATGAAATTGTTTTTCCAGTTCAGTATGTTAACACAGAAATTTAATTACAAGCACTTCTTTCCCACACCAAAAGATCGATTTAATTGGATCATTCCAACATGTATTTGGAAAAGCTCCTCTCAAGTCAGATTTATATACAAATAAATGAGCAATAACATCAAACTAACAAGAGATTTGCCAACACTGAGGACCTTTGCAAATAAATTCCTTGTGATCTTGCAGGAATTAGTGTTTTAACACTAACACAGCCTACGTTGACAAATGAAAAATAACCCCACTTTCAGCAAAGGTTTCACAGCATGAAATACTGGCCTCCAAATTTAACACTGCATTCCTTCCCAGCGAGCAGATTGGTTGGGGCAGCCGTATTTTAAGGTATGTTATCAACAGGAAGCTGCTCTTACGCAGATACTTGTTCAGTAGCACAACAAACACTCACGAGCAAGATAGGGAGAGACTGTCCCATGAGTGCTCCTCCTGCCACGGCACGGGCTGAACGTGTCCCACATCAGACAACTACTCTATTCAATATAAAACAGACCTGTAAAAAGACTGGTCATTTATAAAAGTTAAATACTATTTTCACATTAGATTTGCTGTTTCGAAGAGATGAACCGTTAAGTAGATGAAAATCAAATGATCACTTATGCAAAAGCTTCATCTGGAATGTAATTTTGACCAAAAAGCCGTTAAGAAAGTTAGAGATTGTAATTAAAGTACTCAAAAGCTATGTGTGGCCAACTCTTGTAACAAAAAACTTTTATAAATTGTTCATTATCATGAAAAGCTTTAACCTCCTGACTCCTACAAATGGAGCAGATGATTGGAATTTCAAAGAAAATGAGGTTGGCTTTTTGTTTTAACAGATGTCAACTGCAGCACGAGGCACTAGGAACAAATATTACTTGGATTCTTTAACAAAGTTTTTACCAAATTTGTAAGAAGTGGCAGTGTAAAATTCTCAAGTCCTTTTAAAGCTAACAAATGAAAGGCACACAGTATCACCAGGTGTTTAGATAACAGGAAATGAGCAGAGGTAAACTTCTCAACAGTGTCAGAATAGAGATGCAAGAAGAAATCTGGTACAAGAGGAACCAGAGTTGTAGTTCAGCCCTTAGTTATCAGATAGTTCCTGTGAAACTGTATTAGCATGAGAACTGGACAGTCAAAGCTTTGCCCTGAAATTTAGAAAGATTGACTCAGGCAACTGAGGAATTACTGGAATGACAAAAATTAGTTCCAAGAATTTGAGACAGTTCACATGGACTCGATGGAAAGATAAATGGATGGATTTGCTGTACAAGGATTTTGATTTTTAATACTAAACGAATGCTTCCAGGGAGTAGTTTTCAAAATTGAGAAGACATTAAGTCAAAAAATCTGGTAAGTAAGTGACAGTACACAAATTCTGCATAAAAACGGCTAATGTGTGTCATAAGGATGTGTTTGTAGCTCAGAAAAGGTTAGCGTCAGCTTCCAAATGATGTTTGTACACGGTTATAAATCCAGAACTGAACTATTTTAGTTACAGAAATATTAGTCACAGGAGTGCAAAAGGAGTCCCTGCAGAGGAGTATTCCCTTTTAGCAGGTACAAATAAGGAAACACCTGCAAAGATTTGTTACTTCAAGGAGACAGACCTGCTATTCTTTGCACAAACTCTGCACAAGAGAGATACTGCAGGAGACAGCTGTGAATACAGTGCATTGCTTGGGTGTAAGTATTCATGTCTGGTTCCAGTATCACAAGGATGGTACATAAATACTTAGAACAGAGGTTTTCCTTAGTGGAAGAAGCCCAGTTTCTCACGCAGCCATTCTTCAGTTAGGTCTTCTGTATTTCTGATTTCGAATACCTAAACAAAATGGCATTGCATCAATTCCTGGGGTATGGGACTGGAAAGGGATAAGCACACAATGCAAGCAGCACCTTTCCACACACATTGTCTGAGCTGCAATAAACCAAGCTACAATTTTCAGGTGCTTTCTTGAAAGCACCAGATCAGTGGAAAATACACAAGACTAAGTGGCAAAGAACATCACTAACTTAAATAAGAATCTCATAATTTCTATTTCTAGGCTTCACTCTTGTCCCTTAAGAATATGAGAAAAGCACATGTACTACATTTTAAAATAACCCTGAAGTGGCCCCATCTCACATGCATTATATCAGCAAGATGGTATTTTGAAGAACACAAATTAATTTAATGTCTAGGTTGATTTAAGCCCAAAGTTCAGCAATTTTGCTCAGTCCAACACACAATTATTTTTTCTTTGAACTGAAGTAAATTCATAATATCCAGCAGCATACTGTTTTACCTGTAAAATATCTCAAAATAGGAAACTTGGGAAAAATACCCCAACAAAATCCTGAAAGCACAGAATGGGTGGGTTAGAAGGGACCTTAAAGCTCATCTCATTCCAATTCCCCTGCCATGGGCAGGGACACCTTCCACTTTCTCAGGCTGCTCCAAGCACCATCCAACCTGGCCACGAACATTTCCAGGGATGGGGCAGCCACAACATCTCTGGGCAAAACCCCCAAAACAACCTGAAAACAACCCAAAGCTTTGAGAAATCTTAAATGAACCTGTAATGCAGTCTTGAAGCAGAAAACAAGGTCCAAAACACCAACATACTCTTTACATTCCACCTGGGCAAGTAACTGGCTGGGGTTTGGGGTTTTTTTAAGTAGCCTGAAGAGAAACAATGTTAATTCTGCATTGCCCACAGGAGTCCATGAGATGCCCCCAGACAGAAGTCAGGTAATTTTACAAATTCACAGGCCTTCAAAATGGAGAAACCCCAAAATTCAGTGTTACAAGAACAGAACAGCTTAACAGAAGCCAAGCTAATATGCGAGTCACTGGAGACTGATTAGAGAACTCAGCTGAGTCATGTGCAAAAATCACACCAGGAGGAAGTCACAGCATGAGTTAAAATGAAACACAGCTCAGCGAGTGGCAAGAATAAAACATATCTGAAGAGCAAGCAGGCAACCCCAACTGGAGACAGCCTGTGTTCTCCTGCTTCAGGAGGAGGATGAATGATCAGGAACCTTTATACCCAGTCATGGACTTGCATTCAAAAGCCATTCAGGCTGAATTTCTCCATTTCAGAGGTGTCAGGAACTCCAACTGAACTACCTCCCAGGCTTTCACCTTCTTCCCACCCTCCTTTCATCTTGCTTACTGTTTTCCAGTAAGCTTGCTTACAGTTCTCAAGCCTCCAAGACGCAGTTTCAACAGATCTAAAAAAAGATTTCTTGGGGCTGTGCTGATTGTTTTTACCATCTTCTGCTTCCTTCCTATTGACTCCTGTGAACTTGAGGTCTAATTTAAAACAGAGGTGTCTTTTCTTAAAAGGTACAGCTGGAAGAAGCAGAAGTTGGACGGGGCTTGGAGAAACCTGGTCTGGTGGAAGGTGTCTCTGCCCTTGGCAGGGGGTTTGAACGAATGGACATTAAAGTCCTTTCCAACCCAAGCCATTCTATGATTCATAGTTCTCTTACTGGTCCAACAGACATTTTTACTGGGATGTTAAAGGACTCAGCAGGATAAGGAAGACCTAAAGGGAACAGTGCTGTTAGAAGTGCTGAAGTCATTTCACATGGTATGAAAAACCTGAAGCAGCTACTGACTTTATTAAGCTTTACTGCTTGAGGCTAAAAGGAGTCTAGGTGCCAATAAGCAAAGATTTCCAAGATCTCCAAAATGAAAAACAGGTGACATTTCTTTTCTAAAATATACATGCAACTAGGCCTGGTGAATGCAGTGATTTCTTCTGGTGCCAGTACTGGAAGAACCCAACAGAGGAAGAAATTGTTCATCACTTGGCACATGTTACTTGCTCTGCAGGCTGTTCTGCAAGCATCCAGCCCCAGGAACCAGCTACACTGATCTGTTCCACACCACACTAAGGCTTCAGTCTATTCTTCCCATCAGTAAATTCCTCCCCCACAACAAAGATGTCCATCCTACTGAGGGATATTTTTGTTTTAGAGAACACTGTTCCTCCTGGTGTTTTAGGGTATAGAAATCTCCACACATACTCCTCCTTTAGTGTTCCTAAACCAGGCTCTGTTCCCTGTAATCACAAAGTCTCACAAAACCCTTCTTGCCATCAGTTCAAGCAAGACACAACACAACAACCTGCAGTGAAGGGGGAGAGAGTTATTTCAAAAGCCAGTTATACCTTAGTGAGTTCAGCTGTCTGTACAAGCTTATTCTTGCTTCCAGCATACATCATCTGCTGCTCAGGCTTACATCCTGTAGTTATGGGGGGGAGGGGGGGAAAAAAGAGGGTTTGTTTCATTATTTTGACTACAACACTTCAAAACTAAGGTTTTTTTTAAAAATCCAAACTGAAAGCTAAAGACATTCACAGACAGATTCTCAGGTAACTACAGAAGAATATGCTCAGTAGTTGCTAAACTCTTTTATATACCTAGTTACTCTAGCTCTGAAAAATGAAGGGTAAAACAGCACAATCTTCTTCCAGGAGATAACAAGGATAATCCAGTAATACCAGCAAGCTACACTAATACAGAACACAGATGGAAGCCCAGGAGCAATTCAGCTCTGTAAGCCCAAACCAAGACCCAGGTTATTTGGCTTCTATTAAAATTACACCGTGCCCTGCGCAGGTGAGTTGATGTTGAGGGTTGCTGTGACACAAGCAGAGCATGCTCCATACTGCTCTCAGCAAACTTGGGAAGATCCAGGATGAGAGTCTGTTTCTCCTGGAACAGTCTGTGCCCCCAGCACTTTCACATGGTCAGATCTGGGTTAGGAAGCCCTCTTTTCCTCCTTTTCACCCACAGCTCTGATAGTCCTTTAGACTGTCCCCTCAGCACTGTTTGAGGGGCAGTTGAGTAGAGCATCCTCTACTGCTGCCCACTATATCCAGGCCCCCTGAAAACTCTCCTCTCATATCTCATCCTAACCCTCTTACAGAGTCCTGTTCCTTTCTTGGATAGAATGAAAGGAATAGCATTCTAAGACCCTCACAAAGAAATGGGTTCCCATGTTCTTCTGAGATGAGAGGAATTTCTCCCCTCCCAATCACTAATATCTGAATAGCAAGAGTCAGGTGAACAGAATCCCTCAGGAACAGAGGTGGTGTCTCTCTCCACTCATTTCCTGAGCCTTACAGGGTCATGTTTTGAGGATTCCCCAAGATTTGAGCAGTAAACAGGGTAAATTAGGTTAAGCCTCCATGAGTAGATGCAGAGTGCTCCAGGCCCTGTCCTTCAGAGGAGGGTGAGCACACTGAGAACAGTCATATTTAGGCAGACACCTTTTGGCCAGCTAAGCAGGAAACCAACACTCCAGTTCAGCCTTCAGAAGTGGAAAAGAGAGAATCTCTTCTATCATACATCTTAAGTGTCCTAAATGTGAACCTCAAAGGCAGGAAAACCTCCTTGAGAGCACTAAGCACTCAGTTTTATCTTCCCTAGAAAATAATATTTCCAAATTTACAACACTCAGTAGCTACCAATCACAATGTTCACTCACCAACTGGACTGGAGAAGATAAAGCACAATGGATAGGAAACTCTTCCATCTTCATGCTGGTACTTGTAACTATACACAATAAATGTTTTTTCTGAGGTTAAAGAAACTAAGAAATCAATTATTTTAGTAGGATATAATCCTCAGTTATCAGAGCCTGATGCAGGCACAAATAAGTGTTGCATTTTAGATGATGTTTTAATTCAGTAATAATAAACTCATTGTTCTGTTTTCACTTCCACATCTGACTTTCAGAACTGGCCCCACCTCTGTGTAAGGGTTGTCTCTGTAGTAATGTCTCACATCAGAGCTAAAATGACCCTCTCATTGCAAATATCCCTCTCCCAGCCTGGTAAAAATACTTCCCACATCCACCAGTGTGGTTTTGGCTTAATGAAAGTCCAATTCTTTCTTTGCTGACCAAGAACTTCATTGTTTCAGGTGTTTTGCTGAATTTGAACCACAGTTTTAGCCACGACTTCTGTTCTACAGCCTCCCACTGCACTGTGGGCATGAAAGAAAAGATTCAGAATGGCACAGGGAATGTTGCCAGCCAGCTTTTGAAGCTAATAGGACAGGTATTTTCTTCACATATAACTTAAGTACCCCTTTTATTTCAATAGTTAAAGAGTAATTTACTTGACCCTCTTTTGTTCTTTTTTTTTTTTTTTTCAAAACAGGGATTCCTCCCTGGATCATATCCCAGAATCAATAACTGCAGCAAAACAACAACAGCCACATCCTGAGAAAGTACCAAAACAGATCCAGAGTTACACAGGCAGATTCCTATATTTAGAAGTAGCCACCAACTGGTACGTTTTACTCACTTCTTTACATTAACAGCAGCGTGGCTTTGCTTTACTTCCCCAAACATTATACAGTCTAAAATGAAATAAAATGTCAGGAAAGGCTTAAATGAGTCATTGTTTCAACAAGTGGTACAACAGTTCAGTGCAGCCTGAGAACTGATCCTTGGGTTATTTCACAAATAAAGGATCAGCAAGATCACACTACAGCAATTATTGGCCTAAAAAGGTGAAGTCCAACATTTTGAACAGCTTCCAGGAGTGAGTAAGTCCAAATGGCAGCAGCATAAGAAGGATATCGAGGTTGTCTCTCGGGCAGCTCATCCTTTAGCTCATCGGGAGAAATACCCTGGTGACATTAAACACAAGCAATATTTGAGCAAGTATCTTGCACTGGAAGGTTAAAGCAGAATAATGGGCAGTGAAACACCTGTAAGGCAGATGTTCATCTACAGGTGAACTGATAAGGACCTCCCAAATTACTAGAGCAGTTTAGGAAGACTTGTGTGCCAACAGACTCCTATGACTAAACACAGAATTAATGTTAACATGAATAGTCATCCCTATTTTAGGCATAATGAGTTTAGCAAACGTTTTTGGCTCTAGTTGGCTATGCTGGCAGCTACCATGCTTTGCCAACCCTAGTGCTAAACAGAAATAAGCAAGCACACATCATAAAGTCAGTTAAAATCAGCTACATAGATCAAAAGTTTGAAAAATTCACTCCTTCCTCTTTCAGCAAACAAAAGAGAGTCCCCATTACATCTGAGTGTAACATTAACATCTACATTCTAGGGAACAAGAGCTATGGTTAATGCTCAAATCCCTGGGAAGGATTTAATTTTGCCCTATGGACCATTAAGAAACACCACACACTGGGCTGACCTTATTTTGCCACCCATCAAATTTAGAGTCTGCAGGGGATTAGCAATCCTGCTTCTAATTGATGGCAGACCAGCTCAGAGGCAAATGTGCAGATCTACGTGGAAACACAGCAGAAATCTCTTCAAAAAGCCAGCAGGTGCCAAAGGTGCTTTTTACATCGTTAAAACAGCTTTAAAATAACCTTTTTTTTTTTGGTGCAAATAATTAGTCAACTCAATTGCTTCTGCATAGTTTCACTATTAATGGTGCTGTGCTTTACATGCAGAGTGACCATGCATTTAAATAAGCTCATGACCCAAATTAGATTAAGAGTTTGATAACAATTTGAAACTAAGGCAGTACCTTAGAGACAACAATACATTGCAGGCTGAAGATACTCTTATTTACAATTCATTTAACAAACCTCATGCTCCTCATCCAGCACCACCAACTGCTTATCCTTGTCGATTTTCACTATAAATCAAAATAAAACACAGATCAATGTTTTTTTCAATTGATTTATACAACGGATGCATGAAGCTTTTTAGCACTCAACAATTATAGTCCTTGTGATTCTGTTTTGCTTCTTCAGTGTATCCCATGACTTCCCAAAATCATTTTACAAACAGTGGTAGACTCTGAGCCATAATTAAATAGAAATACTCTGGTAAGAGCAGATGGAGAGTTGTATCCTAAGAACAGCATTGTTTTAAGATTGTTAAGATTACAGACAAAATTGGAAGTGCTGCAGCTCACAGAACAAACACCCTCCTGACTCACGTTTACCTGTTACAGCAGCAACGTTACACAGGGAAGAAAAGAGGTGAGAGAGAGGATTTTCTGACAATTTCTGTCAGGCATGTTTGGAACTTACTTATAATGGCAGCATTGTTGGTCTCTTTGCGAAACCGGAATTTTCTCAGTTTCTCCACCAGGTCTTCAGCAACATCACAAACCACCAGAGATTCGCTCTGCAAAGAGGAAATGGCAGAGGGAAGGGAGAGATAAATCCTTCTAGAAAGTGAAACAGACAAAAAAATCCCTGTGTCACACACATCTGTGCATAAAGCCTACTGACATTGGCCTGCATGCAGCTTGTCACATAAGCCAGAAAAAACATGGGTGAAAGCAAGATTTTAAAAAAAACCCACATTAACAGAACCTTTATCTGTTTTAATTTCCCTCTTCAAAGCCACACAGTTAAGTAGGAGTATTTCATTAACTACTCTTGAAGTGGGATCATTCTCGGAGCTCTTAGAAGCAAACTTTACACTTCAGAAGTTGATTTTACACTTCTACACTTAAAAGTAAATTTTACACTTCATTTTCCAGGCCTTGAAATAAGGGAATCCCTTAGAGTAGCAGCAAATGGGATAAAGTAATTTAAGCATTTAACATAATAGGAGCTACTATTAATATTTAAGAACATAGTCCTTGTTTATTTTTACCCACAAAAATATTAATTGAACTTCGGAGATTTACACACACAGAAAGGGTTTCAGACATTTTAACCAAAAAACATGCAGCATTTTCCCCCTGTGCACACCAAGCTCTCAGCAGAGATGCTCAGATACCATATTAGTCATCACAATGAAGATGAGGAAGGAAGTTATTGTTTCACAAGCAACCATGCAGGTTATCTTCCCTTACACATGCAATTTCTGAACTGCACCAAGCCAAGCACTGCCATTTCCTGAGCAACATTTTATACATACAACCAAGGGGTTCATGCCAGCTTGATAAAGAAGTTACTAAAAATCTGCAGTTTATACTGTATTTATAAACTCCCATGGCATCGAGACCTTTGTACCAAAGTTAACTGTATTTCAAGGTTTCCTAAAAAAAATTCCTCAGATAAAAAAAAAGTGCAAGATTACCTATCAAAAGCTCTAATAAAGAGCTCTTGCATTGAGACAAATCACTGCTTTTTAATAAGAAGAATGTTACTATTTAAGCTCTCAGTTCTGTCTCCTCGTGTTCAACATTGTGAGATTTCCCTCAAAAAGCAGACGGGTGGCTCTGCTTCCCCACTTCCAATACCCCGCGTTTGTTGTTGCTCCTGAAAAGATTTCCACCTTGACCAAATTCTGGCACACAGTCTCATCACTCTGCTTCCTCTGGACAGCTGGAGAGGAAATCAGGCTCTGCTGTGACAGCACAGCTCAGGTACTGCCTGTGCAGCCTCCCTGATTTTGCTTGTTTACCCTAAACGTCAAAGACTGTTCTTGGCTCCCTCTGATCAACAAAGAGACCCCTCTGACCCAAACAGGTTGAATGCGATGATCTCAGAGGGCTTTTGCAACCTAACTCATTCTGTGATTCTGTGAAATATCCCTAATACCCAGTCTCACTCATTCAAGAAAAAAAAACCTAAAAAATATTAAAAAAACTAAACAGAATTCAGGGCTGCATTTCACAGTTGAAGTTGTATTTCATATACAATGTCACTAATACCCACTCTCACTAGCCCAGGAGGAGGTCTCGATTAAAAAACCCAACAGGATTCATGGCTGCATTTCAAAGCTGAGGTTATATTTTATATGAAATCCTCTTTTGTGAAGGCAGCTTTTCTCCCAATCCTCTGGGCTCGCCAGCTTCTCCCTGCAGACAAGCTATGCCCTTGCTCACACCTGTGCAGCTACACAAACACAAATCCCTGAGGGAATCTGAAGGAAAACACTTGGTAACATCAGATTCAGACTGTTTATCGGAGCTTAGCCAGCTCACCAACGCTTGGCTTAACAAAAACTCAAGAAAGCCGAGGCAGGATTGCTGCACAGACACGGACACACCGGCCACCACCACCCCTTGGACGCTGCTGCTCCCTGGACCGTCCTGTTCAGATACCCCTCGGGACACCCGCTCCCCTCACCATCAGGCTGACAAGTAAACACCCATTTCCCAAATGTGCCTCAAAGCACGACTCTCCTTTCACTAGACAGGCACAACGCAAAACAGCCTAAGATTTGATCAAATTTCCTTTGCAACTGCTCCGTCCACAGGAGGGTTCACCTCCCCAAACCTTTACTAAAAGCAGCATGCATGACTCTTCCTTTTCCACAACCATTTCTTTACCCATTAGCCAATACTAATGCAAAGTACCCCACAGCATTCATCCACCAGTCCATGTTTCTCTTGGTCTGTTCCAACCAGCAATCACAGCTCAAGTCCAAATTCACCACTCGAGTGAATTAGCTCAATAAGCAACAATCAGACGTTCTTATTTATAACATTCTTCACTGAATTAGCTCGAAACATTACAAGACAAGCAGCAACCACGTACGATCAAGCCATCAATCGTTTCACAGACACATAATCAGTTCCTAAGAGGTCAGATCACGCGTTTTTCTGTTGATTATTCTATCATTTCCCTACCGAATCTTTCTGAATCAGTTAACTATGCATTATCCCAGCGGGATGAGCCCCCTCCCGGCCGGATCCCCCCCATCCCGCCGGATCCCCCCTGAGGGAGCGGCGCGCGCTCCCCCCTCACCATCTTGGCGCGCGCACCAACCGCCGCCGCTCGCGCGCCGCCGCCGCCTCCTCCTCACTGGGCTGCGCCCTCCCTCACCGCGGCTGCGCGGCGCAAGCCCCGCCCCCTCCTTCGCCCTCCGACCAATCAATACCGCTCCCTCGGAGTGGGCGGGGCGCCATCACGCGCCTACGGGCAGCGGGGAGGTCCAAGGCCGCCGTGGGCGGGAAAACGCAGGATCACGTGGTCCCGCAGCACCACGCCCCTCCCCTCGCCGTGCCGGCCCGGCCCCGCCCCCTCCCCGTTGCCGTGGCAACTCGCGGGCTCAGCCCCAGGCGCCATTTCGCTCTGAGGGGATCTAAGGGAACGGGGGAGGGATAGGGCGGGTTCAGCTTCACAGCCCTTAATATGCATTAAAAAGGTCAAGGACGGAAGGTTTAAACGCTGAAATTGGAACATGAGGCGAAGCAGAAGTTGTGCTGCTCGCGGTGCTTTCTGCGTGTAAGTGGAGTGTAATTCTGGAAGTCAGGCAGGGCCTGGAGCTCACAAGTCAAATTGGACCAGCCAGAGATGGGCACACACTGCTTTTCTTTAATGGGGCCTTGGTGTGAGGCTGTCCTAATGCTGGAGTGAATATCTGTTCTTTTCCATGCCATTCACAATTTTAGGTGCTGTTAAGAGCAGAGAAAAATGCACTTTCAGTCATTCTGTAAAGGATTTAAGAATATAATTGCTTTCCTCACTCAGAATGAAAGTACAGATGCAGCCTTCACATCTCAGACACAACTTCTAGTGAATTACACTAATGATTTGAACACCAAACTCGTAAGATAAAACTGCAGATTTTCACCAAGGGCTTCAGCAAACACCACAGAAATGCAAGATTGCTGAGCAGCTACTGAAGCCTCACACAAAATCACAGACTATCCTGAGGTGGAAGGGACCCATGGGGATCATCAAGCCTAACTCTTGGCCCGGCACAGGAAAACCCAAAAAATCCCACACTGTGCCTGAGAGCATTAACCAAATGCTCATTGAGATCTGTCAGCCTTGGGGCTGTGACTGTTCCCTCAGGGGCCTGTTCAGTGCCTGACCATTCTCTGGGGCAAGAACCTCCTCCTGATATCCCACCTAATAACAGAATCACAGTCTGGTTTGGGTTGGAATGCACCCCAAAGATCATCCAGTTCTTACCCCAAGTTCCTGCCACGGGCTGGAACACATTCCACTAGACCAGGATGCTCCAAATCCCAACCAACCTGGCCTCCAACACTTGAAGGAGATGGGGCAGCCACAGCTTCTCTGGGCACCCATCAAGGGTGCAGTGGCCTCCGGTGCAGCTTTGTTGCAACTTTGGTATGCAGTGCCAGTAGACAAAAGTCCTTCATAAAAATGTTTAAGTCATTAACTATAATACTTCAGTGTCTGACAAGGGCCTGGAGCAGCTGCCTGTGTGGGAGGGCACAGGGCGGGCTCTGAGGCGCTGCCAGCTGGAGCAGGGAGCTCCGGTGTGCGGCCGGCACAGAGCCGTGGGCTCCCGCAGCTCTGCATCCCGCTCGGCTGAGGCCGCTGCCCAGGCACAGCCGGCTGGGGACACGCGGCCGCCCCGGGGCCACCCAAAGGGGGACCCTGCTCTGGGGCCAGGCCAGGCCGCAGCAGGGAGGCCCCATGGGGCTGTGCCCGGGGAGGGAACGGCTCTGCCCAGGGACAGGGCTCTGAGAGCAGGGCAGCACAGACAGCAGGGACAGCGGGACACGGGACTGGATCCACAGCCCGGCTGCCCTGGGACAGGCCCGACACGCTGACGGGACACGGGGCAGGCAGGAGTCCCCATCCTCTCTGTGCCCCACTCAACGCGGGGACTTAAGGGACAGGGGGAATGGGGACACAGCAGGGAAATCCCCTCAGGGAATATCCCACCTCCCCAGGGCCCTGACAGAACGCTGGGGCTGAGACTCTGCACAGGGAACCCAAGGATGAGGAGGGGAATGGTGCTGCACCCCGCCTGGAGGTGTCACTGAGATTATGTCAGGTCCAACTCTGCATCCAAACTGCTCCATGGAGGAGAAAACCACAGGAGTCCTTGCCACAGCAGATCCCTTGTGAGGGAAAGGTATCCTTTATTCCTGCACACGGGTATCCCATGCCACATGGAGCACCTCAGTGCACTTTGACACCGGCTTCTCACCCCTTGCTCCAGCGTTCCAGTACAACATGAGAGGCCAATCCCTGCTAATACACGGCTGCTACTCTTGTGCAAAGCAGCTCAAGTTCCCTGCTGGAACCACCCGCCTCTGCTGCTTCTTGAGCTTGAGGAGCCTGGAGCTGGTCTGGCTACAGTTCCTTTTTAAGGATGTCTGATAATGGGGGAGTCTCTCAGAGGTCTCAGAGGGGCTGAATGCGAGAATAGTCAAGCAGCAAGAACTGAGCCACCCTCACCCAGCCCACTCGTAGAAGAACCAGTGGAATCACAAAAGCACCTCTGGTGCTTTCCTAGTTGATATTATTGAGTAGATTAAACAGTATTGATGATGTTTGTTTCTCTTTGACAAGAGGTCAGGGGCTTCTGCCTGCTTTGTGAAGGGAGCCCCTGGGGCCCATTCCCTCCCGGAGGGGCTGCACTTGCTGCGTGCCGGGGCTCCCATTGCTGGGCCCACTCGCAGTCGCTGAGCTGGGCTGGGGACGAAGGGCGGGGCTGGCCCGGCTGTGATGCCTGTGGCCCGTGTGACATCGGGGGAACGTGTCACAATGGGGGCAGCTGTAAAAGGCCCCGCAGGTAACGCTGCCCCAGCACAGCCTCGGCAAGCGGTGAGTGCGCACGTGGCGGGGCTGGGCCGGGCCAGGGCCGGGGCACAAGCGCCGCACCCGGGGCTGGATTGTCCCCCCTGCAGCCAGGGCCAGCCCCTGGTGCGAGCGCCTTGGGCAGGGCACGGGGCTGCTGCTGGGCCACTGGGACAGGCCTTGCTGCCCTCCAGCTGTCTGGGGCCCTCTGCTTCCTGCCCTCACATCCCTGCGCCTCCGGGCCTCACTGCACCCACCGCAAGCTGCCTCGGTAGCCCCACTGAAGCCCTTGTCTCTCTCCTCCTGCAGACCATGGCGGACCAATCAGTCCTCGCCCTGGTGGTGCTGCTCCTCTTCCAGTTCCCACAGCCTGTGGTGAACGGCTTTGACGAGGATGTGCAGCGCCGTGCGGCTGAGCTGGAGCAGGCCACCCCGCAGCCGCCTGACCCTGGCTGGGGAGCCCTGCTCGAGGCTGCCTTGCAGCACTGGCCCTTCTTGGCTGCTGCTGAAGGGCTGCTCCTGCCTTTGGGCCTGTGGTTCAGGCGCAGAAGAGCAGCTATGAGGCAGAGAGAGGCAGCCAGGAGAGCGCGAGAAGAGGCGAGAAGGGTCAGGATGGAAATTGAGCGGAGAAGGCTTCTGTTCAAGAGGAGGTACAAGGACATGAAGGAAATGTGGAGGACCATGAAAGTAATGAAGAAGACAATTACCAGGTTCTTTAAATGAGTAAGGAGATGAGCAGGACGTCCAAGGTGAGCTCGGCAGGCTTTTAGAGGAGCACAGACAGCGGCCTGAGGGAAGAAAAGCTTCCTGCTGGAGATGCTCTTTGGGCTGGCCAAGGCGAGCCGCGCATCTTTGTGAGCAGCCAGCGCACAGAGCTCCCCTTGCTGCCGAGCTCAGAGCTGCGCCGTGGCAGAGGCTCAGGGCTCCTGCCAGAGCCTGCAGCTCTTCGCTGTATCTCGGAATTGTAACTATATTAACTGTATCTGTTAGCACTTTTCCCTGCAGAAGCCTTAGAGCTGCTCGATGATGGAGGCCTTTGATGGAGGATTGGGCCAGATGGATGCGCATGGATTTCAATAGGGGAAAAGTTTAGAAACAATTCTAAATTTATTATTTTATTTAAATCACTTTATTATAGAGTAATACTATTGTACAATATATTAACTGTTATTATTAGTAGTAATAGTTAATTATTATAAGTACAAGCTAGAGAAATGCAATACTGGAATTTTTCTGGAGGCGAATATAAAAATATTAGTAAGGAATTTAGAATTTTTAATATTACTATTACAAAAATGTATTATGTAGCAGTGTATTGTATGTAATATATGGTATGTGTTTTATGTATGATATATAGTGCGGTATAATTTACTAATAATACATGAGATTATATTTTAATATGTATCTTACGAGTTGTAAATGGAAATTTCATGTAATAGATATCATAGAGTATATAACACCTATAAATCTAGGAATTGCTAGAAACTATTGCTATTATTTCAGTATATGGAGACCAATGATGATACTTTGCTTTTTATCATGTATTTCAATAAAGTTGTCATTTACATAATATTTCATCTGTGACATGTCATGTGTCTGTGCCAACCCTGGAACCCGGGGGCCGCCATGGCTCCTCCCCGTCCCTGCCAGGCTGAGGGCGGTGGCTTCAGTCGATGCCGCCATGGCTCCGCCCCGTCCCTGCCAGGCTGAGGGCAGCGGCTTCAGTCGGTGCCGCCATGGCTCCTCCCCGTCCCTGCCAGGCTGAGGGCAGCGGCTTCAGTCGATGCCGCCATGGCTCCGCCCCGTCCCTGCCAGGCTGAGGGCGGTGGCTTCAGTCGATGCCGCCATGGCTCCTCCCCGTCCCTGCCAGGCTGAGGGCGGTGGCTTCAGTCGGTGCCGCCATGGCTCCTCCCCGTCCCTGCCAGGCTGAGGGCGGTGGCTTCAGTCGATGCCGCCATGGCTCCTCCCCGTCCCTGCCAGGCTGAGGGCGGTGGCTTCAGTCGGTGCCGCCATGGCTCCTCCCCGTCCCTGCCCGGCTGAGGGCAGCGGCTTCAGTCGCAGGCTGAGGGCGGAGCGGTCGGCCTGATGGCAGCCGTGTTTCTGGTTACGCTGTACGAGTATTCGCCGCTGTTTTACATCGCCCTGGTGTCCGTCTGCTTCCTCGTTACCAGCGCGCTCGTCCTCGGCTGGTCAGTGCTCTGGGGCCGGTGGGGCTCGGCCGAGGGGGCCTGGGCTGTGCTGGGGGCGGGGGGTAAGGCCAGGCCCATGGCAGGGGCTTGGAAGGGTCCCTTCCAACCCAAACCCTCCTCGGCTTCTAAACGAGCAATAAAAATAATTTTTAAAAGAAATTATATGTATTTCTGTTAAGCTCGTTCCTCTTTTAGTAATACCGAAGTGTTTTCTTACGTTTTTCGTAATATCATTCATAATATTGGCAGACAATGCGTTTTTATGTACTGAGCTATGTGTTTGTGTCGATGGAAGGGAACGGAGATGGGGAAGGGTCTGGAGCACCAGGAGCAACTGAGGGATCTGGGAAAGGGGCTCAGCCTGGGGAAGAGGAGGCTTAGGGGGGACCTTGTGCTCTGCACAACTCCCTGGGTGCAGCCACGGTCTTTTCCAACTTAAATGTTTCTGTGAATCTGTGAGCTGGTGTCCTGAAGTGTCTGGAGGGGTGGTGAGTGAAAGAGCTTCTGCTTGTGTTTGAGAGGAAGCAGCAAAGATAGCCACTGTTGCCTTTTCCAGAAACAGCTCCTGGAATGTTTATACGTCTCAGGAGTGTCTGTCAGTGTAAATTAAATACTGGTGCTTGCCAAGTGCAGAGCATTGATTGGCGATCAAAATCTTTCATGTAGGAGTTGGGGCTACACCATACTCGTGGTTTCTGATGGAAATAAAACTCGAGTTGTTGAACTTCCTCTCATGGATTTCACCTTAATATCTGCAAAGTGCTGTGCTTTGTGTTTTCCAGCCTGTGAATTGCAAGTGTTTGAGCTGTAGCTGTTTCTTCTCAGCAGCATCTAAATTCCCTTCTTGGCTTCTCCTTTCATGCAAAGGCTTTTGCTTGTTTCTGGTGCTTTGTTGGCTGCCGCTGGCTCACACACGGTTCCTGTGTTGCTGTTGATCTTTCAGAGGTGCTTTGTGAGGAGTTTATGTTCTTGTCTTGCAGTTCCTCCTCTGGACACCCCCTTGCAGTGACACCCCCTGGTGCTGGGTGTCAGTGGAGGCAACTGGGTTTTTTTGTGACTGGATGGAGCTCCACCTCATTATTTACTTCGAAGCAGAAGTAGTTGAATTCCCTTTTATAAGTTTCTGTGTCCCACTGCACTGATTGTATTAAATTACTATCCACACCTCTGTGCTTCAACTTTAAAAAACAGTTCTTAAAAAAAAAAAATCTTTCAAAGTCGATGGTACTGGTGATAAAGTTATTTTTAAAAAAAGGATGATACCGAGCCATGATTTAGCTAAATCTTCATCATGTCTATCTCTAACCACCGATCCTTTTGCCAATTTAATCATTATTTATCTACTTGTAATAAATGCTGGCAATCCCCTGCTCAAAAAGGCCTGAAATAGATGTCTGCTGCAAGATCCTTACATGTATGCACCTGTCCACTGGTGTCTTTTGGGTACAGGGTGTGCAGAGGACTGTCCAGAGGCATTTCTTTTTCAGGATCAGAGATTCCAGTTGCACCTGCACTAGGTGTTATTGCAGTTTATGGAAAGAGATGCATTTTTTTTCCTCCAAACTGGAGTGTTAAGGGCCTGTTAATCAAGGAGGAGCCATAGCCAGAAGCTCAGCACATAGAAGCAGGTGATTGTGTGGGCAGCTGCTCAGAGATATTTGCTGCTCCCTTGGAATTCTCCTGTACCGTGGTCATGAGCGGGAGCCTCCAAGTGATTTCCATGTGCCTGCAGCTGCAGTTACAGCTCAAGTGCTCCTGAACTTGCTCAGGAAAACAACTCAAATCCTTCATTTGCCACACAGAGCATTGTAAATGCAAATAGTGTCACAGGAGCACAGAACACCTGATCTATTGCTGCAGTGGCATTTGGGCTGCCCCATAATTTTCAGCTTTATTTGTTTAATGATGTGTTTGTGGTGGTGTCAGCTTGGAAAACACCAACTGCTCAGGAATGCTCGTATTCTCATTTGTCAAGCCTTGCAGTTATGGGGAGGAATGTCTCTTCCTATGCACAGCCCTGGATACCTGTGGCTCTGCTCACAGTCCAAGTAGGTTAATGCACAGGCAGCTTCCAGAGCCAGCCCCACAGGTGCCCTGGGCACAGGGGTGAAGTGGAATTTAGATCACCTGATTACCTGGGCATTGTATTTTTAGCTGGAGGGGAATGCTCCTGCTAGGAAGAGCTGAAGGCTCAGCACCTGTTGGAAGTCTGGCTCTGCAGAAACATTAATTCATTAACTAAACCCTTGGAAATTCCTGCCTTTTCTAAGCTAGCACTGCTATAAAGAAATTAATGTTCTCCTCTGCCAGCTAATGATCTGAACTGTTAGATCACAAAATAAGAACTGTATCTTTATTTATCCTTCCTACACTGAATACTACCATAAAATTTACAGAAAACCACACCTTACTGTGGAACAGAAAGGCCTCTGTGCCTTCAGCTGCTGCTAAAACTGTACCAGAGGCTCTTTTATCTTGCTGCTTTTCAGGAGGATTATCCTGTTGCTTTCAACCAGCAAAGAAAGTTTCCAAGGAAAGAGTTTTTCCTTCACAATCAGGCAGATTTGGTATAAAACAGGAGGCACCTTTATGCACAGCAGCAGAGATCAGCTCTGTTGAGGTTTGGATATTGAAGAAGGGAAACAGCTGCTGCATCTGGTTTCTTTGTGAGTTGTTTAACTGGAATATTCCCCTACAGACCCAGGAAAGTCACTGTGGGTGTTTTCAATTGTAGCCGAGATATTTGACCCTCTGTGCACAAATCAAGGATGGCCAAGAGCCTTCGATGATGCCACTGAACAAAAGCAAATGTTTCCATGAAAGAAATGGCTTTAAACGGACAGAGAGCAGGTTGAGGTGGGGTATTAGGAAGAAATTCTTGGCTGTGACAGAGCTGAGGCCATGGCACAGATTGCCCACAGAAGCTGTGGCTGCCCCATTCCTCGAAGAGGTCCGGGCCACGTTGGATGTGGCTTGGAGCAGCCTGTCCCTGCTCTCGGGAGGAGGCTGGAATGGTACTCAGTTCTGCAGGACTCGGGAGGAAATTCTGGCCCAACCCTTCACCACTAGAGGGCACTGACCGCTCTCGTTAATTTTATTCTCTTACTGGAAACCTTGTTTAAAGATTCCCTGTATCACTGAGAAGACTCCTGCCTTCTGACAAAAAGCTGAAGTAGGATTGGCAGGTTATGTTATCCATGCATCCTGGCAGATATTGTGGAAAGCCAAGCTACCTCTGTTTGTTGTGCCGCTTGCTATTTAGAGCTGACAAAAGAAATCAAATGTGTCAACACTAACACTGAACCCACTTGTTCTTGTTTCATGTCTCCTAGGTTTGGTTTGGGTGTTCCTGTTATTCTGAGGAACTCGGAAGAGGCAGAATCCAGCACAAGGGTATTGAAAAAGCGGATGAGACAAGTGAAGAATCCTTTTGGGTTGGAGATCCCTAATCCTGCTGCAGCTTCAGTATCAAGTCGGTGGATTTCTCATGTGATTTTTGTCAATTTGGGTTCCTGAACTTGGTGCTTTCCATTTTCTGCCTAGAATCATAGGATGGTTTGGGTTGGAGGGGACCTTAAAGATCATCATTCTTGCTTTCATCCTTTTCCTTTATCATCCTTTTCCTTTATCATAATTCCTCAGAAATACACTTGTATTCCAACAGAAATAAGCTTTTACACAGTTTATAAATGTGGTGTTTTTAAAAATGAAATGTTTGGATATGTAGGTACAGTTTAATTCTCATTAATGGAACACTTCCTGCTATTACAGATCTATAAGTAACTAAAACATTTGCAAATTACCAACCACTGTGGGCGTTCCTATAAATTTCATGGAATTGTAGAATTGTACAGAATTCATTATGGAGTATGTGCCACCCACTTAAATCTAAGCCCAGATTTTCAGCAGTGTTTGGAAATGCACTATTTTTAATAAACAGATAAATAAATCGTCGCCCTCTTTTTCTATCTGTGCTTCAATGGAAACTGAATTTAAATATCTGTTTGGATCAGAGTTCAAGCTGTCTCTTACATCCCTGAAATCACCCACACAGGAAGTGGAATTCATGGCTTTCTGCATCACTGGGGAGCAGTGAGCAAGACTGAGCATCTTCCACCCACACAGATGTGGGGCTTTCCAATGCATGAGGAAGGGCTGCAGCAGATTTCCCCCCTCCCTCAACATAACCCCCCCAGCACAACAAATCCAAGAATTCAGTCTTCAGGTAACTGAGATTTTTCAGGAGCTTTGAGCACTCCTGCTCCTGTTTGTGCAGGAAGTATTTAGAAGTTGACAGGTTTTTGGAAAAAGAATGGAAAGCATAGATCCCATTTTGCTTCTCCCTCTGCATGATCAAGAGCCGTATTCTTTGAGACCACAGAGAGTTTTGTAGATGAGTGATCCAATTAATACCATTATCTCACAAGGGAATGGACTTTGAGCTAAAGTTTGTGCTCTTGGATCTGCCAGTGAGTGTGTAAAGTGTTACTAGAAGTTAAAATTTACCCTTCTTAAAATGCACGTGGTATTTTTGTGAGCTTAATCAGCCATTTTATCTCCTCACACCCACTTCCTCACCCCACTGACTTCCATAAACACTAAACTGAATCTAAACTGATAGAAGATTTGTTTATAATGATAAATAATTTTTGTTCTTTTATAATGTTTATCATTTTGGGGGTGGCCTTATTGCAGCCTTTCAGTACCTGAAGGAAGCCTAAAAGAAAGATGAAGAGAGACTTTTACAAGGGATGGGATGACAGGACATGGGGTGATGGATTCACACTGCCAGAGGGCAGGGTTGGATGGGATATTGGGAAGGAATTCCTGGCTGTGAGGGTGGTGAGGCCCTGGCACAGGGTGCCCAGAGAAGCTGTGGCTGCCCCTGGATCCCTGGAAGTGTCCAAGGCCACGTTGGATGGGGCTTGGAGCAACCTGGGATAGTGGAAGGTGTCCTTGCCATGGCAGGGGGTGGAACTGGATGATTTTTAAGGTCCCTTCCAACCCAAACCATTCTACAATTTCATGGTTCTACGATAAAAATCTGTGACACTGAAGTTGTTTTCTGCTTGATGCTCTTTAAGCAGCTACACTTAGCAATTCCAGGATTCCTGCACACAGCAAATTAATGGAATCCTCCTCCTCTTTCTCCAAGGGGGTGTAACACTGACACCTGACTGTCTGGAGGACTGTGTCCTTACCTGCTACTGGGGTTGCAATGTCCAGAAACTCCACGAAGCACTGCAGAAACATGTCTACTGCTTCAGAATAAAGACTCCTCAGGCATTAGAGGATGCTCTCTACAATGAATACCTCTACAAACAACAGCACTTGTATCCTTTTTCTGAATTGTTTTGACAAAATATGTTAATTTTTTTGGCACGGGGAGTGTTGAGGCTGGTGAACACACCACGAGTTTTGGCACAACTCATTTATGAACAAACACGATGACAAATATTCTTCATGCAAACGTCACATTTGTCTGCAATTGAAGCCACTGATTGTTTTCCTTCACACAGACAAAGCATTAAAAAAAATGACAAGGCAGAGAAATATTGTCAGTTACCAGAAGATGCTCAAGTTGTGGATTTTGGCCCTGTGCCTAGAGCTCGCTATCCCTTGGTAGCATTGCTGACGTTAGCAGATGAAGAAGACAGAGAAATATATGATATTGTAAGTAATATCAGAGTATATTTCAGGGTCACTGTGTTTAAGGTCTGAATGTTTCAGGAGAGAGGCTTGAACAAAGCAGCTTCACTTCCCTGTTCCCTAGAACTTGGTCCTTCACTTTCTTATTTTCTAAAATAAAGCAGTTCAAAGCTTTAACTTCCAAACCTCAATCTTTGAAGAGGCAGTGGATAAACATTGCTTACTCTTTACTCATTCACTAAAAGCATTTAAAAAGATGCTTGTGATTTTCCCAAAGCTCCTGCCTCCAGGGTCTCTGTGGTCAGAGGAAGGAGGGTTGGGGCAGTTTAGCAACCTGTTTTTCTGATTTCTGGGATCACGCAGCGCTGTGGTGGAGCTCTCACGCTGATATGGACTCTTGGATTCTGTTGGCAAGGCAGGAGGGTTTTTTTGTAAGTGTCTGGCACAGATATGGAGCTGATTGCTGACTTGGCTGTTACAAACATAGAAATTACCTTTCTGCTCCAGGTCTGTGCCATGGTTATGTCTCACAGGAGCCAACTCCAGCGCACTTACAGGAAGGAGTGAAGGTCTGGCTTGAAGCTGATAGAGATACTCAGCTCCCCAAAAAAGGTCTCCTCCTAATCTCTTACTGTTAAAGCAGCTTCAACCTCACCACATTGCTGTTTAATATCCTTTATAGACTCTAAATTGATGATCTCTGAATGATTTGAGACACACTTTTATCTCCCATCTGTTCATTGGATTGATAATCTACTTGCACCAACTCCTTGAAGAGGAGCACAACTGAACTCGGAAGCAAATTGCCTAAATCCACTGAACACTTTTCCATGCATTCATCTGGAAATTGTAATCACACCAGCACCTAAGAAATCTGTCCCCTTTCCAGGTGATGCCTGTCCTTGGCTTCTTGTCACCTGACCATAGGACCGCCCTCCTCCCTTCTGTTTCCACTTGAGATGTTTTAATGTTTTAATACATTTTTATATGTTCAGATGTCAGACTAGTTTAACATAAGGAGACTGTAAATTTAATATTTGAATGTATGTCACATTAGCATGGGCATGAATTTGTAACACTTCTCTTTTGAGCCTTAACATAGAAGAAAGGGGTGGAAGGAGAATGGGGGAGGTATTTTTCCTTTGGTTTTGGAGGAAAGGAGCACATTTAGAATCTGTAAATCCAGTCAGGGGGTAACTCCATCTGAACTCATTGCCAGACAAATGTCAGAATTGCATCTGGTTTGTTGAAACAAACCTGTAAAATAGAAATGGAGTGTGGAAATGGATCTTTGCCAGTGTGATATTACCATTTTGAATTATTTAAGGAGTTTCTGTGGGTGTGTGTCCATCACTGTGGATGGTGTGCCAGTGCCTCTTTCCTGGGAGCAGGGTCTGATTTTCATCCTAACTGGTTTTGTGGCAAGATCATCCCTATTTGATTTTGTGCCATAATTTTCTTCTAGATCCAGAAAATTAGCATGACCATATATAAGGGTTACAGAAATTACTGGAAGACTGGCAGGGCTAAGGTGGAAGCTTAGCTCTCAGGCACTGTGATTTAGAAAAAAAAGACCCTTTTGCCAAGGAATAGTGAATTCAGTTCTTATAAATCCATATGTGTAGGTATATACACATTTGAACTCTATTTAATTAGCCATGTGTGGATTTTGAAGTGCAAGTCTAATTTGCCTTTAAATTTCTTTTTAAAGCAAAACAGCTTCTAAATTTCATTTCTCTTTTGACAGCTTCTGGGAACTACAATAATACTGAATTTCACTTTCTTTTTTCCCAGCTTTTCAGAGGCTGTTACGTAATTTGGGCAGGGTGGGGGTTGTTAGGCACAGCATACAAGCTTAGAGTGCTTGTATTTCCAGAGGAATTATCTAAAGTCAGCCTGTGGGGGTTCAGAATCCTTTCCAGTGAAATCTGTCTTTTGCCTGCTCAGATTACAAGCCAATCAGTGACACTTCTTAGTGATTTTTGGAGTCCAAAAACTGCAGTCTGTGTGTTTGTGAGGGAAGGGGGAGAAAGTGGAGAAGACTGCTCAGGTGTCTTTCCAGTTTCCATGAGGTGGGACCTGCCAGAGCAGGTCTCTGCTCTAAACTGGCCACAGAAGGGCTCCATGGGAAGCAGGGTGGGAAGCTGAAGGAGCACCAAGTGCTCTTTTGTGCCATATCCTGTTTATACCTTGTCCAGAGTATTTTTTTTTGATCAGTACTTGAAGTCAACACTGTTGAACTCCTGATTGTCTAAGGAATTAAGCAGGTCAGAAGCTGTACCAAAGCAAATCAGAGAATCACAGAATAGTTTGGGTTGGAAGGGACTTTAACGATCATCTTATTTCACCCCTGCCACAGGCAGGGACACCTCCCACTAGCCCAGGTTGCTCCAAGCCCTGTCCAGCCTGGCCTTGGACACTTCCAGGGATCCAGGGGCAGCCACAGCTTCTGTGGGCACCCTGTGCCAGGGCCTCCCCACCCCCATAGCCAAGAATTTCTTCCCAATCTCCCATCTAACCCTTCCCTCTGGCAGTGGGAAGCCATTCCCTGTGTCCAGTCACTCCATGCCTTGTCCCCAGTCCCTCTCCAGCTCTCCTGGAGCTCATTTAAGCCCTGGAAGGGGCTCTGAGCTCTCCCTGGAGCCTTCTTTTCTCCAGGTGAACATTCCCAGCTCTCTCAGCCTGAGTGATAAGTTACTAAACATAGGATTTTTTCTGTTTGCAGATTGCAATGGTGGCTGTAATTCACATTCCTGATGAAAGCTACAGACTTTCCTGCCGAATATTGTATCAGTATCTCCTCCTAGCTCAAGGTCAATACCATGATCTGAAGGTAAGCCTTGCACGGAGTCTGGTTTCATGTGTATGACAGTGTTAACTTTAGCTTGTGTAGGCTTTCAGGAGCCTAAATTAGTACAAGACTTCTATTGTCATGCAAAGAATTGGATGGTAGTTAAAATTATTTTATCAGTTAAGTAGTTCCACAGGAACTTACAGTACAGAAATATTTTCCATGAAAATATTCAAGATTTCCTGGAAAAATTACTTGCTTCTAGTCTAGGAGTTCTGGTGTCCACCTAGTAAAGCAGTAGGAAGAAATTGACTGTTGAATGCTTCTTCTTTCCAGAATATTTATTTCCTTTCTAGTCACTCAAACCAGCTCTTTCTTCAAAATTCCTTTTCAGTCAGGAAAGCCTCAGAAGAAACTTACATTTTTTTAAATTCCTTTTTTCTGCACTATTGTTAGGAATCGTGCCCAGAAGAATTTGTGCTTCACGTAAAATAAGATAAAAAAAGGAGTAGGGGATTGGAATATGAGCAAGAGCAGAATGGGTTGAGCAAAGCAGATTTGACAGAGTGATGGATGTAATTCTGGTAGGAAGGGATAGAAGATCCCTCTGGGCACAGAGGCTGATGGACCAGAAACAAGCCTGAGCTGCTCAAAACCTGAGTACTTCTGTTAAAGTTCATACATGATGTTGATTTGATGCAGTCCAAGATCTGATGACTTATCTTTAATAATTTCCCACTGTTTTAAGTAATTTCATGTTTCTGAAATGCCTTTAGCTGGAGGCCAGGCAGCTGCCAGGACCCACACAGAGTCTGGCACTGTTTGACCCAGTGGACACCAGTGAATGGACCCAGTGGAACTTCCATTGCCCTTGTGTGTGTGCAGAGATCGGGGGGAGTTTGTTCACTTCCAAATATTTGTGTTTATGTGTATTTTAGCAACTCTTCATGTCTGCAAATAGTCCTGCACCCTCCTCCAGCGATACCTTCCCTGGTGAGAGCAGCACTGACACAGGGTTGCTGGAAAAGGCCGGGCTGGCTGGAGATGAACCGGAATTGCAGGAAGAAAACACCAAAGACTGTGTTGTTTGCCAGAACGGCCCCGTGAACTGGGTCCTCCTGCCCTGCAGACACACGTGCCTGTGCGATGGCTGCATCAAGTATTTCCAGCAGTGCCCAATGTGCAGGCAGTTCGTGCAGGAGTCTTTTCCACTTTGCAGCAAAAAGGAGCAAGATGAGGATGAATCGACCCATGTCTTGCAACATGTTCTTCCTGGAAGAGTTTTTTAACAGGAGTTAAAAATAAAAGACCTGGGTTGTGTGCGCTAAGATTAAATGTGGAAGTCAGACTATTTATGGGAGGATATGTAGCATTAACTTGTAGGATTTTGCTTTTTATTGTTGGGTGATTTTCAGCTTCCTTATTTTTCCTCGCTCCATATGCTCGCAGGAGCGCCGCTTCCCCGTGCAATGTGGACAGAAGTGCGTAGGATATCTCTGAAGGATGTGATTTTATTTATAACTCCTTCCTAGTTTTTCTTGGAGCACTATTGGAGGCTATTTTGACTACTAAATTTAGGCTGTCTACTAAAAAAAGAATAAAACTTGCAAGTGCAGTTGCACGAGGCTCATTCTATATTTATTGTGTTTAAAATACTAGAGCTGTATATGTTTTAACTCAGTATAATTTAGGAACTCAGCACTTTACAGAATGTACCATATGAAGGAAAGTAAATATTCTTCATTGTTAACCCCCTGTGTGTTTATTTTGTAGCTGAAGGTTGGACTGCAGCAGGAGCTGGGGGTTGAAGGTGTGGCTCAGGACACTGTTTCTGGCTGGTTTGAAAGATTCGTGTGTTGAGGGACTTCAGCCAAAGCCCTCTGGAAAGATTTTTGTTGATTATTCTTGAACTACATGTTGCTGACACTTTCAAGCCCGAGCTCCTGCAATGACATCTTGAGACAGATTTTCAGTCTTGTTGGCAGTGCCTGTAAGAACTTGTTCTCCATGCAAATGTTGGTTAATCACTCCCCAGAGTGGTGGCAGTTTTGTGGTGCTTTGAGGGATTTCCAACTCTTTTCGCTTGCGTGGTCAACTTGGATGACCAGTAACAAGTTAACCAGTTACTTTTATCAATAATCCCAGGAAATGTACTTGCTCTAACAAAGGAAGAAGCTAAAGAATAGCAGAAATTATTTCCTTTCACTCCAGTGGTGTGTTGTCAAAAGCAATAAAAACGGCTGTTGAGAAGAGAAAATGGTTCGTTTCTTTAAAGAGAGATAAATTCTCCTAAAGACAAACGGGCTGAGTCTCACATCTGCTCCTATAAGGGAGAGCGATCCTTAGAACCTGTAGAAATGGGGAGTAGCTGCTTTCTGCCCTCCTTCTTGTTCCCTTGCAGCTTTTCCTCACATCCAATTCCAGGACAGCTGCTCAGGCTCAGGCAGGGAAAGCCGTGCTTCACGGTCCTCAGCTCCACTCTCCTGCAGCTCCAGGGTACACACAAGATGCTGCACACCTCCAAACCTGGGAAGGAAGCAAAGGTATTCCATCTTTACCTCCATCCTTCTTTTTTTGATTGTTTGCTGTGACCCTGGTTCCAAACTCTTGGCAGTTACCTCTGAGGAAAATATTTAGGTGGTACTGTTGGGAAGAGTAATGGTTAGTTGTAAGGACAGGTGGAAGTGGGGAATTGATGCCTGTAGCCACAGATTTCCAGCCAGTGATCAGCAGGCTGGTTGTAAGATAATTTATCTGCTCTGCCTAAAGTGCCCACCCTGGCCAGGGACAACTTGGGAATAAACTGCTGGACAAACCAGGCTGTTGTTTGCACTGTGTATCAACCAGGAATGACACCCCGAGGCGTCTGTGGGGATGGAGCAGTGCCTGATCCACGGCAGCAGCTGCTTCCACACCAACAGCTCACAAAGCATGTGGGACAGTGGCTGGGCAGCTTGTTATTTCAGAGGAGCAGGTTAATGGTTAATGCTGTGCTGGTTCCAGCCTGGAGCTGGGCACTGATGATTAGCAGGGACTTGTTTGCCCACGGAGATGATGAAGGAGGTGTTGTTTACTGCTTGACCACAGTGGTCACTGATATTTAATCAATTAATTAAAATCTCCCATCCAATATTGTAATCCAAACCTGTGGGTTTATTTAATCTCACAGTGAAATGGTATTCAAGTAGCCCCTCAGAGAGTTGCCTGGTCTGTCTCATCCTTCAATCGATGCCAATATTAAATAATAATGGCAAGCAGGATGTAGCTGTGCTGAACTGCCAGGCCATGTATTTACCATTAAGTCTGTCCCAGCTTTTCATTTGTTACTTGTTCTTTTAATAGCATTTTCCAGAGATGCTTAGTTGCTTTCTCTGCTCTAACAAGCTTCCTTGCTGGCCCAAATGAAAGACCTGATGGAGAGTAGCTGGTTCATTACATTTGCCCTTCTTCTAAGAAGCCATCCCAAAATACAGATCAGGAGAGAAGGAAAAGGAGCAGCTCTAAAGCTGCTCAGTGTGTCCCATGGTTGTCTTAAAGCAGGGATTCAAGGCTCTTAGAGAGAGATAAAACCTTCCTGTGACCCACAAAAACGCAGTGTATTGGCAGAGGCTGTTCTGCTGTCACCCTGTTGTAATAGAGGTGATATAACATTCCTTTTCTGCTCCTTATAGATGATGTTTAGGATTTGGTGACATCAAGGAACATGGGAATACTTCTGGCAACAAGACTTAGTTCTTTTAAGCAGCATTGAAGTGTTTCAGATTTGTAATATTTTTTGCAAGAGAGGTTGGTTTGATTTGATTCATCAACTCTAATCAGAGCTGAGGCTTCCAAATGGGTTGATCAGACTAAGTGGTGCTATTTAGGGATATCCCAAGGTGTCTTTCCAAGTGCTGATGGACTGTGACACGGACATCTTCCTTCTGTAGGGAAGGTTGCTGTGTTAGGATCTTCCTTCCTCCTTATCTGCTTCCTCCCAAGTAGAGGGGAAAATGGTTGTAGGGAAAATCCAGGTCAGCTCAGGTGGCTGCTGTACAACTCCCTGACAGGTGGGTGCAGCCAGGTGAGCGTTGGTCTCTTCTCCCAAGAAACAAGGAATAGTACAAGAGGAAGCGGCATCAAGTTGCACCAGGGGAGGTTTAGATTGGACATCAGGGAAAATTTCTTCACTGAAGGTGTGGTGAGGCTGTCCACAGGCTGCCCAGGTACGTGTTTTGTTCAGCTTTAAGATGAAATTCTGTGTGAATCTGATTTCAATGCCTCATTTACATGCTAACATCAAACTTCGGGTATGGTAAAAGCAGACAGGAATCAGGGGCTGAGTTTCTCCCGCTGATTTGCACGTTTGCTGGGGCTCCCTGTGCCCTGAGGAAGCTCTGCCAGGTCTGCAGGTGACGTCTGCCAGGTGAGGGAGGTGTGGGGCTGACGTCTGTAACTGGAAGTCTCTGCAGCAGCTGGCCACCAGTCACCACTTGCTCAGCTGTCCTCGCATCCAGAGTAAACAAGGACTGGCCTCTGTCACTGCAGCAGACGTGCAGCCCCTGCAAAGGCTGTCCCTGGTGTCCTGTGTGTGTGTAGCTGATGTAATTAATGCCAGGGATAGCTGAATTTCATCTGCAACAGCAGAAGTCCTCTGAACTGAGCTGTTAGAATAGCTTGGTGTTGCCTTGCTGGAATATGCTGGGCAGGAAAAAAAGAGAAAACCAGGATTAGGGGTTTATTTCTGGATAACTTTGGTATTAGTACCATTTATGATGGCACATGATGATGCAGGTGCAAACCTGAGCACAGCTATGAGGCCACAAATGAGCACTGGAGAGTCCCATGCTTTGCAGGATCTGCCAAAACAGCCCCCAAAACCACAGAGAGGGCCAGAAAGTGACTGCTGAATGCTTCAGAGTCACTTGGGCAGCTTTGCTAATTGTTTGCTTTTACTCCCTCGTGTCCATGAGCAATATGGGTAGAGAGACAAGAGCTTGTAGTGCAGTGTGGATATACTTGTAAAAAGGGACTGCTACTGGTTGGCTTCCATAAATTTGCAGGAATGTGCAACACCTCCATAAAAGCACCTTTGTATGGATGCTGCTGCAGCTGAGCTAGAAGAACTCCTGCCTTAATTACCCCATCTCATAATGGGAATGATTTAAAAAATTAGAAATACTGTATGTAGACACAGTCTTAAGACTAAATGAATCCATCAGCAGAGTCTGATGTCCAAAGTGAGGGGTCTTTGTGTTTCTCCCACAGAATTTTGGAAATCAATGACATTATAAATTCATGCTGAGGTTACTGAGCCTTCATCAGGCTTGGGAAACCCAGAAAACTCCTTTTGTTCCTTCTCCCTGCACATGCAGTCCTCAGGCATAGAAAGGACAATACTGGGATGTTTGTCACAGTTGTGACATGAGGATTTGCATTTCTGTCACACTTCTGGAGGTGTTCAAGGCCAGGCTGGATGGAACTTTGAGCAGCCTGGTCTAGTGGAAGGTGTCCCTGCCCAGGGCAGGAGGTCAGCGTGAGTTGATCTTTAAGGTCCCTCCCATCCCAAACCATTCTGGGATTCTCTGATTTCCATTCTTTAGAAAACACCTGTGCTACCTGTGCAGTTCCTGGATCCTCCTGAGATTTGAGTGAATCCCAGAACTGCTTCTGTGGGACCTGCAATAATTATCAGGGCAATTAGTTGCTACCTGTGTTTTCTATCCTCAGTCTGCAGCGACCTTTTATCAGCAGAAGACTTGCACTTAAAAAGCTTTTCTAGGTTTTAAATGCCTCCTCCAGCTTTTTGTCTTCATCAGCTGACGGGTTCTAGCAGTTCCTAATAATTTTTCCTCTCCTATTGCATAGCCACTTCACATCTAATATTTCCTGGCAGATTTCTCAGCAGTAGCTGCAGTCAGGGGACTGGTGAGAGGTCTAATGCATCACTTCTCTCTCTCCTCGTGCTATTTATTCCAGTGTCTATCAGCTCCTCGTGAGCAATACTTTAACAAACAGGCTGGAGGGGAGGATTGCTAACTTCTGAATTATTTTGATAGTTATCCTCTTCTTTCTTCCCTGTAATTCTGCAGATGCCGTTGAGTTTGGAGACAGAACAGAGCTCTACTGGGGGTTATCATGCATCAGTCTCCTGCCAGCAGAACTGTGAGATACAGATGTTGTGCCTTCCCTGGTCACGTGCAGAACAGACATTGTGTTTGGTTTTTCACTCCAGTTCCTGAGGGTCCTCAATTTCAAGGATTTTCCCTGTAGGGAAAGACCATGAACTGCAAGCTCAAAAAGCACCAGCTTGGAGGGAGCCTGGGGTGGGATATTGCTGGCAGCAAGGTTGAGGATGATGACAGCAAGCAATGAGCCCCAAGGGAGTCAAACATGGCGTTGTCTCTGCTTGCCAGGGTGAGCAGAGCCCTGTGGGGCAGCACATTCCATTGATTAAAGTAAGACCAGGGCAGCGATTTATGGCACAGCACAGCTTGAAAAGCAATGATTTTCATTCACCAGATGCTGCCATACACGAGACAAGGTTGGTGACCCAGCTGCTGCCTTTCCTTTGAAAGCCAGTCTCCTCCCAGGTGGTCAGTACCAAACCCTGGCTGGAGTGGCTGCAACATCATCCAAACCATCATCTGCTGGTTCAGCTGGAGTGACACAAGAACTTAGCTTTATATTTTGCCATAGGACCAAAAAAAGGGTGTTTGCAAAGAGCTGGTGGATTCCCATTAAAGAATGACTACAACTTTCCCAGTCTTTCAAAGTGTCTTCCCAGGGACACAAAAATGCATGAATGAGTGTGCCAGCTCCAGTTTTCCCTTTCAGCACTCACTTCTTAATGAAAAGGTCTCCATCAAATTTCACAGCATTCAATGCTCTGTCATTAGGAGGGCTTGGGCAAGATGCAGAACAGCCCTTGGAGGTCTCAGTGGACCATCTCCATTTACATCTATTGCAGCTGTGCCCACACATGCCTGTTAGTCCATGCAGCCCTAGATGTCCCTTCCCTGGGTTTTGCTGAAGTTGTTTGGAGCCAGGAGCAGGAAGATCAATGAGGGCTGTTTTCTTCCACGTTTATCTTCCACATTTGGATCCCCTTCCATTTCAGCAAGTGGGAGCATTGAGGTTTTCCTCCACCCCAGCATCCTGGCTACATCTAAACCCTCACCCAGCCTAGCAACTCCTCCTCTCTCCTTTAAGGATATTCTTAAATTACCCTAATTTTGCCAGCTGCTCCATTATTAATAACTAACTAGGAAAACTGCCACAGTGTCAGTGGAGCTGACATGCGTCTTGAGCTGGAACCAGGCTTCCAAGGAGAAGCACTTGAGAGGGGTGGTTAGGGAAGCAATTTCCTCGATGGTTCGTGCTAATGCACATACCCAAGCCTTCCTTGGAGCTGCTGGAGCCGGGGAGTCGAGCAGCTCCGTTGCATGGTGCCTCCTTGGGGATCAGTGTCTTGTTTCATCAGGGCCATCTGCTTGCAGCACAGCCTCAGTCAGCTCCAAGTCCTACAACAAGCTGCTCTGAGTGCCGGCTGGGAACGGTTGGAAAAATCGGAGTGTTGTAGGTAAACATGAGGCTGGCTGTGGAATACGGCCATGCAGGGAGTTGTCTGGCTGGCAAGCATTTATGGGGTGTTGATGTGCATGAAGAGGGGCCCAGAGCTACTCGGGGGTGCAGACCCATGCCAGGTGTGAGTAGAGCTGTTCTCTGTGCCCATGCCAATGGCTGGAAAGGATGGAATGGGACGTGTTTCGTGTACCCCACAATCCAGCACCGACAACCAGGCTGCCCTGAAGGCCAACGCACAGAAAGATCTCAGTCCTGCAAAGGCACATTCTGCAAATGCTCACTTGCTGTTGATGGGACGATGAGGTTTTGCAATATTTATATTCAAGGGGTTGTTTGAAACTGGCAGAGCCCAGTGAAACTCACTGGAAATCCTTCACATCCACTTTTGCATCCCCTTCTTCCTGGGCTCCTCTTCATCACCGATTCTGTTGGCATCTCCAGGCGTGAGAGCAGCCTGTGATCCATTTGCCAGGGGTGGTTTTTTGAGGACCATTAGTTAAGCTGATTTATTTTGTTGGCTCTGTGTCCCTGGGGTCCCTGTGAGCCAACTCATCAAGCGTGCAGGGCAGAGCTGACACTGCTGGAGAGGCAATGTCTGGGCTCTCCCAGCATTTCAGAGAGGACATGGGATCTTCTCACAGCAACCCCTTGACAATGGCTAACTGTCATAATGGCTAATACAATGTCAGCAGCCCTTCCATGCTGACCAGTATTTCCCAGTGCTCCTTTCCCCAGGTGTTTGCACCCCAGTGCTGCCACTTCTTCTCTTTCCCTTTCAGATCTGCGGTTGCAGCTCAAGCCAGAGGGTTAAATGTGCTTTTCCTACCAGCCCTCATCCCCCATCACCCAGTGATCGCTGCGTCCAGCATCAGAGGAGTCAGCCCCTGCTGCTTTCACCAGGATTTGGGCTGTGCAACACTTAATTTTCTACTAACAGGGCTTAAGAAACAGTGGTTGTACATCCACACTGAGAGCTGATACATGTGGAGGGTCATGTTAAGGCTGGAAGATGGTCTTTAAGGTCCCTTCCAACCCAAACCCTTCAGGGATTCTGCGATTTTTTTTTTTTATGTCTACCTCATCCAGTTTGGAAATACAGACCCACATAGGTTTTATTGTTTACTTAAGAAAAAAAAAAACCCTTATATTTCTTTTTAGTGTGCATTTGCTTTTGGAAGGGCGTTTTTTTGTCTGAATTTTACAGCTCCACTTCAGAACCCAAGGTAACGGAAATGCTGCCATCCCAGTGGCCAATTCCCACACTGTGTTTAGGAACAAATGAAAGAGATGTTGTGTTTAATTATCTCAGCCTGCCTACCACGGTATTTTCACTAATATTTGGGTTTAATGAGCTAGGAAATCTGGGCCATTGTGTGCTGGTGGATACACTCATCCTTTCTTCAGCTAAATATGTTATCAGATAGCTTCCACGGAGATGAGCAACTGCTTCCTTTGAACTCGGGAATCTTCAGGATTCACTAATTTGCTTAGACCACCTGCTTGGCTAATATTACCACTGGCCTCTTTTTTTCCCTCTGAAATGGTAAACAGAAATCTAAATGTTGCTGTACTGACTCTGGAGAAGAGGACGCTGAGGGGAGACCGCACAGAGGGTGCAGCTTCCTCATGAGGGGCATTGGATGGGCAGCTCTGATCTCTGCTCTTAGTGACAGCACCCAAGGGAACGGCTGGAGCTGTGCCAGGGGAGGTTTAGGTTTGACATCAGGAAAAGGTTCTTCCCCCACAGGATGCTAGGCACTGAACAGGCTCCCCAGGGAATGGGCACAGCCTCAAGGCTGCCAGAGCTCCAGGAGCATTTGGACAATGTTCCCAGGGATGCACAGGGTGGGATTGTTGGGGTGTCTGTGCAGGGACAGGAACTGAACTCGATGATCCCTGTGGGTTCCTTTCAGCTCAGGAAGGGACCTTTCTATGACCCACCCCAAGCCAACACCTGATCTGCCCCAGCCCACAGCACAGACAATGCACAGCCCCTGTAACAGCCTCTGTTTCTCACGCAGGGACTTGCAGCCCTCCAGAAATGCTCCAGCTGGATCTGCAAAGATCCCAAGGTCCCACAGGAATTACCATATAAAATAGAATTATCCTGCTTCTCCATGCACTCTGCCTTGTGTTTTGCATGGGGTGTCTTTGCTCCCAGGACACGTGGGCTGCACTTTGGATTCCCCATCGGCAGGGAAGAGAGTTGGCCACAGGGGTGTTAGTGAGTCCCCTCACTGCAGTCAGGGAAGGAGATTTGCTCCCAGCCGGCTTGAGGATCCTTCCATCACAATGACCTGCACCCGCCCTGCAGAGCACGGAATGCAGCAAGGAATTTCTTCCACGGGTCACAGATCTATTTTTTAATTACCATAGAAACCTCCAAACATCAGGCGTGTGCTGTTACGTCAGGGTCTCACTCCTCCACAGCTGCCTCCTTGGGACACTCTGGGGAACAGGAACTGTGGGGTCCTAAATGGCAGGTGATTATTTTTGGATTAATTAGTAAGCACGGTCTTGGTGTCTTCTGGAGCACAGGATAGAAACTGTGGCTTTGGTCCTTTTACTCTTTTCATCCACGACTTGCTGGTGTGGGGGGACACCATTTCCCACCGCCCTACCCAGCCTCACAGGGGGATGGATTTGCTGCTTCAGCCCTAAATATATATCCTTCCCATCACTGCCGTTCCCACTTTAGACATGCAAAATGCAAAACCTGGGAGGCGTTCTTGGCATAGCCAGCTTGGCAACCCTTAAATTAGCGGGGTGTGAGCGCATGGCGTTCCCACCCGGAGCTCCTCGTGCTGCCGGAGCCTCGCTCCGCGTTCCCGCGCGAGACGCGCACCCGGCGCGGCAGATGGTGCATCCTCACGGCTCCACGGGCCATCCCAAAGCACACCCCGGCAGCAGGAGGGCTGTCAGCACTTAGGTGAGGGGAACGGGGCTCCTTGGTAGAGCATTTATTGGGATGGAGCTGGAGGACGAGGCAGATGGCCGGGGTTTGTTGGCAGGGAGCTCCTGTTTGTTTAATTAGTCACCAGACAGACTGAGAGCTAAAGGCAAACTCCAAGTGTGGTGAGATGGACCATTTGCCCTTGATGTCTACCTGGTGATCGTCATCTCATCATCCTGCTGTGGGATTGATGCTCCAGCACACAGGACCAGGTGTTCCAGGTGATTTCAGGTGGCCTTTGTTTCTCCCCCTACTACTTTTTCCCCAAAAGGGGCAGATTCAGACACGTGTGTTGCTTCAAAAAGCAACCAAAGGATGCACAAACACAGAGTTTTCCTTTCTCCAGCCCCCACCAGAGCACACAGCCACTTTTTGCTTTTTCTAAAGCAGCTCCAAGAGAGCTGCAGAGGGACTTTGGACAAGGGCCTGGAGTGACAGGACAAGGGGGAATGGCTTCCCACTGCAGAGGGTTAGATGGGATATTGGGAAGAAATTGTTGGCTGTGAGGGAGGTGAGGCCCTGGCACAGGGTGCCCAGAGCAGCTGTGGCTGCCCCTGGATCCCTGAAGTGTCCAAGGCCAGGTTGGATGGGACTTGGAGCAACCTGGGACAGTGGGAGGTGTCCCTGTCCAAGGCAGGGGATGGAATGAGACGAGCTTTAAGATCTGTGATTCTGTGACTCAGTGGTGGAGGGGTTCAGCCCCCCTTTGCCATGATCCCATCATGTCTCCCTCCCAGACCATCTCCTGACACCTGGACATGTCTCCCAACTCTGAGCTTCCCTGTCCTCAAAGTAATGAGGACTGGGAGATGCGGCAATGGTGGAATTATGGAATCGTAGAATTGTTAGGGTTCGAAAAGCCCTCTAAGATCATTGATTCCAACCATTCCCCCAGCACTACCAAGCCCAACACTAACCCATGTCCCCAAATGCCACATCCACACAGCTTTTAAATCCCTCCAGGAACAGGGACTTCACCACTGCCCTGAGCAGTGGTACCAGCGTCACTTGTTCCTGAGCATGGATCAGATATTTTGGGGAAGGGATTCCTAAAGGGGCTCTGAGAGAGCTGGAGAGACACTTTGGACAATGACCTGGAGTGACAAGACAAGAGGAAATGGCTTAAAATTGACAGATATTCCCGCAAATAAAAAGTCCACAGATAAAAGCACTTTACACCTTTATTTTTACTTTATAAAATGTTTATGTTCAGTGTTTATACTTTCTTGCAAACACTTGTGCTTAGGGTTTTTTCTCCCCCATTTCCCTTGTTGTGTATACCTGTATCACTCACCCCTTGCAATGGGATAGAAATAAATTTTAAAAAATATATAAAAGAAAGGAAAAAAGAAGGGGAATAAATGAGAAATGATAAAGGAAAATAAAATCTGTACAGGAAATTATAACCCAAACACAAATCCTGCCCCTCTCTGGGGAAATGAATAACCCCAAACTCAAATCCTGTCCTTCTCTGCACACTTGGTGCTTGACAGGGTTAAACCCATGTATATTTAACACGTATATCTAACACGCAAAACTCCGCAAAAAAAAAAAAACCAAAACAAAAAACACCCAAAGTTTTAAAAATTACCATTTGGGGACGATGCCCCATTTACCAGAACCCAAAGCGGCGTTTCTTCCCCCCCCAAAATATCGCCCCCTGCCATTACCCCGCAGCCCACTAGAGGGTGGTTTCCTCCAGCGGGAGATGCGCAGGCGGCTGCGGCGCGGGGAGGGGACCCGGAGCGCGTTTTCCAGCGCTGCCGGTGCAGGAGGAGCGCCCAAAATTCCCGCGGGAAGGGCGGGGGGGGCAGAGGGGACACACGGGGGACGCGCGTCCCCCTCGGGCTCCCCCCTCCGGCGCGCGGCTCGGCCCCGCCCACCCTCCGATGACGTCACTCGTATGCAAATGAGCGACATGGGGGAGCGGGGGCCCGGCGCGCGGCCGGGCTCAGTCTCGCGCCGCGGAGCGCGCGCGCGCCCCCCCCCCCCTCCCCTTTCCCTTTTCCCTTTTCCCGCCTCCTTCCCTCGTTTCCCCCCCCTTCATCCCATGGACATGGCACGGCCACCTTAAAACGCCGCGCCGCCCCCCTCCTCCCCCGATCGCCGGGGCCGGTATGAGTCAGGTGAGTGTGTTGTTATACGGTGTGTGTGCGCGGGGGAGAACTTTTGGGGGGGGGAACTGTGCTGCAGTCGGGGGGGGGGGTGTGCTGGGTGCTTTCCCCCCCCAAACGGCGGTGCTGGATGTGGGGGGATCGCGGTGACGGTGTGGGAATGCGCGTTGGATGAGGAGTGGGAGGAAGGCAGCGGGCTGAGTGCGAGCCTTCCTCTCCATCCTCCTCCTCGTCCTCCTGCAGCCCCCCTGACGCCCCCTCCTCTCTCTGTTCCAGGTGTGAAGCCCCCGCCGGGAGGAGGTCGTTCCCCTCGCTGGCTGCAGCCCTGACGCTGGGATTTTCCTTTTTTTGGCTTTTTTTTTTTTTTTTTTTTCGGCCCCACCACCTCCCTCCTTCCCTCCCTCGCTCCCTCCCTCCAGGAATCCAGCGCTGCACCGAAGCCAGAAGAGAGGGAGCAAAAACCCAGCCCAGGCCGAGAGCTGCGTCCAGAAACCAAACCCGCCCTTCGCGTCGCAAAGGAGATTTTTTTTTTTTTTTAATCATTATTATTTTTATTATTATTATTTTTATTTTTATTTTTAACACCCCTGACCCGGGCACGGTGGCGGCAGCGGCGCCGGGGCAGGGAGGCTGTCCCGGTTATTTATTCTCTCCCCGCAGAGCTGTCCCTCCGGCTCACCATGATGTTCCGAGACCAGGTTGGCGTGTTGGCCGGGTGGTTCAAGGGCTGGAACGAGTGCGAGCAGACTGTTGCGCTGCTCTCCCTGCTCAAACGCGTCAGCCGGACCCAGGCTCGCTTCCTCCAGCTCTGCCTCGAGCATTCCCTGGCAGACTGCACCGAGCTCCACATCCTCGAAGGGGAGGCCAACAACCCCGGTGAGTGGTGGCGTTTGCTGCGAGCCTTCTCGGGCGATGCTCTAATGCCGTCGAAATTTTCAAAAATACACCCAAGAAACGGGTGCGGTTTGGGAGCCGGGGGCTCCCCCAGCTCGATTGCGGGAACGGCTTCTCTGCTCACGTTTTATTTTCCGAACGGGGTTTGGCTTATTTCAGTTTGGTTTTTCACAGCAAACTACTCCGCTCCATGGCGTGGTGTAACTACGGTAGCATGAATGATTGGTGGCTTTTTTTTTTTTTTTTTCCCTCTCTCCCCCGTGCCCCCCCTTTCTCCTTCCATGCAGTTTCCTGTGAAATAAGTAAGTCAGGTCACGTAGAGTCTGGATTTTCTAGGCTTCTTTTGGGCAACGTGGCTTGCTTTGCTCTCTGCAACATGCAGAAGGAGCCCATCGCTACCTCAGACGAACTGTTATTGTATAAAGGTCTGGGCAACTGGGTTATCCTTTTCTTTTTTTTTTTTTTTTTTTTTTTGTTTTCTGTTAAATGTGGCAATTCCTATTTCATCATTCAGATCCTGTTTGGACGCATTTTTTTCCTGCGGCTCTGAATACCCCCTTGTGTTTCAGCAGAGCTCTAAGAAAATATGAGTGGACTGTTTCATGTTACTGAGCGTGCAGGGTGCAGGACAGAAAATGTGTGTGGCTACCAAAAGTGTATTTTTCTTTTATTTATTCGCCATTACAAGTTGCTCAACTCCTCCAAAGTAAACGGGAGTTGGAGGAGGATGGGAATGGCACAAGCGCCGTGCGAATTGCACCGTGTGTTCCCGTATTTATTTATGGGGGGTGTGTTACAGATGTGTGTGTTCCTGAGTGTGGATGTACACAGGGATGCAAGTTGCTCAAAGTAGAGTTTTTGTACTACAGAGGGTCGGTAGGGAAGGCAAAATGTCATTTAGTTGCGTAGTTCTGTTTCTCCAACGCCTCCCAAAAAAATATCCCCCCCCCCAAAAAAAATCCTGCAACCCATAAAAAGCAAAGCAACCCCCCCATTCCTAAGCACCCCTTTGATTTAAAATCCCAGGGGACTGGAAGCTCTTGGGTTTTGGGCTGTGCTTGGCAGAGCAGTGCCGGGGAGCGGCCGGCTGCGCTCTGTGATGGGTGGAAATCTTGCGGCCGGATCCCGAACAGAGCCCCCGGTGTGGACGGGGCGGGAGGAATGCAGGGTCCTTCTCCAGCTGTTCCCTATTAGAGCACCGAGCCGGCAGGATTTGGCAGCTGCCTGCGCTGCCATTTGATGACAAGGTCCAGCGCAGCGCCGTGTTCCACCGAGGACGGATTTAAGTCCTTCTGCAGGAAACCAAGCCTGGAGCTGCTCCGGCGCAAAGGGATCGGGGCTGGCTACAGGGGAGCGAGGCTGGAATTGGCCGTTCCCTTATATAGCTCGCAGGAATGAGAGGGAGGAATGCTGCCGAGTGCGTCTGGGCGCAATACTGCTGCTTTTATAAACAGCTGAAGGGATGAACCTCATCCATCCCTTTGGGTGGGGGGGGCCGGGAGGGAACACGTTCTCCAAACTCGGCTGCTCCAGGATAAATCTGCAGCTTCCTGTGCCAGCCTCAGCACGGGATTTGCTGCGATTCCCTCTGCGAGTTGGTATGAGCAATATATTTTTAATTTTATGTTTTTATTGGCATCGCAGCTTTTCATTCCAGCTGTGGGCTTGGCCGTAGCCATGTCCCCTCAGCTGGCCAGGGAATTGGAGGGGGGTGATTGGTCTCCTGCCATCAGGAAAGGCGAATTGTGAAGGAAAACAGGGCTCTGAAGTGGTCCTGGACACAGAGTCACGTAGGGCCGCCTGTGTGGTGGCGTTTGCTCCGTGTAAGCCAGGGTGCAGACCAGGGCTTGGGCCCTTCCCATCTCCTCTCCTGCGAGCAATCCCTGCTTGCCCCTGTAATCCCGTTGACCTTGCTGGGCGTGAGGATTTCTCCTGCATGCGGAGCTTGGTATCCAGCCTCCTGCTTGGCCCTTGCTGCGTTGGTGGAGCTGCCTGAGCTCTCCCTGGCTTGCATTCCAAAAATGATCTCTTCCTCCAGGGCATTTGTAACTGATGCCAAAACCTGGATCCGTTGAGTTCCTCTTTCTCACCAAACTCCCCTCTGTATGGCTTTCCCATGGGATGGACATATCCATGCATGCTGCAGAGCAAGACACGCGCTTTTCCAGGCAATCCTGTTGCAGTGGAGGGAAGGTCAGCTGAGATTTGTAACCAGGCTCAGTTAGGAAATAGCATTTAGTCTCCTGTGTTAGTGCTGCCGTCCTAAAACCACCTGAATTCCTTAAATCATTCCTGTTCCATGCCTGTTTGGCAGCCTGGCACTTGTCACTTGCCTGGCAATGGAATCACACCAAGTCCTGAACAGCAGCGTCATCATCGAACCTTGTGTTACTCATTACTTTTTGGATCCTGGTGTTTGCATAACTAATTTGGGCTCAATTCCCTCCTGGGCTGGGGCCTGAGGTGTCTCCTGGTACATTTTCCAGGTGTTTGCTGCCTTGGAAATGCTGGTTCCCTGCTTGTAGGTGCCCCACTGGTACCCCTGGTGGGGGCTGGCTGTAAGGCAGGGGATGTTCCCTTTCTGTGAAATCCACTGTCTGGGAAGGGCTGTCACCAGCTGAATGTAACATGCTGGGCTAACGTACTGGAGCAGGTGTTGGAATTACACTGGGTCCTCGTGAGAATTGAGTTGTTTCAGATGTGCAGGACCTGTTGCATGTCCCAGCCCTGTGGGGAGATGGAAAAACTGGAATGTCACCCGTAGGTGATGGTCTTTAGGAGGAGGTGGCAGCCTTGCTGTGGTCCATGGTGGATGAGCACCATCCTTGGAAATATCACCAACAACAGGCATCAGGAGGGATCCCAAAGGGAGATCAGAGCTTTGAGATCCTCTCTTGACTGGTGGTGCTGGGCTCAGAGCCTTCAGGTGTGTGGACCAGGCACAGAGGAAAATCCATTTCAGTAAAGGTGTCCAGGTTGTTTCTTGCCTGGTAGACTCCAGATGAGACGTCTGATGAATGGCAGATGTAGTGGGAAAACTCAAGGAAGAAAAATAACTCTTTTTAACTAGTTAATTGCCACAGAGAAACAAGTCTATTTCATATGAAGGAGTTCTATCTTTTTTTTTTTTTTTTTCCCCCAAGTGTGAGAGTATTTTCATAACGACAGCCAAGCCCTCCTCAGTAGTACTGCAAACCCAGCGTGGTTCTTCTGTGTACAGCTGTGTATGACCCTCAGAAAGCCCTGAGGAGCCTCCTGATTCCATGGTTCTCTGGATCCTTGCCTAAGGCTGGAGAGACGGATATAACCTTGTTGCCAGCCTCAGGTCAGGGATGTCTTGCAGGAAGTTGCTCTGGTGTCTGGGGGAACACAGAGATGTGGGGGCTGCTCAGGTGGCTGCGAGACCGCCCTCAATCCATCACTTGGTTATAAAGGGAAAATAGGAGTGGGAAGCAAACATGGAAGGACATCTATATGTTCTTCATTAGGTGAAGTGTACAGCTTGGGGTTGTCCTACGCAGTGGCTTCACTGGTTCAAACTGGTGAAGAGTGTGGGTTGTTGTTAATTCAATTTGAGCGTGAATGGCTTGGTCTGCAGAGAAGGAGGAGAATATGGAAACCGTATTATCTGTGCACAGAAATAGAAGTTTCAGGTATTGCATAGCACTATTTAAAAGCCTGCTATAACTTCCTTCCTTCCTTCCAGCCTGGCCTTGCTGGGCAGCTTCAGTCCCAGCTGCTCGGAGCCGTCAGGACGCAGTGACCTCCTCTAAGCTACCAGTAAAGGTCAGGCAGGAGTGGGGTGTGCCTTATGGTGGGAATGGGACCTGTGCTCCTCCTGAGGCACCCAGGAGTGCTGGGTATGGCTGCTCTGTGAGCTACAGACCCAGTGAGGAGGTGTGGGGGCTGTATCCATGAAACGTGGTCTGTAGGCTTTGGACATTGAGTGCAGAATGTGCTTCTCCTTTCATCTCCTCAAGTATCCCTGTGGGGTTTTTTTCCAAAGCAGTTAGTCCCACATCCCACCCCACCAGCCGTGGCTTCCTCGCTCCTGCAAGGTTGACAGAATTGCCCAAAGACTCCTGTAGGTCCTCCAGGTGTCCAAACACCCACATGCACTGATGGAAGCAGTGACAGCTTTAAGCTCTTGGCCTTAAAGGACAACAGGCTTTCTCTGGCCTGTGCACAGGACATTAACTGCTCCACATGTGAGGGCCAAAATCTTTATTTCATTTCAGCAGGCTGTCAGGTATCACAGGATGACCTACATTGCTCATCCTGGGAAGGACTGGCCAAAGGAAGAGACAAGGGTTGCAGGGAGCTGTAATGTCTTTTAATAGACCAAGTGATGCAGCTGGAAAAAATGGCCAGGCACGAAGGTCCACCAGCTCAAAGGAGGGCTTGTGTGGTTGTGGGGGTTTTTTCCCTGACTGTACCGGCTGGTCTATTAAAAGGTATTACATATTCCTGCAGACCTTGCTGCTTATATCCTTAGCTCCCTGTGGCTCCAGCCCTGCATCTATTGCTGCCACCCCAGCCACAGACGGTCTCCCAGCCCATCAGGAAGCTGCTACCCCTGCACTATGCAAATTTTGTAGTTCATCCCCAGTGACCCCCACTGGTGGAAAATCATCCCAGTGCCCAGTGTGAAGGTGTTTCCCTTTTTATTTTTTTATTTTTTCTTGGCTTACAGTTGCATTGCAATGCTGAGCTCTGGTTTAAATGTCCTTGGGCTGTGTGAGGGCATCGCTGGGCTGTCACACAGTGGGACTGGAGGAGCCCAGGAGGCATCCCAGGAGGAGGATGGGGTGAGGAGCTTAGCCTGTGCTTAGTGGAAGTGATAGGGAGTTCTAAGTGCAGGGCTGGACTTTGGCGTTGTGTGGTCATTCCACACACTCGTCTCTGCCTGGAGAGTGATGTGAGCAGCCCTGCCAGCTCTGCTCATTAAAAATTAGGAGCTGGGACTCATAAATGGAGAGATCATAGAATCACAGAAGAGATTCACAGAAGGGTTGGAAGGGACCTGAAAGATCATCTCGTTCAAACCCCTCAGACAGGGACACCTTCCACCAAACCAGGCTGCTCAGAGTTCCATCCAACCTGGCCTTGAACACTTCCAGGGATGGGACAGCCCAAGCTTCTCTGGGTGACCTGGGCAAACCTCAGATCTCCTGAGCTGTTGGACACTTGCTTTTAACCTGCCTGCTGGTGCTTGACCTGCTGCCACACATCTTTCCCAGGCTTTGTTTGCAAACTTGAGGGCTAAATGCTATCAGTGCTGGGATTTTTGGAAAATACCGAGGGGAGGGGTACAGAAGTACAGAGTGGTGTTAGCCAGGGGCGTTAAGCCAGGCTGCACACCCAGTGTTCTCTTGTGATTCAAAGCTATTTTTATTTTTAGGGATGCTTTCCAGAGTGGCTGTGGGGAGCACTGCTGGCTGGAGGAAGGTCTGTGGTGTGGCATTACAAAGGCTCCCCTTTGTTGTCCCCCTCAGCCCGGTGCTGGGACCTAGGGGAGACTCTACTGGGCTTGCACTTTGTTCTTCTGTATTTTCTCCTATTTACTTAAAAACTCCTTCCCTTGTCATTCCTGGCACATGTCCCTTGCAGTTAGAGGAGTAAGGAGATACTCCCTTTTCTTGCTCCCAAAATTTTGGCAGCATGAATGGCAAGGTGTCCTCCATAGGCAGAGCTAATGAGGGCCAGGTCATTTGGATGGGGGGTGGCAGAGCTTGCCAGCGTAGTAGTTTTTAGGTAGTAATGCCTAAAGTGGGGGGGAAAAAGTTAACTAATGGTAAGAGCATGGTTTGCTGCCTGGAGCATGGTGTGGTGCAAGAGGGTTGCCTGTGGGTGGGCTGCTTTCTCCCAGAGACCTTTCCATACTTTACAGTGTCCTTGTAACCATTTTCTCAGGTAGTTCATGGCTCACTGAGGGGCCTGGTGCCAGGGTTCATTTCCCCACTGACTTCAGTTGGGAAAAATCCCACTGTTGAAGTGCATGTGAAAGATGCAGAGAACCATTTCATGTATCACCACAGAGCTGAGCTGGAATTCTCTGCCTGGACCAGCTTGTTCCTTGATTCCTTCTGTGTCGGTATCTCACGTTTGTGCTTGGAAAAGCAGCAGAGCTGAAGTTCTGTCCCACCTGAGTGGGTGCAGGGAGGATGTTGGTGAAGGAGAGGAAGCACACAGAGCATCACTGTCAAGATATGGATTGATGGGAGAGGTTGAGGACAGCTTTAGATCGAGAGCTGAATAGGAATCAGCTGTAGAGCCATCAATTAAAATAATCTAGTTTGTGAATACACTTATCTGCAAACGAAATTAAATGGATGAGTGGGGAAAGTGCTCTGCTCATAGCTTGGGCCGTGGCCGGTGGATGATCCTCTGCACAGTTGCATCCTTTGGTGTGTTAGACCTTAAAATCTGAGCAAAGCTGCATGCCCATTTCACCGTTTATATTTTATATTTGCAATTGGACCAGTTGCTTTTAAAGTAGTTGATGTTCTGGTCAGCCAAATTTTCCTGCAGAGTTTCCCTGAAGCAGTTGATGAAGGTTGTGGATCACGGTGCAAATTCCCATCTCCCTACAATTTCTCAAGCTTTGCCCTTTCTTCTTCTCATGTTCCATCAAAAGAAAACCACCTTTATTTCATTTGTAGCCCATGAAAGCCGCTTCTTACCAAGCTGGAGTTACGTTTGCAATCAGCGTAACTGAAATAGTAATTAGTGTGAACGCCGGCTTTATTTTAGGATGCATCCGTCAGTGCTTTAGCACTCCAGCGTCGAGCTCGTGTTTAGTGTTACCACAGATAACTGCTGGGAGAAAGGGCACCCCTTGCACTGCCTCTGCACCCCAACCCTGGGGATGAATTCATCAGAGAGAGAAGAAGCTGCTGTACTGCAGTGCCCTGTCTTGGGGTTCCAATCGCCCCAGTCTCCTCCCCACTTCTTGCACGGAGCTGGCTAAGTGCAGGAGCCCACACAAAGCACAGGTTGTTGTGTTTGAAGTCCTTTTTGTCTGCAGAAAAGCCCCAAGGGTGGTGGGATGAGCCCTCACATGAATTGTGTGTTTGTGCAAATCTACCTCTGGGTGTGCGTGTGCCCTTTGTATTTTCTACTTTCACTGAATAAACAGGACCATTACTATTTTACTAACTCTTGGTTACGCAAGAGCTGCTGAGGGATCTAAAAGAGGCTGCAGGTCTGATGCAAGGGATCCCCAGGCTTGCATGTTCATCCCTTTTCCCTTAAAAAAAATGGTGTGTTTATCTTTGCAGTGCTCTGGTCCTAAGAAGAGACCTAGAGATTTGCAGAGGTCATTGCTGAGTGCAAGTTTGACAATGGCAAACAGCAGTGGCTTTCCATCTTGGCCCAGTAATTACAAATAAAGTTGAGGTTGGAGTGAGCAGATCTGTTCCCGACTTCCTCTTCCGCAGGAGATGCTTTAAGTGGAAGGGCAGGATCTCATCAAAACAGAGTTGGGGTTCTCTGTTGGAGAAGGTGTTGCTGGCTGTTCTTTGGAAGGGGTTTTGTGGGCAGAGGGAGTTGTTTCTGACACAGAGGGGGATTGCAAGATGGATTTTCTCTCATGGAGCAGACCATGGGATGGTCTCATCCACAGTGTGACAGCCCTGCAACTCTGTTTGCTCTGCTTCTGGGAACTGAGCAGAAAATGAGCCTGGTCAGGGTGTGGGCTAGCTCCAGAGGCAGAAAGCCAGTTTGTTTTGTACCTGGCAGGAGTTGGCTGTGTGAGACAGGTGCATGGGCTTCTCCTGGCCTCTCTATGCAGGACACAAACACATCTGGCTAAAAAAGAGGAGCTCTAAGTGAAGGATTTACCAGCACAGGGTCACCTGTCAGATGCCCCGTTCACAGTGTGGGGTTTTATTGATGTATTTACATGCAGTGACTCCATGGCATGGATGTATCAAGGGTTTTGGTAAAGGTGTCTGAATTTTAGCCTGGTTTCTCTGATGAATTCTGTGCAGGTGTATGGTGCAGCACCCCAGCTGAGGCTTCCTGGGCTCAGCACTCCTGTCTGGAGCTTGCTGATGATGCCTGTAGATTTCTGCTCTCTGTGCTGAACCCAGGGTGTAAACCATGTATTTCTCTACCATTAATCCTGGCTGCCGCCCTTGGCAGACTCTCAGGGCATTTGCAGTGCTTGAGCTGCAGTGCAAAAACTTTCTTGTATTCTATCAGAATAATCCATGGGGCAGAGAAAGGGGCTGCCACAAACTCAGGGTCATTTTGTGTTGTGGACAAGGGACTGTCTGTGATGGAAAACGTGGATGGATGATACTGATGGCCCTGTTGCACCAAGGGCTGAGCCAGCTCCTGCCACAACCCCTGCAAGCCTTCCCTGTTACTTGCAGGAGCTGGACGTGGCCCAGCTTGTTGAGCTATCATGCCTGGAGATGTTATTTTACTTAAAATAATGTTAATATTGTGACTGTTGTCTGCAGGATTCAGCAGCTCTGCTTTACTCTTTGCTCTCAAGCAAGGCTGCCCTGCTTTAGAAGCACAGGGTGCTTCAGAAAGCTTCTCTTCTGTTACTGATCCTCAAGAATAATTAATTCCAGATTGCTTTTTTTTTTTTTTTTGGATAAAACTTGTTTCAGACAAGCCACAAACCTGCCTGTCTTTTAACCAGTTAGTTCTCCTGCTCCTTGGCTATGCTGTTGCCTCGTGGGGAATGGGCATGTGTTGTGTTTGGAGTTTTAATTGTTATAAGAAGAAATTGAGTGGGTGGATAAAACAGGGTTTAACCAGGTTTAGCTGGAAGCATCTTACAACCTACTTTCCCTGCCACTGCATTTTTTTTTTATTTTTTCTTTTGGTGTTTTTAACCCTGAACATCACACATCAGTTCTTCTTGTCATTGGGTTTTTTCTTGTTGTCCCCTTTTCTCTGTCCCCCATCAGCAATGGGAATTGAAGAAGGAAGAAACTGGGGAGAAAAATGCAGTGGGAAAAACCCACAACTTTTGTTGTGGCAAAACTTGGCTGATCTGACATTTACAAGTAGAACATGGTGTTTCTGCAGCAGCTGCAGTCTATGTCCATGCATTCTCCTGCTTTTCAGTTTTCCTGTTGGGGTATTCCTCGTTTCTCATGCAGCAAACATCAGTGTGATTTTTCTTCCTTTTTTCTGTCTGTTCCCCAGTGTGCTCAAATTGCCACGGGGTCAGCTTGGTTCTGGATAGGTTTTTTTTTTTAAATCTTATAGTTCCAAAGAAGTGGATTATTAAAGAAAAAAAACAAAGTCCCCTGGCTGTTTCCCTCCAGATAATGCAAACATAGATGAAATGTTGAGTTATAACTACCTGACTGACCTTCTACGATAAGAATTGTTATTAACTGGTGGTATTATGTTAAACTGATAAGAATTCTTTTTAGAAGAGGGGGGGAAAAAAAGCCCAACAAACCCTCCAGTAACCATAACAACTTACTCTGCAGCACAGGGACAGCACACAGCTCCTGACACTGCTGCTAGGGGCTCAAGGGTGGCACTGTGGGGATCCCATCCAGCAGCCCCTCAGGGGACCTGGGAAACTTCCCCAGAGTTCCAGGTTGTGCTGTGAAGGATGCCCGAGGTCGCTTGGCTCTCCTGCTGCTGTCAGCCCTCTAATTTCCATCATCTGAAGGGAATTTTAGCTGAAGAGTTGTGCTCAAGCTCAGTCTGGTGCTGGGGGTTTGGCTGCAGTGGGAGGGAGGGATGAATGCAATGGTGCTGCAAGCAGGAAGAATCACAGACTTCAGAATGATTTGGGCTGGAAGGGACCTTAAAGCTCACCTTGTTCCAACCCCTGTGGTGGGCAGGGACATCTTCCACTATCCCAGGTTGCTCCAAGCCCTGTCCAGCCTGGCCTTGGACACTCCAGGGATGGGGCAGCCACAGTTTCTCTGGGCACCCTGTGCCAGGGCCTCACCACCCTCATGGGGAAGAATTTCTTCCCAATATCCTGTCTACCCCTTCCCTCTGGCAGTGGGAAGCCATTCCCCTTGTCCTGTCACTCCATTCCTTGTCCAAAGTCCCCCTGCAGCTCTTTCATAAGTCCTGTAGGCACTGGAAGGGGCTCTAAGGTCTCCCTGGAGCCTCCTTTCTCTAGGCTGAACAGGGATGCTTTTGGGGGTCAAAGGAGGATGCTTTCAGTGGTCCTTGCTTAAGAAATGAGGAACGAGGCAAGGAAATCCCTTCCTTACAGTGACTGTGCTGGCAGGCTCAGGACAGCCCTTGGAGCCCTGTGGGGGGCTGGATCCAATCTCTGTGTTCTGGCAGAGGTGCCAGCTCCTGTTTCAGGTTATTACAGTAGATCAGGAGTGTGGTGGGAACATACGAGTACTTAGAGCCTTCCTTGGCCCAGCTGAGCCCCGTGGGCTGTGCTTGCATGTGCTGCTCATGGGAGTTCTGTCAATTTAAAGCAGAATTCACACTTTGGTCACCGTCTGTTATCAGGGGTTGTCACTGAGGCAGTCAGAGCTAAAGAAAATCTGCTGCAAGCAACTGGTTTTTTTAAATCACCTTCTCCCTTCCCATCCCCTTGCATTTGCATTACCTGTGTGCTGTGGGTTCCCAATTTTCATGGAAAATGAGCTCACAGGTAGGAATGAGTCTAAAGGTGAACAAGCAACAAGCAGCAGCTTGGAAAGTGCAGAGACCCTAAAAAGAGAGAGGATAGGCCTGATAAAATACTCTGAATATTTCAGAATTAGGGATGAATGCATTTGAATCCATAGCCGAAGAGGCAAAGGTGTGCAACTTTGTGTATCTGCTCAAGAAATCAATTACTTAAACCTGCTGGGTTAGGAGTCATGGCAGCAGCAGGGAAGCTGTGTAAAGGTGTCTGCTCAGCCCGTGCTCGCCAACCTCTCCTCACATTCTTCTGGAGCAGCCAGTTGGATGCTGAGTGCTTTTTGTAGCCGATGTCAAATCTCGGTCAGCCGGAGAGCCTTTATAAATAAAGGTGTCTGCTGGTATTCAGGCATACGTGGATAATAGCTGCTGTAATTCAGCTGTCCAGCCTGGCTTCCCGGCTTTTATAAATGACTGATCAGAGATTCCACTGAGAATGAGGATTTAAAGGGAAGGAGCTGCTGGAAGTGGTCTCTGTGCTGATAAGCATAGCGAGTCCCTATCCCCAGGACAGGTGGCCGGTGTTGCCCTCCCTCCACTGATGTCCTGGGTTGTATTTCACACAAGGCAAATGTTGCATTAATATAACTCGTGTTGTGGTTAGATGGCAGGGCTCTGCAGTCATTTTTTGCAAGCTGCACTCGAATCTTTGAGTTTGTCATCTTTTTTTTTTTTCTTTCCCCTTTTATTTATGGGAGCGGGTAAACACTCGGAGATCTCTCTGGACAAGCCACAGCAGCTGGAGGATACTGGTTTCTCTATGGAGTGGAGGAATTTCATCAGAGGAGCTATTGTTCCACTGTGTTCTCAGCATTTTGGCAACTGTTCTTTAGATTAACCCTACAGAAAGGGGAGGGTGCTCTCTGCCGGGTCTGAAAAAATTGCAAAAATGTGGGCAGATGCTTTTGCATTGTTAGAAATCGATCCTGGTTGGTAGTGGGGAAGCATGGTGTGGGATTAGGGAATGAAGAAGCCCAAGTTCTTTAAATCCCTCCTGAAGCCAAACTGGATGTCAGCATTAATTTTCAGTTAGTTTCTGTTTTTAAGGAGGAAATAGTTGGTGTCTCTTCTCCCACTGCCCTGAGCAGTCAATAATCAATGTGTGATGGCTGGGGGTCCAGCCCACACCCCTAGTGAACTACTGCAGAATCCTTGCTGGCTGGACAATCCCTTTTCCTGGGCTGTATTGGGATTGCTTGGAAAGGTTTTGGTAGCAGGGTGGCTTCTGTGCGAAGATGCGTGATGGGGCAGCCACAGCTTTTCTGGGTAACATGTGGCAGGGCCTCACCACCCTCGCAGCCCAGAATTTATTCCCAGTGTCCCATCTAACCTGCTGATAGCAAAGAACCCACGTAATGAGTTAAGGGAGTGGCTTGAGACAGCCAGACTGGTGTAAATTTGGAGGGATGAGCAACTTGAATGGGGCCTGGAGCAACCTGGGATAGTGGAAGGTGCCCTTGCCCATAGCAGGGGTGGAATGAGATGGTCTTTAAGGTCCCTTCCAACCCAAACCATGCTGTGATTGCTCATCCAGGAGCTGGTGTGGTCCCTTGCAGGGGACCCAGAGGAGAAACGAATCCCTGACTTGTGGCCAAGGGCTGATGAAGCTCCTCACTCACCCTGCAGCAGCTTCTCCTTCTGCCAGTGCCTGCAAAGCTGAATTCAGCCCCCAGCTCTGTTAGTTGCCAAATCTGCAAAACATAACCAAATTCAGGGGGTTTTTTAATCTTGTGTGCCTATTTTGATTCAGTTTACCCATACAATTACACTAATTTGCTTTATTACACGCAAAAAGATTAAAAATACATCTGGCAGAGAGGATTAAAAGCTGGTAATCTGGCTGCTAAGAAGCACACGATGCTTTAGGATTTCCTTTCGAGGTGTATGGAGCTCTGGAACATGAGCAAATGTCATCCTTTGTAGTTGGCGTTTTCATAGGGAGAGCTCATTAAAGCTGGTGTGATTGTTTGAGTGAACGAGAAATGAATGAATTTAAAATATAAGACTAAATCCTACCACATTAAAGCAGTAGTTGTGATTTAAGAGCTCGTTTTTGGTTTGGGTTTGTGTTTTTTGTGTGTGTAAACCTGGAGCAATAGGGTTGTTTTACCTTTTAAGGGATTTAACAAGTCTCCCTAATTTTCTTTTAATGTTGCAGAGCTTAAAAATAATGCAAGGTCGGGCTGAGCGTAACTAATTCCAGTGTGAAAGCAGAGGAAGGCGTGTTTCTCTGTAGACTTAAAATTAGTGCAGCAATCCTCAGTACAACCTTTGAGAGGGATGTAGCAGGAAAAGAGCCTGCTGGAATCTTGATAAATAAAAATATGTGCTTGGGGATTTTTTTTTTTCCCTTTTTTTGTCCAAGGAGAAAGGGGAGCCCTATAAAAGCCAAGGTTTAATTTAGTTTTGCTTGCTTTCCCGCATGCCCCAAGAGGGCTTGTGGCAGGTCAAGGTGTGGTGAAGGTGTCCTTGGATCCTTCAGGGGCTGGCAAACCCCTCTGGGGGTGCTGGGTTTTGAGTCCTTATCACTTCACTTATCTGGGTTTATCCATGTCAGGGTCCCAGGGGTGCTGAGAGCTTTTCTCCCAGGATCTGAGTCGGTCTGTGTGAGCTCTGCTGCTCTGTCCCAGTTTGGTGCTGGCATTTTGGGAGGGGGACCCCCTTACTGTTTCACAAAACCTTTTTGTTTCACTATTAAGGCTTAGAGTGGTGAGTGTTATCTTTATCAAAACCCCACAAACTTAGCTGTTTTCACACAGCTCTGGCTGTGCTGCCCGTTGTGGCCTCCTGCGTAACAAGAAGCCCAAAGCTCTTCCTGCTTTTCCTGCAGCAAGCCCACAGCATTCGTGTGACAAAAACACACCTTGCTTTGGTCAGGCCACCCTTGGGGATCCCACAGCGTGTCGTGGCCGCTGTGCTGCTGCGACAGTAGCAGAGAGGTGTCACCGTGTCACCTCAGTGCTGCAGGGGATGCCCGGGGCCCTCCACCGCCATCGTTACAGAGCTGTTTCCCTGCTTGTCCCTCACCACATGTGTTAACTTTGCTTTCCAAGCCTGGACTGCTGCCACAACCCGTGTGTGTCTCTTCTTTCCGTACATTGTGCTCTCCTGCTGCTGGAGGTGGCCCGGAGCCTGGTGACACTGTGAGGACGCGTGGGGGAAGGGGAGTTCCCACGTCCTTGCTCCTGTTTCCCTTCCCTTTCCTTGGCCACAGAGACTGTTTTCATGATGTCGAGGTTGCTGGTGGTGACAGCGAGTTGTTTTGTGCTGCGTGCCCCAGGGGAGACACTGAGGACAGCTCCCATTTCCCGCCAGCCTTTCGGCTCTCAGGGAGCCCTGGGGTTGCCCCATGGCTGCCAGGATGCAGGTGCTGGTCCCTGGACTGCTCCGACTCTTCCCTGCGTGGGATGCAGCCAGCAGCCTCCCATCCCCTCCGTGCCAGCTGGAGCCCTGCCCGAAGCACCAGCCCTCCCTGGGCATCACCTTCCCGCTGGCAGAGCTGCAGCCAAATAAAAAGCGTTTTACTCTCTCCATCTCCTATCTGCTGCGTGACTGCCTGGCCCTGGGGAGGGAGATGGGGCTGTGGATATCTCTCCAGAGCCAGGATTTGGGCTGTTTTCCTCTCCCTCAAAATGTCTACACCCCCTGGTTTGCAAACACATTTACCTCTGCCTCGATCCGTTGAGGTTTGTGGTTTTTTGTTAACTCCTTACATGCCCGTGGCTGATAAAATTTGGCCTGTTATAGTAGAAACTCCAGCATGTGCTACTTTGTTTTTTTTCCCAGCAGAATCCGTATGTTGCAGCTTTCAGAAGAGAGGAAAGCCGTGTAAACTTTTCGTGTCTAGCATTGCTAATTTAAGGGGTGAGAAATTGGCCTGGGTCTCTTTTTTAAAGAACTGAGCATATACTGATAGTAGCAGTGTTGGTACTGAATAACTTGATAAGCTGAAGAATGCAGCAATATCTAAAATTAAATCTGTTCTTAATTGCTGGGTTATAAATGGCAGCGTTTTCTCCAAATGGAATTAATTTATTATTTTTCATTTGCCGACACGAGTCTCGGCAGCACAAACCCCACATTTTGCATTAATACAATAATAAGGCACTTCCAAAAGGTGTGTTTGGCATTTGTAACACACAGCACAATCTAACAAACCATAAACTATGTCAAAATACTCCTAAAGTGGTAATTAAAACTTTTTTTTAAATGTAGAATAGATGAATACATTCCAAATTGTGACTTTTCAATGAAGCTCTTTCATAAAAAACATTGTTTCTTGCCAAAACAAATTCAAAGGCATTTTTGTAATTTCTGCTGGGGAAAGGAGGAGTGTTTATCCAGCCTTTCATGTTGGCTGGGCTTTTTGACTTTTATTTAAAATTTAAAAAAAAAAAAGGCAGTGCAGAAAAAGGGGTATTTTTTGTCTGAATGTGCACTAAAAAGTCTCACTCCTGTCCTTTCCGGAGCAATGTGCAATGGAGGCTGGGGCAGGATGCTTCTTGGGGTGCAAGGCTGTCTTTAGCATCCTATCTGAAGTCCAGTGGTGATGGGATCCCATGGCATGTTGTATTTGGGGCAGACATGGATCCCAAAGTGGTTCCTGGGGTTGGGGATCCAGCTGCCATTGGTGGCTCCTGCCTTCAGAGGAGGGTACCACCTGTGAGTGCTTGGGATGGGAATGGGGTTCCCCTGCTTGCTTTGCAGAGCATCATCTGCAGCCTCAGGCATCCAACCAGCACACAAAGCAAAACTGCTCGAGGTGTTTATAGCTTTTCCTCCTGTTGGTTTTTTTTTTTTAATCATTTCCATTTTGGACATGTTTTTGACAGCTTTTACCTGCTGAGTCACCATTTGTCCTCGTGCACGGGAGCTGCTGCTGACGTACTGAATCTCTGAGCAGGCTTGAGCAACCATCATTTAAAAATAAATCCTGTCAGAGAAGTGGGCTTTTTTCCCCTCTTTATTTTCTTCATACCACCAACTGCTTTTCCCACTGTGTGTTTGCTCTGTTACACGAGGTGGGTGTTTTATAGATGCGATGCCTTCACGTTGCTAAGGATGGCTTTACTGTTTATCACATCCCATGGAGGAACTGTGTGTTGCAACGAGATAATGGTGCAGCATCTGGAGATAACTGTGTCTGATTCTGCACCGAGCACTCTGCTTCTCCTGATGGATCTTTCTGGTGGTGAACCACAACTTGAGCACAAACTGATTCTCGTAGCTCGTCTTAATAGATACAAATCCGTGCTTGCTGTTACTTCTGGTGGATGGGAAGGGACAGTTGGTCTTTCAAGGGTAATCCCAATATCCAGGTTAGTTTTCTTTCCCATTTACCAGGTTCAGATGGCAGGTGTGTTTATAGCTGGTTTTGCAGTGTTGCTGAGTGCTTGGTCTACATCACTTGCTTGCAGACAACCAGACTGCAGCAGCCACCTCTCCAGAAACCATTTGGAAAGGCTTTGGATATGTGTAGTGACACTCATTTAGGGGATTGAAACACCTGCCCTCTGGTCCCCTTCTGCCCCAAAAATGCACCTCAGATTTGCTTTGATTTACTATCTGTAATTTTGTGCATTGGGTGGTAAATGACAGGAATACTGTTAGCTCCTTTTTCTGCATCCTCACGCTCCTCCAGCGTTGATGCTGCAGATGGAGGCTTACAGGATGGTTGGGTTGGAAGGCACCTGAAAAACCATCTCATCCCCACCCTCTGCCATGGGCTGGGACACCTTTGGCTGGCCAAGTTGCTCCAAGCCCCATCCAGCCTGGACTGGAACACTTCCAGGGATGGGGCAGCCACAGCTTCTCTGGGTAGTCTGTGCCACCACCCTCACAGGGAACAATTTCTTCCTGATTCTTCATGGTGTGCACAGCTGTTCTGCCTGGGTGGTGTATTCCTTATTTTATGGGTGCTCCCGCCTTCCTCCTTTCTGGGGAATTCACTGCAGAAATTAAATGTTCAGTCTAGTTATAAGTTTCTGTCTCTGTATTAATCCATCCATATATTTATTAACCCTCTGGGTGGTTGCATTTCACTGTAAAACAGCTGCTAGTGGGATATTAATCTTAGTGAAAGTCTATTTTAGCTTTCTTCTGATAGTGCAGCCTGCTGTCATCCTGTGGGGCAAATCCTCCCCTAGGAAGGAGGAAGGGAGACTATTTAAGGAGGAGCAATTTGTGAGGGAGCAACTGGAGCTGAAACCAAAGCCAGGTTTGGGAAGAGGAGGAGGAGGCTGGGAAGGAAGATATTTCAGGGGATGGTTTGTCTGGCCACATTGGTCTTGGGCATGGAGGTGTCCACCCACTCCTTTGTGTGTGATCAGCACTAGTTTTGGCATGAGCTGTTTAATGTGTGGCTCATTTTTTCCATAATTAAACTTCTCATGCCCTGGGGATAAGCTGTATTGATCAGCCAGTAAATCCTTGACCTCAGATTCAGCAAGGCAGCCCAGGTTCCTGTGGAACCCATCCCTGGAGGTTTTCAGCATCCCTGGAGGTGTTCACCAACCTTGGAAGTGTTCAAGTGTTCACATCATGCCTGGTTGTGGCACTCAGTGCTCTAGTCTAGTTGAGAAGGTGGTGACAGTCAAAGGTGGGGTTCAGTGATCTGAGAGGTCTTCTCCAACCATTCTGTGATTATGGGAGTGGGGTTTACATGTGAAACTCATGGGATATATTTGCCTCTTGTCCTTCCTTCTGTAGTTTGTCAAGAGGACACAGAAGATGAGAAGCTTTGTACTTGTGCTGCTGTTAAATCTGAATAAGTAATTCAATAATGAATAGCTATCAGTTCATTACTTTCATATTAAGGAGAAATCCTGTGCTTTTAAAGCCTTTTTATAAGGATTGGATTGTGAGCTAATTTCTAATCTTGCACAACTAACGGGTACTTGAACATAAGGCTTCCTTTTATCATTGCAGTCTCTTTTGTTAGAGCAATCACCAGCATATGGTTTTGGAGGATTTAACATCTCTCACACATGGTGACACTCTCTTAGTCCTCTCTGTGCATGCAAGTCTAAAAGTCTGGGGTTTTTTTAAGTCTCCAGGATGCCTGTGAGTACTTGGAGCTAGAAAAGAAAACAGAAGGCCCACCAACACCAACAGGTTTTGCAAAAGAAGGTTTCTAAAAATGTGACTTATTGAGGAGAGCACGTGTGTCTGGGCTGTAACATAGAACTTGTTGACATGTTTTGCTAAATTTGCTCTGGGTTTTTTTATTTTAGCAGTTGGAAAAAGCTTGTAAAACTGGGGTATGTGTGCAGTGGTTTTCCCTCCTTTCTTAGCCCTGCTGGTTCTTGTTGTGTTCTCCTGAGGCTGACTTGTGGATGGGTCCCAAATCATCTTCCTGGCATCTTGGGGGGTTCTTGTGCACCCAGCCTGGGCACAGCTTCCTTCTTCCATCCTACATCTCTCTGCTTGTTTAGGATTTTATAACTATGGATTTTCCTTTCCTCCCTATCAGCCTACACAGGGACTAGAGGGCAAGTGGCTTGCTGTGTCCTACATGCCAGGAAGGGAGCAGGGGTGCTGCAGCCCCTCTTCTTTCAGGCATTAAGTGCTTTTGGCAGGGTGGAAACCCTAAATCACATTAGGGATGTGTTTAGGGAAATGAGGGCTCTGGTGGCATGGGACGTGTATCCTCACTCCTGAGCAAAAAGGGTTTGTGGTTGTAGGAAAAACCTTCAGGATTGTGGGATAGAGCTCCAGCTGGGGCTGGAGCTGCTGCAGTTCTCCTCCCTCTGTCCAAACGATTTTGGTTTCCCCTTATCTATCAACAAGAGGGTGAATTGGGCTGTGCAATATTCCGGTTGTTTTTGAAAAATCAACTTTTTTTATCCTTCCTCTCAGATGTCCCTTTGGCTGGTGATGTGTGGTAACGAGGAGGAAAAAAGAAGGGAAATCCTCCTTAGGGATAAAGGACAGTGTTGTGTCCCTAGTGCCAGAGCCAGGCAGTGGAGCATGGGAAGGGCTCACTTGGGATTCATTGTGGCCTCACGTTTCTCAGCTCTGGCCATTTTGCTGTCAAAGTAGAAGCCACAGAAATATCTCATTTTATTGTGTTGCCATGAGAGAGGAAGCATTTTCTGTCTGAAATAAGAGCTGGAGCTGGGACTTGGAGCAACCTCGTGTGGAGGAAGGTGTCCCTGCCCAAGGCAGGGAAATTGGAACTAGATGGTCTTTACGGTCCCTTCCAACTGAAACCGTTCTCAGATTCTTGGGTTCATTTTTCCTTTTTTCCAGTGTACCCCCAGTTCTGTGCATTTATTTCTTTCTTCTAGCATACATTGGTCCATGTGCAAGCCAAGATTCCTGTGGAAGGTTCCCCATTGACATCCCGAGAGGACCAGGATGCATCAGCCTAAGTCAAGGGATTCCCACGTGGACCCCACTTCTCCCTCCTTTTGCTCAGCAGAGGGGTCCCCTCTGGCTCTGCCCTGGAGTCTTTGGGAGACCCTTCAGGAGAGCATCAGCTCAGGAGAGCTTGTGCAGCCAGGGGGGATGGTTGAATTCCAGCTTCCATCTCTGGAAGTATTCTATAGATGTGTAGATGTGGATATGGTTTAGTGGTGGTTGTGCCAGTGTTAGATCTTAAGTCTTTTCCAACCTAAACTGCTGTATAATTCCAGTCTGGAAGCAGTGTGGATGGGAATTCCGGGTGTGTTAGGGTGAGAAGGTGCCTGCCCACCCAGGCTGGCTGCGAGATGGCCCCAAGGGGACCCTTCTGTCACCGTGGGATCCCTCGCATCCCGTGACTGGGAAGTGATGCCCCTAATCCAGACCTCTTAGAGCTGCTGCTGTGCTGTTTTCAGCAGGCAAATGGGAATGAAGACACTGTTTGGTGGGTGCCAGAGCTGCTCCCCACGTCCCAGACTGCAAGAGAAGCGTGGGGATGTATTCCCTTCCTCCTCTGGCACACACATATCCCCGAGGCTTGGCTGTTGTTTCAAAGCTGCTCTCTGGCTGTTTTAAATTTAGGAGCTGGCTCCTGCAGGCACAGGATAAGTGGCTGTGCCATGGGACAGGGCATCTGCAGTGACCAGAGCTGCTCCTCTTGCTCCTCCTCCCATTGGAGCTGCTGCCCTGTGTATTTCCACCTCAGCTGTGGCAGCCCTACTCCTGATTACGAGTGAGGTCATCAGGAACTGCAGGGTTTTGGGGGGAAATGTTCTGATACTGGGGGAAGAGAAGCAGCAGTGAGAGCAGCTCTTGCAGGGTCTCAAGAACTGTCACCCACATCCCTGCATCCCAGATAGCCAACATTGTCCTGTACTTGCATTCAGGTAGTAAAACCTGCTCTTCTGGGCTCAAAAAGTCACATTGGCATGGACTTGCAGAGCACACAAGCACACAGCTCCTGCCTGGGCAAGCACAGGTTGTTGAAGTCAGAGAATCAGCATCTGGCTTGATACTTGACCTTTTGTGTGCTCCCTATTGCAAGCACACTTCTTTGCAGGTCTGGGGGAAAGAAATTAAAAAATGCATAGGTTCTGTGCTGAAGGCAATCCCAGTGGGATGGTTTCATCTTTAGCCCAGGTTTGTTTTTTTGGTCCTCTCCTCCCTCTGTAAGAGGAACTGGGAAGATGAATGGATTCACGCTGAGGTCTTCTGACAGAAAATGCTGCAGTAAGCACAAAGTGTGGTGTGGGCACGGTGCTGTGCAGCACTCGGATGGTGCCTGTTAACCTGCACGTAGAAATGTGCTGATGTCTTTAAGTGTGGCTTTAAAAGGCACCTGTACAGCTGGAAATGTAAATGCAGGAAGAATATTCAGTCCCAGCTTTCAAAGCAAAGCCTTGTCTTTCCCATCCTTCTGTATCAGAGTCCTCATCATGGACTAAACCATCCAGTTGTTTTAAACTGACAGGGCAGGTTTAGATTAGATGTTTAGAAGAAATTTGCTCATAGGGTGGTGAGGCCCTGGCACAGGGTGCCCAGAGAAGCTGTGGGCTGCCCCTGGCTCCCTGGAAGTGTCCAAAGCCAGGTTGGACGGGGCTTGGAGCAACCTGGGCTAGTGGAAGGTGTCCCTGCCCATGGCAGGGGGTAGAACTGGATGTTCTTTGGTGTCCCTTCCTACCCAAACCAGTCTGGGATTCTGTAGTCATGCATTACAGGTCCCAGCTCAGGTATTGGGAAGACTCTTTATTTTTCCCTATCTCACAGTCACAGAGGATTGCAGCTCTTCATCAGGAGCCCTGACTCCCCTCCTGTCATCAGGCAGGTTTAAATAGAAGAAAAATTTCTTTGGGTAGGAAAAAATAAAGCTCCACCTGAATTTTCTGAATTATTTTCTTTTTGCTTGAGAACAGCCTGGAAACAAGAGCTGAGGTGTCTGAGCTGAGTACAGTAATTTATTTGGACTGAGTATAATAATTTATTTTGAGCTGGCTGTGGAAGCAGAAGGCTGCAGTGGCTTTGCCACCTTCATGTGGGTAAAGGAGGGAGAGATGAGAGTGGAGGTTTCTGCTTTGGGGGGGAGGGGGGCCTGGACGTGGCCATCTTGGCCAAAATGTCTGAGTCCCCCGTTCATCCTGCATGCAAGGAACATTTGCCTCATCCATGCAGATGTGGGTAAAGGGGGAAATGCTCTGCAGACCCCTCTGCCCTGAGGCTTCCATGCAAAAGGCTTGGAACAGCTTTTCGGCAGAGGTGGGAATTTGTCCCTGTAGGAACAGGGCTCTCCCTAACAGGAGGTCTTTGAAAATAAATGCGTATGTTTTTGGTCTGGAAAATACTTTGGTATCCTTAGATCCTCCAGCCAGAAGGGAGCATGCTGATCCTCTGGTCTGGCCAGACAATTGCACTCCCTCGTTCCTGTAGCTGAGCTCCTGCTTTCTGGGTGAGCTGGATTTGATTTCGGCATTTTCCATCAACTCCCTGAAATGGGGTCAGCTCTTGCCTGCTGTTCTTCCCAGTAGGTGATGTGCTCCTGTGGCTGGAAATCCTCTCTCCCATGCCTAACCTGGTACATGGGAGCAGCACGCAGGGATTTTATCCAGAGGTGAAGGCAGATGCTCAGCGCTGAGGGGGAAGGTGTTACCTCCATGTTTTGCTCTCACCATCCCTCATCCTGCCCCATGAAGGGACAGTGATGGGTAGCAGCATCCCTTCTCCTTGCCCATGTCCAGTGGGTGCCATCTACATCATGAGGAGGAAGAATCGATGGATGCAGCCGGGGATCTCCCCAGTCAGAGCCCGTGGAACACACCAATTGCACGGACTCCATCCGGGGCCAGCGGGCTTCCCTGTGCCAGGTTGAGTGATAAAGGCCCCCTTGTTAATGCACATTGCCTTAAGCTGTGTTTCCACAGCTTTCTGTCTGTGTACCGAGAGTGTTCAGACATGTAATTCCACCAGATCTGGCTGCTTATGGAGAAGGCTGGATTATTTGTGTTTCACAAATAAGGCCAGAAAACACAAGGGCTGGAGCACTGAAAGGCAGCTCTGCATCACTCCTGGTGGGGTTTCTTTTTCAGTCCCACTCTCCTGCCTTTTCCTTTATTTAATTTAACCATAGACCCCTTTTTTTCTGGCCCTCATGTTCCCTGTTATCCATGTTCTCTCCTGTTCCCTTAAACTTTGTGGCTCTGTAGCTGGATTGTTTCCCTCTGGAGGAGAGTCTTACCTGGGCTCCCTGCTCCCCTTTGACCTGGAGGGTCCTTTTTCCAGTGCTTGTTTTTTTCTTTCATATGGTAAAACCTTGTTTTGAAAAGAGCTGGGATTATGTATAATGAGACCTGGATGCCCTTGAGGAAAGAAGAAGTGATCGTGGTGAGCCCGGGATGCAGCAGCATCCCTTGGCAAACTCTTTTCCTGGTGTGGTTGTGAGGATTGGTAAAACTGCTCTTGTCTCAGTGAACTTTTGCATTCCCAAATCTCCTTTTTGTCCTCCTGGCCATAAAACCACTGGAGAAGCTGGTTTACGCTGGCACCTGTGTGAGCTGACAGCTCTGCATCCATCTGTCCTCACAGGGCACAGCATCTCTCCCTCATCTCCAGTGCAGCCCTTGGGAAAAGCAGCTCTGTAAAGGTAAACGAGCAGTTTGGTTAATTAGAGCTCTCTGGACCTTTTCCAGCTGGATACCCAGGGAAGCGGGGGACAGCTTGTGTCCTCAAGCCAGGCACCTGCACCACAGCTCCAAGGCTCATACCCAGACGCTTCAGGGATGGTCAGGCTCTGCAGGGGGGAAAAATAAACCCTAGAGCCAATTTTTTCGTAGAAAGGTCTGTAATGATCCTTTTGTGGTCCAGCCTGTCCTTAAAGCACCTTGCAGGAACAATTAAAGCAGTGCTGGTGCAAATGCAGCCATATGTTCATCTGATGACGGAGGTGTCGTTTCAATCAGCAGAAGTGTTTGGAGGAACATCTGTGAAGGGGTGGGAGGGATTTCCCAGCCCATCAGCACAGCAAGTCCTGTTCCTGTCAGACCCGTGCGTGGTCTCCAGAGCTGAGCCAGACTCCTCCCGTGGGACCATCTCAGTGAGATGCTGCTCAAAAGGATTAAAAAAAAAAGAGCATTTTTGCCATCTGCACAGCTGCTCAGGGCAGTCTGCAGGACAGCCGACGTGCACAGAAACAGCAGGGCCTGTCCCTCAGCCAGGGAGCCTCGGTTTTCCTAAGCTGGAAAGAATTGCTTTGGATAAACTCTGTAAAGTCTGGGTTTGTGTCATGTTGGAGTCGGTGAACAGATGCCCGTTGTTTCATGGAGCTGTGGATGAAAACCCAGCAGCTTTCCTTTGGTTGGAATGGACGGGGCTGATGGCTGGGCATGCCCCAGGGATGTGAGCAGCACGGAGCCGGTGTTATTTTAGGGCCACCAAGATGATAAAAGGTCTGGAGCACATCTCCTATTAGGAAAGACAGACAATTAGGACTGTAAAGCCTGGAGAAGACTCTAGGGAGACCTTAGAGTCCATTCCAGTGCCTAAAGGGGCTCCAGGAGAGCTGGAGAGGGACTGGGGACAAGGGCCTGGAGTGACTGGACAGGAGAGAATGGCTTCCCATTGCCAGAGGGCAGGGATGGATGGGATATTGGGAAGAAATTCTTCATAATGAGGGTGGGCAGGCCCTGGCACAGGGTGCCCAGAGAAGCTGTGGCTGCCCCTGGATCCCTGGAAGTGTCCAAGGCCAGGCTGGACAGGGCTTGGAACAACCTGGGCTAGTGGGAGGTGTCCCTGCCCATGGCAGGGGGTGGAATGAGAAAGCATCAGGTCCCTTCCAACCCAAGCCATTCTGGGATTCTCTGATTTTGTTTACCTGCTCTGTCTTATGAGTCTCTGAGACACTGGGTGCTGAAATTGGGGAGCTAAAGTTCGTCTGTATGTGCCTTGTCAGACTCCTGCCATTCCCATGTGGTTGCTGTATCCATTAACCTATGACCTACAGAATGCCACATCCTCAGCCTGATAGGGAATTTGTGCTGGGGTCATTGCAAGGGGGCGTGTGGGAAATCCTCTCAGTTGCAAGGCCTGTAAAGTGATGCTTTCCAAGTATAAACTCTCATTTTCCAAAAGCCCAGCATTTTTGGGGACTTCCTTGGGTTCCATCCAGACCCAGTGTGCTGAGATGTACGTTTGGGAAACCGACCCCAGAAGCAGGAGAACAATGGGAATCTCTTTGGGCTACTTCTTTTCTAATGGAAAACAGACTTAAGGACTTTGTGTCTTGTTCTGGGGGAATTTAATGAATCTTTGAAGCTGTGCTTGCTCTCTGTCTGACTTTTCAGCAGAGCAATTAATATCATCCCCCATTTTAAATATATCCTTGGAGAAGAGCATCCACAGTGCTGAGCCGTGGATTTAGGAATGATGGATGATCACAGCCATGGTGGTTTGGGTTGATGCACTTGGCAATTCTGCCTTTGCTGGTCAGGGCTGAGGCAGGGTGTGGCTGGGACTGAGCTCACAAAATAACGAGTTCTGAGCTTTGTATTGTCAAACCATCACACAGCTGTGAACTGGTCAACGCCAAGCTTTTATCTGCTCAGTCACAAAATTGTGGGCCAAATTGTGAACCGTGAGGGAGCAACCCAGACCTCAAGTCTTGCCCTGGCTTGCTCTTACCCTGGCTGGATGTGCAGCTGGATGTCAGGTCACATCCCAAGTGCAAGGAAATGTTCAAGTTCATAAAATGTTTGACACCAGAGATGTGTTTAGGAAGATGTGAACCCCCCAGGTGAAGGTTTGGTGCTGGTTTAAATTGTGTAGAGCAGCATGTGAGCTGTGTAACCAGCACAATCTTCAAGCCGGTTACATCCAAGAGAATTCAGATGCTGATAATTAACGAAATTAGACTCTTAGAGTGTTTTTTTTTTTTTAATGCCCCATGTGATGTTTCCAATAGCATTTTATGTTTCAGACTTCCTTGGTAGGACGGTGGTAGGATCTAGAAATATCCAAGGTATCAACACTATCTCTGTCTGTCTCCCTTTTCCCATCCAAAGATAATAAGAGCTGCAGGGCTGGCCCTTCCCCCAAAGCTGCAGGGCTTGTGTTGCTTTTCCTTGCATATTTTGGCAGGGAAAAAATAGCCTTGAAGTGTGGTAAAAGACAGAAATATGCTGGAGCATCAGGAATCCAACCAGCCTCTTTGAGGATGGAGTAAGAGAACAGAAAGATTTTTTTTTTTTTTTCCTTCCTTTCTAAAGGCGTTACGAGCAAAGCTGTTGGGTTTGGGGATGGAGGATCATAAAGCACTTTCCTGATCTGGAGAAATGATTCAAACTGACAGATTTCAAAAGGAAAACACAACTGGAGAAAAGCTGAGTTTTTTTAGAACTTCTGCTTGCACAGCTTAAAAACAAAAACCTGCATTTGCTTTGCAGTTTTGCTGACATTATTTCTCAGGCTGCGCATTAATGATTTGAAAGGAGTGGTAACTTCTTGACTATTCCATTGGTTTTTAGACCCGTTTTTGCTGTATGGGGTGGTTGTTTTTTCTTCCCTTTTGTGGCCATTTACAGCAGAGTGGTCGCTGTGCTGGTGGGGGGAACTGGCCGTGCCCTAAGGGAGGGGGACCAGGAGCTTGGTTTTGGCTGCCACAAGGCTGTCAAGGTGTCCTAGGGACTGAAAAGCCCTTGGGGGCAAGAAATGCAGGATTTCAGTCCTTTGTGGCATGTGCTGATGCCAGGAATCTTTCATCTTCTTGCACCCAAGGTACAAGCAATTCTAAACTATGCGTAAGTGATTTTAGAGCTGATAGTGTCACTCAGAGGGTGTGCAGACACCATTCCCCGAGGTCTGGGCTCCTGGTGTGCCTGTTTTGGGCTCAGCGTGGGTGTTTTATTGGCTGTCAGCAGCCACCAGTCCCCCTGCGTGCTCCTGGGTAAGTCACTGATGATGTGCCAGGGCTCCTGCTGCTCCCTGCGAGCCTGGCTCAGCTCCATGGGGAGCCGATCCCATCGCCCGGGGCTCCAGCCCGCTGCAGCAGCACGGAGCTTAGCCGGGGGGGAATGTGGAACGGGCTCGCACGAAGGAGTCGCTTTGCTGCGTTGTTTATTGGATGTTCTGGTGTTTTTCTACAACTGCACCTGTCACCGTGACCCCGGAGTGGCTCCGCTCAAGCAGCGAGTGCAGGGATGAGCGTCAGATCTCGAAGTGACCAGGAACTCCCTGCTCTCAACCGAAGCAGCTCTGATGTAAACCCTCTGTTGGGGTTTTTGGGGGGGAAAACAGAGGCAAAGAAGACATACGTGATGTATCAGTGATGTTTTACTGGAAAAAAGAAATTATTTCCAATTGCAAAGTGGAAGGAGTCTGTGCAGAGTGTTCTGGGGCACTTCTTGCCCCCTCTCTGCTCTCTGTTTTAGTTTCCCTGCAAATATCCCCGGTCCAGGTTTTCTCCCAGGCAGCACTGAATCGTGCCTGTCTGCAATTTTTCTTTCTGCAGAAGGATGTTTTTGCCAATTTTATACCAGATCCTTCAGTCTCTCAAAGCTGAGGTGGCTTCAGACGCCCACAGGTTTTGTTGGATTCTTTTTTTTTCCCCCCCGGCATGCATGCTTCCAAAAATGAGTGGGAATCCTTCCAGAGATGAGCACTGTAACTCCAACTTTTGGAGAGCTTTTTTTCCTACTTCTGTACATATTTTCTCTCATTAGTGGTGGCAGAGAGCCTACAGGTATTTATCAGAGTGTCAGCCATCCGGTTTCTCTGCAGCAGCTCCCAGCCTTTGAATAATACTGGGAAACTCAGGCGAAGTGTAGGATGTAAATACAGAACAGGGCAGATGAAATAAATAAAAATTCAGAAATGGTTATTGCTTAAAGCTTTTTATTGTTTTGTAAGAAAAGAATGAAAATGAGACTTCACATGATGACAACCTGTGTTAGTATAAAAACATACCACGATGAGTTGCTGTGCTTTATATTAAATATTCAAGTGCTGCTTGTTTGCTGCCAGAGTGTTCAAGTCACGCTCCTGGGGGTGGGAAGTTTATAGCAAAGTATCTGTAAAGAGGTTATTGAAATGCTAGATTTTCCTCCTTTTGGGTTGAATTGACCAGTCCTGTTCCATGGCTTGTCCCTTAAAAGCAGAGAAAGTCATCAGAGCTGAGCCACAGATGGGGACCCCGACGCTGAGGAAAGATCTGTTGTTTCTGAGCTCTTGAGACTGACCAGGAAAAAAAACCAGAAAATAATAATATAAATAATTTAAAAATTTAAAAGCACAATACAAGCAAAATAAGTTTTGATCCCATTGTTTTCTCCATAAATATTCTGCAGTGCTGAAGCCACCTTGTCATTCCGCTCTTCGGTTTCCACTTGAGCAAAGTTTAACACGTTGCTGCAGAGAATGAGCCTGTAGTAAATAAAATGAATCATCATTCCTACCGTAGTGAAAAAGGGAAGTGGGGAATGTCTGTCAAGTTCTCCTGAAGTCCTTGAATCAAATGTGTAGGGATTTTTGAATAACCTCAGAGTTACCAAATAAAAGCATTAATTTGAGTGTCAAGATGATATTTAATTGGAAAGCAACCAAAGGGACAGATTCATTTTTAGGCAACTAGCAAAAAAAAAAAAAGTATAAATACAAAATAAGTTTAAACTAAAGTAATTGGAAATTAATTGAAATTTAATTTTAATTAGGTGCCTGAAATTGGATCGTCTGGATCCCTGGGGTTCCTATCTCTGTCTCTTCCCTTTTTTTTCCCCTCTGTAAGGCAAATGTCAATTAATATTTTAAAAGTGCTTTAAATAACTTCATATCTGCAACTTACTGCAAGTCAGTGGGACTCGAGTGTTGAAAGGTTTGGGAACCAGCGGGCAGTTGTAGTTACAGCTGCACAGGGGAAGAAGCACTCAGGCCTTTGTGTGTCTGAGGTGCCTGGTTTTCCTTAAAAGCAGAAGGAAAAAGAACCCAATTTTGCCATTCTGCTCTGAAATATCACCTGGACTGGTTTTCTCCTGGCTGCAGAGAAGAGGGTACGGGTCAGACCTCTTTGAGAAAATCTTGTGTGTTTTTCTCTGAAGCTCTGGATGTCTGGAGATGCCATGTCTCACTCACTTTTCCTGACATCTCCAGCTGCCATAGCACCTTAAGGCTGGGCAGTGGTGCAGGATCCATCCTTTGCTTGGGGGCTTGGTTTCATGGAATCACAGACTGGTTTGGGTTGGAAGGGGCCTTAAAGACCATCTCATTCCACCCCCTGCCATGGGCAGGGACACCTTCCACTCAACAGGTCACTCAAATCCCCATCCAGCCTAGTCTTGAGCACTTCGGGGGTATTTCCACCCTAGGTCCATTTGGCCATCTAGACAGGCTTTGGCTCTCCCAGGTGTCCAAGATGTCTTGCTGGGTGCTGCTTCTCCGTGGAGAGCTCCTGAGGCTGGAGGAGATGCCTGAGCATTCTACTGAATCCTTCTTGGTCCAGGGAATTCAGGTGCCAAAACGCCTCTTGAGGCTTTGTTGACTTTCCTGGGAGGATTAGGATTCTGCCCTGGGGAATTTCACCGTGTTTCCTGCCCTTGTGAGGGCACAGCTCATACCAGGCACTGGGCTGGTGGAGAAGTGAGGAATGTCCTCTGTCTAGACAGATGGCTCTGGCTCAGGAAGCAGGAGGTTTTTGGGAACAGCCTCACCTGCTCCCTTGGGGCAGGGCTCAGGTGTACCCAGCCACTGCTGTTTTCATACCCACAGCAGTGGGAGGCTCGTGGCTCCTTCAGGCAGCCCAGCAGCAAGATGGACCGAGATGCTCCAAAGACAAGAGGACCCAGGGAAAGGACCTGCACCTTTCCCATCTCTGTTGCGTGCCTGGCCTGAGTCCCTGTTGCGTCCTTCCTGCTTGGGAGTGCTGGCAACATGTTCTGGCTGCTCGCCGAGGATGTGTCGTGATGCTTTTTGACTCCAAGGTGCCTTTGCCATGCTTGGCCAGAGAAGTGGTGCCTGAAAGATGCATCGTTAATGTATGTGAGGAGCTGTCACTTCATGGCTTCAACTGCAAACCTCGTTGTTGTGGCATAAAAAGAAGAAAAGGCTCAGGAAAGAAGGAACCCCAAGTTTCTTTGTCTGTGTGGTGCTCTGCGTGGCAGCTGGTGTGTGTCACACGTGCCCGAGCCGGCACATGTGTGCCGGGGGCACGGGAACAGCGTGTGGAGGAGCCGCTCCGTGCTCCCCTCACACGAGTTTGGTGGAGTTCCGCCTCCTGCCGTGAGCTCCCAAGCCGACGCCATTTCCTTCCACCTCCGGGAGCTCCAGAGGAGAAGGGTTTCGCTCAGGAAGTCAGAGAGGCCGTGTTATTTATGGAAGAATTATTTGTTTGGACGTGAATAACCTCGGCGTTCGTTGGCAGCGAGTTGGAGGTCAGCTTCCCTGTCTGCTGCATTCCTGCACCTTTGCTGCCTGGGGAGACCCTCTTGGAGCCCAGGGTGTTTTCCTGGGCTGGATCCCTTGGTCCCCATACCTCTGCCCATCCTGGGGCACCCCTGCACCCTCCTGGGGTGTCTGCTCTGCGCTGGCTGTCCCACACCATGCCTGGTGATTCCTGGGGGTGGTGCATTAGTTGGCACACAGCTGAGAAATGCTCTTTAAAAGCATTTCTCGCTTGTGTTTTGAGTATTTTGTCCCCCAAAAAAGTGGATAAACCCCCATTTTTCAGCACAGGCTTATGACACAGACCCCGGCGTATGTTCAGCTGCATCTTACTCATTTTGCTGGTTTCCCCATTTCAGCTCTGAAGTGAAATCATCCCTCAGCCTTTCACTAATGGAAACTTGGTTTTGGTGCCAAGATAGAGGCAGCAGAACCTGAAACTATTTTTCCAAAGCGCTGGAAACGTTGTGCAGCTCCAGCAACCACAGGGGAGGCAGGATGGAAACAGTCACCTCAGGTTGGTTACCTCTGATCCCAGTTTTCCAGAGATAAGGTTTGAGTCCCCTGCATCATTCTGCAACAAAACAGGCTTGGTTGTGTCTTTGCTATAAGGATTTTTGTGTTTAAGCTGAAACATCTTATTTTGGCTGAGTGAAGGACCCTCAGAAGATGAATGGGTTTCTCCTGCACACTCGCCCACACTTTTTCATTGTCAGAGCAATGTCAAGGCTCCTTGGAGTAACCTTCATTTTCCTTTTTTTCCTTTTAAAATCAGGAAAGAGGGCTCATTCCTCCTATTCAGCTGAGAGTCCACGTGAAATAAAATCTCCCAGTGTAGTGGTAGGGTTGGGTAATGTCATGTGTAACACTGATTTAAGCATCGCCTAACAGGCAAATCGAGAACAAAACATTTCTTTTTTGTCTTTTTTTTTCTTGAAGAGATGTGTGGTTTGTTTGTGGAGGGTTTGGAAAACCCTCTGGTGCTCCTTTGCATGTATATGCAATCCTCAGGCATGCTTGTCTAACTGTCCTAGCTGCTCAGTTAAAGGTCAGACTCTTGGAGGTTTCCCAGTGTATATCGTCTACTGCGATTATTTTTTCCGTATTAAAAAAAAAAAAAACCTAAATTTCTCAGTAATGTTTAATTATTTTCCAGTTTGTTTAAGCTCTTGTGGAGAGCTCTATGTTTGCACTGGTGAGCCAGAGCAGCGTGTCCCACTGGAGCTGCCTCCAGCACTGGGGAAGGGCTTTTTTTTTTTTTTTTTTTTTTTTAAATTCCTTAAACATGATTTGAATCTCGAGTGCGACGGTCTGACGAGGGGAAATACTGCACCAGAACATTTGCTTGTGGTTTTTGCTCTGCTCTCCCTCCCTTTCCCTGTGCGTGCCTGCGAGAGAGGGAGAGCGAGGGTTTGTGTGGAGGGAGGGGGAGGCACCAGCCAAAATTTTCCAGTGGGGAGCTGCTGAGGCTTGGCACTCCCAATGCGCCGGCTCCTTGCTGGGATATTTAGAAGGAGGTGGAATAGCTCAATCTGGGGTAATTGGGGTTTCTCAACAGGAGCAGCTCTCTCTGCCTCTCTTTTCGTGGCTTTTCCGCTGACCCTCTCTCTCCCCCCCATCACCTCCAGCCCTTGTGGAGCTTTCCTTGATCCCGAATGGTTTTGTGTTCGGGACAAATGAAGAGGAAAAGGTTGTCACTGTGGGATGGGGACGGAGGGCACCAGTTCTGGGTGACCATCCCAAGGTGGATGGTACCACATGCAGTTTAGCTTGGGCAAGAATAAAGGAAGGGCTGCTTATCTCATTACCCCAAAGATTAATTAGAGCAAGGAGCAGAAGTCAAAGGAATGAACTTTCTAGGACTGACTCATCCACTTTGCTCCTCTCTGGCAGGGCAGAGTGGGTGGGGATGTCCCCAGAGATGCTCCCAAAGTGTGATGGTGTCCTTGGACATGGAGCAGTGGCTTCACCCCAGCTGTTTGCCCGGTTTCCAGAGCTACGGGATCTGAAGTCAAGCTCATGGCCCTTTGGCTCCAGCAAACTTTGAGGGGTACAGCACCTAAGCTGGGCCATGTTTGTGGTTGGAATCGATGATCTTAACGGTCTTTTCCAATCTAAATAATTCTATGACTATTGTACAGCCCTGGGAGAATCCAGGAAAGTCCCGTTCTGCTTTGAGGCATCGGTTTGGGTTTGGTGTCCAAAGGGAAGCAGAGTTTGCTGCCATGACCTTCTGGGTAGTTCAGGGCTGCAGATCTCCCCTTGGCAGTTCCATGCCTGCTGCCTGTTCAGATTGGGCCATCTACACCTAATTATGGCAGGGTTTTCTTCCAAGAAGCTCGTTCTTGAATGAATGCTGTTGAAAGGTGTGTTCCTTATAGAAGTACTCCTTGTAGGTCCTCCTGGGCCATCCCCAGGAAGAGCCTCCAATGAGAAATACCCCATCACCCATCCAGTTATTTAATCTTTATTTCATCCACTTACCCACTGGGCTACCCCAGCTCTCCCAGCCCCCCTCCTTAAATACCAAAAGAATTAAAACGTCAGCTATCCCCGCCGCCCCCAGCCCGATTTCCGTTGCAGTGCTTTATGACTGGATAGCAGTGATGTACCCACGAAGGAATGCCGGGAACCGCTGCCATTCGGGATCTTCTCCCGGCCCACGGAAACTCCGCATTCTTGGGCCAGCTTGCGGCACGCCAGCGCATTCCTGCTCCATGAGGTGGAAGCAATACTGGTAGTGTGAGCTGTGATTTCTGCGGCTGGGGTGGGGAAGCGCCGCTTTAAAAAGCCTCTTAATTATATTCTTTCTCGGCAACGCATCAGCGCTGTTTTTAGCCCATTACGAACACTGCGATTTCTCTCTTAAATCAGCCCATTTGCTGATTGACCCAGTTCTGCTTCTTTTACTTTTTTTGCCATTACAAAATGTTCTATTTTCAGGCACTTCACAGCCCTTGAAGAAGGAGGGGGGGTAAGGAGCCCAGCCCTGTTTCATCCCCATCTCCTCGCTCGCCTGTGGATGGCGGCGTTCAGTTCTTCACCTGAAGCACAGATACAAAGCAAGTCCCTGCACAGCCTGGTTGTAGCTGCTTTAGAGTTCTCCCTAATTCCCTGATTTCCTGTGCCGGCAGGATGTGCCCTGAACCGTTCTGTTGCTGTCCTGCATCCATCCCTCGCTGGCTCCCAGGGTCAGAACTGTGCCCTTGGCTCACTAGGAGGCAGGAGCAGAAGGGTGCAGCTCCCTCACCCACTGTGCAGGAAAAAACAGGGAGCCTGGGATGGGGAGGAGACGTGGGGGTGCTCATGGAGGCCATGAGGGGCTATGCAAAACACTCCATCAAATGAGAAGAGATAAATTGAATTTTCCACGTGGGCGTGGAGGTGGGAGTGAGGTTTTCACCTCTCTTCGTGAATTTCTCTGCAAGCATCTTTTTTTGGCAAGGATTTGAATGGGCAGCCCAGGACAGTGGTGGAGTCCCCATGCCTGGAGGGATTTAAAAGCCATGTGGATGTGGCCCTTGGGGACATGGGTTAGTGGTGGACTTGGCAATGCTGGGGGAATGGTTTCACTCAATCTTACAGGGCTTTTCCAACCTAAATGATTCTGTTAATCATCATGCCCCCAGCAGGGAAGAATGGGAGTGTTCTTCCCTCCACATCTTTTAATAAATTCCTTTGCAGCAAACCCAGGCTTAGGAAAGATGTGGCTGGAGGTTAGGAGGGGACCAGCTGCTGGAGACACTAATCTGTTGAGTGACAGACCTGCTGGGTTTGTGATCAATACGATGGGTGGTGTTTATCGGAATTCCTCCCCTTATCTTTAGACCTGTGAGTCCGGGCCCTGCTGTGCACAGCAGTGACTCACCCTCATTTAAATGCTGATGAACTTGAATGGAAAGTTGATTGGTCTGGTTTGCACATTAGCCAGCGGTTCCTTGGAGGAAGATGTCAGATGTGACTCTTACCAAAGATACGGGAAGTCTGGGTCTCTTCAGACGGGGATAACACAGTAAATAAAAGATGTGCTGCCTGGGGGATAAATCTGTGTTAGTCCCTGTCAGCAGGTAGTGCTCTGGGAGAAGTACTTGTGGCAGCCTGTGTTTGGGGGAATGATTAAGGAAACTCAGTGATTTAGTTTATCCAGGAGGACACAAGGAATTGATCCATCCATATATAAATACCGACGTGGGCGCTCTCAGCGGAGGGCGGTAGCCAGTTTTAGAAACTCAAAGGGCTGGAAATGGATGCTGGAGACATTCAGGCTGGAGATGGGGTTTGGGTTTTTAGCTTGTGGTGTAATTAACCTTTGCAGCAGCCTGTGAGGGACTCAGGTGGACTCTGCATGGGGTTCAATTTGGGAATGTCAGCTTCCCACAGGGTCCCTGGTGGAGATGCTGCAGGCCAGGGTGCAAGGCTCCCCACATGTAAAATTCTCTTTCCTCTCCTAATTCAGTCAGTGAGAGTAAATGACCACAGTCCAGCCCTTCCTGACCCTTGCAGTGATGGATCTCTGAATAGTCTCATAGTGGGGGTTTTTGGTGGGTTTATTTTTTGTATCTCTGTCTCTCCCCAGACCTGCCGTGTTTCTTCCCTGTGCTCCAGCCTTGTCTCAGAATGCACATTCTGAAAATACCGATCACTTTTCAGGGAGAAGACGGGATGTTCCAACCTTGTGGCAGGCCCTTAGGTTACCTGGCAGTGGCTGTGATCTCTCTTTACTTCTTCCCTATGAAGTTCCCTTTTTGCAGCTCCTGGAGGGACCTTTCCTGGCGCTCTGAACTCAGCTGTGCGTGTTCCAGACAGGTCATACTCTTTTCCCTCCCTGTACTGCAACAAGTAGATCAATAACTGGGCTTTCAGCAGGGGCTTTGATCCCTTCATCCAGGGAAGACACTCAGAGTAAAAGGTGTCACAGGAATCATCAAATCACAGAATTGTTTAGGTTGGAAAAACCCTCCAAGATCATTGAGTCCAACTGTTCCCTCAGCACTGCCAAGGCCACCACTAAACCTTGTCCCCAAGTGCCACATCCACATGGCAGCGATGTCCAAGGAGCCTGTCCCAGTGCTGGTCCTGGAAGCAGCAGGCTCACCTGGGATTGCCATTCCCTAGGGATTGCCCCGTGTGGATGATGGCTGGAGCCAAGCACGTAGACTCATCTCACAGGGTTAATCTTTCGCAGCTGCAGCCTTTGGGAGGTGTGAAAAGATAAAACAATGAAAATCCTGTCAGAGCAGCTCCATCCATCCCCCCTTCCTGGGCTATTCCTGGCCTACTGTGATACCAGAGTGTATTTTTAGAGCAGTGGTCATGTGTTTGCTGTATCTGATGTGCTGCTGTGCCTCCTGCCCACCTGGTCACAGGGGTGTGGGCTTCAGCAACAGGTTCCTGTCCCTGGTCATGGATGGCTGGTTTAAAAAAAGTGAAAAAATAAAACCTTAAAGGGCTCTTAGCAACCTGTTGGGTTTTTAAATGGCCTGTGAAGACAGAAAAATCCCATTTGTAATAATGCATCCTGCAGTAATGTAGTGTAAGCATACAGAGCAATACATATGCTCTGTCTTCTAGATTTTCAGAACAATCTTTTCTTGCTAAACCAATGTGTCTATCCAAATACATACCTACAGAATCAGAGCTTAGCTTGGAAAAGACCTTTAAGATCATCAAGTCCAACTGCTGCCTTAGGCAACCAACACACTGTAAAATACTTACCTTTAGGTCACAAGTTGTCAACTATTTCCTGTGCATATGTGGATTTAGAAAACTGGAAAACAGGTCCTTCAGCTATTGAGAGGAATGTAAACTGTGCAACTTTCCCAGTTCAGAAAGATTCTCGGGACCCAAATTTGAATAGGCCAATTATCAAAATGGGTAACATTCTAAAATACTATATGTGTGTGTGTGTGTGTATATATATATATATATACACCCTGATTCCTCTCCTGTTGAATACATCAAGTCACTGGGATGGACACCCTGTTTTCTCCATGTGGAGTCTTACCTGCAGCTGCTCTCTTACCTGTGCACACATGGAGGTCTTCAGGGCCAGGGCAGTGGGATAGCAATGAGCATGTCAATACAGTGGCTATAAACCAGAATAAGTCTGCTCAGAGTGATGGAAAATCATTCACAAATCACTGGTCACACACTGCTGCCCTAGACAGGCTTCCCACATGCCAGACAGATAGACAGGAGTAGGACATTTGCTCAGGAATAAGAAAAGGAAAGACAGCACCCCAACCTTTGAGTTCTAACTCCTCTAAATCACGTTCATATTGACTTGTTTAAAATACGACGCAGGCAAAATCTGTTTCTCAAGAGTGACTGAGGCTGGAGTTAAAAAACAGAAAGCAAATTTTGTCTGCCAGCCAAGGAAAACTTGGATTGGCTATTAAACGCAGGATTTTGTTGGCTAGCATTGTATCTGATTACATGAAAGTGTGGGAGCTAATGCTTTCTAAAGCTATTTTTCCAGCCTTTCAGATGCTCGGTCCTATCACCTACTGTACTGTTGAGCAAGACTCCCCTCCCCACCAGCCTTGCACCTTCCAGTCAAACCCTTGTGCCTTGGGAAGCTCAGGAAAAGCACTTTTTGTCCTGCTTCTTTGTTTTTAAGTAAACAGTGTTGTCTGTGTTGTTCTAGACAAAGGATCTTTAAAACAATTTCGCTGAACTGCAAAGGAGGGGGAGAAACTTGTTGACTGTAAACTTCCAACTGGTTTCAGCTGCCAGAGGTGAGAAAGTGTCCCAGCAGGTGTGAATTATCCTGTTTTTGTTGAACAGTAGGGAGCTGGAGCTGGAGCCACAGTCCAGCTCAGCTGAGGAGGTTCTCTGCACCTCTCTGTGGAGTGGAGCTTGACTTCACCTTTGCAGAAGATCCGTGGGTAGATGTATAGGGATTGTTTAGCTCGAAGAAGAGAAGGTTCCAGGGAAACCTTGGAGCCCCTTCCAGTACCTAAAGAGGCTCCAAGAAAGCTGGAGAGGGACTTTGAATAAAGGCCTGGGATGACAGGACAAGGGGGAATGGCTTCCCACTGCCAGAGGACGGGGTTAGATGGGATATTGGGAAGGAATTCCTGGCTGTGAAGGTGGTGAGGCCCTGGCCCAGGGTGCCCAGAGAAGCTGTGGCTGCCCCTGGATCCCTGGAAGTGTTCAAGGCCAGGTTGGACAGGGCTTGCAGCAAGCTGGGCTAGTGGAAGGTGTCCCTGCCCGTGGCAGGGGGTGGAACAGGATGGGCTTTAAGGTCCCTTCAATCCAAATCCTTCTGTGATTCTGTGATACAGCCCTCCCTTGTTTTGTAGGGGCAGCATCAGTTGATGTTTGCAGGACCCTCAAGAAGAGCAAGCGATGCAGATCGCTTGAACTGGTTAACTCTGGATTTTCTGAAGGAGTGTTTTTGTCTTTATGTTGTTTATAGAGTTACTGAAAATATTTCCTGTACAGATCCCTGGAAAGAACATCAAGGTGACTTCTCTGTCTTTCTCCACTGGTGGTGTTGGGCCTGTTTGGACACATTTGTCTGCTCTTAAACTCTTCCTGTGAAAAATATTGTCCTGCCTCCTTGGCCCCATCTTTAGTGCCCTTATTGCAAACAAATTTTCCCTGATGTATAAACCTTGTGCTCCTTCCACCACTTTGCCCTGAGCCCTCCTTATTTTCTGGAAGGCAGCCTACCATTGCAAGAGAAGGGAAAGTCCCTGGGAGCCGTGGTTTCTGCAGGACACCTGGGGCTGTGGGTGGGAGAGTGCGGGGGCTGCACTTCTCTGCCTGAACTGGAAATAATTCTGTGGAAGCTCTGAATTTCACTCCCATAGTGAAATAATTGCCTTTCTGTCCAAGTGTGTGTGACAACACACTTGGCAACAGGGAGTTCTGGGCCAAAGCAAAGGTTTTGTTTTGCTGCAGTTTTGCAGTGAGGATGATGAAGATCTGTGACACACTTTGCTGGAGGTCACCAGTGTTCAGATGGCTGACTTGGTGATAGCTGGGGAGGATTAACAAAGTTTGGGTTGATACTGTGAACATGCTGTTTATTTGGGGAAATTCAACAACAAACAGAGATGTTTGATTATCCAGTTTATCCCCCAGGCTAGGATTTGTTGATGGAATACAAGTTTCATCAAGGAGATGCTACAGGCAAAACCTGAGATCAAAAGCAAGTTCCTGAATGCTGATTGCTGAGGATCTGTGTTTTCATACAGTGACAGAGGTATTTGCTGCCTTCTTCCCTGCTTGTCCTCTGCCAGCACTGAGGGTTTTCTTGAGCTCTGAATGTGCAGGTGATGTGATTCTCTGAGATGGAGTGGGGTTGGTGGTGGGTTTCTCTCGGTGCGATGTGTGTGGCCAGTGTTGCACCAGAGTCTGGTTTTGGGCAATGCAAGGCAGCGTTGCCCAGCTCCAGATCTCCAGAGCTCTGTGATCAGGGTGGGGTCTGTGTGTTCTGCACTGAGAGGGGAACACTCACCTGGTGGGCTTGCTTTGGACATTCCTAAAAAAGTGGTCCATCAGATGGGTCCTATCTCCCCACGTCAGTTCAAAGGGCACAGCACTATAATAAAATAATGATTTTTAGGGTGTACAGAATTGAGGCTCTGATTCAAATGTGCAGCAAGGTTGACTTTCCTGTTGATGGCTCTTGGGTGAGGTCTTGGTGCCTGTCGGTGTTGAAGTTTCATGGGATTTGTTGCCCACAGCTTTGACTCCCTGTAGCCAGCTGCAGTCATCTCCCCAGAGCTTGGGATTTTTGCTTTCCCTTTGAGGCCTCACCCCATGAAGGTGCCCAGGGCAGGACAGTAGCCACAAAGCTTGTGAAACAGGCCAGTAAGAAATGACAAACACGTCCTTACTCAGCATCACACGTTGGCTGATCAAATGCAACTGCTCGTGTCAGCAGCCTCAGCTTCTCATAGAACTTTGGGAAAATTTGCCTGGCAAGATACCCAGAGAGTCCCCAGCATCAGACTGTAGCAAAGGTCAGACACTGGATTAGGCTGTCCAGGGCAGTGGTGGAGTCCCCATCCCTGGAGGGATTTAAAAGATGTGTGGATGTGGCACTCGAGGACAGAGTTTAATGGTGGCCTTGTCAGTGCTGGGTTAATGGCTGGACTGAATCTTAAAGGATCTTTTCAAACCTAAATGATCCTTTAGGAGGGGGCTGGAAGATAAACCCCAGTGTGAAGGGCTGGGAGACTTCTGGGGAGAAACGGCATAGAGAAGTCACAGCCCCATTCACCTGGATAATCCCAGAGGAGTTAAACTGCCCTGTTCAGGAGAAGGAGGTGGGTCTGGGTCTCCTCATCCCACCTGGAGCAGCCCACTTTGGAGGATGCTGCTATGGGGAAGGCACTGCAAAAGTGCTCTGTCGTTACCAATGAATAATGCAGGAATGCTGAGCAAGCAGTACATGTATGGGAAGGATTTGGAAAGATGTTTTATCTTTAGAAGCAAGAACGCTTCATTAATTTCCCTGAATAATGCCAAGCCATAAATTGTATTGCTAATAGACATATCTACGTAATGAAAAGTAGCTTCACTTGGTCTTCACATGAAAAGAGGTTGGAAGCAGCTGTGGTTTCAGGCAGTCCCATCATGTTAGAAATTGTGTGCCAAGAGTCAGGGATGGAAGGTCCCAGCTGTGTCCAGAGCCACCTTTGTGTCCTGTCACATCATGGTTTGTGTCTCTTCCACAGCATCATGGAAAATGAAAATCAAACAAAAAAAAGGTTAAGAAAATGGCTGGGACTTGCAGGGAACTTGCCTTGCTTCCAGCATCTGAAAATATTAAAACCAGCAGCCCGTGAAGTCCAGACCACAACAGAATTTAGAGGCTGTGGTGCAAGTATCCAGGAAACTGGGTTTGTATGGTAAGGCCACAGATCTGTAACCCAGTAATCCCCAGCACTGGGAGAGCTGGGAGTGGGTTTGCACTGCTGTGTGGTGGTTGTTTGGCCAGCCTGGGGAAACCGACTTTTTATTTTAAGAGCTGGGGGGAAGAAAAACCTCCTTGAATGCAAACTTTGCACAAGAGCAAAGCAGCTGCTGGGGCTTTGGGTACTTCTAATTCAATGGATTTACCCAGAAAGTTCCTCGAACAAAATAAAAGTAGAAGTGTTTTCAGAGGTTGTTTTGTTTTCATCCAACATTTGAATGTTGTTTTCCTCTCTCAAATCCCAAACCACCCAAGTCCCTTTGCTACTTTTGCGTTCCTCTCTTTGAGTAGGTGGTTTTTGGTCCATGGCTGGAAGGGATGAGTTGCTGCATGGGGCTGATGAGCACCCATGTTAACCAGGGCAGGGAGGCTGCTTCCCAATCCCATCAGCAGTGAAGCACCAGTGGTGGGTGATACCATGGCCAGCAATCCATGGGACCTCCTGGATGTCACCTGGAGGCAGATCCGAGTCACAGGGAGATGATTCTGCACTGCCTCGTTCCTTGCACTAGTGATAGTTGGCTTGGTTGGGGATGGGGGGATGGTTCTTTAAACCCAATTCTGATTTGTTTGGTGTAGTAGAAAATCATTGGGATAGGGAGCAATGAGAGATGCTAACCTTGGTGTCGAGGAGGACAGCAGGGCTGGAAAAGCTCTGACTTTGCCACTCATCTTCCACTGACAAAGTGTCCTGCCACAGCCCCTAAAGGTGCAGGAAGCTTTAAACTCCTGTCAAAATTACTCGAAAGAGAGGAAAGGGCAGGCTGAGGATAAAGGGAATGCTGGCAATCTCCAGCCTTGCAGCTCCAAGGCTTTTGTAGCAGGATCTGTCCATCCCTGTCAGCCCTGCAAGGAGGAATCCTCCCTGCTTGTGCTGTGAACTCTTCTTATTGTGGAGGAGAAAAGACACTTGGAAGTCATGCAGGGAGTCTGGGATCATGGGAGAAAATAAATTCTGTTCTGTTCTATTCTATTCTATTCTACTCCACTCCATCTTGCATTCAGCATGCTGATCCCATCCAGGTTGGTGTCAGCGACACAGGCAGGCACCGTGTGACACGGAGGTGCAGGAGAGGGACAGCAGGTAGTGCCCGCACTGAGGTTCAGGCAGCTCCCTGGCAGCTGCATCCCAGGGAGAGCAGCGAGACGCTTCTCCCGGCCTTTGTGCCGCTGCCCCGGGAGCTGATCAGGTTTCACCCCGAAATAACTTCCTTCTGCAAACAGTGGTGGCCATTATAAGGTCTGAAAGCTGAGCACGGCCTCACATTGGTTGCTTTATCAAGCCAGGAATTTACTGCATCTCTGATCTCTCCCCAAAAACTGTTTTCCAGTTTTTCCCAGGGGTATGGGGTATGAGTGGGAAGCCAGGGCTTCTCACCACCTTCCCCAGCTCCTCCCTGTGCTGCTGTGAGCTGGTCCTGCTGAAGCTGGGGCGCTTTTGTGGTCTGAACCAATTGTCAGCATCTGATGGAGAAGCATCTCTGCGAATAACACTCCCTCCTGCTGCGTTTCCATATAAAACCCTCAGTGTTTGCTTTCCAGCTCTCCTTGTCACACTGCTTCACACTGAGAGTTGCAGTTTGTTGTCCGGTGTCCGTGTGTGCATATTCCACAGCGGCAAAGGGGCTGTGGAAAGTGGCAGGGCAGGGAATTTGTTCCTGGTGCCCAATTTTCTGCCTTTAACAAGTCCCTTGCTGTGTTGCTGCTTGTAAAGTGGCCCAGAGGAGGAGCAGAGGCTTTGCAGGCATTACCTGTGTGAGTGCCTGTCTTTAACGGATTGCCAGAGAGCTGCGGCCTCTGATTCCTCTCTGCTTAAGACATTTCCCTTCCTAATACCAGGTGGAGACACAGTGGGAAGGTGGAGAAGGCAGAGGATAACTCAGAGTTGTGTAAAACCAAAAATCCTGAATTTCCCTTCACACCACACAAAGAGAGTTGGAAACCTGGAATGCCTGAGCAGTTGCTGGAATCCTTTTGAGCTGCGAGCTTCACTTTTCCTGTGGGGAGCTGGGATGTAAACCTCCCTCTGCCATGGAGGTTGCAGATGTAGTGCTGGGTGGGATGGTGCTGTTGCTGTATCAGAGCCTTTCCCAGGCTCTTCTATGCTGGGTGGGTGCAGTTTGCACCTCTCCAGACAGGGTCTGAATTGCTGCAGATATTCAGCAATCAGACCTTTCTGCAGGGTTTGCCTACAGCAGAGCCCAGCTGCATGGAATTGCATGAGGATGGAATGGAATGAAATAGAATAGAGTAGAACAGGACAGCTTATTTCAGTTGGAAGGACAAGGAGTAATGGCTTTAAAGTAAAAGGGGTTTGGATTAGATATTAGGAATAATTTCTTCATAATGAGGGTGGTGAGGCCCTGGCACAGGGTGCCCAGAGAAGCTGTGGCTGCCCCTGGATCCCTGGAAGTGTCCAAGGCCAGGTTGGACAGGGCTTGGAACAACCTGGGATAGTGGAAGGTGTCCCTGTCCAAGGCAGGGGCTTGGAACTAGATGGACTTTAAGGTCCCTTCCAACCCAAACCAGTCTGTGAATCTGTGGTTTCTTTACCTAGTTGGTGGTCAAAATCTGGGACAGGCTTTCCAGGGAGGTGACTGATGCCCCAAACCTGTCAGTGTTGAAAAGGCATTTGGACCTTTAACAATATTCTTTAAATTTTGGTCATGCCTGAATGGATCAGGCTGTTGGACCACAACCAGTGTTGTGTATCTCTCTGAATTTACTGGATTTCTGCACATTTATTGCTGTGTTGCTGTTGACTGGCTCGCAGCCACTTGAGACTCCAATTAGCTGGAATCAGTAGCCTAGAGGGTAAGAGAGGGGTCGTCAGCTTCCAGAAATCATGTCACTCCTCCTGTTCATCTCTTTTAAGTGGTGGAGGTTGAATCCTTCCGTGTGAGTAACTGCAACGTGTTCCTGCTCTTCAGAGGAAAACAAGATGCAGAGGAGGGAATTTTCTTCTGCAGGGAGGTCTGTTCCTCCTGCTCCCCCCACAAAAATACAAGGTTTTCATTTTGTTGGTAGTTTCTTCCCAAATATTATGGAACTTGGTCAAGAGAATGAAATCTCAAATTCTCCTTGTGGCTTTCTTTGATAGCTGAGAATGGACATTTTAGCCAGACAAGAGGAGGATTGTGGTTTGAGTGAAAACTTGAATTAGTGGGGAAAGCACTAAAAAGTGTCAAACTCATCATTGCTCAGAGCTGGGACAGGAGTTAGGCTCTTCAGCATAATTTTGGTGCCTTTGATGGGCATCAGCAATTACGGGAGAGGAACCAGGCATGGCCAAACCTCCCAGCCAGGCAGTGGGTACGTGGAATTTCCAGGACCGGTGTTCTTTGTCCTTTGTGTCCATGTTGACCCATGTCATGTGCTCTCGGTGGAAAAGGATCATGGAAACGTTCCCAGTGAAAAAGCTGTGACTGGGACACATCGTTTTAGCCTCCCCCCCAAACGAATCCTTGCAGCTCCTGGGATGTTTTTGTGAAATATCAGTAAAAACTGGGCGAACAGCGGTTTTCTTCTGAAGGAACAACGTCGCTCTTTGTTTTGAGGTCCTGCAGTGCTTCGTGGGTATATGAGAAACAAAATGTGAGGCTGGCTACAAAGGAACGACAAGCCAACTGCTGCAGGCAGCACTGCAACACAGTGAATTCCACAGGGAAAGGTGAATTACCCAGGGAAGGGTGTGTTTTTAACCCGGTGTTTCTGCTTTACAAGTGCTTGTACAGCTGGGAAAGACACAGGGAGTCAGCTGAGTGTTGCTGCTCTGGTACAACCTGGGGAGAGTCAGTTCTTTGTGTCACTTTTTTGTGGGGGTTTCCTAAAAAAGAGGAGTTTCACTTTGCTTTGAATGTCTCTGTTGTAGATGCACAGATTTCCCGTCCTCCCTGACTCAGCCCCAGCTCTCCCCTCCCTCCTCTTTGACGTTGGCACTTCAGGGCAGGATCAAAGCGGGTGAAATTAGAAAGTCTCCTCCTCGCAGTGACTCATCACTGGCTTTGGTCAAGTGCTTTGCTCTGGGTGATGTGAGCAGCAGAAAGGGGAGGGGAGGGATGTCTGCATCCCCTAATTCCTCCTAGGAATTCACCCCAGCATGGGGGTGAAGCTGCTTGTCCTCACTTCACAGCCTAGCTAGTGTAGTTTTCTGTTCATCCTACCTTAAAGCCAAAGCAAAATGGGTCAGTTTTTACCCAGGCAGGAAATCTTGTCAAATCTGAGATCTGATCAGATCCATTAAGTTACTTTTTCTTTCATTTACTGCAGAGAATTTGAAGCAATGAGCAACCAGGTGTTTCCCCAGGCTCCCGCAGGGCAGGGAGCTGTGGCCAGCCAAAGCCAGGGCTTGCTTTTAACACCTCAAGCATTGCACAGAAATTTTCTCCTTTGAAGTCCTGGGTATGTTTTCCCTGTGAGGGGTTTGGCAGCATAACAGGCTCGTGCTCTTCAGCCTGTGGGGTGCATGCTGCAAAGGAGGCTCCCCTGTACGGATGTTCTCTGGTGTCTGATTTCCAGCAATGGGCTCCATATCCTGTAGCTCCTGGAGGTCCATAACAGAGCTGAGAACTGGCTGAAACTTCAGACTGAACCTTCCTCATCTTTAAAAAAAAACCCAACCAATTTTGGTAAAGTTGCACAAGCTTTGCACAACCTGGATTTGTACAAAGAAGCCAATTGGTCCTGGAGGGGGTTACCTGGAACCGTTGTTCCCACCTGTCTCAGATGCTTGTGAAAATCTTAAAAGGAAAGAAAATCAGTGATTTTGTGGCTGGTAGATGCACAGATTCAGCCTGTTAGCTCACCCTGCCTGTGTCCTCCCAAGCAGTCTGGGATGCCTTTAGCTGGGACATGGAGGAGGACATTCATTTATCCCAAGAGATGGCTCCAACATCTGTCCCAAAAGGTGGGCTGAGCCCCTGGCATGGTAGGGTTGCCCATGGACTTGCTGTGATCTCAAGGCTTACCCATGTGCAGCTTTGGCTGGGAGCACCCATATGGTCACCCCAGCCAGGAGCATTTTTTGCAGCATTTTTATGCAGTATTTTGCTAATTACTGTTTTGCATAATTGTGACAGTGACTTTCATTCATAGCACTTAGATGTATATAAAAGCAAAACTTTCCTCAGAACTGCCTTTTTCTCCAGGCATCACTTAATATGTGGAAATTACACTACTGGCCGATGTGGTTCCAGCATTTAGTTTTATTTTTACCATTTCCATGTCTTCTGTGGGAAAGGAAGCAACGGTAGCAGTCCTCAGCATCCAAAGATAGGAACCACTTTGTTTCAGCTTTACTTTGGCCACGCTGGATTTTGCTGAGCACGTCTTGGCCGAGCTCCAGGACGTTGGACCAAGCCCACCATATTGAGAGAGAAGTGAATAATTACTACTTTGTGGTGGCAACACGGGCAGGAAGGGAAAAAGTGTTTGCAAAGTGCTTTGAAGATAATGACACCCCCAATTTGACGAGTGACAGCGGCGTAGAACGTCCTCTAGATAGCTCATTAATGCGCGGTGATTAGAGGACCAGACAAGGAACACTGTTCCCAACAGTGCCTGGTTTGGACTTCCTTTAAGGAGGGAGTGGTGAAAGGGAGGGCTCAGCCAAAAATAAACTAGCATCTCAAAGGCAGATGGTCCTATTCACAGACCTAAAATTACACCAGCCGAGGGCCAGGCAGGATGAAAGGAATTAGCATCTGGTGGCGAAGGGAGGGCAGTGTCACTGAGGGTGGGTGACCAGATGGCCTGGGTGCAGTCGGATGTCCTCCTGCAGGCAGTTGCAGCCTTTCCCCACTTGTAGACCTCAATATATTATTTTTATAGTTTTTTTTTTTTTCCCCAGAGAGGTGCAGATTCCTCTGGAGCAAATGTAGGCTCACTGGCAGGAGGCTCAAGTCTCCCAGTTCCCTTTTATGGACCTGTTCACACCCTGCTCCTGCAGCCACTGCGAGTGCTGAGAAGCCTTCAGCTCAGGCTGGAATCTTCCAAAAGCACGGCACTGGGGATAATCCCTGGGACAGGCCCATCCACCCCAAAGGGGAGGAAGTCCAGTAAGGTTCAAGCACCCAATTTCCTAATAAAAGTGAAGCTGGTCACCTAATTTCTCCTTGTGAGATAGGATTCAGTTCCTAACTGAAGTGAGCTGCAATGAGCCACTGGTTGTGGCCACTCCAGATGCTTGGGGTATTGTCCTGCATCCTGGGCGGATCATAGAATCATGGAATGGTTTGGGTGGGAAGAGCACCCAGTTCCAGCCCTGCCGTGGCAGGGACACCTTCCACTATCCCAGGCTGCTCCAAGCCCCATCTGACGTGGCCTTGGACACTTCCAGAGATGAGGCAGCCACAGCTTCTCTGGGCACCCTGTGCCAGGGCCTGCCCACCCTCCCAGGGAACAATTCCTTCCCAATATCCCATCTATCCCTGCCGTCTGGCAGTGAGAAGCTATTGTTCCTTGTCCTGTCCCTCCATCCCTTGTCCCCAGTCCCTCTCCAGCTCTCCTGGAGCCCCTTTAGGCCCTGCAAGGGGCTCTGAGGTCTTCCTGGAGCCTTCTCCAGGTGAACACCCCCAGCTGTCCCAGCCTGGCTCCAGAGCAGAAGGGCTCCAGCCCTCAGAGCATCTCTTTGGCCTCCTCTGGACTCATTTCAGCAGCTTCATGTCCTTTCTGTGTTGGGGGTCTCAGAGCTGGATGCCAGACTCCACGTGGGATCTCACCAGAGCAGATCAGAGGGATGATGCTCACCTGGTGATCCCCAGAGCAGCACTTTGGAGGGTGCAGAGGTACCAACTCTTATTTTCAGGTTTGTTTTCCCTTCTTAGGTGGAGCACTAAAAACCTTTTGAGAACTGTGCTGTGACTCCCAATCCAGGTTAAAATGACCTTTTTTAGTTTATTCTTCCCCCTCACATTGTTATTTTTGGCTTGAAGGAGGGCAGTGACCTGGTTCATGGCACAGCCCCACAAAAGGGTTGTGTTGAAGGGGTAGGATGCAGAGCCTGGTGCTCATGCTGGCATAAGGGGAGCCCCTGGTACCCCATTCCCTGGGGGTCGCTCCAAGTGCATTCCTGTAGCATGACTTCAGACAGTATTTGAAAACTCAGAAGGTTTAAAGCACTGTTGCAATGCAAGAGCAAACCTGAGAACTGAGACTTAATTCCCTCCCCGCGTATACGGGGGATTTGGAGAGGGACTGGATTTGATCCAGGGTTTCTCAGTGTTAATTCTCCAGTATCTCCGACCATTCTGCAAAGACCAGGACAGAAATCTCTGGAAGAAGCCGCTGGCTGGTGGGGGGTTTGCCTTGCTACGTAGCCACATTTATTTTTATTTTACTTTTGAGCTGGTATTCCAGGAAAGCCCATTAAAAGCTGGCAGCCGGCTGCTGAGGAGCAGCTTGCCGGAGCCGAGCGCCGACGTGTGATGCCGGAGGAGCCACGCCGAGGGTTGGGGATGACTGATGGTGTGAGGTGTCGTGGAAAGGAGGGGAAAAGGGGGATGTTCTCACTCCGCTGAACTTCCTTCCTTTGTGTTTCCTATTAAGCCGAGGGAGCCGCGCTGATGCGGCTGCTTTTGCAGCCTTCCAAGCTCCCATTTAATTGTGGATGATTTCATCCCGGCCTTTTTTATGCTGAAGCCAGTGGCCTGCATCATGCAGCAGTGAATTTAGGCAGATTTTATTTGCATGTGAGTCATTGAGCTTTTCCAGCTGAATGTCACCAACTTGGAATTTTTGTCTGATTTTGTTGTTGTTTTTGTCTCTTGGTGTTTTTCCACCGGTCTTTTTTCCCTGCCCTTTGCTGCCTGCGCCCCCTCGTCCCTCCACAACCTCCCCCCAGAAAAAATAGGAAAAGACTAAATGGGAGTTTGAGTTGGCAGTGGGAAAGGACGGGATTAGGAATGTTCGGGGAGAGGGGGGGAAAAAGGATGCTTTATGTCGCTGGGAGGGAAGGAGCAGAGCCAAGTCAAATTGAGGGCTCTAATTTGGGAGCGGTGTTATTACAGGTCAGAGGGAGTCAGTTACTGGCTAAATTGGGAGGGCTGTCACATGCCCGGGCTGGAAATGCTGCTCACATGGCTGGGGCACACAGGCTCCTGGGCAACTCGGTTTGATTTTGTTGACAACGCTTTAAAAAAATAAAAATAAAAACTTGTTTATTTTCCCTCAAATATAGGCTCTGTAGCAGCGTCCCTCTGCCTCCACTGCCGGCTCATCCCGGCCCTTGCTGCCCTTTGCACAGAGAAGTTTATAAATAGAGCAACTCCTCCATTATGTGCAGCTTCAGTCTCTTTATTTTTATACTGGAATCTGTTCAATGATTAACAGTTTAAACCATGTGCTGTATATCAATACCTTGCATACCCTTCATAACTTATTTTTAGTATTATTTTTCCCCCTTCTCATCCTTTATCCATTTTAGGCAGCACCATTATGACATTCAGATAATTTTTTATGTATTTATTTTAGCCTTTGAAGGAACTTATCTGCATTTCAATTAAGCTTTTGGTAAAAGGCTTTTTGCAATTGAAATTAAGAAGTCAGAGGAGTAGTTCCTCCGTGCCTGTGGTTGTGCCTGTAGTCTCCTCACTGAAACTCAGGAAGATTCGGGCATTTTTATGGATTAGGCTCAAAGAGATACAAAAAATTGCATGTTTTATTTCTTTGGCTTCCTACATCCTAGGAAATTCCACTGAAAATCTGGATTTGAGGGCGTGTTGAGGCATGTGAGCAATATAACCCTGGTGTAAGTGAAAGCAGGCAGTGAACTCATTTCCCACCTGTACCCCAGGTCCCAGAAGCAGCAAAACCAGCAGCATTTTCCCAGCAGCTGAGCTCATGGGCTCCAGGGGGTGATGGGACTTCTGGAAGCAATCTGCAGCCCCTGTTTAATTATGCTTTTAATCCTTGCTGACCCATCCCGTTGCCGTGGGCCAGGCTCTGCGGGCTGAGCTCAGCTGGCTTTGCACAGCAACCAACAAAAGCCACTTGACCCAGGATCTCATCAGGATGTCTTTTGTCCAGCAGACCTGGCACAGCTGCTGTCATATTCCTGTCTCCTCGTTGCATGCACAAGGGCTGATGGATTCCCCTCTGCTGTCCACGAGGGATGTCATTTTGGTGTCATTTCTGCCATGAGAGCCTTCTCCACCCACCTGTGGATAGTGCTCCTGCTTTCTCCTGCTCTCCTGCCCCGGTGGGCAGAGGTGGAGCAACACCCCACTTGACAGTGTCCACAGCGTTGATGGGGCTTTTGCACCTTTGCACGCTCTCTGTGCTCAGGTGGGAGGGACCCTGGCATTATTTCCCTGCACTTCCCAAAGTCCATCCTCCCCATGTGAGGTTTGGGAGCAGGATGCCCGTGATGCCCAGGAGCTTGGGTGCTCCAGTGAGTAAAGGGAAACTGGCACTGAGCGTCCTTGTCCAGTTGTCAGGTTGGCTTCACTCTTCAGGACAACTCTCACAGGAGGTTGGTTGTTTTGTCTGCCAAGCATCTGTCTTCATCCTGACCTTGGGGTGGGAAGCAGGAGGTGGCACCTCATCCTTGTTGATGTCCTGCCGGCTCTGAGCTCTCATTTCTGACACTGAACCATTTCCCACATTCCTCTGTCCAAGCGCTGAGCACTTGTTGAATTTTCACTCTTGTTTCCCACCCATTGGGACTGCTATCATCAATGTAGACATCACTCCATGCTGGCTGGACTGTGGCTTGTGAAATCAGTGAAGCCAACTCCTCTTTCCCAAGGTGTTCTGTGTGCCAGTGCTGGCCACGTTGTGTTGAGAAGCTTGGATACCATCATTCATGTGGTGTAGATTCCCTTGGCACCCGTGGGGCTTTTGATAAGGCTTCCCAGCGTGTCATCTTTGCTCTGAGTCAGTGAAATGCTCTCAGCACTGGAAATCTCTGCACTAAATTAAAGTCCTGTTGCTAGGGAGTGTTGTGATAATACAGGGTATTATGCTCCATAGCAAAAGTGTGCAACAGTGCAGCCTAGAAAACAAATCCATAAAACCTCCCGTCGGATGCACAGTGTGAAAATCTAGTGTACTTCAGCTCAGTATTAAATATGTCATGGAAAAAGGCTCCTGCTTCTCCTGAATTTCCTGAAAGTCTGCTTTGGGCTGAAAACTGTAGTGGCTGGAGCCAATTTAGAGAAGGAAAAATCCCTGCTCTTGTTGCTGTCTGCAGAAGCTCCTTAATGATCATGCCATGCAATTCTCCAGTGCTAAAAATACATCACTTCTGGGTTTGTACAAACAGCCTCCTAATGACTGGAGCTCTGGCAAGCTCAGGAGGTAGAGGGGGAAAATAGTGGCAAAAATATGAAAATCTTACTCATTTCTACTCACAGTGGAGCTGGGCTCTTCTGTCCTTGTGGATCTCAGTGGGAGTTAAGGGATGTTTTGGTGAGAGAGATTCCAGTTTGTTCTGCATTTGACCCAAATAGTGGGCATTCTGCTCCCAGTTTGAGTTTACAAGTTAGGTGGAGGGTGCTGAGCTCCCTGCCCTGCTGCTCTGTCTGCTGGTGGGGTTTCATCAGCCTGTTTGGGGTGACAGGATGGGAAGATCTGATCAAGGGTTGTCCTTGAGCCTGGCTTCAGTGCCGAAATTCCCACCTCCTGCTAACGCTTGATGAGGCTGCTGCTGCTTTGGAGAGCATAATGGAGAGGGGAGCTGCCAGTGATAAACAGCTGAACTCGCTGCCCAAGGAGAGCTGCCTTTTAAAGGGCAACAGGTCGAGTAGGGCTCGTGTCTTATCTCACGCTGGGGTTTTGGAGAGGGGAGCAGGGGGTCGTTTGCTTTTTATTTCCCCAGAACTTACATGTCATACAGTCACCTGCTCCTTGCCTGGCATCCCAAGAAGAATAGCAATAAACTGTTGAAAGAGTCGCCCAGAGAAGCTGTGGCTGCCTCATCCCTGAAGTGTCCAAGGCCAGGTTGGATGAGTCTTGGAGCAATCTGGTCTCGTGGAAGGTGTCCCTGCCTATGGCAGGGGGGTTGGAACTGGCTGGTCTTGAAGGTCCCTTCCAACCCAAACCATTCCAAAATTCTATGAAACTGGCTGTTCTTCCAAAGTGAAGTGCAGCAGCCTCTTGCCACCCAGAGGTGCTGACAAACCCATCCCTCCTGCCTCAGCCCTGGGTGGTGAAGGACTCTCCTGTTGCACATGGGAATGCTGGGAGCTGTTGCAGGAAGGTTGTATCTTTGGAACAGAATTGGTTTTGGTGGTTAAATATTCACTGCTGCATTTAACAAGGAATATTGTGCCGTTAATTTACATGGAGCTTCTTAATCTCGGTAATTAGGAATGGAGGAGATGCTCCTTCCTGAATTCTTCTGTGCTCTTGTCAGTGCTGAACCACAGAATCACAGATTGGTTTGGGTTGGAGGGTACCTTAATGATCAGCCCATTCTAACCCCTTGGCGTGGACAGGAACACCTTCCACTAGACCAGGTTGCTCCAAGTCCTATCCAGCCTGGCCTTAAATCCTGCTCTGTAGTCAGAAACGCTTTGCTTTTCATCGTTACATGGCTCTTGCCTTTGTTTCTCCAAGGATCCAGTGTTTCCTGCAGCGGGGATTTCCCCAGCCACCACCTTTTGTGGGACGTGCTGTGCTTATTGCTCCTTTTTTTTTGCCTCTCTTCCCTGCATCCACTCTGGTCTGTTCACCTCCCCTCCCACTTGGAGCTTCTCTGCAGCAGCCACTCCGGTGGAAAAGAAACACTAAGTACTTTCCTAATGTATTTTTAGCCTCTTAGAGTGTGACGTAGCTGCTGGAAACACGGAGGGGAGCCAGCACCACGTGAACCCAGAGGCTGCTGCGCATCACTGGCAGATTTTCCATCGAGCACGGTGCTCCCTGGCACCGTGAGGGAGTCAGGGCGTGAGGTGGGATGTGGATGCTGGAGAAGGGAGATGGTGCATGTGCCTGGTGTGATGTCTGTCTGTTCTCTCCTCGTGGGTGCTGGTGGACAAAAGGTCCATCTGTGCTTCAGAGAGGTTGTCCACCCTTGAATCTGTGCATGAAAGTGACCAGTCAGGGAAAGGGGAATTCTGTGGTTGCCTTTTTATATCTCGTTATACACCAAAGATGCTGGGGTAGCACTGCTGAGCGTGTTGGACCTGGAGGTTCAAAGCTGTGGGGTTGGGTGCTCCAGGAGGGGAAGTGCAGAGCTCTTAATCCCACACAAAGCAGTCCCCAAGCCCTCCTGGTGCCCAGTTGTTTGCTGGCTGTTCCCAGCTCCTAGCAGAGGCTTGTTCCAGGGCAAGAGCTTCACCACTGCTTCCCAATTCCTCCCCAAGTTGGCCTGTTAGACCTGAATGGGAGGGAGTGACAGCAAAAAGCCAGCCACGAGGGTTTATTGGCTTTTCCTCTGTCAAATCCCGCATTATCCGCTGGGGTGAGCGGTTTTGGTGACCTGTGAGGAAGCTGTTCCCAGGATGCAGAGTGGCCTCCCCCAGCCGCTGCAGCGCCAGGAGCCACAGGAGGTGCCAGCCCGCCGTGGATCCAGCAGGCACGGTGCTGCTTGGCACGGCTCCCGCTGCCTTCAGACGTGTGGGATTAGGGCCTCCCGCCCCGCTGAGGTCAGCGCCAGCGCAGGCACAAATTCGGGCCTGTAGCAGGGGGAGGTTGGTGGGATTGATACACCACGCCACAGCCTCACGGGCGTGGAGGTGCTTGGAAACACCACCGGTGTCTTCTCCCCTGTGTTGGTTGTGATTTTGCATCGGTCTTGGAGCAGGATTCAGGTTCAGCGGCGTTTCAATGTCAGCCTGCCTCTCTGCCTGGTGCAGCTGGCAGGTCTGCAAGAACCTTTATCGTTGAGATGTTTTTCCTTTTAATTAGAGTTGGTTGCAATAACGAGGAGGCACATGCTGAAATTCTGATTATTTGGCCTCTGGTGGAGGGAGAAGGCTGCCAGGTTTAACAGCGAGGGTATTGATGTGCTCTGGATGGGGTACAGAGTGTTTCCAACGGGGTTCTCACTTTGTTTTCCTTAATGTTGGGCTTTTGAATGAGGCTGATTTACGAAGGGAATGATGTCAATTCGCCCAAACAAAGTATTGTGACTGGGCCGACCTGCAGGTGCTAATTACTGCAAGTAATAATTTAAATCCCTTCAGCTGGAAACACTTTGTGCTTCACCTTCAATCGAGCTGCTGCAGCAGGAGCCAGGGCAGAGGTTTGTGTCTGCAGTACTGTTGGAGAGTGGATTTTTGCGATAGGTGGTGGGGAGCTGGCCCATCTCACAGACCAGTAAACCCAGTTGTGGGAAGGCTGGGGCTGGCAGCAACCTGCCCTTGGTCGATACACTCGGTACAAATTCAGACTTGTGGGTGAAATCTCTTGATTTTTTTGCTCTTCTGTCGTATCTTTGCAGCAAACTGTCCTGTGTGAGGTGGGGTGTGGTTTCTCCACCCTGCTCATAGAATCACTGAATGATTTGGGTTGGGAGGAACCTTAAAGGTCATCTACTTCAGAATCTGCAGTCAGATGAATTCGAGCATAAAACCAGATAAATTCAACTGGAATTGAAGGCAAACTGAAGTGCTTGGGAGAAACTGGAACAAGTAGATGTAGAATTCAGGTTTGTCTGATGATGGTCACTCACTGGGAGATGATGCTGTGGCCATGCAGAGGTTGTTGGGCTGTGTTCCTATGCAGGGTCAGGGTTCTTGACCCCTTTTGCCCTGGTGAAGGCATCCAGGCATCTGGAATAGGTCTGAGATCCCGGGGCTGACTGGAGATGACCTCGGTTACCGCAGGTTTGGGGGATTTAGATGGAAGTGCAGCACCTCCTGTGGATGTGTGGAGAAGCTGGTGGGTAGTGATGTGCTGCTGGGTCTTTGCACAGCAGGAGGAGTCCAGGTGCTGATTTTTCTGCCTTTGGCAAAAAAAAGTGGGTGCCCTCCACATAGCTCTGCCCATCACCCAGATTCAGTGTTGCATTCATAATCCAGGAAACGGCAAACAATGGGAACCTCTTCTGGGAGCTGCTGAGGAAGCCTCTTGAAAAACCTTCCTGCAAACCCAGAAATAGCCATCTCTTGCTCTGTGGCCACTGATTCCAGGCTCACTGGAAGCAGTTGCCAGCTGCCTAAGCATGGATTGGATTTCTCTTTTGCTGTTGGCCATCCAAGACATGAAAACCTCAGTGTTGTCCATCCCTAGAAACGCTTGATTGCCATCCAGGGGCACCCAGTACCTCCCTCCAATCCCTAATGCTGCAGTATGTCACTTTACAAGATCAAGGATCCCAGCCTAAACTTTTAGTACAAATTCCTGTTTTTTCTCCCCAAATACATCTGAGAGTGCAGTTCGTTTCAGCCCTGCTAGGAAGGTGCTTGGAGGGTGCCCTTAAGATTTGAGCATCTGGTTGATGGTTGGATTCAATGATCTTAGAGGTCTTTTCCAACCTTAATGATCCGATGATTCCCTCTCTTAGTCATTTCTTGCTTGGGCAAATTATCTGAATGGGCTTTTGAGAACTTTTTATGGAAATCAGAAAACAGGGCACAATAAAACTGTAGTTTAAGAGCAATTTGCTGACAACTGGAGCCCTTAAGTGTACTGACTTGGCATTGAGGGGCAATGATACCAAGCCTCCTGTGGTGAATGTCCTCTTTGTCAGTGTGCAGTTTTACAAACACTTCTAGTCTTTAAATTGTTGTCCTTGTTGCTCAGGATAAGCTGTTGTCTATTTCATAGATTACATGTCACTCATCTCACTTGCTTCATCAAAATCACAATCAGCAAATACATGGAATCCTGGAATAGTTTGGATTGGAAGTTACCTTGAAGACCACCTTGTTCCAACCCCCTGCCTCAGGCAGGGACACCTTCCACTATCCCACATTGTTCCAAGTCCCTCCAACCTGGCCTTGGACACTTCCAGGGATCCAGGGGTAGCCACAGCTTCTCTGGGAAAACCTGTGCCAGGGCCTCACCATCCTCAAAGGGAAGACTTCCTTCCCAATATCCCATCCATCCCTGCCCTCTGGCAGTGGGAAGCCATTCCCTGTGTCCTGTCCTTCCATCCCTTGTCCCCAGTCCCTCTCCAGCTCTCCTGGAGCCCCTTTAGGCCCTGGAAGGGGTTCTGAGCTCTCCCTGGAGCCTTCTCTTCTCCAGGTGAGCACCCCCAGCTCTCCCAGCCGGGCTCCAGAGCAGAGGGGCTCCAGCCCTCAGAGCATCTCTTTGGCCTGCAGAACACTTCACTTGTGTTCTGCTTCACTGTGAAATGTGATAAGTTGTATATATGACAACAGGAGAGAGAGATGAGGAGAACCCAGTTTCTGCTTTCAAAATGAAATGCTTTACCTTGGATGTTGGTTGTTTTTTGGGTTCTTTCAAGGGCTTGAGAGTACTTGGCGTTACCGGTGTTCCTTGAAGACGTGTCACCTGGTGAGCCCCACACGTTCTTTTCCTGTTGCTGACAGCTGCTCCTGGCCATCCCTCTCAGCAGGGGTGGTGCTTCTAAACTGGAATTCTCTGGTCCAGAAGTCTGTTTGCAAAAATCAAAACTAGAATTAAAACCCCTGCAGTTTGGTCCTTCAGGGTTTGTGAATGCAGGCACCAGTGTGCTACTCATGTTGTTTCTTGCAGGGACTTTGTCTATCCCTGCCTTTGTCCATCTGGCCTGGCTCTGTGTTTGAAAAGCTGTGAATGTTTGCAGGACATCATAACTATGTGCCTCGCTGGTGGTTGAAATAACCCCATCATCACTCAAGGAGGCAGGTTCAGAGGAAAGGCAGCAAGGTCCCTTGTGCAGTGCAGCGTTAGAGGTGGATTCATCACCACTGGACATGGAGGCAATTAACAGTTTGCAGGGATCCAGCAGTGATTAAGCAGATTTGTGACAGAGAAATCCCTTAACAGCTTAATGTAATTGACAAACTTCACCTCTTTTTCCAGCCAGAAAGCCCTGGTTTTGGGGATGGTGTAGGTCCTATTCATAGCACAAGCACAGGTTTCAGCCTTGGAAGCAGGATCCAGCTATATTTGGAGCTGGATTTATCCACAGGCATGCTGCACATGCATCAGCTGGGCTGTCTAGCGGCAAAATCCTGTCAGTTAAGTAATCCTACAGTAGAAGGTAGTTTCACATCCCACCTTCGTTCAGCTTCTCATCCAAGAAAATGTCCCATAACAAAAATTGGGATTTTCTGCTTTGGGGGTACCAGCAGCTCCCATCCCTTCCCAGTACAGGGCTGGTCAGTTGTTTTCTTAGCTCATCTCCAAAAGGAGATAGCAGTGCAATGGCAGCAGAGGGCAGAAAAGGGATTTTTGGGGAGTTTCAAGGCAGCAAGGGGGGTGGGATTTAACTTTGGGGCTCTTTCTATGCTCAGATTTGCTGATATTTGTGACATTCCACAAAGCAGTGAATGGGAAGCACCAGGCATCCCTGAAGCAGCATCCAGGGGAACTAATGAGGGGGTCATGTGATTAGTGCCTGCAGCCCACCACAGGTATGGTGTCAGGACCCTGGGATGTGGGATCCCAAAACACATCCTCATCTCAGCTGACCCGGAGTGCTTTTTCTGGCAATCAAGGATGAGATATCCCAGACGTCCAGGAGCACGTGGAAGCAGGTGGGGGGCTGAAGTGGGGGCTCCTGCATTCAGGGAGAGGGTGGAGAGGGGCTTTGGGGTGTTGCCAGCCCCTGTCCCCTGCCCACAGGCAGCTCCAGCTTTCCCTCTCCTGCGCTGCCCTCTCCAGATCCTTCTATTTTCTGGCAGATAGGATTAAGCCTGACCTTCTGCCCCATCTCAGAGAGAGCCAAACCTCTTTCGGATCTAATTATTTTCCATTTTTGTTTAATTGTGCACATCCTGCTGCTGGCTGAGAAGGAGAGCAGCTCCTGCCTGGGCTGGGGCAGGGAAGGGCACCCAGCCCTTCATCAGCCACAGGCTTTTGGGGCAGTGCTCCATCTTTCAGGGTTGTGGTTTAAACCCCCAAATCTTTTGGAGGTCCAAGGCAAAGTTCCCAAGAAGCAGCTCTGACACCATCCTGTGTTTCTCCAGTGGGGTCCTTCATGCTCAGCTCTCCCCCATGTGAGGAGGAAGAGTCCAGCCCCGGCCACTGCCTCCCTCATCATTATCCTCTCCTGCACCCAGTTTACACCAGGCTCTGCTTTCTCTCTGTGTATTTTGCTCCTATGTTTAAGTGGCACCAACTTCTCTGAGCAGTGCATTGCAGGCCTTTTTTTAATGATCTTTGATTTCTCAGTTTATCTGAGCTGCTACAGAATCCCAGCTGGTGCCAGGCTGGGGTTTGGCTGTGCCAGCCTGAAAGTGCTGCTGAACCACCACGAGAGCGATGACGAAATATCGGGGTGTGATAACCCTCTCTGCAGGAGGATGGGAGAAAATAAGACGTGTTTTCCACTCACCAGGCAGCTGACTAAGAGAGAGGGGACAGATAAATCAGATTCATCCCAACAGGAAGCCTTGCCTGGAGCAGGGACATCTGCATATGGAAAATATGGATATACTCTGGTGGGCCTTGAGTCCTGCTACACTCATGTGTCCTTTACAACATCACTTAGGCTGAGTGTTGCTTTCCCAAATCCCATTTTTTAGCACCAAAACAACCCCTCAGCATTCCCCTGGGCACGGGAGCACACCCAGAGTACCAAAAGTCACCTCTGGTGCAGTACAGCAGCTCCTTCTCCACCAAAGCTGTGCCACATCGTGTCCCTTGCTCCTGTCAGTACAGGATGGCTCGGGCACGCCGTCGGCTGGCGCAGGAAGTGGCTCTGGAGGAGGGGGAGGTCTGTGGAGAAGTAAATACCAGTGCAGAAAGTTCCAGGGAGAGTTGCCAGCATTTCCAGCAAGCCATCTAGCGGCTTCCTATTAAAACAGTTGCGTGCCTTGGAACTGGGAAGGTGAAGCTGGAGGGGTGAGTGCTGCTCACCGCTGCAGTTGTGTCGGGAAACTGATGTCCAGGGTTTGGTCTTAACTGGGTAAAGGTGGTGCTTTAACAGCCCTCTTCTGGGTCAGGGGTGGTGGGAGGATTGGGTTAGCTGCTGGCTGGCAGCATGGGTCTTACAGAATCATGGAATCATGGAATATCCTGAGGTTGAGGGGACCCTCAAGGATCGTAGAGTCCAGTTCCTGGGTTACAGAATATCCTTAGTTGGATATTGATTTGTTCTTGTGCCTTCCCAAGAGCAAACCTGATGAATGATCCTGCAGATGGAGATCTGGATCTGCATTTCAGTGGTGTGGGTTCAGCTACCCTAGCTCAAAAACACGTGGAGGATAGAGGGATAATCAATGATTTAGAGGAGCTCCCTGTACAGAACAGATTGGAGACCACAGACAGGGAGGAAGAATCTGAAGCTTTGGGGGTTTTTTTTTCAGCATTTTAATTGATGAAGTTTTGGGGAGTGTGTTTAAAGCAGGCAGGAGGAAGTGCTTCTCCACCATGTGGCTCAGTCGTGGCTCCTGTAGCACAGCCTAAGACAGGGGCTGAAAGGTTGAAGGCTTTACAGAGGGGTTTGGTCAGCCCTGGAGGAGAGATTGCCGTGGAGCTGGGAAGTGTCAGTTGGCTGGTCAGGGTAGATCCTGAGCTGTCCTTGTTTGGAGTTTGTATAAGCTCTTCAGAAAAACATCTGGTGGTGGAGATCTCACCATGTCCTAGGCCATCCTGGGAATCATAGAATTGTTTAGGTTGGAAAAGCCCTCCAAGATCGAGTTCAGCCATTCCCCCAGCACTGCCAAGGCCACCACTGACCCATGTCCCCAAGTGCCACATCCACACAGCTTTTAAATCCCTCCAGAGATGGTGACTCCACCATTTCCCTGGGCACCAGCAGATGTGGAGAGGAGCTTGTCCATGCCAGTGTTCACCTCTCAGCAGGGTGTGAGGCTGGCTGGTGCAGCTTTTGTGTGCAGCATGGTATCTGACTGATGTGGTGCTTCTCAAGCCAGGCTCTTGCCCGCCTCGTGCTGCACAGCCGTTTGTTCTCACCTGCAAGCACCTATTTAATGTTTGCTCCTATTCATGCAGATGTTCTTTCTTATCTTCTCTCCACATCTCATAGAAGCATAGAATATCCTGATTTGGGAAGGATCCATAGGGATCATTGAGTCCAACTCCTGGCCTTGCACAAGACATCCCAACAATCCCGCCCTGTGCCTGAGAGCATTGCCCAAATGCTCCTGGAGCTCTGGCAAGCTGGTGCTGTGACCATTCCCTGGGAGCCTGTTGAGTGCCCAGCACCCTCTGGGGGAAGAACCTTTTCCTGATCTCCAGCCTAACTTCCTGGAGTTAGCTCTCTGACACAGCTTCATGCCACCCTTTCAAGTCCTCAACATTGACTTCTAATCCAGTTTCCTGGAGTGTTTTCCTTTCTCTTAGCGTGATACCTGCACGCTGATCCCATTGATCACATCACCCTTATCACCAGTGACGTGCTGGGTGATGTCAGGGCCAGGACAGGTCTCCTTGCCCAGTACATCCTCCCAGTCTGACGGTGAATCAGCACCACCAGCTCCCTCCATACGGTTTTCGGATGAGTTGTGTGCCCACATTAGAGCAGTTTCTCTCTGCTGTGCTGCTGAGGGAGCCATGTGCAGCAGCACCTAATGAGTATCAAGATATACAGCACTGCCTGTTCTTCCAGCTATTCAGAGGCCAGTTGCTCTGTCGCAGAAGGAAATTAAATTGCTCTTGACAAATGGGTGTCGGCAGTCACTTATCATCTTGTTATCTTCTAAGTGCTTACAAATAGGTTGTTTCATTATTTGTTCCATCAGTTTTCCAGGAGTTCGAGTTAAGTGACCAGTTTGTAATTCCCTGACTTTTCCTTCTGCATATTTAAATCTAACCCCTAGGTTTGCTTTTTTCCCCCCTGGTCTTCTAAAAGCTCTCCTATTTGCTGTGATCTGACAGGGGAACAGGAGCTCTGGGGCTGCTTCAGCTGAGCCCTTCCCTCCTTATCTTTGGGGCTGGTGGATGCACCAACACTCTGGTTTGATGATTGTGTTCCTGCTGGAAAGCTTCTTCCCTCTGTGGCTCTCACCTGTGTTACCTCCTTTGAATCTTGACCTTTTCAATTTTCCAACCAAGTTCTCTTGAAAGGTTAGCTTTATCCACTGAGTGCTTTTGTGTAGTGTTTTCTGTAATCTGCAACAATATGGAAAATTTGGGCCAAATTGTGATCAAACCAAGACAGATCTTGGCACCCAATGTGGGGCCTGAGGGCATCAAGAGAAAGGAGTGAAAAAGGAATAACAGTTCCTGGGTAACTTAATTTTGTGTGCTGGATATAGGAAGCTTGTTAGGCAGCACGATGTGGTCTAGTTTACCCTGGTTTGGGTGGCAGGTGGTCATGGCTATATTCTTCCCTGTTGTAGCTACTTACCTGAACATGGGTCCTGTGATTAAGACTACCATTGCTGTTATCCAGTTTGCACTATGGGTCGAGGGTTAGGGTTAGGGTGGGTTAGTGGGGGTTAGGGTCAGGGTTAGGGTTTGGGGTTAGGGCAGCCATTAGGGTTAGGGATTAGGGTGGGTTAATGGGGGTTGGGGTTAGGGTTTGGTTTAGGGGTTAGGGTAGGCTTTGGGTTAGGGTTAGGAACAACAGCAGTGGAGTAGAGTTGGGTGTAGTTTGGCTTTTTTGGTGATTTTCAGGAGCATCTGGTAACTTCTGGCATCCAGTTTGCCGTGACCATGGTTTTTGGGCGGTGTTGACCCCCTTGCCAGGGAGGTGCTCACACTGTGGCGGCACGCATGTGGAAATCCCTTTGGCCTGTTGTATTTACCCTGCCAGGGCCTGGTTATTTCTTTATTAGCTGTGTTTTTCAATTTCTCAATTATCTTCTTTCCCCTCCCCTCCCCATATTCCTTCAACAGGAATCATTAACCAGTGGCAACAGGAATCCAAGGATAAAGTGATCTCCCTCTTGTTAACCCACCTGCCTTTACTGAAGCCCGGCAACATCGAGGCGAAAGTCGAGTACATGAAACTCTTGCCCAAAATCCTGGCGCACTCGATCGAGCACAACCAGCACATCGAGGAGAGCAGGCAGCTGCTGTCCTACGCCTTGATACACCCTGCCACCTCCCTGGAGGACAGGAGCGCCCTGGCCATGTGGCTCAACCACCTGGAGGACCGCACGTCGGGGGGCTTCGGCGGGCAGGGCCGGGGCCGCTCGGACTCGGTGGACTACGGGCAGGCGCACTACTATCACCAAAGACAGAACTCCGACGACAAACTCAACGGGTGGCAGAACTCTCGGGACTCCGGCATCAGCGTCAGCGCCTCCAGCTGGCAGGACAAAAACCTGGCCTGCGAGAACGGCCACCTGCCCCTCTACTCCTCCTCCTCCGTCCCCACCACCATCAACACCATCGGCACTAGCACAAGCACCAGTAAGTACCCACGGGAGGCTCTGGGGACAGGCCCCTCATCCCACTAGGAATTACTGCTTTGCCGTGGTTAGCAGAGGGGCTAAATTCATCTGGGCCATAGAAAACTCCTTTTTTTTTTTTTTTTTTTTTTTCTTCTTCCTTTCCTCACCTGCTTTTTTTATTTCCTGCTTGCCTTGTTGGGTTTTTTTTCCTCTAGTCCTGTGGGGTTTTAAAGACCTGGGACTTGGAGAGGAGGAGGGAAACCAGCAAAGCATAAGAAAAAGGTAGAGCAAAAAATATGCATTATCAAAAGGGACCCCTTGTATTTCATGTAGCTCTGTGTAGATTTACAGTTCATGTTTCAAGAGTGCCTAAAGCAAGTGGAAAGCTGATGATTCATGCCCAAAAAGTGAGCTGGAGGACTTGAGTCAAGTCCGAAAGTGTGCTGAGGACTTACTGGGAGGAAATGGGATTGGGACCCCAAGCGGAGGCATAAGTTTTGGAAGCAGGACTGGAATCCACCAGCTTCAGGGTATCTGAAAACATCCCCTTGTATTTGCAGTGCAGAGGTGTGAAGCTGGCAGTGATTGACAAGTTTAGATGGACAGTCCTCAGTGTTTCCCAGGAGAGTTGGGTGGTTCTTTCCGCATGGAGACATTGCCAGGCTTTGATGGATGGTGCAGAGCCCAGCCCAAGGCTTGGACACACAGAGATGCTGCAGAGCACTGTGACTGGAGCTTTATCACGGGTTTTGTGTGATGCTGTAGTGCAGCTATAACTGGTGTTTAAAGCAGCCATTGATGCCTGTGAGCCTTCCTTGGGAGAGCAGGAACAAGGCATCTTCTCAGTAGGATTCAGGAGCTCCCCTGCCCACCCTCTTGCTCTGTGGAGGGCTGTCATGCCTTTGGGTGACTGCCACCATGTCACCTGCGGGGCTGCATGTCCTCCTTCACTTTAGGATATTCAGAAGGGCTCTCTCCAAGGTGCTTTATCAGCATCTTCTAGAAACCAGGGATGCAGAGAGCACTTTGGGGAGGAGAGGCTTCTTGTGGCAGCAGCCCTGGTTTCTCTATCAGTGTGTGGAAAGCCACAATTAAATAGCTAAGAGCTTTAAAATGGTCACTTAAGGCTTCTGGGCTTTTCCCTCTCCTGTAAGAATTGCATTTTTTTTTAAAGTGGTGTTTCAAATCAGCAGCAATACAAAACACAGCTCTGGGTTTATTGCTGTAGCACCCTGGTCCCTGCCTCTCCCGTGTTCATCCTTGCAGGCAAGTGGGGATTTAGCAGAAGGGTCTCAGCTTCTCCACAGACTCTTAACCATTGTGCCCATCTCATCCCCTGCCTGTGAAGCCCCCAGCTCATGTTGCTGTGGGATTGTGTGATGTTCAGCTTCTCTGAGAGCCAGTCCCTGTCCTGTGGAGCTGTTCCTGGGTGACCAAGCTACATGGGAAAGGTTTAACAAGGAGGCAGGGTGAGAAAAACCCTGTGAATTTACTTGCAGTTGGTCTGTTAAACCTCTAAAAGGATTATTTGGGGGGGATTTTCCATGTGGTTTTTGCAGGCCTGGTGGTTCAGAGGCGCTGCACATCAGGGAGGCAGTGGGAAGAGAGGCTTCTGAAGGGGTCTGGTTCCTCATGTCAGGATCTGGAAGCAGGGAGGTGTGGTGGGTGCAGCAGGTTTAATCACTGACGGTGGCTGAAGCTCTGCAAGATGTGTTAGGTCTTGAAGGACTCTTTCCACAAACCCCGCAGTGTTTCTTTGAGCCTTTCTGTGCTCAGACTTAGCTCTCAGAAGAAGTTTTGACCCACCCCTTGCCCATCATGGTCCCCAAGTATTGGCACAAGATCCCAAAACTGAGCAAACAGCCAAACTATTCAGCAGTGCCTGAGCTGCTGCACTACTGTGGTTTTTCCTAAATTCTCCCAGAATTAGGTGTGTGCAGCAGCACTGGGACAGGAACACCTGTGGGTCTGCCAACAGCCCTACTCTTTACCCAGTCTTTTGCTTGAATCCCTCCTCAGTCTCTGCCACTTGCTTGGCTGCATCATCCCCTGCTAGTGATAGTTTAGTCCCACATGTTAAGCTGTTGTAACTCCTGCAGACGTATTTTGGTGGCACCATGCTCAGACAGCCGTGGGCTGAGCTGGAGGTGACCCAAGCACACTTCATGTGTTAGTCCATAAACTTCCTTAACACAATATTTGGCTTGGGCACAAGCCTGGTAAGTCCACAGATAGATGCTAAAAAATAAACACGGCTGTCAGCCTTTGTCCCAGCCCCTTGACTCAATCGATACATTTATTAATCTTTTATTCCAAAGCAAAGCCCTCAACCCCGTAGTGTTTGTTTAGGTTTTAGTGTTGTTATTAGTTTTAAGTTATCCCTCTTACTCAGAAGTGTTTGTCTGTGCAGAGGCTTTAATCCAGCAACACCCTGCAGGGCACAGCCTTCCCTGACCCATCCCTGCAAAGGCACTGCCTGTTGCTGACACTGGAATGGGGCAGAGTCTTTCCCAGAGCAGTGATGTGGTGATCTTGCCTGAGCTACGTTCTTCTGGTGCTGTGGCACAATTAGGTTTAATGCCATCATGGCACAGGGCTTAAATATGGGTGGCTGAAGCTCATGTGATGTTTTGCTTTGTGCTGTCCTTGACTTTGACTCAGCCTAGACCTCGGCTCTGAGATTTGGTTCAGGATTGATTCATCTCCAGCTCTCCCATAACAGCACTGATAGGGGTTAGCCAAGGTTAGCCAAGACTTGAGGAGATGTTGTGGGAAGCAAGTCTGGGGTGCTCTGAAGGAGAATCACTCTGATTTATCACAGTAATGGTGCTCCAGGAGTGGGACCAGTGTCCTAAGTGATGAATTTGGATCTGGAGTGATCAGAGGATATGGACTCACCCCAAACAATGGAAGTCTGCCCAGAGAAGCTGTGGCTGTCTCATCCTTGGAAGTGTTCAAGGCCAGGCTGGATGGGTCTTCAGCCTGGTCTAATGGAAGGTGTCCCTGCCCATGGCAGGGGAGTGGAACCAGATGGTCTTGAAGGTCCCTTCCAACCCAAACCATTCTGGGATTCTGTGGTGTTCATGTGCTTCTTCCCATCCACTGCATCACTGCTTTCTCAGCCATTCCTGCAAAGCTTGAGATGCAACTTTAAACCAAGCTTTAGTGTGCTGGGGGTACAGGCAGCCTTGGCATGGGCTGAGGAGCACAGGCAGGGAGTAGGCTGGAGCTGCTCTGGCGTGGGGGACGGGGTGAAGCCCGGAGTCCTGGCTCTGTGGCTGGGTCAGGCAGCAGTTGCAAAATGTTGGGGTTGCACAATGCCTTTGTGACAGAGACACGGCCTGGGAACTGTGAAAGGACAGAGGAAAGCAGCTTGTTTTCAAAGCTGCCAACAGCTTCTTGCATGGGGGCTCCAGCTCCTTCCCTACCCCTGTAACCGGCTCCACACGAGTACAGTCTGATGGCATGACAGGATTTGTTGTCAAATGGAAGAAGCACAGCTTAGCCCTGTGTTTGCCACCCTCTTGGAAGGGAATCTGTGTGGAGGCAAAGGAGGGTCTGTTGTAAGATGTGCTGAGGAGGAGGAGGAATGCAGGTACATTGGTCTCATTTGGACCATAGAGTCACAGGTCAGTGATGGATAGATACAGAGACCTTGCTAGGGAATATCCTGCAGAGCAGGAATCTGGCACTGTGTTCATACTGGGGGGATGTTGCACTCTGGTGTTTCAGTGTCACTGCGCTGCCTGGGTTCCCTCTGTGAGGGAACAGAGAGGTCCTTGGACCAGCAAAGCTTTTGCCATTCTGGAGCCACCCTTGTGCTCCTGCACAAATGGGAAAGACGCCAGGTGCTCAGGCCTGCTACACCCTTCCCATGGGAGTTTCTGCCAGAAAACTGGTGGTGTTTGTCTGCAAGGAGAAGGAGAGCAAGGGAGAAGAAATACGCAACCTGTACAAACTTTTTGTCCTGAAAAAGAAAAATCTCCAGGTTGTCCTAGAGCTGAAGTAAATCAAGGTTCTTCCTTCCATGCACCCCAGCCCAGGTTCAAACTGACAGAGGGCAGGGTTGAATTGGATATTGGGAAGAAATTCTTCCCTGTGAGGGTGGTGAGGCACAGATTGCCGAGAGAACCTGTGACTGCTCCATCCCTGGAAGTGTCCAACACCAAGTTGGATGGGGCTTGGAGCAACCTGGGATAGTGGAAGGTGGCCCTGCCCATGGCAGGGGGTTGGACTAGATGATCTCTAAGGTCCCTTCCAACCCAAACAATTCTGTGTTTCTGTGATCCTGCCCTACAGGCAGATCTGCAGCTGCTGGACTGTGTGTCAGAACGTGTGTGTGTGACATGGCTTGCAGGATTTTGCCAGCATTTGCTCTATTGATGGAATCCCCAGTGAGAGGGCAGATGAACATGCTGGAGCTCTCCCCAAGTCATCAGGGAATTGAGGTGGAACAAACAACACTTGCCATGAACGGACTGTGGGCTTCCTGACTCTTCCTCCCTTACACTGCTGTGCAACAGCTCACAGCTTAGCACTGGAGACAACCCTGTCACCATACCTGGTAGCCAGACTGAGCTGGGTGATGGGATAACTGCATGTTTTAACTCACAGGACCACCCTGCTCTGTGTTGGGTTGATGGGCAGCCCACAGGACCACCCTGTTCTGTGTTGGGTTGATGGGCAGCTTGCAAGTTGTTGTCCTCTGTGTAGATTTCTGCAACACCTGAAGGGAGCACACTGTGTGTCCTCAGCCTCTGTTTGCCTTACACAGGGCGACACATTTCCTCCCATGCAAACTTAGCAAAACATGCCATGAGAAAACGAAAAAGTCTTAATGAGGTTACAGCAGTGAAGCAAACAAATGTCCTGTTCTTGCTGCAGGGGGATTAGCTTCGGGAATTGCCTTCAGAAAATTGTTTCTCAGTTGGCCTTGCTGAGACTTGGCACTCTGGCACTCGTCCTGCCAGCTGGGGACACCTCTCACGTCTGCTTTTCTTCTCTTTTACTGATAGACTGAGAAAAGCTCGTTGACCTTTATTACACTTGAGCTTCTCAGTGGTGGCAGACAAGGGCATTTGTTGTCTTGCTCATGCCCTCTAGTGTCACACACAACGGGCAGAGAAGACTGTCAGAAGTCTCCCGCTTTGTCGGGTTCCCAGTGCTACAAAATATTGCTAATCCTGTAGCTTGAAATCAGAATTGTTGTACAAGAAGATCAGGGGTGAGCAGAGTTATTTTCTGAAATCCATGTACATAAATACAGCAGCAAACAGGACTGTGAGTGAGAACAACACAGAATCATGGAATCACTTAGGCTGGGAAAGACCTTTAAAATCATCAAGTCCATCTGTAATCTTCTACTGCAGTGCTGAACAGCAGATACAGATTTTCTGTCCCCTCTGTAAATTCAAAACACTTTGCTCTTGGGAGACACAGTCCAGGGCCTGGGGACCATTGCTCAGCCAGTGAGATGAATGGTCACCCACCCTCAGCCTGGAGGCCATCAAGCACTGGAGGTGGAAGAGGTGGTGGAGAACAAGAGTGATGTCCTTTTGGGGTGTCAGCAATGCTGGGGAAGATCTGCTACTGCTTGAGTGTGTTTTATAGCCAGCATCCCTTTTCTAACCCTGCAACTTCAGTTTAGCTGCCCCAGCCCATTTGGATCCTCCTTTGAGCCTGTTCTGGCACATTCCCTTCGCTTCTTTGCTCCTAAAGGGTCTCTACTCTCTGTCTTTGGTTGACTGACAAAGGTCAGCGTGATTCTGAGGTCCCACCTTCAGTCATCTCCACAGGCTTTCTAGACTGACACCCAAGCTCTTCAGCCTACCTTTCATCTTCCAAACATCATAACCTGCACTGGAAGGGAAGAAAAGACAGATTCACGGGGTGTCTTAGAGTAACCCATCAACCATTGAAGAGCACTCGGCTCAGGACATCTGGGAGGGTCACTCTCCTGTTTTGTTCGTTCAAGACTTGCAGACTACAGGTAGCTTTGCTCATAGGGATGCCCATCAGTGCAGCCATGGGGCAGAAGTTTCTTACCAGCAGCTGTTGGCTCTCTGGGCATGCAGATGGCTCTGGGAGATATGGATGGCTCAAGGGGGATTCCAGTGCCTCTGGCAGGTTGTGGATGGTTCTGGGAGGATAAGGGTGGCTCGGGGAGCATGTGGATAGCTCTAGGGGGATGTGGATAGCTCTGTGGGGAGGAGGTTAGCAAGGCAGAGCAGATGTTACCTGAGGCATCAGACAGCATAGAGACAGAGCAGGGTCCTCCCTGCCACGCCTGCTCGGCTCTCACGTGGGAATGAGTGACAACACGGGGCATATGTGCAGCCTACAGCTTTTGGGATGTGCTGATCCTGCTCTAGCAGGGTGTGGAGTGAGTGAGGGATCCCTGCTTGCCAAGCAGAGTGAGTAGGCAGCAAAGGGAATGTGTTTTCCATGGGTGTGCTCTGGCAAGTGGATTTTCCCAGCAGCGGGATGGATCTTGTGGTTGTACCTCTGCTTGACCCCTCATCAGCCATGATGCTTGGAGGCAGAGATGTCACCAAAGGGCAGAAGAGTCTCCAAAAGGAAAGAGGAGAGCAGACCTCGAGGCTGGGCTCAGCAGTGACTTGCACCAGGTGATACCATGGGTGGCTCATAACCATGGATGGATGGCACTGGTCAGTACTGATGCATGTGAAGTGCTCCTAATCCAGCCCTCGTGACACCAAATGATGCCTCCAGGCACTTAAATACTCCCTGTGCTCTGGGCTGCCTTAGCCTTGCAAACAGCCCTGTGTTGGGTAAGCCATGGAGCAGGTGGTGGTTGGTCTGCATGGATGGGGAGGAGGAGAGGGAGCACTGGGTGCCAGCCAGAGACATGTGGCTGTCCCCAAAGTGGGCATGTCATACATGTGTCCTCTGGGATCACACCGTTCCTTCTTCCAGACCTTCTTTATGCAAGGTTTGGTCTGTACCCACACACGGGAACAGCATGAAGCTGAGTCAGGGAAGGTTTAGGTTGGATATCTGGTTGTTCCCCCAGAGGGTGGCTGGTGAGCAGGCTTCCCAGGGAATGGTCACAGCCCCAAGCCTGACAGAGGTCAAGGAGTGTTTGAACAACGGTCTCAGGCACAGGATGGGATTCTTGGAGTGTCCCGTGCAGGGCCAGGAGTTGGACTTGAACCTGATGGATGCCTTCCAACTCTGCATCTTCTGTGAATCTGTGATCTTATGGAGCACTGCTCCCAAGCTTACATACCCTACTCACAAAGCGATGGCTCTGCAGCTTCCTGGCTGGAATGAGGCCACCTAATGTGGGAATCTCTATTCCAGCAGCACCCGGGAATGTTTCCACCCTCTCAGCTTGTGAAATCCCAGTGCAGTCACCGACTGTAGGCGCTCAGGGCAGGGAATGCCTGCCCCGGTTTTGCTGTTGATGGGTTGCTTGTCCCTTGATGGGAGGATAGGACACTATCCTTGATGTGCAGGTTGGAATGGGGGGAGGTTGAAGCTTGTGGCTCTGATGCCACCTCCACTTCCCTTAGAGCAGTCTGGGTGTCTCAGGGGTGGATGTCAGGAAGCAGCAGCAATGCTTTAGTCTTTGGGATTCCTGTCGCCAATGAATGTGTGCCCAGAAGCGGCACAGAAGCTGCCACGGCAGCTGATTGATGCTCTCCGGGTTGTGGAGCAAAGTCAGACAGCCCCAGTAATTCTCTCAGACCCCTCAGAAGTCTCCTCTCTCTGGGAGGTTTTGTTGATGGATGTACCCTCCTAGGCCCAGGTGTATTTTTCCAGCTGTCGGATACAGGCACAGACCACAGCAAGCCGTGGTTACTCAGTGCATGGGAGCTTGGTGCTCTCCCAAAGGAAGCTTTGCTTTTCCCATCACCCCATGAGCACCTGTGGGTTCCTGTCTGCAGTTTTGCATCACCCTTGGAGCCATCAGCAGGGGACCAAGGGCTCTGTCTGGGAGCCAAGGCTGTTCCTCAGCACCTCCGCTATTAACTTACATCTGTTAAGGGCCTTATGAGAATTCCCTCCTTGAACCTTTCTTGTTTCTCCATGACCTCGTCCCAACACCACCATTCCACAGCCTTCCCTCAAAGCATCACTAGAATCACATTTGTGATGTTTTCCTGAGCATCTTCATGGGGCAAGAAACCCTTGGAGAGAATCCCCTTCCCGTTGCTCATCCTTAGAATCCATGCAACTCTGGCCTTTGGCAAGTAAAGGAATGGAAAGAGATGAGCTCTCCTTCCCCCCACCGTCACACAGCATCTGCAGTGAAATGGCAGGAGGGCACAGAGGAGGGGTGGGAATGCTGTGGTTTGGATTCATCCGGAGTGATTCCAGTCTCCTTCCCCACTGCACTGGGACTTGCTGTGTTCTCCTGACTCAGTAACACACTGCTGTTTAATTAACTTTTGACTTCTGGTTTAAAGGAGCAGTGCACAAAATAGTTATTTACTTCATTTGGAAATTCTTTTATTTGTTACCATAATTATAGCTTCCTCCCCCTTTTTTTTTCTTTTTTTTTTTTTCTCTTTTTTTTTTTATATTTTAATTAGCAAGGGAAGGGAGGGAGGGAGGGGGAATATTTGCTGCTCTCCTTGTGGTTATCACATCCTTCAAATTACTAAAAGAGGCTGGGATAATAGGTCTGGTGATTATATATAGGCACCATCTGCTCTGTGGCTGCTTCCTATCAAAGTGCAGTTAGGAGAGTGCAAGGAGGATATTTTCTCTCCAGCTATATTAAGACTGTTTCCATCTCGGCTCCAAAGCAAAGCTCTCTGCATGCAAATGGATCAAATGTGCTGTAATCAATGGCTCCGTTTTGGCAGCCTTGAAGCTGGTTTTTTTTAAATTTTGTTTTATTTTCCCCTCAAGTTTTGCTATTCCCACCCGTTATGCAATTTTATTTGAGGCTGGTTGTTCTGCATTTGATGTTTTCTTGTAACCATAGTCCCCCTGTTTGCTGAGCAATGCGGTCTCGTGTTAGCTGGCGCAGGGATCTGTGTCATAACTTGAATGCGAGGCAATATCTGAGCAATCAGGAATGTTTTGGAGGATGATGAAGGCAGATTTTTAGGATGCATCTGCTGTCGGTATGTAGAGGAGGTGGAAAGCTGAGCTGAGTTAATTTGGAGCAGTAATGGGAAAGAATTAATACTTGGTTTATGATAGCAGCCGTGGCTGTCCTGTTGCTGCTGGGGATTGTTGGGGAGCATTTCAGGGCTCAGGGTTTGGGAGTCATAGAATTTTAGAATTCCAGACTGATTTGTGTTGGAGGGGACCTTAAAAAACATCCAGTTCCACCCCCTGCCATGGGCAGGGCCACCTTCCACTATCCCAGGTTGCTCCAAGCCCTCTCCACCCTGGCCTGGAACACTTCTAGGGATGGGGCAGCCACAGCTTCTCTGGGAAACCTGTGCCAGGGCCCCCGCACCCTCACAGGGAAGAATTTCTTCCCAATATCCAATTTGACCCTGCCCTCTGTCAGTGAGAAGCCATTCCCCCTTGTCCTGGGGTGTCCCATAGGGTGTCCCTGATGGGCACCATCTTTTGCATCTTCCCATGTGGGAAACTGGATACTGCATTTGCCCCTTGGTGGCCTTGGGGACCCAGCAGGCTTCTCTTTTCTCCTGGAGCTGGTAAAATTTTATGCTTTTGAAAGATAAGGAGGAGAAGGAATAAGACATGGCCAGCCCAGATGGAAAGGGAAGCTGCTCAGGATGGGGGTGTGTGAGTTCCCAAGAGGTGGAGGACAGAGGAAGGCTGAAACACTGAGGAATTTGTCTTGCAAGATCTGTGCCATGGTGGCTTTTTCGAATGAGTGAAAGTGGCTAAAAAGAGACAAGGGAGGAGAAAATCCAAACTAAGTCAGCAAGGATGGAAAAGGCTACAGGCTGTTTCAGTCTGGGTGATGACTGTGGCACGTACATCATGTAAGACACTCGTTGTCCTCAGGTGTTTTGTCACTGCTAAAGACACACTGCCTCCCTGCTCTCACTCCACAGGTTGTTAATGACTCTAGGGATTATTGGATCCCAGTATATTGTGTCAATTCCAGAGGTTTCACATTCACCTCTTCCACTTGACTGGTTTAAGGCCCTTTGTTTCTCACTCCCAGTTTCCCACAGGTTGCATATTGCTGTATAAAGGATGCACATCTTCCAGGTTGGCCTCCTGAAATGGTTGCAAGTGGTGGAGGGGTTTCTCCATCTGGAGTGTAACGTGTGGTGGAAGCTGATGCTGTTGGAAGTCTCGGCAGGGAGATGCTCCTCAGACGGGGGATTGAGGCAGTGAGGAGCCCTGGCTGCTGCTGGAGCAAGGAAAATATTCCGGGACATCCCTTTTGGGTGGAAAAGGACTTTGGGAAGGAGAGTTTCTGCATCCCAATGCTGTTTATCTGACTTCATTCATGAGCAGGGGAGGAATTTCTCCCAGGAGCCCATAGCAAAAGCTATTTTCTGGGATAATTAGGGAGGCTCGGTTCAGCACAGCAGCATTTGATATTAATGGACCGGGATTCCCCAGGGACAAACACTGATTTTCTGTGCTTTGTGTATAGATTTAGGAGAAAAAATGCATTTATTGGCCGGGACATCGGGGCATTGTGTTTACCCCAAGAGACTCGTGGTTTAGGGCAGCACTTCCTTGCAACATACCCCTAATCCTCCATCCCCACCCATTCCCACCTCCCTGAGCCATCATTCCATGCATCCTTTTGTCTGTGAGTTAAATCCTGGTTGGATTCACATCTGTTCTGTCTTGCTCCCAGCTTGCTGGATGCTCTAGTGGGAAGCAAGGACATTTCAGTACTTAGGAAGGGGCTCATAAAGAAGAGGGAAAGGGACTTTTTACATGGGCTGAGGGAAAGGTTTTAAATTAAAAGAGGGGAGATTTAGATTAATTTTAACAACAGATTCTTGCCTGTGAGGGTGGTGAGACCCTGGCACAGGGTGCCCAGAGAAGCTGTGGCTGTCCCTGGATCCCTGGCAGTATCCAAGGCCAGGCTGGATGGGGCTTGGAGCAACCTGGGCTAGTAGAAGGTGTCCCTGCCCACGGCAGGGGGTGGAACTGGATGTTCTTTAAGGTCCCTCCCAACCCAAACCATCCCAGGATTCTATGAAGGAGCTTGAAAGCAGCTCCTGAGCTCCTACTGCTTGGTGAGACAAGCTGGGCTTCCTTCCAGAAACGCATCCCGTCGGATTGCTGGAACCACCAAGGTCTGAATTTACACATCTTTAGATGCAGCCCCACTCCTGCTGCCACACAAATGAGTAAATAACAGTCACAGCAATTCCTGCTGGAGCCACACCGCGGGTCCACGTGTGTTTGTGCCATGCAGGGAATTTCAAAACCCCCTGCGAGGGTTCCTTCCCCACTGAGCCTGGATGGGGTCTCGCATGAGCTGCTCAGAGAGAGCAGCAACAAACAGGTTATTGTTTCTCTGTCCAGTTTCTTGAGCAGGAAACTGTGTTTAGAAACGTCATTTCTTTAAAAAAGTTTGCTTGACAGTCTTTTTGGCAGTCTGTGCTTCTTCCTATTTCTCTGCTCAGGGCAGCTCTCTGCTTGTAGGGGGTTTTTTCTCTAATGCAGGAGTTAATACCACTAATTTCCTAATACCACTATTTTCCATAAAACCCAGTGGCTTCTTGCATTTAGGACCCTCATTTTCACCCCTTCTTGGGTTATATCAGCCCGTGGTTCAGAGGCCAGGACATGGATTATCCGGCTCCTGCAAACGCAGTTAAAGTCACAGCCACAGAACACAGGGAGATTAAAGAAAAAAAGGCACAAAGAAAAGGCTCCAAGGGTTAGGGGATGTTGAGCTGAAAAATGTTCCATCAGGTTCTGCTCTGGCCATGCTGGAGCTGCCTGGGGCACGTGGGGAGCGGGTGAATGAGGTGCCCAGGAAGGAGGCTGGGTGCCAGCTGGGCAGTGTGACCCACTGGCAGCTCTTTCCAAGGGTTCTCGGCAAAGAAGCGCTGGAAAAGCCCTGGGCATTGGTCTGCCAGCATGGGGAAGCCTTCCTGGAGGAGAGGATGTGTCGTGACTGGGATAGCAAGGAGGAGGCAGAGGGGAGGACTGAGTTGAACTTGGGGTTTGCTTTGTGAGGGGATTGCTCAGTGTTCCCTCTCCATGGGGGAGCTTCCAGGCTGCACAAAACATTGTGTGGATTCAAAACATCCCTGCTTTTTGGGGTCAGGCTGCTGTTCCTGGTACCAAAAGACCAGGAAAGGAGCTGTATGTGCTCAGATGCTGCCTAAGGATGCACCATAAACAGCTTTGCAGCCAAGAAGTGCCATTTTTAGACTAAAACAACAACAACAAAAAGAATTCAGTAGGCACCTCGCAGTGCTTTTTCCTTTCTCCAGGCATGGGAAGATGTTATTTGGAACTGTAACCTGATGTATGGACCCTCTGCTGGTCCTTTAGGTGTCAGGGACCTGGTGGGGACTGGAGACATTCTGAACACTCTCGGTGGTGGGTCTGACTCTTGCTGGAAGCTGTCACATTTGTGTCCTGTCATGGACTATTGCAACACTTTAGGCTAGATTTCATGAAGGGCAGAGGGAGGGCGAGCACCTCGACAGCTGTCCCATACTGTGTGGAGGAAGGTCTGCCTGCAAAGCCCAATTCCTCAGCTCTAATTACAGGAATGGGTGGCTTTTCCCTTCTCAGGCTGAAAAAAATTGGCCCAAAACCCTGAGAAACCACAACACAAATGTCTGACGCTGTTCCACATGGTCCTCAGCGAACAAAAACCCTCTTGAAATCAGCCCTTGCCTCCCAAAATAGGCAGCACCACTTCAAAAGGGAAGAGGAGGGGGGAAAAAAATCCCAAACCCAAGGCTTCACGGGGTGAGAGCACTTGCAGCCTCAGAGTTTCTATAAGTGTGTTGTCGTGCCTGCCAGCCCAGCCAGGGTTTGGTCTGGGATGAAGCTGGATTTGCCTGGGGAGGGGGTGGTCCCACAGGGATGCTCCCAGCGTGGTCAGCAGCTGCCTCCTGTGATGGGGAACTTTGTGCTGCATTGTTGCCTTCACTCTTTCTCCATCCTCTACATTTTTTTTACCTGGGAATATTATCCTGAGCTTGGTCCCGGTCTGGAGGTCATGGAGAGGTTTCTTACAAGGAAACCCGGTGTGGGTTGAGCACAACCCTGGCTGTGCAGAGCCGTGGTGGCCGAGCAAAGAGGCAACACCAGCCTGCTTATCCCGGGGACAGCCGTGATCTGCTCCAACCCCTGTCCTGCCTGACACGTGTTTGGAAGGAGCTGGACCAGGCAGTGCCTGTGTAGAGTCTTGCAGTGCCTAAAGGGCAGGAAAACACTTCTAAAGCAGAAGTGGGGCACGCTTACAAGCCATAGGGAATCCATGTGCCAGCGTGGGATGCCTTTTGGAGCGGTGGTTTCCCCTCTTTGTTTGCCCAGCTCGCAGCACTCAGAAAGGCAGCTGTGCCCACCCACCTCCTGGGAGCTTATCTTGCCCCAGAATAACATTTTAGATTTCCTTTTTAAATTAAAGCTTAATATTTTTGTAGTAAAAGAAAAGGAGGCTTGAGTGTAAGGTGATAAGCTCACACTTGGTTTTCTTCTGCTGAAGTTAAAGCCCACGTGGACCATTTCTTTTAGCAGGAGCGGCCCTGGGTTCACTTTGGACCATCCAAAAAGCACACAGGATGGTCAAATTCAGGTCAGGACCTACAATAAATGATGCTTTGAAAATAATTAGCTACATCCTCTTATTTCAAGAAACTGAGGGTGTGATCACAAGCAGCAGCATTAATAAATATTAATACATATAATAAATACAGGCATTTATTAATCCCCTGGGGGATTACAGAGTGAAAGAGGGAGAGGAGTGTGCACACCTGTCAGGTGCCATCCCAGGACTCACACTGTTTTTAGGGCTGATGGAAACAGGTAAAATGGCTTGCAAGAAACCACATTATCATCAGTGTCTGTTACAGCCAGAAAGCAGAGCCTAAAGTTAGGCCGGTGCTGAGAGCCCTTAAATCATCTCAGTCTGGTCCCCAGAAAAGCTGGGGTGGTTTCAAAGAGCTGGTGACTTGCAGCACCCTTTGCAGAGGGATTGTCCCTGCTGCCTCTTGGGGGATTGTGTGAACTGAGTCACAGTTCAGTAAAAATTTGGCTTAGTAAAACATGTTCTCTTGGATTCAGCGTTGCGTTATCTCGGGGAAAGAAGTGGAACTGATTTTTATCTGTTGCACTGGATGGTTTCTAATTGTCCCTGGCCATCCTTTGGAGTTCATTATTTCTCCTTCAGCCGACACCAGCTTCTAATTAGGGGACATAAAATTAAGATGGAAGAGCAGCAGTTTGCAAGGGTATTGCTGCTCGTGAAGGAATCTGGGCTGGATTTATGCCAAAAATACCCTCTTGTGTGCAGGATTTTGGTGGGGAGAGGGTGGTGTAAGCGCTGCTGGGTACCAGTGTCTGCACACACCCTGTAAGAGCTGGATTAGTAGAGGAGCCCTTCGCCTCCTGAAAGGGGACAATTAGCTCCAGTCCTCCTTGCCCCTTCTCCTGCATCTCTCCTTCATCTAAGGGAGACAAATATTTCCTAAACCAGAGTTTTTCCTACAGCAAATTCTGGGTGGATTCTCTCCCTGTGGTGGTGTGACCGTGGCTGGAGGCAGCAGCTGCAGAAGGGCTCTGGGTGGTGCCAAGGTGATGCTCAGCTCTGGTGATGCATTTTAACCAATTTATCCATTTTTTTCTCTATAATTCCCCCTATATTTTGGGGGTTTTAAATCCTAAATATATTTTTCTCCTGGGAGGGTAATGTGGCATCTACAGAGCCCTGTTGCAGTGCTGGGTTTGGGGTACAATTGTAAAGCCAAGAGCTGAAAATCTTGGCCAAGACCTTCTGAAATCCATCTATTTCCCCATCCGGATGCATCATATCGCAACTTTAGGAGGCATAACACTGCTCTGGAAGCAATCTCAGGATCTCATTGACATCTTTTTCTGCCAAGAGACTTCTGGAAGATGTTTGTATAGTTTTTAAATGGGAAGGGAACAGTTTCTTCCCCATAAGCCAACCCCGGTGCTTCCCTGAAGAGTGTGGTGTCAGTGTTACATGTTGGCACAAGAAAACCCTTTCAGAAATAGGAATTATTTAAGCATTACAGAAATCCACAGGTTTTTGGCTTCATCCATCAGCTGCCTGTGGTACCAGCTGCTTTTTGCAGGTGGTTAATAAATGCAAATGTGCTCTGGTGTTTCTCTCTCCCCTCCTTTTACAACCCTGCTATTGCCTCATTTTCATCCCTCTCCTGGTCAGCAGAGATGGCTTTGATGGTGGGTTTTCCCCCAGGCTTGAGCCAGGAGTTAAGCCTGGTGTAACTTTTGCAGCACAGTGCACCTGGCTGGGGGTTTTCCACCAAGACTCGTTTATATTAAATAATAACACATAGAGGAGTCTGAGTGGTTTTGGTGAACTGCTGTAAATGCAAAAAAGGGGATTAAGGAGCTTTAGGGCTTTGGTGCTTTAGGTGGAAAAGCCATGAGAACAATGAATTTCCCCCAGGTTTTGTACAGTTTAAAAATTGGTTTTGGAAAGAAAAATTGAAAAGTTTTTGCTTCTGTTTCTTATAGGCTGAAAGGTCATTCTAACCCCTCTGCCCTCAGATTTTCCTGGAGTAGGGAAATTTTCCCTGGTTTGTATCCTAAATCTGTACGCTAAATGACATACACTGTGTTTATGGTTAAACCAGTAGTTTAGTGACTGTGATTGATGGAATTTGAATTTTGTTAAGCAAACAGAAGAATCTTTAAATATTTTTTTCAGTACTTGACACAGAGAGAGTCCTTGGAAGTGTTTAAGGCCAGGTTGGACGGGGCTTGGAGCAACCTGGTCTAGTGGAAGGTATCCCTGCCCATGGCAGGGGATTGGAATGAGATCTGTAAGGTCCCTTCCAACACAAACTATCCCACGATCCTGTGATTTTAGTAGGACTCAGCAAGGCTGAGACGTTCCTATGGATGAGAAGTACCCTTGCAATGGCTTTGGCAGATGTGTAAGTGCTCCTGCTTCGGGGCACAAGCCAGGTCCTACCCCAAAGGAAGAGAGATGCTTCCCTTGGATCTCTGTGAGGACATCCCCATCCTGGGGATTTTTACGCTCTGGAACTGCTCGATTGATGTTTTTTCCCTAGAGATGGAATCCATGCAATGCCTTCCCTTGAGCAGCCCAGCACAGCTCATGTGACCCCATCTCCTTGCAGGTACTCCCGTCCTTTTTGCTTCACAGGAGGCAAAGCAGAGAGCTCAGGGTAGGGCTCAGGGGCGCTGCAAAGCCATCAGCGAGGCACCATGGCCAACCACCACCACACATTTTGTAATTTCATTTGATTTTTTTTTTTCGGGGGACTCTGCTGCATCCCGGGCCGCGAGGGGGGAATAACCTCTTTGATTTTATTTTTTTTTCAGTTCTCTCAGGCCAGACACACCACAGCCCTTTGAAACGCTCTGTGTCCCTTACCCCACCCATGAATGTGCCAAACCAACCTCTAGGACATGGATGGATGTCTCATGAGGACTTACGAGCTAGAGGACCCCAGTGCATCCCTTCCGATCATGCCCCCCTGTCTCCACAAAGCAGTGTAGCCTCTTCGGGAAGTGGTGGGAGTGAACATTTAGAAGATCAGCCTTCCGCTCGTAACACATTCCAGGAGGAAGGGAGTGGGATGAAAGGTGAGTGACAAACCAGACCCCAACCCCCCAGCACCCAGAGGCAGGAGGGGCAGAGCCGTTTTCCCGGCAGCGCGGGGCTCTCGGTTGGCGGTTTTGGGCGAGGATCCTCGTAAGCAAACGGGGCCTCCCAGCGTTTCTTCCCGGCTTAGGAATTTAGGTTTAGGGGAATGCGTTGGGTTTTCTTTTAAGTAGCAGCTGGTCCTGATCTGACGTCTTACGCTTGGGTGCCAGTGGGCTGGTTTTGCCCCAAAATCCTGTGAGCTGCCAGCTTTCCAAAAAGCTGGATTTTTTCCATAGCCTGTGGCTTTTGGCTGCGAGTGGTGCTCTTTTTTCTCTTTCTTTTTTTATGACGGTGAAAAATAGCTTAGAGCAAGCTTAGCAAGCCATGTGTGATTTACCATTGCAGTGTTTGGTACCCACCAAGTATTTGGGGAAGCTTTGGCTTGGGATACTTGTTTGCAGTGAATTTAACCTGTGTGTTTCGGTTGGTTTTCCTGTTATACCTGCATTTCACAGAGATTTTGGCAATAAATATATGTGGTTCTGGTGGTAAACAAGGCAGAAATGAATCCCACTTGCTGCAGTCAAAGATGGAGAGCAAACTTCAGGCTGAGGAGGAATAAATAGATAAAAACCGGGCAAACACTGACTGTGTGTTCCTGGAACAGACTGAAAATGACCCTGCAGCTCTCAGACTGATTTAAACAACTCCAATTTGCATTAATGCAAAGCTGCTTGATTGTGTACAGACCAGTAGTGTATCAGAATAGGGAAATAATTGTATTTTTTAACAGTCACAAGGTCTGATTTTAGTCTAATTACAGACAAATTGAGATATGGATAAATCTATGTGATGTGGGACTGCATTTGGCTTGGCTCTAGATGGCTTTGATGTGCATGAAATAAATGCATGAAAAACCCCTCATGGTTCCAAGGAATGTAACCAGAGGCAGGTCAGGTCCTGCAGTCTGTCTGGCCAGGGAGAACTTTTTGGGAGCAAGTGTTTCGGGGGGGCTGTTTAACACTACATTTCTCCAGGTTTCTGCAGAAGGAGCTGGGGAGGAAGACCATGGGGAGCTTGGCTCCCTGTGATCCACAGCTGCAGCTCCGAGATCTGCGTGGATAGACACTTCCCAGTGCTGTGCAATCAACCTGTGTGGCCAAATCCACAAAACCCAGAGGCTGTCCACAAGCCATAATCCATTAAATAACCCCCACATATTAACACATCCCCTTGCTGCTGTGTGCAGCTGGGATATGGGCACCCTTCCTTGGGCCATCCCTTCCCAGACTTCCAAACATGATTCCCTCATTGCTGACTCAGCCAAATGGCTTTTGTCCCCCTGTCCAGGGACGTGCAGAATTGATGTTCACAACCTCTGGTGTCTATGCCTGCCATGTCCTACCCCCTCTGCTGGGTTTTCTTCAGGCTGAACCATTCCAGTGCCTTCCCAGATGATGTTTTCTAAACTTGGGGTTGTTCCTGCTTCTCTCCGCCAGGTTTTTTTCCAAAAAGTCCGCGTTTTATTGAAGGTGCGTTGCCCAAAACTGGACTTGGAAGCAGTGCAGAGGCTTGTTTGCCTCCAGACAGCATTCCTGTGGCTGTGTAGCTCATCGTCCTCAAATAACAAAGCACCGTGGGCTGCATATGACCCATTGTATCCCCACAGCTTTCCTGAGGAAAAAAAAGGACTGCCCGTTCCCTGCCCTCGGATCGTGCCGTTTCTTGTTCCTACAGAAGCGCACAGCTCGGTGCATTTTTACTGGGTTGCCTCGTATTCCATCCAGACCGGCTGCTCCAGCTGCCAAGTCCCTTCTCTGAATTGCAGCCACGTCTCCCCCGAGCGCCTGCAGGCTCCTGTGGCTGGGAGTCACCCCTGCTTCTGGTCAGCTGGTTCCTTCTTTAACACCCTCCGGGGCATCCGGGAGGATCCAGACCCACGGGATCTGGAATGTGAGGAGCCCAGGACAGATCCCCATCTGGTTTAGCAGTTGATCCCCCCCCCCCCAGTGTCAGCTATTTCTTTCCTTTCTGTTTATCTTTATGCTCTCCTGTCACCCATTTCTTTTTTTTCCATCTATCTTCATGCTGAAGGGGAAATCCCCTTTGGCTTTTTCCTAGCTCCTGGTTTCTCCAGGGGAAGATAAGGACACTTGGTTCCCCGTGGAGCCCGTCTGTGTGTCTGTCTGTCCCTTCCCGTGTTCCTGCCATGGCAGGGGGTTGGAATTAGGTGATCTTTAAGGTCCCTTCCAACCCAAATGATTTCAGGATTCTGTGATTCCTGGAGCACAGCTTGGGGAGCACTGGCGGGAGGGTCTGGATAGAGTGGGGGGGTTCTGCTGGGAGTATATCCAAGGTGTCCTGTGTGTAAATATTGCAGGGTGAGCTGTTTTCCTTCTAAATTTCCTGACAGCAGTGCCATGACTTTGCAATTAGCTCCTGGTAATTGCTGATTAAAGAGTAGCTCTGCAGGCAGGTGGTTCACCCATCCATGGAGAACATTGGGAAGTTTGGCTTTCCAAGGACCATGAAATCACCTTGGATGTCCTTGCACCTCCTGGTTGCCTCTTCCTTGTGGGAAGGCCCCACCACACACAACACACCCTCTGTATGCTGGGGTGGCTCCTTCTCCCCAGCCTGCTTCCAGGATTGCCATGTCTGCTGGCAGGGGGCTCTGGGACCATCACGCAGCCCAAATTAGGGCATGATCCAGACAGGCTGATGCAAAGGTGAAGAGCTGCTGCGCCCCAAGCCCCTGCAGAGGTTGGAGACTGGTTTCCTGCAGGGTTCAATGTCTACATGAAGTTGCATCTCTCTTCTGGAAGCATCCCTGTGGGCTTTGCCATCAGCAGGGACATGTGCCAAAGGCAGGTGTCCCCAGGGGACTGTCACTAGAATGGTGCTGTCACTAGAATTGGTGTGGTTTTGTGTTAAAATGATGTTGAGATGGGGGCCTGTGCTGGAAATGGGGCTTTTTGCTAAGTGGTTTTTATTTATTTTAAACAGAAATAGTTTAAGAGGGTGCTGGTAGCAGACTTCGGGGCTGTTGCATGTTGGAACTTTTGGAAAATGGTGAATTTCAGCCCATTTGTGCTCACTAATTGCTTTTCCCTGTGCTTGGTGTGGGGTTATCTCCTGTGCAGCACTTGAGGAATTTCACTGACACGTGAATCCCAATGTGTGTCTGGGGTTTTGGAGAGTGTGAGCAAAACACAGCGTGTTGGGATTGTTTGCATCCTCTGCTTGGATGCAAGGTGGGTTTGGGATCAGCCAGCAGGAGACTTCTGGCAGATGTGTGGATTGCCTTAGGGAACCAAACCAATGGTCCCTCCTGCCCTGTCCCTTCCAGTGACGAGGCCTTGGTTCAGGAAGAGGTCATGGCCAGTCCTTGACTTGCATCTGGTACTCAACAGTGTGGGACTTTCTGGACTCACACCATGGGATGGATGTCCCAGCAGTGGGAGTGAGCTCCTGGGTGTCTCACTGGTGGGGAAGGGGACAAGGATTATGAACAAGGTGTTGCTGGGAGGGGAGCAGGTCAGCTGGGTACGCTGTGGCAGAGCTACTGTCGGGTTGTAGGTGCTAAATAAAGCAGGTCTCGATTTGGCAAAGCATTTGAAGCCTTTACAAAGGAAAAGCATTGCCACAGGCCCAGTGCTGTGCTGCAGTACAGACACCTGCAGGGCCCCCCTCCCTTGTGGGGTATCACCACAGACCCCAAACCTGCAAAACCCTGAGTAGCTGCTTGATGTCACATTGCCTTCTCTGTGGAGGGCACACCATCATGGAGCCTGGTGGGCTTTTGAATGTCACAGAGGAAGGATTCCCCTCCCAGGTTCCTTACTGTGAAACCATCTTGATGTTAGGAGGATAAATTTACTTTGGGGTATCCATCCAGCCAGACACAGAGGTGCTACACTACAGGTAATGACTGGGAAGGAAGAAGTCATTTCAGTCGGTGCATTTTTAGGTCCCAAGCAGATTTTGTGGCCATCTTTGATGGCACACCATTTTTCCGTCCCAAACCCATATCTTTATTTCTGTTTAAGCAGCCAGTTCAATTTTCAGCACATGGCACCATCCCTCATACCATAAATCAGTGTCTGCCATCTACAAAACAGCCCTTGCTCATCCCAAGCTCAACCACTGCATCAGCTTCAGCAGTTCCCATGTTCCTGGGAAAACAGCAGTGAGGAGCTTGGTGTGCAGTGGCAAAATTCCAGCTCCCCTTGGGCTAATGCCCAGTGGCTTTCCCAGAGAAACCCAACTTCTGACGATATGTCCTCATCCAGGGGCTGGTTCCTTGTCCCATCCACATGCAGAGCACTGTGTCCTCACCCAGGGGCTGGTTCCTTGTCCCATCCACATCCACAGCACTGTGTCCTCATCCAGGGACTGGTTCCTTGTCCCATCCACATCCACAGCACTGTGTCCTCATCCAGGGACTGGTTCCTTGTCCCATCCACATCCACAGCACTGTGTCCTCCCAAAGGTCTGTGAAGTTCAGTGAGGTGTCAGGTGGGATGCCCCTCATGTTGGTGTTGATGCTGTTGCTCATGGTTGTGCTGTTCCATGAATTCAACAGAGCTCTCCTCTCCTTCCTTTGTGTTCCAGATGTCCCAGCCTGGCTGAAGAGCCTCCGGCTGCACAAGTACGCCGCCCTCTTCTCCCAGATGACGTACGAGGAGATGATGGCCCTCACCGAATGCCAGCTCGAGGCACAAGTATGGCCCATGTCACCTGGGGGGTGACACACCTCCAACGCCCCTTTGTGTGTCTTCCCGTGGTTGGGAAGCAGAGAAAGGGAAACTGGGTCTTGGGGAGCGAAAAAATCCCACACTGTACCCGAAAAAAGCCTTGTCCCCATGTTCTTGTTGGAGTCCCAGCATGGAAGTCCCATCACTGGGAGCTGCACTTGGGATTTTTTTTCCAGTTGGGATTAAGTTCAGGAGTTTCAGGGGTACAACCTGCAGTAGCCAATTCCTTTAAAGTCAGTGGGGCTTTGATGGCTGATTGCCTTTGAAAATGTTGTAGAATCATAGAATATTGGTTGGTTTGGGTTGGAAGTGACCTTACAGATTATATTTAATCTTTAAGGTTCCAACCCCCGCTGCTTTCAGGTTCACTTCTGGATTATCCTTGGGATGAAGAGGAATGGGCAACACCTTTGCTTTCCGTGTGAGGTGCAACAGGGAGGGACAGACTAGCTGGAAATCTCTGTCTTCAGCAAGTCTCTGAGTGATTTTCTATGTCCCCCAGGAATCCCTGCACTCAGAAATTTCATTAATTTCTAGCAGCCCTTTTTTGTTTAGGAGGGGAAGGGTTTGGGTTGACCCAGCTGCCCCGTGGAAGTGTTAATGCCAAGTTTTGTGCTGTTTTTGCAGAACGTTACCAAAGGCGCAAGACACAAAATAGTCATCAGTATCCAAAAGCTAAAAGAAAGACAAAACCTGCTCAAATCTCTAGAAGGGGTAAGTAATCACAGCCATTTTTGTATTTCTTGTGTTTTTAAGAAGCCAGGAATTAATTCTGGGGTGAAGCACTCTTTGCTTACACATGTTGTGGGGATCTTCTGCAGGGAAAGCTGTTACTGGCTTAGCTGCATGTGAACGACGCCCTTTACCAGATGCTGGTTTTATTTCACAGAATTCCAAAATGGTTTGGGCTGGCAGGGACCTTAAAGACCATCCAGTTCCAGCCCTCTGCCATGGCAGGGGACACCTTCCACTAGACCAGATTGCTCAAAGCTGTGTTTTGCAGAGCGGGTCCTAATCCATCTCCCACGCCTCACACAGCAGGGATGGATGTACCCTGTAACCCTGGCCAGCTCCAGGGTGCTCAGAAAGACTTGAGCTTTCCTGGAACAACATATGGGCACCCTGTCCCCTGATAAAACACCACACACCCGCATCAGTGCCTGAATAACATCTTGAATTTCCAAGGAGAATAAATAAAAGCTTCTTTATCACTTCAACAAAAGCTTAGATCCTGCAGAAAGGGCTGTTGGGGAAGCAGCAGCACCACAGCCTTGCTGGGAGCAGCTCACCCAACCTCTCCCTATTTATTATCGCTGTATTATATTATATTTAATTGCACCATCTTCAGACAGCAACTTGCAGAGCCTCCCACTAGGGGCTTTTAAATACTTCTGTGGTGTGTTGCTATTTATTGGTGTTTTCCTTAACTCACTGCTTCACTATTTATTTATAATACAGGCTTGTGCTCAGAGTATGGCAGGAGCTACTAAAGCCATATTTACCTCTGTTATTAATAATAACTATTAAATCCAAGAGCTGGATGGAGCTGGCTGCAGCTCTGTGTTTTCCAGGCGATTGCACAGCCTCTTCCCCCGCTTCTGCGCCAAGATTTGGAAATCTGGTATTGATTGAGTGGCGCTGTGCGGGAGCTGGAGCCCAGCTCAGCTGGCACAGCCAGCCACGCACACTGTAAAATACAGGAGAAAAGTGGCAGGGACTGGTTTGGAGCCCTCCCGGGTTGGGTTTGGGCTGTGGCACTGTGACCCTGTCCTGCTTTGCTGGGGCTCAGAGCTGCCTGTGAGCTGCTTGCCCTGGGAGGAGATGTCTCTGGTTTTCCAGGCTTCCCATCCAATTTTTGCTAAACAAGAGCATGTGTGGGACTTGATGTTTTTGGGCAGTGTCTCACTGCTAAAGATTGCTGCTTTCTTGGAAAGAGCTGTTCCACCCCTCTCTGGTAGTTAGCAGGGCAGGATTTTTTCCCAGAAACATAGTGCCCAGCAGACTGACACCAGATCTTTGAGATAAGTGGAGTTGAGACATCCAAGAGTGAGCTGGGAGTGCAGCAGGAATTGGAATCAACAACCGTTTCAGGACTTGCACACATCCCATGTGCCCACGTAGTGTCCCTTCCTTCAGTGCATCAGGATTCACTCCAAAAGCTGCCTCTTTCCAAGCAGTGACCCATGAGACAAACCGTGCAGGAGCCTGCAGTGAGCTGTTCTGGTCCAGGCTACATTAAAAATAAAATGCAGTTATTTCCCATCAGTGGGACAAGGAACTGACTATAGAAATGGAGTTCTTGATCCACACCAGGAGCAAGGCTGGAGTGTACCTAAATTCTCTCCCTCCTGGGTGGATCTGTCCCAGGATCTCCAAGCTGAATGGTTTTGCTGTGGGAGTATCAGTTCACCTCGTAGTGTCCCCTTCTGTGTCTGACCAAAAACCACCTGCTCCCCTTGAAACCCTCCCAGTCCCCTCTGCATCCACTCCCCCAGCCCATCCCAGAGTGGACAGGGGTGGGCTGCTGCCACAGTACAGGCTTCTGCATCCCAGCATGGTCCTGGGCTCTGAGATGATCTCAGAGCATGAGGATGCCATGGCAAGCAGTTTTGGGGCAGAGCAGTTAATGGGGAGCCAGGCTTGAAGGTGGTGCTGGAAATGGGAAACAAGCCCACATTAGTGTAATTCCAATGAAACACAGCTGAAATGTTGTGATTGTAGGATTGGTGGGGAATGAACAAGATATTCGCTGCTCTGGGCATTGAAATCTCCCAGGCTCAGTCCCTCTCATGGAGTTGCCATCTTCCTGGAGGAAATCTGGAAACACTGAAGCTGGATTGTTGTTGGGCTTGGGTCCCAGTGGTTGACGGGGCACATTTATCTCTGGGGATTCAGGTCTGAACACATCCATGGATAATCAGCCACAGTCTCTGCAGCACTCCCCTGATACAAGGAAAACACTTGGTGAATGAAACGTTCCTGTTGACTGTGGAATGCAGCAGGGTCCTGAAGCAGGAGCAAAGCCATTGGCTTTGCTGGGAATTCTCAGGGGGTCACAGGAGGGGTCCGGTTTACAGCTGATGTCCCATTGTCCCTGCAAAGACAAACCCTCTTCTCTCCAATCTGCAGGACATCCTGGAAGGTGGCAACTTGCGTGTGCCGCTGCAGGAACTACACCAAATGATCCTCACCCCCATCAAAGCCTACTCTTCCCAAAACTCAAGCACGGAGGACCACAGCCGGGACGTGGACTCGCACCACCCCTCCTCCCTGATGGGCTCGGACAGCCAAGGCTCCGACTGCAAGGACTCTGCGGCAGCCGGGATGCAGCAGCACCATCTGCCGGGATGCGAGGGCGAGTCGGGGGGGGCCCCTCTGCCCGAGGGTGACCTGCCCGGGCAGTTCACCCGAGTGATGGGGAAAGGTGAGCGGCTGTCACTTGTCCTCGGGGACATTGGGACTTGTCACTAGGGAGGGCTGCTTTGGGGCAGGGGGTGTGCAGTGGCAGCGCTGGCAGCCGCTTTTCCTCGAGCTCCTGCAGGTCCCAGTCTGAGGGGTGATGGTTTTTTGAGGTCCTGTCATGCTGGGGTTAGAGGTAAGAAGGGAGGGCAGGTGGGTTGTGTTTTTGGGGAGGGGCAGCAGTGGCCCAAGCTGCCTGCCCGAGGTCCAAGGTGGGTAGCATGCATTCTGAGCCCCAGGTCCAAGGTGGATAGCATTCTCTCCCTGCCCCAGGTCAGAGGCAGAAATAGCAACTTTTCCTGAGGTCAGGAGTGGAGGGCATCTTCTCTCTTCCCATCCAGAGCCATGGGGCCATCCCACTGATCCAGAAGTATTTTCAGCAGCATCTCTTGGACTTACTCTGCTTGGAGCAGGGCAGCAGTGGTGTGTGGGCTGGACTTGAGCTATCTTGACTGCAAATCAGTGGGTCCAACCCCTTTTTATGGCCCAGTTTGGATGCAGGACATCTAGAATATTCCCGTGCCATTCCACGTCTAGTGTGCAGGGTGCACGGCTTTGCATCAGGGATGACACACTGGGAGGTGACAGGAGCAATCTGAGGTGGGGATCGACCTCCTGTGCCATATTCAGGGCTCTTGGAGCAAATCTGTGTGAGCTTGGATGTGCCGTGACCCTTGCTGGTGTCTCCTGAGGTGTCAGTGCTGGCTGCGTGGAGGGAGATCTCCCTGGGGAAGAGGAAGGGGAGTCTTATCCACAGGAGACTGGGAACAGAAAGAGCCTCATTGGGATGCTACAAAGAAATACCAGCCTTGTCCCTATTTCCAGCCTTTTTTGCAAAAAAAGAAGCTGAGATGTTTTCTATACAGAAACCTGGTGCAGAGTTTGTCCCCAGCTGGTTGCCTGCAAAAACAGCCACATGTGGGCCTCTGGCCCCATTTTATTCCTGTGACAAATGCCAAAGCATAGCCAAAGCCCTGCCAACATGTGGTGTCCTCCTGGACCTCAAGGCATCCCTACCCAGGGGTTTACAACAGGAGAAACTCACTCCTCTGTGAGCTCATTCCCACTTCCTTCAATGACATTCATTCCAAAAGAGGTTAAAATTCATCAGGAAAGGTGGGAATCTACCACTCTGCAGTGGTGGCAGATTTTGGCCACGGGAGCAGGAGTTCTCTTGCCTATGAATAGGGATTAATCCTGTGCCCCTGAGTTGCTTAGGTCTAATTTTGGGGACTCCAGCGGTGTTAGTCTGGATTTACACCATCATAACAGGGAACAAAATCTGGCCCTAAATATAGGAAGGTACGGCAGGAATCAGGGAAGGGCATTTTTTCTCACTGATGAAAAACTGCTCGTGGTTACAAGGGAAACAGGATGTCCAAGGTGTTTGTGGGACCCCTCCTGGGCCCCATCTTGGTGTCCCCATCCCCATTTCCCTTCTCTTCTTTTTTTTTTTTCCAGTCTGCACACAGCTTTTAGTTTCCCGACCCGATGAAGAGAATATAAGTTCCTATTTACAGCTCATAGACAAATGTCTAATCCACGAGGTGAGTCGTGTCGGATCATCTAAAACTGTTGTTCCCATCACTTGGAAACTGTTTCCAAAGTGTCTGTTTATGTAAACCTTTCGGTTTCTAACACAAATATTTTGGGGGGGTATTAATAGTAATTCTGACAGAGCAGGCTTGGAGCGGGCGGTAGCTCCAACGTGGTGCACGGAAATGTTGCTTCCCCCATGCTGGTTTAATTGCCAAGGCCTGGAGCTGGGAAATTCATCTGGCTCGTGACAGTCCCTTCAGCAGCTGGATGAAAGGAAGAATCTCAGGATGAACGTGCAGGCGGTTTCCATCAGACAGAGCCGGCAATCCCTTGGCGTTGCCTCCTCCCGTTTCGCAGCACGTGGTCTTGGGATTTTGCAACAGGGATTTTACATCTGTTTCTGCTCCCAGCGGATCTGCCTTGGCTGGGTGATGGCTTGGGATGGCCCAGACTGTGTGTGCCACAGGGCTCTGGCACGCTCCTGCCTAGTGGCAGGGAGGGATGGCCGATGTCCCTGGTGTCCTGCAGTGTCTCCTACCCACACTGGCTGTACCTGGAAGAACAAGCTGCTTCCATCACTTGTCCATATGGCAGGGAGCAGGGAGCTGGGAGCAGAAGTGGTGGAAGCTGAGGCCTGGGGCCAGAGGGCAAAGCCAGGAGGACATGGAACTTTTCCCAAAGTGCCTGCACTTTTCCCACCAGAGCCAGCCCATGTCCCAGGACCACCTTGTGCGTTGGCTCCGGCATAATCAGTGTCAGGAGAGAGCATCTCCTCCAGAGTGGTTCGGAGCAATCAAGTCAGGCACTAATTAGCCTCCAGATTGTCCTCTGGAGACTTGTGCTCCTCTCCAACAGAGACCTTGGGAGTCTAAAGTTAGCAGTGGTGGCACGTGGGTGTCCCTGTCACCCACACCTCCTGCCTGGAGCTCTGGGAGCAGGTTTGTCTCTGCCACGGTGACCTTTGCAGGGAGCCTGGGTGGGTGACAGGCTCACCCTGGGTGACCTCCCTCAGAGCCAGTCAGTGCCAGGATCACTGCCAAGCTCTGCCCAGACCCAAAAAGGAGGATAGGATGCAGGATGCCACGGGGCAGCTCAGCTTTCCAAATCCCAGCTTTGCCCACCCTGGCAGCATTTCTAGAGCCACATGCAGGTGACAAGTGTCACCACCCGTTGGGACCCACCGTCAAACCCCTGCTCTGCCAAAAGGAGTTGGCAGCCTTGAGGCAGAGCTGGGCTGTCAGGCTGGGACACAGGGAATGCCGCCGGAGCATTTTCTCCACGTGACATGAGTAAATCCTGAAGAAAGACCAGTGTTTCCCCCTGGACATGCTGATGGGGCTCAACTCACCCCATCATCTGCTCCAGCTGCTTTTCTTTACCCGCACACCCACATGCACATCCCTGCTGACTTTGTCCATAAGAATATTCACACATTTCCTATTTCCCTCTCTCTTTTTTTTTTTGGGCAGGCGTTTACAGAGATCCAGAAGAAGCGGCTGCTGTCATGGAAACAGCAGGTGCAGAAACTCTTTCGGTCTTTCCCTCGGAAATCCCTCCTGGAGCTGTCGGGCTATCGGCAGCAGAGGAGGTAGGCGAGATTTCGGGAGGGGAGGGATGGATGCAGTGGCCAGGGCAAGAGCACTCCCAAGTGGGAGCAATGTCTCCCAGAGGGAGGGGTGGGTTCTGCTGAGTTCAGAGCCAAGTTTAGGGAGGGAGGAGGGTTGGAAAAGCTTCAGCAGTGAAATCCCAGATGCTGGCTGGGAAGGGAACACAGCAGTCAGTGTCCTTGTGCATGTGGTCACTGCCTTCCCTTCCAATCCCACCCTGTCTCTGTGGCTCCAAACCCAGCACTTCCCAGCTGTGCAGCGTGTCCCCAGCACTGGGCTCTTTCCCTGCTGCCCTTTGATGATGGCATCAGCACTGGAGTTTCCTCAGAAAGCTGTCAAGTGGCAGAAAGAAAGGCTGGAAACTTTCAGAGGGTGCAGAGCCAGAGATGCAGTAGAGAGCCAGGCAGGGCTGTGTTGGGAACACTGTGTTTGCTCACTTCCAAGGTGATCCTGGATTTTGGGTGATCCTAGAAAGAATAGGGGTTGTGCCAAGAAGAGATATTTTTAAATCACTTTTAACAACAACATCAGCCCTTTGTTTCACTCTGCAAAGCCTGGTTTGTTGCAAGTTCTTTATTCCCCGAAAAGAAAGTGTTTTGGAGATAACTGGGAGTATAGGAACTTCCAGGATGAGATTTCAGGAAAGCAGCTTTAGCTCAGCCCTCCCTAATAAAACTTGGATTCATTAGGTCGTTCTAACCAAATTTTACAGAACTTGAGAAGTCTCAGAGCGGGGGGGGACTATATTTGTGAAAATGAACCTCCTGGAAGGGGAGAAAGAAAACCCAACAGCATAAGCTGAACTTTAATGAGACACTGGAGAACCCACTCATGAGAGATCTCAAAGAAATCAGGTTCCCAGGGCATTACCTGAGTTGCTTTAAATTGTATTTAACAACAAGCCCATTTTGCCAGAGTAAGATAAACTTTAAAGAAAACAAATGTGGATCTGAGAACTGCAGAAGTGCGGGAGGGTGACTGGCAGACGGGAGGAAGACAGGATGCTGCACATCCAGACGACCTCCTTCCTGCTGTCTGTGCAGGATGGAGGGAGCACCCTCGGTGGGATGGGAGGGTCAGGACCCCCTCACAGGGGTCAGTGTCTCACCCTGGGCGCTCTCTCTCTCCGCAGCCGAGGCTTTGGCCAGTCGAACTCCCTCCCGACAGCCGGATCTGCAGGGGCAGGACTGGGCCGGAGGAACCCCCGCCAGTTCCAGATCCCCTCCCGCAACCTCCCCACGGCCCGGCTGGGGCTGCTGGGCCCCACTGGGCTGCTGGGCACCCCCCAGCGCAGCCCTGCTGCCAGCCCTGCCATCCTCAAGCAAGGCAGACAGGTTGGTTGGCGTTCGTGGCATTCTCCAGCTCTTCCATTCCTTTCCCACACACTTCCTTTGCTTTTCTTTCTCTACCTTGTCCAGATCCCCGCTTTTTTCCCCACTCTTCAAGCAGTTTGCAGGCTTTGGGTTATACTCCCCTCTGTGCAGTAGGATAGTGGAAGTGGGACCAGTGGGAGGGGGACAAACCAAGCGGCAGAGGGGGAAAAGCTGAGTCCTTAAAGTGGCTTATAAAATAGGGAGAGGGGATTTTGACAAGAGCAGATAGTGGTAGGAGAGGGCAGAAGGGTTTTAAATTGACAGAGGGGAGATTTAGATGAGATACTGGGAAGACTCTGCAAGGGGGCCAAGGCCCTGGCACAGGTTGGCCAGAGAAGCTGTGGTTCCCCCTGGATCCCTGGAAGTGTCCAAGGCCAGGTTGGATGGGGCTTGGAGCAACTTGGTCCAGTGAAAGGTGTCCCTGCCCATGGCAGAGAGTTGTAACTAGATAATCTGTAAGGTCCCTTCCAACCCAAACCGTCCTGTGATTCTACAAGCCCAAAGTGGTTGTAAACCCATGGCACAGAGGGCTTTGCTTTGTGTCCCACACTTTTGTGTTTGTTCCCCACAGAACCTGTGGTTTGCCAACCCCGGGGGCAGTAACAGCATGCCCAGCCGGAGCCACAGCTCGGTGCAGAGGACGCGCTCGCTGCCGGTCCACACATCCCCGCAGACCATGCTGATGTTCCAGCAGCCAGGTAAGCAGCAGAGGTGCTTTTCCACTGACCTTACAGCTGGGTGAGACAAGGGGAGGTGAGAAGAGCTGTGCTGGTGAGCCTCCCCACGGGCACACAGCCCATGCTGGCACAGTGTGCTGCCACCAGGGTATCTCTGCATTCCTGGGTTAACCAGAGACATGGCTGGAGGGATTTCTGACCCTATATATGCCATCTTGACCCTATGTATCACGGTGCCAGTGCCTTACCTAGCTTGCTTCTGAGGGGCTCATGTCGGGCAGGAAGGTGCTAGCTCATCCATCACTTTTTCCTCATGGATGGACATGGAGCCCTGGTGCGGAAGGACTGCCTTCATGCACTCAAGGGAAATTCTTTCCACAGTGCGTGTGAAGGGAAATGGTGCTGTGTCAGTGCTTCCTTCCCAAACACTGCCAAAGTGCTCCTGTATATAGGAGCATCCTCTGATTTCAGGGAGGATCCCGCTGACCTTGGACCCTGGACCTGGAGCATCCTGGCCCTGAGGAAGCCTGTTTGTGTATCCCTTCCTTAGCCTTTGAGCGTGCCTTTTCCTACCAGCACACATAACAATTTACACCTCGGGACAGGGAATCCATCCCCCAGTAAACTCAGCCTCATCCCTGCACTCCTGCTGGTTTGGGCTGGCAGCTCCCTGGCCTCACACGCCGGCGGTGTTTAACTGCAGCATTTGGGCAGCAAATGTTCCGTACAGCAGGAGCAGCAGCTGTTCCTGGGTATTGATTAAACACCGGGACAAGGGCACATTTCTCAGGTGTTGGAGGAGAATAAATGGGTTTCTCTTTGCACGTCAGCCTGCGGTGGATGAGGACGTAGGAGGATTGGGGAGCCAAAGACGTGGATTAAGTCGCAAGGAAAATAAGCAATAATGTGATGTTGGGCTCACAAACCACTGTTTGCTGGGCTGTGGGGGGACCTCAACCCGCCTGGATCTCATCCCATGTTCCTGTGAGCCAGTGGAAAGCAGGAGATGCCGTCCAGCACAGTAGCACAAGCTGTATTTGCAGGTTTTGCTGCGGGCTGGGGAAAGTTTGCTGCTGTTTAGATTAGGACAGTGGTGTTGGAACCTCCCAAACTTCATGTGTGTCCCCCCTTTTTTGTGCTCAACCCCCAGGGATGTGGCAGCCATGACGTGGATGACTGAGTGGGAGCCCAGCTGGTGCCAGAGAAGCCAGACAGTGTCTCTGCTAGTCTGTGCTGCCATCCCATGTCCGAGCATTAACCCTGCCTGCACAGACAGCACCCATCCCCAGGAGATGACCAGGGCTGCCCTCTCCCTGGGTGGGGTTTCTACTCTCACTCCAGCTGCCCCTCACATCTCTTACCAGCACCTGAACCCCCTCAGATTCATCCCTTATGGATAACAGGGGGTGATGGCTGCTTTTGTGAGTGAAGCTGATTTTACTGGGAGTCCTGTCTGACCCTCCTGGGGCATTTTTCAGATGTTTTCCTCACACAGACCAGGGAGGCAGGGTCTCTGCCAGGTCCCTGACCGGGGTCTCCTATTCCCTTTCTCCCTGCAGAGTTCCAGGTGCCGGTGACTGAACCTGACATCAACAACAGGCTGGAGTCCCTGTGCCTGAGCATGACGGAGCACGCACTCAGCGGTGAGCATTCCCTCCTCCTGGGGCTCTTCCAGCACGTCCACACCGCCTCCGCTGAGCCCCCCAGCACCTGCCCCTGCCCTGCGCCCCCCAAAAGCTGGGACAGGCTGTGGCTGTGAGAGCAGGATGGCAGCGGGGCTGGATGCAGGGATGCTCCCAGGGCTGCTCCCGGGAGTGTTCGGATGGGAATATTGGCTTCTCTCGGCGAGGTGGCCGGGGCAGGGGGTAAAGCCGAACGCAGGGATCGCGCCAGCACTAGTGGAGTCTGTGCTAATTAGCCACTCGTCAGCTTGCTAATGATAATTAGTGTTAGCTCGCTACTCTCATTAGCTCTTGATAAAGCCCCTGCTGCCGGCACGCTCGGATGGGTCACAGGCTTTGGAGTGTTGTACCCTTCCGCCACCGGATCCCTCGTTTGGCTGGGGGTGCCCCCCAGCTGGGGGCTAAATCCCTGCCAGGCGCTGTGCCAGGGGCTGTGCCGGGTGCTGTGCCCTGGGGCCGGCAGTCCCCACAGCCGGGGGTGCCAGCGGATAACGGGCACGGGGAGGGAGGAGAACCGGGGCAAAAACAAGTGGGGAAGATGGAAAAGGCAGCAGCAGCAGCAGCACGATGGAGAGCCTGGTGCAGCACAAAGCACCGGCACCAGAAGCTCCCGGTGTCCCTTGCCGACGCACTGGACCCCCAAGCACAAGGGATGATCCCCAGCGATGGGATGAGCACGGCCGCCGGCATCGCCCGGATTCCCGAATGACCAGCTCGGGTCTCACTGCGGAAATCCTGGACTGTGACGGATGGTTGAGGACAGGAGCCCTCGGAGAGGACGAGTGCCACCAGGAGCCCCCAGGGAGGACAAGTGCCACCAGGCTTCCTGCGGATGCAGCAGCCCTTCCCGGGGAGAGGAACACAAGAACAAGGACTGTGGGAAGCAGCAGGGCCCTGGCAGCATCCCTGGCTGGGAAAACAAGGACACTTCTGTCACCCGAAGCGTTTCTCCAGCGTGTGCCCAGCCGAGGCTTAGCTGTCTTGTTCCTCTGCAGGGTACTGTTCCTCCAAGTTATTTTTTCCAGGTCGCATTCCCCGAGCCTCTCCAAACCGGTCGTGCTATAAATAGCTCTTAAAAAAATAAACCTTTCGGGGGAGAAAAAAAAAAAAAAGGCATAACAAACCTGTTTGTTTTTAGTGTCGAGGAGGGAGGTGGCTGTGGTGCCCCAGGTGGTAACAGGGAATTCTCTGTTCCAGAGCCACTCTGGGAGCTGCCTCCCACCACTCTCCATCCCGGGGATGGGGTTCGGGATGGGGAATGGGGGGTGGGATCAGGGCTGGAGGGTTGGAAGTGCTGCCCCCGGGGGGTGGGGACAGGGGGCTGCTGGTAGCAGGGTCAGTTGTGAGGCTTTGGGGTGAGTCATGGACCCCTCACTCCTGGGATTGGGCTGTGGCTGGATGCATCCCTGCTGTCATGGGATGCTGGGAACGGGCTCTGGGGAGACAGAAAGGACTCCTGGGGCTTTTTCTCTTTCCATGATCCTCAGATGGAGGAAAATTTTGCATCCTCTACGTTGCAGGTGTTGCAGGGCTGGGTGAACTGTGGGCAAGGCAGCCCCTGGGACCAGCTCTGTCCCTGTCCCCTGAGTCCTGGTCAGGGGTACATGAACTTGTCCTGCTGTAGGGGAGTCCCAGATTGTCATCTACCTTGTGACAAGTCCAGGCTGCCCAGAACCCCACACTGCTCCTGGAAAAGCGGTTGTGGGGTTGTGGCAGAGGGCCTGGACTGGTGTTGGGACAGTGACTCGGGAGCTGCTGTGGGGTGGGGACAGTCGGTGGCACAGAGGGACCAGCAGAGCACTGACACCCCAAAACCTTCTGCACCCCTTGGGGAGATGGGAGGCGGTGGGGGTGGCCCCAACACCACCTTGCCGTGGGGGCTGTGGGTTGGGGGTGCTCTGGGGGGGTTCCATCCCCCAAATCCCCAGCTTGGGGGGTACCAGTGCTCACTGCGGCTGCTCCTAATTCTCCCTTCCTGCTTGCAGATGGTGTCGACAGAACCTCCACGATCTAGAAGGCGTCGCCACGGGGACGCTGGCCGGGACAACAACTGCTGCGGGTCCAGCGGCGAGGTCGGGGCTTGAGGGAGCCTCAGCGATAGCTTGCATCCTTTCTCCTCTCTCCTCTCCTCTCTCTCTCTCTCTCTCTCTCTCTCCTGTTTTAATTTTGTGAATGTGTAGATTGTCCTTGTGAACATACCATTAGACTTGGATTTGTGTTGTCATTTATTACATCCATGCTAGGGGGGGATAAAGACGGCAAAAAAATCTCAGCGACGACGATGAAGCAGCATGGGGAGGTTGGGGGGGACGCGGAGGAGGAGGAGAGTGCTGACAACAGAGGGTTCACTGGAGCACCGTGGGCAAACCTTGTTCCTGGAGGAGGATACCAAGGAGCACGGAACAGCACACGGGGCTGTGTGACCAAAAACCCTTTGGGGAGGATTTGCCTGCCCTGCCCGGGGCCTCGGGGCCGGAGTTCCGTCTCTCGAGTTTCGCCGCGTTTGGGCATGGACTGACCCGGCGAGCCCAGATTGAAATAGAAATAATAAAATAACCCCAAAATTTCCTTTCAGTTTAGCCAAGAGAGCCGCAGTGTGGAGGCAGCGTTGTGCTCAGGGCAGCGGAGGGTCAGCGGGTGCCCATTCCTGCGCCCCAGTTGGATCGGGATGTGGGATGGAGTTGGGGGCATCTCGCCCAGAGGAGGGTCCCGGGGGGAGTCTGGGAATTGGGGGATGCTGGGAGAGGTTCCGTGTCTCTTGCCTTGCCTGTGCAGGTACCGGGAAGCTGCTGCATCCTGGCTCCACACATCTGGCCCAGCCTGCCCAAATCCACCCATAAGGGGCTTTTCCAGCGTGGCCAACGAGGGATGAAGGAGCCCCCAAAAAAACCCCAAGCCACATAGGGCACCAAAATGCAGCTGCACAGCCCTGTTTTCTTTGATTAACCGTGTGCCAGGCAGGAGATGGGGATGGCAGTGGCTGGGCTGCCCCTCACCCACTGCTGCTTTTTATAACGGGAGCTGAATTTGGTGTTAAATTGGTGACTCTGACCTGGCAGTGCTCAGAGCTGCAGCGATGCTCCCACCAGTCCCCATGCTGCTCCAAGTCCTCTGATGGAATAATAACAAATGTAAGATCAATTAATTGAGGTGATGGGTTGCAGCAGTATTCCCAAAATGGGCTGTGAGGACATGGGCAGCAGTGTCTGCCAGGGTTGGAGGGAGCAGGGCTGGGGGCTGAGGGGGAGCTGGATCATGGGCAGGGCTGGGAGATGTGTGAATCCTTTTGTCATGCAGCGTTTTTAAGTTGTTTTTCTAAAAAAAAAAAAATATATATATATATATACAAAAACCCAAGTGCCAAATGCAATGTTCAATGTTTGCTGTTCCTTGGTGTCCTGCTTCCCGGCAGACAGGAGGTTGGGGGGGGTGATGGGGAGGGTGGAGAAGGGAAAACCTGAAGGCCAGGGAGGTTGGGAAGAGGTGTGAGGAGGTGAAGGCGAAGCGGGGTCGACTCTGGGGACCTGGGTCAGGCCCCAGCACCCCCAGCTTGTGAGGTGTGAGCGGAACCGCCGTAGCAGGAGCCTCCCTCAGGGAGACTCCAGTGTATTTACAGAGCTGAAATTCTATTTATTCCTTCGCTGACTATGGACACAGAGGTTTTCTGATTGTTCAGAGAGATTATTTTGGATATTTTACCTATTAACTTGCTATGGCTGGGAACCATGATAATGTCTGTTATTAACAACCACCAAATAATTCAATTGTTTTTTCCTTTTGTTGTTTTAAAAAAAAAAAAAAGCTTATTTTCCATTGACAGTGTAGAGGTTAATAACGACTTAGTTGTGTTTGCTGTTTCTTGTTTTGTTTCTTGAGTAAAAACAACAAAAAAGTGGCTTCAGTTGCGTTCGGGAAGTGCTGCCTGGCTCTGGCTGCCGGTGCTGAGTGCGGGCGGCAGAGCTCCAGGGAAAGAAGCTTAAAAGGGAAAAAAAAAAAAAAAAAAAAAAAAAAAAAAAGACAAAAAAACAAAGCTTGAATCCTAAAAGAAATAAAAGTTATTTATAGAAAGAAAAAAAAAACAACAACAACAACAACAAAAACCAAACCCAACAGTTGCATGAGTGAGGCTGTGAAGTCAAATATTCAGTAATAAAGCGGCAGTGCCTTTCTTTTTGTACCCCCCGCTCGCCCCACTGCAACTGTCCCCTCCCTGTCCTCTCGGAGATGTCGCCGCCGCGGGGTCCTGGGCGTGGGGCGGGCAAGTCCCCCCCTCCCGCTGCTCGCCCAGCTCCAGCCCCGGGCCCCCCCAGCGCCGCCGGGGACCTTTTCGTGGTGCTGTTCCCCTGAGCCGTCCCCGGCCGCCGGGAGCCCGGCCAGCCCAGCACCCAAGTGGCCTTGGGCCCGGCGGATGCTCCCGCGGCCGCGACACCCTCGGGGACACAGCCCCTGTCCCTTCCGTGTCGTCCCCATCCCCAGGGACGAGCCCCGAGCTCGGCTGGGCTGGAGCTGGGCTCTGCCTCTGCTCAGCTCAGCAAAACCCTCGGAGGGGTTCGGGGGGGGGGGGTCGAGCCCGGGCAGCGTCCAGCAGGAGAATCCCAAACTGTGATCGAGCGGTGCCGAGTTGGGTCAGCACTTAGGGAAGCGATTTCTGTTGTCACCTTTCTCCATGTCGGGGGCGCGGCCGTGCCCCAGGTTTGGCTTTCGGAATGTGCCTGATGGAAAGTGGGTCCCGCAGACGTCTATAATTTGCACACAGCGACGATAACACTAAAGTTGATTTTATACGAGTCATCAGAGTTTGCAAAGTGAGTTTTATTTTTTGTATTCCTTTATCTTTACTTAAAGGTGAATGTGTATTCCTCTGGGAGGAATAGGAAGAAAAAAAAATACATAAAAAAACAGGAATGTTAATAATGTTAAACAGAATACTTCCTCCCTTATTAATATATATAACCCTGATGTATTTATGCCTATTGTAAGCTGACTTTAAAGAGCTTTGACCTCTCTTCTGTTGCATGCCGTTCCCGGGCAGCCTCTCCTTGTCCATGCATGCCTTTTGTCCTGGTTTTTTCTGTACAAAGTTAGTGCACAAAAGAACTATTTTTGCCTAGTTAATGTTGCCGAGCAATGCCTATTTTTTAAATTTTAATTTCTTTTTTTGGTCATATATGGCAATAGCATGTTTGTTACATGTAAAAGCTTCCCGATATAAAGAAATACTAATGTTTGGAGATGCCGGTCTTTGCAAGTGTACAGTTTTCCAATGTTGTTCCCAGTGAAACACCCTCGTGATTTCCACTTGCTCCGATGTATTTATTACTCATTTCCTCCCGTGTAACTAGGAACCATGGCTATATTTCATATCCGCGCTATATTGAAAGTGAAGGGAGATGATTAATACAAGGTTTTGTAACACTGGGGTGTGGCGCCTCCTTATTTATCCCCTTTTTGGCAGGCAGCTTCGGACTCCTTAACGCAAAAAAAAATTGGAATTCAATAGATGTTCATCCCGTGGGCGAGAGGGGAGGAGCAGCACAGTTCCACAGGGGGTTGGGGATCTTTATTTAAAGACCGCGGCAGAGCTTCCAAAATCCCTGGCATTCCCCACACAGCTGCTTCACTGTGCCTTTGGGATGCCCACGCCCCAGGAGCTGTTTAGATATAGGATATTCCTTGGAAATCGGCAGGAATTGGGGCTGGAGCAGCTCGGAGGCTGCGGAGGCAAACGGAGGAGCTGGCTTGGCACAGAGCCTCAGCATGTGTGTGGAGACTTTTGGGGTGGAATTTTAAGGTTGGGTTCTTTCTGGGCTTAAAACCTGCACATTTGAGACCCTCCTCGGGCTGGAGGAAGCAGGGAAGGACACTCAGAGCTGGCATTGCCACTTGCCGTGGATACTCTGCTGCGGGAAGTGCCAAGGGCAGCACCTTCTGCCCCTGGTTTTTCCGTATTTTCTCAGACTGAGCCTCCACATCTCCAGGCTGATCAAGCCCAGCTCTGCAGGCTCTTCTCAGCCAGTCCAAGCTCTGCCTCATCCTGCATTCAGGTCCAGGGATGCTCTCCAGAGACCTGCGTGTCCTGGACCCTGCTCTCTGTCCCTCCACAGGCATTGGGGTGGCTCAGGTCCCCCATGAGGAGCAGAACTTGCAAACACGGGGTTCTTCAGGTTGTTTGAACACTTCATCTACTGCTTCTCCTGGGATGAGGTTCCTGGTGAGCTCCCCAAATGCCCATAGGGCCAAGACCCCAAAATAGTGTCCTCAAGCTCTTTCTATTTAGGATGCTCCTGAGTATCCCGGGCAGGGCTACCTCAGGAGGGAAATATTTGCCATGGTGTTCAGTCCCACCTGAATTTCCCTGTCCATGAGAGCATCCACATCCATGGCCCACTGGCCACGGCTCCCTGCACTCATCAGGAGTTGGCCTCCTGATGCTCAGCTCAGACAAACATGAATCCCAAAAAAACCCATTTCCTTCCATAAACAGTTTGCCTTTCCAGGTCCCTGTGCTGCTGTCTGGGTCTCACAGTGCGGGGTTGTTGCACTAACAGAGAGTGGAAAGAAAAAGGCAAAAAAAACTGGGATGGAAAACTGGAGTTGGAGGGGCTGAAAAGGCTCCAAGGAAAGTCCGTGGCAGCCACGTGTTAGGGAGAGTCTGTGGGTCCTACTGGCTGGCAAAAGGAAAGAGGCTTTAAAAAGGAAAAGCAGGAGGAAAAGAAATTATTTCCATGCTGCTGGGAGCCATTGGATGAATCCATTCCGGACACTAAAGGCTTTACCAAGCAGTGCACCCGGATTACACCACGCCTGAGCCCTGTCCAGCCCAGGGAAATCAGGTCCCCTTCTCCTGCCCAGCAGAGGCTGCAGCCCATGTCCAGCCAGGAGCAAAGCCAGGAGCTGGTGGCCACTGTTTCAGCAGCTGCTGGGCTGTCGTGATCCCAGCAGGAGCTGGATAACCCCAGATTTGTTAACATGATCTTTTTCGTGTCTACCTATTCCAAAAGGTGATGGAAAAGCAGCCCCAGCCCTGGAGCCAGGCAAGTGCCCCCTCCAAGGGGATGATCCAGTCCCTTCTACCTGACCCTGGCTCCCGGTGTGGGTACAAATTCCTCGTATTTAACAGCGAGGGGAATGTCCCAGGGAAAAACCTATCAGCAGCAGCAGGCAGGGATTTCCCACTGCGGGGAAGTCTTTATGCAAGATGGAGAGGGATTTTCCAGCAGAGCTCCTCGGGATCAAGGAATAATTAATTCCCCACGTCTGCTGGCTGCGGCTGCGCGGGAGAGGCCGGGTGATGCCTCTGGCCTGGCTGCCAGCCAGGAACACGCTCCCAGGATGTACAAACAACCAGCTGCTCCCGGCAGCCCTGCACTGGCAGCCCAGGCCAGCAGCGCGACCACTTCACTCAGCGTGGCCTCTGTCACCACCAGGGAGCTGCTTTTAGCTGGGATCAGCAAAGGGCTTGGGAATGTGCACCTGGAATGGGCACCTTGGGGCCGCAGCATCGCTTGTGTGGGGAGCTGGAAGTGGCAGGGCTGGGTGGTCCCTCTGGACAAAGGGTCCTGGCATGGGATCAGCCCGTGTACCTGACATCCCTGGAGCTCCCCATGGCTTCATCCAAAGCCCAGCACAGGCAGAGCTGGTGCCTGCAGGAGCAGAACAGCAGGGGAACTGTTTCAAACTGAAAGAGGAGGGATTTAAGTGGAAGGAAGAAATTCTTTACTCAGAAGGTGGTGAGGCTCTGGCACAGGTTGCCCAGAGAAGCTGTGGCTGCCCCATCTCTGGAAGTGTCCAAGGCCAGGTTGGATGGGGCTTGGGGCAACCTGGTCTAGTGGAGGGGGTTGGAACAAGATCTTTAAGGTCCCTTGCAACCAAAACCATTCTGTGTTTCTATGATTTTCCCTCTTTTCTCTATGAAAACACCCCCCTAACAACCTGGTCAGAGGAGATGTGGTCCAGCTCAGCTAAAATCCCCACTTTTCTAAAGAAAAGTAGCAAATTAAAAAAATTAATAATTTTTAAATACGTCATCCTGGCAGGTAGCCTCTGCTTTTGGACAAACCAGCTCCATCCCCATCCTTGTGAAGAGGCAATACAGGTGGGTGTTTGCAGCATCACCCGGCAGTGGGATGCAGTGGAAGGGCTGGGTGCCCCTCTCCCACCCCCACGCCCCCCGCCTGGCATCGGGGTGATCCCTGGGCCTCCCGAGAAAGCACTTCCAGCCCCGGATCCTCCTGCGGCGAGCAGAGCTCGGGGCCGGGCTCAGCAGAGGGAGCCACAGACTGCGCGTCCCCGGGCCGGCGCTGCGGAGCCGGGACCAGCCGAGCCTCCGGCCCCTCTGGGCATCCCTGACCTCGGGCGTCCCCCAGCTGGAGCAGAGCCTTTGCAAACCTCCTGCCAGCTCTTCCTCCCTCCCTCCTACTGCTGCTTCCCTACAAAACCTTTCCCGTCCCTCTCTTTCTCTCCTCCAGCACCAAGACCCATTTCCCTCCCAGTTGCTCTCCCCCGGTGAAGAGCAATGGAAAAGAGGCTGGAGAAGGTGAGCACAAACCTGGGGTGCAGCCCCCCATAGCCAAGGGCTGGCACCCGGGGCTGTGCCAGTTCGGCTACCCATAGCCAAGGGCTGGCACCCTACACAGATCACAGAATGTCCTTGAGCTGCAAGGGACCCACAAGGATCACTGAGTCCAACTCCTGGCCCTGCACAGGCACCCCAACAACCCCACCCTGTGCATCCCTGAGGGCCTTGTCCAAATGCTTCTTCAGCCCTGGCAGGATTGGTGCTGTGACCACTTCCTTGGGGAGCCTGTTCCAGTGACTGTATCCTGAAATTTTGCCTTTTTCCTGAACACTGAAGCACTGCAGCGTGTCCTGGCTGGGGCAGTGATTGTCACCTCCTCCAGGCATTCCCGCAGCTCTCCAGCAGGTCCATGCCTTGTTCCAGGACAAGGGAGAGAAAGAAATGCCAGCTGCAGGATGAGCTATGGCTTCCCTGGTGGAAGGCAGCCACAGCTGGGGCAGGAGGGAGCAGAAGCACGGATACCTTCCCACAGCCCCTGGTCAGGGGGTCCCAGGAATGACTCCCTCCATGGCATCCACACACACCAGGCCAAAGCAACACCACTGTGTTTTGCCTTGGCACTTTTAAAATCATTTTCAGGCCTGTGCAGTGGGGTTGATCCCTCTTACAGCAGGTTTGTCACCTTTGCTTCGCTGTTGCAATCCTGGTGTGGAGCAGAGCAAACAGAGGGAACATGGTACAGTTCACCTGCCAAAACCAGCCCTGCAGTGCCCCAACACCAAAACACAACATAAAGTTGTTAAAAACTACAAATAAATTCCTTGTGATTCTATTCTTTGTGTATTTTAGCAAAATTTCTTTTCTTCTGTGATTTATTTTCTGTCCCTCCCAGGCCAAGACTTATTAACAACAGCTTTAATATTTTATGTCCCCTCAACTCCTAAATCATGAGTGTAACTTTAAAAACAACTGGAAGGCAAAGCTTTTCCTAGAAGTTGTTTCCAGGAGCTGCACATAAGGGCTTGGCCAAGGCTCAAAGGGCACAGCTGATTAAGGCTCTTTCCCAACTCCAACAGTGCAGGAACCAGGGGCAGGTGAGGAGCTGTTAGAGCTCATTAAGCAACTCTCCAAGGTGTGAAAGGTTGTGAAGGCTGCAGGAAACCTCTGAGATGATCCCAGCCCTTGCACGCAGCCACTCAGTCACTGGAAGGCAGATTATTGTCTAGAAAGAGCCTAATTTGGGGTCCACAGCTAGAGGAAGTTGCCTGAACCAAAGCATCCTGGTGGGCTTGGCAGTGCTGGGATAACTGTTGGACTCAGTGGTCAGGGAGGGCTTTTCCAACCTTAATGATTCCATGATAAACCTGAACACAGGGAGGGAGGACCAAAGAGCCCAGGACCTGGCTGGATATTGCACAGGGGTTTATGGACTGGTCACTCCACAGCAAAGGGGCAGGAGGTGATGGGAGACACCCAAAGTAACCACAGGGATAGAAAAAGCCTCAAAGAAGCTGCTTATATGGGGGACCCTTGAGAAAATAAAATTGATAAGCAACACATACCACTGCAGAGCACCAGGAAAGGAATGGAGCACATGATAAATCAGGTGGAATCCTGGGAAATGGGGCAGGTCAGGGGTGGGAGGACCTCCCCTTATTGAACAGGGATTGGTCCTTCTGTTTTAGTTTTTTGTTTCAGGTTTTTTGGGGGTTTTTAAAAGCTATAAACACTTTGAAGCGGAATATTTTTTCACCCCAATGAAAACAGATTTTCCCATGATCAAAAAACCAGGGAGGCTCCTTCCAAATCCCACACCTAAAAAAAAAAGGCAGGGAATAGATAATTTCTTGCAGAAGTGCCTGTTTTCCCAAACAGACCATTTCCCACCACAAGCACCAGCTTGAATACACAGCTGTGAGAAAGACAGAACTCAGCCTCACCACAAGGACAGGTTTTGCCAATGCTCCTGGGGCTTCCCAGGAGGGTTATTTCCAAATAGTTTGGACCATTTGGATAAAAAAGACACCAAGGGCTGGAGGGGCCTTCATTCATCATCCCTTCTCCCTTCCTGACACAGCCACAGGCAGCCCCTGCAGTCCCCCTGCCCTCTGACTTGGGCTGTGCTGCTCCTCAGGAGACTGGGATCCATGCATTTTATATTTTTTCCCCCCTGAATCTCAGCAATATCTGCTTCCTGAGAAGCTGGAGGACAGCAGGAATGTCTTTAAGCCAGCCTGCCCACCCTGCACCCAAAGGGGTGACCCAACCCTGACTTCACCTTCGAAGTCTCTTGTCACAGCTGCTCCTGGGATTTATTTGTTCAAGTTAATTGGAGCATCTGGCCAGGAACCAGGTGTCCCCTCAGGCCAATTCAAGGTCTCCAGGACAGCTCAAGAAGGGCACAAGAGGACTGTGGAACCCTCCAAGCTCAATGCCAGGAGAAGCCACTGCCACCCACCATCCCTGCTCCAATGTGTTTGCTCTTGATGCCTCTGGCTCCAAGGAGCAGCAAGAAGAAGGTGACACCAAATCCTGGAGGTTTTTTTCCTTCCCAGTCACCAGCTGGGGACTCCCTCGTGGATAACAGCAACACCCAGCCCAGAGGAGCAACCCAACCCCTCATCCACAAGGACAGAAACCATCTCCACCTGAGGAGAGGGAGCTGGTGCCCTCTCCCTGTGCAGTGCCATCACCTGGGAGTGCCCCAAGGATGCTCCCACTCCCAAGGATACCACTGTGCTTTAATGTTTCAGAGACAATGGACTGGTGTGCAGTACAACAGGGGCTGTACATCCTATACATATTTACACACGGGGTGTAGTTAAAGCTCGTGTATTTGAACAAGACTGACGTTCCAAAAAACACACCGAGACTTACAACAACAAAAATGGGAACAAAATCCAAGGCCACGAGTAGAGAGAGGTATGTTTTAAGGACTACAGGTCACAGGGAAATAAAAAACAGTGGTGATGCAAGGTGAACTTTATCCCGAATAGATAAGTGGTTAAAACACAACTTTTTTGGTACCTCAGGAGCAAGAGAGCGTTTTACAGAGACTTAATTTCCAAACTAAAGCAAGGAAAGAGAAATAAGTGTACTGGCATGTGCCCCTTTGGTCCTCAAAATCTCCTTCCAGTTGAGCTAAAAAGAGAGGTTTACTGCCAATTTCAGGCAAGAAAGGTTTAAGGCTTTTCAGCTGGGTATTTGTAACACACTGAAGTGAAAAGTGGCGATTTCAGGAAAACAAATGCCGTGGAGTAGGTCTGGTTTAGCAATGTGCAGCACAGCTTGTTTACACCAGTGACAAACACTGTTACAGCACCTAACCCTACAGAATCCAGGACAGAGGATGGTATAAAAGATTTTTCCAATAATGCTGTGAAGGTCATCAAAGTAAAATTAGTGTAATTAAACCCATGAGCTTGTTCTCCTTGAAAAAGTTCCTTAGGCCCAATCTGAACAGGCATGATTTTCATTTTGTTTCCAACATGGGCTGGAGCAAGAGGGAGGAATGTTGGTGAGATGGAGCTGGCCAGACCAGGAACTGCCCTTGAGATTCGTGTACAGGACATCTTGGATTGATATCCAGCAAAGCAGAGAGAGCCCTGGGAACCTGTGGGCATCCAACCCCCTGGCTGACATTTGTTTTGCAAGCTCGGTGTGAGGAGGGTGGTTTTCATTTGTGCCTCATCTTTTCCCAATTAAGAGTTACAAAACACCCATTAAAATGGTAACAAAGCAGAAGTTCAGCCAAGTCCAGCTGGACTGAAACTTCTTGTACCAATTCTGCCACTTACAGAGGTTGCCACATACGCAGAGAAAAATGTGGTTTGATTCATTCTGGTGGCCCTGGAAATGCTTTTGTCAGCTGCTCTTACAAAACGAGCTGTTGTCATTCCAGGTTACTCTGCCCTGAAATGACCCAACCTGTCGGCAGGGAGGGGAGGTACCATGTGCTGTGCTCAGCATTTCATGCTCACCTTTGGTCCAACATTGGAAATGGAAACCTTAGAATGCTTGGAAGGCTTCACTTTCACATTATCAGACTAATTTCAGCTTTTCAGTCTAACCCACGGAAATCCAAGAAGGAAAGCTCAAGATATAAATATCATTAAAAACCTCTTTGGATACCTCAGTACTCTGCAGACTCTGCAGGGTTTTTTCCTCTCCTCTGTTAAAGTTTCCTTAAAAACAGTAAGAAACTGATAGTTCAAGTGGTCAGACATTCTGAGGCACAGAGAAAAAGGGGCATAAACCCCTTTGTACTGAGACAGGGCTGTGCCCCAAAAAATTCAGAAGTTAATTCCCTGCCTGTTAAGAGGATAGGAAAAATGGAGTTTACACATTTCTCAAACAAAAAAATACACAAAAAAGGAAGTTAATGCTAGCAAGAATATGAAACACACCAGAGGTAACAACTCAGAGGTATAACACACATATCCAGCTACTGAAATAGCCACTGCAGGACTTGCAATAAAACATAGTCAAATAATTCGGGACAATCCCAGTCCTACAAAGATCCACATCCTTTCAGGTGTTTCCTGTGCTGCTCCACATTTATTCTAATAAACACAACTATTTCATAAATATCCATTTCGCTCCCAAGCCCCTCTTCTCTCCTGACAATTGGATATTCTGCACTATGGATGGAAAAGCATTTCCAAACCCCTATTTTTAGCTTGGAACTCCGTGACGTCAGCATCAGTGGAAATCCAGGAGGAGCTTCCCTCATCCCTACCTTTTCCATTTGCCACCAGAAGCCTTTCACTGCACACAGACTATGACAACACTTCACAACGATTTAGTTCAGAATTGGGATGTGGGAACAAGGACAGACAGTGACATGGGACAGAACAATCCAGAGTGCATCCAGAGGGTAACACACTTTCAGCTCCTGATGAGCGTCAGGAATTCTTCACGGGTCTTTGGATCTTCCCGGAATACCCCCAACATTGTGCTGGTTACTGTTTTACTGTTCATTTTCTGTACCCCACGCATTACCATACACATATGCCTAGGAGAAACGAGAGGGGAGTCAGTGCATCAGGAACACTCCTGGGAAAGGAGCAATCCCTCGGGGAGAGATGTTTCTTGCACGGTCACATTCAATTCTGGGAGGGTAACAAAACCTCCACATCCAGAAGGGGCATCTGCAGCACCTCAGCTGTGGAAGAGAGTCACATTCTCAGCCATTGAGTGCTGCCTTCTCTGCTCTGATCCCAGGAAAATCCCACCTTCCCAAGGTGCATCCTGATCACAGAGACATGCCTGTTACTAGTCCCAAGCTCTGCACTTCTCAAGGAGGCAGAAGGAGCACAGGGGCAGGGCATGGATCCAGTGCAGCTGGGACAGCTCCTCACTGCCACTTCTCCACAGAGGATCAGGCAGCACAATTTTAAATGTCTCCAGCACATCCGGATTATTAATTTTTTATTACTACTAGAAATATTTTTATTATTAGGTTTGTTGTTATTATTATTATTATTGTTGTTATTACTACTCTCTCTGCCTGATAACCAAGCATAGCACACAGCTACCACAGCCAAAGGGGCAACATGCACCAGCTCTGCAGCACAGAGCTGGGATCCCACGGAGCCAGGATCCCACTCATGGAACACCTGGGATCACACAGAGTTGGGATCCCACCCATGGAACACCTGGGATCACACAGAGCCGGGATCCCACCCATGGAACACCTGGGATCACACAGAATTGGGATCCCACCCATGGAACACCTGGGATCACACAGAGTTGGGCTCCCACCCATGGAACACCTGGGATCACACGGAGCCAGGATCCCACTCATGGAACACCTGGGATCACACAGAGCTGGGATCCCACCCATGGAACACCTGGGATCACACGGAGCCAGGATCCCACCCATGGAACACCTGGGATCACACAGAGCTGGGATCCCACCCATGGAACACCTGGGATCACACAGAGTTGGGCTCCCACTCATGGAACACCTGGGATCACACAGAGTTGGGATCCCACTCATGGAACACCTGGGATCACACAGAGCCGGGATCCCACCCATGGAACACCTGGGATCACACAGAGTCGGGATCCCACTCATGGAACACCTGGGATCACACGGAGCCAGGATCCCACCCATGGAACACCTGGGATCACACAGAGTCGGGATCCCACTCATGGAACACCTGGGATCACACAGAGCCGGGATCCCACCCATGGAACACCTGGGATCACACGGAGCCAGGATCCCACCCATGGAACACCTGGGATCACACAGAGTTGGGATCCCACCCATGGAACACCTGGGATCACACAGAGTTGGGATCCCACCCATGGAACACCTGGGATCACACAGAGCCGGGATCCCACCCATGGAACACCTGGGATCACACAGAGTCGGGATCCCACTCATGGAACACCTGGGATCACACAGAGCCGGGATCCCACCCATGGAACACCTGGGATCACACAGAGTCGGGATCCCACTCATGGAACACCTGGGATCACACGGAGCCAGGATCCCACCCATGGAACACCTGGGATCACACAGAGTCGGGATCCCACCCATGGAACACCTGGGATCACTTACGTCGCTTCCACGACGACGCCAACCCCGGCGGGCTGTAAGGCTTCTGTGATGGCGACTGCAATTTGTTTGGTAAGGCGTTCCTGGACTGAGGGAACAACAGCGAATTCAGACTCCCAGAATCCCAGAATGATTTGGGTTGGAAGGGACATTAAAGCTCATCTTGTTCTGACCCCCCCACCGTGGGCAGGGACACCTTCCACTAGACCAGGCTGTGCCCAGCCCCCTCCATCCTATCTTCCATTTGTATCCTGGAACAGACCTTTTATTTTCCTGTTTATATTTGCAGCCATTTTGCATTCCATCTCTCCAAACACAGTTTGTTCTAGGAGCTCCTCCATTTCCTATTTTGCAGTAAGATTTTCTTGCCTCTCTGTTCTGTTTCAGTTTTTAATGTGTTTGTTCCCAGCATTACTGCTGCACCATTTATTCCACACGCCCAATTTCTCTTCTTAAGGAAAGGAAATGGAGATAAAAAATGAGCTTTGTCCTGCAAAGCTTTACTTCCTGCTCTAGCACCCTCTATTCACCAGCCTGGTGGTCACTGAGACTTCTCTTGCCAAGAACAGGCCAAATTTAACCACAGGACAAAGGCAGCAGGCTCAGCCCAACCCAAGGCTTTGGACCCTGCAGCTTCCTCCCCTTCTCAGGGAAAGGAGGCAGCTGTTGCTTCATTGCCTCAGACAAGAATTCCTGAAGGCATCTCTCTGAATCTCTGTAGGAGAGTTCATCCCCAGCAGCATCCAATTAGTTTAGTTATTCCTGGCAGCTCTACCTGGTAGCATATTTATCCTCGGAATCAGTTCCAGCCTCCATCTACATTCCTAGGTAGATGTCACCCTTCACTGGGAATGCAAGGGCCAAGTGAAATAGACCTCTTCAAAAAGTGTTTTTCTCACCTGTTTTTCTCAACTCAAACTCCACATTTCTAGTCCACCCCCAATTTCCAGCCCCCTGCACTGACCAGGAGAGGAGTGCACACAACAAACCCCAAAATTTCATGTTTACCTTGTAATCTTCTACTGTATATTTCCACAATCCTAAAGGAGAAAGGAAAAAGACAAAATGAGAGTTATTTCCAGCTGGCCACTGACTGATCTTCACAATTAATTTGATGCTACCAGAAGAGCCCACTGTTCTGCTCCATGTCCTTCCTGGAAATCCATGGCCACGCCCCAGGCTGGCATTCCTCCCTTGGAATATCACTGTGTTGAGTGACAGGTTCCCCCCACCTGTAGCCCCAAGGACTATTTTAGGGCAAACCAATCACTTTTCCTCTGGGGTTTGGAATTCCTTGTGTGCCCACCCACCTGCATCACACAGTTTTGGGGGAATTCACGTCCCTGAACCCTAATTCCTGAACATCTCCCTGTGCTTCAGACTAGACCAAATGCTGCCTTAATGACAATTCAGATAATGGATTCCCAGGAGGCTGCTGAAATTGAGCAAGAAATGTTTTGGATTCTTGCATTTAGCCACAAATTTAGCTAAGAACAATGAGACAGAATTGGTTTTATTTAAAACAGAATCTCTCCACCCATATCTGTCTTGGGGTTGCTTTATGATGTGTATCCCATATCACTGCCCTATGCCCAGAAATTCATTTTTATGCCTTTTTATGCCTTTAAACTGAGCCTGAGAGGGGGAAGGAAAAACTGAGCAAAACTTTTTCAAAGCAGTTTGCAGCTTGTTCAAGGTCACACAGAGATAGGGACTTTTCTTTCCAGCTGCAGCAGGGGAGGGAGGAGGCACCCGGCTTGCTGCTTTCCAGTCAGCTTTTGGCCAGTTGTTCAGCTTCTTCTTCTCCAGAGAGAGACTGAGAGTTGAACTTTTTTCCTTCCCTGGAATTTCGGATTTTCTCCCTTTTCTGCTGGACTGCTTCAATATCAGAGCACATTGGGAGGACTTTCCACCAGGCACAAAGGGCCTGGCCCTGGGCCAAGCCCCAGCTCCGAGGAGACCAAAGGGAGGACTCTGACACTTTCCCAGGTGTTTTCTCCACAGTGAGAGATTTTTATTATTTAGCATTATTGTCCTTTCCCCATGTGCTTGTTAGATAAATAGTTTTTATCTCTTTCACTTTCCTTCAAGGAAAATTTAATTTCTCCTGAACCTGGTGGGGGAACAATGGTTTGTAACCTGCCTTCTCTCAGAGGATGTATTTCTGAATTTGGCCAAACTGGCACAATATCTCACCCCATCCTTCACACTTCAGTGCAGGGATCACCTTAATGGTCCCCTCCAACACAACTTCAAATTTAAGTCATTGGTGGGCAGTGCAAGTGACACTTACTGACAGTTCTAGAATCCACACATTTAAGAAAATCCATATAACTGCTCTGTAACTCCAGGGGTTGTTCATGCCGACCTCAAATGCTTAATTACACTTCAAGTGGCCACAAAAAGGAGCTGCTATTGCAAGCTTTGATACCTGTCTGGTGACATCAGACAAAAGCCAGACACTGGCTGGCAGCCTGAGGCATCACTTACAAGAATCATCCCTGACAGTGAGACTCTCCTGCTGTTTTGGAGAGAGAATTAAATGCACAAACTCCCCTCCAGCAATGAAATGGTTGTGTTATAGCATAAAACAAAGCAGCCCAATATTTAGATTAACTGTATGGATAGGAAACATGCTGATGCTCAGATACTGTGTAGAAGTCCTAACAAGGTGTTTATGTAAAAACAGTTATTTGAAAGAGCATTTTCAAGCCTGAGCTTAAAATCCAGAGAAAGATGTTTGTTTACTGAATGCAGGTCATCCACAACTACAGAAACTCACCACATTGGACTAATCCTATTATGAAGGATTAGGCCTAGAGCACCAACAGCCTCACAAACCTTTGCTTGAACACTGGCTGCATTATATAGGGCACGACAGGGAGGCAGGATTCGGCCCACCAGCCTCTTCATGGCAAGCACTCAAAAGTGAGAACATTTTGTTATACAAGAATCTAATCTTTTCATTATTGCAGTATATGGGAGTTTTAGCCTCACTTTAAAGAGAGGCAAGATTTAACCTTTGAGCACAGTGCAGGAAGCCTTGCACACACTGATGCAGGTTTCCATACTGAGGATAAATAGCAGGAAAATTGTACATTTCCAGCACCACGTTGCTACTTGCATAAAAAAAAAAAAAAACATATATCACTGAAAACCATTTTGAGCTCCTTTTTACAACTGCAGTGAAGAGATAAATAGAGACCAGAGCAAGCAAGCACAAACCAGTGGATGCATATTTCAGATGGGATCCTTAGTCCTGCATGGGAGCCCTGCAGAAATGAAACCACGTGCTGCTAAGGACAGTCTCTTCAGGAAGGATGGATCCTCTTCACAACTCCAACAAACAACAACAAAACAACACCCCCAGCCCTGCACCACTTAAAGACCCACCCAACACTCAACACAAGCCATGGGATGCCAACACACATCCCCAAGCATGAGCAACTACCGAAGGCGAAGCCTCTTGCTCAGTAACTGCAGTTCTGACAGCTCAGAACCCCAGCCTACAATTCCAGCAGCTCTGTACAGCCGCAAAAAACCACGCAGAAAAAAATTTACACGTTGAACAGCCTCTTCCAGCCTTTTAATCAGAGCGAAGTCCACTCCTATGAGCCCTGCTGGGGACAGGGAGATGCCTCCCTGCAGTACGAGGTTACACAGCAAAGATCCAACCTCCAAGTATCCTTCCACTTCCAAACCCAACTCCCTGTTGTGCAAGCAGAGCACAGAACAGATCTGGCTCCCTTTGGAACATTTTGCTGTCATATCCTACACGTTTCTTACCTGCTAAGGAAACCCAGCAGGCAGGCAGATTTGCAGGGCTAATTCTCTTTAGTGTTAGTGGAACTGCAGCAGGATTAACAGACCTTTCAGGGAAAGCATAAGCAAAACCTATGTGGGTCTTTCTAAACTGCAGCCAAATTTTTAGATTCGTTTCTCAAAAAGGAACCCTTCCACTCTGATCCCAAATAATCTGCTTATTGAAGGGATCTACCATCCTCTTCCTCACCAGCACTAGAGAGTGTCACTTAATAAGGAGTCAGTGCAGCAACTGACCCAAGGGCACTTGCTGAGGAAAAAAGCTATTTTACATAACAAATGGATTTCTCAAGTGTTTCACAATTACTTTATTTCTTAGGCTGAACTTTATATATAAAATCTACCCTACAGCATTCTCAGCATGTCTTCAGTGTAAGAAAGAAATGCCAAATTTATCTGAAGAGTCAGCTAAGATATGAAAGCTTTAGATTCAATTTATATCCATAAATTGTGTTCATTTACAATTTGGAAGTTTCAGATTTTTGTTCTTATGAGTCAGTCTAGACCCAAGTAGTAAACAGCTGGAAATTCTCACTGGTTTCTGTGGCCTGCCTTAGAACATGAACCTACAAAACCCTTAGGGCTCTACTGCAGCCACTGGTGTGAATTAACACACAGCTCCAAGACTTATCTGTCCTCTCCACAAAAAAAACCAATGCTGAGGTTTGGTCTAAATCCAAATCCAGGACACAAAGTGGGCTGAGCTTTAGAGGGAGAGGAGCTTAAAAAGATTAACACAGTTAGCACAGCCTGGAATCCTTTCTACAAATTAGCATCACTTTCATTAGAACACTTACCTAGCAAGCTTGCTGAGGCCAAGCACTTGTTTGTTGGGGAGATAACCAATGTGTACCTAGACAAGGGAAAACAACCATTAGCAGCAGCAAAACCACACTTCCAAGGGTGTATGAAACTCATGCACCAACAATGAGATGTACATTTGCCCCAGAACCGACTCTGGGACAGCCCAGAAGTCTCAGCACGTGGGAGGAACATGGCACCATGCAAGCCTGGGGAATTGTGGAGCTGAGACTGTGAATGCCTCATGAGGTCCTGGTGAAGAGTAGGTGAGTATTTCTGAGGGGGAGAAAAGTCACAGCTCTTCAGGAGTCAAGGCTTATGTTCCAAGTCTCAGGAATGCTACAGAACACTGCTGCATTTGGGTACAAAGGCAGTCTATTACTCAGCACAGCACTATTTCTCTAAATAAACATGCTTTTCTCTCAAGACCTCACATGGATTTAGGGAGCGGAAGGAAGAGGGACTGTGCTCTACTTCTAGTGAAAGTTCTGATGGCAAGAAGTACTTTGCCACCAAAAATCAGGCTGCACTTCCTGATTTGATTTTTTTTCTTGTTCTAGTATCATAGATCACTGATGATTAACTCAGCTTCCATCCTGCTCAAATATGGATTTGCTGAACATGTACTTGAACTAAATTGGAAGAAGTTTAGCAGAGAAGTGCTCAGATATGAAGGGAAGGACATTTAGCTCCTTGTTTTTAGAAAGCCATGCAGGCTACTGAATTCCAGTGGGTTTACATTTATAACAGATTATAAACCAGTACTTGTGCCACTGTACCAGAGACTTGAAAAATTAGCCAAGATACAGCAGGGGAGTGTCAGTGGGGGATTCTGGCTTTGCCTGGAGGCCCCATCTCAGAATCCTGTGCTGCTGTACCTGCAGTAGAGGTACCGCAGTGCACCTGATTACCTGGCTAACTTGCTCATTCCTACCCCTTCTGTCGGGTAATCAACCCACTGACACCTGAAAAGACATGAAACATTTCAGACAAAGTGAGAGATGCGACTTAGAAATAAGCTTTGAATCCTGTTCCCTATATTTTTTTTCAGATTTCTTGATTTCCTTTAAGATAGAACTGCAAATGCAAGACCTACAGGTCAGTGTTTACAGCCTGTTTGGTGCACCCTGCAGGGCAATGGTTACTCTGAATATTTAGAGACATACCAACTCATTTAGCAGGACTGAGTCAGTGTTTGTGAGGAGATTTCTCCAAACCACACAAAAAGAGCTGGATGTAGAAAAAAATGCACACATTGCCACAGGAGTAACGGGGAGAATAAACACAGTACACACAACCAAGAATAACAGGCACAACAGAAAGTTTGCACAGAAAACGAGGTTATCCTGTTTTCCAGTACAAAACACTAACAGCAAGAAAAGAAAACTGACAAAACTGAACTGATTCAACTAAATAAACAGCTGGTTTCTGTTCATGTGTTTTATTTTTGGGAGACAATTTGCTTGGAACATATGTGGCACTGACTGGATTTTATAGACAACAGAAACACGTGCTGCTCTTGGACCTGTGAGCACTCTGTGGTAACAGATGGATCAGGCTAAGCTCCATCCTTCTGTGCTGATAAGGGAGTGAAGAGGCTGAAACGTGCAGCTCCCACCCAGAACTCTTCATCACCTCTACAGTGGTTAACTGGAGAAATTTTATTTTCTCAAAGCTGTTGGCATTACAATTCCAACACTCTCTGGAACACCAGCCCTTTTCACAGGATTCCCCTATTAAGCATAGCCAGTTTTGGCCACTCTCTCCTTGACTCGGCAGGGATAATTAAGGCAGGGCTGCTAATGAGTTTGTTCCACTCACAGGGGGTTTCAGATATGAACGTTCACTGGATAGCTCTGAGCCAGGAGTTAAATCCATGACAGAGCCAGTGTGCAAAGTGAGCTGGTTTAATATCGAGATGTCTGCCCTCAAGGCTCGCTGCTGCTTCATGAAGAAGAGCTTTGATATGAAATGTCAGAAACCATTAGATTGCTTAGACAAGGAAAGGTTGAGCATTATATTTCAGGAGCTCAAATTCAAATAAAACCTCACATTAAGGAGGCCTTCCTTATTTGTATTCTGAAGACTAAACTTCGAGAACCATAGCTGTAAGCAGCAAGTACTTACAGCCTTAAAAGCTTTATAGCTACAGCTACAAAGTCTTCTACATGTACTTAAGGTCTTTTATTGTGCATTCCCGCATTTGTTCTGTGAGGGAGAGTTACCTTTCCAACAAATGGAACGAGGTGATGCTCACACAATGAGAACATGTCTATGTCCTTCACAATTACCATCTCATCATGGTCTTCATCAAAGATGGCGTCGTTCAGGACATCTGAAATTAAACAATTGCAGTGAAAATGAACACAAAAAGCACGGCAGGCTCTCACAGCCTGAGAAAGCTTGCAGCAAGGGCACATCTCTCTCAGGGCTACGGATTTTAGGGTTAAGGTCTGGGAGGGAATAAGGAGTAACATCACAAGCACGTTTTGGTTTGCATTCGATTTGCCGCAGTGTCAGACTCCCTACGTGCTGCGCCAGAAGTCAGCCTGGAGTGTTTTATTTAATTAATAGCTTGAGCTCAGGTTAGAACAGGTCTGGTCTTTGCAGAATTACTGACATCTTAAGAGCAATTAAGCCTACAGCTGACAGAGAGAGCAGGTCTCAAAAGTGGGCTTCCACTGGTGCTTCCACAAGCAAAGCCGAGCCCGAGGTCAGAGCAAAGCTAAGCCATCACAGTGGGTCCTCCAAAACTTCAACACCAGCATCACTATCTCCAAGAAGGCTTTGCATGCAAACAAAATATTCTTATTTCACCCTGTAGCATGCCAGGCAGCAGCTGTTCAGGTACACACAGAAGTCAGAGACACATCTGGGGAGAGATTTGCTGTCCTGATCTGAAACAGGCAGGCATATCCACACTCCAGCCTAATTCTGCACCTCAGAGTTAGCAGAAAATTGAGGTAGAGAAACCCCACAGAGACAGAACAGAGAAGAAGCAGCTCAGTAAGAAAAGGAACATACAATATGACACTTGGGTAATCTCAGAGCTCAGCAGAATGGATCCTCAGTTGATTTTCCACTTTTAGCAGTCCCTTGACAAGTTCCCAGACAATCCTGGCACAGGTTACAGCCCATCAGTCTCCACAAAGGTTGCAGGCACCAGGACCATGCTGAAAGAGCTTGAAAGTAGAATGGTCCCAAGCTGAGAAACCAGGTCTTTTACAGAACAAGAGAGAAAGTTGAATATGAGGGAGAAACTTGCAGGAGAGAACCAGCTGTACAGATGGGCTGATAACGAGGACAAGGAGCTCTGCAAACAAGTTCTGCTGGAAGCCACGCTGACTCCTTGGAGTAACTTCCAGGAAAGCAGAGCCCCACACACCCCAGCCAGACCAGGGCACTCAGAAACTGCCCTCCAAGCACCACGGGGCACCTGCAGGGGTGGTGACACAAGTCCAACAGCTGTGTCTGCTCTGCTTGCCTTGGTGCCTTCCCCTGACACGTACGTCCAGCTAATGGCCACCATCTGCTGTCGATAAGGGATCATCATCACAGAGCATTTTAATTTCCTGCTTGCTATCAGCACTACACAGGTAACCCTGGAAACTGTGCACAAGACGTTCTGCCTGCGACGTGTGTTCTCTCCTGAGAAGGGCTGGCAACCTGCAAGGCAGCCAGGATGAATCCCAGAAGGCTTTGGATTGGGTCAGAGAGCAGGAGTAGGGGGCATGAAAGAGGCTAGGGAACAACTCTGTAAAGGCACAAGATTGTGTTCTTCAAATTTCAGGGTCTGGTTTACACCAAGCACTGCTGGAGAGGGTTTTGGTTACATGGGCAGCATCATGCAGTTGTGTAATTATGAATTCAGCCAGGAAAAGGGAGAATCCGAAACAGAAGATCTGACCAGGATCACAGGAGGGGGAAGGGGAGGCAGAGCAGCTGTCTGGGTTCTGAGCTCCCTCCTGCAGCACTCTGCAGCCGGGCCATGTCCACAGCAGAAAGGCAAATGGTGGTTGCACAAAACCTGGTGCTGTGGCCAGAGTTATTAAAACAAAATCCAAACAGATCCACAAAGCATCTCCAGAGTGACTGCTGCTGTTATTAGACCCCCAGCTTGGCTCACACCAGCCTTGCCAGGAGCGTATCAGAGCCTGATGTCAGATATGGATTTACGTCAGTGCACTCGTAAAGCAGATTGTTCAGAACAGCCAGAAATGGCCAAATTCTCATTAAGAGTCGTGGCAATGTGTGACACAGAGCAGGGCCAGAGCTACAGCAGAGGGTACTTCATTCATGAAGCCTCATATCCATGTGCATATAGATGCATACACACACTAATTAACCTATAAAATATATATTAGTAGATCCTTACAAACTTTCTCTCGCAGCTCTGTTGTATCATGGAGACAGCTCAGCCAAAGAGAAGTTTAAGTGACCTCAGCAGTACCACACAGGCAACTCCAGGAGCAAAAGGCATCCTGCATCCTTCTCTTGGCCAAAGCAGTCAAACAGGAACACAAAGGTCACCCACCCATCTTGCACATCCCCTCTTACGCCACAGCCCAGTCTCAGCAGTGTGGGCAATGCCACCTCACGGCCAAAGGAGTTTTAGAGGGAAGAAAACAGATCTGCACATAAAGAATGCAGCCACAGAGCTGTGGGGTGCTTCACACTTCTTATTTATAGTGTCTTGCCATTTTTGCACCTTGCATTTATTTAATATTAGCAGCAAGTTGCAGCTGGGTCACAGACAACACCTGCAGTTGTGCCTGCAGCAAGATGTGCTGGTTTTGTCGGCACCAGTCACTCCTTGAGAAGAAAGGTCCACAAAGGAAGAAACCAGCTCAGTCTTAGGCCCCTCCAAAAACTCCTCCAGAAGTGCCAGGTCATGCAAGGACACACAGGGAAAAAGTGTGAGGCTGGAGGCTACCACCTCAGTAAATGGCCATGGAGCTGAGTGGCCATTCACTCCTACTCTGCTCCAGTCCCTCCTGCTCACACTTCACACTCTCTTCCTGAGAATCAGCATAGCTTGAAGCCTGCCCATCCCTATTCCTCCCCCTTTGGAACCCCAGCCCCGTGCTGACAAAAGCAGAGTGAGCAGAGCATCTTTGCACAGCTGCTCCTGCCTGTGTCCCACTGCAGCAGTTGTTCGCAGTAATTACACAGGAGACTCTTCTCTGGCAGAGGCTCAAACACCTTGTGCAGGGGGGCAACACCATTTTATCTAAATGTGTCAGGGGTGGGTTTTTGACAAATTTTTCCCCAGTTTTTCCACTTGCAATAGCATCAACAGCTGACAAGCTCACCCTGTATCCTGCAGCACGTGTTATGGAGAATTTAACAGAGCTGAAAGGACAGAAGGGGAAACAGCCTCAGACTAACCAGGCCAGAAGCAAAGCTGGGGACAAAGTTTTGCCCCTTTTCCCACTCTTTCACTCTTCCTACTAGGCCACACTGCCTTCTTCACCAGTTTGATTTCATGTTTTGTACAGTCAAGGTGCTCTCTAGATTATTGCAGCTGATTTCTCCTTCAGCTCAAAGTTCAGTTCCTGGTGTAAAAACTTCAGTGGGCTCTTGAAACTGAACAGTCACCTGTGCTGCAAGTTAACTCCTGAAACAGAGCAGAATTAATTTGCCCTTTATCTTCAAAAAGAGTTGATAAAATGAAAAGTCAGAACTGGATGAAGACAGAATGAGAAAGACCTTTCAGGATTTTGCGTCAGAGCTAAGCAAAGATACCTGTTGCTATAGAAACTATTTGCATGGCTTTAATGTGACACAGGAAAGCAAAAGCACCTCTGGCAACCAGAGAAGGCAGAGCCCACCCAGAATGGGCTCAGGAGGTGAAGGGGATGGAGGATGGCAGCACTGCAGCAGCTTCACAGCACTTCAGAGCAGCCCTTTTTACTCTGCCTGGGAGTGAAGCGATGCAGGTTGTTCTCACCAGGAGTTAAAGCACTTCCCTGTGGTATTGAGTTGCCTCACAGCTGCAGTTTAAGTGCAGGTTGCTCAGTGCCAGCAGGATCAAGGCAGCTTCAGGAACTCTCTGACACTGCTGCTTGAGCTCATCCATCCTGGCAGAGACAAAAGGCACAAGGTTCTGCTGGACACCCATTTCACAGGTCCGGGCTGTCCCCACTGTCCTCTGCTCTCCACAGTGACCCTCATATGCCACAAGTTGCCACAGGCAGGAATGGGCTCAGGCCAAGGCAGGGTGACGTCCTGTGGGATGAGTCCCACCACACCAACAACACCCACCAGCTGGTTGAGCACTGGCTGAGCTCAGGTACCTCCAGGAACACAGAGTTACACCCAAAGCAATGGCAGGGACCTCACATAAATCAGGTCATGGTTTGGAGGATGCTCCAGAAGAGCAGGGCCATGATCCAGGGACCAAAGGCTGACTGGTCTTTAAGGCAAAACCACCTGGGGAATGCTGGCAGATACTTCTGACCACCTTTCTCAAGGAGTTCCTCCCCAGCTGAGGACAGATGTAACTGGGAGCAGGAGACACGAGTTAACAGCTGAATGTGTGACAAGGAAACCAGCAGACTGCAGGGTCAGGATGGAATCCGGAAGGAAAGTGCTGTAAAAACCTCTCAGCTGCTGCTAGGTAAGCAGCAAAACATAGAGTCAAACCTGACTTTGTTTTTTATTTATTCATGTGATGACACTACAGGTTAGGAAAAATATTCCAGACAAGCAACAAGAAAATGACTGCAGCCTTTGAGTATTAAAAAGGCACCAGGAATTGATTACACATACAGAGAACCAGGCTATAAAAACATTAATGTGAAGGGCTTGTACTGTTGCAGAAAATTAATGACTTCAGGTTGCTAAGAAAGGGAAGGCTCTGGGTACGTCATTTGCTTCAAGAAGTCTTGAAGAGCTCTAGAAAGAAGCACAGCCTGAGATGCCACATGACTATTTAAATAGACAAGAGAGTTCAAATGTTGCCAATAAATGAGCGCTTCTCATAACACACCTTCCTAGCAGGAACCAGGAGAAACCTTAGACACAAAAGAATTTACAAGTTACTGGCTATTATTTCAGATTTCATCACCGAAAGACTAGAAACAGACAGCTTCACACAGGGACATTTGCTTCAGAAGCAAAGTTTAATCCCTCAGTTACCAGAAGGGAGGTGAACCAGACATGTGATTTGATTTAAGGGGCATTTCATAGAAGCAAAGATAAAGGAAAAGCATTATTGCTGTTCAACTAATTCTGGCCGTGATTTGCACAGGTTTGTTTATTTCCCTGTAAGACACCCTTCCATGTTGCAGTGAGACTGGAATCTATTCATAACAGATCAGCTACTGCAGACAGATGAAGCCAAGATTAGGTTCTAGAAGTTGTCCTCTGCCAGGAGGTTTATTAATATGAGGGAAAGCAGCATTATGGAGATGCTCATTAAAATGTATCAGGATTTCAATAACCATTTCAATGTCCCATGTCACAGAAGGTGCTCATCCACCTTCTTTCTGAAACTGAAACAAAGGAAAAATCAAAGACAAAACACTTTGGAAGAGCAACATGAAGGATCAGAACAGTTCAGATCTGAGAGGTTACAACATTTAACAAATTCCTGACAAAACCCCAGCCAAGCTTAGTGTTCCTTGAGCATTAACAGGCAGGAGAGATGATCCAGGAAAGCCCCAGTTCCCAGAAGTGTCACTGCATTTAGTGTGTGTTCCAGCATGGGAGGTTTCCCTTACGTGGGGGCAGAGGTTGAAGAAACCCCAAAAACCCTCACTCTAAACAAGTCTGTATCTCCCACCCTCTGGTTTACAAGAAACAAGCCATGGCTGGAGCACAACAATGCTGAGGTTTCAGCTAGAAATAGGTTTCAGCTGTTAATAGATTACGGTCCTGCATCCATGTCCTCACGGATGAGCCAGCAGTACCTCGATTCCAAGAAAGTACAGCACCTCCCCAGCTCCTAGCAAAGGGCAGTGCTGCTGATCAAACAGCCTTGTTTGCTTAAGGCACTGTGTGCTTTGACACAGCAATGCTTAGCACCTCAGCACAGCAAACTGAGCAGGCTGGAAAAATTTATGAGCTTACACCATTGTTGTCCTCTATAAAAATACCAAATCCACATGGACTAGAAGAAAAGAATATTAAAGTTTATTTTTTTTACCCTTCAGTGTAGGAAGGGCATATGAACTAATGAGTGAGGAAGTGACCTAACTAGTTACTTGCTTTGAAATAAAAGCTGCCCAGCAGAGTCACTTGGCTTCCAGGCAAATAACATGCAGCCTTTCAAACCACAGAGGTTTGGGGAGCAAAGTTATCCCTCCCTGTACTTCTGATTTTCATTTCTCTGTTAAACACGCTGAAAGGACAGCTGAAGCTGCCAACATGCCTGAGAGCTGCCATGCTTACGTGAATAAAGGTTGGGAGACTTCCCTGGTAGCAGCTCCCACCAGAACCAGTAAGCCCAGTTTGGTGAACCTGTGGTTTTCCTTTGAGCATTCGTGGCTGACGAGAACAACTTCACTTCCCCCTGCAGAAGCTCGTCCAACCCTGTGCCTAATGTTTCCTGCAGGATTACACAACCCAAACTGACTCATTTATGATTCACCTTTCGAAGGCAGAATCATTGACATCGTTTCTGTAACTTACCAGTTGCTTGGGTCTGATACCTTCAGTTTCAGTTACAAGTTAGTGCTGTCTGCACCTTGTACTTCCATTTATTCACTCATTTACTGCCTTTGCACCCACTTGTGCTTTGTGGTATTTATTATTAGATCCTCAGACAGCGCCTCTGAGCATGACATGAAGCTTTTAGTAGAAGGAGGGACAAGGTTTAACCTTTGTGTGGCAGGTAGTTGCCTGAACCAGCTATCAAAAAGCTAAAGCCACCTGTCTCTCACAGCCCTGCTGTTAACCCTCACCAGCCAAGGGGGCTATTCTGAAATATAATTTACACCCAGAAGTAAGAAGCTGCTAGGTCTGACCCTGGGAAAGAGAATGTGTTCTTGGATGCTGGCACAGAAACACTGCACAAAATTGGAAGTTGCTTTTTGGTGACTTTTCTGCTCTGCCATCCTCACCAACATATTGAGAGGTTTCTGTTGCAACAGCTGTGAGTCTACACCGGTGCTCAAGTGTCTGCATTGAGCTGTCAGGATTTTTAATGTGGTCCCCAGGTGGATTTTATTTGAAATCACTAGAGGCATTCTTGCTACTCCAATCCAAGTGTGATGACTGGTACTACAGAAGTGAGAACAGCAGTTTGAATACACCCTGTCAATGAAAGAGGTTGAGGCCTTTAGTAAAGCCAGGATTAATAAATTACAATCTGGAATTAACAGAAAGAGCCAGATACAGATATTTAACCAGTAAACTCTACTAATGGCTCTGACACACAACACTGAGCAGCTGCAGAACACAGATAGCAGAGATGAATATGGGGTAAGGCAGGAACACTGTCACTCTGCACTGCTGAGAGCAAGCGAGGAAATACACACACAGGGGAAGCTGGAAAGCAGAATCAGCTTCTCTGCTACTCACAAATCTGAATGGAGACAAAGAATTTAGGTGTTATCTTCCCTACAATACTACAAAGTTTTGCTATGGGAAGTATAAACATACAAATACAATCAGGTGTCATGGCAGCAAAGTGACAACACCCAGGACAGGAGATCAAATGACCAGCACATTCAAACATGCTCCAGGTGTATTCTGTTCTCTGACACAAGATCATGGAATGGTTTGGGCTGGAAGGGATCCTTAAAGGCCATGTAGTCCAATCCCCTGCAATAGCACAGCAAGGCAGGCTTAAGTCAAGCACACCAAACACAGACCTCTGGCAGTGCACTGGCAGCTTTACACTCTCCAGAAGAGAGCAGAGCTGGGGAAGGGTCTGGAGCCCCGGGAGAAACTGAGGGAGTTCGAGGGGCTCAGCCTGGAGAAAAGGAGGCTCAGGGGGAACCTTCTGGCTCTCCACAAGTCCCTGACAGGAGGGGGCAGCTGGGAGGGAGAGGGGGGTCAGGCTCTTCTCCCAGGGAAGAAGGGACAGGACAAGAGGAAATGGCCTCAAGTTGTGCCATGGGAGGTTTAGTTTGGATATCAGGGAAAGTTTCTTCGCTGAAAGGGTGGTCAGTCACTGGCACAGCTGCCCAGGGCAGTGGTGGAGTCCCCATCCCTGGAGGGATTTCAAAGCTGTGTGGATGTGACACTTGGGGACATGGGGCAGTGGTGACCTTGGCAGTGCTAAGGGAATGGCTGGACTCGATCTTAGAGGCCTTCTCCAACCTAAAAGATTCAATAATTTGGCTGTATATCTATCACATCTTTCTTTGTGTTCTTTTATGGAAAATGAAATCTCTATCAGAAATTAATTTTTTCCTGCCTCCCCAGGGCAGACCTGCAGCAAACAAGGTCACAGGGCTGATTTTAAAGGCTGCCCCTGTTCTGACATTCACTTCCCCGGTTCACTTGTGTCACTCCTTCCTGGCTGTACCCTCTGGCAGCAGCTCCACACCCTGGCAGGGTCTGTGAGCTCAGCAGGGACCCGTTGCAACACACTTTGCCTCTGGCCATATGGTTGTACAGAATGCCCACCACCGAGCTTTCACCTGAGAAACCTCTCCAGGAAAGATGGAACTTGCAGCTACTGTAACAGCATCTTATCTTCTGCCTGATGCAGAGATAAAATGGAAACACTCCTCAAAACACACCCTGCAAATCACTGCTTTAACCTCTGCCTACCCAGGCAGCTCCACATGAGGAGCTGAATAAGCTGCAAAAAAAAAAAAAAAAACAAAAACAAAACCAAAAAACAAAACAAAACAAAAAAAGCCTTAGAAAACAAGAGGTCAGGGCTGCTTTCTGTTGGGTTTTTGGGGAGGGTTTGGGGTTGTTTTGGTTCATTTTCTCTTTCACAAGCCATCTGCTGGTCCAGTTCACAGCCTGGCCAGGCAGAGAGCTGGATTAGTATAACCAAGGGAACAGCACACCAGGATGCCGCAGCAGTCCCAAAGCTACTCTTGTGCCCAAATATCCTGTAGTTGTTGGCTCTTGGGTTCATGAGGTATTTAAACCTCTCCAAGAAGAATTTACTCCATTTGACTCTCCAAACAAAATCCTCATCCCCTACTCGTTCTGCTGTCTGCTCTGGGCTTGTCCTTTGGCTACAGCTCTTCCTTCTGTTTGGCTGGGAAGAGTAAGAAAAGTGGAAGCTGAGCATCCTGCAAGAAGAGGTGAGTAGCTGGAAAGTAAAAGGATTCCCCACCTGACACAGCAAGGAATGTTAATATCACAGCTTCACATGACTTCCTAAAAAGAAAAAAGCAGTCCAGGAGTAGAGCACCCAGCAGTGAGATTTTCTACCCTTGGACATAATACAGCTCTCTCCCAGGTATGGATAATCAGAGAAGGGGAGTATCCAGAACTACTCTGCTTAATTAAATGAATGTGAGGGATTAGAAGACCATCGAGATCTCAGAGAACACACCTTGGAGCAGAAAAAAGTTTTTAAAATTACTTCAGGTAACATGTGCACACAAAACTGGCAGCAAGATAAGAGAGGCACAGAAGGGCAGTAATTTTATCCAGGTTCAGCACAGAAATTCATGCTCAAGCTATCACTAAAAAACTCCTTCTACTACAGACAAGATGACTGAGAGACCTCCTGTGTTTCACAGCAGTAAAATGAGGAAAGTTAATCCCGGTAAACAAAGGACGATACCGTGAAACCCTGATGAAACCTCACCTCAAACACACCGTGCAGCAGGACTAAGAGAGGAACAAGGATGGCCACTGCAGCCCAGAGCCTGTCTCCAGATGTGAACCCGAAAACCTGGGTTGATCTGAAAGGCAAAACAACTTCCAAGGCAGAAATGCTGTTCCTGGGGGAAGATGGGACACAATATTGGCACAAGAGTTTAAGCTGGCCATGAGTAAGTTGATGCTGGAAGTTGTAGTAATCTGATTTCAAAAGAGCCAACAGCCAAGAAATAAAAAAGAAACTAAACATAAAAGCCAGCCTTCAAGCTGAAGCACAGTGCACTTAGAAAAGGACTCTGATGTGCCAGCAGGAGCTCCCTGATGCCATCAATCCGCACAGTTCAGCCTTTGCATTCATCTGCAACACCCTGATGCAGCTCTGGGGCAGGCTCAACACACCAGTGCTGTGCTCCAGAGAGCAGAGCAGGAGCAGCTCCTTCCTCAGCCACACTCAGAGATCCTTGCTGACACAATTTGCATCCCTTACTAACAGGAACTTGCCTTTTACTGTAAGAAGGAGCAGAAAGGGGAAATCCCAAGCTCTCCAGGTTCTTTTTTTACTGCTTGTTCTGGGTACAGTCCTTAGTCAAGAAGCTGAGAAGAGGAAAAGTGATGTAAAAAATAAATTTTCAAGCAGTATTTACCCTGCGTTGGAGCCACGAGTTGCTGGTGAGAACATATCCCACCCCGTTCCTCTCCTCACACCCTCATCCAGCAAGCAGAGACACTCAGCTGGGGCAGGGATGTGAACCTGGGGTTCCTCTCCACACCTGCATTTGCTGCTGGGACCCTGAGGTGGGGAAGGGATCTCCCTGTCCTCTCCTTCCTCCTTACCTCTTTTCCTTAAGTTTCCTTCCCACCTTTGAAGAACCTCACTTGATTAAAGCAGCAGCAGAACAGGAGTTTTCCTGAGCAAATTCAAACCCCTTCTTGTCTGCTAATCGAAACAAATATTCCCGCCCTGTCTGAACACAGCCTCGCTCGGCCGGGGAGGGAGGAAGGAAGGAGGGAACCCACAAGTTCCTATGCCAGGGCTTGAAAAGTTTCCATCAGAAGAGAGAAAGCAAAAGCACTTGCTCTGCTCACCCAAACGGGAGGTTTACGATGGAATGAAAACTTTACCTGCACAGAGCTCAATAAAAAACCCCGAGATATTTGGGGAGGGAAAGGGGCAGCGAGACGTACAAGTGATGACAAGGGAGCACCAGGTGGGTGACGCGGTGACAGGGCAACGATGTTTTAAGAGCTTCATTTAAGGAATAAAGCAAGCCTCGGCTGGTACCCGAGCAGGACGTTCCATCCCCGCAGCCCTCCCGCCGTGCCGCCCCGGGAGCGCTCCCTACCCGCGATGGTCTCCTGGTAGCCCTTGGTGAAGAACTGCATGGCAGTGGCCGCCCTCCAGGGCGTCTTGAGCAGCCCCTGCCGCTGCGGGTCCTCGCCCAGCGCCCGCAGGATGGAGGTGTAGGCGGCGGCCAGGCTGGGCAGGTTCAGATCGTTGTCCTCCTCGCTGCGGGGCCGCTCTCCCCGCCACCCGTCCCCGCCGGTGCCCGGGGGAACGCGCGGCTTCTCCGCGGCCGGGGAGGGCGGCGGCGGCTCCTGCCTGGCGTACCCGTTCCAGCCCCGCGCCGCCTCCATGGGCAGCGCTGTGCCCGAGCCGCCGCAGCCCCCGGGCCGTCCCCGCCCGGCCCGAGCGCTCCCGGCCGCCGCCGCCGCCGCCGCTTTTATCCCGCCCGCGCCGCCCCCATTGGCCGCTGCCGCGGTGTCACCGCCGCTGCCTGAGCCGCTCAGCGGGAGGGGAACCGGGGCAGCCCGGGATGGGGGTGCGGGGGGATCCCTCGGGCTGACACCCGGGATGGGGATAGCGGGTGATCCGAGGGGCTGAGGGGGTAGAGGGGGTACCCCGGGCTCGGGGCACGGGGGGATGCAAAGGGTTGAGATCCCCCGGGTTGAGACCCTGGCTAGGGGTGCAGGGGGGTCCCTGGGCTGAGGCGTGGGCCAGAGGTACAGAGGGGATCCCCGGGGCTGAGGATACAGGGTATTCCCGGTCTGGGAATACAGGGGGATGCTCGGGATACTGAGGGATCCGAAGGGATCCCCCGGGCTGAGATCCGGGCTGGGGGTACAGGGGGATCCGAGGGGGTCCCTGGATTGAGGGTACGGGGCGGATCCCTGGGCTGAGGTGTGCGCTGGAGGTAGGGCCATCCTACCATCATGGGGGTACGGGAGGATCAGAGGGGATCCCCCGAGCTGAGATCGGGGCTGGAGGTGCAGGGGGGTCCCCAGGCTGAGACTCAGAGAGGATGCTCGGGTCCCGGGGTCCAGGGGGATCTCTGGGCTGAAGCATGGGCAGGGGCTATGGGAGTATCCCAAGAGATCTCCAACTCTGAGGATACGGGATCCTCTAGGATGAGGTGTGCGAGCAGGGGGGGATGCCCCAGGCTGTGGCTATGGGAGGATCCAGAGTGATCCCCTGGCTGAGACCCGGACTGGGGGTCTGGAGGGTCCAGGAGGAAATCCCACAGACTGAGGTGTGCTGGGGGTATGGAGGGATCACTGGGGCTGAGGACATGGGGCACCCCCTCGGCCGAGAGTGTGGGGGGGATCCCTGGGCTGAGATGTGTGAAGGAGGTCCGGGGGGACCCTCCAGGCTGGGGGTGCACTGGGAATCCCTGGGCTGAGGCATGGGAGGAGGGTACAGGGAGGTCCCTCCAGCTGGGGTTATTGGGGTTCTCCAGGCTGAGGTGTGGGCTGGGGTTATGGGAGGGGATTCCCTGGGCTGAGGCACCAGCTGGGGATTCAGCCCCACGCTGCTGTAGGGTGCCCCCTTCCATCACCCCAGTGTGGGGGAGGGCTGTGGGGAGCTCAGAGTGAGTGGCAGGGGGATGGGGATGGGGATGGATGGGCCAGGTCCTGCTGGGATGCAGGTTCATGCCCTGCACAGCAGCTCCCAGCATCATTCTCCATTTTCTCCCCATCCCCTCAAACTCCTAGAGCTGGTCCCTTTCCCACCAGGGTGATGTTGGCACACCCCCACCCTGTTGCTCCCTGGCACTGCTGGAATGCCACCATCACCATTCTGAGGTGCTGTAGGCCACTGGGCTTGGGATGCAGTCACCAGAATGATCCCAGCAGTGGACTGACCGTCCTTTGTGACCATTCCCACCACCTCATCCCAGCTGGGCTTCCATTCCCTCAGACCCCTGGTCTCTGCAGACACCTTCCTGCTGCAGGGCTGATGTGTCCCAATGCTTTCACATTCCCACCCATGATTCTGGAAATGTGCTAACTCTGGTGACCAAGACCAAATATTTTGGGAATCTGTGGGGATCTTGTTGACATGCCACCCCAAAAAGTGGCAAACCCAGCAGACAGAGCACAGTGTGGGCTCAAGTGTTGGTGAACAAATAAATGCTGGGGCAGATTTTGGAACACAGGTCCCCTCCAGCTGGAGTTATTCTGGGATTTTATGAGCTGGAAACTGAGTCTAAAGGCTCAGCTGAGCATAGGGTGAATGCTCCATCACCCAAGCACGAGCAGGGGGACTCATATTTTCTGGATTGCCATCAAATAAATGGCCAAAATCTAAAGGAGCCACAAACCCTTCTTTTCACACCATCGGCCCTTAAGGCAGCAGGGACAAATTGTTCCACTCTTGTGCCTAGGAAATGGTAAATTGCTGGAGAGATAAGGAGGGGAAGGACCTGTCAGAGGGTGGGGTGTGGAGTGTGACTCACTGGCTTTCCTCCATCTCCTCCTGACACAAGATCTGCATTGAGCTAAGACAAGCAGGAGGGGAAAAAAAAGAAAAGAAAAAAATACCCCAGCAGCTGTAACACACTCCACATTTCCACATTTATAATTTGGTTTCTGATCACAGGTTTTACCAGAAGAGTCAGGATGACTCAGGTGAAATCCAGCAGCCGGCCAGGCTTTACTCCATTTCATTGCCCCGGGCTCCGATTGGAAACAGGAACTGCTGTACCAGAGGATTTGGAGCTCTGAACTGCATCCCTGCTGCTCCCCAGACACCCAGCTCATTTCCCAATCCTCTGAGGATGTCCAAATCCTCTGTTCGAACCAGACAAGTTCCCTCACTAAAAACATCCGTGGGCCTCGGCAGAAGGATTGCGCTTCCCCTTGGATCCCGGCAGAGCAGACATGGTTCAGAGGGCTGGGAAACGTTCCTGAGGAGCTTCAAACCACTGAGACCTAATCATCCATACAGAAGAGGGGTTAGCAAAGGGCATCTAAGCATCTTGGCACTCCCAAGTCTTTGCTTTCTTTGTTTTCTTGGAAAAGAAGATAAGCTCCCTTCGGAGTCAACCCCGGCTTTGTAACAGCCTGAGCTCAGCTGCTGTGGGAGCTGGTTGTAGTTTTTCTCCTATTTATGGGGTGAAAAGGGCAGTTTCCAGCTTATTTGCCAGTGTGATCACTGCCTGGCTGTGCAGAAAACCACTTTTTCCGGGGATGTTTGGGCAGAGATTGCACACACAGGAGCTGATGCCAACAGTTCTGTTGCCAACACAGAATTAGTAGGTTCAGGTAACTGGGATTTGTGCCAGGATCTAGAAGGACACAATCCAATTTCCAGCCACAGTGGTGTCCTCTCCCTCTGAAACACAACCCTACATAAGCTGGCTAAGAAGAAGCACTAAGACTTGGCCTTTTGGGTTTTTGGAGTATCTTACGATGAGATTTTATTGATAGTTCCCTGTTATTTATGCCTCATGTTCTCATTAAGCCTTCTCAAATAAATTTTTCTTTGCTATTTCTGAATATATACCAAAAAAAGAGTGAAATGCAGCTATAAACCAGAAGAATTAATGAATATTTAGGGTTGGAAATGACCTCTAAGACCACCAAGTCCAGCCATTAACTCAGCACTGGCAAGGCCACCACTAACTCATGTCCCCAGATGCCACATCCACAGGACTTTTTAACACTTCCAAGAGTGGTGATCCCACCACTTCCATGGGCAGCCTGTTCCAATGCCTGACCACCCTTTCAGTGAAGAAATTTTCCCTAATACCTGATCTAAACCTTCCATGGTGCAACTTGAGGCCATTTCCCCTTGTCCTGTCCCTGTCCCCTGCGAGCAGAGCCCGACCCCCCCGGCTGCCCCCTCCTGTCAGGGACTTGTGCAGAGCCACAAGGTCCCCCCTGAGCCTCCTTTGCTCCAGGCTGAGCCCCTTTCCAGATCCCTCAGCTGCTCCTCATCAGACTTGTCCTCCAGACCCTTCCCTGGAGGTAATGTGCCCTGTCTTTCTCCCCTCAGCTTGCTCAGAGCTTCGAGGTTATTTTCACTGTTTAAAGAGAAGAAGTTCTTGAAGAGCAACAAAACAGGGAGTGCAAAAAATCCTGAGACTGTAACTTGAATTATTTTGAAATGTAGAATAAGGTCTAGAGGAGTGAAAGCCCTGTGCACCCACTGAAGGGTACTGGGGGCCCCTGAGAGAGCCTGGGTGGCTGCTGGGGGCCAATGTCCATGGGAAAGCCCTTCATAGGCCTCTCTTGACTTTGAAAGTGGGGAAAATATCAAACAGGGACAGGATGGAGCAGGTCTGTGTTCAGGCTCCAGCTCCCTGACCTGCTTCAGTCTGTTGAGCTTCCTCATGGCTTGGGTGGCATCGAGTGGGACCCAGCTGGGAAGGGCTGGAGCATCACTCCCTGTGTGCCAAAGGTGCTTCTCAGGGTTGGAAGAAACTTCTCCATGCCCAGGCTAAGGGTGAAATACCCTGGGCAGTCTTTACCGGGGCAGATGAAGCCATTTAAAAGGTGTTTCAGAGGGAATTTCCGCACCAACAGCTGCTGAAAAGCTGTCAACATAAATCAAAACCATGCACAGGAGACACCTGTTTTTCCTCTATTGGCTACAAAATGGGATCATTTAGGGCTGGGCTCAGAGCTTAAAGTTAAGTCATGATGAATTCCACGCTCTCAAACCACCTGCGCCGACCCAGCGCATCATTAACAGCTCAAGCAGCAAAAGAGGAAAGCAGATCAATCCTGCTGTTCACAGCAAGCCAGGACGTGGACCCAACGTGCTCCTGGAGTAATAGCTGAGCCCACAGAGGCCATGGATGGCAACATCCCAGCCTACAGACATCCTTCCTATGCTCTGGAAACACAGCCTGAGATTTATCAGCCCCTGGAATCACAGTGCGTCAGTTGAAAGAGTGAATCACGAGCAGTTTAATTCTATTACCCAGACTAACGAGCAAAATTGATTACAGGCTCCTAAAATACTAATCTCTTACAGGAGGATTTGTTGCTCCGTGAGGACAGAGGATCCCCAGGGTCTGAGGGGTTTTCTGAAGATGGGATCTGCACTTTAACTTCCTCGGTGGGGTCTCACATTTTAGGGATGAGACTGGAGGTGGGGGCAGCAGTTTTGCCCTGCCTCAGCTTTCCTTTCCTGCCTTCGCAGAGCAAGTACACAGGATCTCATGCCAATGGGCCTTTCCCCCCGAAAATTTGGAAAACTTCAGAGGGACTAGCCCAGGTAGGCAGTAGCAGGTGAATTCATATTTATGAATGTGAAACCAGACATAAAACACAAGTCTCCAGGCTCACATGGACCTGTTCCCAAGAGAAGCTACCTGACTTCAGCCAGGACGATCTTTAGGTCCCTCCATGCCATGCCATGCCATTCCATCCCATTCCATAACCAAGGGTGGCTTTGGACTCACACCCCAGGTAGAAGGGAACAGCAGCCGTGTCCCTGCATCGCTGCCCTCAATTGCTCCTCACTGTTATTACCCTGAGATATCGATAATGTGATTTGGAGACCAGACTGTTCCCTGGCAACACATGGCTTGAAACTATTCCTGCAAATTTTCCCTGCCATTCGTGTCCAATTGTGTCAGGATCAAGTGGCTCTTTTCACAGCCTGGATCAGTATTTGTGTTTTGCCTGCCTTTAAGTAAATTATTTACTATCAAATTTGTTCAGCAGCATTCAGCTGAGCACGTTCAGTGCATCAGCCAGGCAGAGGGAGAAGCCAGATCTGCTGTTCTCTGTTAAAGAACTCCATGAGACACCTGGCTTCCTCACAGGCAGCTCTCACAACTCATCTTCTCCCTGGATTATCCAGCCAGGACCACCAGAGTTATGTTCTCTGGAAGGAAGCTGAGGTGCATCTCCCAGCCAGAAGACCTTTAAGAGGGGAAATCTTGTCCAAATACAGGTTTTCCCTTGCCCTGAGAATCCAAGAGTGATGGATCCATCCTGACTCTCCCATTCCACAGAATCATTTGGCCTGGAAAAGAGCTCTAAGATCACCAAGTCCAAACATCAAACCAAATCGCTGGGATTTGTAGCACAGCCAAAGAAAAAAAAAATCACGCAGGTTCCTTGACACAGTTTCCAAGTTCCTGGTTTTCCAGCAGAAAGGTGGCAAATTCAGGACAAACAAGCGTTTCTGAAGACTTCAGCGAAATTCTATTGAGTTATTCAGCAACATTCTTTAAAAAAAAAGAGTCTGAAAACAAACAAACAAAAGAAAATCAAAACCAGATAGTAGATATTTAACTGTTTTCACTTGAAAATCCATTTCACATTTTCTGTTTCTTGGTCTGGCATTTCATTTCCACTTGAATTAGGATTTATACTTATCCCTGCCCTGCCAGTGCTGTTGCTGGATGAGTGCGCCCGTTCCTGACTGTCTCAGCACAGCTCCCTGGAAGGCTCCAGGTGATGGAGGATGTATTTGTAGCTCTGCCTGGAGCTGTGTAGTAGAGCAAAACCCATCTTTGATGATAGAAATGTAACAGCAGCCTCGTGGGAGATGATCCTCCCAGCACTAAAGCAGCTGGAATATTCACTGCCGTGGTCTCAAGAGCCCATTTGCTGTTTATTTTATGGCCGTGGACAGCAATCACCAGGGAACAAGTCCTGGGAGGAACGGCTGAGGGAGCTGGGGGGGCTCATCCTGGAGAAAAGGAGGCTCAGGGGGAACCTTGTGGCTCTGCACAAGTCCCTGACAGGAGGGGCAGCCGGGGGGGAGGGGGGCATGTCTGGCTCTGCTCCCAGGGGACAAGGGACAGGATGAGAGGAACAGCCTTAAGTTGTACCATGGGAGGTTTAGATTGGATATCAGGAAAAAATATTCATGGGAAGGGTTTTCAGGCACTGGAACAGCTGCCTAGGGCAGTGGTGGAGCTCCCATCCCTGGAGGGATTTTAAAACCGTGTGGACCTGGGGGACCCTGGGGACACGGGTCAGTGGTGGCCTTGGCAGTGCTGGGGAATGGTTGGACTCCATGGCCTTGGAGGTCTTTTCCAACCTTAAAAATTCCATGATTCTACCCACAGTCGTGCAGTTCTGATGCAAATGTTCAAATCTGGTGTTGGAGAGAGCTTTGCCAGCTCTAACCTGCTGTGAGATCCAGACTGTGAGCCCAAGGCTGTGGACATTGGGTCAGATGAAACCCACAAATGTTACACTGCAGAAACTGCTATGCTGGGAGAAAAACCAGATGGAAATCAGGGACTTGCAGGATGGTGCCCAATATCTGCAGTGATATCCATGAAACCACCCCCTCATTCCAGGAGCCTCCTTTTAAACCAACCTTTGGCGTGTTTGTTCACAAGAGCTACACGATTGCAAACATCCAGCTCCCAGAAAACTCCCCTGGAAATTTACTTTGGCTGTTTCCTCCCTCCACTGGGAGCCAAAGGGACTTTGGATGCTCTGTAGGACCAGTTGCTTGCAGCAGTGGATGCCTCCTCAGCTCCAGTGAAAGGTTTCCCTTCCCACTTCCAACATCAGGCCTGTAGAAAGGGCTCTGGACAGGCAGCTCCAACATGGATTTTGGATGTGGATGACAAGAATTACCTGGAACATCTCCCAGCACCACACGTGAGATGCTCAAGTCACCCTCAGAATAACCTAGTCTGGGAGAAAGAAAACATTTCCATTCACCAAGCCCAGTAATTTTTCATCAGGATGTTTTCCCTATCACTGCAATCCCATTTTTCCCCAATACAGCCAAATAGGCTTTACTGCCTAAAAATAAATCCCAGTCTCTGATACAATAATTTCTTCCCAAAGAATGCAGAAAAATCACTATAATGTGCTGCTTCTCTCCTGAGCTTCCTGCATTATGTCAGTGCAAAAAATTTTTTATGTTAAATATTACTTGCTGTCCACTATCAGCTCAAACAAATGAAATGTGAAGTAACAGATAAGAACTGTGGATGACAGAAGTATTGAAATTGTCAGGCCTTCAGGACTTTCTCTGTTTGTATTTCCCATCCCTGGTTGACATCACGACCCTCTTTGTTTTCTCCAAAATGACCTACAGCCATTGCTAAAATAGTCTAATAAAACTATTCTTATGCTAAAATGTAATGGCTTTTACTGAAATCTCAATCTTCAGTCTACAGATTTCAATGTTTAAAGTGTATTTTTAATGGAAAGTCATTTGTCTTTTATAGAACCAAAGAATTATTGAAGTTGTAAAAGATCTTTAAGATCATCGAGTCCAACTGATGTATTTTCAGTAATAATCACAGTGGTTTGGGTGGGAAGGGACCTTAAAGCCCATCCAGTTGCCACAGGCAGGGACACCTTCCACTAGCCCAGGCTGCTCCAAGCCCTGTCCAACCTGGTCTTGGACACTTTCAGGGCTGGGACAGCCACAGCTTCTCTGTGCCAGTATGAAGAGGAATGAAAAAAGAAAACAATGAAAGGATGTGCAAACACAGGAAAAAAAAGAATTTGAGAACTCTTCAGTCTCAGCTGTCATGCTAAAATGTTACATTACTTTAACTGATCTTAGAAAACCTTTCAAAATTTGAGTTTGCTTCAAATACATTTATTAGACATGATGCCCTGTCTCCAGAGCAGGGTAAAAACAACTGACTGCCTTAGGGCTGCAGGTAGAAATCTGTTTCCCTTAATTACAACTGCAAAGGGGACTCCAGCACCTTAAACAAAGAAACAGCCACATTTTATTTAAAGAAACAAACATTACAGAAACAAACATTAGAAACGTTACAAGTTCTGAGCACTTTCTGGACCCTGCTGAGACACGGATTGGGAAAGCACCTCTGCACAGTCTGGAGTGGCTTGGCTTTGCACACCTGACCTTCCTAACTCAGCCTCTGCTCTGGTTTTCTATCCCTGCCCACATCACTGCCACAGATGTTGAAAATGCAGTTTCACATGTTGCTGGTGTTCACCTTTCTCCCCCTCTCACCCATTTCCTTGAGTGTCCTACTCTCACAGGCAGTAGGAATGGTAGTGAAGCCATTATTTTGCCTCTCTCAAATCACAGCGCAGATTTTGAACGTAGTTCACCCTCCCCAGAAGGATTAATCTGCATTTAGCACTCAGTATCACCAGTACCAAGGCACACAGGGTGTACCACAGCTACACAGCACTGCTCAGGACTGTGCTGCCAGGGAACAGGCCCATGAGCAGTAACTTGTAAAAGACTGTGAGAGGGGATTCAACATTTCTCTCAAAACTTGCTAAGAAAACACTTTCTAACAGACTGTTTGGAGCCAGGCACTCTTTTTGCCAGTGCTCTTCGAGCATGGCAGCCAATTCCTCAACACAGAGGAATTCCTTCCATGAATGCTCTCAGAACACAGACACTGAGAAGGCACCACTTCATTCAGCTCTGCTTGAAGGCAAAAGCAGACAATCTGTTGTTTGTGGATTGATCTAAAGGCTTGGATTTTTTGGATACATTTGTGTCCTCGGATTTCTGCTCCTGGTTCTTTTTCACTTCATCTTCCTCAGCTGCAGGACGCTTTCGCTTTTTGTCTTCTGTTGAGTCATTGACTCTTCCTCCTCTTGCTTTCTCAGTCCACACCTTTGAAGGAGAACAGAAAACTACAAATTAGGCCACAAAACTCACCACTTTGTTTTATACACCCTATTACTCTGATTTTAAGGTACTGAAATAATTCCTGTGAAGAACTAATAAGGATTAAGTAAGGAACTATTTCCTCACTTTCTTGTCTTCTAACAACATTGTCCTTCTTTTGAAACTGTATATGAAATTGAAGATCTTAATTGTCTTTCTGGAGAAAAGAGAAACCCCAAAAGGCCCTACAAGTTAAATTAGAACAAATTTAAGGCCCAGTGAATTAAGCCTGGCTATGTGAACTTAAACTCGTTCCTTTCTCTTTTGTTATTTGTTCACTGATTCCTCTCAAAAGCCTCACTTTGGAAAGGCTGCTTTCTGATATTGCTTATAATTCAGTTTATATTTTAATAAATTATATGTCATAGATCAAAGCACAATTCTAAACTGGAATCCATGAAGATGGACAAGAGTGGAATTTAAAGAAAAAATTCTTAACTGAAAATAACCCAGGGATTCACTGGAGGGAAAGAATTATCAAACCCACACAATTAGAGAATCTTTTTTTACCATCCTTTCCTCTGATGTCAGCATTCTAAATCGACTCATGCCTTCTTTTATTACTTCAGCTTCGTTCAGATCAGGATTATCTGTCAAAATGTTTGCTCTGTTCTCTTCTAGCCACATCTGGAAACCTGTCTTTGGTCTAAAGCAAACACACAAAAATTGTCTGGTTAAGAAGATTATAGGAAAACCATATCCTCCCAAAGCAACATTTCTGAACAGCACCTAACTGGGCTTTTTTGTTCTCAGAAGACAAGACCTCTCAAGTCAGCAGCCTCCTCTCTCCCACTGCAGGATGCTCAGGGAACATGCTGACAAGGCCAGGCTAAGTCAAAGCATTTTTATTAAAACTGTGAGATACATTTATGGAGATGAACATTCCAGTTTTAGAATGACAAAGCATAATGGTTCTCTTCCTTTCTGACAGGGTCCCTTCAACCTAAAAACAGAGCACGTTCATTAGCACGTCTCAGCTCATTCTTCTCACAGCTCTCTTTGCCACTTGTTGTAGAATATTATCTGTAAAGGTTAATGAAAAGAATGCCAGTCCAAATGAGCAATAATTACCTTCATCTTCCTCAGGCTAAACGAAGCCTAAATGAAACATGATTGTAATAATGCAGGTTTCATGAGGATTGGGATTGTTGGGAAATACATCTGCTTCCCAGGAACAAGACAGACTAGACCCTTAGCTAGGAAGAGATGAGCTCCTCAGGTGATTCAAGTTTTTGTTGACCTTCTCTTTTAAAAAAACCCACCAAAATAAAGCTTTTACTCTTTCACATAAGACCCTTAGTTTTGAGACTGAGATTTTCTAGAGATGTTTAAACTTTCAGTATTTCCTATACTTGGAACTGACACAGCAGCATGGTTTCATTTATCAAAGGTCATTACAAGTAGTATCAAGGCAAAAAACCATTGCTTAGAGCTTCAAAATTGTATTTTGAATTGCTCATTTAGTACTCACTCCCACATTTCTGAAGTGGGCTCACAAATATGACAACTTGTGAGCTAAACTTCAATCTTCATGTTGTATTTCTTTGGCCAGTCCAACATCTTCAAAAATAAAGTAAGTTCTGGACTTGCATGTCTATCAAAATTGGAATATGGCATTGAGATGCAAGTGTCTCTCACCTTCTGTTTTCAGTGTTTTCCTGTGCAGTGACTTTGGCTTCTTGGGACTCGTTTTCTGCTTTTTCTTCTCTTTCTTCCACTGTTTTTTCAGCAGGATTAGTTATAGGTGTGCGAGGCTGGAAGAAGGAGGCTGCTAAAGCCTACAGAAATGGAGAAGAAGAAAGAAAAAGGTAGAAACACCTCACTCTCAGACAATATGTACCACGTGGACTAACAAACCCCAAGCCTTTCGTAAAGACATAATAATCACTTGCATTAATAGAGCATCTAATCCAGCCAATTTCAGCACAGCAGTGTTTACACTATTTAAAATAAAAGCACAAGGCTCAGTACAGAAAGTAATTTCTACAACTGATTTTTTTTTTCTGCTGTTTCATGTGCTTTCATAGGTTTTGCACAGTGCTTAAATGAATTCTGCTGTCTAAGCTGCTTTACTCATACTTGATAAAATCTGGTAAAATTGAATTTTTTGTTCTTTCCTCACTGAAATGATGCAAGAAAGACTACAAACATTACCTGCTTGGTCTTGGGTTTGGGTGTCAGAGGCTTTATAACTGGAGGGTTCTGCTTGTTTCCAGCTCTGCTGCCAGACAAAGATGTTTTCTTTGAGTATTTGGTCATATTGTCTAAAACATTTCCTGAGGGGACCACTGGGTCCTTTTTGCTTGATGTCACCTAGCAAAACAAATAAATAGCTGTTTTATTTATTTTCTGTCATGTTCTCCTCCAAGGTATCTGTTATATTGGAAACTTCAGACAGAATCTGTTGTGATTTTCAGAGCATCACAATCGACCCAGCTGCAAAATTCTTACCTTAAATGGATTCACTCGTCCTCGGCTGCTGGATGCAACCAGAGCTATTTCAGAGGAGAGAAAAAAGAAGGTAAAAATGTGTGCTCTCACATATATTTAAATCTCTGAAGCAATGTGTACATTTTAGATGAGTAGAAAGACACTTTAATAACCCCATGAAGGTTATGCTGTACATGCTCAGCTATTCTCAGTTATCAGAAATGCCACACAGGACCAACAGTTTAAAATACAAATCCAGAGGAAGACCCAGTACTTCCTCCACTCCCAAATCCGTTTCCACTCCTATTATTCTTGCTCAAGGGTTGGCAGGTTGCTGGAGGTCACATTCTGCCCCTGCCTGCCCACACTCACAGTTCTACATCAGGATTACTCACTCTGCCATGCAAGTAATAAACGTGCCTGTGATTAGTGAAACAAAATCCACTGATCACTGTTCTCATTTTTCCCTTGTCCCAAAGAATGTCTTCATGGCATAGCCAGGCAGGCACTGATTCAGCATTTGGCACAGCTAAGGCAATCAGAGCAGTGTTACGGAATATCACTGGGTAATGAAGACAGGAATAGGGAACCTCTTAAAAATGTGAGAACAACAATCAGTGTGACCAGGCCAGGCTGGACGGGGCTTGGAGCAGCCTGGGGTAGTGGAAGGTGTCCCTGCCCATGGCAGGGGGTTGGAATGAGATGAGCTTTAAGGTCTCTTCCAATCCAAGCCATCCCATGAATCTGTGAATTTACCATTTGACAACACTGTTATGCACTAAATTTAAGAAGTAATGGGAGGACAGAGGATAAAAACCAGGAGCAGATATTGTGAAGAATGACAAAGGTGTCATCCTTTTATCCTGGAATAAACAATTTACTCACCAGACTTTGGAGCAGTCACCTCTGGTGAAATGACACCTTTGGAGGAAGGATTGGGCTCTTCTGAAAAAAGGAGTACATATTTAAGTGCAATAAAATATTGAAGCATAATTTCTTTTAAAAAAAATGCAAACCAAACAGAGGAGTAAGGAAGGATGGGGCTTGGAGCAACCTGGTCTAGTAGAAGGTGTCTGTGCCCTTGGCAGCAGGGCTGCAACTGGATGATCTTTAAGGTCCCTTCCAACCCAAATCATTCTGTGATTCCACAATTACAGTAAAATTATCTCTATTTTAAAGCATGACTTTTCATTTTCAGACAGTACAAACACTTCTCCAAAACTATCTGTCACCTCTACCTAGATTTAGAGTTGCAAATTTATTCCTTAAACCTTAAGTTTATTTCTTAAAGTGTGCTCAGCAAACTACACATCTGTCAATCCAACTCCTGCAAGATTGGAGCTGAAACCAAAGTAACTGATTAGAAGGTGAGCCAGTCCTTTAGGAATATAATCAGGCAACAGGAAAAAGTCCCCCAGGGCCCCTCTAATGGCTACTGAGTACAATGCACACACAGCTGTGACACAGCAGATGACACACAGCAAACTTGTTTCTCTGCAGCAACTGCAGGCACAGGCTGGAATATGGAGCCACTTAATTCCTTATTAAGTCTGCAAAAGTTATCTGGATAACTTCCAGTCTATTCACAGAATATATTTTTCTTACTCTCTTGATGCACTTCTGGGGTTTCTTCTGCTTCCTCATAGGCATCAGTTTCTTCAGCATCTTCCACTTCTTGGTCCTGCTGAACATTCCTGCCTGGCAGCCGACTCCACTCTGTGGGAGAGCTGCTGTAGCTAAAAGGAAGGAATTCAGCAGAAAGGAAGTGGTCACCAAGTTCAGAAGGAAAACTGAAACAACAGAGAGCAAGCTTACTTACCTAATTTAGGCAATAAGAACAATAACATTGGCATTTATGCGCATTATACCTTGATTAAACTGTGATGATTAAAGATTCATTAACCACTCCGTAACTTTATTACCAGAACACTTTGCAACAAATACAAATGCAAATATTAAAGATCTTCTGTAATCTCCATGTAAACACATATACCTCCAGTATCATCAGATTACTTTTCTGCATCCATGAATATACACACAGGTGGTAACACGGATATATAATTTCATACTGAAGGTATCAAGTTTTAACATTTAATCTGATTATTCTCTAAATTCCCAGTATAGTAGGATGTACAATTCTTGCACTTTTCTCCTAAAATTTATCAATTACCAAAATCTGTATAATATACGTAAACAAAAGGCTCATTTCTTTCAAGCAAAACAGTCAGTATTAGATTACTCTGGCACTAAGAACAACATAGTGTTTGTGATGGATTTGAACCCCCAGAGTGGTTGAAGTTGCAGGCATGGGATTACAGCTTCCACACCCGAGCCAGAAGAACAAGCCAGAGCATTTAGAAATGAGTTTTGACTGTGCAATTTCACAGAAAAATAAGGGAAAAGACTACAGATAAGTTCAGGGACTTATCACTTCCTCTTGCTTAAATAAGTCCCAAACTTCATACATAAAATTTCTATAGGAAGACATTGCTTCCAACAATATGACATAAATGAATATAAATATATATTATTATTATAAATTTAAATATGTTAAAAACCCCATGACAATTAAAAAAAAACCCACCAAAACACACACACACACCTTTTGCCTCATCATGTTTTACAAACCAGATGCAGGTAGGAGAGGAAAGGTTGATAGCACAGATACAGAGAGAGAAAGAATGCAGAGCCAGCCTGTAGAATGTTCCATAGCTTTGAAGAGCTGGGATTAGTGAGGAAGGAATAAGACTAAGTAAAATAGACTGAGATGGGATATTGAAGAAAAGGGATGGGTGAAGAAAAATAGAATTTTAAGACAGGTGGAATGAATCAAGATTGAGAGACTGAGACAAAGAGGAAAAAAAAAAGTAGGTGGGAGTCAAATAACCAAAGGCAGGGAAAGGTGGGAAGAAAAAATTCCAGTCACAGCAACTTGGTATTGGGCCTGCTTTGGCTCTGAGGCTGTTGGACACAGGCACACAGAAAGCAAGGAGTGGAGATACTTCCCTCTGTGTTGGTATTCTGGGACTAATGAGTCCTCACAAAACACCAGCAAGGATGTACCATTTTACAAGTACCATTTACAAGCAGAGCAACACAAACCATCACTTCACCACAAACACCCTGCAAACTATGGGCCAGAGAAGTGCACCAAACGTTAACAGAGCAGTAAAAACCATCCCAGTTTTTTAGCCACAGAAATTTGCATTACCCAGCGTTCGAGTGTTTTCGGAAATCCTCTTCTTCCTCCTCCTCCTCCTCATCTTCCTGTGCTGCTGCCAGCTCAGAGGCTTTTTCCACAGCCATCTCGCTGAGGCGCTGGGCTAAGTTCAGCCTGCGGGAGCGGGAGGCGTATTTGATGGCCAAATTCACCACGTTGTGTGTCATGAGGTCAGCCAGCTCCACACAGCGGAACTCACGCTCCAGCTTACAGGAAAGCTGCAAGAGAAGAAGCCTGGGGAGTCACACACCTCAATTCCACAGCTCCCTCAAGACTCCAGGAGTAGAATATCAAGGTCTTGGTGGAGTGAATGAATAAAGACAAGCCACCAAAAGTCATGAGCTACAGAGCAAAGGAAAAGCTTTTTTATTTCCTTCTTCCCCCCACCCTTCACACTGATAAACAAGATTAACTGCAGCCCACTTTTTATCAGAGTCTGAACTGGCTGGATTGCCAATCACTAGCCAGACTCCTAGTAAGAGGAATCACATCAGCATTTACATCAGATGACATCTACAAATAAATCAGAGAATCACAGGATGGTTTGGGTAGAAAGGGACCTTAAAGTTCACCTCATTCCAGCCCCCTGCCATGGGCAGGGACACCTTCCACTAGCCCAGGTTGCTCCAAGCCCTGTCCAATCCGGCCTTTAGCAACTCCAGTCTCAGGGATAAAGTCTCAGGGATTCTTTCTAGTATGTGTTTGTACTTACAGCAAACAGCTTCATTAGAAGTTCCTGCTGTTCTTTCACTGCCTGATTTTTAGCATTTTCATCAAATTCATAGCCATTTTTTGACAAGTAATCCATGTGGTTGTGAAATACAACAGAACGCCAGTACTGTTCCTGAAAAAAAGGGAGAAGGATGCATGCAGGAATTCAGAGGGGAAAAACCAGTGCATAACACAATGCCTAACAATTTACAGTGTATTTTATCAACTTATTCTTAAATGTTCCTTTCTTCTGATAATGAGGGTGAGGGGCAGACAATTCTTCCTAAAGTCAATGCCTACCAAGGAAAAGATGGATAACAACCACACTTATACAAACTGATCCAAACAGCTGCCATAAATGTTGAATTCCATTTATATTACAGGCTTGCAGCAGGATGAGACCTACATGTTCACCATTATACTATCAGGACAGAGAATTGCAGAACAATTGATTATTTTATCTGCTGTCCCACAGCAAACTGGAGGTATTCCAGAATAATTCAGTAAACTTAGGAGTTTACCTGTGAGACACATAAACAGAAAATATAATGCAAGTATGGCTATTAGACCAGGCTAGCCTTGTTCAACATAACTATAAACTTATTTAAAACCAGTATGTTTTCATCAGATGCATTAGAATAACTTTTCTTTACCTACACATATTCCCTCAAGGCAAATTAACAGTTCCTGGCATTCTCATCCCATTATTTTGGGTGGAGGGAGGAATGGAAAACATACTCTATCAGATAAAGAACAGAAGACTTAAACAAATGAAGGAGAATTCACTAAAAACGACAGTGTGTTTACTATTGAAAATTTTAATCTATACTTCTATCAAAGAGAATAAATTTCAAATAGCACTGAACTGTTCAAAGGCTGAGGTTAGAATTTTATGTTCATTTCTCTTTTGTGCATTACAGCTGAGGAGCACAAGTTTGAAATACTTAAACCAATAAAAACTGAAGAATAAATACAGTTATTTTTCTAGAAGTTGTCCACAGGCACATCTTGCTTCAACCAGCCTCTAAATAAGCCAAGCCAGAAGACCTGTGTTTTCAGTGATTATGAATCTGAATACTTAGTATATCTTCCAAAAATTTTGTTATGCCTAAAATAGTAAAAACCAGACATTTTCAAGGGCGGCTTGACTGGGATCCCAAAATCTGGTATCACAACCCACTAAAAAAATGAGTGAGAAAGACTTCACTGGTCAGAAACGGATCATGTGTAAATACAACTTTGCATCAGCTCTGCCAGTTTTATTTTGTGTTCTTCTAGAAACAGTTGTGAACCAAACCAGAAAAGCTACACAAAACACTGAACCCGAACAACCCCCTTGGCCACCTGTTTTACTCAGGGTTTGCACTATCCTCTCTCACAGCAGAGGTGATTAATAGGAGTCTTGTATAATCCCCACTACAGAGACACCTGAGACTCCCAGCTGTGGACTCCATACCATTCCATACCTCCATCTGTCCCTTCTCTGTTGCAACTTGACAATAAGGAAGTTTAAAAGACAGAATGGCTACAGCAGGTCGTGGCAGGGTGGGAGGGAACCGGGCTCCTTTACAAGGAATACACCTGTGCACAGGAAACAAAACACACCTCCAGTCACCAGATGTTCCCCACCTAAACCACGTGTCCTAAGCAGCAAGATACTTTAAGAGGATTTGTCCTTTGGAAAGCAGTAATTAAATGACTGGCTTAAATACAGCAATGTGTAAGAGTGCATGACAAAGGGTTATCTGTACATGGCAAGCAAGAAAAGATTTCAAAACCAGCAAGGCACACGCTGCTCTTGTTCACACTTTAAACTCCAAATGCAGCACGTAACACACTCTGATCTTGATCTCACATAATGTTTGATTTAAGAGCTGTTACAAAATGTAAATGCAATATGTTAAAATCAGAAACCACTGAACAACAGAAGGAGCACACTTATTGTTTCATTATATTTAAAGGAATACTTTCTGGTAACAATCACTTAAGCAAACCATTGACTGGGGAAGAGCTGTATTTCCTGCAGCACCAATGCAGCACTGACAAAAACATCTGGGTTTCTAAGCTGCTGTTTCAGAGACTTGGGAAAAAAAGAACAGGAAGCATTAGTGTTCTGGCTATCTCTTAATTAAGGCATGTGGTATTTCTACAACAACCCTCCCCCCTCCTTATCTTCATTCTACTGCTGGTTTGAGGAAAATGTTCTTTGCAATTCAGAGAGCAGCACTGTCTTTCTCAAAGTAGAAGAAAAACTCAGGATGAGAGACCCACAGTTGACCAGCTTATCAATGTGATGTGTCCTGCACATTTTTGGTGAATTTTCTGGAGGCCAACATAATGATTTGGAGGAAGAAACAAGGCAGGGAAGTGACATTTAAGACAGATATTGAATTATTTCCCTTATTCCAAACAAGCAGAGAATTATGAAGAATGTCACATAAGTTTAAATAAAATGCAGTCTCCCACCAAACAATTGTCCATGATTAGTAAAGTAAGAGAGTCTAAATTTCAGTAAAATACGTGAGCTGATGAATTCTGCCCTGGTAGGAAAATGACCACTGAACAAAAAGGGCTACAAATAAAGCTTAGCAACAAAATGTCCAGCATGCACGTCACACTGAAGAGAAACAGTTATTTAGACACACTAGTACCACTTTTTATAAAGAAATTGTTAACTTTCAGCTACATTATTTGAGCAATTTTACATCCAAAATGGTTCTTCAAGGCCACAGTTTAAATATTAATACAATAACAGCTCTGATTTATCTAATGATGCAGATTAGTTATAGAATTTGATTCTTTTCAGAGACACAAAAGGGGAAAACACGGGGGGGAAGAATCTACCAAGAACCGCAGAAACTTGGGGAAAAAAAAAAAGAAAAGAACCCCAAATCATCAAAAGCAGAAGCAGATTTCTAACAGCCACCATAACTTTAGGAAGTTTCTCTAGCAAAATACAGTTTTATGAATGTGTCAATAAAGAGCACACACCCCCGAGACAAGGCAAAGAGCCACAATTAATCAGCTACAAATTATAAAACTCTAATGAGTCACTCAAAACCAGTTCAGTAATGAATCCTCCATGCAGAATTATATTTGGGGAGTTACCATTTGCTGTGCATATTTACCAGCCACCTGTTTCAGCACAAAGTGAAGTTTGCAGTTTCTCACTGTAAAAAAGGGATTGGAAAGGGATTTTCTGGGATTGGAAACGAAGACAAACAAAGCATTTCCTTGAGAATTATCTGACCTGAGCTGCTGGGGGTTTTCATGGATGCCAACGACCCAATAATGGTCATATTTCCCTTTGCAATGCTCTCTGGTGTTGCACACTGGGATCCAAGTGTTCCCAAGTCCTCGGTTCAGCATGCGCACGATTCCCTCGGAATCCACGTAACAAGGGGTACCTGTTTGTTATAAATGAGAACATTTCCTCTGACAGGCAGCAAATTACAACCCAGCAAGATGGAAGTGCTGGATACAGCTGGGAAATGATGGTTTACATATTTCAGATACAACATCCTCTCTCCCAAACACTGCACAAATTAGGCGGGAAAAGGCAGTTTCCTTGGAAAGATGCGCCACCTTCTGTCAGCCAACACCACTGGTGGTTAACTGACAAGTTCAAAGTTAAAGCATTTTATGGAGAAATCGAATTTATACTGCTTGGGCAGATTCCCAAAGGAAATCAGCTATTATACAATTACTTTTTATGTTTATGATAAAAGGTCCTCCCAAGGTACCAACTCTGGGGGTCAGGGAGCTCTTATGGTGTACTAACAGTTTATTTCTTTTGGCTGAGCAGGAAAACCAATCAGGAGAACAAGTTCTGATAACATTTGAGTGAGAAAATATTAAAGATTTCTGACAAATACATTGAAAGAATAGAAAAATAGAAATTTTTTTAATGTAGAGGAGATTGGAAGAAAAAGTGCAAGTCCCAAGATCAACATTATTCAAAGGGCATTATATTACCCAAACTCCTCCACAGAATAACAGGATGGTTTGGGTTGGAAGGACCTTAAAGATCATCTCATTCCAACCCCTGCCATGGGCAGGGACACCTTCCATTATCCCAGGCTGCTCCAAGCCCCATCCAACCTTCCAGGGATCCAGGGGCAGCCACAGCTTCTCTGGGCACCCTGTGCCAGGGCCTCCCCACCCTCATTATGAAGAATTTCTTCCCAACATCCCATCTAACCCTGACTTCTGGCAGTTTGAAGCCATTCCCCCTTGCCTTGTCCAAAGTCCCTCTCCAGCTTTCCTGTAATCCTCCCAACAGTGTCAGTATTTCTCAACCTCTCATGCAGGTATTTCATACCTTCTGCAGAGAATCCAACCCACACCAAATAGGATTTCCTTGTAAGAGAAAGAGGGTCTCCATGCAAAATTTGTTTTTTCTTCGTTCCTAGCTCCATCAGCTGGACCCCGAGGCACTGGTCCCCATCAAACCCAGTACCTAGGAAGAAGTTGTTCAATGACTTCGTTAGAAAACAGAATTGCCTTGGCTCTTGGCTAAATTAGTTTTGAATCAAAAATTAATTCTAATGCAGCGTTATCCATGGATACCACTGTCAGACACACAACTATTTGATATTTTGGACACACAAGGTGTGCATAATGAGAGCTTCCTTAATTTTCTGTAGTAATTCCTTCTGGCCCATGTGAAACACAAGTTTAATCTATTAATTTCACTGTTGCAAAATTCTTCCCTTCCCCACAGTTTAATCTCAGCATCCCGATATCAAACATAGGCTCTGCTGTCAGAAGTCACAGGTCCGTGGATCATGATGGATGTGCTTGTAAAAGCATCACCCAGAAAAGAAAAAGGAGAAAAACACCACGAAGAAAAGAAGAAGAAAACACACTCTGGTGATTACAAACAAATTAACCAGTGTGCAAAGCCAGTGAGAGTTGAGGATTGAAAACAACCTCAGTTCACAAAAAGACAAAAGGGAGAAAACTACCTCTGTGATAAACAATCATCAGCTGCTCTCCGTGTCCTGCCATGGACACCACTGGGCCTGGGAGACTGAAGATCTCTTTCTGAACTCCTCCAACTGTGAACACACGGACCAGCAGTGCAGTGGTAGCACAGGCAGCCCAGCCCTGACCTAGACAGATGGCTTCAATCTCTTCATCCTTTGGCATATCCACAGTCCACTCCTTGTTGGTGTCCCAGGAGCCAAAATGGATGCAGTGGAGCTTGCTAAGGCAGAGACAAAGAGCCATCAGACATCTCAACATGAAGTAAATACAATACCTGAAAATACACTGGTATATTACATTTTTATCAGACATCTCTGACGGAACTACAGATGGGACTACAAATTTCAAGCAGTCATTTGCAAAGGTGTTGCTCTTATTACTCAGGAACTGAAGAGCCAGCTTGACCTCCAGCACTGCATATTTAAAGACTAAAGCCTGAAGCAGAGACAATTGTAGGTCTGATTTTTTAGATGGAAGCAGGTAAACGTCCTTCTTGGAACCCTGAATATCAGTCCTCATTAGAAGTCTGCCATATTATGCTATCTTTCAAAGGGAAAAAATATTAAAAGCTTCAGTTCTTAATAATTGAAAACTGCCTATAACCAGTCCACAGACATCATGCCTTTTGACAGATTATCAATTTCCATTGAGAAAAACACTGACACTTCCAAAGTCAGACAACCAATATATAACAAATAATACTTTTAAAGGGTGCTCTTCAACTTACCACAAGGCTGTATGTGTGAAAATAAGAAGAAAGCTTTCTTCAAGATATTCCACAGAAACCAACAATAAAATATTGTTGAAATTGTTCTTAAATGCAAGAACAGAGTTTAGCTGGCCCAGCTGCTTAAATCTTTCTGTGGTTTTCATAAACTTGTGTTCTTCACACTTGAAATTCTTATGGGTATCTCCAAATGTCTCCTTAGCAACAGTGTGAAAAGAAATAGCTGACCCCTTATGATTGATCTTTGATCTGAGCAGACTGAAAAACTATTGTTCATGTTTACAATTCCCTTTGAGCCTGCAATGTGTGAAGTTTCCAGTATATATACATTTGAAAAAGGAATTTAAAAGAAATTCTCAGGAAACAAATTACATTTTTTTAATACTCCTGAAGTCTTCAAGTAGGTGGAAGCTAAAATCCTCCTCGAAAGTGGTCCCATAAATAAAAAGCATGATCAAAACCCAAAAAGCTCAAAATTGATAGAAGCCGAAAATAAAAGTCGAAATATTTGAAACAAGTTAAAAGCAGCTCCCTATTATGGGTTTTGCAGAGCAAGGCCATGACTTACCTTGCAAGTTCCTCTGTACTCTCACAGGCCAGCAAAATGGCTTCAGTGGAGAGGTCAGCCATGGTGTGGCCCAGGGAGTTGGGGAGGTGTGTGGCGTGATGCACAGAGGTGTCATGGAATTCAATGTCTATGGCATTGTCCTGCTCATCGTTGTAGCAGCGAATGATTCCAACTGAATTCCACACCTGGCAAAAGGAACCACACACACACAAAAAAGCCATCAAATCGAATGCCACAAATCCATCAGATATACTGCTTTAAAGCAGCCTGCTGTAATTGTTTTATCTGAAACAAGACTGGGTGGGAGGCTGCAGGAAGACTGAAGACCTGTGTAATCAGGACTCGTGATTCCTAAAACAGTGATTTCCTAAACCAGAAAGTTTCACCCTCATTGCTCACCCATCTTTCTCCTTACCAAATCAAATGTGAAGAACTTGCAGACAGAAAGAAATAGTGAATTATTAACATACAAGCCTTAACAGCACAAAAATACCCACAGTTCTGACTAAAAAAGAATTTTTAAATGAATTTGCAAGAATACAGTAGCACAGGTACAAACTGCATAGCTTGATTTTGTCTTAAAGGCAAGTATTTATTTCTAAAGCAACTGAAATGTAAACCAAAACATTATGGAGTCCTTGCATGAAAACAAAGCTACTTTCCATTATTTAGCTGTAGCATACTAAAAAAAAAAAGTATTGGATGAGATTAAAACATGACACAAACTGGACAATACTAAATATAAAAGAAGCATCTAAATCTAAATAACCACACAGATTTACCATGAATCGATGCATGAGATGCACAGGAGTGGAGCCAGACTGGAAGGGCTTTTGCCTGGGGGTTGGCATTGGCCCATCATAGAAAGGCTGTTGTGTAGATGATGGTGGCAAAGCTGAAAAGCCCCCAGTCTGATCATCACCATCATCCTCCTTTTCAAGAAGACCAGAACTAGCTTTTATCAACCCAATATCTAGAAGTGAAAAAAAAATTTACATCTTACACACAGTATTATGACAGAATATAGGTTAAAAAACATTTAAAACAGTCAAGATTTCTCTGGAAAAACAAAGCAAAATATATCTGAGTAGAGGGTGCTAAAAGATCATCCCAGTAAAAGAGCTCTGGAAAATAAGTTCATAGTGTACCTAGTGAGTTATCATCATCATCATCAATTAGTGCCCGCCTCATATGGCCTGGGGGTTGCATAAGGTCATCAGCATCATCCTCATTATCTCCAGTTTTTGGGGAAGAAGGTGGTTCAATCATATCCCCATTTAAATCATCATCATCTCCATCAAACAGATCATTGTAGTCTTTGGCCACTGCACTGGCAGCCTAAAAACAGATTAGCCATCAGCACAAAACTTCTTTTGGACATGGAATTCAAGAAATAAATTAACACACAAGAGGGAACCTGCAAAGCACGAAACAGAATGTTCCATATAACTTATAACCTAAAGAATGTTATTAATTCAGGAAATCACTGGTACTGAGCACCTTGTCATTTGGCTTCTCTACATCACCGATATTTTCCAACAGCCCCAGATTTCCTTCAGTGTCTGTATAAGCAATTTGCTTATATTTAGGGTGCCATGCCAGTCCACAAATTGAGTATTTTTTCTCATGCTTCATCCTAAAATGAATATGAAAATAATGGATTTTTAGTAAGCCAGTCAGGGCAGAACCCTCCCCTCCAGAGTTATTGCAAAAAGTGGGCATATCCACTAGTATAAGAAAGTGAAATTACACATAATAAGACAATTAATAGGTCACCTTCAGAGTAAACAGTGCTACGAAAAATAGAGCAAGTCTTCCTTTTCTATGAAGAAAACCATTTAAGGTTTAAAAATCAATCAGAATCATATTCTTAAAACAGCATCCTGATACACGTAGAAAAGACAGGAATTCTTCAGCGCTCATTTATTCCGGAACCATCCAGTTACAGAAAGAAAGTTATTTGTTTCTCTTGTACTAAACTGATAAATTAATCCTCTATCTTTTCCACCCTTTATCCTCACAAAAAAATCATCCCATTAATTATTTACATAATCTGTCCATAATTCTTAACATAGATAGTACAGATACAATGAAGTTTCTTACCCAAAATATTTAGATAATTCTCTTCTTCTCTACCTCACTTAATAACATCTTTGATTTTAACTGGGGGGATATTTAGGGTCTTTTAAGAGCTTTAATTAACCAAAGTGCAATTTGCCAGTCTGTCCTTTTTGGCTTACAGCTGAGGATGGATGGCTGACTGACTGACCTGCATTTTCCTCTCCCTCTAGAAAACATGTTACTGCCAATGATCTTGGGGTCTGGGATGTGAGGAAAATTTGTTGCCATCAAAGCTATCCTTTAATCAATGATCAGATTCAAAAGTAATAACAGATATACACAGAAAGACAGATTCTGGGATTTGAACAAAATCCACATTCAAGTCCCTTCCCTAAGCTACCTGACAGGTTAAACCACAAAACCCTGTAAATCTTATTAGGGTTTTTCAGGAGGCAGAGTTCTACATTTGCACAAAAAAGTTTTACAGGAAAGAACATCAAATTCTATTTCAAGTAAAAGAGATGAACTTGGGGATTTATGGAACAACACTGAATACCTCTCTATGCACTGCTGCGTTTCCACATTCCACACCACTATATTCCCATCCACACTTCCAGCTGCCAGGAACTGCCCACAAGGAGACCAGACCACAACATTCAAGGGCTTAGGAAAAAAAATAAAACAAATAATAATAAAAAGTGACCAATGCATGCACAGCATTCCTGTTCTGGATTTTAAAACAGACTGATATTCTGGAATAAAAAAATTAATAATCCTCATCTTTAACAAACCATATCCAGCTTCCTGTATATGGGCTGGGGATAGGTAGCTCTTTTTCTTTAAAAACTATTATAAAAATGGTTGCTTTAAAAAAACACTCTTTAAAGATAGCACACCTATTTTTGTTTCAGAATATCCACCTTCTGTCATTAAACACTGCCATGAGGCCAAACAAAACCCAATTCTAGAGATGCAGAAAGAAGCAGAGTGTATTTTGCAAACTCAGCACTAAACGTAGATTTATTTATTTTGAACTTAATACAGTCCCATAAATTAAAATCCAAGGCTGTGTGTTCTGCATCTTAATAACACTAGAAGGTGGTTCTTCAACCCAAAGATTTGCAAGCACATAGTGAGGCCAAAAGAAAGAAGGTGGCACAGTCATGTCTACTAAATTTCAGCTCAATAAAATATAAAGTGAACAACTGACATCTCTGCTCCGTACAGAAATAATACTCCTGACATTTTCTCTAAAAAGCTCTGTATTTAGAGTAATTTGTGAAAACAGATGTTCTTCAGCTGCAGTGGGTGAGTCACCAGGAGACTTTAGAGACCTGGTGGGTTACTATAAATTAAAGAGGGGAATCAGAGCCACATGAAGGTGTTTGACATCACTCAGCATCTCTGCCCTGTTTTCCAACAGAAAGTAACAGGATCAGAAAATGTGAACAATCATTACCAAGAGAAGAGGGTCAGGGAAGGGAGAGGTACTGTGCAGAAGACAATTTCTAGCAGAATAACATTTAAATTACAGAGTATTTAACAAGCCACTCGCTCCTGCCCCTACCTGTGTGATGGAGGCATCAGACAGATCGAATTGACTATCCCAGGTTTCTCTTCTGAACAGTTCTACAACTTTATCTACAGGAACTGCCAGCAGCTGCTCAAAGGAAAAATATTACACAATTTAGAGCAAGTTACCTGTCAAACAGAACATTCAAACAGCACAGCTCCTTCATTCAGAAGCCTCACAGATGTTACTGCCTCAGTACTTAACAGCTCTCTAACATCCCAGCCATGCCAACTGAGAGAGGAAGCTGAAGTAATTTAAATTACAAGGTTCTTTAATGCTTCCCACATGCAACAGAGCAAAACATGCCTGTTTTTACTGTAATCTTCATTTCCTTCTGGCAGAAAACTGCACCCTAAGGTTAGAAGTTCTTAGTTATCAAACATCTGACACACACACACACATATAGCTTTCAATGCTCTGAGCACAAGGCTTAGGTGATTCTTTACCCTCCCTCCCCAAACTCCTTTTGATCAGGCTACAATTTCTCAAAAAATCTGATTTGAAAAGCTGATTCCTAAACCAGCTCATTTTATCTTCATAAAACTACAGAAATGTTACTGGCTGTTTATTTCTTTAGGATTTTTTTTTTTTTAGGAGTCTAACAATTTGCTTTGTAAGAGAAGCAAGACAACTGCTTACACTTCAAATGCATGTGTGTGTGAAGAATTAGCCTAAAAATGGGAAGTATTTGTTTTTATGCAATATGGATATTGAAACAATTTGTACTGAGGGTGACATTCACTGTTCCATGGAAAATTGATACACAACACTGTCATAGCAGCCAGGGATTTTGGAGAATCATGGAACCACTTAGGTAGGAAAAGACCTCTAAAGGCATCAAGACCAACCATTAACCTGACAGTGTCATCTTCACCACTGACCCATGTCCCCAAGTGCCACATCCACAGGGCTTTTAAATCCCTCCAGGGATGGGGACTCCTCCACTGCCCTGGGCAGCTGTGCCAGGTCTGACAACCCTTTTGGTGAAGAAATTTTTCCTAATATCCAATCTAAACCTTCTCTGATGCAACTTGAGGCCATTTCCTCTTGTCCTGACGTTTGTGACCTGGGAGAAGACACCGACCCCCACCTGGCTACACCCTCCTGCAACTTTGATCTTCAGGTGAAAAGAAAGGCAGCAACTTACTGAGGAAATATTTACCAAGTAGGGCAATATTTACTTAAAGCAGAGAAGGACAGGATTCCTTTGATGCTCTGTTGTGAGCAATTTGATTACTTCCCTCGTGTACAATGTTCCTTCCTATTCAGCACACCAAGACTGTTTAATGCTGGTTTGGGCTGACAGCTGGACTCCTGCCAAACACAGTCTGGAGTTTAAACAAGGAACCATTTCCAGCTTTTTATGTTTTCTAAAAGGGAACTTCACCCCAAATATTTTCCTTACTCCTAGGAGGTGCAATTTGGGCTTGCCCAGATTGAATTCTACTGTTGGACTCAGAGGCAAAAGGATTAAGATGTGATAAAACAATGTCATTTACCTTCCCAGTGCCAGGTTGCCAGGCAAGCCTGCAGATTGATTTAGCATTTATCACATCATTACATTTCTGCAGCAGCAGCCAGCTTGTCGTGCATGTCTGAAAACAAATTTTAAAAAATAAGCTTTCTAGCTCAGCAAAAAATCTGCTGTTTAGTATAAATTCTTAGAGGAAAAGGGTGGGGAAAAAAAAAACAAAAGGAAGAAATATATCTGAACTGAAATAATCTCTTTCATCAAAATACAGTAGTACATACTGCCTTAAAAATACTTTGTCAATGTAGCCCTGAAACTATTTTAATGACAATAAAAGTACTTGTAACAGAAATAAGATCACAGAACATGTATTTTTAATCAAGTACAGAACAAATGAGCTCATCTATTTTTAGGTTATAGAGAAATGCGGCCAAAAAGCATTTGTCAAACCCAGATCAACTGCACCAAGGTGACACACAGAAGCCTGAATATGGTCCCAGCAGTATAAAGAATGAATGGCTGTAATCTCAAATCACAGCACAGATTCATGCATCAAACTGCCCCAATCCTGGAACATTCTCAGTATAATTTCCCCAGAAGGCACCCACTGTCAGTCTGGAACACGAGATTTCACACAACTAGGCTTGTGTCTTGAAAAAGTAGCAATCCACAAGTGTGGAGGGTGTATTTTCAACTGTACTTACAGGAATAATTCCACAGGGATTCTTATTTCAGTCAATGGCATTTAGCAAAACTAATGCCATATCCATATGCAGAACTGCCTTATTAAAGCCTTCACCTGAAAATCTCAAGTTCTTTACAGTTCTAAGAGCAGAAGCTAAATGTGTTTACTACAGTTAATAAATTGTTTCTTATAATCAAAATTCCTCAGTCCTGAAAGCAATGAGCTGAAATTCTGAAATGAGGAATCTGATGTCAGTTGCTATCCTTATTTTGTCCTTGGCACTTACAGTGTTGGCCAATTAGGAAAGATGAACGGAAGGAATCAGGGATTTCACAGACAGGAAGAACAAAACACAGCTACCCAGGCAACATTTCATAATAAGGTTTTGGAATTTCTCCCAGAAGTAGATAGAAGTATTCTGTGAAGTGTAGCTAGATTTCATTCCCAAAAGGAAAATCGTTCTCCAGGAGGGTTATTTCAGTCCAGCCTTCTCTGTGAAATCCTGGATTTCTTAGGAAAGATTTCACATGGAAAGGGCAGCCTTTACCTGATCTGCAATGTTCCAGACTCTGACGGAACCGTCACAGCTCGCCGAGGCCTCGGTAAGAGAATGGAGTAAACAAATTAATAATTAAAGACATTGAGAAATTAATGGCACAAAATAGAAAAAATCCCTATAACCAATGCTACAGACATGTGATACATAGGCAGCTTTAAAAAGAAAGCCTCCCTGTTTAAATCACTTTAAGACTTAAAACTTTCCAATACTGTCATCTTGATAATGGTCCTCAGCTCCAAGCTGCTGTAATTACAAACTCTCATACTTCAAGTGAGCTATTTATTTGCCAAAGAGGCTCAAAATTAATATTAAATTTCTTTAGTGAGGCACCTTTTCTCCTCTAAATTACATTCCAGAAGAACAAAGACAGTAACTGAGTAGTAAAGCAAAGACTGAATCCTCCTGGGAGGCAACAACTTGTGACACACTCCATCATCAGCAAGGTCAGCTGAAATGAAGTCTTCTCATCTGCCCAGTCACTGGTTGGTTTTTTTGGTAAAAAACTACATTTTTAATTTTTTTCCCCCAGGGAAAAGGAGATTCAAAGCAGAAAGTAAACAAGAAAGGGGTTTTTTTACCAGGTAAACATCCTTGGGGTCAAAAGACAGGCTTAAAACAGGAGCATCGTGTCCTCGGAATGTTTTCTGCTTGCTGCTATCAGTCACCTCCACAACTTTGATCAGAAAGTCACTGCAGATCACAATGGCATAAAATTATTGACATTGCTATTAACAATGACAAACTGTGTTTTATGGCAATAAGAATTGGGCATTAAATATCTTTTGGGAAAGTTACAGCTCTCAACACTATATGATGTAATGAAAGATGAGAATCTTGAGGCTTGTTACAATAGAAGTAAGGCCAGACTATTTTTATCAGAAAATTACTTTTGTTCATGTCAAAATTAATAAAATATGGTTGTTTTTTGAAGAAGATACTATGCACACACAGACCACATACCCATTTAACACAATATTCTACATGATCTAATAAAAATCTCTGCTCAGATACCAGAGAGCTGATGACTTAACAGGAACTATCTGCTGAGTGGGACCAATATTCATTACTATAATTATTTGGTCATGTGGCTTTTAAAAAAAAGATGGTGCAAGTAGTTTATTTTGTGACTTTTTAACTGGATTTTGAAGACCATTTAGTGTATCAGATACAATAAGAGAATTTTTGCAACTTTATTCCTTCTTCCAAAATTGCAGCCATTGCTGCAGTTCAACTCAAAATATCAATCGTAGTTCCTAAGACACAGAACTCCTGTGACAAACTTCCAGTACCACTCCCTCTCAAACCTCATTGCAACACCCCCAGAGAGAAACTTCATTTTATGATCTAATTCTATAGGGTTAACCATTATTTTTAACTCTTTTCATATAGTTCACGTGAAATTTGGCAGCCAGTTGGATGTTAAATTTATATACAACTGAAGTTTGGAGACTCCATGTAAAAACAGAGAAATCTGGGACAAATAAAAGCAGTTTTTCTCAGAAGCACTCCTTCACTTCATGGCTTTCACCATTCTCCTTCAGTATGACACACAAGACCTCACTGAGGGGTGGCTTGACAGTCTTGTGAGCTCTTTTTCCTAAAAACGTGGGAGCCCCAGCCAGGCTGCAGGAGTACTGGGGGGTTATAAAAGTTTTAGAAACAGCAAAGAGTTTGTTGTCTGCCTAATCTCTCTAATCAAAGTCAGATCCTGGGGCAGAGCTGTTCCCTCAGAAACAAGCACTGGCAGAGGGCCCAAAGCCGTGATCCCTGTCAGATTTGGTGATTACAGTGGTTACTGCCCAGCCTCCCAGTTTTGGTGGAGCTGCTGCCAGAGTTCACAGTCCAGCATGTTCATCCAAAATGCTTTTCTGGTTCAATTCACACTGAGAGGAGTCAGGAAGCAGATCTCTGCCATCTCCCCTGTGGAGCAAAATTCCAGAAGAGAGGCAAGCAGACAGCCTGAATTAGCTATGGCTGCCCAAAGAGTTCACCAGATCCAATTAAGAATCACCTGAGCCTTAAATACATGAAAAAAACCCACAAAAAACCCACAGCCTGCTGGCTCTTTTACCTTCTCTGTTAAAGGACTAGAGTATATTCTGTAAAAGCACACGTGCTGCCCTAAGAAAAGAACTAAACTACGTATTAAATTCCCCTCAGGCAAGTCTTGAAAGTGTCATCTGTCGTCGTTTGGCAGATCGGTGATGCTTATGCCAGAGAATGACTCAAAGCTCTCACACAAATCAGAACCAATCTAACTTTTAGATGTGCACATTCATCTGCAGCTCCATGATCCTGAGCAGTCAGGACATCATCCCCAGCTCCCAGTGACAAAACCCTCAATGAGAGGAGACATCCAGAAGGGTGAACACTTGTGCATCAGACTGAGAGCTGAAAACACTCAAGTCTCCCAAAGAAAAGAAATTATTTCGCAACACCAGACTTCTATATAAAACTACTTGGTGGATCAAGTATCTCCCAGAGCATTGTTTCCCAAACTCCTTTTCATTCCTTTCTTCCCCTCCACCCCCTCGAAGGCATTTTCCAATCCTTTAAAAAGCCCTCAGAGGTTTGTGGGCTCATGATCTCATTGGTAACAATCAGCCTGTGAGGAAGTTTCCAGATTCTGAAGGGCAGCAGTGCCTTTCCTCGTGGTGCCCACATTACCTGGATCCAGCAGCAACTTTGGTGCCATCACGACTAAAGGTGACGTGGTTCGCGTGCATGGTGAAACGAGTGAGGATCCCATCCGGAGCTCCCTCAGGAAATGTGTGGATCTGGACAGTGTTATTGGAGACTGCTGTGATCAGTCTTCCATTCTGACAACAAAATCGGTCATAAAATCTGTTAGTTAAAACACATTTATGCCATAGGGACAAAAATACTGCTCTGATGTCCCAAATATTTGGGCAGATTAACTTTATTCATTCCATAAAGGTCTGACAATAAGAGTAGTAAGGGAAATACTCTTTCACTTATACTTTTCCCACAAAAAATACAGACAAGAATAGTAACTTTTATAATCTATCACTTTAACCAAACTAACTTGCATGCTATTTAGATTCATCTGCTGCAGCATCAGGAGAGGGCACCCTTGGACTGGAATTCTCAGTAAAATGCCACCAGGGAAAGATGAGAAGTTCATGAGCTATAGCTCAGTTCTTTGCAGAAAACAGAAAGCAGAAGTTTACTAAAAATTAATCCAGATTTTTAAAAGTGCAAAACAAAAGAAATAATTATCCCATGCTTGGAAAATAATACCTCTTGGAGTGACTATAGTACTTCTCAGTTGTACACAGCAGTAAAACTTTAAAATAAATATAAAGAAATGCCTTATTTTGGTTTTTATTGTGTGTATTTTGGGGGGGAAGGTAGTATTGTGGCTGGGGTTTTTTGTTAAGGTGTCTAAAATTATAGTAAAAATCCTGAAGGTAAAGAAAGCAGCAGTCAGTAGTGAACAACATAAAAAAAAAAAAAAGAGATCAGATTTATTACTCAGATTACATCAACATCTCAGAACAGTCCCTCATGACATTTCATTAATGAAGAGTAATTTTTGAAAAATGATTTCCTGACATTTAAGTCTCCCACTGTTTAAAGATTTAAAAAATCCCTCAAAACTAGAAGCACCTTTTTCAACTTTTCCCAGGATTTTTCCTCATCTATTCTTTAATAGTTTTCGCAATTTCTGCCTCTGCCACTGATTTGCTACGAGAACCCATTCAAGTCACCTCACTCAGTTTGCAAAAGGATAAGTAATGTGATGAAAATCAACAGCAAAATACTCTAAAAATCAATGATGAAAATAGATTATACAGGTATTGAGGAATAGATACATGAGGTATGTTAAAAGGGACGTAAGAAAGAGGATTCACTTAAGGCAGTAGCTCTGAATAGGATTTCAAATGATAATTCTTATAATGCAATACAAATATGTTAATACTCATTAATTTCCTCCTTCAGACTCCTCTCCAAAACCACAAGTAGTTGAAAAACAACTTAAAAATCTCCCTTTATCACTGTCAGGTTAAATACACAACATTTGTAGAACTGCTGTAGGCTTCTGGAAGTCTTCTCTTCTAAAAATACCACAAAGACAATATTTTAGGCCCACTATTATTAATGCAATATAACAAAAACTGGACATGAAGGAAATAATGTGACAATTCTCAAGCTAAATACATGAACATGCATAGTAAAAATAATTATTTTCTATTACATAAATCCTCTTCTCACTTTGGGGACACTGGGTCAGAGGCATCTTTTAGGCCAAATAACGATTCTGAGAGTGAAACATCAACCAGTTAAAAAAAAAAAAAGTGTTACCAATCCATTACTCACTTTGTGAAAACAAGTTTTGATTAATACAGATTATAATTCCTTGGACCTTAACACAGGCCCACATAAAAGAACCTCCTGGCTTTCTTCCTAATACTTGATGATCACATCCTATGCTGGGAAACTTCTTGCAACTCACATGGTGAGAAAACACTGGAACAACCAAAAAAGTTCACTGCATAATTAGCTTAATCTGCTGGGTTTGTTTCTCAGAAAGGAGATCAAAGTCAGAAATTAATACAACTGAACGTGAAGGAGGAGGAGGGAAAAAAACATTACAAAAGTTTAGTATACAGAGTAATTCCTCTACAATTGTGTATGGGGTACAATGAATTGTCAGAGGTAATTCTTGTTTAATGTTACCCACAGAACCAGCATCCCTGAGCTGGCAAATCCACAATCTGTAGGAAAATCCACAGCTGAGAGGAGCTGTGTTAACAACCATACCTTCAGAGCACATGAGTAGGCCTTTTCTCCCACATTAATGGATTTTGGATCATCGTCATCCAAGTTTTCCCAAATCCTAACATCGCCATCACTGCCACAAGTTACAATGCAGCTGTGGAAAGACACAGGATTTCTTAACATCCAGGAATCTGCATCCTTTTTTAAACATTTGGTTGTAATGCCAAACAAGGCTTTTTGTGCTTTCAAGGGATTGTTACCAGACCATCTCTTATGAACAGTCTTTGCAATGATAATGAACTAAAGAAAGGAATAAAATAATATGGACTTTAACCATACCCAGTATATAAGGTGTATCCTTTGAGTTTATTTTGAGAGGGCTTGGGGTTTTTTTAGTTTACCTTTTAATCTATAAAAAGGTAATACTAAATACATCATTTATATTTCAACATTCAAGAACTAGCACAAGGAAAAGATGAAAAGATAGCAAGCCCAACATTGCATTCCTTTAACTATATTTTTAATTTCTTAGTGCATACATAAACATATTTACTCCCACGCTACACTGATTTCTGCTAAAATCTATGAAGTCACTCTCATAAAATGTGCATATAGAGTTTTTATATATATAAAACTTACTATATATATATACATGGGGATATATATATGCTTACATTTAAGTTATAAATCAATCAATTCCAAATGCAGAGCACCTAAATATGTCACACAGCCAGTTCTCAGCACAAGCAAAACCCAAAGGATTTCTTGGGCCATGCCAGGCCATAAATCCATCCCAGTATCCCACATAGCAATGGCTGATATAGAAACTTAGAGAATCATTAAGATTGGAAAAGCCCTCTAAGATCATCGAGTCCACCCATTCCCCCAGCACCGCCAAGATCACCACCGACCTGTGTCCCCAAGTGCCACATCCACACAGCTTTGAAATCCCTCCAGGGATGGAGACTCCAACCCTGCCCTGGGTAGCCTGTGCCAGTGACTGACCACTCTTTCAGTGACGAAATTTTTCCTAATACCAAACTCCTGGGAGGGCATCAGACAGGAACAAGCCCATCCCTCTCTCGGTCTCTAGGAATGGGGCTGTTACCTGCCGGTGTCATCGAAGCAGACATCGGTGTGTCCCTCGGTGTGGCCGTACCGCATTGGCTTCTGCGTTGATGGCATCTTCACTCCCACCCGTCTGTTTATGGAGGGGAAAAAGAGGAGAAATAACATCGATTAAAAGGAAACACTTCAGGAAGAACATCAGATGGGGGAATAAGTTGAGAGCTGCTGGGACATTTACCTGTTCAACCACCTGCAGGGATGGGGACATGGGGATGGGAGCATGGGGACGGGGACACTGTGGGCATGGGGACATGGGATGGGAGATAGGGACACTGTGGGGATGAGGACATGGGAACGAGGACATTGCTGGGAGGGGAGCACGGAGATGGGAGAGGGGGACACTGTGGGGATGGGGACACAGTGATGAGGTCACGGGGATAGGAGATGGGGACATTGTAGGGATGGTGACATTTCCGGATGGGGATATCGTGGGGATGGGAGATGGGGACACCGTGGCGATGGGGACACGGGGATAAGGGGCATAGGGATGGGAACACCGCAGGGATGAGGGCCCGGGTTACCGAGGCCCGGAGGGGCCTGGCGTGCCAGGGCCTGTCCCTCGGCCATCCCAGGGCAGGCCACACGAGCCGCCCGCCGCACCCCGGCAGGGACCCCCATTACCCCCGGCTGCCCCCGCTCCGGGGAGGTCCCGCACCGCCCGCGGGGTCTCGCTGGAGCCGTAGCCACCGTCCCTCCCTCCCTCTCCCTGCCTCCCGCCGCTCACCGCCGGCCCCGCCAGCCGTTCGAGCCTTCCCGCGTTCGCCGCCGCCGCTCCGCCCTCGGCGGGGCCGGGCCCGAGCCGTCAGCGCCGGGGCGGGGCCGGGGCGGGCGAGGGGCGGCCCCGGCAGCGGGGATGGCGGCGGCGGCGGCCGGGTGAGGGGCCGCGGCTGCCAGCGCCGAGCCCGCTGAGCCGCCGGCAGCGCCGGCACCCGGCTGCGGACAGAGCCGGCGGAGAGCGCCGGTCCCGCGGGCAGCGCCGGCGGCAGCGCCCGCCGCACCATCGTGAGTTTGGGTTGGGGGACGAGGGGCTGAGGGGCGGCAGGCGGGGGTGAGCACCGGTACCGGGGAAATCGGGGTCTTCGGTCACCGGGGGGGCTCGGGGTCTGCGTCTCTGTCAGTCACCGGGGGGCTCGGGCCGGGCTCTCCTGTCACCGGGGGGGTTGGCCTGGGGTCCGCCCTCTGTCACCGCGGTGCTCGGACCGGGGTCAGCGCTCTGTCCTCCGCGGGGACTCGGTCCAGGATCTCCTGTCACTGGGGGAACTCGACCCGGGCTCTGAGCCTTGTCACCGGGGGAGACTCGGTCCAGGGTCTGCTGTCACGGGGGGGCTCGGCCCGCGGTCTGAGCCGCTGTCGGTGACCGGGGGTCTCAGGGTCCCTGGTCAACGAGGGCTTTCAGTCCGTGCTCTCCTGTCACTTCGGTCCAGGGTCTTTGCTGTGTCACCAGGGGGTTCGCTCCGTTTGCTTCGCCTCTGAAAAACCCCGTGCCCGATGCATCTACCCTAACACATATAGGGCACATATATTCCCTGTTTATCCTTCTGTATATGGATTTAATGGCAGCTCCTCAGGAGGCACAGGGACGGCAGGGAAAGCCTAAATGAGGGGCTGTGTCCTTCACCCCCCTTGGGCAGCACCCCTGTAACAGCGCGGGGCTGCGCTCACCCAGCCGCAGGATCAAACCCCTTTGGAGATCGTTATGGTCATTATGGAATTACTCTGGAATTCCAGCCATCCTGATGCGTGTGCGAGGTGGAGTTGACAGCAGTTGTAGTCAGGCAGGTAGCGATTGCACTGCAAAAATCACTAAGCTTTTTTTTTTTTTTTTTTTTTTTTTTTTTTGGCTGAATAATAGGAAGAAAGCATTGTGGCCGATTTCTTGAAGGATTTTTAAAATTCCTGGAATTGAACATATCCGAAATAAGGAGTTAAAACCCAGAATTATCTGTTTTCCCTTTATGTCGCCTTAATGATCTGGCCCAGTTTATTCCTGCTTCTAAGAAAAAATTGCTTCCAGGCAAAACCCTTTTATCTTCAGTTTTCCTCTGCAGTGGGGTTATTGGTGGTTGGGGTGAGCAGAGCGATTTATTTATATTGGAAATGTGGTTCTCTCTAACACTCACATTACTGGTAGTTTCATGAATGAATAAGTGACAGAATTACAAAGCAGGCACACTTCTTTAAAAAAAAATAGAAATATGGCCAGATTTCGTTATTAAACCTCGTGGAAGCTGTGTAGAGACATGTTTTCCATGGGTGTATCCTACATATTTCAGTAAATCATGATTTCTGGCAAGGATAATGTGTTCTAGAGAAATGATTTGGAGCTGGACTGCTTATCAGATGAGTGGGAAGACCAAGCTATTCCTGCTGCAAGCCGCTGCCTGGGATGGAGACAAATGCTTGTCAAATGTGTTTATTTTTCTTAATCACTTTAATTTTCGGAGGCTCTGATACAAACTGCACCTAAAGTATTTTGCAGCATAAAAGCCATTTTACATTCGTTTCCATGTAACAACTAATTTCCTTGTCTGGAGGTGCTGCCTGCTGGGATAACTCTTTGAACAGCATAGGAATACTGGGGGGAGGGTTTCCAGGGGGGTGTCAGGATTCCGTGGTCACTTGTCCAAGGGACTGCAGGCCCTGTGGCTTTGTCACGTCCGAAGTGACACGGTACCGAATGCAAAGTTATACTTTAAATCCGGTTGGGAACTCAGCCTGCTGCTGGCCTGATTAATAGGTGTGAGTGGCTGCGAGCAGGGCGGGAGCTGGGAATCGCTGCTCTCCTGCTCGGTTTCTGGGTGGAGCACGGAGTGTTGGTCATGGACCATAAAGCTTTCACTGATTTAGTGCTGGAGAGGCTGCTGCGGTTTGCCGAGCGCTGCCTGCATCTTTCCTTCCACACACGAGCAGAGCTTCATTAAGGCAGGAGATAGGAGCAGCCCTCACCTTTGGCACCTGCTGCCTGTTCAGTTCCACCTCCTGGGAGTGAATAAAATATCCCCCGTGTTGGGGTTAGCTGGGCATGGCCCCCCTCCTCCTACAGTTCTGGGGATAAATCAAGGGTATTTCCAAGGAAGAAATATTTAGGTTGCCAGTGGTACCTTTAGAAAGTCTTTTTGTTTTGTGCGTATGTGTGATAATTGCTTTCATTTGCTGGAAAGGCCTCTGGAGTCAAGCTTAGGTATTTTTGGATGGTATCATAAATCAGAGTAAAGCCAAAACTGAAGAAAAATAATTTAAGACAGAGGAACTGAGATTTATTGTTACCCTTAATAGGTTGGGAAGGTCAGGTTTTAAAATGTGGTCTTGTGGCCAAAATCTCATCGGGTGAAATTAATGAAAGCAGCTTGTGACCAGTGAGATTTTGTTTTAAAATAACTTTTATGTAAGTTATGAAAGCAAAAGTACTCCAGTTTATTGCAGCTTGCTCTTCTCTCTCAGGATTTTATCAGCTCTACAAAATCAACTTCCATAACAATTCCAAAATTGATTCATTCATTGTTCTTTGTGAGCCTTCTTTTGTTGTTTAATTAGAGACACAATACAGCAATGCTTTGTGTGGTTGGACAGAAAACTTTCCAAGTACTTCCTGCCCTAGAAGGGTTGTGCAGCGTGGGAGCACCAGAGAGGTGGTGGGACCTTCATCCTGGGAGGTTTTCAGGACATGGCCAGGCCGTGCCATGGCTCCCCTGAGCCCACACTGGCAGCAATCCCACTCCAAGTGGGAGGTTGGGCTGGAGACCCCCCACCATCTGCTCCTTCTTTATACAGAAAGGGAAGCAGCTTGATGAAGAGGACTGTTGGGCTAGAGGCAAGAATCCAGCAGCTCAGGACATAAGTATCTGGTTAAAGCAGTTCAGTAATCAAGTATTTATTGAATAAATTTTCAAAAAAGGGCTATCTACATTTATGGGTTTGATTCTCCTGTTGGCGTTATTGATTAGACATATGGTGAGGCTGTCACTGTCTTATCACAGCTGTGGGTTGCAGCCTACCCCTGGCTAGGAGGGAATATTGTTATCCCTCCAAACAGTGACTGGATATTGCGTTTAAGCTGGGCTTGAAGTCTCAGGGTTGAGGCATCAGCTCGTGAAAGAAAAAGCACCTTGTCTGCAGACAAGAGAGAGGAACCTCTGAAGGAGGGAGCTGGGCACAGCACGAAACCGACAGCAAAAGCCACCCAGCTCCCTGCCTGTCCTCAGGGACTGTAGCTGTGACAGTGTTGGGTAACCTTGGACTACCAGCTGGGTCCCGTGGCCCGAAGTGATCTCTGCTCATCCCCGCATGTGTCTTTATCTTTGCTGTTTCCTTAGGGGAAAGGGTTTCCAGCATAAGGGTTTTGTCAAACCTGCCATCATCGGAGATGCCTGGGGTGTCCCCGTGCAGGACAAGGCTTTTGCAGGCAGGACACTCATTTCTCCCAAAAGGAGCTCAGAACTGATGTGTGTGAGCTGCACAGCGCTGGACTCCTCCATTTAACCTTCCCCTCTAGGGAAAAGTACACTCTGTGTTCCCTCTCTTTTATCCTTGCCCTCCTGTCCTGCTCTTCCAGCAGCGCTCCAGCCGTTAATGGACGTACGTGGCATTTCCCTTGGACGCTGGAGTGAAAGGAAGAGCTGGTTTAGATGGATGGCCTGAAGTGGTAATAGAGCACTGAATGCCTCCCCTGCCCTTTATGCCTTTTTCTTTCTGACACTCTAATTATTTTTGGTCCCCATTTTATTGGTGGGGCTGTGAATCACTGATCCAGAAGGGAATGAAAGTGTGATCCCTTGCTGCAATGCCGAGCAGTGGGATTCGGGAGGCAGCTCTCCTGCAGCACACATTTGTAACACACGGTCAAGTTCAAACCTGGCTTTAGTAGGATGACATCCCTTTTTTCTTCATTTATTCCCTGCTCTTTTCACAGCTCTACTGTTCTGTCTGATTAGCAATTCCTGCTCTGATGTGGCAGAACTGGCGCCTGGGTTCCAGCAGCCCTTCAAACCCCAGGGAAGCAGCTCTGGCTAATGGTGCGTGGCTTTGCAGCATCAAGTGCTGCTTCCCCAGCTTCAGTTTCAGGGTTCAGGTACCACTAATGATTCACGACAGGAGAAAGGTACAAAGGAGAAGGTGGCTTTACAGTTCAATACAACAGCAACCCAGAAATTCCATAAAACCCCAAGCTTCTTTCAGTTGCAAGGCTGAAGTTAGGAGATAACAGGCACTTCTGGGTTTTGTATGTTTTGCAGTTTTTAATTAAAAGCCCATATTCTGCATGTTCTTATTCCTTATATGGGCTGGATGAGCAGAATGAGATAATTGAAGGTTTCAAAAGCAATTACAAACTGTCGTATCCTAATTTTTAAGTACTTGACTTTGCAACCTCAGTGATATCTCTCTGTCCAATTAAAAATCCCATATATAGACAGTTAATGTCTTTTACTACAGGATGCATCTAAAAACTTTTTGTCTTCAGTAACTTCAGATTATCACTAGAATAAATGAGATTGCTTTTTTCCCTCTTTTTTTTTTTTTAATTGTGGAGAAAATTCAGTGCTCCACTGTAGGTATTTCTGGATGAAAAATACCAACGTTCCAAAAACAATCAATGAATCCTGGTCTAAATAAAGATGTTTTGAGTCTCATATACAAATGTTGCCTTTTTTCTGTCTTCATTGTGTCTTGCCATGCTTTCACTGAAAAGCAATTGGCAAAACCCTGAGAGAAGAAAAATAAATCTTTAGTTTAATCTTTGATTTGTAACTGCTGGAATATGGACCCTTCCTGTGATTCCTCTCGGTATCAGTGAGGTGATATTCATCTCCATTGCTCTAATGCCATTTTTTTCCCCAACATATTTCCAATATTGAACCAATCTTACCTTCATTCTGCATTTCTGCATCTCCTCCCTTCCCCTGCCTTTTCCTTTCCCCCACAGCTCTCAGGTCTGTGGGTTTTAAATAAGGAATGCAATGTGAAAAATTCCTGGGTGAAAGTTCCATCTGGGATGCATTTGGCCCACAGATTGCATGTGAGCCTTTTGGCAAGGCTGTCTTGTTCTTTTACTGAAAGCAGAGGCTTGAACTCAGCCTGCGCAGCCCCGGGGGACTGCAGAGAGGTTGTGTCATGCTGGCTAATCCTGATGATGAGAATGGATTGAATGGAGAGAGGAAGTGGATGCCCTTTTCTTTTCCTGCTTAGTATTTGCCATGTCAATTAGTTGTAAAAAAATCCAAAACCCCAAAACAACACAACAGAAAAACCCACAGCCAAAAAAACCCCAGTGCAACAGAGAAGCCGTGCACGGTTTTGGAGCAGAAGCATCACAGAACCATAGAATATCCTGATCATGATAAGTGATGGGAAATATTTCTACATCCTGCCATGCCTCGGGGGGGTATAGCATCCATACCATATTGCCATCTATGTATCTTGAAAAAATCCTGCTCCACTTTCAAATGACTAATCAAAAGAAGATCTTTTTCATCTTTTTTTCAAAGTGCAGCAGTCAAAAGGAAACCTCTTATCTATTTGAGAATTCAATATACCTTTGGAAACAAAAGAAAATGAAATCAGCAACTGTAGGTCTCAAAGCAACACTGATTTTAATAATGTAAACTTCCTTCTCTAATGAGCAATAAGCAGTTTCATCTTTCATGGCCTTTTAAAATTGCTTTTAGTAAGGGACTGGATTGTTTTAATCCTTTTCAGTATGTAAAGCCCCAGATATTTCAATCCCTTAGGGCTTCAGTATTTCCTAGCTCCCTTCCTTTGAAAAGGCAGAGGAAAACAGCTTTCAGAAACTGACGGAATCTGTGACTGATAAAATTTAGGTTTGTTTTTTTTTTTTTTATCCCGAAAGTGACCCAAAAGTGTCAGTTAAGAAAAAGATCTCTGGCATCCCACCCTGTGGATTAGTAGCAAACAGGCATATCATCTAGGTACAGTAGCTCTTTGTACTCTGACCTACTTGTTTCTGTTCTGGTTTGTTCCTTCTTGAAAGGTTATTTGGAAGAGATGCAGAATTTGCTCCATAAACAGCTAAAGCAGTATCACCTGCCCCAGGAAGGGTTTCCTTTTGAAATGGGCCCTGGCACAATGGGGTTGCCAACACCTAAAACATTCTGCTCTGCTGCGTAGTCAGAATGGAAACTCAACAAATACGTTAAGATAGTTTTTTTTGCAGGATGCTTTTCCCAAGGAAGGGTTAAGAGAGCTTTGTCTGGGATCAAGCTGGTATTTGTGGGGTGTGCTACTGAATTCACCTCAATCACGTGATTTTTACATGGTCAGCAATTAATTGTCACTGTTGTCCTGTATCCACCAGCACTGATGTTGCATTGTGTGTGTGCATAGCCGTTAACTGAGCTGTGTTCTCTTTTTCCTTAGATATTTCCAGAAAGTGCCTCGAGGAAGCTTCCTTATGTAGAAAAACCCCACAAGAAACACAGTGTGCGCTTCCTGGCAACTTGTGAAGCAAAGCTGTCACAATGGCAGAAAACAAGGACAGCAGCACGAAAAACGCAGATGTGAGGCCCAAAAGCAGCCGGAGCAGAAGCGCAGACAGAAAGGATGGGTATGTCTGGAGTGGAAAGAAGCTCTCCTGGTCCAAGAAAAGTGAGCATTGTCCTGATGCCGAAACAGCAAGCGCTGCAGGGAGGTCGGCGACTAATTTAAGGAGCCAAGAGAGGAAATACAGCTGCTCGTCCATCGAGCTGGATCTAGACCGGTCCTGTGGCCACAGGTTTTTAGGCCGGTCTCTCAAACAGAAGCTGCAGGATGCTGTGGGTCAGTGCTTTCCCATTAAGAACTGCAGCAGCCGGCATGCCTCAGGACTTCCATCCAAAAGGAAAATCCATATCAGTGAGCTGATGCTGGATAAGTGTCCTTTCCCTCCGCGCTCGGAGCTGGCTTTTCGGTGGCACTTGATCAAAAGGCACACGGCCCCTATAAGTCCAAAGGCAGAAGAATGGATAATTGCTGATTTATCCCAGCACGAGGAAAGGGAGGATCAGCTGCGAGACGAGGAGATTGCCAGTGGGGCAACGGACTCTCCCTCCCAGTCCTGTGACTTCACTGACAGCAGTTCCTCTCGGGGTGACCCGAGGCCTGAGCTGGTGACAGGTAAGGTGGCGAGGAGCAGTAGAGATGAGAGCGACATGGACTCCGATGATGAAGTCGTAACTCTGTGCACAAGTTCTCGAAAACGAAACAAGCCCAAGTGGGAAACGGACGACGAGCTGCTACGGATGGAAACGCCTCCGAAATACCATACCCAGATTGATTATGTCCACTGCCTAGTGCCAGACCTCCTCCAGATCAATAACAATCCCTGCTACTGGGGCGTCATGGATAAATACGCAGCTGAGGCGCTGCTGGAAGGAAAGCCAGAGGGAACATTTCTGTTGAGAGACTCTGCCCAGGAAGACTATTTGTTTTCCGTGAGCTTCAGGCGCTACAGCCGCTCCCTCCACGCCCGGATAGAGCAGTGGAATCACAACTTCAGCTTTGATGCCCATGATCCCTGTGTCTTCCATTCTCCTGACATCACGGGACTCCTAGAACACTACAAAGATCCAAGTTCCTGTATGTTCTTTGAACCACTTTTATCCACTCCCCTGAACAGGACCTTTCCCTTCTCTCTCCAGCATATATGTAGAACGGTTATTTGCAACTGTACAACTTACGATGGTATCGATGCACTTCCCATTCCTCCCTCGGTGAAGCTGTATCTGAAGGAATATCATTATAAGTCAAAAGTCAGAGTGCTCAGGATTGATGTACCAGAGCAGCAAAACTAGAAGATATTTTTGTGAAAGAAATTGTCTCCAAACAGACAATAGTATGTTCAATCTCTTTTCATTCTAGGTTTGTTTTTTTTTTTTAATAGCGACTTGATTCTTTTTTCTTTTTCTGCATATTATTTACCACCCAAACTAGTCTCTGTTTAAATGTACTTTTGAGTCTTCACAGCTCTCTTTTTTAGAGATGATATTCATTGTGGGCTTTTGGTACTGTCCTCAGGCTAGAGTTTTATGGAATTCCAGGTAGGTTTTCTGGTATTTCAATAGATGGATAGTCATTAGATCTAAAACCCCCTGAAAATCAGTTTTGAACTTGATCTGTCTTTTCTACTGTAGTTGACGTGTTGCTGATATGATTGAAATAATGCACTGTTAACTAAAGATTAACTCATCTGTATTTTCTGCATTTCTTTTAAAATGAGTGCTCTAGCCTCTGTGTGTGTGTGTCTGTCCGTCCCCATCCACTGCAGTAAATTTGTCAGTCTATTTCTAACATTACTATTCCAAGCAAAATGAAGTTTGAAAGAGGATATGATCTTTCTATAAATACATCAGGGGACTAAATACCAGGGAGAGGAAAAACAATTCAAGTTAAGGACAACACTCAGTGCAGGAACAAACATGTATAAACTGGTCCTGAAAAGATTTTGGTTGGAGAGGAAGAAGACTTCGTTGTCGTCAGAGCAGCGGGGCTCTGGAAGAGCTTTTCATTTTGTATAACAGCAGTAAAAAGCAAACTGCTCATAAACTGGGATTTGATCAGTCTCTGGAAGAGATAATCATGTAGTTACTTATGATAGATGGGGCTTGGACTTGGGAACTCTGTTTCTGTGTTACTGTTGCGTTATATGAAATACCCAGTTTTGGACTGCAGGAGCTGCCGCTGCTTAAATGATAAAGCACAGGGTGGGAGGGTGGGAAGGAAGATATTTCCTTAAAAATCTGTGTATTTAACTATCTGATTCTGCATGGTTGAGCCTGAGCTGATGGTGGATAACTTTCCTACTTTGTTAGTAGGGGGGTTGGTTTTTTTAATAAGTATAGTTAAAGAAGAAAAAAAGTCTGCTGATTTTTCTTGCAATGTGAAGCATTCGCTCGAATGGCTTCCTGCCAAATTCCATGTACGGGAAAACCATGCATGGATAATGCTCCTAAAAGCATTACTTACATTACATGGACAGGCAGATCTGCTGCTGAGTTGTTGGTGGAATCCCACTGAGACTCAGTGGATGTGGGTTCAGGCAGGAAACTCCAGGCTGGCCTTGGGGTGCAGATCCGAAAGGTGCAGCAGTGACCTGCAGTTCAGTTCCCTGTATGTGCTTTATCTCCTCTCCCAAACTGGGCCAGGAACTCCTCTGCCAAAAGAATGTGAGATGGTGTAATTGTAACTCCAACAACCACATTGTTTCCTCTCCTTTGATCACAGGGAGCCTTTGTGTCTTCTCAAAATGCTTTTGAAACTGAGCCCCAAGCCCGCCGAATTACAAATGTGTTTAATTTCATGCATGTGAAGGATCCTATCAAAAAATCAGCAATGACCTGTGGGTGAGGTTATCACAGCATGTTTGGGGTTGGAAGGGAGCTCTGGAGATAATCTAGTCCAACCCCCCTGCTCAAGCATAGGATCACATCCAGGTGGGTTTTGAACATCTCCAGAGAAGGAGATTATTCCACAACCTGTCTGGGCAGTCTGTTCTAGGCCTCCATCACCCACACAGTAAAGAGGTTTTTCCTCATGTTCAGATGGAACTTCCCGTGTTTCAGTTTGTGCCTGTTGCTCCTTGTCCTGTCTCAGGGCACCACTAGAAAGAGTCTGTTCCCATCCCCTGACACCTGCCTTTAAGGTATTTGTATGGATTGATTGGTTCCCCTCTCAGCTGTCTTTTCTCCAGAGCTGAGGCCCAGCTCTCTCAGCCTTTCCTCATAGGAGAGATGCTTCAGTCCCCTCACCACCTTCACAGCCTCTCCACTGCGTCCACTCCAATAATTCCTTGTATTTCTCGTACTAAGCAGCCCAGAACTGGACACAGCAGTCCCAGCTGAGCCCTCAGCAAGGCTGAGGAGAGGGGCAGGATCAGCTCCCTCGACCTGCTGGCCACACTTTCCCTCATGCAGCCCAGGATACCATCGGCCTTCTTGGCCTCAAGGACACAGTGCTGGCTCACCCCAGCTCCTTCTCAGCAGCACTGCTTTCCAGTAGGTCAGTCCCAGCCTGGACTGCTGCATGGGGTTATTCTCCTCCAGGATAGGGAGGCCCTGCTTGAACTTCCTTAGGTTCCTCCCTGCCCATCTCTCCAGCCTGTCTGGGCCTGGCTGAGTGTCAACCTGTTGGTGTGTCAGCCACTCCTCCCAGTTTTGTATCACCAGCAAACCTGCTGAGGGTACACTCTGTCCTTTCATCCAGCGTGGTGGATAAGCTGAACAAGACTGGACCCATCACTGATCCCTTGGGAATCTGTGTGCAGGCAAGGGGCAGTAGAGCACAGTGCTGTGGAGTCTTGCTCCAAGATTGTAGACTAAGACTAAGCAATACTCCTGTTTGAATCTTTTAATTTTACCTCGTACAGAATCCTATGGATTTGTGGACATCAAATCCATCCTGCAAGGTGGCTGCTCAGGAGTTACCAAGGAAGTTTTGCCATGCAGCTCCACCAAGGACCTGCCACCCTGCCCTTACCCCCAACCTGAGCAGATAAAACCCTTTCCACTGAGCTCCTGCCACTGTGATGATGTAAACAGATTTCCAGGGACATCTGCCTAGAGACCAGCCCATTTGTTTTCACTGGGTTTTAAATAGGTTTGGAACCAAAGTCTCCAGGGAGAAAATGCTAACACATCAATCCATGGCATCGCACATGGATGAACGCGCTCCGGGACGAATTCTCAGCTGCTATAAATCAGCGTGGCTTTATTGATACACTTAGAGTGGCTTATCCCAGCTGAGATCCTCCCTCCTCCATATCCAAATGGAATTGTGGGACTGATGTCAGAAAAATGACCCTGGTTTTTTCTGTAATTTTTATCTTGTGCTGCTTCCATTCATTGCCTTTTGCATAAACTGTATTTTACCAAGGACAGCTTTGTATTGCTAAGTCTATTTTTTACCCTATCACTGCCATTTTCCAGATGCAACACAGGGATCATCATTTCTCTGCTCTTGTCCACTGTGCCCATCACAGTGGGATGGTGGGATTTGGGTGGCTGCAGTACGAAGGAATAGCATCTGCTTCAAGATCTGGAGTGATGTCAGAGATACTTACAATCTGCTTGATTAAAATTCTCTTTCAGAAACTCCTAATTAGGGCAAAAAGCTCATCATTTTAGATAGGGATTAGCATTATTTTTTGGCAGGACCATAAAAATTAGAGTTTGACCAAAGGTTGTACTTCAGAAGTTAGTGAAGGCCACTGTAATTTTCAAAACCAGCAAAGATTTTGTCCCTTCAAAATGAAAGGCCAGGAGAGAACATTTTTTGGGGTATCATTCCCCAAAACACTGTGTTTCAGTGTCATTCTGGATGCAGCCTACATTGTTTTGACATGAGTTGATGCATCACTTACCCCAAAAACATCTTGAGCACTCCAAATTTAGGAGACCTATATAATACGGCAGCTGGGGGAAGAAGGTGTGGCACGTAAAAATAGTGCCTTTGGACTGTGGGGCAGTTAATTGCATTAGTTTAGAGAAATCATATGTGGAAAGTATTGATAAATGGGATTTGTGAGAGTTCCTGCTATTTTTTCCTGATTTGTTTGTCCACCTGTGTGACATTTGTCCCTAACTACACTGAGTTGTGTTATACGTGCAGTCTGTGGAAGATCCATGGCATGAGCTGTACATGTTTTATGAAACGGAAGAACTCAGAAGGTCTATTTTGTTTAAATCCATTTACCTTTTTTTTCCCTTCTTTCCCTCTCTATTTTAAATAAAACTGGTGGAACTGGTTTTACAATATGCCAAGAACTGTCATCCTAAAGTTTTCCTCTCACTGCTGTCATTAGCGGTCCTAGCAGTGCTGCTCATTCCAACACCACTTTAGAACACCTTGACCCGAACGTAACTTAGCCTTGAATTCAGTTTTGAAACCCTCTTCAAAATTAGCCTCAAAAACAGGGTAAGAGCTTCTATTTTCTAGAATCACAGAATCCCAGAATGGTTTGGATTGGAAGAGACCTTAAAGCTCATCCAGTTCCACCCCCTGCCATGGGCAGGGACACCTTCCACTAATCCAGGTTGCTCCAAGTCCCATCCAACCTGGCCTTGAACGCTTCCCAGGATGGGGAGTCCACGCCTCTCTTCTCAGCCCAAATTCTGCCAAGACAGAAATCCCACATTCTTCAGGATGAAGCTTTAAAGTGCAACAAGGAAAGGTGCAGAGATGTGCCAAAACCCATGTGTTCAAGACTATGCAGCAGGCCAGTGGTTGAGCAAGGTCATAACCCAGAGATGACCCTGGCCACAGCTCCCCTGTTTTGGGGCACCCAACCAGCTTTGCATCAGGAGTTGTGTCTGCAAGATGTGCTTTGAATTGTTTTGAAGGTTGTCCCATAGCAGGACAGTGGAAACAGAGTGTATTGAATTGGTGTGAACAGCTTCTGGTAAAAAAAAGATCTGATTTTCATAAATTATTTTGATATAAGGGTGGAAAAAATGGTCAGGCTCTTGATGCACACTGGGCAAACTACATATACATGTTATTTTTACAGGATGGTTTAGAAAAAAATTAAACACTCTTTCCATTAATTGTGTCCTCTGCAGTTTGCTTTTGCCTGGAATGACTTTTTGCAGCTCTGTAACAATGTCACTCATTGGCCCGGGGCCGTCGATACAGAGCAACTTCAGCTCCAGCAGAATCATTGATGGGCTTGGGGTAGTTTGTGTGTCTGATAATTGGGAATACACATTTCTTCTCGATTTTCCTGTTCTCAGCATTTGTCTCAATGAAATCCAGGGTGTGTTGGATATGTGTATCTATAGCAGCACATCCAACTTAAAAAAAAAACCCAACAAACCAACAAATTATCATGATTTAAATGCTTTCCTTTTAAAGATGCTGGTGGGCTTCCAATATAAAGAAGAAATCCTTGTATGATGCAGTCATACAGGGCCTTACTATAAAATTGACGTGCTCTTAAATAATTAAAAACGGGGATACTTTAATTTTGAAAAAGGATGCTGGAGGAAGGAGGTTAAAGGAAGCTTTTAGTCAGATCCAAGGTTAGATTTATTGATCTAGTGATCAATCCCTTTCTCTTTCCTGAATTTAAAGCTAATGGGAGACTGTGGTCAGAGATGAGTGGCTTTTAGTTAAGGTTTTTGACTCTTATAAATAATACAACAAATGTCCTAGTAAGTAATAAGAAATAAGATACACACTCATTCTTTTTAAATAGAACAAACGTGGCAAACAAGACTCAGCTGTAATTTTTGAAGTCATTTATTAGACAAATTGCTCTTCTCTACTTCTTTTACAAGAGAGACATAAACCATTATATTATTTATTCATGAATCATAGCCATTAAGATGATAAATCAAATTATCAGCTTCCTGTCTCTCTTCAGTTTTAATCATTTTTTATAGTTCATGCACTATAAAGACAACTTCCTTCCTATGAAACAAGAGACCTTCAGAGACCTTTTTATTGTAAACGTACATTTCCTTCCCATTTTTAAGTATATCCTAGTGATTTTCCCTGTCAATTTTATCTGCAATAAAAATCCAATAAGAAACTTGTTCATTGATTCAATATAGCAAAGTTAGCTATGAAGTAAGTGATTTTGGTTAACCTCTGAAACAACAGAGCACTGGAAAATGCAGTTAGAGGACTTTTTTCTGCCACCCTTAAATGTGCACGGTGGCATCATATATTTAATAGAGAGAAACATTTAATAGAGAGAAATCTTGACACAAGCTCACCTACTGAGAGTCAGACCCTTCACAAGGGGTTTAATGTGATCTCTGCAGTAGTATCACTTTTAAAATGCATCTAGGCTGCTTTTTTCTGCTCTGTTCATACAGGCAGCACGTCTTCGCCTCTGCCCATGAGGTGGGAGAGCTGAGGCTGCTGTGTGTGTGAGCTGAGATGGTTTCACACATCCTCTCTTCGCTCGCCTTCCGCCTGCGTCTGTCTGGCCCGGCATCTCCGCGAGCCGCACGTGACGCGGTGTGGGCAGAGAAGTGTCCATTCAGAAGGAAATGCACATTGATTTCCATCCCCAACAGCGGCAGCCAGCTGGTTTTAAACTTGATCCTCCTTGTTAAAGGATATTCCTTGCTCAGGAAGCACCGATGAGGTCAGAGGTACCGAGGGTGGAAGAGGAGCCTCTGCATCACTAGAAATACTCATCCATGCTACAATGTAAAAATCAATACTTGTTTACTCAACTCTATGAATAATAGAGTTTTGAACGTAAATATATAATTGATGCATGTAAGATCTATAGCGTGGGGCTGATGGGAGGTGCAATAACTTCCCTATATCCCTTTTAAAAATCCCCTGAGTGTCTGGGTGATGCGTTATCTGGACAAAACATCTGCTCAGCCCAGCCTCCCCACAGGCAGGTCATTGCAAACATCTTCCTGTGGGAATCCTGTAGGAATGACTGTCAAGTGTCCCATGGATGGACTTGTGTGGGTATTCCAGATATTTTATTGCTGGGGAGAATCCCTTGAACAGTGTGGGTTTGGGACCAGTCTGAGGGATGCCTGCATCAAGCACAGCTCCTGTGGTTGCCACAACAAGATCAGAGGGCTGGAGCAGCTCTCCTATGAGGAAAGGCTGAGAGAAATTGAATTGTTCAGCTTGGAAAAGAGAAGGCTTCAGGGTGACCTAATTGTGGCCTTCCAGTACCTGGAGGGAGCCTACAAGAAACATGGAGAGGGACTTTTTACAGGAGCATGGACTGACAGGACAAGGGGGAGTGGATTCAAACTGACAGAGAGTAGGTTTAGATGAGGTATTAGAATAAAACTCTTCCCTGTGAAGGTGGGGAGGCCCTGGCACAGGTTGCCCAGAGAAGCTGTGGCTGCCCCATCCCTGGAAGAGTTCCAGGCCATGTTGGATGGGGCTTGGAGCAACCTGGGATAGTGGAAGGTGTCCCTGCCCATGGCAGGGGGTGGAATGTTACGGTCTTTAAGGTCCCTTCCAGCCTCAACCATTCCATGATTCTGTGAGGAACATTCCCACAACATAATTACCATCATTTCCCAGGAAGGATGTCTGGCCTGTGTAGAAGGCCAAAGCCAGAGTCCCTCTGCTAAAGCTGGGCCTTGGGAATATGGATCCCTCTTCCCTGTCCTCTTGTTATTCCTGTGATTTTGCGTATCAAAATGATGCAGCAGAAAAAACACTGGGCCCATGTAATGTCCTATAATCCAACATTGCTGGGAAGTGCCAACTTAAAGAACTGAATCCAGATTCAAGGTAGGAGACCCTTTGGCTATCTAGGAGCTCTTCCATCTTATTTTCCTTATTTTTATTTTTAATTCTTTGGGGGAAAAAAGTCTTAGTTATTTCTTAAGTCTGATGTTGAGCCACTAGCTCAGAGCATCTCTAGAGTTCGTCTCAGCTGAACAGGTTCATTACCAGACCTTTTATTTTTAATGTGTGTCTATTGGACTAGACCACAGTCCATGGTTTGTGCTAACATGGAATTTTTTTGTTCAGGAAAAGGCTGGGTTTGTCCTTCCTAGCAGTTACATGATTGTATTTCTAGGTCAGGTCTTTATGCGTAGCCAAATGAAGTTTCAAATTGGACAAAACACCTAGTAAGGGTCTTGATGCTTGATGCTGTTATGATTAGAAAGTTGTCTGATCAAATTTTGCTTCCAATTAAAAAAAAATTGGATTAGCTTTCAGACTGAGACCTTCGCTGTTATTTTTAGTCTACAACTAATGAACCCCTGAAAATAGAGGGTATAATGAAAATATGGTGATTGGTTCTGCTGGGATGGTTGAGAAAATACATTAGCAGATCAGAAAGGGTAATAAATCTTCTGTCACAACCTTCCTCATTAAACTAGATAATTTGAAATTGCCTCTGGTGTATTAAACAGTTCATTATTTTGAGGGGAGCAACACACAAGACAAAAGAGTTGTGTTCTTTTAATTGATATTCAAAGCCTGGAAAAGAAAAAAATTAAGCAAATTTAGTCAAGAATAATCAATCTGAGCACTGGCTGTGTTGTTTGGAACCATCCAAAACTTCTCATCCTCTGACTCATGGGAAGGAGGAACACCGGGACAGTGAAAAGGGAATAGCTCTATCAAATATGACATTTGCATAGCTGCAAAATTAGGTAATTTCTAGTTTGTGGATATTTTTTGGATGGTTTTAGCATATTAGAAATTAACACCCCCACACCCCCAAACTTAATTTCTTTATCAGCATTGTAGTATTATTCCAGAAGCTTCTCATGCAACAAACATACAAAGGGTGCTGTCAGCCTGAGGGAAGGGTGTCTACAGGAGCAGGAAGGATAACCAGACTGGGACAAAGAGGAGCAAGAGAGGGGAACTGGGGTAACAGCTGAAGCAAGGAAAAAAGTGCTGGGGTGCAAGAGAGCCTGTTCTCTGTGGGGCTGGCTATGACCTCGCAGCAGTGGGAAAGGGAATCTCCACCCTGGTGCTTTTGGCAAGGCATGTCTCTGTGTGGTCTTCAACCTCCCCCAAAATTCCTCATTCCTCAGGACATCTTTGACCTGGCAAGCTGGAAGCTGAGGGCAAGCTGAAGGCTGTTCTTGTCCCTCTCTTTACAGCACAACCTCTGACATCAGACTGGGAGCTGCCTGAGATGTCACCACCGCCAAGGTACCACAGGGTTGGCCACGGGGACATCCTGTCATTTTTACACTCCTGTCATTTTTATTCTCTCCGAGACAAATTATATCCCAGTGTGATGCTGCTGGCTCTGGTGTCCTTGTAGACCAGGAATCTTGGTCCTGTGCCCAAGGAGAGGGCACACGTAAAGGGGAAATAGGAGAATATTTTATTGGGGAAGATATAGCCGAGGTGGACACTGAGTGGGTGGGTGTGAGCTGGAGCACTCAGCCAGATGAGGCACTTTATTGTCTCAATAAGAATACACACATTTATTAAGGTAAGATTTATAAAAGTTCCCTGTTTGAGCAAAAGCCTCTTCCCAAGTTTTTCCCCCCACTTCCAAAGGAGTTAAAAAAAAATTCAGCTCTCCTCCCCTTCCCAGCCAGCCTTCCTCACACATGAGCAATGCCTGGTTTCTGCTGGATATTCCCTCCTGACAGGATCTTCTGCTACCACAGGTATGATCTGTTGGTACAAATTACCTGAGTGGGCGGCAGATTCTTGGCTACACAAAAGGCGAGCCAAGGAATAAAAGGATCCTTTCTTTCACAAGGAGCTGGGAGGATGCACGGAATACCTTGATATTGTGCTTTGTACAATAGCACAGGCATAAGGAAATAATCCCTTGCCTTATCTGATGTGCTCCTTTTATTGGTTCCAGACCGGCAGGGTTATTGAGGGGGAAAGGAAGGGGAGGAAGGAGAAGATGGAAGGAGGAGGCAGGGAAATTGAGGAACTGGAGTCACCTCTTTCCAAGGGCTTCCCAAGCTATGAGTTGTGTCCCTGCTCTGTAATCTTCTGTCTTCCTTCCCCTGGCCTGTAGTCCTAATTATTTTGATACCCACACACTGTCATCAAATACAACTCCCAAAAGCACACTTTGGAACTTTGTTTGCCAAATGTTTGGCCATGTTAGGGTGGAAATTATTCCAGATAAATTCATTCAGCACTTTATGAGCTAAAAATGGCACATTTGTTAGCACAGAAATAACATATGGCATTAGCAAATGAAATTTAATACTGTAACAGCTGAAATCACAAGTGGGGCTCATCCACCTTAACCTGAAATGCTCAGTGGGAGGGAGTAAAGCAAAAAACCTAGGTACACTTCCCTCCATCCCCCACTGGCTGGAGCACTGTCACGAGCATCCAAAATTCCTTCTTGTACTCTAATACAAAACTTACTTGGTTTTCTCTAAAAGCAGAACACGTGCATGGCCACGCCAGGCTGGGCCAAAATTCCATATGGATGAGTCCTCTGTATCCCACAGTGGCCACAAATGAAGGCTCAAGGAAGAGGAGCTCAGGCAGTGGCCAGCCCAATTTATCGATGCGCGCTTTACTCATCTCAAAATAGAAATAAGCATTATTGTTTGAAGTTTTTTTGAATGAAACACTGATTTCTTGCACTGGACAACGCTCTCAGGCACGTGGCGGGATTCTTGGGGCTATCCTGTGCAGGGCCAGGAGGTGGACTCGATGATCCTTGTGTGTCCCTTCCAGCTCAGGATATTCTGTGATTCTGTGATTCTGGATTTATGGGCTAAATGTTATAATGTGTCTGAATTTCTGTCAGTAGGGAGAGTCATTGCAAACAACTGACTGCAAATCAGTGATTGAATGAGAGTGGATCTCCACAAAAGTGCACTTAATTCATTTGCTAATTACAGCTCGTTTTCAATTATGAAAATACTTTTCAGCATGCATGTAATATATACATTGCATAAAAGAAAAGTAATTTCTAGCAGTAGCAGACCTAGCCTCAGTGAATTCTTTGCTGAGGGAAAGAGTCCTCTCATTTTTTACTGCACTTCAGCCTAATGGTTTTGCTGGAGTCTGATCCTTCAATCCTTGCTCCTACCTATGCGTTCCTCAGAACCAATGTGTGTGATTAGGTGATATTCAGAAGTTTAAAGAACACTGCACTGGTTGTTTTTACCTCCTGTTACTCCATTAAACCCGCGGTTCAAGCTGGAGAAGGCCTTCTGTTTGGGGAGTTGGTCCTCTCTGCTATTTTGGCAGCATAACTTGTGGTTTTCCCAGAATGTGTTTAGCTAAAGTAGCGCCGAGGGAAGGAGTGTGACACGGTCCCAAACAAGACTGGTTTTCTCAGGTCACCAGCCGGCCTGGGTGCTGTGACACCGGGCTGGAATATCACCGAGAGGTGTTATTCATGTTATTTGTGTTGCAATAGGCGTTCGGTGCTGCCAACCCTGAAACCAAACCAAGGAGATGCTCCACGTCCCGAAGAAATTCAGAATGGGAAACAATAGATGGCTCCAGGAGCGGTGGTGGAAGCGGGCGGGCTCTGCAGCAGCGCAGTAACCAAGGCCGGGGCTGCAGTCATGGGATGGGGAATCAAAGGACGGGAATTTCCCAGAGGAGGAGGAGGAGGAGGAGGAAAACGAGCTCCTGCCAAGCGGAGCAAAGGCAACGAGGGATCTGGGAAAGCAGGCAGCGGGGAGCGGAGTTTGCTGGAGGCACTTTTTAAGTGCCCGTTCTGCTAAACTGCCTCCAGCACAGCCCTGGGGAGCACGAAAATAACAAGGCAATTATGTCCTGAGATCCCTTCGATGCTGTTAGAGCTGAGCCCGGGATGTTTTGCCGTGCACTTTATCACAACAGTCAGCCCCTTTGCTTTCTAAACGGCTGAGAGAGGAGTATTCCTGCTAATTAATTAGGATGCCTTCGCCCCTGAGGGTGGGCAAAGATCTTACGGTGGGGATTTGGAATCTCTTTCTTCAGACAATATTGCAAACATTCACCCGAGGAGTGCTGGCCCCCAGGCAGGGAGAGCTGAGGTAAGGAATGATGCTCACTCACAGCCTGGAGCTGTAAGGCTCTGCTCAGGCGGGGGAAGAGCAGCCTGGCTGCTGGGAGGACTCGGGATGAATTCTAGATGTAGGATTTCCATGCAAAAAAATCCAGTGCTGGGTTGACATTATTTTGCTCTGCTTCAACAAGAACTCCCCAGGGTAAACCAGCACAAAGACAAACCTGCCACTCAAACTCAGCAGGGTTGAGACTTTCTCATCTCAAACCTCATCCAAAAAGCCCTGAAATCAGCGAGGAGGCTTGGAAATGAAGTTTGGATCAGGCTCATTCCAAACCTTCCGTTATCTCACTTGCAATTTATCACTGAAATGGCTGTAATTCTCCCCAGGGGGAATTTCTAGTATTTAAACAGCTACTATCCTGCATAATTTCTTCCTGTTTTCATATGAGAAAGAGGAACTGAGAACATTATGCTAAATGCCTCAAGAATCCAAAGAATAGAGATTTTCATGGAATTTTCTGAATTTATTATCATCGTGAGAGATGTGGCTGGAAACATCCCCAAGGTTAAAAAGTTCAAATTATTGTTTTCTTTTCTTTTTTTTTTTTTTTTTAATGACTCTGGAAACGATCTTGACTTCAGTTAATTCCAGCTCTATTTGCACTTTAAAGGATCTCTGTCAGGCAGATATTAAAAATATGTAAGTCTCATTTATTTATAGGACTCCTTCATAGTTGGGTGACTATTTACTTGACAAATCCATTTGACCTAAAATATGACTAAGAAGTGTATTTGCGGTTTGTTTATTAGTTGAGAAGTCCTTCCCGGGCTAATCTGTTTTCTGGCTGTACTCTTCCAGCAGGCTGATGGAAAAATAAGACCCAAAGAAGGAAGCGGATTCTTAACAGTGATCATGAAAACTGCTTTATTCTCAGGGCATTTTTGCATGGCATTAGCAACTAAAAGGCATCACTTCAGCCCGGCACTTAAGCTATTTACTTAATCAGGGCCTGAAAGCTGAGGAGAAGGAGGAGGAATAGCATGGGTGTTATTCCCACAGAATTTCTTGGAGCATTAAATGGCTATTAGCTGATGGGACAAGGTTTAACTGTTTGAAGTTGCAGTGGGTGAAATTCGGGGTTTTTTGATGGGGTAGCCCAAAACTGACAAGGGAATTGCAGCCATCAAATCCTGGCCCGGCGCAGGGAGGGTAGAGGTAAGATACAAAACTCAGCCCTGGAATAGAATAAACTCCCTTAGCTGCATCAGGCACTTGGTAAATGCCCACCCCAGTTCAGTGAAGAAGTGTTGTGGGAAAATTCTCCCACCCCGAGAGATTCAGAAAACTACTGAAATTAACAGAGGAACATCAGGAAAGCGGAGAATGCAGCTCAGCCCATGCTGCCACACCCCCCTGGATCAGCTCTGGATGTAGCACTTCGCACAGTGTTTTTCACTCGATACTCTTGTCGATAATTCATCACATGCCCTTCAGTAGCACCTTTGTCACATCAATGACTTAGAGATCTTTCACGAGCTCAAACGATCCTTCCGATCCTTCCGTGCCTCATTCCCTGCATTACTACAAGCCATTTGCCTGTAAATGTGTTCTTTGGCACCCATCAGTGGAACATCGACCTTGCCAGTATGGCCACACCATCAATACACATCTGAACTAGAGACACGAACAACTCGGTACCGAGCATTTAATTTCATGTATAAAATCCTAGAATCATTTAGATTGGAAAAAAGCTCTAAGATCACTGAGTCCGACTGTTATCCCAGCACTGCCATATTCACCACTAACCTGTGTCCCCAAGGCTCGTGTCAGTGGCTGGGCAAAACCAGACCTCAAAGGCCCTCAGAGGTTTGCAGAGAAAAGTGCCTGAGCATGGAAGTGTCTCCCAGTGAGCAAATGGATCCCAACACAGAAAGATAAAAACGAGGCACGAAGATACAGCCACAAATGGTGTCACGGGGAAGTGATGAAAAATGGGAGTGATTGAGATTTTAGCAATCCAGGCACATCCTTCCTGCTGGGAGCTGCTCACAGGATAGCAGAGATCACCAGCAGGCATCCCATGGTACAAATGGCACTGTCACACAGCCTTGCCTTGGGTGGGTCTCCCACGGCTGCTGCTGCAGATGTAACCCCAGAGTGCCAACTGCCAGGGGCCTGGAGGCTTGGCAAGGGGAGGATCATTCCATGTTCCTTGTCTTTCTCCTTTTCCTGAGGACCTGGTGCTGCCCACAGTCATGATGCCAGCTGGACCTTTGGGCTGTCCCACTGTGACTATTCTAAAATCACTTCCCCAGGGATGTGTGAATGTGCCTGTGTGTTTATATCTGTCAGAGCATCTGGGCCACGAGGAAAATCAACCCTGCCCTCACTGCCAGGGCAAAGCCTCCACAGCCAGCTACTCCTCACCTCCTGCTCCTCCCTCTCCAAAAAAAAAGAGCTTCGTTTACAATTGCAACATCAGAGTGATATAAAATAAGGGATCCTTTTATCTGCTTTTCAAGCTTTTGGATAAAGAATTTTTCCAGCTTTTTCTCCACAGCACTGAGCACTTGAAACATGATCCTTCAGAGAACGAAGGGCCATAATTCTATATTATCATCTGCCGGCTGGAGCCATGGCTGTCAGCCAGACAGCAAATGTCACACAACTCATTGAGAGGCTCTGAGGATTGCAACACCACGCTGGGAGCCACGCTCTGGGATTGGGCATGTGGAGCAAAGGGGAGGGGCAGGAGGGGATCAGAAGGAGGAATAAGAAGGAACTTTGGATATCAGAAGGAATTTCTTCATAGAAAGGGTGGTTAAACACTGGAAAGGGCTGTCCAGGGAAGTGGTGGAGTCATCGCCCCTCGACATGTTCAGAGAATGACTGGATGTGGCACTTAGTGCTCTGGTCTGGTTGACAAGGTGGTGACAGTCACAGGTTGGATTCAATGATCTTTGAGGTCTTTTCCAACTTAAATGATTTTGTGATTCCATGACAGAGAGTAGTGACAAAGGTTTGGATGGCTCCAGGAAACTGTGATTCTCAATTTGGGGGTGAGGAGAAGGTGAGCACCTCTCTGAGAGGACAGATGATGAAGTGGATTCCATTGCTGTCACCCACAGAGGAATTTCCTACTTCTTATTCACAAAAGAAGAAAAAAAAAGTGAAGAGAGCTCTGTTTTCTGCTGCCAGACATAATCACTAACTCCAAAACCTGAAAACAAACTCACACAGTAACTTGACACATGATCAAGGCTTTACATATCCACCACTGTGGGAAGAAAATGTACCCAAAAAATTCACTCCTTGTCACAGAAAGCTCATGTGTTAGTACCAAAGTGACTGTCGAAGTGTCTTTAGTGACAGTTCACCTGCTCATAATTTCACAACAAACAGACAGCTATGCTTCCTTTCCAGTTTAATCCAGTTTATATCTCCTTTCCTCAATAGGGTGAATTTGCCATCCCTATGCACTTTGAACCAGTTTTATGATTTTATCTTCATGGCAACAATCCTCTGCTTTGAGGAAGAGCACTTATTAACTAGAGACAGCGTCATTTTCAAAGTGATTTATTTTATGAGAGTTTTGAAATAAATGATCAGTCAGTGATTGGCCATAGGGGAAAAGCATATAAAAGCTTACCACATGCACTGAACATACCATCTGGTATCCTTTAAAATCTAGCTTCAGGGTGGCTCAGCTAATTCTTCAGAGCACTTGATGTTCACAGAGCACACTGAGGCATGAATAGAAAAGCGAGTGACATCGCCCTGTAAGAATCAGCACTGGAACTGAAGATTAATATCTTATATCTCACTGTTCCAGCCCATCAGCAAGAGAGTGGCATTTCCTTAATGAAAGCTGACGTTACAGTCCAGAATTTTAAACTTGTTAAAAAAAACCTTTTATTTTCGGGTTGGATAGCAAAGTGATGCCTCCACTGTGTGTTGTTCCTCCTGACTGGCTGATGTAAAAGGGAGGTACAACAAAGATATTGTTATTGTTCCTTTGAATTTACTGTTCACAGCATGAACAGCCCTGCGGGTGCGATAAAGTTCCCTGCCTCTGATGCCTGTCACAACTCGAGATCTGTGTTATTGTCCCTGAAAAGTACTGAACTGGACAATTTAAGTATTGTCTGTTGGTCTTTTACCCCAAAACAAAGGCTGAGGCAGGCAATTATGCCCAATTTTGTCACTGAAAGACATGAGAGATGCTGAAACCGGAGGGAGTTCAGCAGGGGCCACTGGCACAGTTGGGGGCCAGAGCATGAAGAAAGGCTGTGGAAATTGTATTTTTGAGCTGGGAGAGAGGGTAGGAAGGACCTCAGAGTAGCCTCCAGCCATCCAGGCGGGTGGTACTGAGTGGGCAGAGGTACGTGGCAGGAGGACAAGCCACAAGTACAGCAAGGGAAAGTCTGACAGGGTGCAGGGAATAATGGCAGCACTCACAGGGGCTGTATTTAGGGATGGAACATCCAGAGAGGTTGAGCAATCTCCGACTTTGGAGACACTCAGAACTCATGCAGACAAGGTTCACAGCTATCCCTGTTTTGAGACAGAAGTTAGACCAGAGCTTCCTTCCAATCCAAATATTTACATGAAGCTGAGCTAAAAACAGAGTGGCCAATACTTGTAGCACACAGGCAGCAGCACAGGCTCTGCAATGCAGGCCTGCAATAAAGAACTGCCCTCACATTATTACACCAAACAGCCCTTCTGAATAATTTAAATTCACAATTTCATCCCAATGTTTCTTTCATTACATAATTTAGTGTGCAAAGTAACATCTTCCAATAGGATGGGGCCAGGGCTTGGTGGTAGCCCCTCCCAAGACCTATTTCTGGCACTAAGATGAATCAATTGAATGTAAATTCCGTGATGGCACAGGGTGCCCAAAGTAGCTGTGGCTGCCTCATTCCTGGAAGTGTTCCAGGCCAGGTTGGATGTGGCTTGGAACAACCTCATCTAGTGGAAGGTGTCCCTGCCCATGGCATGGGGTTGGAACAAGATGGTCTTTAAGGTCCCTTCCAATCCAAACCATTCTGAGATTCGTTTTGCAGCCTTCAGCATATACACATACACAGCTGAAGAGCTGCATTTGCCCAAAGGAGGGGAAAAAGATAAAAAATTCATCTTCCTTTTCTGCTTCTACATACTGCGTGATCCTAACGTTAAGCCTGGTGAGGTTGGCTGGTGAGATTATTGATTAAAAGGTGCTATTGCAGTCCCAGTCTGATATTTAGAGTGAGACATCACCACTGCTGTCGGCTGCATGTTTTGCTCATTAATTAAGGTTTCTAACTACCAGATTGTTCAGGAAGAAACATCAAGCTCTGGGGACTCCTGCTGTCACCACTGGCAGCCCAGGACACAGCAGCAGCCGCTCACAGCACTGCCCTTTCAAGCGTGGAAAAGCAAAGGTGCCCTGAACACAGCTGGGAGGAGAATTGATTTCATTCTTATTTGCTCATTTCTCCCAATGAGGCACGCCAAAAGGGCTGTTCCTACAGGAACTCCCAGTGATTGCTGGACTCAGAAAGGCAATTGTGAAAGAGCTGTGAAGTCAGCCTAAATTTTCCATGGCTTTTATTTAAATTCAGAGGGCAGGTTGTCATGTCCTTATAGGGTGGGGTCTATAGCAAACGTCCATTTAGTTTTGGTAATAATTATTTATGAAAATCAGTCAGTACAAATATTGCAGTTTCATGCCTGTTACAGCTACCATAGAATTCCAGAATGGTTTGGGTTGGAAGGGACCTTAAAGACCACCCAGTTCCAAACCTCTGCCATGGGCAGGGACACCTGCCCCTAGCCCAGGTTGCTCCAAGCCCCATCCAACCTGGCCTTCGACACTTCCCAGACACTTCTCTGGGAAACCTGTGCTAGGGCATCACCACCCTCAAAATTCTTCCCAATATCCCATCTAACCCTGCCCTCTGGCACTGGGAAGCCATTCCCCCTTGTCCTGTCACTCCAGGCCCCTGTCCCCAGTCCCTCTCCAGCTCTCCTGGAGCCCCTTTAGGCCCTGCAAGGGGCTCTGAGCTCTCCCTGGAGCCTTCTCTTCTCCAGGTGAACACCCCCAGCTCTCCCAGCCTGGCTCCAGCCCTTGGAGCATCTCCATGATTTCCTCTGGACTTGCTCCAGTAGCTCCACCTCCTTCTGATTTTCGGGTCCGCAGAGCTGGACACAACACTCCAGCAGGGTCTCAGGGAAGTGGAGCAGAGGGGCAGATTTCCCCCCTCTCACTGCTGCTCACGCTCCTGGGAATGCAGCCCAGGACACCGGCAGTTTCTGGGCTGCCAGCGCCCAGCTCCTGCTCCTGCTGCTGCATTTTCCCTGTTACTTCAGAAGCGGCCAAACAATGACCTTGAAAAGCACAAATAGATGCTCACTCCCAAGGGAAGGGCGCCAGCGGCCGGGTCGGCATGTGCTGGGCATCGCCTGTGCCCACGTTTCTGCTGAGTTTAACGGAATTATCCGGGCATGGAAAGGCTCAGGATTAGTGCCATAGCTGGGAAGGGCAGGGCAGGGAATCACACTGCGTGTTTGGGCCCTGCCACGGGGGCTGGGGACACAGGGAGAGGGCAAAGGGAAAATCCAGATTTCAGGTGCAGCTTTAGGTTTGAAACATGAAAACTGGATGCTTTGGGATAACTTAAAATGAAAATTTGGTGGGATTTTGTGCAAGCTGAGGGGAAATCCAGGCCAGTGGTCATGGCCCCAAGGCTGACAGAGGTCAAGGAGAGTTTGGACAAAGCTCTCGGGAACGTGGTGGAATTGTTGGAGCTGTCAGGATTGCCTTCATTTGTTCCTACTGGGTGAGAAGAAAATCAGAATTAGATTTTCAGCAGTCATATAGATCCATGAGAATTAGCTGTTTATATGATTATTAATTACAGTGTTAAACATGACAGGAGTTGTGCAGCTTCTGCTGCAGCATTTGTGCTGGCAGCTGTTGGCTGTAGGTCTGAACAAACCAATGTTCTTGGAGCTTTTACTGGAACCGTTCATGGCAATTTAGCTTGTACATAGGAATAATATTTTAATTTCTTAGTGGTTAAATTGATACCTCTTTTTAACACGGAGAATATTTTGACTTGTTTTTCTGTTAAAGGGACAGAAACGCAAGCGCTTTGCTTTGTGGGTTTCTGCTGCTCGTCTTGAACTGCACAGCGCAGGTTTTGACTGACGGACGAGGGGGGCGACAAATCAAGCTACTACTTTTTTTTTTATTTTTTAACGGCAGCGGTGAAAATGGTGGTGAAACGCTTTTTAACAGCAGCTCTCGGGGCCCGAGGGACATTTCCGGAGGGACCCCGAGCCGAGTCCCCCCACGGGCCGCGCCCGGCCCTCAGGGAGGGCATCACGTGACCGCGTGAGGGGGGGGGGGGGGGGGGGCCTGCCGCGCGCCGCGAAGGGGCGGGGCCGCGCTCGCTGTCACGTGACCCCACCCAGACAGCGCTGCTGTGATGGGCAGGCGGGGGCGTGGCCTAACGGCGGAGGGGCGTGGCCAATGGCTCGGCGCGTGTGGGCGGGGACACGCGTGGGCGTGGCCGCGCGGGTGGGTGTGGTCTGTGACGCGCGCTGCAGACGGTGGGGGGCGTGTCCACGCCGGGGTGGGCGGTGCCTGTGACGCAGCGGCCATAGAGGGGCGTGGCCAAGCGCGCCCCTCCGGTGTGTCGGTGTGGGCGTGGCCGCCGTGACGCAGTTCCGGTTCCGGTGCCCGTCGCGGTGGCGGTGGAGCTGCGGCCGCCGCGTCGCTCCGGGCCTGCGCCGGCTCCCCCCGCACAGGTACCGCGACCCGGCCCCGCCGCCAGCACGGGCCCTGCGCCGCCGCGGGGAGCGCGGGAGGGCGGGGGGGCTGCGGCCGGGGAGCCGCCGCGCCGCGCCTCAGACATCCCGGAGGTGCCGCCCCGCCTGCGGGGGGCGGGCGGTGCTGGTCCCTGCAGAGCACCGGGGGTCGCTTGTGGCGGGGCCTGGTGGCTCTGTAGCGCTGGTGGCGCTGTCTTGCCTGGGTTACATATTTGTTCGGCTTTTTTTTTTGTATTGTGTGGTCGTAGTCTATTAATGAGCACATCAATGAGCGTGGATTACATATAAGTGACTTTAACTTAAAGCTTCTTCTCTAAAGAAGGGCTCAGGAAATCCAGTTTTTCAGAGTTGATGAGAAGTTGGTTTATCAAATTTTAACGTATTTAAGGCAGCTGACTTACGGGGGAGGGCCAGCACTGCGTGGTATCTGTGCCCCCCGAGCGCTGCCTGCCTGACAGGTTTTATTTCTGATGGAAAACTTGTTTCCAGGTCAATTCCGTGGAAAACTGTGCTGATCTGATGGTATTCAGCCTTACTGCCAGTGGTGTGTATGAGCAGAAGTAAGTGCTTTGTCTTTTTGAAACCAAAATGACACACCCTGAAACTGCCCTTCCCAGGACCTGTGGAGATCGGTGTAGCTGAAGGAAATATGTGGTGAATATCAGGCCAGTCCTGGAAAGCAGTTTGGGTATTCTTGAAGCTTGAGTTCATTCAAGTCCGTTTTAACAGTGCCAGATGAAGATGTGAAAGGCGCCAGGTGTGAATCTTGAGAAGTGGTTTTCCTGTGAAAGAGCCTCTGCTAAGGAGCAGAAAGGTGTGTGGGTTTGTGTGTCAGCAGTGAGGTTACAGCTGGAATGTGACACATGGGTTTGGTGTTTTGTTCGGGGGTGACACACCAAAACCCTGCAGTGAAGCTGTTTGATAGCCACTCCTCAGAGTGAGTGTGTTTATTTCACTTAAAACAATTACAGTAATTAAGCTGATGATGCTTGAGAGGAGAACAGGGACTGCCCAGGAAAGCTGTGGCTGCCCCATCCCTGGAGGAGTTCCAGGCCATGTTGGATGGGGCTTGGAGCAACCTGGGATAGTGGAAGGTGTCCCTGCCCGTGGCAGGAGGTGGAAAGGGATGAGCTTTAAGGTCCCTTCCAACCCAAACCATTCTAGGATTCTGTGATGTGAGGCTCTGTAGCTCTCAAGATAATTTAGAGGCAACTCTGAAAGATCAGTTTTAATCATTCCAAGCTGCTGGACTAATACATCTTTTTCAGGATTCCCAGGCCTGCGTGGTGTGGACAGGAGGAATCTTTGGCAGGGGAGGCTCTCTGTTCTGCCCTGACTTTGTGTCACAGCTGGCACATGAACAAGGCACCTCCTTGTGATCTGTGTCTGCCGGGTGTGGGGCCATCTGGCTGAGTTTGGGGACGAGATGAAGGGATCAGGTCTGGCCTTGGTGGGGAGGCAGCTGTGAAACTGAATGGCCTGACAAGGGTGAAGAGCTGGCACAGATCGTAGATCCTTGTGGCTTTGTATTTTACAGGTCTTGGAAACTGCCAGGATCTCTGTTTTGAAGAATTATTTTCTTTTTGGTAGTCGGTAATTTATAGCAAATGCCACAATTTGGTTGTCGGTCTTAATGAAATTTGTCCTGAAGATCTGAATACTGATCTTCGTCATTTTTTCGGTCATAACAGACAGGGAAAGGGGCAGAAATATCCCCAAATCTCTCATAGCCACTGATGATGTAGCTGTTGGTTTAGTTTGTCAATTAACTTTGTTCTCCCAATGGATAAAGACCCAGGGCACACCAAATTATTTTATGGTATCTGAGCACTGGGGAGGCATTAAAGATGGGGAAAGGGCCAGAGGAGGCCACCAAGATGATCAGAGGGCTGGAGCAGCTCTCCTATGAGGAAAGGCTGAGAGTGTTGGGGTGGTTCAACTTGGAGAAGAAATGGCTTTGGGGTGATCTAATTGTGGCTTTCCAGTACCTGAAGAGAGTCTGCAAGAAAGATGGAGAGGGACTGTTTTAAAGAGCATGGAGTGACAGGACAAGGGGGAATGGCTTCCCCACTGACAGAGAGCAGGGTTGGATGGGATATTAGGAAGAAATTCTTGGCTGTGAGGGTGGTGAGCCCTGACATAGGTTTCCCAGAGAAGCTGTGGCTGCCCCATCCCTGGAAGTGGATGGGGCTTTGAGCAGCCTGGCCTAGTGGAGGAGGGTGTCCCTGCCCATAGCAGGGAGTGGAATGAGATGATCTTTAAGGTCCCTTCCAACCCAAACCATTCTGGGATTCTATAAAGGCCAGCTCTGAAGTGTTGATATTTAATGCCTGAAGCTGCAGAAATTTGCATATTTTAGAAAACATTTAGAAGCTGTCAAAGATTTGGTGTCTCTTCCATTTTCTCCGTGTGCTATGTTGGGTAGTTACACTTATGTGGGCAGAAATCCTGTTGTAGATGAGGTTATGCTGGTAGGAATTAGTCATGTTAGAGTGACAAAGGAACCTCTCTGCCGAGGCAGCCGTGCCACCCAGTGGAAATGCAGCACAGCCTGTTGCATCCAGAAAACCTTTTTCTGTGTTTGAAAGATGATCTTGGAGACAGGAACTAAATCTGGCACGTCAAGTGTTGGAAAAATGTCAAACAACTCAAAAAAAATAGGAAAGCAGTGGATGCTGAGTTTTGGGTAAGGAAGAAGAAGTGCTTTGGACAGCTCTTCCTAACGAGGGTCGGTAAGGACTGATGGTGGATAAAAGCCAGGAAAGGCAAAAGCATGGGAAAATTGCTACTACACCCATAGTTGCAGTGAGATGGATGCAATCCAAGAGGGTTTAGAGCTCAAAAAACCACCGTGGAGCTGGTTTGTTGTGGAAGCTGTTTAGTAGGACGGATTTAGCACGGCACACGTAGCACCACGCTTCCAGGAACAGGCGTTTCACAGACCTCTCTGAAAGCCACCAGTTGGTTGTGAGCGCTGTTGGAGGAGCTCTCCTGCCAGAGCCGTGTTGGAGTTGTGCTTCCCAGCCTTTCTCTCTTCCCAGCGCAGCATGAGCCCGGCAGCCTCGCTCGTCTCACCTACCTGCTGGTAACTTTTGGGAGCAGCTCATGGATGTCCAGGAGGCCTTGGCCTGTGGCCTGAAGGTTTTGCAGGGTATCATTTCTGGGCAGGTGCAGTGAAGTCCTTCCTGCCTCTCATGGCTCTTCAGGATAAAGGGTGAGAGGGATTCAGCTCCTGGCAGCCTTTTTTTGCAGGCATTGGTCATCTCTCACCATCCCTCATTTCAGTTTTGTGCTTCTGGCCGTTTATGTGCTCAGAGGTGGCTGAGAGGTGATGCCCTGACCAGCAGAGCTGGAGCTGGCAGGCTCTGGGCTTCTGGAAAGCTGGAGATGTTTCCAGGGGCGTTGGCCTTCGGAAAACAAAGGAAATCTTATCCTACAGCATAGTGGATGCAAACAGGACTTCACTGAATGCTGCCAGCTCTGTTGTCTTTCTGCTCCCTGCCAAATGACTTTAACTCCTGAACCATCCTCCTTTTCTCTTTCTTCATCCCAACTCCAGGAAAGGTAATTTGGAGTAGAGTTTAAATGTGGCAGAATAAATGTCTGTTCCATTGATGAGTTTTTCTCTGCTCATATCAATGCTTGTGCACTAGGAAGGCTTCAAGAAATAATTGGTTAATTCAGGAGTCCATTTGTTAATCCTGATGACTCTCAAAATCTCATCAAGCCCCCATTCTGTGTGGGGTTTTTTCTAAAATCTTGAGCCAAAGTGTGACATGGGGGGACTTTAAAATTTAGTTACTTGGAGGTCTTCTGTCTGACACTGTCTCTGAGTCTGATCTGTGAGCATGTGAATGCCTTGGGCAATAATTGTATTAATATAATTGGTATTCCTGTAAGGTTTTGACTGAAATTCTTTAACTAGTGGTGAACAACCTGAATGGAATATAGATTCCAGATCTAAGTACAGATGAGTTCATATGTTGTCTGAATGTTAAGGGTAATTTCAGTTTCTTTTTTATGAAATGAAGGTGGCAGTGCCCAGATTAAATGTCTGTTTAAAAAACATCCCTGAAATAGGCCATCCTGTCTGCAAGAGGATCCTTGACATGCTTGGCATGGGCTCAGTTATCCCAAATGTTGCCAACAAATGTTGCTCTTGTCTGCTTGCCAAAGTAAAAAAGCCACTAAATCTCATTATAAGCTGTGCTTAACTACTCCCCCCCCCCCCCCCCCCCCCATAAATCATGCAGTAGAATTGTTCCCTTCGTTTTCATGGCACAGAAATATTTGGGAATGATCTGCTAACAGATATTGGGGATATTAGTTGATATTTGGGAAGCAGGCCTGTTTCAACCGTGTTCACCCACTGCTTGACTTGAATTTACTTCTCCCTGACACTTTTGTGACAGATCCCAGGATTTTCTTCTGAGTTCTCCTTTAGTTTCATTTCTTCTCTTCCTTCTCTCCCTCGCAGCAAATGTTCAGCCTCTTCTGTGGACTTTTTTCAATCTGTTATAGATCTGTTTTTCAGTTGGTCTTATCCCATCTCTCCATCTGCCTAAAGAAATGAGGATTCTCTTGACCTGTTTTGGTGGTGTTTTTTGATAACCTGATTATGATGATTATTATTATTACCTGTTCACGTATGTAAAATTTTTTTTGTAACTGTCTCTATATTAATGATTGATTTCCTTTATTTTTGGGGTTATATGAAAAAGCTTCCACCAAAACGCACCTGCCAATTTATTGAGTGTGGTTAATTGCAAATATTAATGAATTCTTAGCAGAAGAGATATTTCTTGAAGAGAAATTGAGTTTCTGGTAGATATGTCTCAGACAGCTGAGCTGTTAATAACAGGAGCAGAAACCACTTCCCTGATGTAGTTCGGTTGGTTTCTCAATTTTAAACAAAGAGTTCTTGATCTGAACATGTCCCTCATCTGAGACAAAGACTCCTTACTTGAAAGAACTACTGCTGTTACAAATTGATACTGGAGTTTTAACAAACCTTTTTATTCATGCAGTTAGGCACTGAATTCCATCAACTTTGTAGATACTTATTTCTTAAAAGGCTTATTTAAATTATTAGGTGCTTCTTAAAAGGTTTATTTAAATTACTAGGTATTTCTTAAAAGAGTTTTTTAAATTATTAGGTGTACCTTGAAAAGTTCACTGTGTTTCCACAGAGGTCTGGGTTGTTCCGTGTGGTCATAAATAACTTGGGAAATGAGATGAACAGTGTCTTGTTGATACAAAGCCATTCAGGAAAGTAAGGATTGGGTAATAAATCAGCAGAAATAATTCAATGGCAATAAATCTGCTGTGATTCAGAGTAGATAAATGTAGAGCGGTGCATATAATTTCACATATAAAATGCTGGGCTGACCCTTGACACTGAGGAGTGAAATATTGCCACAGAAGTGTCAGTTCCATGGGGATCAAAAAGCAGCTGAAAAATTAAGAAGTATCAGGAAGGAAATAGAAGACAAACCAGAGCATAATTATGATACTGTATAAATCAATTATTATCCCACATCTTCAATTCTCTGTGTTTCTTTCTTGTCATTCATCCCAAAAGATACAAAAGACTTGGAAAAGCCTCAAATTGAGGCAGGGAGAATAATGAAAGGTATGGAATAGCTGCTGGACAAGGGTCAGGGGAATGAGCTGGAGCTCAGCCTGGAGAAGGGACAGCTGAAAGAAAATGGTAACAATCTGTAGGATAATGATCAGCATGGGCAGGGTGGATAAGAATAGACTTGCTGATTTCCTCAGCTGCAAGAATGGAGGACCAACAAGTGAAACTAGTAAAATCCAGGTTTGGAACAAAAAAAGGAGGTGGCTTTTGTGCAACAAATAGCAGCCCATGGAGTTCCTTGCCAGTGGGTGTTGTAGGAACAGCACTGAAGTGGGCAAATGAGACATCTCCTCATCTAAGTGAGGAAACTGGATGTGTTAGTAAAAAAGGAATTATTTGAGGGTTATTACTCCATAGAAATTGTGTACAGCTTAGGAAGTGTCTAAGCTTGGAATCATTGAAGTGTTGGGGGGTGAGTGTCATTGCTGTTCTTGTTCTTCTCTACTGGTCATTGTTAAGATAAAATGGGATGCTGAGCTAAATGGCCCCTTGTTCTGATCCAGAACTGTCCTAACATTAGGAAATTGTGTAGATAATAATAAATTTACAGTACAGTTTCAGAGATGAATGTATAAATAATATAATGTAAATAATGTGAATACATATTAATCTAAGGGAGCTTATGAACCTATTTGATCCAGGCTTTCTGTACACACCTCCATCCCTGAGACCATTCTCTGTCTTAGAAGTCAGTTCTTTGCCATGAGCAAGGGGAATACAAAGACTGTGTTTTGTGGGAATTAACCTTGCAGTAGTATTTGTACTCTTGATGTCTCTTTTGCATTTTTCCTCCTCTTACATTCCTTTCTGGCTCCTACACTCTCCCCTAAGACTTTCTGGCTGGTCTTGGTCATCTTTTTAACAGTTCCACACCTCTGGTTATTTGTTAATATGGCTCATTGATCCCTATTTTTAGTGCTCCTTGGAAGTGTGGAGACGTTGGAAGTTGGATACGTATTAGTGACACCTCTATAGTCAGTTACTGGAATTGGTGAACGTAAATAAGAGCATCCCCTGCCCTTGGTGTGTTCTGAAATAATTGGAGGATAAACCATTAGCAAACTATAGTTCTTTTATTTCTGGCCATAAGATCTGTGTGGGGATTCCAGCTCTGAGGTCCCCAGCATCTGAAGGACATGGACCTATTGGGGCAAGTCCAGAGGAGGCCATGAAGATGCTCCAAGGGCTGGAGCCCTTCTGCTCTGAAGCCAGGCTGGAAGAGCTGGGGGTGTTCACCTGGAGACAAGAAGGTTCCAAGGAGAGCTCAGAGCCCCTTGCAGGGCCTAAAGGGGCTCCATGAGAGCTGGAGAGGGACTGGGGACAAGGCCTGGAGTGACAGGACAAGGGGGAATGGCTTCCCAGTGCCAGAGGGCAGGGCTGGATGGGATATTGGGAAGAATTTTGAGGGTGGTGAGGCCCTGGCACAGGTTTCCCAGAGAAGCTGTGGCTGGCCCATCCCTGGAAGTGTTCAAGGCCAGGTTGGATGGGGTTGGAAGGTGTCCCTGCCCATGTCAGGAGGTTGGAACTACGTGGTCCGTAAGGTCCCTTCCGTGATTCTCTGATTTAATCATGTGTGGTATTTAAGTAAAACCTTATAAAATGAAGGCCTTGTTGCCTTTGTAAAATTACAGCTCAGGCCTGTTACTTTGGCTAGAGAAGGACTGTGAGAAAAGTCAGTGAGAAGAAAAACAATTAGTTTTTACCCATGAGAATGTAGTATCAACAGAAGCAAGAAAGTTAAACAGTAGAAGGAGAAAACAGCAACATATCCAAACCTGTTATTTTTTTGAATGCTTGAATGCTTATGCTGTAGGTAGCCAATGGTAGTATGTTGTAGTTAGTAATAGCCAATGAGCCTATTGTAGTAGTTTAGCAGCCAGTGAATATGTAACACGGATGATAACATAAAAAGGTGTATAAAAGAGGCTGCTTTGTTTAATAAATGGCTTTTTGGCCCTTGAAAGAGGCACTGTCCCTGCGTGTCGTGGCCGCCCCAATAGCGACAATCATGTTTTGGTTTAGATGCATTGACTTCCCCCACAAGAATCCTGCTATACCTTTTCCAAATCCCAGTTTAGAGAACACCTGGAATCTTTCCCAGGCCTCCCTGTCTGGGCAGGCTCCATATATTCCATATGAATGCTTAAAATATTTTTTCCTATTGCAATGTGACCTATTTCTATCCTGTGTTGCACCTGGCTGAGCTGAGGCAGGTGGAGGCTCAGGACTTTCCTTTTCATGGGAACTTAATCCAGAGAAAGGTGTTTGGGTTGCTCTGTGAGCACAGGGAGGCAGCTGGGACAGCCACAAACGCAGGGCTAAAACACAAAGAGTAAGTTTATTCCCATTACCTCACTAACCGGGGATCCCCAAAGCAACACCTGGGCACAGGTGTCCCAGCAGACACATGCACTGATCACCCTGATCCGTGGTCCAGGACCTGGTGTGGGCCAGAGGCACTGAAACCAAGGCACCAAGAGTTGCTGCCAGTTCAGCACTTGCTGTGCTCTGAATGAGACAAATGTAGATGTCTCATGAAGTCTTGCTTAAAAATACCTTTATTATTTTCAACAAATTTCACTTTATCTCACCTTACTTTTCAGCACAATGTCTGGAACTGATGATTTTTCGGTAAGTAACAGTTTTTCTTTCCTGAAGATCAGCCAGTTGTGTTGATTATTCCAAAAGCTGACACAGTTTTTTGAAGGAAAAGGAGAGCTGACAGCTGAGAGATTTCCTCTGTATCACAGTCGTGGTGTTTTCCTTTTGGGTAGATGTAGCAATCCCTGGACTAAACTTCGGAAGCTACTGGATGCCTCCTGGGTTCTCTCCTGTGATATTAACAAAGGAGCTGTGCTTTAATGGCATCAGGATAGTTGTAATGGAAATCTAGGAAAATGTTTTCAGGTTTGTGCTGCAGTTGCCTGTTGTTCCGTGTGGTAGGTCACCTTTTATCTCTGGGTTTTTAACTGCGGCCTGTCAGAATGTCTCTGCTGCCTTAGTGATAGGAGCTGCACAAAAATGAATGTAATCATCTCTGTGCAGCCACCAAGAGCTCTTCTCCTGCCGCTCCGGCAGCTGGGATGTAGCCACGTGGTGGGGGGATGTCTGCAGCTGGGAACTCCGGCGGGCACGTTCCGTTCTCACCGGCGCTTTGTCTTTCAGTTGGCAGATGCTTTACCAGACCAGTCGCCTGCTAAAACCTCCAAAGTGAGCAGCACCAAGCCTGGCCAGCAGCCCGGGCAGCCTCCGCAGGGCTGGCCGGCTTCCAACCCTTGGAATAACCCCAGTGCCCCCCCTATGACTCCAACCGGACTGCCACCAAACACATCGGCTTCCAGCGTGCCCTTCGGACCTCCTCCAACGGGAATGTATCCTTCAATGCCCCCGGGACCGCCTGCTCCATTTCCTCCTCCTCCTACTGGACCCTCCTGCCCTCCTCCTGGTGGTCCATATCCACCCCCAACTGTGCCAGGTCCTGTCCCGCCAGGGCAGTATCCTCCACCAAATATGCCCTTTCCAGAGCTTCCACGACCTTACGGAGGTCCAACAGAGCCAGCTGCACCTCCTGCTCCTGTTGGGCCATGGGGATCCATGCCCTCTGGAGCATGGGGACCAACAATGGGAGGGCAGTATCCTGCTCCCAGCATGCCATATCCACCCCCAGGGCCATATTCCGCTCCTACCCAGACTCCTGGGGCTGCGCCGACAGTACCATGGGGTACGGTCCCGCCTGGAACGTGGGGACCTTCACCGCCCGGGCCATTCCCTCCACCCACAGGATCATATCCAGCTCCAGGACTATATCCTACGCCCCCTAATCCTTTTCAAGTGCCATCTGGTCCTGCTGGTGCTCCATCAATGCCTGGTGGTCCCCATGTGAGTATTTAATTTTGGTCTCAAATTACTCTAAAGTATTTCACATTTAAGTGGGAAAATTGAATAGCATAAGACCTGCTAGTGCAGGTAAGGACTTTCAGCACACCTGTTTTATTCCTCAAGTCAGTGGGATAGGAGCAACTTGTTAAATACTAAATATACTAGGATGGTGAAATTATGTTAAATTGGAGTATGTCTCATATTATAGTGGTCTTCCACTGCTTGGAAAGACTCCAAAAACCAAAAAAAGGGGGGAAAGCCTTGTAATAATTCTGAAAGAGAAAATAATCTGTTTAATCTGAAGAGATTGCTGCTAAGGCAATAGGGAGGGAATAATAAGTAATAAGGATGAATTTGTGATTCATTAAGAATATTTGTAACTGTGAATGAACTGCTGTGTGAAAAGCCTGTATTGACCATGACTTATTGTCTCTTGCAGCCTTACCGCTGAATACGTTCTGGGCAACAGAATACTGTAGTTTTCCACCTTCATCCACTACTTACAGAGATTTTTACAGTTTTTGTTTCAGTAATGTATGGGGCTGTGAAGAATATTGCCTCTTATATGTGCATTTGAGGTATGAAGGAGCAGTTTACATCAATTTACCCTGCTCATATGCTGGCATAATTATTTGGTTTAATCAAGTGAAATACAAAGAGAAGAAATCAACTAACACACCTGTGGTTCTTATGTTGGCAAGTATTCCTTGGAAAAACAGGAGTTGCCATGTAAGGATTATAAAGAATCAGGCCCACGGAATTAAAAAAAGTTAATTCTTAAATTTCCATGAATGCTTTAAGTCTTGTTGCCAGACTCGTGCTGGTCATTGAACGGATGGATGGATAGTCATATTTTGTCTATTTTCAGGTTATTCTAAAAAGTCAATAGGGAAAGTGTTTCAACATTTTAGTCAAGAAACCTAATATTTGAACGTGCTACAGTAATTCAAACTAACAAGACAGAGCATGTGAACTCGAAGGTTTTCTCAGCATTTTGTACATACTCAAACCAGTTGCTCGGTCTGGGACTACGGAGGAGAAGAGCCACGTTTGGAAGCCTTGCTGTGGCTTGTCAGCACACTGTTGGTGTTCACAAACAGGCATTCCTGTGCAAGTGAAATAACCTGGATGTGCAGTTAACTTTGAATCAGCAAAATGTGAGTTTTATGCATGCAAATGAGGACATCCTGTTGCCAGTTCTCATTCTGTGGTGGTTGGAAGTTTGGCTTGGTCTGTGTAAAGAGAAACTGATCCCCGCATAGGTACTTCCCTATTTCTGACCTGGGTTCTAGTCATTTCAAATTTGACTTGGCTGCTGGGTTGTGTAAACCTGGCAGACTTTTTCAGAGTCCCTGGAAACTGAACTTGAGCTTAAAGCCCAACCTGAGCATTCCCTTCCCAGCAGTTCTTGGCACAGTTGTGTCACGAGATCCTTGTTGCCGCGGTTGGGCGCGAGGGGGTCTCGTTCGCTGTCCCTGGGAGCAGCCCCCTGTTCCCAGCTGGGTGTCTGCATACCTCACAGAGTAGGTGGAATTTGGGAGAAATTGAATGTCAGGAAGCCTGTGCACTGCTGTGCAGCTGCCTCTCCCAAGGGGCACTGCCCTGAGTTTTCATGTTCTTGCCATATCTGTGCCAAGCACATCCGAGGGATTTGCCGAGACACAGCCACGTCTCTTGGTGGTACTTCACGGCCTACGCTTGGACCACGGACAGTTTGTTTCCTCCACAGCTGGGGATCTCCTAACTTAGCCTCTGTGGGTAGAATTAGGAACAGATTTTGCTTCACATGGTAGCTCATTAGGGAGTCTTTGTAATCATGGAACTGTGAACACGAGTTCATTCTCTTCCAGTACCTTCATGGCTTCCTGCATGCATGTGATGGACACTAAAAGCACATGGGGTGACCTGGTGGTGATGCTCCTTGGTAGTCATAGCCTTTATGGCAAAGTCCTACGGTATTTTTGCAGGAGAAAGCAGCCAGCTGAGCTGTGGCTGCTTTAATCCAACGCCATGAAAGCTGATAGCAAAGGAATGTCTACTTTTTGTTTTAGGAAGACAGTACTGGAGCTGAACAAAAATACTTTTAACATTTCAACTTAAACCCCAGCAACTTAACCCTTGGAATAAGAACCAAAAGTGCTTCACTAACGTTAAAAAAAACCCAGTTGCCCCCCAAGCAGACTTGGCAAGACTAATTAAAAATTAATACAAGCAACATTGACTGCATTTGCTCAAGTGCTTTTTTGATACCTGCAGCCTTAGACTGTAAATCATTGTAATGAAAAAACATTTATTCCAAATGAATGGATCATGCAGTAGCAGCACTCCAGTTGGAATTGCACTGGCCATATGTCTCTGCAGGGAATGGGAAGAGGTAGGAAAGGATAAAGCAGAAGTAGCAAGTAATGATTTTTGGAAGGGGGTTTTGTAAAAGTAACTAGACTTCTAGGTTCTTCCTGAAATAGGCAGGATTTATTACTGGAACATTTAGGCTAAAATTCAATATATATGGGATGTTTTTCAATGTATATTCGTATTTCTTGAGGTCATGAAAACTGTTTCATAACCCCTTTGTTTTTGTGAGCAGAGTTCTTTGCATAGCAGTGAAAAGGGTATTCCTGTTAATCTATTGTGTAAAAACTCAAGGTGTCACTATATACCGTGTAGTAACTTTATCACATGTTATGTCAAGTGTGAGCAACTTCTGGCCTGAAGCTTTTGCAATGGAATTTGTACATTTCTATGCATCATTTTGAGTTCAATTGCTGAGGAGTTCGTTTTGACTTGTGCTTTGAGGTTGACATACTGCATTTGTTTACAATACGAAATATAAGCAATCACATCTTTAAAGTATAGATTATCACCTGCTGCTGTATTTTCTTTAGATGAAACAAATATTGCTGTATGATAGTGAGAAGCTATAAATACAGGATTTGATATTTTTTTGAAAATGCTGTCACTTTTGTATAAGATTAGACATTAAACGTATTTTCAAGACTGTTGTGTTCACTGTTTTTCAATTCCTGCTTTTGACATGCCTGTGTAGACTTTTGCCTTGAATGAATAGTAAAATAGGACATCCTTGATTTGCAAAGCCTGAATATAAAATCAGAATTACTTGACTTCTGTGAGTGTTTTTCCTCTTCCTTTTGTGATATTTGCAGCCTGTACATAAGGGATATTAAATGTGGATGCAACCATGGCTCTGGTGTAGCATGTCAGCCCCAGGTACTGCCTGTTCACAAATTCCCTGGTAATTAGGAGAGAAAAGATCTGGTCTTGTTTGTTCCAGAGGAGGAATGGGACTATTTTTCACCCGTGAAGAGTTGTGTGTGTGTTTTCTCTGCCTCTGAACAATTTCGTGTGCTAGATTGACACATGTGGATGTGGTAAGTGACCCCCAAACCACTGTTTTTATACACTTACTGGGAATTTGATGGGACAAAGTGAATAACAGAAACCTCAGGGCTTGGCATCAGTGTGAACTACTAAATTTGGGCATCACTTGTGGCTACATTTCCATATATTGGCTTGCAGAACAGTTCACACTGAGCTAGCCACTGCTGCTGCCTTGGTTCACACCTTCACCCTTCAGGAAGGTAAAAATGGCAGCAGTGAGCAGGAAAGATTAGAAACAAAAATATCCACTTTAAGGCTTGGGAAAAGCTCTTTTTAGACAATGGTCCAAAAATAATCCTTTCATCTGTTAATAGAACAGTACAATATGTGGGCAGTGCTTTGTCCTGACTGTTCGGCTGTGGGATTGTCCCTTCCTCTGGATTTCTCAAATGAGTTGTGTCTGCAACTCCTGTGCATCAGTAAAGACACGGCCATGCAGATCAAATTATGTTAATTGCTGCCCTGCAGACACAGAAAATTTCAGATTAATATTTTTGGGGGTCAAGTCCTGCAAGAAACAGCTCAGCTGAGGGACTTGGGGGGGGCTCAGCCTGGAGAAAAGGAGGCTCAGGTGGGACCTTCTGGCAGGAGGCAGCAGCCAGGGGGGATCGGGCTCTGCTCCCAGGGAACAGGGACAGGGTGAGAGGGAATTACTTTAAACTGCACCAGGGGAGGTTTAGATTGGATATTAAAGACAATTTCCTCACGGAAAGAGTGGTCCAGCCCTAGCACAGGCTGCCCAGGGCAGTGGTGGAGTCCCCATCCCTGGAGGGATTTAAAAGCCGTGAGGATGTGGCACTTGGGGTCAGGGGTCAGTGGTGGCCTTGGCAGTGCTGGGGGAATGGTTGGACTCCATCTTAGAGGTCTTCTCCAACCTGAAAGATTCAGTGGTTCTAAGTGGTATTTATCCTTATAATTCTTAGGAGTAAAAACTGTTCCAGGGGTCTTGCAGAGTGGTCAGTGCATGGTTAGATCCACGCTGGGATGTGTCAGTTCTGCTCCACTCTTGTGAGGGCGGGTGCCCAAACTCCTTGTGGGCAAGTCCAGATCCATTGCTGTGCCCAGGCATCGATGGATTCACTGCCCAGCCAGTCCAGACTGTCCCAAGAGAGAGATGGTGATCACAGAGTGGTTTGGGTTGGAAGGGACCTTATAAACCATCTCATTCCAACCCCTGCCGTGGGCAGGGACACCTTCCACCCTCATAGGAAGGGTGTCCTGAGCCTCAGTGCAGTGAGAGCTCTTCGGCATCTGTGGAAGGATGACACATTCCACGCATAATTTTATTAATAGTGGCTGCCCTATTTCTGAAGTTAAGCACAGAATTCCAGTTGTTAGAGGGCAATTCCATGCACACCAAACAGCCATTATTCACCAGGCACCAGTATGCCAGCGTCATCTGGCAAATGAAAAATACAAGTTTCAGCTTTCACACGAAGCTTCCAAACAGTGCATCCACGCAGCAGGAATAGCTGTCACAGTGTCACAGTGTCACAGACTGGGGTGTGCTTATCCCAGAGACAGCTGCAGGAGGATCCCGAGTGGGCTTGGACCCAGACGTGCCCCGTGGGTGGATGTTGGAGGTGTTTGTGCCGTGCAGGGCGAGTGCTCTGCGCTCACTGCCCGGGCTCCACCCGCAGCCACCCATCCCTGGGCGCCTGTGCTGCTGCTGGCCAGAGCCCGTGGGACCCAGGGCCGTGGTCTGGAGAGGGATGGTGTCTCCACACATGGAATACTTCCCTATTTCACTTATGTTGGCCCAGTTCTCCCACTTCCAAGGCTGAGGTAGTGGGATGAGCTACTTGTAAATTTTCCTCGGCTCTCACAGGTCAGTGGAATGAGTTAACTAAAAATGTGCCAACTGATAACAGTGAGAGAACTTTTTTTTGGTCACTCTTGCCTGCAGAATCTCTCAGGTGTGTTGGAAGCAGGTTGCCCAGGGAAGCTGTGGCTGCCCCATCTCTGGGATTGTCCAAGGCCAGGTTGGACAGGACTTGGAGCAACCTGGTCTAGTGGCAGGTGTCTGCTCATGCCAGGGGGTGGAATTGGATCATCTTTAAGGTCTCTTCCAACCCAAACCATTCTGGGATTCTGTGATGCTTTTGTTTCAGAGGTGCACTGGTTGGTCAGGTTGTCTTATTTGATGACAATGGGACTTTGTATCCCCTGTGCAGCAGATTGTGAGCTCAGATGAAGTTACAAGTTACACCCAGATAAGTGATGAGGGGTAGTCAGAGCAGCAGCAGGAACAGTTCTGCTCCCTGTTATCACTTTCCAAAGTGAACCCTCCCTGTTAAATGAGAGATGGGGAGATAAAATCGCTGTGCCTGTGTGCCTGTCCTCTTCTCAACTTTCTCATGACAAGACAGGGAAGGGCTGTGTTGAGCAGCCCTTGGCACACCTTGGGTTTCATTTCAGGTCCTCCTGCTGTCTGCACAACAACTTACCTGCTCTTGCACATTCATGTTCTTGTGATCAAGGGAGGGAATTCCTGTAGCAATTAACCCCTAAACTCACAGAGTTTCATTCCAAGTGGGAACTAGGAACCTCCCAGTATTCCTTCCCACCAAAACTCTTAAGAAAGTAGTACTGTTTCATGCCTGGTTAAAAGCAAACGTGGAATTTATCCATTGAAATAAATTTGGAAGATGACAAATGACACTGGATTTCATTTGTGAATTCCTGGGCTTGGCATGAATGGGGAAGGGCATGAAGTTGTGCCAGAGTGGGTTTAGGTTGGATATCAGGATAAGGCTCTTCCCCCAGAGGGTGCTGGGCACTGCCCAGGCTCCCCAGGGAATGGGCACAGCCCCGAGGCCGCCAGAGCTCCCGGAGTGCTTGGACAGCGCTGCCAGGGATGCCCAGGGTGGGATTGTTGGGGTGTCTGTGCAGGGCCAGGAGCTGGACTCTGATCCTTGTGGGTCCCTTCCAGCTCAGGATACTCTTGACACCTCTGGCTCATGCGTGCAGTGTTGTCCTGGGGTAGATCCGTGGTGAGAACCCCAGAAGTGTGTGCTGACAAGGGGGTTTTGTCAGGATACTTCACTTTCCTGAGCTGTTAAAGGATAATGGTAAGTAGCCCTGTGCTGTGGTGCCTTTTCACAAGAATGGGCTTAATTTGCACGATGTGAGAAGCTTTACATTACAGTGCTTTGTGTGACAGAAATGGTTCAGAGGAGTTGTTTCCAATTTGCCTGTATTCCTTTCAGTTACAGGCAACACCCTCCAGCAAAGAGAAGGTGACAGAATATCACAGTTTAAACTCACTTAAATTGGGGGAAATTGCTGCTTTAATACCCTGGTGCTGCTCTCTCTGCGTGCCAGGTTCTGTAAAGCCGGGGTTTGCCGATGCTCCTCAAGGAGACAGAGCTGTTTATCTTGAAAGTTTTTTAATTGAGGCACTTCAAAGTCTCAGCAGCTTCCACACAGGCTTTTGTTTTTGCATTTCTGCCTGGGTTCTGTCCTGTTCAACCCCTCAGAAAGCAACACCACATAACCTGGAATACTGGGGTGATCACGTTCAGGGGTCTGTGCTGCCACTGTCACCATCCTTGTCTTGATACTCCTCTCCTGGGGCTCTGTCCTGCCTGTCAGAGTAAGGAGCTGCTAGAAGGAGAGTGGGCGTGGAGTGACACCAAGCAAAAACTGCTCTGAGTGGGTCAAAAAAGAAATTAAGATGTTGGAAAAATGAGCTTGTGAGTGTTGTGTAACAGCCAAGCACGATGAGGTCCCTCTGGATTTTGCTCTCAGCTGGTGCCTGCCCCTCCACCATCCTCCTCATCACCAGAGGGCTCTGCTGCTGCTTCACTTGCCCTGCAAAGCCTCTGGGAGAGGCGACTGTGTCTGGTATTGATTATTTTTAACACTGAACTTGATAAAAAAAATGAGGAAAACAACATTTTAGTGGCTTATGGTGCTGCTGGGAGAGGTTGTTATAACCTGCACCTTTGCACAGACATTGCACTCCCTGAGCTCTGGCTGCTGCAGGAAGAACACATGAGGATTCAGTCTGAGCCCTGTTTAGTGTAAGGCTTTGTAGCAGAATGAATTTCTGTGCTCTGCAAAAATCTAGTGCAGGAAAGAAGGAAAGGGACTCCTCCAAATCTCTTCCCTTTCCTTCTCCTCTGGTTTCCTGAGATACGGCAAAAACCACCCATGGGGGTTGGATTTGGTGATCCTAAAGGTGTTTCCCAACTTTGAAGATTTTGTGATTGCTGTGTAATAAAGCTATTTTAAACTCTTCAGAGTGATTGGTACTGCTGCTTTAACTCTGTATTATTAAAACTCTTTGGAGTGGTTGGTACTGCAGCCTTCTGCTGGATCAGGCTGAGCTGTCCTGGCTTTCTTTGCCCTTCATGTTTTCTCTCCAACCCCATGTGCTCAGTGTGGTGTCACACAGGGATTTTACTCTCCTTGTGGAGCATCTCTCCCAGAGACAAGGGGGGTTCTCCCTGCCCTCAGTGAGGGTTGCCATGAACGGATTAAATCCCTTCCTTCAGCACAGCATTGTTCCTCTTAACTTTTTAGGCTGGAGTAATTTCTGTAAGATTGGATGTGTTGGCTGGGCAGGCTCAGAGGGTGGGAAAGAAAAGGACCAAGGTCTTGGATTTTGATGGCAATGAGCCATGGGGGTCTTTGGCCCCATCTGCACTGGCATTTGGGGTCACTGTAGGCATTTCTCCTCCAGTTATTTAATAGTATTTGCATAAAGGACTCTCCATAAGGGCCCCTGGGCATCAGGCTGCAGAGGAGGATGGGATTTCTATGAAGTTCAAAGCCAGGGGGAGTTTGAGGACTTTTGTAAATCTCTGTTGACACAAATTGCTCCGAGACTCATTTAACGCTTGGAAAGCAGCTTATGCTCAGATCTGAATGTCAGGCTCAAAGTTCTTCTCATTTCCTCTTCTTCAATAATATAAAAGCTTCAAACCTTAGCAGGGTTTTGCTCATCTACAGCATCAGCAGGAGAAGCTGGGTGAAGCTTTTTGGGGTGGACTTGCAGCTCTCCTGGTGCTGCCAGAGCAGAAGGGGGCTGGGGGAGCTGCAGTTTTGTGTTTTCCAGGAGGAGGAGGAAGCTCCAAAGGCAGGAGTTTTGCGTTGGTGCTTTATAAAGAGAATAAGAGGAGGATAAAGAGAGCGAGTCCAGACTCGCTGGTACACATGAGGGTTCATGTGAGCAGCAGGGGTGGTGCTCCTTATCCACTGATTTTCCTTTCTTTACCACCTGAGTCGGTGAAGTTCTCAACCTTCCTCTCGTGGAGTATTTCCCCAGTGCTGGGGCAATGTGAAGTTTGGGGAGGAGGAGGAGGAGATGGTGATGCAGCCAAGGAAGCTCTGGAATGAGCCACCTCCCCAAAAGGGCTGCACGAGGAGGAGGAATCTTCAATCCCTGCTCTCAGAAGTCCTGGGAGGATATTGCACAAGCCTGGCAGGTCACAGAGGAGATTCCCGTTGTCTGATTTTGCCCTTTCTTACCGCCGAGGAGAGTCGGAGGTGACTCGGCCACTGGAATGCGGGGCTGAAACTGCAGTGACACCTCGGGCAAGTGCAGTGAGGGGCTGCACCTCGCAGCCTCATCCCCAGCTCTGAGAAAGGAGGTGATGTTGTTCCAGCTCCCCAGCCTGGGAGGTTGCACAGGGAGGAGGCAGAGATGGTGGCTGAATTTAGCACTTTGGGATCGTGCCAAGCACGGCCTCCGTGGCAGATCTGCAGCCCAAACATTGCACACTGTGGGTGCTGCCAGTCCCACGCACAAGTCAGGCCACAGAAATCACAAGGCAGGGAAACATGTGGATGTGGGTTTGTTCTGCTCTGTGAAGGGAAGCCGATCTCTCCTGCCATGGAGCTTCTCGCCCTCTGCATTGGTTTCCTCCATGTTAATTTACCATCAAGAAGAGAGGAGCAGCTTTCTGATTATTGACTTCCAGTCAGCAGTTTGAAATTACTGCTTTAAAGTTATTTAACTTTTAGAGATCCATTATCTATTGCAGTGAGGTCTTTTTCCACAGCCCTTTATCAGCTGCAGTGAGGAACATCAACTTCCCCCAGCCAAACCCAGCCACTATCACCTGGCTCTTGCTGTTGGAGAAATGCTGGGAATTCTAAAATGGGGGAAGCAAATCGTGCTTAGAGTGTTTGGCTGCAGTGAAGGGCAAGTTGAGAGCACATCCCTGAGAAATGGGGTGGTCTCATGGCTGATCCACCTCCCTGGGTCCTCCATCTCCCACCCCTCAGGTTTGCAATTTGGGGTTTTAAATCATCCATGGTACCAAGGAGGGTTTTGTTTTATATTGAAGGTTCTCTAAACCAAGCAGGGCACTTAGGAGTGCTTAAAAACATTCAAACCCACAGAATATATCGATTTTTGAGACACGACTAATTCTTTACCCACTTTGGAAGAGGCAGGGTTGCATGGGCATCACAATGCTGCCCGTGAGGAGATCTTTGTCTTACATCTCCCTCAAAGCTGGGGTGTTCCAGCCCTGCCCTGCTCACTCATGGCAATAAACCAACCTTTCACTTGCCTGGATCCCAGGAGACAAAACTGTGAAGCTCAGTGGCCACACCTCGGTGTCCTGTGACTCATCATGGGATGACTCAGATAAGGAGCATCGCTGGCTCTGTGTGCAAAGGGCTCCAGCACCCACCCCGTGGATGCTGAATCATGGAATCATGGAACGGTTTGGGTTGGAAGGGATCTTAAAGACCATTTCATTCCACTTCTGCCATGGGCAGGGATGCCTTCCACCAAACCAGATTGCTTCAAGCCCAGTCCAACCTCACTCATCATCCTCGCTGCAGCTTGGTTTATTTAAAAGGAGGAATTAATCAGCTCTGGTTTTGATTTCTGTATTCACTGACTTTTGGTCAGATATTTTTCTTTAACATCATGTGTCTGTTGCATAACTGGAAGCACAAACCTTATGGTATTGGAACAGGAAAAAAAAAAAAACCAACAGGCAAACCTTTTTGGTTAATGTTTGAAGCCTTGGAGTGAAATCCTGAAAATAGCAATACGGGTTTTCCATGAAAATCTCTCTTCCCAAATACATCTCGAGAGACTCTTAGGGAGGAAGGGAAAAACCTGTGCATTAAGGATTTCATGTAGCCTTGTCTGTGTTACAGACTCGGGAAGCTCCAGCTCCTCATGCCATGGATCAAGGATCCTTCAGCATTACTGGCTTGAACCCTCTCCAGGTCCCTTTGCCCTAAAACACCTCCAAAGATATTGCAGTGTTTGTTTACAGTGGGGTGGGTGCTGTGAGAGGCAAGTGAAGCAACACTCCCTAATTAAGTGTATTTCTTATGTACTGATATACTTAATATATATTACTTAATATTTATGTTAAGTATAATAAATACATATATTTCCCTGAAATACTTAGTTTTCAGCCACTCCCGCGGGTATTCCTAGCATTTTTACACATTCGAGTTTGGTCTGAATCTCTGTGACAAGTATTACATGAAGCTGAAGGATGTTAAAATCCAGGCTGGAGCCCCAGTGGAGAGGAGGCTGCCCTCTTTCAAGTCAAATCTTTTAGAGAATCAGAGCTGACCCAGAGGAACTTATATTAAAATTAATCAAAGCCAAAGTCAACAGATTTTTGCCCTTTTTTTGGATATCAGCTGCAGTATCAGCTGAGCCCTTTAGCTGAGCTAAAGAAGCAGTTTCTACATCTGTGATGACACCAATTATAGGGTTCATCCCTTGGTAAGCTTTGGTCAGCCCTGAATTGGTCAGGGAGGTGGATTAAATGGTCATTGTGTGTTGTCTTCCAACTGAAATCCTCTGTTCTGTTTGATTCTAATCTAGTCCAGTCTATTCCATTCCATTCTAATTCCTTCCCTTCCTTTCTTTTCCTTCCCTTTCCCTTCTCCCAGCAGCGCAGTGCAGCAGATCAGGATTTCAGCACAAAACCACCTCGTTCTTTTCCATTGCTTCAAGCCGTGGAGCCCATTGAGCAAACCAGAGATGATTCACCCTCAACCTCAAATAAAATCGGGTTTGTTGAAATTCCAGCTGCCTCTAACAGCTTCCCAGAGCCCGTCCTCTGCCGGTCTCGCTGCGTCGGGGGGAAGCAAAGATTTATTTTGGCTTTCATTTTTTCGGGGGGAAAGAGAAAATGTTCAGAGCTTAAAAGCCAATTTGTGTTTTACTGAGCTTCACTAAAGCTGGGGGGATGGGGCAAACAGGAGATGGCAAGGGCAATGGAGACACGGGCAAATCGCTGGCCAGGAAAACATCTGGCAGCGGCTCCAGGTGGGCAGGGCAGGGAAACGGGAACCGTGCGTGGAACGGACCCGCGCGGAGCAAACCACAAACCACGAGAAAACCAAATTACTCTCTGTTAACATCCCCCGTTGGTGATGTCACCACTGATAAGGGGAAATAACTCGCTGTTCTGGGCTGTCACGGGTGCCCCCGGCGTGGGGACCCTCCCGGCACCGCCCCGTCCCCGCCCCCGGGCGGGTCCCGCCGAGTCCCGGTGCGGGAGCCCAGAGCCGCCGCGGAGCCGCCGCACGCAGGTGAGGGGATGCGGCTCCCGCGGGGACCCCGGGGGAGAACAGGGGGGTTAGGCAGAGGTATCCTTGGAAAGGAAGGGTTAGGAGTGCTCTCGTCCCCTCGGAGTGCGAGGTGGGACACGCGTGAACTCCTACGGGCTCTGCGGTTCGGGGCGCACAGAAAGCCCTCGCTGGATTTAGGGATAATGGTGGGATGGTGACTGTGGAGGAGCTCGAAGGGTGTTCGCAACTCGCGAGGTGCTGGGCAGCCCTGCCCGTGCCCCAAAATCCTTGCGGGGTGGGGGGTGGGAGGCTGGGACACCCAGGGGGACACCCGGGAGAGCAGCTGCAGGAATAGCACCGAAGGGGAGAGCACTGGTGTTTCTTTCCCAAACAGAAGTTTTTTTTCCACTTGCTGTGAATATAGGGAATGTTTGGGGTGCTTCACGAACGTCAGCTCTGGGATGTTCCCTGCAGCTGATCCTCTGCCCCGGCAGATCATCGTATTAGTACATAAAAAATACAGTTAATTAGGGAGTGCTGCTTCAATTGCCTCTCACTCAAGTGAGTTTGAGCTCAGCTGCCCAAATGCTGTTGGAAATCAGAGCCCAAGTACTCGATGAGGAGCAGCTGAGGGAGCTGGGAAAGGGGCTCAGCCTGGAGCAAAGGAGGCTCAGGGGGGACCTTGTGGCTCTGCACAAGTCCCTGACAGGAGGATGGATTTGGGAGGGATTCAGGCTCTGCTCCCCGGGAACAAGGGACAGGATGAGAGGAAATGGCCTCATATTGCACTAGAGGAGGTTTAATTGGATATTAGGTAAAATTTCTTCGTGGAAAAGGTTGTCCAGCCCTGGAACAGCAGCTCAGGGCTATGTTGTAGTCCCCATCTCTGGAGGGATTTAAAAGCTGTGTGGATGTGGCACTTGGGGACATAGTGCTGGAGGAATGGTTGGACTCAATGGTCTTAAAGGGCTTTTCCAGCCCCAGTGATACTGTGATTCTCTGCAATCCATCATTGGGGCACTGCTGAAGAAGGTGGGAGAAAACCCCTTCCTACAGCAGCAGGCAAATAACCCAGAGGGGCATTTCCAGAGAGCTCCAAGAGCTCCAACACTGCAGTGACAGGAAAGGTGACACCGAGCTCCAAGCCCGACTGCACCCTTTGGTGGCAGAGGATTAGTGGTTTTTGGAGATTTTGGTTACAAACAGCAAGCTGTCCAGACCTGTCTCCAGACCCAGCTGGGAGACACGAGACTCCGGCCACCCTGTCCCACCAGGGCCAAGGGGAGCAAAACTGCTGCTCCCTGAGGTATTCCAGGGGAACGGGGGGATCGTGCAGGACCTCCCACTGGAGCAGCACAAGCCACTGGCAACCATGGAGCAAACCTGACCTGGCTGGATCCAGGCCAGGGGAGTCAGCAGGAGCTGTGTGTGCACCCCTGGCTTCACCGGCCAAACTGATGGCAAACCCAAGGGCTTTAAAAAGAACCCAGAAGGCAAATAAAACTTTGGAAAATATGGGCTGTTCAAACAGTCTGGGCTGCTGGATGCTGCCTTAAAAACCCCGTGGGCTCAGGAGAATGTTTTACAGGGAGAGGAGTTATTTGCTGGGTGTGAAACTCGGGGGTTTGTTGCTCCTGCGGCAGGGCAGCCGCGCCGCCTGCGAGCTTTGTGCACCCGAATGTTCCTTTCAAAGAGAATTTGCCTTCTCTGCTTTAAATTTGGAATTTTCCTTTTCTCTCCCTGTTTCTGGCTGTCCCTTTTTCCTTCTCTTATGAATGCTCCCTTTGATGGGAGGAACCCAGCTCGGGCTATTCCTGTGCGCAGGCAGGTGTGTGTTCGGCCGGGCCGCGTCGTGGACTCACAAAACTTGCAATGCAGCTTTTATCCGCTGGCCCGGAGCCGCCGTGTCCCTCCCACGGTGCCCTCCGGCCGGAATGGGACAACTGTGGATACCTGGGAGGGGGAAGGGGACCTGTATCCATGGCTGCCGCCCTCCTCTCCCCATTCCAGCCCAGTCACGGGGTGGCTGCGCGTCCCCGATGCGCTGTGCTGGATCTGTAGCCCGCACGCAGCTCCTGGTTGATGCTGTGCCTCCTGCATCCCCCGGGAATTCTGTTTGGGTTTTTTAATGGAAATCCTTTCCCGGATGGTGCCTCAGGGCTGGGGAAATGAATAACACTGAGAGTGTTGTAAGCTCAGCGGTGGATTTCATCCGGAGGGTGTCTGGGCTGGGCTCACCCCGGGGCGTTTGGGCTGCTCATGGCAGTGACTCCCGTTTATCCCACAGGTGTTGGACCAGGATTTGTTCTGTGGCACCGGAGCTGTCGGCTCTGCTGGGCAGGTATGTGATGAGAACTCAGCAATTGCCATCAATTGCCACTGTAAACTGTAACTCCCCTCAAAAATCTCTGGTTTTTGGAGGGTGCAGGTTAAAAATGTCTGAAGCTTCCTTTGTCTTTTTGTTTCAGGAAAAATGTCAGACGGTTTCTCCGTAAGTATGGATTTCTTTCAAAAACCATGGGGGCTGTGGCCTTGAAGCAGAGACCTTTGGCTGGGATGGGAGGGAATGTGTCCTTGCTAACCTGTGTAAATCCCCAAATCCTCTCCAGCTGCGTCAGCACTTACTCGTTTTCTGGAAAAAACTGGGGGGCAGCTGAGAGTTGAACTCTTGCCCTCAGCACATGCTTCAGGCTACCAAAGATGGATGTTGGAGAACTCAACGTGATCCCAGGAGGAATCTCCCCCTCCTGACCCTTGTCTCCTCTGTCCCCAGTTATCCGATGCCTTGGCCAACAGCAACAACCCAGCCCCCTGTGCCCCCCCTGCCCAGGGCTGGCCCTCCTGGGGGAACCAACCAGCAGCTCCTGGGACATTCCCAGGGTATCCTGGAGCACCAGGAGCCTATCCTGGAGCACCAGGGGCCTGTCCTGGAGCACCAGGAGCGTACCCAGGAGCACCTGGAGCTTATCCTGGAGGACCAACAGGACCAGGAGGATACCCGGGAGCACCTGGAGCTTATCTTGGAGGACCAACAGGACCGGGAGCATATCCAGGAGCACCTGGAGCTTATCCTGGAGGACCAACAGGACCGGGAGCATATCCAGGAGCACCTGGAGCATTCCCTGGAGCGCCAGCAGCAACAGGGCCGTTTCCCACCCCAGGACAACCATCCAGTGGCTCTGGATTGGGGCCTTCTGCTCCTCAGGGAGGGTCAACTCCTCCTCAGGGAGGACTGACTCCTCCAATGGTAATGGCTCCATCATTTTGAGGGTTTCTGTGTCTTCAGTAGCTGGTTTTGCTTGGCCACAGGAGGGACCTGGGGCTGGTTATCCCCAGGGTGGCATTTGGCTTCTGACATGATTTTTTGCTGACACCAAATCCCTGTTGTCTCCCAGAAAGTCCCCTTTGAGCTGCCCCTGCAGGCAGGACTCGTCCCTCGGCTGCTCATCACCATCACTGGGACCGTGAACCCCAACCCAAACAGGTACTGGGGTGTCCAGCTCCAAGGGTGGGGGGTTTCCATGGGGCACTGGGGGTGGAGCAGGGAGGGCTGGAATTTGCTTTCCATTCCTGCATAACACCTGCCTGGTGTACCATCAAATATTACCCTAAATAAATGTGTAAATGCACTGTTGTTGCCCAGCGGGGTCTGTGGGGTTTTCTTCCTGCTGTTTTTGGGAAGCCCTGTAACAGAGTCCAGGGCTTTTGTGGCAAAAGCAGCAATTCCATTATTGTCTTTGCAGGTTTTCACTGGATTTCAAGAGAGGGGATGACGTTGCCTTCCACTTCAACCCCCGCTTCAACGAAGACCACAAGAAAGTCATCGTCTGCAATTCCAAGTTCCAGAATAACTGGGGGAAGGAGGAGAGGACAGCTCCCAGGTTTCCATTTGAAGCTGGAAAACCCTTCAAGGTACCAGAAAAACCCATTCCAGCTCAGTCTCAGTGCACCAAAAGCACTGAGAGGGTTTGGGCAACAAGACCTGTGTAAGGACATTGATGCTTTAGCATGGGAATCAGCTCCCAGGGGTGCTTCTGGGGCAGCCACCCCATGTGCTTCCCTGGCTGTCCCCACAGCACCTCCCCAGCTCTTCTGACCCCCTCCTGCAGCTCCAGCTGCCCAGGGCATAACTTCTCCCCCCTTCTGCTATCCCCATGGATTATGAAACCCTCCTTATTTACACTGTTGTTCTGCAGCAGTGGTTGGACAGGTTTCTGTAGCGTGTTTTCCCTGCTGGCAGCTCTTCACGAGGTTTTTTTCCTATAAAGGAGGTTCACACTGTGCAATTCTGCTTTGAGTGATTGGCATAGGGATGAGGAGGCAGAAACTGGGCTAAAACATGGAGCAGGGAGAGCACAGGGGAGTTTTGGGAAGGCAAAGTTCACTGATGTTGCAGCTCCAGCTCCTCCACATGCCCCAGGGCTGGACTCAGCTGGCAGCAGCCTCCAGCCAGTGCCAGCCTGCTCCAGTCTGTGGCTTTAAACTTCTTCTAGAACAAATCCAATGTGTTTTGGGGCTGATTTGGGGTTTTGTTTTCAGCTCCAGATCCTTTGTGAGACGGATCACTTCAAGGTGGCCGTGAACGATGCTCACTTGCTGCAGTACAACTTCCGTGAGAAGAGGCTGAACGAGGTCACCAAGCTCTGCATCGGGGGGGACATCGCCCTCACCAGCGTCGTGCCCACCATGATATAACTGGGGGGGAACTCTGGGCAAACCATGCTCCTTCTGTGGTCTAACAAAAGTGCCTTCTCACAAGACCATTGTGGGGTAATAAAACATTTTACCTGAAAAATTTGTTTTTTTATAATATCTCAGAAGACACGACACCCTCTGGGCCAGCTGAATTCTGATGTGGCAGGAACTGAATTCTTGCTGTAGAGACAGAAACAAGGAGTTTGATTTCTGTGGAGAGGAGTACTTGGGAATGGAGCCTGTGGCATTCTGTCCCTGGTCCTGTCACCAAGGGCAGCAATCCTCTAGGAAACACAGGGAAAACCTGACAGCCTCTGAGCCTGAAGTATTTCAGGAGAGGGTTCAAAGCTGGAGGAATAAAAATCTTTCTGCAAGCCTGGGGCTGGAGAAGCCATTCCTGTCCTTCATTTCAGCCCAGCTGGGGGCCCAAACCAGCGTGTCCCAAGTACATTTCCCTGCCCAGGGAAATCCCCCCCTGACGAGTGTTACGTACTCCACGGAACGGGTCACGAGCCTTGTGCTGCTCCCCACTCATCACCCCTGTGTGAGTCAAGACCAGTTTCAAGGGTGGGGAAGTTTATTGGCAAATTCACCTCATGAGTCAGGCTGGTAAAAAAAGAAAACAGAAGTATGTTCCCTTTGCTGTGAGTCACTGCAGTCTTGTCTGGAAAACAAGAACAGTGCAACAGCCACCACTGAAGTTTCCAAAGATTTCTCTGACGTGTCTCATGCTGTTTTATAACAGTGATTCCTTTTATACTTGGGAGTGCCAAGTTACAAACAGAGTCCTTAAAATTTCCAGCAGATGCAGCACTCTAGAGCAGCACACTGCTACCAGCAGCCCAGAGAAGCTGTGGCTGCCCCATCCCTGGAAGTGTTCCAGGCCAGGTTGGACAGGGCTTGGAGCAACCTGGTCTGTGGAGGGTGTCCTTGGGTGGAACTGGATGGGCTTTGAGTTCCCTCCCAACCCAAATCATTCCTCAGCAGGAAAGTCATTAAAAGGTACCCAGAAGTATCCCTAGAACTGGAGTTTAGTAATGAACAGGACACTGGATTGAAGAAAGTGGATTCCAGCACACATCAGCTTCCTCTCTTTATTCAGTGTAATCAGTACACAGCTCCCAAGGTTAAAACCTGCCAGACGAGCCCTCCTGGCAGTGGCAGCGACACTTTCTGCTGAGGGACTGAATTCTCTGCTTGGTTTAGGATCGAGGCTGGTGGAAGGATGTGTGTGTTACACTAAGGTCACCAGTACAAGAAGAAGCCCAGTGGAGTATTTGTTAAAAATACAACAACTGCAGGTACTGTACTACTCCTCAAATCCAGAGTCTAAAGAACTGGCATGTTCCTTATGCACAAATATGTTACAGTCTGGATGGGGAATGCACAAGGAACAAGATGAGAGAAGAGACTGAGCCTAAAGATGTCTAAAACAAGGAGAAAGGTCCTTAAGATACTCAATAGAAAACTGCATCCTTAAAGGAAATAATATCAATGCCTATTTTAATACATTGCCAAGAAAACTTAGAAATCGGACTTATCTGACATTATCTGACTTAGAAATCCTTGTTCTGAGTTAGTTTCTAATATTACAAACCCAGTGGTTGTTAACCCCAGGAAAGAATTGCATGCATCCAACACTGCCATAGCTGGTGCTGAGGCAGGTGTTAACACACCAGACACTGGAGCCTGAGGGTGCAGAGGTACCCCCAGAGCAGTGACAAAGTATTCCAGGAGGGAACAGGCTGGGTCTCACCCCAGGAGGTGCCCTCCCAGCAGAAAAGGGGCACAGGCACAGCTGGTGGGGGAGGCACCTTGGAATAACAATAAGTCATGAGGTCAGTCAGGTCAGGGCAGAAAGTTTAAAGTTTTACAACCTGAAGGAGACAGGAAATACATGAAATGATACAAACATAAAAATGCTTCAGGTTGCAGTCAGAATTTCCAGCCAGAGGATACAGCAGGGATCACCAGAACACAGCCCACTACTGCTGTACAGCAGTGCTTGGTGCATCACAACCACACTGTAAAATGATACAAAACCCATTATCAGATCCATTACCACAGGTACTCTTCCTCTCTCAACACAGTTCCAGTGTAGCAGACTGTGTTCCAGGTACCCTCTGTGGGCTTCTTGGTCACAGTATTTACATATTTTGCATTTTAAGTCACTTTTCATTGATCCCCAGAGGGACCAACAGGAGAAAACACGATGAGGTCACTGAATACTTCAGCTGCTGCAAACTTCTGGGCTCTGGTCTTGACTGGAGTGAAGGGAAGCTCAGCATCCTGCATTGGCTGTGGGAGGAGCCAGAGTGTGGAGTCAGTGTTTGAGGAACACTTAAACCATGGAGCACTGGAAGGACTCTGATTTCCCCAAGAGTAATTTTGCAAGCATAAAATAAAAAGTGATTACACGTGGTCCATGTTGAAGACAGACATTCCTTACTCAAGTCAATAATCCATATCCTAAAGAGGATTTTTCACAAGAAATCCTACACCCAAATTCTATGAATTCTATTAAGTGTGAAAGCTTTTGCACACCTGCTTTTCCCTGCTGAATGTTACTTCCAGCCCCAAATGCTGAAGTGATTAAAAAAACATTGGGGTAGGCTTAAAAAATTCCAGGAAGAAAAAAAAGGCTATTTTAGTGAACATCTACAAGGAAATTTGTAAGAAACATAATTTAAAGGCTCAATCTGACAAGAATCCGACATGGTCCTGTTACAAATGTCTTGATTCATCCTACACTCATCATGAGCAATAAGGAATCCAGAGTGAGCCCAAGCAGGGAGACAGCTGGAATGTGGTTTGTATTTAAAGATGTTATCGAGCCAATTCATGTAAGAGTTTAATTTTCTTTGTGCAGTAACTGAGACTGCAGCAAAGGTTAACAGTCCTGCAACACGCAGCCTGTCTTAGTCAAATAAACTTGAAGGTCAACTTACCACATCAAGAGAATTTCTGTCAATGGGTGTCAAACCACTGCATGAAACATCTGAAAAGTATATAAATTTTTTTTAAAAAGTTACTCTGAAAAAGTTTTCAAAGCTGAAAAATCAGTATTGTTTTCTGTATTTATTAAAAGAAGAAATCCAAACTCTAAACTGTACTTATTTCTTTTTATCAGCTTTCTGCTTCACATAACCACACAGAAACTATACAGAGAACTGCTGGGGCATTGTTTGCTCATGTGCAGTGTGTGTTTGTCCCACCAGCTAAGGGAGGCTTTGCTAACAGCACACACAAATCAAGCTGACACCCATTTCAAAGAGTAATATTCAGATTATCATAAATGGTTAGAAAAACCAGAAGGTCCCAGCAATGCCACCCAAACTACACCATGCAGCTCTAGGATAATCACCTGTTTGATGTATTTGTGGCTCTCCAGACTGAGCAAGGTTTGTGTCTGTGCTGGGATCCTTCTCTGGGCTGCACATGACTATGTCTTGTCCTTGTTCTGCAGCAGACAGTTCCATCTCTTCCATGCCATCCACTGCCTTTGATTCACTGCTAGAATTTCCCAGCACCTGAAAAATAGGGATTTTCTCTGCTTCCAGCCATGTCTTTGTTATGTCAGACCAAGTCCACACATCTAACCTACAGTTTTTATGGACAATTCAGGAGAGATGGAGTTTTAACTCCAGGCACTGCATGAGGCACAGGCAGACCAAGGCTCAGGGTTTAAGGCTGTGACCCATACCCCAAACACCCTTTAGAGCCTGAAAATCCCTTTGACAGTTCTTCCACAGGAAAGAAGCTTTTGAACTTCAAGTGTTACCTGGTGACTTTTCCTCCAGAAAAACCTTTTAGCAATACTGAAAAGTTTCCCCAGAGAGTGAAATCACCAACAAGCAATTTCTCATTTTGATAAAGAAGGAAGTAAAAGGCATAAGAAAAAATTAGTAACCGGGATGTTTCAAATATGTATTATATGTAGGGGGATGGGAGGGGAAATGACTGCTGCTGTCATGCACAGATCTAAGCAGTAACAAAATGAAGATACTCCACTTTCAATGAAAGGCACTAAATGATGATTAAGTCCACAGCACTGGCTCTCACTGAGTAGCACAGTATCATCTAAATTAAGAGGCCACATTCCTGTTTTTTAAAGGCTACTCAAACACAGGCAATGTCACCAAGTCTTCAGACATTTCAGGTCATGGATTTCTGGCACTAGGATTAGTTCTTGCTATACCTTTAAGGAGATTAAGAGCCCAATGCTCTGCTGTGGCAGCATGAGGACTGAGTGCTGTTGCTTTTAGTCACGGTCCATAAATGCACAAGCATTTAAAAAATCCACACCAGAAAAGAGGAGGTGGTGGACTTCTAGGAACAATGCTTGTCCAAGTGACAAGTGTCCTCATGGAGCAGCCAGGACCTCCAAAATACAGCTCTAAAGAGCAAGATGAGGTCCCCAAACTGCAGCAGTCCCCACCTCTGTCCATCCTCAGAGGGAAAAAGCACTGCCCTGAGGAATACACAAAATTTCTAGAGTGAGGATTTGATCAGAAATCCAAGTGTCTGGGGTAATCAAGAGAATTTTTCCTTTGCTAGTAATAACAGAGTATTTAAAGCACATCCATGAACAATGCATGACTTACCTTATTTCCCTCTGCTGTTCCAGCAACCAGACAAATTTCTTCTGCAACCACAGAAATGCTGGAAGAAAAACCAAAACATTTTCATTCTTCTCAATCATCTTCATCAACCACCTTGAATCATCTTCTGACTTGTCCAACTAATCTTACAATTTGTTCTGCAATTTTGCTAGCTTGGTTGGCACTTGTGAGCTACATCAAACTTCCTGGGCATACAATAAACTTCTACACCCAGCAGCAAAATTACATTTGGGCAAAGCTCTTAATATTTGCTTAAGGGAAGGAAAAGTCACAAGTACTTTGCAAACTTTATCACTGCCAAATTGAAAGGTAACATCGTGTCTTTAAGTTCCAACTCTAACATTATTTGTACAAAGTTAATTAAAAGGTGCTTTAAACATGCCTACCTCTGTTCAGGACCATCAGGGAGTTTATCCAGTGGGGGAGTTTTTTCAGTGGGAAGTTGGTCCATTTTCAAACTTTGTGCTGGGTGGAAGCCTTTGAGGCCTGATGGGGTTTGTTTTGCAGTTGCATCCTCGGGGTCACGGAGAGGAGAAGGAACGTTCAGGTGCAAAGCTCTAATGGATGGTCTTGGAGTTGCCAGTTTTCCAGGGGTCCTTGGAAGCAAACCTGGAAAATGTGTTTCATGTTTCATTCCTACAGCAGTTTCCAGAAACTGAAATGAACTGATCATTATGATTCTAACCAGGGCCACAATTGCCTTCTGCTTGCTAAATTATCTCATACAAATATTATATGGAAATCTTATATACACTTGCAAGGAGAAATTGAAATTATTAACTTTCATCTTTCAAATTTAATAGAGTTTAAAACACATTCAGAACTGATGCTTATAACAGATTCTCTGCTGGAGTTGGCTTAAACCCAGTGTTGCCCAAAGCTTTTCAGGAGATCTCCCCTACTAACAAGAGGCATGTGAAAAAATTGTTAGTTTTGTGATGAGAAGAGAGATCTGCACCAAAAAACCCCAGAATTTAAAATCAAATTATGAACTAGAAATGGGAGAGAAGCAGAATTACTGGAAATACTGGCTGCTCACAGATGTCAATAAGATAAGATGCTGAAAATGAAGTTATATTTTGAGCACCTGTTAAAAACCTCAAACTATTTAACAGCTTTTATAGGAAACTGGATTATGTTACAATCTTGTTAACCATGAACACAGATTATGGGTAGACTTTATCTGCAGCTTTGAAGACAGCACTGCAAGAGGTTTAGTTGAAAAAAACAGATCCCAATTCCTGTCCTACAATTAGAGGATGTGAGCTGGCATTGACTTTGATGAAGAGGCTCGTCAGCTGAATCTGGGAACGCTCAGATTAGAATTTCATTATTAAATTTATGCTGGACAAACATGAACCAGCTATTTCACCTCTGTCCAAGCAGGGATTTCATGCTGCCATAACCACTCAAATCAGCACATTCACGTACACCAGTTTACTTTGGAGCCCTGATGTAATTAGTCACTGGTTGAAATAGCATGTCCAGTACTGGAGTTGTAGCCAGTATAAACAGCACAATTCCTCTCCCCAGTGAAACAGATTAAACTCTCTACAGTAGTTCCAGGTCACAGAAATCATGATTAAGCTTCACCTACCTGAGAAGTTTTTCACAGGACTTTCAATCCTGAAAAACCCTGCTTCAAAAACCACTTTTTCTGCCTCTGGCAGCCTCTCCTGATGTGCACCCTCAGCAGCTCCCTCCTGCTTCATTTTATCCCTCATGGCTGCTTTCACAGAAGCCAGGCGGTTCCGGGCAGCAGTTCTGGCAGCTGCTTCCAGCTCGGCTTTGGGCACTCTACTTGGAACAGCCTTTTTCTGGAATGGTAAAAAAGCTGGGTCACACCTGGAAACTCTATGGATAGGAGTAATCACACATGAACCTCTACACAGGTGCTGGTGCCACAGACACAGCAAGGAGCAAAAGGAGGCTCAGGAGGGACCTTCTGCCTCTCCACAACTCCCTGACAGGAGGGTGCAGCCAGGTGGGATTCAGGCTTTGCTCCCAGGGAACAAGAAATAGGACAAGAGGAACTGGATCTAATTTGCACCAGAGAAGGTTCAGATTGGATATTAGGAAAAACATCTTCGCTGAAAGGTTTGTCCAGCCTGCCCAGGGCAGTGGTGGAGTCCCCATCCCTGGAGGGATTTAAAAGCCATGTGGGTTTGGCACATGGGGACATGGGGCAGTGGTGGCCTTGGCAGTGCTGGGGAAATGGTTGGACTTGATGACTTTTCCAACCTCAACAATGCTACAATTTTATGCATCAAGGCTTCTGCTCATCCCCAGCATCTCTTGGGCTGCCATCCAGCTGTTAAAATGAGTCTGTGGTGACAACATTAAGATTTTTTTTCAAACTGAGTCTGCAATTCAGAAATGCAGAATACAATCTTTTTTCCTAATAAATTCAGTAAGATTTTGGAAGCACTGGGATGGCAGGGACTCCTAGTGGCAGGGACAGTGTGTAACCACAGGACAGACTCCAGGCAATCAATGAAGTCTCTCTTGGCATTCAGTTTTCCAAGGGAAGTTTTGTTTTGTACCACCTGTAGGGTTCTGGCACTTGTGGGCAGCTCCTACAGGCCACATTCCCTCTGTTTTCCCATGCCTGAAGTTTCTTATCCACCTTCATATCAACTTTATGATTAGTTAAGCAGTCTCAAGGAACTGCACAGAGTTTAGGCAATGCAAATACACCTTGACACCTAGTCAGAAGCAATTTATATATTTCAATCCAAAGAGCAGATAAAACAACTCATATTACAGCTTATTTTGCAATAAGCACTACCTTATTTTGGAGAGTGTCAGATCCATTTGTGCTTAGAGAAGCAGCAGTTTAAAGCCACCCATGGTGTTGGCTTAATGGGACACCATTATAATTGAGCACTCCCTGCTCAAAACTGGCAGTCACTGCCAAATTCCTGCATGGTTTCTTTTTCAGTTTCAGTGTCAATGCCAGTGGCCCAGATAAACTGTTTTACATCTGCACGGTAAGTTTATATCCTAAATTTAATAGATTTGTCTTACTAGCATAGAATCCAAAGACTCCAAAAAAGTCATTGTTCATTCTTAGCTCTAATCTTACCAGCCAAAAGAGGCAACTAGGACTAAACTCACCAAATAATACAAGTGCATGTGGGAGAGGCGAGGGAGAAGGGTGCACCCTGAGAGGAATTTCACTTAGTATTTAATATATCTAAAGAAGCCATACAAGATGTGCTTTAGGGGCTACTCATACCTTGACAACTGCTTTGCTTGGGACATCAAGTGGCTGCCACTCATTGTCTTGAAGCTTCTTCAGATTATCAAATTTTTTATTCACATCCTCAATCTGTTGGTCATGTATAAGGAAAGCAAAAGAATACATTGCAAAATAACCTTTATCCAAACAAGCACAGTCTTCCATCCTGCAGGATACAATCTCTGAAATACCTCTGAAGAAGCAGATCAAACCCTCATGTATTTTGCAGAGAATTCAAAACCTATGCCTAGGACCATAAATCCATCTCTGCATTTAACTACTTACAAATTCCTTTGTTGAATGCTGATTTACAACCTTTGGATAATTCAGAATATTATATTTCATTCTGAACCCAAAGAAAGCATCAACAGAGGAAAAGAGATGAAGGTTTTCTACCACCTAGGCTCACCTCTAAATAGTGTTATTTATATATGTAGTTTCTGCATTATTTTCATACTGAAGCATGGAACCCCTACTTTCCAGGTGAGCTTCAGGAATTTTCCAAAAACTGGGAGGTAGACATTGTGACTGTATCCTCACTCCAAAACAGACTAATATTTGGCCAAACATAGTCATTCCAGAGACAGACAAGATACACAGGCCACAAGAAGATACAACAGAAGAACTGGTCCATGAATTATAAGTCATAGTATACCAACTGCAACTATTCACTGCCACAAAGTGTTAAAACAAGGACTTGCATTTTTAAAATTCAAAATAAAAACCAATCTGAATATAAAAAAAACCCAGTTAGTTTCAATCCAGGGTTTGTAAAGAACGACATCAGTTTTACGCTGTTACGTTAACATGCAAGTACATACCTGAAAATTAATCATATCCCAAAATCCATCCAGGTCTGTACATGTTGTTTCTTTTTCACCTCGTTTAAATTCACAATTATCAACCAGTCCTTCAAACTGTTTGAACCTTTCTTCCATGAGCAGCCTTGTCTGACCAACTGTGGTGCGAATCAGGTCTTTAGCTGGTAGCAACAAGAAAAAAAATAATACAGGACATCTTGGATAAATAAGCGTTTGAGGAGTCTGGAGTTTGTTGTCCCATCTATTGCAAACCTGCAATTCAATTCTGATGGAGCTTCCCTGTCCACTGACCTGTTCTAAACTTGCTTCTTTCAAAAAAAATTACTCTCTCAAGTCTTAACGATACGCATTGCTGGAGTCATCTTTGTTTTCCCAGATAAGGGTACTTATTCCACATTAAAAACTAATCTTATTTTTAAAAATTAGCTTGGTTAAAGTTCACACATTTAAATACACTTCAGACTGGCAACAGAACAAGTATTTTGATGTGCACTTTGTTCACTTTATCAATCACCATCACATCAAGTGCTACACAAATTTTTGTAATAGGAGACTTTTTGCCTTAGGGCAGATGCAACTCTAAACTTTCTCTAGCACAGCTTTGCAAATTTTTTTTGCTAATTTGCAAAGAGCAGATACATGTCCTTCCCTCTGTCCCATTCAGTTCCTGTAACCCTCCTTCTAGTGCCTACTGCAGCTCACTCTTACCATCCTCTGGAATGTCCAGCTCAAGGTTTCCTTCCCACTGGAGGCACTGAGACAGCAGCCGCTCCGTCTCAGCCCGAAGAGTGGTTCTGAAAATACAGGGATAGAGGAAAAATAAGGATTTGGAGAATTTCCAGACTTGTGGCTGTCAATGGTTACTATCCTTTTGCTTTCAGAGAAGCCACAGTCTTTGAGCAGAAGCCATTAGACTGTTTCACTTTGCTGACTGGCTGAGGTGCAATTTCTACTGGTTTCAAGCTCATGATCCTTAGGACAAGGTGTCAGTCTCCAGAATTTTATATTCATTCCTTGCACTAAAGGTACAAAAAGGAAGACAGGAATGTGTTGCCTGCTCAGGTCACAGCTGGCAGGCACCAATCACCATTAAATTAAGCTGGTCTTTAGAAGATGTCTCGTTATTCATATTAGGAACCTTCAAATGGACATCAGGGAAGTGAAACAAATGAACCCAAACCTGAAATAGGGCACATCATGCTCTTGCTCTCTTGTATCATCTGACTTCACTGCAAGTGCTGTTGAGAGGGGAGTTGTTTTGTTTGATTTCTGAGTGGAAGTTCTCTCATCTGATTCGCCTGCTGAAAAACATGAAAGGCATTTGTTCAGAATCTGGTGATAATTAAAAGCATTAGAATAAAATAAATGTTAACTTCATACCTTCTCCTTTCAAACTTGTGGTCATTTGTATTTCTTGAATGCCTTTAACAGCAGGTGAAGTTTGACTTTTTAAAGTAGTCTTTTGAGCTTTTGTTTCACTGGATTTTTCAAATATTTTGCTGGAAACAAAGAAAAGTACATTTAGTTACGACACATTGAGAAAGTGACATCAAATATGGCCAAATACACAGAAATGCACAGCTTAGAAGGCAAGCTTCCACACAACACTAGAGAACTCAAATAATAAATTAATAAATCTGTGCAGATAGATATAGGGCAAAGTCCCTGACAGCTGCTCCTAGAGGAATGACAGAATTATGGATTATATCCATATCTGCTGTGTATTAAGTCCACATTTAAGCAGTGATAGAAGCCACGAGGATCAGGTGCTACAACACAACACTTTGTTACAAAGTGAATCTCTCTATAGACAAATGTTTTTTGCATCCCCACAGAGAGGCTCACTTGCGTTTTAGGCCCCATTAGAAGGAAGAATCTTACACTGAAGATTCTGAAAAATTCCAGACAGCACTGGGTGTCAAAAAAGCATTTGCCCTTGAAGGAGACATGGGTGTCACACTGTAGGTTGCTAATCCACTCAGAGGCTGAAACACAAAGTTTTGAGGTGCAAAGGAGCGTGCTCTGTGTCTCCTTGGAGAAGAATTGCTGTTTTCCACTGAGGTTTGTTCTTGCTGAAGTTCTACTGGTATTGAATGCTTGGAATCAGCTGCAGAACTTTTCACCCCGGGATCCACTCCAGCATTTGTCTCCACTTTATGTTTAGAAGGAATTACCTGTAACAGCATAGACAGACAAATCAAATCATCCAATCAATCATGTGCTTGCAATAAGCATGGGCTGAATTATAACATGAGTGTCTGAAAGCCATCAGGAAGGGAACAGCTTAAGGTAAGTCAGCTCCTACAACAGCACACCTGTACAAGAGTGATGAGTTACCAACAAGTCCAACCATTTTTGACACCTGCAAATCATTCTAGAGACACAGGTAACACTTCACTACAAAGAATGCAACAATCCACTCCAGGGGCTAAAGCAGAACAACTCACCCACCAAAACAATAATTAAAATTGGCAAATGCTTGCTCCCACTGCTAAAAAAAAGCTTTAAGGTGATAAAATCCTCAAGAGCAGAATTACTGGCTACAAATCCAACTAGGCCTGTTGAATAATCACAGTTTATACACATACTGCAATCCTATCACTGAGAAACAAGCTGGAATAGGCTGACAGCTGAGGAATGTAACCCAAGTGCAGTTAGCACCACAGAATGTCACTAAAAGAGAAAAAACTAAACAGTAATTCACATTCTTATGAGATGAGTGACCAGATGGTCACACAGAACACATTTCTGAGATACCTAATCGAGATTGCTAGCTCAAGCCAGCTAAAACTTTGGGTGTTTTTCAAGAAAATATGCATCCTCAATGCACTGGAAGTCTTGTTATACTTTAGTCACCCCTGCTAGGAATGTAAACCTTGAACTTTGCTTTTAACCAACCTTTTCAAACAGGTTGCCTGTGGTTACAGTAAGAGTTTACCAACTGGCAGGGACTCCATCCGGTGAAGAGGTGCTTGTCCAAGGAAGACACAAGTGCTCTTACCTCCTGTTTGGGTGTGATTGCACAATCTCAAACACACTAGAGCACAGCTGCAGTTACAGGAACAAGGTGGAGATGGGAGGTGTGAGAGGGAAGGGTGGAGCGTAAAGAAGGAAGAAATCATGGACAGCTCTTGCACAGAACTGTCTGCACATGAATGCAATAAAAAATCCTGGAAGTGATGGCAGCAAGAACCACAATGACTGCCTTCAGTTGTAAATCATGCAGAGAATAGCATTTCCAGCTTTATTTTTTGGTGGTTCAAAACCTAAAATTGTGTTTATTTCTTAGCTTCTGGAGTCCCAAATCATTACCTGAGCAGGAAAAGGATCCATTCAGAATGCACTTCAAAAAGGAATGAACTGCAAAGAATTTACAGCTGCTTGATAAAGCCAGCAAAGCAGTCTTTTTTTTTTTTTTTCCTTTGGGCTAGTTAAAACATCAGATATATGTCATGTAAGAACTTCTTGTCTATTTTAAATCATTGTCCAGATCTTGATTAGTAATCAAATCATCCACCAGTCACATCCATATCCATGGTGGGATTCTTGGGGTTGCCCTGTGAAGGGCCAGGAGTTGGACTTGGATGATCCTCGTGGGTCTCTTCCAACTCACAATATTTTCTGGCTCTATACAGGCACTAAATTTGATCTTAATTTTAAAAATAGATCAGTATAAATACTTGGACCTCCTTCCCAAGTTCTAGGTTATTAGTGAAATTATTACTTCTTTGCTTGAACATTTCAGCTACAATGACACAGTTACTGGCTCTTAAATCAGTTTTACTGCTTTTCCATTTCAACTACTACATGACCTACCTTTGTGGTATCAGGTTTGACAGCTTTCTTCTGCTTTCCTACACTTGCTGTCATTCTCTGTGACTGGTTACCTACAAAAAGAGACACTCCCAGAGGTCAAAAAAGCATCTGAATAATGTAATCTTTCACCAAAACACTGCCATAAAAATCCAGTTGCTAAAGATGAGAGAGACTGTTTTATTTCTTGAGTGGGAGGTGGCTAGAGGGAAGAAATAGCATTGCAAAAGCTCATTCAAAAGAAAACCTGGCCTAGGATTTAACAGCCTAGTAACAGATGTATCACCAAGAAAACAGATTCATTAAGTCATTAATCTTAAGACACTGTCATATAGTAAAAATAACAGTCACCTTATTTCCTTAAAGTTTGAAGAGAGAGCGTCAAGCCAATTTGAGTTTAGATTTTTAATTTCTATATGGCATAGGAATTCTGTTGATATACTGAATTCTAGTAAAGAAGCAAACATGGACAAAGAGAAATTCCTAACCTGAAGAACAAAGGCTCTCATCTCTTCCAGAGACCTTCCTGTTCCTGCTCACTCATTTAATAATCATATGGCCAAAAAGTCATACACCAATGAGGCAAATCTTTTCCAGTTCTGGCTTTGTTCTTTGAGATTGTAATTACCATGTGGACATTGATGCTCCACACTGATGGGTTTTGTGGGAAACTGTCCAGTGTTAGTTTGAACATCTCGATACAGATATTGCAATGCAGTTCCAGACAAGAGTCCGGGTGATCCAGCATTTAGCCCTTTTTCCTTATATGATAATTTGGCATGACTTAAATGCAGTCTAAGGTACAGCTGAGCTACACAACTCTGCCTTACTTACCAGCAGTAGCAGCTGTTGGTTTCAGGACCTGCCTGGCTGCAGAGGCAGCTGCTCTGGTGACTCTCACATTTAGGGCTGGTTGGGGTGCAGTCTGCAACACTGCAGGAGAAATTAATCCCAGAGATTCCAAGTTTAATAAGGAGCTGCACTCAGGTAATAACTGAAAGTTTACATTTTGTAGAAATCAGAAAAATGCACCAGCAGTTATCAGGGGCTTGCCAGAATGAACAGAGTTGGGTGATTTTGGTCAGTTCAGGGCAATCAGCACAGCTTGGCCTTGGCATCCAGGCAATGCACTGAGGGATCCTGACTGAAGGTGGTTTTACTCTACAGGTCCATCAAGGCACCAGTGTGCTTGATGCCATGCAAAAAGCTTAAGGAATGCTTCCCACTGTTCCCTGCAATCAGAGTCAACACTATTCCTGCTTTACAGATGAAGTTTTCTAGAGTAATAACTTTGCCATGGTTATTTGCACAGCTGGAAGCTTAAGCAAACCATTCGTGTAACAAAGTGATGCCCTGGCCATTATATGAAAGATTTCCAAGGTCAGAATTTAATGCAATCTAACAAAGTACTCTTAAGACTAATTACCTCTGAAATATTTCATAAAACATGACAAGTTCATGCACCATATTACCCATCTTAATCATTTTCATCTTTGTAATTTAGCACTGTTTCTAATAGGCTTTTAAAATGACAACGTTTTCCTGCACAGACAAATTTCACAGGAGCTCTTTATTCCATACTCTGCCTGTCTGAAATCCCCACTTGGTTATTGTTAATGCTATTCCTGTCTTTAATGTCAAACTGCAATTCTGTAGAGGCTAGAATGAAAAGTTGGGAAAAAATTACTGGATAAATAACTACAACATTGGATTTATCAAACATTCACTTCCCAAATATTTTTATATTGGTGTTTCATAGAATCCTAAAATGGTTTGGGTTGGAAGGCACCTGAAGGATCACCTCCTCCCAACCTCCCTGCCATGGGCAGGGAAGCTTAAGAACATATAATGCATATCCTTGGTTCAGTACAAAACAAATAATCCAGTCTAGTGGATGACCATTTTTCAAAAATTAAATATTTGTTATATCAAACACTAATAATACATCTTTTCAGTATTCACCAAAGGCACTGCTGAAATTTATTTAAATAAGGGTCTGCTGCTTGCTGATTTAGATTAATGACATGAAAGTCATTTCACTCTGAATTACTGAATATCCTGCATTAACATCAATATTCCACGTAACTTGGCTGTATCTACTTAAGGATACCACTGGACTATGAGGAAAAGTTTCTGATCCAAGGTATCCTAGCCCCCTAAAGGTGGTGCAGGTTGTTTTGGTTTTTTAACTGCTGTTTTCTTAAGAAATATCTGTAATTGTGGCACAGAAAGCGACAGACACAAGGCACTTGCTCTTCTGTAACAGCAGCAGTCACTACCTGTGATATTCTCCTTGAGGCAAACAGAAACCTCTGCACAGCTCCAGGAGCTGAGGCAGCTGGCAGCTGTGCAGCTTGCCTACTGACCTGTTTCTTTTCCCTCTTCCAGGGAGAATAATCAGTAACCAGGACTGTCAGGATCCTGCATTCCATTTCCCCCAGCCTATGGAGGCAACAAGTTCACGTAATCCCTGGAGCCACACGCTTCATAATCTGCCAGCTGCTGCCCTTGGTAGGAATGGCCATCCTAAAATCTCCTCCATGCTTCCTACACCCAGAAACATACTGTGGATCTTTCCCCAAAAACCCCCAACTTTCAGGTTCAGATGTACTTCCATACCTTTCTCTTTTTCAGCCACTTTGACTGTACTCATCTGTTTACGTCCTGCCTGTGTAGGGCGCATGCTCTGCCCACGGGCACTGACCTGCAAGAAAAAAAGCAGGTTTTTTGTGAAGTAACAGATTTCCAGAAATTCAGCAGCCCAATTTCTTTCCTCATCTATCCTAGATTACAGTAAGGGAAAAAAATCAAATAATTTGTCACAGTGGGCTTTAAAAAGTAGAGACACATTAAGGATAACTAAAATAGATTGGTTTAGGGATATGTTAAAATGCATTATCAAACTAGAAATTGTCAGAAAAAGAATGAAGAAAAATATTTAAGCACCAGTTTAAGTATCTTGAGAAACTTGATTAAAAAACAGATCCAGAAAACCTGTGCTCTTTTCTGTTTGTACTGATTTAATCAAACTTGTAAAGATACTACCCTGAGTCTGAAATTGCATCCCTTTCTCTAAATTTATTCACTGAAGTTATATATATATAAAAAACAAACCGTAGAGGACTGAGATGCAGTTGGAATCAGAGTTGGTATCAGAGTTTTTCCTTCTTGGATCTTGGCTTTTGATCGAGTAACCCTTCCAGAGAAAGCAGGAGCTTCCTGGAAACATCCCCAAGGAAACAAGAGTTAACATACTCCTCTTCCCCCTCGTCACTGAGAGACTGAACAACAAGCATAAATGTGAAAAACAGTATGTCTGTGCAAAATGGGTCAAGTGTGTAAACTGGAAAGCTTTCAAAACCGAGCTGACTAAATATGAACAAGTTACTAGTTCTAAAATAACGCAGCTCTTTCATTTGTGGATGAATCATTCCAGTTTTTGAACTGAGCATAGTCATAAGTACAAAAATCCACATATCACTAGCAGTATCTCCAGCTTTGTTTAAAAAGAGAATGAGCCAAATGACTCCCTTACTGCTCCTTATCATAACAAACATTAATAAAACGTTTGCAAAATAAACAGCTGATTTGGAATAACATACACATCTTGTATACAAATAGCAATTTAAATGAAGTACACAGATATAATTAATTTAGATATTAAATATTACCCTTGTTACCATCTCTCTTGGCTTTGCTACCACTGCTTCCTCAGGGGCAAGTGTAAGAAATCCAGGTGCAGCTGGTCTGTACAGCCCAACCTTGAACACCCCTTTCTTGGCTTTCTCCCTCTGCTCCCGCAGTTTGCGAAGCTCCTTTTCCTCTTTGTAGCGCTGGAGCATCTCCCTGCGCTCGTTCATCCTCTTGGTGGCTGCATTTGTGGCTTGCTCTGAAGCAGACATGGAAGACAGATGTGTTATAAAATCATGAAGATATTTTTGAGCCGACAAGAAGTCAGAAACTTTCAATAAACTTTTCCAAGCTAGAAGAGGAATGTAAGTCAAAGAGCAGAAGAACTGCCTGGAATCTTTAAAATTGTTTTAGTCCTTCCCACTAAAAGAGAATTCAATGGAAAATTTCAACTTACAAATAGACTTCCCCAAATATCCACCTGAGGATTACTGTAAATTCATTCCCATTTTACAGGGAATTGTAAATACCATTTCTTGTAAGGCTGCTAGTATGAAAATTAACACTTCAGTTACTTATTTATATATTTGTACCAGTTTCTCTATTCAAACACTTGCAATGTCATTGAAAGCTGAGCTTTAGGTCGGCTTTAGATACCAAAGTCTGCCTCAGTCTGAGGATAAATGAGGCAGAAGTTTTACGAAAGAATAAAACCTTAAGAGATTGCAAACTTGAATTATGTCTACTTTAAAAATTAATATCCACTTAAAGTTGAAATTTATTAAATATAATCAAGACACACTTATTACATTTCTTATTTTATATGATTACATACAGACTGCACTCCAATAATCTTCTGCTATCAAAATATTAAAGGTGAAAATATTTCTAAAAACACCTGTTAACATTTTTAAATATTAACTTAATTTCTAAGACCACAAGCATCCAGGAGAGCCAGGAAGCAAAATTCAGCATATATGCAGGCCCTGTTTTCTGAGAGGAAAAATAAGTTATCAAAAACTAGCCATTTTCAAAATAAAATCAAGCTATGCATTTATCCATTAATAATTTTATATATAATACAAAATTGCCCATTGCTAAGTACAACTTAAGCACATGACAGGCATCAGTTATATGTTAGATGGTATTTTTGATTGGCGTTTTTCACACCTGAAAGGACAAAGCCATCATAAAGGCACTTCCTATAGAATATTAATAACAAAATGCATTCTTCCATTAATAACAAAATGCATTCTTCCATTAGCTGCTGCAGCCAAATCAGAGCAAAGCCTTATTCACACCACCAGAGCAGTGAGGAGGGCACAGCTGTATTAAGATTTTATTTCCTTGATTTTAACACTTGGAAAGGCTGATAGGGTTTTAAATCTTAAACTTTTTTGTCACATCAAAATGTTGACTGCTATAAGGTTTCTGTGATAATGCTACTAAACATACTTAAAATTTTTAACTTTAAAAAAAAAAAAGGTCTGTAGCAAGTATGTACTTACTCTGTTTCACACTGCTGTTCTCTTGAGAGCACAATTCTCTGGTCTCCTTGAGCTCAGAAATTCCCCTCTCCTTGGAGAGCTGAACATTGACATCTGCCAGGCCAAACTGCCGGCCCTTTTCAAAGAGTTTGTGCCTGTTCTCTTTCTGAAGGATGGATTTCCTGCGGGCAACCTTGGTTCTGAGGGCTTCTGTACTCAAATCCTTTTTGTATCGACTGGCAAACTGGGAGGTAGCAGCCATCCTGATGACCTTAGACAACAACCATAGTGATTAGGAAAAAACTGCCATGGTTTGTTTTCCATTTTTGTAAAAGTCTGCATGTGAGCAAAGCCCTGAATTCTTTGTTTCTGTATGTGACCAGAGAAAACTCCAATGATAATTTTAGTAATGACTCTTTCACCAATTTCTCATTATTTTTATTCATTCCAGGGACCAGTTTGGTTGTTGAGTGGTCAACAAGTCTGACACTTAATTAGGAGAGGACACTGCACTCATGTCTGGGATTGGCTGGGCTGCTTTCTCCACAGCTGTTTTCCACATTAAGGAGGTGAGCAAGTAAATGACAAGGCTGTAGGACAATACTTGGAAGCAACATTCCATTTAGATTAGACCTATCTGATAGCAAGGAATTTTGTCATGGCTAAGAGTACTCAGAACCAGGATGTTTCCAGGATGCAACTGCAATAAAATACTGGTTATTTCAAGCAGCATTCCTCCCATCTTTTTTAACCTGAGGAAGCCTTAAGCCAATTGTCAGTTGGTTTGCACTTGCTGTGCTAACAGCTCCTAAAGGGGCTACAAGAGAGGTGGAGAGGGACTTTGAACAAGGGATGGAGTGACAGGACAAGGGGGAATGGCTGGGATGGACAAGAGGGCAGGGCTGGATAGGATATTGGGAAGGAATTCTTCCCTGAGGGTGGTGATGCCCTGGCACAGGGTGCCCAGAGAAGCTGTGGCTGCCTCATCCCTGCAAGTGTCCAAGACCAGGCTGGACAGGGCTTGGAGCAACCTGGGCTAGTGGAAGGTGTCCCTGTCCATGGCAGGCAATGGGAACAAGATGGGCTTTAAGGTCCCTTCCAATCCAAACCATTCTGGGATTCTATTATCCCCTGCATCCCCACTGAAACCTGTCTTGCCAAGGGTCTTCCACCTCAGACAGGATCTTTCAGATACCGCATCTTCCACCACTTACAGAAAACAGCTTTACAGCAAGCAGGGTGACAGAGCTAAACTAAGCACCCAACAGTTATTAATTAATTGGTAATTTAGTCATTTACTGAGGTTCTTCATTTCAGGACAGCAAGCTCTGATCAAACTAAAGGAACCATCAGTGAACTAGACTGGAAAGACTTGACAATGGGTGTGCAGGATTTCTTAAAGCCCATCCCCTTCCCATCTATGTTCTACCAAAAGCCAAAAACTCAACCAGGAGCCTAACTGGAAAACCCAAATGTTAGAAGGAAAACAGCAGCAAAATAGAAATAACACAGAAATAAACTGCATATGCTTATGGGAAAAGCAGTCAAGGAGAGATCCTGACCTGTTGGAAGAAGGAACACAGAGCAAGCCTGTTCAGATGCCATCAGTGCTGGCAGTGGTCACTCCCTGTTCCCCCCTGCATGGAAGTGCTCACATAGTGGGGAACTCGCACAGCACCAACAGCACCTGCACAACCTCCTGGAACTGCTTAGAACAGATACTGGACAGAAACCTAAATGGGTGCATTTTGCTCCTTTTTTTCTGATATGTTCAGCGCTGCAGAAGAGCAAAGTGGTCAATGGAAGTTAGAAAGCAGAGGGGAATAAAAATCAAAACACAAATCAGGGATTGGATCTCTTCCACGCAATCCTGGAAGAGCTGGTCCATGCCAGCACCACCCAATTTGTGAATATCTTGGGCTTCACCCTGCATCTTGCATTCCAGCTTTCAGAAATTGATTCAAAATGCCAGTTAATGATGACTGTAAAAACCTCCACTGCGGTTCATGGGTCATATTTGCCCTGCTTTACATTTAAGTGATTAAGGGAGATTAATTCATGAGCATCTCCAATAATTATATTTGAACTGATCCTGCTAGTAATTACAGAATTACTCATTACAGATTTGTTAGTAATTACAGATCTTGTTAGTAATTACATGACATTACAGAAAGCCATAAAGAAAACAGTGGGAATACATCTCTACTATCGATGTCCTAGAAGCACCTGGCTTTTGAGGCCAGTGGATGAAAAACATTCCTCAAAGCAGCAGTTTAGTCTTTACACTCATCCTTTTTCAGGACAAAGTTCCTAAATTTACCCCTAAACATGTTCTTTAAGTACAGCAATCCTTTCAAAGTGCATGCACAGTTTTTAACCTTGATGGTAACACAACCTATATTCCCAGAATATACATTGTTATCTATCAGGCAAGCTCTCAGACAGCTGCACTTGCCTTAAACACTGATAAACATTTAACACTGTTCTACCTCCTACTTTCAATATTTTCCTAGGTATTTACTGAAGTACAAGTCCACTTAGGACTTCTCCCATTAAAAAGTCCCATGAAGAAGTAATCTATATTTCAGTAAGAAACCCTGCAGAATTAATCTTACAGATGAAGATAGTAAATGTAATAAAAGCAGAGAAACAGACAGAGCTTCCCAGAAACGTATTCCCAATTCAGGAGGTTCCCAGTGATCTCTGTGGTCTCATTAAAAATGGATGGCATGCTCAGTATCCTAAAGATGTGTTTAGGACAAAAAATACCTGTCTCCTCTTCTTCCCAGGTTACTGCTCCCGTGGAGTATCTTGCCCGAACAGGAGCCTAGAAGATTAATTGGCATTTAAATTGGCATAAACTCAACTAAAGAAAGGGACAAAGGGTTTATACAAAAGATTTGTGACTGGCTAAGGTAGAGTACCAAAAATTAAAGCTGAAGATGTATTTTGATAAATAACAGCGAAGGAAAAGAGACACTTTTGACCAGCAACACTCTAAGAACCAAGGGGCAATAGGAGCATGAAAACATTTAGGTGCTCTTTTAGCCTGAATAGTGAGCAAACAGAGCAGGGGAAGCAAACATCGTTACGTTTACAGCGGGAACCCGTTACGTTTAGAGACTGAGTAAAACCTGAACTCAACGGTTTCCAGACGGGCCCCGGGGGTCGGAACAGACTGTGGGGCACACCCCAGACCCCGCCGAGCGGGCTCCCCCCACGACAGTCCCTTCTTCCCTTCCCCGACAGCGCCTCAGGGTTGAGGCGCCCCAACCCAAAGAAGCATGCTGCCAGCCCACCGCCAGGAGAGACCCCCACGCCGGGTCCCCTTACGGAGCCCACTGCCGAGGCGTCAAGGTCCTTCCGACCCCTGAAAGCCCGTCCGCACCCCCAAAATCCCCGCCGGGCCCGCCATTACCTGTCCTGGCCGCCCGCAGCCCCCAGCCCCGCAGCTCTCAGCCCCGCCGCGCGCCGCCCCGCCTCGCTTTCAAATCTCAGCCGCCAACGCTCATTGGCCAGCGCCGGCCCGCCGGCTCCCATTGGCCTCACGCGCGGCCAGTGATGGGCAGCGCCGAACCCCCACGGCGAGCTGCCTATTGGTCGCCCAGTTGCCACGCTTAATGTCCATTGGCTGCTCGGAGCATTTCCCCGCCCTCGCTTGCCGCTCATTGGCTGGCGGAGTGAGGAAGGTGAAGGTGCTGAGCGTGCGGGGGCGTGGCCTGTCCTTGTCGTCCCGCGCGGCGCGGGGGGGGCGCTAAGATGGCGGCGGGGGTCGCGTGTGTGGGGGTTGCCTGTACCTGGAGTCACCTGTACATGAGGGTCACCTGGCTCCGGGCTCAGCCGGACCTGGCGGCCACCTGCCAGCGGTCTGGGCTTGCAGAGCCCTCACTCCTACCGAGGATCGGAGAGTAATGAGCCCTCCCACCACCCACAGAATCCCAGAACGGACAAGGCTGGAAGGGACCCCAGTGGCTCATCTGGTCTAATCTCTGTCTCAAAGCACATGGCACAGGATTGTGTCCACACGGCTCTGGAATATCCCAAATGAGGCAGAGTCCACAGCCTCTCTGCTCAATCTGTTCCAGTGCTCGGTCACTGCACAGGGAAGTTCTTCCTCACGTTCAGGTGGAACTTGTGGGCATCAGTTCTTGCTCGCTCCTCTTGTGCCATTGCTGGGCCTCGCGAAGCAGAGCCTGGTCCATGCCTGAGACCTCCCTGTAGACACAGACAGGGATGAGGTCCCCTCTCGAAGCTGGACAGCCCCTGCTCGTTCAGCCTTTCCTGGGCAGGGAGATGCTCAATTCCCGCACCTGCACCCACTCCAGGAGCTCCATGTCTCTCCTGAACCGAGAAGCCCACAAGGTCTGTGTCCACACCTCAGTGACCGCATTGTGCCACCTCCTGAGGAGCCGAAGCCGGGTCTCCACAGCTCTGAAAGGGCCACAAACACATTATTAAAGTGTTTTTATTAAAGACCCTTTATTTGCTCCCATACACGCATCGCACCAATCCCGCGGGTTGCTGGGGTGGGTTGCGTTTAACAGCGTTCTCAGCTACTGGATAGTTCTGTGTTGGTTTGTGAGTGTTAACCTGGGAAATTCAAATGCTAACGGAGGAACCATCCGCTTGGTGGCACTGCAAAAATGGGGACGGCGTTTGGAGGGAAAAAAAAAAAATAAATAAAAGTATTGGGAAACGGGAAACTGGTGAGCCGCAGGAGCGGTGGTCAGCGGCGGAGGACAGCCATGCCCTTCCAGCTGCCTGAAAATGCGGGATCCCCTCTGGCGTTACAGAAATATATCAGTAATTGTGTATATAAACGCGATTTTTAGACAGCAATAACTGGATTAAAGACCACAGTAACAGCGCAGAGCTGTTCGCCACGGCAACGATCAGTCTTGGATCACTGCAGAGTGAGTGGCTCTGGGCATCCCAGATGGGAGCAGTCGGGGAAGAGTCACCCCCTGTTTCTGCACACACTGACAAAGGTTACGGCAAAGGTCACAAATATTGACCATCCAGCCTAATCCTACAATCATTTATTTGCTAGAGATAATAAAAGATCAGCATGGAGGTTATTGAGTGCTGCCAAACGGATGGTTTGAAAAAGATCCAATTAAACAACAGAAACACAGGAGCTCAGGTCTGTAGACTGTACAGAGTCCAATCCAATGCAGTCCTCGGTGTTTCCTGATTCTTCTTACTCCACTTTTCCTCCTGTGGCAGTGGAATTTGAGGACATTCAGCAATTCTACCTTACATCAGGATATAGTTAAACTATGTGAGCCATGCTGAAACACAAGTTCTAGGGGGAAAGCGAGTCTAGGAGTGTCATCCTTTCAACCAAAAATCAGTTCTTCTTTTACTGCATACCTGAATATGCTGAAACAATACTTGTTTGCTCCTTGGAGCATCTGGACTGACACATTTGCTCATTTCCACTCGCGTGGACGTCAATACTGAATTTAGGAAGCTTTGCTACAGCCTGGGCTTAATCTCAGGAGCTCAAATAACAACACGAATGATAATACAGCCGTGGGCCCTTTGGGGAACCCGAGTACCTGCCCTGGGTTTGCTGTGCACCTCTGCAGGTGTTACCTGAGCCAGGTATGTTACAGCAAGAATGGGTTTCCTTAACGTGCTGCAGACACACCTTCCACTGACAATATTTAGGTCACCACAAGGGTCTCGGTGTGCTTGAATAATGCCAAGGTTTTAAAGTGTTGCAATGTCACTTGAGATAAAACACGCTAATCAGGTGTTTTCCAACCAAATTCCTGATTGCTACTGATTTTATTGTGCTAAGAGAAATATTGTGGTAAGAGGAATAAACATATTACCATTTAATAGAGATAAACAAGGGATATGAATTTCTAAACTCATTATCCTGTGCAGATATTAGCCATGCCTGAAAGGTAAAACTCCTTGTTCTCACACAGACCTGATGATTTTATGATAATATCCCATTTTAGCCATTGAGCTTTGAGAACCAATTTGAATTTCTTTATTTCTTGGCAATAAAACTGTCATTATCCAACACATTTTGTAACTGAGGAGATCATTATGTGGCAATCTGCTAACTTGCTCTTTCTGCTCTTCATTCCTTCACACAAAATATTGTTCTTTGTGAAGGTGATTCTCCCCACCCTTGCACAAAGGAGGAGCAATATGGAGTGTGTAGGGAAATCTATCCCCAAATTTAGCCCTGAAATAATTACACTTCCTGATCATATTTTTGGTGGAAGTACAGGCAAATGGAGCTATAAAGCTGTACCCCACAGCCACTTGCATGGAGTCAAAGAAAATCCTCTATAGGCAAAACATGATGCTGCAGAGGGCACAGGGTAGCCCTCTTGCCAAATTTAATTGATAACCTCTCAGTCATGTATTGAACAGCAAACTCATTTTGATGCATTGGCTGCTGTTCCTACTTCTGCTCAAGCTTTTCATCTGAAGTGGTTGCTAGTTTAAAAACCAGAACAAATTATAGGAGCAGAAAGTAGAAGTGAAATTCCTGTCTTTGAGCAACTGTGGAGCACAGTTAAGCCTCTTGCTGTGTTCTGTGAGGTTTATTTTGCTCTGCAGCCCATTTTTACCAGGAATGGGAGGAAGCCACCCCACAGTGCCTCAGCCTGTCACCTGGGAGGAGGGCATGCTCCAGGCAGGTAGAGAGAGATGTTTGGACTCTCACCTGGATGAGCCTGGAGAGCATCTTTCCTTTCCTGGGTATTTCTACCACCCAGACCAGCACATACAACAACTAACATCAAATGCAACCCTGACACCCACAGTGTTAAACAGAAATTGTTATTGCTCCGATCCTTCAAAGAGCACTGACAGGCTCCTAAACCCCAATGTGTGGGCCTGGGACCCTGAGCTGATGGCAACACCTAGAGTGCCTATGCAAAGTGACTCCAATACACTGCTCGTTTGATGTTTGATGTTTCCTTCTCCCTGGTTTCTGCTCGGCAGGTGGGAGTTTCCACTTGCCCTTGGGAAGTGTCTCTCTCTAGACTATAAATAGCAGGACGAGGTACCTGACTCTGGATATTCTGTTGCACTCTGGCAGCTGATACCCAAAAGCTGGATGTTGCAGCACATTTATAAGCTCCCAGCTTTCACAAAAATGCCAACTAGCAATGTCAGGAGGCAAAGTGCAGTTGGGAACACAGCCTGAGTGGTTTTATCTCAGCATATCTGTACATCCTCTGTTACTTGTGGGGTGTTTACACCGAATGTTCCCTGCTGCTGCAGATTCCACTCACAAACCTGCTCCAGCACTGCAGGTGAAAGCATCCTCAGCTGGCTTCTTCCCCCACGGCCCAAAGCCACATTCTTAAGGATTTCACACTTCTTTCCAGATTCAACCCATCTTGAGTTTTCTTCCATGGCAAAGAGGGGAGTGGGAATTAACCCCAGAAGAAATGCTGGATTCAGTCATAAGCCAACCATAAGCTGAGTTGAGACCAAAGTTTTTGTTGTTTCCAGGGACTTTGGAGTGGGTTGCTTTGGGGGAATTGTGTTTTTATCCCCTTGAGCAAAAGCAGATGAAGAAACCACTTAGTGGGGTGCGATTAGATGACGTTTCAGCAGCAGGAAGTATGTTTCTGAATTAGGCCAAGACCATTGCATTTTCCTCTGAAAAGACCATCCTTTTCCCTACTTGCACAATAATTCCAGTATTATTATTTTTTTAATTTTGGCTGAAAACCTGTATCTTTTTTGGCATGTGCCTCTGTTGTGTCTCCATTGCCCAGGAGTGGAACATCTGTGGAAGCTGGATGGAACTGCTGGAGTTGTGTTTCATGGTTAAAGCTAATACAGCCAGTAAGGAACATCTTGGTTTAGGGAGTACAACACAAAGCTGTGAGGAATATGACTGCTAATCAAGGTGGAAACAATAAAAGAGTTGTAAGGACTTGATTAATCCTCTTTGCTCTGACGGAGTAAAACTTCTCCAGGTCTCTGATAAGATAGGACTGGTTTTCTTTATCTATTGTTTTTTTAATGTTCAAGGCTACTGAAATGCAGAAGGGCCAGATGGCCCTTTGAGCTAAACAATGTGCAAAATCTTTCTTATATTATCACTAAATGCCCCGAGGGGGTGGGAGGAGAAAGGTTGTTTAATCGTTAGAAGTCACTTAGCAGCAAATGGCAGTTCACTGTCTTCATCAATTTACAACAAAAGATTGGGGCCATATCTTTGTGGGGTTTTTCTCTAATAAGACAGGGCACATATTTCATTCCCCTTTAAGTCATCTGGGGATATCTTGCATCTCACTGCGTGTCACCAAACTGTGGGGCCATGCTAGTAAACAGGCTTTTTTTCCCTTTGCATTTGGTCCTATACCAAAATACAGACTTTTTCCCTGGAATACAGGAAACTACTGTGTCAGCAACAGCTAAATCCCGTTGTTGTTCTGTGGTTTGTTACAGTCCAGTGGAGAAAGTACTGGAGGGCTGAGAACAGTAGGGTCTGTTTTCTGTCCTGTCCTGATCTAATATTTGACCTTCATCTTACCTCTATCTTCCCTCCCACCCTCTATTTGTATATAATGGCCGTAGTCAACAGGGGCTCCAGAGACTTTGGGAGGTTCATCTCAGCTATCTGAGACACCATGTTAATGTGATCTTGGGCCTTGGCTGATCAGCTCTGCCTCTCACCAGGACTGTCATGGCACAGTGCTGTGCTGACACGCTGCTTTTTAGCTTCAGAACAATCTCCAGGATCTCCTCTGAGTAGTGTATACACAGAGTAAGTAGTGCCGCCCTCCAGCAGGTCAGGGAATCATAGTTGTAGAATATCCTGAGTGGAAAAGGACCCACAAGGTTCATCCAGTCCAACCCCTGGCCCTGCAGACATCCCAACAATCCCATCCTGTGCCTGAGAGCGCTGCCCAAACGCTCCTGCAGCTCTGGCAGCCTCGGGACCATGCCCATTCCCTGGGGAGCCTGTTCAGTGCCCCAGCACCCTCGGGGGGAAGAACCTTTTCCTGATATCCTAAAGGTCTTCTGATGCTGCTTCCTGCTGTTCCCTCGGGTGGAAAGAAACCAGGCCTTTTCAGTTTCCTACCTGCTTCCATCTAAGTGGAAACGATTTGCAAAAATATTTTAAGGAGAGGGGAAGCTCCTTCCTGTAGAAACCCTTTTAGGTTCAGACTACCACCTGATGCCACCACAATTCCCCTTTTCCCAGTGCCTTCCCTTTGTGTTTCTCTCTTGTTCCTGATACCATTTGGTTTCAGAGGATTTCTGCAGTGCCCTTCTCTTTCTCCCTGTAGGCTGAGACTTCTTGAAGACTGCACAGAGAAGATGGCTGGGGTGACACTTGCATGACAAACCACTGCTGTGGGTACATCTACACCAGGAACAGCAGCTCATGTTTTCCTCTGCCAAGGACAGACGACAGCAAAAGGGTATTTAGTGGTTGTGCCAGGGAGGCAGCGTTAGCAAAACAAGCTGGCAAGGCTGGCACCACGCTGGTGGGGTTCCAGTATGGAGGGACACTCCCAGTGACCTCCCTGCAGCTCTTTTGGGATGGACTGCCCAGGGAGGTGGTGGAGTCACCATCCCTGGAGGTGTTCAAGGAAAAACTAGACGTGGCACTCAGTGCCATGATCTGGTTGACAGGGTGGCGTTCGGTCATGGGTTGGACTCGATGATCTCAGAGGTCGTTTCCAACCTAATTGATTCTGTGATTCTTCTGGCCGTGCAGTCGGGAGTTCAGCAGGTTTCAAAGCCAGGAGGTTTATCGAACGACTTTTTGGCCTTCTGCAGAGGACCTTATAGATTTTTACCCTGTTATCACCAGACTAAATCCACCGATAAGCTGCCGGTGCCACGCAGCGGGCTGGGAACTGGCACCCCCGTGGCTTCCAGTGCCACGTTGGTCGCTAAACCTCGTCGGTGAGCTGCAAGCCCGGCACACCGGGGCGAACGGGGGACCACGAGGTCCCCAGCGCCGGGGGCTGCCTTGGAACTCGCTGGATCTCCAGGGAGCTGCTAGGAGCGAGGAGCCCGGGAAGCGCCCCGAGCCGAGCCTCCGGTGCCTGGCGCGGCGGGGCGGCCGGTGCCTGGCGCGGCGCGGGGGCGGCTCCGCGTCCCTCCCCGGCGGCTCCGCGTCCCGCCCCGCTCCGCCCCGGATTGGCGCGGCCGCCCGGCTCCTCCCGCCGCCGCCGGGCGCAGGGGGGATCCGGCCGAGCCGAGACGAGCCGAGCTGAGCCTGGCGGCTCCGCCACGGCCCGTTCTCCGGCCCCGCTCCCGGTAAGCTCCCGCGGGCACGGCAGGGGTGGGTGGGCGCTGGGTTCGGCGCGGTGCGGGCAGGTGGGCGGCGAGCGGGGCCCTCCCGCAGCGCCCGCGCTCCGCCGGCCATGGCGGCTGCGGGGCCGCCGAGGGGCCGCTGCCCGCCCGCAGGACGGGGCCGCGCCGAGGGCACCGCGTTCTGCCCCCGCTCCGCTCGGCTTTATTTTATCCTCTTGCTTTATTCTGTCTCCGCTGCTCCCCCAGCGCCCGCGCCCCGCTCCCGGCCTCTCCGGGGGTTTTGTGGTGCTCCCTCCCCGGCGCTGCTGGCAGCGCTCCCGCGGCTCTCTCCCGGCCCGGCGGGTCGGGCAGCGGGAGCCCAGGAGCGGTGCCGTGTCCCCCGCACCGCCCGGTCGCCGTGCGGGGCGCGGAGCATCCCCGCTCCCCCGCGGTTGCGTAACGCGCCCGTCCCACGCGTGGCCGGGGGGACCGAGCCCCCCTGCTTTCTGCGGGTCAGTCTTTTCGCGGACCTTCTTTTAAAAGCGACCCTCCTCCCAAACCGCGTATTTTCCCCCCAAATTTTGGTCTCCTGAGTTGCGGTCACTTCCTGGTCGTGGTTTTCTGCACGGCTTCCCCCGTGGTTTATCCATCGATCAGCCCTTCAGAAGGGAGGGGTTGTGAACTCGCTGAACATAAACAGTGATCCGAAAATGGCTTTAATCGTTATTATATATGGCGATAATTCTTGAATAACGCCTTCACGTGGGGATGGCGTAAGAACCTAAGGAAAGGTTAAAAGTACAATTACAGTGGAAGTGATTTCTTCTCGGAATTACTTCCTCCAAGGCCTTACTCGAAACAATAAGCATAGCTTTTAATTTCTTCAGTAAACCGAGGTTATTGACTTGTGCCGTGCGGCTCCCAGTTGGAAAAATCTGCTTGGATCAGCCAGAGAAGTGGATCTGAGGCTCGTCCTGCGAGGTGCTTCGTGCAACGCCCAGCAGCCGCGTGTGTCTCTGCTCTGTTTTTAAATAACCGGCTTGGATGGGGCTGTAAAGCTCAGCCCCAGCAGCCCGGAGCGTGTTGCGGGCTGTAAAACCCGCCTGCGAGGCTGTGTAAGTACTCCAGGGGCTGGCCCTGCCCTGCTGGGCGCTGTCCTGGCCGTGCCACAGCACTCGGCATCCAGTTTTGGTGGCTGGAGATATCCAGGGGAACAGGCGAACGTGCGGCGCAGGCTCCAGCCGAGAGTCTTAATGAGTGTTTGCGTAGTGCTTCGTGTTTTCTCGGATGAAAGGTTTTACATAATTGGCCATTATAATTGTCTGTCACCCCTAGAGAAGAGCCAAAAAAAACCCCTAAAAAACAAGCGTGGAGATAGGTAGTTGTCTTAAAAGTCCAAAGTCTAAATGCCTGTAGGTTGTGAATGCTGTTACTGCTCAGTGTGGAGGCAGCAAAATGACTGACTAAAAAAAAAAAAAAGATTAATCTAATTCTGTCCTCCTTTCGAGCCATTTGATCAGCATCATTGGGACAAACGACATCCTGCTTGCATTTGAGCTGCTTGTTCTTTGGTGCCCAGACGAATTCCTAATGTGACTCTGGTTCTACTGGTGTTAATGTTGGTGGGTTTTTTTGTTTTTTTTTTTTTTCCCCCCTTGAAATCTTAACTGGAAGCCTTTTACAGTGTTTTGATTCCTTTTTAATAAATGGCTAATCCCTTGCTGCAGGGGATGGGAGTGTTTTGAACGCAGCATTTTTGGGTCCTGAGGGGAGGGGGAAGGGAGCGCCTTGTGCTGCTTTCCAGCAGCTATCCGCCTTTCCCCAGCCTGCGTGAAAGGGCCTTATTGACTGAATTTGAAGGTAACCTGCCCAATTCTCCTCTTACTTGCTGAAACCCATAAATTTTCTGTAGCACAGAGCCTTTGAGGGGAAGAAATGGAATGTCAAGGAGCCTGGGCTTCATCACGAGCGGCCTGCTAACAAAGGCACTGTCTGTTAATTACATCGTACTTATCAAAATCTCTCCTCCTAATGACAAAGTAATAATTTAATAGGTGTGAAAAGTTGTGGGATTTGATTTAATACCACTGTCTTGAAATCATCCTGCACGCTCAGTATGACTAAGTTGTCGCTTTCATATTTAATTGGAGAGTGAGCAGGGGCTAAGGAGAAAGCTGGGGATGTTTCACTTGCACTAAATGACTCTTTAAAATCTTTTCTCCTTTTGGATAAGGATTGTGAAGAATTGTGAGTGGCTTGTTAAGTGCTAAGCTGCAGCTGAGTGACTTATGGGTTATAAAACATCTTTCTGTGTCTCTTAAATTTGGAAGCTCGTCTTGAAGCTTGTGCTGTGGGTGTTTATCACGGTGTTCAGAGACTGGTCGGTAGTTCCCATGTCAGGAAGGACTGTGGTTTTGGGGTATGGAGGTGCCAAGTTAGGTTTGGGTGGTGTGAAGTTGAGTGCTGTGTAGTGGATGCAGGACACTGCCTAGGTAATAACGCTCCCTGAGGTTCCAGATGTCAACACCTTCATCACAATGTGTTATTTTCACTTCTCGGTGCCCTGTAGCATAACCAAACCAGCATTTTGGTATAATCCTCACACAGAGGTTGTTGTATTCCCAGCAGATAGGGCATATTTCAATATTCCTGTTGCAGGTTTGATACCGGGTTTCAGAGGAGAGAGCGGCTTTTCTTGGACCTGAGGGTTGAGCCTGTAAGGAAAACACAGGACTGATCCTAAACCTATTGAAAGCTAATATAGCCTGGGAAGCATCTCTCTTGCCCTCATCTGCTGGGATTTTCTGTCCCTTGTGGATTATTTGGTCATTGGATTTATCACTGGATGTTCCTATCCATAGTTTTGAGCTTTTGAAGGAAATACTGGTTTAGTGAAAGTTGTGGGTTAGAGATCCTCTTCCCAGCTCTGTAAGCTCTGCAGGAAGGAGGGCACAGGAATGCTGCTTTGGTATGTGTGGCTGCTCTGTTTTTATTTGTACCATATTTTACTGGCTTTGTTTTCTAAGCTATTTTGATTCTATTAACTTATTAAACCTAGAATCTATTAGTCAGTGTGACAGTCTTTCTTTAATGTATGAATATTGTCCTTTTTTTTTCAATGTCCTTTTTTCACCCCTGAAATATGAAACAGAATAATTATCCATAGTTCAGATTCTGCCTGTAATTGTGGGGTTTGTATTTAGAATTCACATTGTAGTTGTGGAATTAGTGTTTATTCCCCAAATAACTTTTCATTTTTTTTTGTCTTTGTTGTGGAAGCGGAATATCTGCTGTATCACTTGCTAATCCTGCTGTTGCAGTTTTATGCCTAGAGCACAACTGGAGCTGTATTTATCACTGTAGACATGGTGGTTGGTTTATTTAACTATTTTGGGTATCAAACACAGAGAAATCGCAGCAGGACTGGCTGCTGTAGGTACAGGATGAGCATCAGTAGTACTGTGACCTGGCTGCCCAAATTTGGGTGTCTGCAGCGTCATTGCAATGGTTGTCAGAGAGAGATGGATTAAATATAGCTCAGGTGTGTCCCAACATGTTGCAGCTGCTCCTCCTGTTGCAGTACAGGGCTAATAGGAATGTTTACATAGATCACCTTCCTACACATCCCAGGTTCACCTCTTTGGTAGCAAGTCGCTGCTGGGCAGCCACATGACTGCTTAAAGCTGTTTGGAGAGTAGAAATACACTACAGAGTGATGCAGAAATGGCTGTTAATAAAGTGTCAGCTTTTAAAAAAATATTTAGAAATGGTTGACTGGTATCTTGGCGTGCAGAAAATAGTGCTGGTTTTTGTTTCTGTGCGATTAAAAAATAATCCTGCTTCAGAAGCTGCTCTGTCTGCAGTTCACAGTGAAATGATGGCATTTGGGTAGCAGGGAGGCAGAATTCCTGCCAGTTAAAATCTTGCTGTCCTAATGTGCCATTCCATGCAGTGCTTGGAAGCTGATATACAGTGTTCTTCTGCCTTGCAGCAAAACAACTAGTGATTAAAAATTCAGCAGATGCTGTGGTTCACTTAACTACTTGTTCTTGCATCATTCAGGTCATATCACACAATTAATGTTGCTAATGTTCAATCTAGCTGCTTTTTTTTTGCTCTAAGAATGGAAATTATCTGAACTACCATGGGATTTACAGAACTGTTTTGGCAGGAATTGGGCTATGCAAAGTAAGTTATTCAGGACTGTTTTTGCCCTTCCCCTAACTTGGAGAATCTTCTTTTGATTTCAGAAATATTATTTGTTCATGCCAGACGGGGCTGTAATTTCTTCAGCTTTTCCGTCTTTGAAAATCAAAATGTTTTCTTTTGATTACTTTGGGATAAATGAGACTCCCTAGATGAGAAGGAAGAGGGGGAGAGCACGATAGGTGTAAGTGCTTGCTTTCTTACTTAAACTCAGTGTTTCATTTGGCCACAGAAGTATTTTTGTAAGAGAATTCTCATTTTGTTGCGGGCAGGGTTTCTGCTGCTTTGTACATTGTACATCCTGCACAATTTTGGTTAATAGTATTCCATCCAGGGTGTCACTTACTTGACTTTTGAATTAGCATTAAACTTTACCTTCCCCTCCCTGTGTTCCTTTAATTATGTAAGCTTTGGGTTCTTTTTGTAACACACACACAGATTCTAGCTATCTTTTCTGAGCTGCCTGAAAGTAATATTCAAGTAGGAAGAGAACTTGTAGTTAGTTTTCACTTCTTTCACCAGTTTTCTGCTTGGGAGCTGGTGTTTAGGAAGAAGCTTATCCACTCTCTTTGTGATCAGTGTGGTAGCTGCAGTTCTGGTTGCCTTCCCTGAACCTTCTCAAGATTCTCCTACTGCTGCTGCAGTGGGAGATGCTTCTGGGTGGTGTCCCCTAAACTGGATGGATGTGTTGATATGAGCATGGCTCGTGCTGGTCTAAGAAAGATAAAAGGCACTCTGACAACAGACAAAAATTGCTGGGTCTTTCAGTGTCTTTGAGAGGAACTCGCTGTGGTGGGGCAGCTCTGGGCTTGAGAATTTGAGAGAAACTAAATTGAGAATATAGAACACAGGTGGAGTATTTTGGTCAAGGGCACACACAAAGGTTCAGCCCTCGCTGGAGAGCTGCAGGGCTGAGGGGAAGGTTGTGTCTTTTAAAGTGTGGGGTAAGGGGCAGATCCATACTAGTAAGGGAAAAGGTGAATTTGTATCAGTATATGATACAGCCCGTGAGCCAGGATTTGGAGAAGTAATGGGCAAAGCCAGGAGCCTTTGTTTACACATGTTGTTTCGACTTGCAGTTTGGGTGACTTTTTGTGATCTGTCAATTAACACATCAAGAGGATGTATTTTTAGTCAAGGCAGACATTTTTCTTTGGAAAAACCTGTTTGGACTATTAACTCTAAATGTACTTTGAGATAACTTGTCTCAACCAAGTTGTCAGCAATCAGTTTGAAAAATGAAGTCTTAAATATGTAAGCCCTCCCCCAGACTCTTCAGTGTCCTGTTCAGAATGATGGAAAAGAAGGATTCAGGCTGGCTTTTGCATATTCCTGCTGCCATGAATGCATGTATCCAGTGTGTTGTACTTGCAGAATTGATATTCAGGATAATATGTTTAATCTTCAGTTGCAAAAAAACCAGCTTCACACATGGCTAATTCCATCTGCTGGAGAAATAAGAGTGAGGCTAACTTCATCACTTATTTGGGACCTGCTCTTTGCTGTGCTAATTACTATGTATGAACATTGGAAATTTGCATAATTTTTTGGCAAACCTAAGCGGCAGCCATTTAATTTAGAATTTTTATTAACTTTAAACATCCCTAGCAACTCCTAGGCTACTTCTGGTTAATTTTGTGGTTTTGGTGTTTTAGGGGGGTTGATTTTGAAAGCTTCAGTAACTTCTTTTTCCTTCTCCTTGCAATGACTTTATATAAGCAACTGCCATTTCCAGTAGCTTTCAACCTGCAATGTGACACAGAATTCCTTCTGTCATTCAGATAAAAAAAGTGTTGAAGTTAAGTTCTTGTAAAAAAAAAAAAATTCTGAAAAAGTAAAATTAGAAGGTAGCTTTTGGTTGCTCTTCTGCAGTGTGAGAAGAGCACTTGAAATATTTCAAGAGTAGATGCGTTTCCAAAAGTAACCTTGGGGAAACTGGGGCATGTCAAGTCTGGTCCTAATTCTGGTAAAAGCTAGTCTTATGATGTGAATTTTTAAGCTCCAAAGAGTTTGGATGTAAATTCATCCTTGCAGATAGCTACTAAATGTTCTTTCTTACTCAAAGGCTGTATTTTGACAAATTTTCAGCTTCCCAAGGTGTCTAGCCATGCCTTTTCCACTTGGTTTGCTTTTGTTTTTGTGACCTCCACCTTTCACTGATTTTGCTGGTTGGCAGTCAGTGGAGGCGTATCATCTGTAAAATATTGAAGCAGTTGGAATTTTATAGCAAAAAATAATGTCTGCTTTATTGGAAAGCTGTCATTTGGAGTCAGCTGTTACATGCTGATTTTCTTTTGGAGGCAATAGACTGGATTAATTTTAAAATTTGAACTATTCGTGCCCAGTTTCTGTCTCAATACCATCAGCAACTTCCTGTGTTGCTCTGTGCAGTTGCTCTCCTGAGTCTTGGTCCCTCTTTTCTCATCCCTCTTGCTCCGTTGACCACTTAAAAATGCAGTTTCTTCCTCGGGATGAACAGGGTTATATTGCCAGACTCTTTAATTCCTCTCTAATTGGCAGAAAGCCAAGCATAAAATCTTCTTCATAAGTCACCCTAGAGGTTTCTTTGTATATGCTATTATTTTCTTTGTGTGCTAACATCACTGAAAATACTTTTTTTTTTTTTTTTTCTCCCTCCACCCAAGTCTAGACCAGGCATAATTATGTTCCTGTGTATGTGTAGGCTTGGGTGTTGCCACGCTGCAGCCCAGAGAGCAATTTGAAGTCCTTGGGCAGTTTAAGACCAAAATTTCTAGTAGCATCAAAGGCAGCACTATCCCTCTGCATCTAGGGAGGTGAAGTAATTTTCTGGTGTATCTGAACTTCAAAGACAAGCTCATGGCTTGTGCCTGTGGTCTGGCTTTCCGAGATGTGTCATACTGGAGGCTATATTTTAAAAGAAGAGTTTGGACCCTGGATTCAAGCAGGACTTGTGCCTCAGTGATAGTGGCTAGTGTTGGACTGTGGATTATGTTCTATGGTTCACGTGCTTCAAAGTTGTCTTTTCATTTATAAAGCTCTTCATTGAGGTCTTTGTTCTGAGCTTCACCTTTATTGCAAAGTCTAAAAATCCTCTCCATCAAGAAGCCTTTGCTCTTGTGTTTGGCCTCTTAATGTTTTTATGTCTTTGGAGCTTCTCTGCTTCCTCCCACCGTGACTCCTGAGGTTGAGACAAGCTCCCTGTAAACATACATGCAAAACCGCCCCTTTTGCTTCTGCTGAAAGCTGCTCTTGCTTTGCCATCATGTCTGCTGTGATTTTTCTCATTCTTTTCCCTTCCTGACCTCCTGCAGATGTCCCGGTGCTGGGGAGAGGAGGATCCACAGCTCAACAGTGAGGGCATGCAAGGCATGGTACCTTGAGACAAGTGTCAGGCACTTGGTAAGGGAATTCTAAAAAAACCCCACCGCCCTTAAGGAAATCTTGAAATTGCCTGAAAATGGGTTTATACACTTCCATTTAACCATCAAGGCACCAGAGCTTGCCAGCAGGTGTGGGACAGACTGTTAGTTCCTTGTATTTTTTCACTTAATTTCCTCTCTAAAGAGGGATGACACTCTACCACTGTTTTTTTTTTTTTAATGAGGTAACTTTATCTTAATAAACAGATGAATGAAGTGATGCAAAGAGTGCTTGTTTTTGCAGCTGAAATCTCTGTGAATCTGCTGCCGCTTCTGAAACTGGGGCTGTGGGAGGATTACTGATGGCAATGAATCTTCCATGGTGTTAAGGGGGAAGAAAAAAAGTCTCTGTGTTTCTCTTAAAGTGCTTATGGATTTTTTTTAGATGCAGTAGGACTGCAGATGTAGTCATATTAAAATATAAACCAACTCGTTTCGAGTTGGTCTCGCAGCAGAAGGAGTTGGAGACGTGACTTTGGTACAAGTTACTGGGAATTCTCTTTTTAACGCAGCTTTGCAGCCTGTGCTGTGGATGGGAGCCCAGAGCAGTCTGAGTCATGCTTCCTCCATGGATAGGACATGGGATGCCACCAGCAGTGGACTAAACCAGTTTTCCTAATGATTGCTTTGTTCAGCTTTAGCTACTTATGGGGTTGTTAAGATGGTGTCAGCTGATGTGTCAGCTGGAGGCCATGGGGTAAAGTGTAGGATAAAGAGTAGTAGTTTACATACCTTTGTAGCAAATGTCTCTGCAGCATTCTGCACACTCTTCTTGCCTTAGGAGTTTTCTTTAGCCCTTTTTCCTCTTTTGAGTCGGTAGATCTATGGAGCAAGGAAAGTGTTGCATATGGATTTTGTGAGGTTAACAGGGCTTCGTCCCTGACCTGACTGAATCCAAGGAAGTGAAGGCACCAGTGCATCCTGAGGGGATGGCCCATTGTCTTTGGGAAAATGTTTTTAAGAAATTGGGAAGAACTAGAAAAATGTCAAGGAACAAATAAAAATTGAGTGAAATTCACTCACTTGGGTGAATTCACTGAGTGAGGATTGTTGCATCTGTAGTGGATCTATACAGAGCAAGTTTGTTGATGTTGCTTTAATAGTTGTTGTAAGGTTTTTGAAATTTAATATTTATATTTTTGTTTTATTTTAAGGATTTGGAGAATGCCCCCTATCCCCTAGCTCTCCTTGTGTTCCTTGGGTCACAGATAGAGCCTTTACTGGGATAGGTGTAAGGCAGAGGATGCTGAGGGAAGCCTTGTCTTTAATTAGACCAATGAGTATCGCTGGGATGGAGGGGAGGAGATGAGTGAGCTTTTGAGTCTGAATGAATGTCAGATTGTATTTTATCAGAATTGCAGTTTGGAATCAGGGATTCACTGAGTTTCCATTTGGCTGTGGGCTGTCTGGGGCCTTTTTGCATCTTCCATCTCTTAGCTGCAGTTGTGGGAAAGCTGCACATACCACTTTACAGACATACAGCACAGCTCTTTAGGGGAAGGAAGGGTAAATGACCCAGGTAAAATGAGCTGGGCTGGAGTCAGTAAAACTACCCAGAGTGCCAGCAAGTGATACCTGTGTCCTGAGTTTAATATATTCACTTCCCAGTGGTCGTCCCAGGAGGATTAGTGAGAGATGCTTTAACTTAAAGCTACTAGGAACAGCTGAGGTTTTTTTTTTACCCCTCTCAAAAGTGGTTTGCTTTTACTAAAATAGCTAAATGCGGACATGGTAAGCTTAATATATATGTGTGTGTGGGGGTACCTGAGAAAGCATCCCATTAGGTAACCCTGTAACTTTCTCCTGGGGAGATGCTGAGAATATCACCTTTGCTGCCAGTCAGGGCCAAGCCAGGCTTGTAAGCAGCTTGTAAGTGACAGCCCTACTTTGCTTTGGGGGTATTTTAAGTGATGAGGGTAGCAGAGCTCGAGGGAGAGGTGATAAAGTCTGTGCTGGTTTTCTTCTTGATAGGGGGTGGCGGAGGAGGAGGAGATAGGACTAATTGCATACCTTCCAATTCCAGTTACTTCATTACCAAATAATCATTGGAGCAGCCCTGCAATCTGCTCTGATAGCAGATAAGTGGCGTGGCTCGAAGCACTTCAATCTAAACAAAACTTAAGTGCTTTTTCCTTTTTCCCTGGAGTGAAACTGTAATTTCGTTATGTGAATGTTAGCCAGGACAAAGTTGTTTTTGCAGCTGTCGTGATGATTCTCTGGGCTTTGTGTTAGAGGTATGTCCCCAGTGTATGTAGCAAAAATATCCTAAAATACTGCATTCCCTTACCTGGAAGCTTCAGTTGAAGGCTCTCCAAGTGTTTGCCAGGTGAAGATCTGTTTAGCTTTGACGTTAGATGTCTCAGAGGGTTTAGATATAAACCAGTGAAGGTTTGGATTATATTCCTTTCCATAGCAATACATGTTAATTAGCTTCTCTGTCTGCATTAGGCCCTGAAATAGTCAAGTGAAAGAGCCTGAGCACATCTCTGCTGCTTCAGAATATGAGTCCCTGTGGTGAGAGTGGCCACATTGAAGCATTGCCTCATTTCGGTTCTCCGGTGTAGAAATGGTTTAAATGCAACCGATGTGATGCAAAAGAGAATTATCAGGCAGAACTTTGGAGAGATTTTGCCTTTCTTTGAAATGGGGTAAAAATGAATTTGTACTCCGGGCTGAACCCTGGGAAATCATAAAATCCTAGAATGGTTTAGGTTGGGAGGGACCTTCAAACCCATCTTTTTCCAACCCCCTGCCATGGGCAGAGGCACCTTCCACTATCCCAGGTTGTTCCAAGCCCCATCTAACATGGCCTTGGACATTTCCAGGAATGGGGCAGCCACAGCTTCTCTGGGCACCCTGTGCCAGGGCCTCATAAAATAACTGGAGCTGCTGTTGATGATGATGACTTTGAGGTACCGGCTTAAGGCCGTGGGAGCACCCCAGGCAAGTGCCTGGACTTTGCACAGTGCAGTACTGGCCAAACCTTAAACTCTCTTCAGGCTCATTTTTTCTGAACTGCCACAGAACCATTAAATCTGATCCGTTCCTAAAAAGACAGCTGACTGTGCAATCTGAGCCACATAAAATTCTTTGTCTCTGCTTTGGACTTGAATGGAAAAGTAGTTTGTTTTCCCATTAAATTGACCTCAACTGTCGCTGCCCCAAAGGGGGTCTGTTCTTGCAGGCTCTGCTTGGCCAGGAGGCAGAGTGTGCTTGGCTCTCCCTGTGTTTTGCTGCAAGCCTGCTAACTCACTCCAGGACAACGGGAGGATGATAATGCACTAAGGCAGGTATTTGTTAGCAGGTTAAACGTTTTGGGAAAGAAAATGTAACATACTTTGTAAAAGTTAATAGTTTTGTAAATTCAGGCTTGGTTGTGTCGGTTGTAGCTTGGCTGGTAGGGTTGATTGTGTAGATCCAACTGCAGCATTAAGCTCTGGGAATAAATAAGGTGAACTGGTGGTGAATTTCAAAGGAACAAAGAGTACAAGGCCCCTGTAATTGAGTCTTACATTTTTAGGGTGGCTTTCAGAGGGAAAGGCCCAAACATGCTTTACAAACCAACTTGTGCATTGTGTACTGTAGTGGATCCATGCTTGCATAAGAACCGTGTGACTTATTTAATGAGATGAACTGCATCACCTTCTTTTTTAAAAGAGGTATTTATTTATTCATATTGGGGAAAACCACATTTTTCTTGACAGTCTGTAGCTGATCAGACTCCTGCATCCCTTTCTAGCCACTGATGTTGCAGGGACAGGAGGCTGGCAGGTTGGATTGGGTATTGCCTGAGTAAAAATGAGGTTCAAGCCTGGAGTGTTACCTGGCAGGGCTGCCTGACCCCCACCTGCTGGGGATGTTGATCCACAGTGCTCTTTGCCATGGTTTCTTTGGGAGAAGGTTTTAGGAGGTGAGTCTTGTGTAGGAGCACAAGGCAGTGCCACACTGCCTTTTTGAGAGGTTGGGTGGCTCGACTTTGTGGGGGGAAAAGAAGCTAAAAAATGGGTTATGATAGCTTTCATGCTGGCCAAGCTGCTCCAAGGGTAATCCAGGTGAAAAAGGACTCAACTATGGACAGGAGATTCAGCCAGGTAGTCAGGAAGCATCAGCAAAGCACAGCTCCTTCCTACGAGTGGGCAAAGGTCCTCCACCTGTAAACACCATCACACACACCCAGCCTTGGCTCTTCCCCGGCTTCTGTTTGCCTTTTAATGGTTCTAGTATGCCTTGGTGCTTCCTTCCTGTCCTTCTGGTGTTTGGCTTGGGGGTTTGATGGCCCCTCTGATGTTAGAATCAGCACATGGGAGCGGGAGGGTACTTGGTGAATGTCCATGGGTTTTCTTCGGTGTGTTCATGACCTGGGATGGCTGCACTGGCACTTCTCACGTGCTTCCATATCCAGTACTGAGTTACCATCCATCTTCACTGCAGAAAATGAATTGAAGGCAAATTGTTACTGGAGACTTTTCTAGGGAAAAAGGTTTTAATGAGTACCTGAAGGGCCACAATCCTACAGATTGTGTGTGGTGTCATGTAGCTGTGAGCAGGTTTTATTTATTGCAGAAGCTGGACTAATTCCTCAAGGCTGGATAGCATCTGATTTTTGTATGAGGGAGGGGGAAAAGCTGTCTGACTTTAATCTGAATTTACTAGGTAGTTAATAAGAAAGACCTCTGCCCTGAGTGACTTGCTCAGCCTATGTTGTGTTGCAGGAGCTCCATGGAGATGAAGCCTGCTGGTTTTATTTTGCTCTGAAATCCATTTGGCTCAAAGTTGCTTCCAGAATCTCATCCTCCCTGGTCCTTCAGACTTGTGAGTGGGTAACCTGCTGAGAGTTAAGGGTTGTGGCAAAGCCTGGGTGCTTTGGTGGCTGAGAGCTGACGTTGGCACGTGGAACTTGTCCTTCAGGTGACAGGCAGAGGCACATTTCTGAGAGCTGTGTGCTTGTGCCTGTCTCATCCCTTTATAATCTGCAGTTTGTATTTAAAAGTAGAGGGATTTAAGTTGTTTTCTGAGCAGTTGTGATCCATGGGAGCAGTTGGCTGTCGTGATGTTTGGCCCTGGAGCTGCCTTGGTGGCCGATTGCGTAAGCGAGCAGGGAGCGAGCGAAGGTATTTGCAGCAGTCACTTGGAAACTGGGATAATTCAGGCCTCAATCAAGCTCAGGCTCAAACAGGTTGTGGAATTTATTTATACAACACCACTGGGGTGTGTGACACTGCAGAGCCAAACAAACAGTGGTTCCCAGCCCCAAGGCTTGTGTTGGGTATTAGATAACGAGGGATGGGGTAATTACAGCCAGGGACATGGGTGGAGGGGTTAGAAGTGGGTGAGGGCTACATCCGTGTAGAGAACGTGAAATGTGCCTCATTAATGGCAGCGTTAAGAAACTGTGGGTGCGTCTGGGGTTGTGGGAAGGCTGGAGGTCAGCTCTGCAGAAGGAAGTGTTGACTGAGTTATTGGAGACGCGTGGATTAATAAGGGAAAGCGGAAGGAGGCAAAATGAAACCAGTCAAGCGTACGGGGAGGGGCTGGGCTGCACGGAAGCTGACGCACAACAGCAGTGGCACTCCAGGGGCTTGAGGAATCTGGGTGTCAGAGCAGCCACTGGGAATCCACAGCCGGACCCCAAAACGTGTGTGCTTGATGGGAACAGAGGGACAGGTAAAGAAAGGGGTCCACTGTGGCTTCTGGAGGCCTTGCGGTCCCTCCTCTTTGCTATCTCTGCACCCTGGGCTCCCACAGTGCCAAACTGGCTTCTGCCCAGCCACCTGTAGTTTTGCTGGGCTGTTTTTGGGGTGTACTTGTTCAGTCAGCACTGAGGACTGTGAATTGGTGGTTCTCCACGTCAGCAATGCATGGATTGTTGTTCCCATGTACCCTTTGCTCTGGGCAAACCGGATCTTTCGGGTTTTAGGAGCTGGATAGTAGTTGTTAACGCCGTTATTGTGTCACTAATTTCCTTTTTCCTTCCCTTTTGCTCTTCAGAAATGCCGTTCTCGTGAGTGTGCAAGGAACCTACAGAAGTGTAATGTCTAAGCCTACCTGGAATAACAACTCTTGGAAGGTACCACCCTTTTTTAACTATGTGGCTTTGTTACAGGTTAGGTTAATGGTGCACTGATCTTTGCTTCAGAGCTTGAAATTGAAGAACTGTGTCTTATGTAATGCAGTCCCTTTGAAAGGGCTGACAGTGCTGTGATCCTGATCCTCCAGTCTCTGATTTCCAGAAAAACTGGGTGCGACCCAGCACTTGGTTTGGGGTGCTGAGGGGCCATCCCTGTTTCTTTGTGGATGATGTCTTTAGGCAGCTCAGGTGTTGCCTTAGGAACAGATGGTGGTTTCTGTTCAGAGAGCTGAACTAAGCTTCTCCATACTTGGTGGCCATCCTTGGAAACGTATTGCCCTTCTTTTTTAGTGATGCGTGATGGCTCGCCTGTTTCTTCAATTCAGTGACCTTCTGGATTGTCTTTCTTGGGGCTTCTAGGCATATTTATGAAGAATATTGTGATGAAGTGCAGTTACACTTTAACATTTAGATTGAAATGTCTTGGCTGTTCGTGCTGCATTAACCAGCTCTCAGGCGTTGGCTTGTTCCGCTGTCTGATCCCGCAGTGATGCCATAATACTGAATTTTGGACTGCCCTGTACATTGCCATGGCAACAGACTGATGTCACACGCTCAAGGACATGACTTCAGTGCACGATCATGCAGAGGCACAATCAGATTTGTGGAGGAGAAAGCTGACTAATGCACATCTCAAAAGCAAACAAGGGGAATGCAGGTTACAGCTGACCAGCCAAGGTGCCTCAGTGTGAAAATTCCCTGCTTAGAGGAGGGGCTGATCCTGTCTCTAAGACAGGAACAATTGTCTTGATGAGCTTCTCTTCACCATGGAGAAGCAGGTGACTTCTCCTGTATCTTTAAAACAGGTGGTGGAAGAGATCATTGTTTCTGGGGTGGGGAAATGCTCTCTGGTTTCAGCTCTAAAAGGGCCCTGCTTTGTTTTAATTTTAAAGAACGTCTCAGTGGTCTTGTAAGCACCCTGAGAACACTTTGACTTGCTTAATGTTGTTCAAACAGTTTAATTGGTTTTCCAAAGCTTTTACTTTATCCATAACATTGGAAGGTGAAAGGGGAACTCCGCATCTGCATTATGGTCACATTTTCCTATATCCTATTAGCAGATTCCAAGATTGTTTAATGTGATCTCCACCCATTTCATTTGGCTGCAACCTTTGCTCCCATGAAAACAAGGCTGATTGTTCTGAATTGCTGTGTGTATGTGCTTTGGCACGGCATGAAGGTACCTATAATAACACAACCATTGTCTGGAAAAAAAGGCAGTTTGCAGTAATAACTACAAATAAAAGGGTGCAGTCCAGGGGCAAAACAGATAATGGTCGTTTTCCCACCCGTTGCACAGGGCAGATTCTCAACGTGGTCACCCCTCAGCATGTCAGGGCTGTGGGCTTTAGCCTGGGATGTGAATATTGGGAATAAGGGACTGAAATATTTGCGTGTTGTTCCAAGTTTCTCTTTCCTGGCCGCAGTTCCATTGCTCATATCTACGGATGGGGAGACTGAATGACTTTTGCACAATGCGGTGTTTTATTTGCATGCTGTGAGCAGTTTAACAAGTGTGTGTGTGTGTGTGCTAAATGAAGCATTCCCACTTTCAGTTAGCAGCTGATGCACCCTTAAAATTAAAAAAAAAAAAAAAAAAAGTGCCTTTAGGTTGAACAGTGGGGTTTTGAGGAGTGACATTGTGCTGTGTGCTCGAGTCATGCCAAGCCTGAATGTTAACTAGAAGTGCTGTGGGATGCAGCAAATAACCAACTCACACTCCTTGGTGCTAAAGTAATTTTTGCTCATCTCTGCACTTTGAGGGATAAAAGCTGTTACAGTGCAAGATTTGGAAGTACTGTAATTGTTTTAAATGCTCAGTGTCACAGGAACTGAGGATATTTAACAGAAACTGGCATTTCTTGTAGCAGTTTGGTTGCCTCCCAGGACAGGAAGCTGCAGAGTGTTAAAAAAGAGTCAGGGAAGGAGTTTTAACAACCCTCTCTGTAAATCTTGATGCTTGAATTCAGATCCTGGCCTTGAGCTGAAAGGACTGGAAGCTCTGCAAGACCCAGTGATTCAAGCTGCTCTGCAGAGAACAAGAAGATAATGGTGATGGACTATCAAGAAGGCAGCCTTGCTGAAAAGAGAGGCTTTGTGATACGGTCAAGGGGAAGGAAGTCTGGAGAACTCAGAAAAGGAACAGATGTTTTTGGTGGTGGGGAAAAACTTAACTATCCCTGTAGTTTGCTCTTGCAGTGGAGCCAGCAGGAGGAACTTGATACCAAACAAAAGTAGGCACACCCAGGATTTAGCACAGGGATCCTGGAAAGCCGAAAATCAGTGCTTTGGTGCTTTTCTGTTTGACAAATACCTTATACAGTGGCATCTGGCAGATGTAATAATGTGTGTGTGTGCAAAGGTATGTGTGAAAGAGTTTGAAGGTGTTTGATGCTTCTCTTTAACAACAATAAAAGAAGATTTATGAAATGATTTTCAAAGTGGGGAGCCAAGAGAGATGCTGATCCCTGAGAATGAAATAATGACAGAAGATGCATTAAGAAAGAGGGTGAGGTTTTTTCCTAGGGTGTGTTTATGGATTGTGATGACTGGAAGTGTGATAAAACAGATTGCTGATCCTGTGTATCAAAGTACCAGTGGCAATGATTTTTCAAGCTGTTGAAACTTGCATCCATTAAAAAAAAAAAAAATATATATATATATTTTGTTCTTCCTAATAGGTTAATCCACTGTAATGGGCTGTGAAATCAACCTGGGGGAGTTTTCCCATCTGTAAGTGATGCACAGCCTCTTTGCTGTCTACTTGGCAGCTGTGCCTTCAGATAATTAAAAGCTGTTTTTTAAATCCACTTTTCTTTCAACTCTTATTTTTCTGCATCTTGCTACTTCTCTGAGAGCTGTTAGTCACTCTTCTGGCCAAGGTGTAAAAACCAAGATAACGTGCTTTTAGGAAAGAAAAACTGCAGATGATCTTTTTACTTTAATTTTTTTAAAAAAGCGTAAAAACTACAAAACTAGGTGAATGTGAGAGGCTTTTTAACATGCACATTACTGCTGCATTTCCAAAAGTAACTAAACTTTCCCAGTCCAGTATGGAAAACTTTGACTTTCAGAGCTCTTGTGCCACTTGCTCCTCTAAAATCAATAACCAAACCTCCATGGTTCACTTAGGAAGCAGTTCCAGTTACCCAGAAATTACAGGAGTTGTTCAGCACAGGGATCCTCTGGTTTCAGCACATAGTTTCATTGCTCTGTAGTGTTTTGAGAGGCCGAAGGGTGGGATGCAGCTCCAGTGAATTTCCAGATTCCTAACAGTGTGAGGGACTGTTTTTAATAGTGATGATAAAAACAGCTATTCCCAGTTGGAGGTTAGTCAGTGGTACAATTATCAGAGCTATGAAATAGTGCAGGGATGGCTCAGGATGGAAAAAACTAAGGCTTGAAACTTATTTTCATGAGGGAGCTGTTTGAAATTGTTTCCTGCAAGCTCATGGAGAATTGGTGAGAGATATCAAATGGTGAGGGCTCAAGTTTGGTGGCTGCTTTGGTAATTCAGTGTTTGGGCTGGCAAGCTGCAGCTGGCTTTTGGGAGAGAATTGGTTGTTGAAAGCCAGGGGGGCGAGTGGGAGCTCTGGAGTGGCACATTTGGTTTGTAAGGTGCAGAGGGTTTCCACAGCAGGGTCACAATCCCCAGCTCCAAAGCTGGCTCACTTAAACCACCCCTTATAACCACAGTTCTGGGCTCCTTATTTTCTACTTCACATCTTAGTGATTTGGTGGGGTTCATTAATATATTCTCCATTTTGTCCAAGAGGGGGAAACTCTGAGAAGAAAATATTGTTTGTGCTGAAGGGAGCAGTGGGAATAATGGGTTAGAGAGCGATGCAGGTATTTTTTCATTTTCAGTCTTGATTATAAAACTATTTTTTGGACCTGTTAGAATGGGTCTAGAGGAGACCACAAAGATGCTTTGAGATGCAGAGAGCACTTCTGCTCTGGAGCCAGGCTGGGAGGGCTGGGAGTGTTCAGCATCGAGAAGAGAAGGCTCTGGGGAGACCTCAGAGCCCCTTCCAGGGCCTAAAGGGGACTTAGAAAAAAGAGGGGATGTGACTTTTTACATGGACAGATAGGGATGGGACAAAGGGGAACAGCTTTAAAATAAAAGAGGAGAGAATTAGATTAGATATTGGGAAGAAGCTCTTACCTGTGAGGGTGGTGAGGCCCTGGCACAGGGTGCCCAGAGAAGCTGTGGCTGCCCTTGGATCCCTGGAAATGTCCAAGGCCAGGTTGGACAGGGCTTGGAGCAATCTGGGATAGTGGAAGGTGTCTCTGCCCATGGCAGGGTATTAGAACGAGGTGATCTTTAAGGTCCCTTCCATCCCAAACCATTCTAGGATTTTATGTTTTCTGTGTTTTTTCATTAAAAAAGTTTCAAGTCTTGTAAAACAAACCTGAATCTGATGGTTTTTGGTGGACTTTTCTATAGTTCATACCTCCAGAATGGTTATTAACATGGAAAGTATTGCACCAGAATTATTTCTGGTGTCCTCTTGTAGGTTTGTACCACTAAATTTTGAAGAGGAAATGTGAAAAGGAAAGACCTGGAGCAGAAGTTGTCACAGTTCATAAAGCACTTGGGCATGCAGAAGTTGTCCTTTACTGAAATTTCAGTGCTATTTTGGGGCCTTTCTTTTTTCTATAAGAATGAATTACAGTGGAATTTGTGCTATGCTTAGGATTTCTGAAATTTTAATTGTGTCAGTTGCTAGGTGTATTGACTACAAAGCTCTGAAAATATCAAACTATTTTTTACTTCAATAATTCTTGGGTTATTAATGGAAAAAAAAATCTTTTAAAATAGAGCTAAAAAAAGATTAAAGATCCATGGAATTGGTAGCTTTCCAGATTAGTTTAGATTTTAAGCAGTCTTTTGGAAACAATCCTGCAATAAGATACTGTATTTAATCTTGGTCTCTACTGCAGTTTACCAGTCAAAACCCCTGAGCTCATCTGAAACTGAGTTAGTTCAGCAGATGTTTTGTGTATAAAGTTCTCTTGAGAATTTCTATAACCCAGGTGATACTTTGTCTGGGAAGGATTTGCAGTGTGTCCTCTTGGCTGCCTTGTGTCTTCGTCTTGAGCACTTTGGCCATGATGTGTCACATGTCTGTGCTTTGGGTGTTCAAAGTCCTTTCTGGTCCCTTTAAACGGGTTCTGTGCTGTTTTACAAGCTGCAAAGCAGTTTAGGGTGGGAAATACCCTGATGCTGCTTTGGGATTGCTCACCTGCGTTTGTGTGACCCCAGCTCTGCTCACCAGCGCTCTGTTCCCTCCCTGTTCTGCTCCTGCTGCTCTGTCTGTGCTTGGATGAGCTCTGCAGGTGCCTGGTTCTGGCTGAGGGATAACGAGGGGTCTGCTTGGATTGTGGTGGTGTGCCACGTGCTGTTGTGAGTCTTGTCTGCCTTGCTGTCCTGTTCCTGCTGTCACTGGTTAGGGTTCCAGCTTTATGTTGCTGGCTGTGACACCCTGGTGTCCTGTTTCTTTGCCTCTGCTTGTGTGACTTCACACTGCAGGCCTGGAGCTGTTGGAGAGATTCTCATTCCTGGCAGCTGCTGGAGCTGCTGCCCCAATGGTGTCAGAGAGTCCCTCTCAAAGAGACCTGGTGGTAATAGAGCTCTGGAGGCCTCTGGGTGTAAAGGTGGCTGCTCCCTGTCCAGGAAGCTGGGGCTGAGGATCATCTCTCCACATGGTGTGTCCTCATGGAGGAGCTGTGTCACCAGGTCCAGGAGTTGCACAAGGATGTAAGAAGTTTGTGTGGCATTCGTGGGAATGAGAAACCTCATCAAGTTCAACAAGTCTGGGTGCAAGGTGCTGCTTCTGGGTCAGGGCAGTCCCAGGTATGAGTACAGACTGGGAGAAGAAGTCATTGAGGACAGCCCTGCAGAGAAGGACTTGGGAGTTCTGGTGGATAAGAAGAGGGATGTGAGCTGGCAATGTGTGCTCGCAGCCCAGAGAGGATAACTGTGTCCTGGGCAGCTTCAAAACAGGAATGAGCAGCAGGTCAAGGGATGTCATTCTCCTCCCACAGGTTGCCCAGAGAAGCTGTGGCTGCCCCATTCCTGGAAGTGTTCCAGGCCAGGTTGGACAGGGCTTGGAGCAACCTGCGACAGTGGAAGGTGTCCCTGCCCATGGCAGGGGGTTGAAACTGGATGGACTTTGAGGTCCCTTCCAACCCAAACCATTCTGGGATTCAATGCAATAGGATGTTTTCAGAGAGCTTAGCGACCCAGAAATCTGAATTCCCTGCTCTACATCAGGGATCCCAGTGGGCTCTGTACCACATCTCACAAGAAGTCAGAAGTGAATAAAAGAGGGAGACTGGAAAGTGGTCACTGTCTATACAAGGAGGAATATTCCTGTCCCTCCTGAAGACTTGACATTAATAATAAGCGGTGAGTGATTGCAGTGAGTGACTCCCTGCTGCAGGGGACAGACACATCCATCTGCCCCCCTGACGGGTTGTCCCGAGGAGTTTGTTGCCTGCCAGGGACTGGAATCGGAGATGTCATGGAAAGACTGCCAAGAGAGCTTAAAGGTCAAGATAAAGTTCATGAGATTACTGATTACTGTTGTGTTTTTTACCCTTTCTTAAATATGATTGATTCTGTGACAGTACCGGTTGGTTCAGTGATGGGCTCAGCCACATCCTGTGATGGGACATGTGGAGCTGGCTGGAAAGGACCTGGGGCAGCCCTGACCTCCTCCAGTAGAAGCTCTGTTAGAACCTGACACTAATTAGTGATTTTCTTATCTTTGTTCTTAGACTGTAACCTGCTCCTTAGGAGCTTTTTGCTTTGTTTTGTAAGATACATCTGGAAAGTCCAGTGAATCCAAAGCTTGTGCAGAGGGTGTGGGTAGTGTCTTGTTTGTTGATGGGTGGGTAGGTTGTTTTTAGATGCTCCTAAGGAATCTGTTCTGGTGGAAGTTTGCAGATGTAATGAGGCGCTTTGTTCCAAAATATGCTGTGAAAAATAGTTTGAGCTTCTTTCTGCGTGAAATCTGTCCTGAAGTTGGGTATACTTGGATAGCTCTTTCCCTAAGTGCAGAGCAGACTTTTTTGTAAACTGCTGGCCTATAAATTTGGGATTTCTGAGTTCAGCATTTTTACGTTGTCCTTGCAAGATGAAAGGTAGTTCTCTGTGGAAGTGTGACATTGGGGCACCAGCAGTGGCCTACTTTAAACAAAAGTTTGAAAGGATATAAGATTTTGTGACAATTCATGAGGCGTTTATGCTAAAAGTAGCAGAAAATGCTCTTACGTGAGAATAGAGTGGATTCAGGAATATGATAGAAAAGACCTGGGCATTTTGAATGACAGAAATCATGGACTCATAGCATGTTAAGGGGTTGGAAGGGACCTTAAAGATCATCTCATCCCAACCTCCTGCCGTGTGCAGGGACTTCTCCCACTAGACCACGTTGCTTAAGGCCTTATCCAGCCTATCCAAATATTTGCAAGTAATGGCACAGTTACTTCTAAAGCTCTTTTTTGGTACTGTTATATTTAATCTAGTGTTTGTACTGCTGAGTAAGGTTCGTTGAATTTGGATTTGGAGACCCTTAGGAAAAATGTGGATACTTTAGAGATGCCTAATGGATATTGTAACCTCTCAGCCCTGCAGGGGATTGGCAGAATGAATCCATGTGGACGAAACTGTGTCATTCTGCTTTGAGTCTTTCGTGCGTCTGTGTGGGTTTGGTTTGCTTGTGGTTTCTTGGGGAGTGTTTTTCGGGGTTCTTTTGTGCCTCTGTCTGCTGAGAAGGTATCCACAGTGGTACAGGACAGAGAAATGCACAAAATAGCCTTTTGGCTAAAGGGTAAGATTCCACTGAAGTAAATAGAATAGAATTACCCCTCATTCTGCTAAACTGTGTAGGTCTGGACCTGCGATCAAGGAATGTGGGGTGGTCTCAGAAAGGAGAATTGGCCACCCAAGGGCTGGTCCAAACCAATTAGAGCCATAGAAACCTGTTAAAGGCATATTTAGCTCAGTGAATTGAGTTTTAAAGATGATGAATTTAGCGCTTAACATTGAGTCACCTGCTGTGGGGTTTTCCTTGTTCCAGAGTTCTAAAGAAGGTGCTGTATTTATTTATTTGCTGGATATTTAGAAGTCAGCTGTAGGTTTGTTCCACTATTTTAAGAAGCCATTTCATACCCCATGGAGAGATGTGCAGGAACAATTATCGCTGTGCATTTTGTGCTGTGGGGCAGGGGGTCTTCTTCCCTCTGTAGTGTGATGTGTGAGATTTTTGGTTTCCTGGTGACATTTTACTTTGTTGCTATTTACCAATCAAAAGGCCAGTCCTATGCTGGAGTACACAGATGCAGAGATACACAAAGATACACTTGTAATCACAGTTTTGCAATTGAGTTTATTTCTGTTGTGTTCCAAGAGCTGCCCGGAAACAGGAGAAGGAAACTTTCAGAATTAGAGTGCATCGTTATGCCATGCTACTGGATCACTAACAAACTATTCCTGGTGAACTGGTGAGGAATTTCTGTGAGGCAGGGCACGTGATGGTCACTTTATGAGCTGTCACAGCAAAAACAAATCCACCCTCTGCATGCCAAAGTGAGTCAAGTGCACCTCTCCAGCCAGGATCCCTGCCATCAGGGTGATGAAATGATTGTTGGCAATCCTAATCTGTCACACTGGGGTTATAATAATAATAATAACAATAATAACAATAATAATAATCAGGATGTTTTTTAGCAAGCTAATGTTGTGTTCTTGAGAAAGGCGTGATTCTTCGTGCTGGTTTTGACTGGCTTTCTCTAAAGTGGGGTGGGTTGGCTCTCTCCTGGTGTTCAGGCTGATCTCTTCCATAGAGGCAGTCTGGGTTTCTGCCTCTGCTGTTTGTCCTGAAACTCCCTTTTCATGTCAGTTCTGCATCTTGCAGTCCTTTCTACCCATCTTTGCATGTGCAGGAGCAATCCAGCGAGACCTCAGCCTCACAAAACCAGGGCATGATGTCTCCAGAGCTCTGGGAGTGCTGCTCTACTATATTTGGAACCAGCTCTATTGCTTCTATAATAGGAAGGCTTCTGGAAGCTTTCTCCTTCCTCTCGCCCCAAGAAAGTAGCCTTTCAGCTGAGCTTTCATTAATTCACAATCTGCATGGCAAAACAAGTGTAGTTTTATCAGCTAAATAATTCAGACATGGCTCGTGGATCATGCAGCCTCGAGTGTGGTGTGTTCAGGGAGGATTTTTGCCCGTGCCCCGTGAGCTGAGGGTGCAGCAGCCACAGCCCCACTTGGGGGGCCTTTGCTACCCCCAGTTTGTCATTCAGGGCACGCGACAGTGACAAGGGGTGCCAAGGCAGCTTTCTAGAAAGCAGAGTGATGTGTGAGGCCTGTGTGTTTGTCACCAGAGCTGCAGCAGCACTGCCCAGTGAGGGATTTACTGGTTTTGTTTTCCTCTTGGATCGAGCAGAACAAATCTAATGAGCCAGTTCTTAACTTCTTCCCAGCTGAGCAGCGAGTGATGTCCTTACCCAAATTGTGCAAGGCAGCTGAAGCCTTTCAGGAATAGCTGAACAAGGGAAACATTTGTAATATTATATTTTCCCAATACTCACGCAGGGCTAAGAGGGTGCAGTAGAGCTTGTCTTTCCTTTATTTTCTTTTTCCCTTCTGAGATTTTCCTTTTGAGCAGACAACTTAGTCCTTCCAACACTTACCCCACTCTAAGAAAGCATGTGAGCCATGAATGTGGAGCCTTTCATTCTTTATTGACATGATCTTGGAAGGAAAACAGGTTCTCCCTGTAGTGCTTCATTGGAATGAGCATTTCACATGCTTATCAGTACAGCAAGGAGTGCTGTTTGACAGCAGTGAGGAGTCAAATGTTGCCTTGGAGCCCTACATGCTCATTTCCCTGCTGACACACTCTGGCTTTTCCCCACTGTGCATTCAGAAGTGTTCCTTTCCACTGACTTGAAAGAAGCTAAAACCCACTTTGTAGCAGCTGCATTTTCCAGCATGATTCCAGGTGTGGATTGGAGATGGCTGAGTCCAATCTGAGTTTCTGAGAACCTTGTCCTGCTGGGCTTTGTGAGTTCCTGCCAGGTCAGGGGTAAGTAGGTTCAGGGAGCTGACTACTTTTGGGTTATTTCTGACCTAGTGCAGCTCCTTGAGAGGCTTCAGGTGAGAAATCAGGCAGGGAGGCAGTGCTGATAAAGGGGAAGGTGTGAAAGACTAAACAGGCCCAGGTCCTGGAGTCTTTCCTCATAAGAGAGATGCTCCAGACCCCTCATCATCTTTGTGGCCTCTGATTACATGGGAATCTTCAATTTTCATTTAAGTTGCTGTTCTGTCTGGTGTGATCCAAGGATGGGAGCTTGGAGGAGCTTTGAGAAGGAAGGTCTGGAGTGAATTTGGTGGGGAAGTGAGCAAAGGGCAGTGGTAACCAGGTCCTGCTGCTTTGCCTACTCTGGTTCCTGGTGCCTAACAGAAGTGCCATCAGCTGGTTTTGGTGTGGGAGTAGACAAAGGAAGCTCCCCCACATTAATTCCAGATGGAGCCCCTGTGGCAGTTTCATTGCCTTTAGATCAGATAATACCAGATCTGATTGACCATCAAACAGAGGGGAAGCTGAGCACACAAGGTTTCACAAGGCAAACGGTGCCTGTGGTGGCTCCTCCAGGGTTAAAAAGTAGTTCTTTAAGGTGTTTTAAATATGTAGAGATTACCTGAAGAATGGTTAAAAAGAAATGGTTGTGTTCCTATAGGTGTCTAAGAGGCTGAGGACCTGGTGTGTCATCTCACCGTCAGACATGGGCTGGGAGCTGCTGTGGATTGTTCCCAGTGGGAATGTTGAGATGAGGGAAACTTTGCCAAAGCCTCTTGCTTAGGAGAATCTGGTGCTGTTATAGGTGTCCTGGGGGGGTTATGGGGAGGGAGGGCGGGATGACTAGGCTGGGGAATGGCAGAATTTCATATCGGGTGCATTATTCTTTTGGAGACAAGGATCATGGAACAACCTAAGCTTGAGCTCACTGGTGGGGGAATGGACATGGAACCTGGTTCTTGCAAGAAAACAAATACCCTTATCTTATTATAAAGCCTCAGCACTGACTTTTTCCACTAATGACTGTTTTTGGTATTAGCTCCTCTGAGCTCTGCCCTGAAACACTTGCTGCTGCTTCCTTCTGCATCCTGAGTGTGCTGATGCTCTTTGCCCAGCTAATCCAGTGTGACACCCCTGTGGAGCATCCCAAAGCTTGCCCTGCATGGAGGTGGGGTGGTCAAATGTGTTTTGACACATGTTTTTACCAACAGGGTGATTGTTGCTGAGATCCAGACCCGAGGCCGTGGCCTCCTTTCAAGAAAGTAAATTTTCTGAGAGGATGTGCCCACCCTTTGAACGGGTTTGTTGATCAGTTACTGTTGCTACAGCTAAAACACACTTGCCCTTGCACTTATCAAAATATCAAAAGCTGTAGTGAATTGCTACACGGATGAGGAGACCTTGACTGCGGTCTGGTTGAGTTGATACATTTGTTTTCCTAAGCTGCAGCAGTGTTCAAACCTGGTGATAAGACGGGGAATTTTGTGGGACCGTTCCCTGAGCTGCCGTCCGCGGCTGAGAGGATGTGATGCTTTCTGCTGCCAAAACCCAAGTCCTTCCCACATCTTCTGCAGAAGGGCATATGTTTGGGGGTGGTTTCAGAGAGGGAGAAGAACACGATTAGGGTTTTAACTTCCTCTTCTGTTTTGTTTCTCTGTGCATCTGTATTTCAGTTTTTCGGGCTGTACCCGACTCTGTGCAAAACTTAACAAATCGGCTGCAGCTCCTTCTGCTAAGGATCAGCCTTGGTACAGAAACAGTGGTAGTTAAAAGGCAGTAAGTATATCTGCTAGCTTAAATGCTGGGGTTTTTTTTTTCTCTTTTCCTTTTTTTTTTTTTAATTCACAAGCACAGCTTTTTACTCCTCACACAGTAGGAATTTGTCAGGAGCTTGCTGGCATTAATAGTCTATTTCAGCTCTTTTCTATAGCCCAGCAGCTACAGAGGGGGGGAAAAAGCATGCTTTGTATGGAGCTGTGGTTGGGTCTGTGCTGCAGTGCCCATCTGAACTTGGCTGTGTTTATTTTGTCAGCTTTTGCTTCCCTCTAGTAGTTGCTGGTCCCTTCCTAAACTCACGAAATCCCACCATACAATGCCTATGCTTGGATCAGGGTTGTGGCTGCTCCTGCCCTGAACCACTTCTCTTGATGGTTTTGCTTCTCGAGCTCTTTACTGCAAACAAGATATCTTTGGGTTTCAATTCTTTGTCTGGCTTTTTATCTTTTACTTCTCAATTGATCTCCAGAGGAGTGGGACTAGGACAAAACGTGGTATTCCTAACCAGGGATCCATGGAGAGGGTTTAAGCTATTGGAAAAGTGAGTGGCATTCTTGAAATGGTGTGGTTGCGTTTATTTGGGTGTGGATATAATCATGGTTCTGTGATACAGTTCCTGCTGAGTTTGAAATGCTAGTGTCAGTAAAGCCAGAAGGAGAGCCAGACAAAAGCTTGGAGAAAAGTCAGAATTTCAGTGCCTCTTACTGATGGTTCATGGGAAAGTAACGGTTTTGTGTTTGACTTTGATTTTCCTAAAGCACTGGGCATATGTTTTTTCTTCTCTGTGAATTACTGTTTGTGAATATATATATCTTTACAGCATCAGGACATCAGAAACAGCTGGTTTTTGTGCCTAGGTTTCACTTGTAGAGGTAGGTCCTTGTTACAGACTCTGGGTAGTCTGATGAAAATGGTGTTTAACTACAAAGCTTCGATTTCTGCTGTTGCTGATCACAGCAGCCTAACTCCTGGTCTTCCTGGATCCCTGGAGCAGGGGATGTGCTCTCCTCCTCCTGCTCTGCCTCTGCCATGCCTGTGTCTCCTCCACCCCACACGTTTCTTAGCCTTGTGTAGAGCTCAGCAGAGATTTCTTCATGAAGACTGGAATGTGTTTATATAATACTTTATATATTATTTTAGGCTCCTGCTACTCAAGTGTAGGCAAACGCTTAACCTCTTATTCACCACCATTAGACGAACCATGAAATTGCTGTAGCAGACATCAAGTCAGGTGCATCTAAACCAGCTTCTGTTTTTCCTGCCTGGAAGGTTCATCCTTCATCATTTTCCTGGCAAGTGTGGCTACCAAGAGCAGGTTTTCCAGGCCAGGAGTGTTTAGTTGGGAGCATTGATTGTGATCCACACCGGTCAAGCAGTGCTGTGCTGAGCTGGGTATAGTGGGGGCTCTTCTGTGTGGGAGGTGTTAGGAAGGGGGTGATGTGAGAGGCTCCATCTCTGCAAAAGCAGGGGTAGGCAGCAGTAGGAACACCGGGCAAAGCTGCTGAAAAGGAGAGAACAACCTGCTGCACTAAATCACAGCTCCCCTGGCGACACAGCTCCATAGTTAGCATCCTCAAATGGCATTCCTTTATTACGGCATCATTGTGCATGGTCCTCTAGAGAGGAAGCAAACAGTCTCTAAAACAATCTGCTGGCAGCTCAGGCTGGAGTATTTGAGGTTTTCCAGGGCTCTTTTGCTGTGTCACTCTTCCCTTTAATGTTCCAGCTCGAAGGTTGTTGTTCTTTCTCCATCAAAGTGTGTTAGAGTGCCGGTAAGAGTGTCTGCTCCAAGGACAAGGTGTAGAAGTCAGCAACCCAGGGAGAAAAAGAGATCCTGCAGAACAGCTTTGTTTTGGTGTAATCTGTCTTATCTGCATGTGATGCAAAGACAGGGCAGTTTTCACAAGACTTGGAGGCTGCGTGGTGACATGTTTTCTGTCCTTTTATGAAATCCACCACGTTATTTTGATTAGAGCGCTAACGTAACTCCTGGCAGCCTCAAATCTCACTGCTAGCAGCTACTTCCCTCCAAAGCCTGATGTGGTGCTAACAAGCAGAGAGATCTTGTGCGTCCTGTTTACATGGAGCTGGGAAGACAGCGTGTTCCGTGGGAGGTGCCAAGGTAGTGCTGCAGTCGGATATAAGGTGAAAAAACTCTGTGTGTGCAGACCGGCTGTGGTGGGGCGTGTTAATTTGTGTTTAGTGGTGTTCAGGAACTCCAGCTGCAATACTGGCATGATGATGTTCTTTTATATCTGAATACATATCTTTTGTATCTATGCATGCGTAGCATGTTTGTGTTTGTATATATTTGTATTTTTATATATATCTATTCTCTCTCATGGGAAAGTCCGTGTCCTGATCATCTGTGCCTGTGGTCTTCTCACGTAGCTCTCTGTTGTTCAGTTTTTAGGTGGCAGAGACACGGTGAAGCTGCGTGTGGGGCAGGCAGAGCTGATGGGGGAGCCTGGGGTGTAGCCCAGGATGGACTGGCTGTGACGAGGTGCCTTAGCTGGAGAGGTCGTTACCATGAAGAGTTCCTGCAGAGCTGGCCTCCACAGGGAACCGCTGAACTCCACATCCTCCACCTTCCATCAAGTCAAACGGTATGAACAGACTGGCTGCTCTGCCTGCAGCTGGGTGTCCAGCACCGCTTTTAGCCTTCTCCTTGTCCTCTCCTATTGTCTTGTGCTGTCGCTCAAATGTTTGCTCTAAATTCTGACTTTTGGGTAGTGTTCAAGGGAAGCGTTGTAATGGCTTAAGGGCAGAAATGTTCTCTGACGTTTTTATTTGATAATGACAACTGCAGATTCACTACAGCTGGTAGTGTGCTTGGAGAAATCCTTGGGTTTTCTAGCAACAGCTGTAAATTAGTTTGGGAAACATGACTTTGAAGTAAAACTTAATTGGCGAAAGGCTCGTCAGAGTAGGCATTAAAACATGCAGGCAGCTTAAAGCAAGTGGAAATGCTGGCAGTCATTGTTGCGGTTTGTCTTACTGTGGACTAAGTAATTAGATTAGTTTAAGCTCAGATTTTGCATTGCTCACTCTCCTGTGTCTCTTATTAAGGAGAAATGCACGACTGATTTCAAACACTTGTGCTTATGTGACAATTAAGTGAACGCCTCTCACTGTGTCTCCTTATAGGAACACCGTGCAGAACAACTTGTCCTCATGCAAATGCAAGGACATGCCAGTTTGTTTGAGTTCAAGCTACTTCAAAATATATGTGCATTTTTTTTTTTTTTTAATTCTTTTTCTGAAACCAAGGCTCTTAAACTTCCTCAGTCTGGAGGAAGAGCGCCAGCTTTTTGGTTTCCAAAGGCTGTGTGGGTTTAAAGCAAACTTTTAACCTTTGTTCTTTGTGGTTGAGTAGACAGCATATACTTGCTATGTTAGTCTCATGGTAATTTAGTGCTGGAAAAGACTTCCTGGGTCACCCAGCTCCTTGCTTTCTCAAGCAGGATCTCATAATCCCTTTTGTGAACTTGGTCCAGCCTAAAAACATTTACATCTTTTCTTGCATCTTTTCTTCTCTCCTCCTGTAGATTAAGCCATTACTGAAGATGACAGATCTTGCTGTGCAGTTAGGAACCTTCTTTTAATTCCCAGGCTGAACATTCATGACAGTTTATAGACTCATTTAAGTTTCTGTTCCTTTTATTTTCCTTTTGCCTAAGGACAGCTGCTTATTTTCAGTGGTTTACCTCTTCTTCTGCATTCTGTAAAATGGGGTTGTAACCCTCACTGGTGGTTTTGGTGTGCTAAGTGACCCAAGTGTTCTCCAGTAGCTTCTTGAGAAGCAATTGCTGTTGTTCTCAGGGTGATGCCCCTCACAGAATATTCTCAGTCCTGGCTAAAAGTGTGTGCTGTGCTCTGGAGCTGGTCTGGCTGGAGGGCTTGTCGCTGCTGTCACAGCATCACCTCCACGTTCCTGTTTCATGGATGTCTCTATGGTGGCCAGTTCACCTCAGTTACTTCCAAAATTTATAGATGTTCCTTTTGCTGGTGCATCACTGCATTTCAAAACCCTCCTCGGTTTCTTTTACTTGGAGCTTTGTCCCTCTGCTGTTTTGGAACTGCCTCTATTTCTGTGGGTGCAGAATTAGTGCTGAGGTCATTCCTAACAAAATCAGATGTTCCCAGGGCTGATTCTTGAGGCATGTCTTTGGTTTCCAGGCTGGTATTTTCTTATTCAGCATCACCTGGGGCTGTCTGCTGCTAAGACAGCTCCTTTGTCTGTTTTCCCATTTCTGTGCCAATCTGTCTTAACCAGTAAATCTCTTTGTGCTCTCTGAAGTCCATGTGAGTAAGATATAGTAGATTGGTTTAAAAAGATGGGTTGTTTTGAGAACCTTGAGGTTAGTCTGGCATATTGAACTATTCCCTCTTCCCCCTTTTTCTCTGTGTCACATTAATCCTCTTTGCTTGCAAAGCACCTTTATACTGGAGTCAGAATACGAGCACTGGAGAGGCTGCAATCATTCTCCTTCTCTTTCTCCCCTGCAGTGCCCCCTCCAATGTGCCACATGTTTATTACCTCCTATTGTTGCCTTTCAAGAGGTTTATAAATCCTGTTTCTTGGCCTGCAGTGCATGAGCCTATCTGGTTTGGATTCTAAAACTGGGATGAGCCAATCCTCACAGTTTTTATGAAGCTCTCTAATCCTCCCCCTGCCAATGCTCTTGTTCAGATTAACGCCTGGGCTTTTGCCCTCATCATCACCCTTACCTCCCCTCTTTAAAAATGGTGCAAAGTCAAATTTGGTATTTTGTGTTGTACTCTTGATCTCTGCCCTGCCCTTGCTTGCAGCCCTGTTTCTCTTTTTTCTCACAAACTAAAAAAAACCTTTCACTTTTCCTTTGTTGTTAAATATCTCTGCAGTGACTTAATGCTGCACCAGTTCTCATGTTTATTCCTAGACTTTTTGATCTCTAAGAAAGAAGTTTCCAAGTGATGTGACCCAAAACTTGTGTCTGCTTCTGGTATCCTTCACGAAGAAGGATCACATCCAGTTGGAGTTTCTTTGGATCTTGTTTGGGATGTGTTCTTAATAATGAAAACACCTTTTGACTCCTGGAGAATGCTGTGTGCAGTGAAGTCCTCCACACGCCAGCTGACTTCATGAACCAGTTTCTTTCAGTCTTGAGTTTCAAAAGAGCAGCCTGATAACTTGCCTTCAGCTCTACTTTTGCTTATTTTTTCTTTTGAATGCTGAGTCTGTTACTGATCGTGTGGTCCAAGGTTAATTTCTGCAACCTTTCATGTGTTCTCATTACATATGCACAAAAATGAAGGCTATAAATAGCATCACTCTCTGTTGGTTCATTAACAGAAGAAATTTGTTGTGCTGTGATATGGCGAGAGGTCTCGCTCCTCTTGCACTTCATAAATCAGAAAACAAATTAATAAAGGTAAAACATTTCCAGAAGGACATGTGTCAGTTACCTGGGCTGCTCTGGGCAGCTTTCAGCAGAAGCCCTGTAAAACCACCAGTTTTCATCTTGCTGTTCTGCTGTGATTTCCTCTCATCCTGTCCCATGACAGCCACGTGTGCCATCCCGTCATGTCTGAGGTACACGTTTCTGGAGCAGCTGATAACCTTGAATTCCAAATCTTTCAGTTTATTTTGTTCCCTTCTTCTTTGTCATCTCTCTGTCATGTCTGGCATGGCTGGGAAGCAGGGCTTTGAGCTTCCTGAGGCTCAGTGAAGAATTACTGCTGCATCACTCCCTTCATGGTAAGTGCTTCTGTACAAAAGCCTGCAAAGCAGTGGCACTTCTTCCTGTACAAAATTTAGAAAGTAGCCAAGGCAACTGTGCTTTACTGAAGGGGGTGTGTGTGTTTAGTGTAAAATGTGTTCAAAACATTAATGGGTGGGAGCCTCAAAGTGGAGTGGTCTGTGTTGGGCTTGGGGGTGCATTCTGTCACCCGAAACCTCTGTGTGCTGGAGGTGATGGCCTTTGTGGGGTGGCTTTCCTGGCTGTGCTGTGTGCAGCTGTATTTGGGTGTTGTCTCCCCCAGAGTCAGGTTATCTGAGCACCTGACACAGGCAAACAAGCTGGGGAGGGATCCAGAGTTGGGAGTTTGGTTCTTATGTTGCATTTAGCTCCTCTGCTCTTCTGGGCCAGCTCTGCCCCACGTTTTTGGCATTCTTCCACTTCCCCCAGGCTGGCCACTGGAGCAGAGAGCTCTCCTTCAGCAGCCACATGCCTTCTGTTTGCCTTCAAATCCCACTCTAATCCTTGCTGGCTCTCCCTTTTCTGCAAGAGGCATTTTGGAGATGTTGGGAGGTGGGTCAGGAGTAATTGCCGCTCCAAGGGGAGTGGGTTTTCAGGAAATCAGATGCTTCCACGGCTGCCAGAGTCAAACCCACCCCTGCTCTGGAGCATGGTGCTTCCCAGCCCTCCTTTCTCCGAGCTTGGATCCTTGCCATGCTCCAGAACAAACTCCATGAGTAGCAGAGCGCCTTCCATCCCGGGACTTTCCCGCCCCGGCAGAATCCGTGGAATGCCTTTGAAGCAGCTCTCTGTCTGCTTTGCCTTGCCCTGGCAGTGCAAAGGGGATGGAAATGGTACTGGAGATCGAGCCCAGAGGACCCACCAAGCCCTTCCAGAAATAACAAGTGGTTGACCGTGGTTCACTCCCACTCAGTGCTCAGTCCTTGCTAATTGTGAGTGGCTTTTATGGTGGAGGAAAGCTCTGTGGACGGAGAACTGGGATGCCAGGGAGGAGAAATGCTTTGCCAGAGGTGTGGGGGTTTTATTGTTGTTATTTTCTTTTTTCCCTTTTTTTTTTTTTTTGGCCCCTGCCTTGTGTTAGAATGTCCTGAGGGGTTTTTCAGAGCTGTAGTTGGCACTGGGTGTGCAGTCAGCAACGCGAAGAGCTTTTGTCAACTGGAGTTGGTGTTTACAAGGAGAAATCCATAGGAAACTTGGGGGTTTTGATGGAAATTTTCACCCTAATAAAACCTTCCGGTGCTTTGCCCAGAAAACTTGCAGTGTGAATATGCTGCTTGTGAAGATTATGCTTTTTTGTTGTTGTTGTTCTTGCTGGCCAGATGAAGTCTTTTGGCTGCACAGGGCATCAGCAGAGTCCCTGACCTGGGAGCTGCAAGGGGAATTAAGGCTCTCTGTGGACCTTACAAAGGAATTGTGAAAATTGAGTCTTTTCTAACAGTTTTTCCTCCAACTTTGGAGTTTCCACTAAAGCAAATATATTCTTGTTTAAGGCTGCTGTGATTTAGAACATGCATAGATACAAAAGGATGCTGGAAGATACAAAAGGCCAAGCTGGCCAGAATCTTCCAGCACCATTCCAAAACATGGAATGATTTGGGTTGGAAAAGACTTCAGACCCCATCTCATTCCAACCCATTGCCATGGGCAGGGACACCTCCCACTAGACCAGGTTCTTCCAAGCCCCATCCAGCCTGGTTTTGGACACTTTCAGGGATGGGGAGTCCACCAGTGGGTTATGGGTCTTCCCTTGGGTGGGGAGAGGAGGGGGGTGTGAGTGTCTGAGCTCATATAAAGGAATATATTTCTGTATCAACAATGTGTAGTAACCAACTTGATAAAACTACAGTGGAAACAAGCTGTAGTTACGACTTGTGAAAACAGCAGTGTCATTCCAGCAGTGCAAGTATCCTGTTTTTCAGACACGGCTGATTAGAAATAGAAAAACTGGCCCCTTTATTTCATCAGCTTAAGGATGGAATAACAGTATAAAGGCAGCACTGCTCGTTGTTTCAGTGCTGATCATTCCTGGCAGAATTTTCTCCTATCAGCAATTTAAAACCGCACATTTGGGATTGAAAACCTTTTATGTTTGCTCCCGTGGACTTCTGAAGAGTCGTTGTCTCTAAAGATAAAATTAGAGAGCTTGATAACTTAAAGGGTGGAGGAAAGCAAACAGAATTATTCTGGAATGAAGTTTCATAGGGAATATGTGACTTCACCTTTTAACAACTATTTTTGGTGGCTTTAAATATTTAAAAGCTTACCTGCAGCTGCCACAGCTCTCTGCTTGCCAGCACTGAGAAACAGGGGAGTCTGTGGGTGGGGACTGGGCTCTGGTTCATCTTCAAAGCAATTTCTGCTGGGAAGCCTTGTTCTAATTCTAGGAGCTAGAGATGAAATGTGCTGCTGACGTGCAGGGAAGAAGCTGTGATTGCCTAAAAGTTCATTCTCAATGTCCACAGCAAAGGGTGTGTGAGGTGGGGGCTCGTTTTTTTCAAGTGACACTTTCAGGTAAGGCCCACTGCTAAGATGACTTTTAAAATGAAAGTTCTCTTCCCTGCTGCTGGAAAACTCTGAGGCAGGTGGCAGCTGGTCTCGTGGAGTTTGCAGTGCTCTTTACAGCTGTCTGAAGTTATTAGATGAAGGTTTTCTTTAAATCCGGATCCATTAAAACATGTGCAATGAACTGAATGCTGAATTCAAATGAGGCAATTATTCTGGCAGTAAAACTTCTGACTAAGGCATAATTTTGTTATGTAAATTATAACTTTTCAACCTGAAATGGTATTGTTGGCTGAGCCAGGTACTAACTGAAACACAGGAGGAAATATAACCTTAAACAAGAAATCTGTAATAGGTAAGGCAGAACTTTACCCTTTGTCTTTCTCCATAGAGCAGAAATAGCTGGGGGCAGCTGAACCAACTCTGCTGGCTGAACATGTCCCCTGAGCCTGTTGGGGTAACCAGTTTGGTTCTGTTTTTATTCATACAATACCTGGTCTCACCTTCATTTGCAGCTTCTCTTAATGAAGGGTGTCGAGCTGATTGTCCTGCTGGATTCCTGAAAACTGCTTGACGAAAGCCTTCTAAAAACAAGCTCAGCTCATCTTTCAAACACCTTGGCATGAGAACTCATGAATGAAATTTGATCTTCTGCTCCTGGCTCAGGAGATTTCAGCATGCAAAGTCGTGTTTTTAATTGCATTCACCTCTTCTCCCCAGGGTACGGTGGCGAGCAGCCACTGGAGCTTTTCTCTCTAGTCTGGGAAATGTCCTTCTGGAAGGGAAGGCTGCAGGCACTGTTCTCTGCAGCAGTTTGCTGCAGTGCTTCACCTGCTGCTCTTCTGGGCTGGGCTTTGGCCAGGGCACATCAGTGGCCTGACCCTGCTTTGCTGTGAAGTACAACCACAATGCGGCAGATCCTGTGAAAAATGAGGCCAAAGCAAACTCCAGCAGTCCTGATTTCCCATTTTTCTCTTCATGCATCCATTTCACCGCCCCAAAGTTCTATTTTTATGAGATTATTTTAGTTTTTAGCATCCAACTGAGGAGGCAAACAAGTAGCTCAGTTGCGTTTTGCAGAGGAGACTAAATTGGGAGGTGACCCAATTCCAACGAGCTGGAATTGGCAGGGGGAGAGAATTAACCCAGGGACTGGGTAGGTGTGTCTGCAACACTGGCATCTCTTACCCTCACAGTCTCTAGGTGAGATGCAGGTGGTTTTGGCACTGTCTGGTTGCAAGAGCCAGGTGATGGTCTCCCTTAAAAATCCAGAGGGAAGGAATGTAACATCTGCCTTTCCAGCGGCTGCTTCCTGGTCTTCAAAGCACTGCTTGGACCAGAGGAGTGTAGAAAGGTGAACTAAGCCCTTCCTCTGGCTGCACCTCCCCAAAATCTCTGTGCTTGCCCTCCCTTCTTGACATTAGGGCCAGAAGGAGGGACCAAATCTCCAGGGAAAGCAGTGGTTAAGCAGCATGGCTGCTCCGAGTCCTGGAGGCTTCCTCTGCTTGGGCAGCATCACTGATAAATTTGTTGGACTTTATAGACCAACAAATTGAGGTTTTTAGTTAAAAGCTGGTTTTAGGCTAGAAATGTACAAAGTTGCCATACTTAAGCAACTCTCTTGGTGTTGGCTCTCAAGGGAAGCGTGTTCAGTGCCTGAGTGTGCCTGTGTCAGCTCATAATGAACGTGGCATTGAACCTGCTGCTCTTCACTCTCAAGCACAGATCATCCCCAAAGAGGAGGCCTTTGAGTGCAACAACTCAAAGATTACCATGGAAACGTAATCTATAGTTAGTTCTGTAATGTGCTTATGCGATACTCTTGGGAGAAGAGCCTGGAGTCTCCTGGTGGTTGCATCCTGTGTGGCAGTGCCCTGGGCTCCAGCGTTCCCGAGCTTTGAATAGGAGATGGCTGTGGAGGTGTGACAGGACAGAGGAGTCTGGGGCTGCTGCAGGAGGGCTGCTGCTGCAGTGTCAGCAGCATCCAAGGGGTCCTTCTCAGCTCTGGAATTCTTGACTGTAAAATCCCATCCTTGAGAGTGGGTGTCCTCAGCTGCATGCTATGCTGCTGTCACTTTTGGGGGCATATCTGATGTATAACATAAGGATCCTTATGGGAAAGTCACCAAACTTGCCATTATCAATATACTAAAGGAAAGGTTTCATTGCCCAGAGAAGCTGTGGCTGCTCCATCTCTGGAAGTGTCCAAGGATGGGACTTGGAGCAACCTGGGGTAGTGGAAGGTGTCCCTGCCTGTGGAAGGAAGTGGAACAAAATGAGCTTTAAGGTCCCTTCCAGCCCAAACCACTCTGTGATTTCGGGTGATGCTAGGAGATTAGATATCCCCTGGGATCTCTGATTATTAGAATTACTCTTGCTTATTTCCCTTTTGAGCTTTAACCTTGCTTTATCTGCTGAAAGGAGTGTATGTGGTAGCTGATGTCCAGATAAACCCTGTGACCTATGTGTGCCTTGCAACTGGATTGAGGGAGGAGCAGGCAGAAGGATGGCTCTAGCTCAAGAATGAACCACTAGCTATGTTTTCACAACTGATACAACTTAAACTTTAGAATTTCTCCTTGCAACTGCCTGGAAACAGATTTCTCTAATGGGAAGTTCTCTCCTACTGCAGGAAGTTCTCCAAGGGTGGATTTTGCAACCTTGGTGGCTCTTTTCCTTTCTCATGTGGTTCCTCTCGAGGTGTGGGCTGGTGCCTGCTCTGGGCCACCTTCTCTGATTCCACACAGGCATATTTTGCAACTATAACTTCTTCCCTCTCTGTTTTTCCAGGGTTTCTGGTATGCACTTAAAGCCATATCTCAAGTTACAGAAGAAAGAGCGATCCCCAGAAATAAGCCAGGATTCCCTGCGAGGCCACCAGGGACCAGCACAAGGAGAAAAATACACCAACTGCACCAAACTGAGCGTTTTCCCAAAACCCTCCCTCGTGACTCCATCTCAAAAGCTTCTGGGGATTATTTATCCAAATACTATGTGCAATATGAACGGGAAAGGCCCAGCGGATGGTCCAAGTGCCAGGGAGAAGAAGAACGCCCTGTCTGCGACAATCCACCAGGGAGAAGAAGGGGAAGGGCCGCTGGATGTCTGGGCTGTGGTAAAACCTGGCAACACCAAGGAGAAAATCGCCTTCTTCGCAGCCCAGCAGTGCAGCAGCAACGCCCGCACGGGCTCCATGAAAATCAAGAGCACGTGGGACATCGACGGGAGAACGGCCAAACGCAGGAAAAAATCGGTGGATCTTAAAAAAGCCAAAATTCAACTGGAAAGAATGAGGGAGGCAAACGCCAGGTGCTCCCAGCCGGAGCCTTTCGCCTGCGGCATCGAGCACTGCTCGGTGCACTTCGGCAGTGACAGCGCGGAGGGCGCCTTCCCGGGCCGCTCGCTGTCGGTCATCGAGATGGTGGCGTTCCTGGAGCAGCGGGCGAGCGCCCTGCTCGTGGACTGTGCCAAGACCTGCACGGCCGCCTCTGCCACCAGGCTCAGCGCCCAGCCCAAGGCCGCCCTGCCCGGCTCAGACCCCTTCTCCTTGGCCGCAGCGTGCGAGGCGCACACGGAGCGGGGCCCTGGCGAGCCCCAGGGCGAGCCCGTGCGCGTGCTGGACATGGTGGCCAAGCTGGAGTCCGAGTGCCTGAGGCGGCAGAGCGAGCGGGAGGCCGGGAGCCTCTCCCGGAACAACAGCTTCCGCAGGAACGTCGGCAGGGTGCTCCTGGCCAGTGGCACCCAGCCCGAGGGAGAGGTGGAGAAGGGGGTCCCGGCTCAGGGGGACGGGCTGGGGGAGGCAGGGGTGGCAGAGGCTGGATATGGAGGCCGCTGTGGCCCTCTGGGTGACACCGAGCTGTGGGATGGCGCTGCCTCTGCCCAGCAGCCGTTTCCTTCGGGGCTGGATACCCGGGTGGGGAATGTGAATTCGGGACTTGCCCAGGCGGTGTTGGCAATGACAGCTGGCAGGAATGACACTGAAGCACAGATTGAGCCTCCCAGGGCTCTGCTGTCCCCATGTCCAGCTGCTGCCAGGCTGCCACCGGATCCCTTGCAGAGCAAGAACGCGACTGTTGATTGTACGTCGAAAGAGTCTGTAATTTTCCCAAAGCATCCTGCTAGGAAGGAGCCCTTATGCATCAGTATATCAGTCACCAAGACAGAGAAAGGGTGCAGGAAGGAGAAGCACTCCAGCTCCAGTTCTGGTGAGGATTCACTCCCAGGGAGGCTGTTTTTCCTCCAGGGTGAGCAGCCTGCTGCTCACGAGCAACAGCCACAGCAGGAGAATACCCAGGAGAAGCCAGGGAAAGTAGCCCAAAATGAGGATGAGGATGCTCTGGCATCTGGTAGATCATGTGTCAGAAGCAGTGTCCCTACAGAGCCATTGGCCCCTTCTGTCCCTCCCACAGAAGGGGCTTTGCAAGTACTTGATGCTTCCTGCCTAAAGCGGCAGGTTTCGCATGACTTTCTGGAGACCAGGTTTAAAATCCAGCAGCTTTTGGAGCCTCAGCAGTACATGGCCTTCTTGCCTCACCACATCATCGTGAAAATCTTTGGATTGCTTCCCACCAGGAGCCTGGTTGCCCTAAAATGCACTTGCTACTACTTCAAATTCATCATCGAGTACTACAACATCAGGCCGGCGGACTCGCGCTGGGTCCGCGACCCCCGCTATCGGGAAGACCCTTGCAAGCAGTGCAAGAAGAAATATGTGAAGGGGGACGTGTCCCTGTGCCGGTGGCATCCCAAGCCCTACTGCCAGGCTCTGCCCTATGGGCCTGGCTACTGGATGTGCTGCCACCGCTCCCAGAAGGGCATCCCGGGCTGCAAGTTGGGTCTCCACGACAATCACTGGGTCCCTGCCTGCCACAGCTTTAACCGCGCCATCCATAAGAAAACCCGAGGAGCGGGAGCAGAGGTGGAAGAGGAATATTAGTGCACACTTTCCTGTGAGATTGTCTGGGGGAGGAGGAGGAGGAGGAGAAGATTCTCATGCCTTGTGCTGTTTACAGTGTATATAGTTGTCGTGATGATTTTTTTTTTTCTCACAGGGCTATGAAACTGCACATACTCAAACACAAGAGCCTTTACCTTTTAGATTAAAAGAGAGCTTTTAGTCCATCTCTGTAAATAACACTATAAAAACTAATTATGTACATACAGAGTCTACAGCTGGCTGAACAAGGTAACCCTACAATGCAGCTATCCCAGTGTTGCGGCTATAGGTGTGTGTGTTTTTAAGTGTCTTGTTTCAAAATCTGTATATCCTGTATAATATATGAATGTTTCTGAGAAGAAACTCTAAATAGGTAAAGGTCAACGTGTTTAAAGAAGCTGCAGACAACTTAACTGGACAACCTGAAACTTAGACTATAGAGCAGATCCATTATAGTAGTGTGGCAGTGGATTAAAAAAAAAAAAAAAAGAGAGGAATATTATTGTATAGTCAGAATATAAAAAAAAGTTCTTGTCTACCTTACCCATGTTGTCTGGTTGGGGTTCTTTTTTTACATAAATAAAATGTGCATTCTAGATCTGCCTTACCAGACTTTCTCTTGTAAGACTTTTGCCCCAAAATAAAAATGCAGAAACTTGGTGCTGTGCTGTAGTTCAGACGTGCAGTGTGCTTTCTCTAGCAAACCTGTCCTCCTACTACCTACTAACAAGGAAACAAAAAACCCCCAAATCTCTAGTACTTGGAGAAGTCTCTGCTGTAACTGTCACAGATTCCAGCTTTTCCTTTCCTTCCTGCCAGCCCTGCATGCAGCAGAGGCTCCTTTCATCAGGAATTCTGGTGCTAGGTGTGTAAAGCTTGCAAAAACAGGCACTTTCTGGTCATCCTGCTTCTTGGCTCTTGTGTGGGCACCTGACCTGTTCCCTGGATGCTCGAGGACGGAGTGTGGGTCCAGCAGGACGAGCGTGGAGGTGCCTTGGCTCTGTGATGTGCTGGAAGCTTTCCTATCTGCTCTGTATGGAATTTTTCCCTTGCAAGAAGAATCCTTGCAGTGCTTTGCCCTGCTCTGCTGCAGCCCCTGGCCTCTCGTCCCAGTGCTGTGAGTCGCTGCCTCCCAGGGGCACTGCGGAGTTTGTGTCGGATGAACGGCGATTCCTCACACTCGGAATGGGAGCGGAGCGTGGAGAATTTCCCTGGATCCATTCCTGTCCTGCCGTGCTGTGAGCCAGACCTCAGCCTCCCGTTACACCCCTCTGAGGCTGGATGGTTTGGAAGTCTGGGAATGGACCCTGGCCAGTCCAGCAGCCACGTCCAGCTCAGTCAGGGGAGCAGCAGCCGTGTTCCAGGGAGCCAAAGGGAGCGTGGCAGCCGTGCCTTTGCCCTGGCCGTGTCCCTTCTCTCCCCCCACTTGGTGCTGTTGCTGTTTCTCTGCCCCTTCTCAGGGCACGGATGGACTCCTGGCTCTCACCATTCAGGCTGGAGCAGCCAAAATCTCTGACCTGGTGCAAGAAGAGCTGGTGCCACCTTCCCATAGGGCTCACCTTGGGCCTTCCTCTTCCCTGCCAACCCCAGGGAGCAGCTGGAAAGGGCAGGGATGGGGTGGCCCTGCACCTGGCTCATCCTGTTCTCTATCCTTTGGTGCTGGAGCAGAAAGGTGTGGAAAACTGCTGGCTGTGGGGGCCAGGCTGAGCCGCCCACCTCCACCTGCCCTGGGATCACAGGGAGTGGCTCGCCTGGTGTCGGAGCCTGAGGAGGACAAAAGAGGGTTTGAAGGCGGATGCTTTTGTTCTTTCCTTTAACAGTGAGAGACGGAAAATCGAGCCCTGGCAGCCTGAAATGTGGGCTTGGTGAGCTCAGGCTTTGCAGGGAGGTTTAAAGGATGTGCTGGTTTTACTTTTTGCCTTCACCTGCTCCTGCCACCCCCCGGGTGTCAGCAACCCCTCCCGGAGCTGCTCAGCCTCCCTGCACTGCAGACATGATGACAACCAGGAGGAATGAAATTAGGAATCTAAAAGAAGGGTGTGGCCGCCTTGTAATCGGCTGGGAAGAGGGAGAGGGAAATCAGGATCTCTCCTTAATCCCCGACTTCATCCTCTCACGGGGCACAAGCTTCACCCAAACTTCCATCTGCTCCCTCGGCTGCACCCGGACCAGCAGCAAAACAACTTCCAGGCTGTTGTTTTGCCAAAGCCTTTGGCATCAAAGGCCTTCAGCTTCATTTTGGTTAGGGGCAAGGGGAAAGAAGCTGCTTTCCTGCCCCCCCCACCCAAGACTCTGGAAAACTTGAGGCTGACAGCAGCAAGGAAAGTCCCTGCGAGGCTGGAGTGGAGCAGCAGAGGAAAATATTTTGTAATTAGATAAGGGGCCAGTGAGGTCATTCTGTTTGGAACAGGGTGTGAGATTTTGGTCACCTTTGTTGAACAAGGGGGGAAACGAGGATAAAATAATATCATGAGGCTATTTTGTTCTTGGAGCAGGGAAATCCAGAGGACAACTTGCTATCTACCCTACCCCATCCATGCCCTCCCCCCAGGCTGGCTGGGGAGCGTGGGCTGGTTTATACATCATTTATTACGTTGTCTGCTGGAACTGTCCCTCCTGCACAGCACTGCTGTTAAAAATTGTTTCACAGAGCAAGCTTTTGAGTCCAGAAGTGGGTTGGTTCCGAGTGTTGCTATGCTGAGCTGCCTGCAGGCTTTTTTTTTCCTGTAATGTTGTAAAATGCAGATTTCTGTTTCCTTAAGGGATGGTTCAGGGAGAAGCCAAGGTCTGATGAATGTTGGTTTTTTTTTCCTAAGAAGCAATTAAAAAAAAAAAAATCCAGTGTTGGATTTACAAAGTTCAGTGTTTAGAACTGAGAACGAAGGACTGCACCATGTGCTTGGCTTCCCTGCCTGGGAGCATTTGGAGTGTCTGGACTGAATTTCCAGATAGGCCTGCAAAGAAGTTGTAATAACATTTCCATTGTCCATAAGCTTCCAGTTTTCATCAAGCTCTGGGGCTCTCCTGGCATGGACAGCACTGAGAAAGCTGCCTGTGGCTGAGGCTTGCGGTTGGGCTCTTGCTCCATCCTGGCTGTTTCTGCAGCAGCTTTTCCCTTTGCTGAGCCCTGTTCCCTGTGGAAAAATCCTGGGATGCTGCAGCAGAGCTCAGTTCCTTGTGTTGGACCCAGTCCCCTCCTGCAGCATCTGCCCCCTGCCAGCCCCTGGAACTCTCGGTTAAGGCCACAGAGCTGCTCCAAGGGCTGGAGCCCCTCTGCTCTGGAGCCAGGCTGGGAGAGCTGGGGGTGCTCACCTGGAGAAGAGAAGGCTCCAGGGAGAGCTCAGAGCCCCTTGCAGGGCCTAAAGGGGCTCCAGGAGAGCTGGAGAGGGACTGGGGACAAGGCATGGAGGGACAGGACAAGGAGGAATGGCTTCCCACTGCCAGAGGGCAGGGATAGATGGGGTATTGGGAAGGAATTCTTCATAATGAGGGTGGGGAGGCCCTGGCACAGGTTGCCCAGAGAAGCTGTGGCTGCCTCATCTCTGGAAGTGTCCAAGGCCAGGTTGGACAGGGCTTGGAGCAGCCTGGGATAGTGGAAGGTGTCCCTGCCCATGGCAGGGGTGGAACAAGGTGATCTTTAGGGTCCCTTCCAACCCAAATCATTCTGGGATTTCACACCTGCACAAAACTGCACTGACAGATCCAACCTGTGTCTCGACTCCCACTTCTTGCACAGTGGAAATGGTGCTGAAGCCTCACTCGGGGCTGTTTCTCCTTCCCTCCTGCCTTTGGCTGGTCCAGGCAGTCCTGGTGCAGGGACAGGACTCGGGGCATTACCAGGCTGCTCTCCTGCCACAAACCAGAGTGGGCAGAGGGCAAAAGCTCCTGCTGCTGGCCCTGCTTAAGCAGAAGTGGTGTGAGCATTCTGTCTGCACGAGCTGAGCTCGGCCCCAGACTTTGCTTTGCCCGTGGCCATGACCTGACTGTGCTGTGACTGAGGCCACGAACTGCCCCAGCTCTGTGTGCAGGAGCCCCAGGTGGCTGCTGCTCCCACTCCTGAGTGTCCAGCAGCCAGGAATCACAGGGCCATCAGCCCTCCTCATCAGATATGCCACCAAAAATGGAGTGGGGGGGGGTTGTTTCTCCTCAATCATCCAGCAGCCTGTGAACCGTGGGCTGCCAGGCCACCAGGGCCCGTGGGCAGAGCCTGCTGGGCCCTTTCCCATCCCCGTTGCTCTGACATTGTTTCACTTTAATAACTCCAAACTTCAAGAGATACCTTCTTGCATCCTGAAATGACCTTGTAACGAGGAGCCCTTTGCATGCAGAAGGAATCCACCACCTGCAGAAACATCACCCAGCACAGGAGCAGCCAGGCTCACCTGAGAGGTTTATCCGTTTACATGTACATAGAGGGGTGTGTGTGTGTGTGTGTGTTGTGCAGGACTCCACCCCCTGCTCCCATGGAGATGCAGTTATTTTATGTAAGAGTATTTTTTTAGAATGGGTATTGCTTATTCCACCGCTGTACAACTGATTGCACTGTAACAGGTCTGGTCCCTGTGATGCTTTGAAGGCTGGAAATTCTCGTGTATTTTGCCCAGCACGGTGAAAAACAAACCACACAGAAGTAACAGTCATAAATATACAACTTTAAAAAAATTACTGTTAAAGGTTTATTGCAATAATACAATAAAATTTAGAAGAAAAAAAAAAAAAAAACCAAAAAACCAAACCAAACCATTCGTGTTTAGTTACATCTTAAGTCCGGAAGTTGCGAGAGAGGGACCGCGAGTTTCCGCAGGTGACAAAGCCACCCCTGGGTGTCCCACCCGAGACCCTGCACAGGCACCTGATTTTCGGCACAGGGCTGGCCCCCAAAATCAGGCTCTTCCTTGGCAGCCCAAATTGGCCACCCCAGGTCACTGGTCATGACCAGAAGTCCCGGCCTGAACTGAAATTCCCGTGTTCATGCTACGCAAAATGTTTTGTAAACTCTCAGCTGGCTGCCTTCAAATATCTATAATTACATATATTCCTGCCCTCCCGCCCCCCCCCCCCCCCCAAACAACCTGGAAAACGAATCCTGGTGATTGCACTCAAGGTTTGGACACACACAATTCTTCCTCAGCTACACATGTGCAAAACACTTTTTAAAAAGCCACCACAACCTTGTGTTCTGTTACAAAAAAAAACCGTTCCATGAAAAGCCCCACCCTGATGCATCTGAACACCCTCACGGTGCCCTTGTGCACTCTCAGAGTATGACAGGGTTGCAAATAAATTATTGTGGAAAACATGGATAGGAAGTATATGGCTTCTAGAAAAGTTATTGTGTTGGGTTTTCTTTCCCTAAGTTCAGTGACAGTGCATGAAGCTGAGTCATGGCCTGACCTTCTGGGGCTCAAAGCACAAAGGCAGCAATGAAAAAGGGACTGAAATGCCTATTAAAAAACAACAACAAAAAGGTATTTAGATGGCGGGGTCCAGTGCAAAATACATGGGGAAGCAGAAGGGGCTGGGCTGTGAGCCCAGTTTCCAATACTGGCGTGTGCTGGTTGCTCAGAGCTGTGAGTGATAAAGTGCCGTGAGCCAACAGAGCCCAAACCCTTGGGCTCGGCCTGGCAGCGGGGCTGGGGGCACTGGCCCCCATCAGGCTGCAGCAGTCCAGGGGCTTGGGCTGCTCTCCTAAAACAAACCCAACTCTTAGAGCAGAGGAGCGGCAGCAGTGAGGGTGGTGGTGTCTGACTCCGCGGAGTTAAGGGTCTTTGGTTTAAAAAAAAAAAAGATAAAAAGAAAAATTAAAAGAAACTACTGACAACAGATGCCCAAGCTCAGGGCTGAAGAGAAGCAGCTGCCATGGAGGGGTGGGTGACACAACACTCAGCAGAGCCCCTGGCATGGGGCACAGGGGTGGCACTGCCACACCTGGCTTCCCATCCCTCCTGGGTGGGGACAGAGGCAGCACTGGCTGGGCTGGAGAGGAACAGAGCTAACCACAAAACACCCCGTGAGGGGGCTGGGAAAGCCAGCCCTGGAGCTGGGATCAGGCAGGGATGTGGCCTCTGTGTCACTCCCCACAGCCTTGCTGTGTCCCCACAAGCTGCGGGGCAGTGGCAAAAATTCTCCCTCGAGGAGGAGGGCAGGAGGCTCTGACGTGGGCTGACCCTGTGGGGGAACTGTCCCAGCTCTAAATGTAAACGTTGGAAGCTCTGCTGAGCAAACCACCCGGGAGGGCCCTGTCCTGCAAGGCAGAGGGAGAGGAGGAGCCCTTGCTCACCAAGTCACCTGTCAGCACCCACCCTCCTGGGGTTCCAGGAGGAACCTGAGCCAGTTGCACCAGGGGAACCAAACCAATTTCTTGGCAGTGAGTAAACAACAAACCCCACCATGAACATAAAATAAAATAAGGTTAAAAACACATGTAGTGTGGAGAGCATGTGACTTCACCAAACTGGCTTGAAATGAGGTGTTTCTAATGCTAAAAAGTGGCAACGTGGTGTGGTAACTGATGGGCATTATTGCAACAGTGCAATTCTGTATCAGCATCGAATGTGGGTCTAGCAAGAGAACGTCCAGTGTTTCTTTGGTGTATGGTAGTAAGAGTACAGAGCCTGTGTGCCTCAGACAGCACAACACAAAACTTCTACACCTACCAGTGGACACAGCATGAAACAAGCCAGTTTTCTATGGCAAAACTGGGTAAAGATCCACAACCAAATCTAAAACAACAGCAATTTGCTTTGTGAATTCCCTGTCCATGCTAATTGTTTGTATTAAAAATATGGCAACAGAGATTAGAAAACATGTTAAAAATGCATAATTTTCATGTCCTGAATGAAAAAAATTTAGAAATACGCATTTTTGCATTATGCAAGACAGATTTAAAACGCACACACACACCACAAAGGAAAACCCTGTAAGGAGTTAAGAAATTGGGAACTGCATTTGCACCACTGTCCAGACCGCGCCCTGAGCAGCCTTCCCTGCGCTCACATCCCGATCCAAACACTCCAAAATCTGTTTCTTCTTCAGAAAGTAGAGCTGGAGGTTGCTGGGTCCATTTACAATTCTCGATGCAGACAGAACCAAGACACAAAGTGCCCTCACAGAATCCGTCGGGAGCACGGAGCTAATTTACAAAACGGGGCCGTCACAGTCATCTTGGGTAAATAAAAAGGTTTTCTCCGGTTTACAAAACGAAAGTCTGACCTTTCCTTTGTTCCAGGCACTACTTAACTGAATAGGTAAAGGTTGACTACAGCACAGTCGGGGAGAGGTCCCTGGCACAGCTCCTGTGTGCCCGCTAGCGGTGCCCGGTGTAGGCCTTGAGCCACGAGGTGACCGAGGCGGCGGCGGACGAGATCATCCCGCCCGCGCTGCTGCTGGCGATGGGCTGGGACACCTGGGTGCTCTGGCTCTGCAGCATCTCCACCTGCTGCGAGGGGATGTCACAGAACCTGGGGCTGGGCAGGTTCTCCCAGTCCGTGCCCAGGTCCGTCTCCTCGTCGCTCACGTGCTCGTCGCCGCTCTCGTCCGTCTCGCCCGCCGCGCTGGGGTCCACAAATTCCATGGAGTCTTCCAGGTCAGCGCTGATTTCGAAGGGGCCGGACCTGGGGGTGAGGACACAACGCTGACCCATCAGTCCCTCTGTCCTCTCTGCTGGGGTGAGCCCTGGGTGCCCCACAGCACCCTGTGGGGCATCTGCCATGGGCACAGCAGAGATCAAATGCCCCTGTCTCTATCAGCTGGGCAGAGAAACTGCAGAGGGGACTTTGTGTCACCACGGTCATAACACAAACACTTGGCCAAGGGAGGGACAGGGTTCCAGCCCACGGAGCAGGAACGGTGGGAGAGCAGTTCTGCTCTGGCAGGGGTAGGGAAACACACACACAACAGAGAGAGCTACTGGTGGTAACTCAGGGCTCCAGTGGTGGGAATCTCGGCTTGATGTGGAACAGCTTTAATTTCCAACACCAGCCCTGGCCAGGCTGAGACGGCTCAGCTCTGTTGGGGTGTAGCTACGATTCACAGGTCTGGCACAGCTCACCAGTGGAGACTTCCCACTCTGCCCTGAGCAACACCTCAACCTCTTTCTCACTCTGAGGTTGGCCAGACACTGGAACAGGCTGAGAGGCTGTGTGGTCTCCCCTGGAGACAATGCAAACCCCACCACACAGAATCACAGAATGGGTCACGTTGGAAGTCACCACAGTGGCTCATCTGGTCCCACTTCCCTGCTCCAGCAGGGTCATCACAGAGCACATGGCACAGGATTGTGTCCAGTCAGCTCTGGAATATCCCCAGTGGTTGAGACTCCACATCCCTGTCTGCTCAATCTGTTCCAGTGCTCAGTCACTGCACAGGGAAGTTCTTCCTCACGTTCAGGTGGGACTCGTGGGCATCAGTTCCTGCTCGTTCCTCTGGTGCCATTGCTGGGCCTCACGGAGCAGAGCCTGGTCCATCTCTGAGCCTTCCCTGCAGACACTGAAAGACAGGGCTGAGGGCCCCTCTCAGCTGGACAGCCCCTGCTCCCTCAGCCTTTCCTGGGCAGGGAGATGCTCCAGTCCTGAGCACTGGCTCTGCTCTGAGCAGGGCCGTGGGCTGCATCTGCCCAAACCCACCTGGGCTGTGACTCCGAGTTCCCTGCTGCCACTGCCTGGTGGGAGAAGCGATTGCATCCTGCCCATCCCACTGCTCTGGGCGGCCTGTATTCCATGGAAAAAGGCAGATTCCCCACAGCAAGCAGCATCCCTGACTGAGTTCACTCCAAGCCACAGAACTGCCCAGTGAACGTGAGCAAGAATTTAATGGAATCATGGGATCATTTGGGTTAGAAAAGACACCCAAGATCACCGTGTCCAACCACTAACCACAGTAACCATTTAGCACAAGCAAGAGTTTCTCCAGCCTTAGTGGGAGAAGGAGCCTAAAGCAGTGATTTATAATGGAAAATATTAATGCAGATAATTAAAGTTTGGTAAAATTATAAGCATATGAAAACAGCAGCATATAAAGGAGATTGTCAGGCAACTACAAGCTTAGGTATCTAAAGGAAAATAAAGAGAGCTGGTTGCTGCAAACTTTGCAGCCAGCTGAGAAATTAAAGGCAAACACTCCTCTTTCATAATCTGGAAAAGAATGGGAGCGCTGCCTCCTGGCAAAGCCTTTTGCTTAACAAGGCAACACAAGAAGGGAGTCATCAGGGCTGAGGCCAGAAGGGACCATGAGATCATCCCAAGTGACCTCCTCTCTAACAAAGGCCACTGCGTCCCACCCATTCTCCCTGTCCTGAGCCCAGCAACTCCTGCCTGATGACAGCATCCATTCCAGAAACTCATCCAGCCCTGAGAGGATGACAGAAGGAAACAGAATCCCCACCTTCATTCCTGTGGGTAATTAATGTCTCTGTAAAGTGCATGTGCCTCATTTCAAGCAGCTCAGACTCTGCTCCCAGTGGTGTCTGTAAAGCCATTCCAGCAGTCTGTGGGTATTTTATCCAACTCTCCTGTAACCCTTTCTTTTACCATCTGGACCCAGCTGATGGATCTGGAGCTCTGTGACACCTGCACAGGTGCCCACTGTGACCCCTGGACCTTTTAGAGCAGCTGCTTTCCTTTGAGGACACAGCTCTTCATCCTCTGGGTATTTCCAGCACTGTCCTTGTTTTTAAGCAAGCAGCAGCAAGCACAGATTTTTGTCCAAAATCCTTTCCAAAGATGTGGTTCCCCATGTCTCTGGGCTGAATCAGAGTAGGGATATATCCAGAGAACACAAGGTGAGTGGGAACAGACAGTTCCTCTGAGTGGCACTGCAGGTTTTTGAATGAAACCAGATCCGTACACGAGAACAAAGCAGAAGAGTAGATTTCGGAACATTGCTGTGCTTAAGGGGCGAATAAAGCACCAGGCACATCAAACAAATGCTTGCAGACAGTTTGGGCACAAGTGACTTGTGTCTGGATTATCCCAATGGGGAAATCAGTATTGTTTGCTTTCTTATATTTAACTTGTGAAAAAAGAAACAAATTATTAAACCTGGTGTGTGCAGGCCAGAGCTGACGTTCTTTTCATCGTGTTCTAAGCTAAGAGAAGAGTTGTCTTTAATCTTAATTTACATATAAATGAAAATTATTTGAAGGGTCAACTTTGGTCTAGGCAGTTCAGTGACTGGAAGTATTTTGAGAAAGGTTTGCCTGGGATTCTTCTCAGGGTTTGTATTACTGGATGCTCTCGGGTATCTGCATGCTGGCAAGGCGTGGGCAGGGTCACACTTGGAGCATGGCAAGGCTACCTGGCATTTGTGCTGCTGTTCCTTGGAGGGAAGGAGTTCCTGCTCCTGGGTATAGGGGAAATAAGTCCATCATCAGCTGCAAAGCCTCCAGCTGAGCCTGCCATAGGCAGAAGCACAGCAAACACACGTCTGTGAAATTTGATTTCCTACTCAGAAGCCCCCTTCTTCTGTCCTGTTTTGCCTCCTCCTGGAACTACCCCGATTTCTGTGCTGAGGACTGATCTATAGGCACAGCAGAAGAGAATTTCCCTCATAAGTAACCAGGCAAAGGCATAAATTCAAAAGGAATTCAGCCACAGGAGAGTTCATATTTTGCTTTTCTTACCTGCCCAAGTTCTCGGTGTCTGGGCTGACCAGGTACATGAGGTTCCTGAGGGTATGCAGGGGGTGCAACAGATCTAAATTTACATGCTGACATGTGGAAAGGAAAAAAAAAACCATCATCAGGTCCTGAAAGAAACCAGCAGGCACAGCTGATATTTTAAAAGCTATTTAAAGATATCAAATATGCACCCCCCTACCTGAGAGAAGCAGAGGTGAAGGATATTAGCATTCAGCTTCTTCACTGCCCGTGTGAACCTGTGTCTGCTGAGATTCTCTCCACAGAATTCACTGTTAAAACACCACACACACAAATACACAGGAAGCAAAATGCTGTGAAAATCCACTTACTGGAGGCATCAGCATTCCGTACCCTGGCTTCCTAAAACATCCTGGAATAAAAATCCTCGCAGTGAGCACTTGGTTGAAGTCCACAGCCAGTTTTAGAGTGCTCAGGAGACTAATTTTTCACCTAGCAGGACTGTGAGCCTTTTTTGGGCTCTCCTTGCCCTGGCCTCCCCAGTTTCCACAGGACAGGTGGTGTGAACTGTAGGGAACTCAAGAGATCCACCAGTGCCAAACTGCTTCAGATCTCTTTTAAAATCCTGCATAATTTCCTGTTCCCAACCTTTTCCTTCTCTGAGCCCCGAACACCCAAATAAAATCAGAGAATCACAGAATGGTTTGGGTTGGAAGGGACCTTCAAGATCCTCTGGCTCCAAGCCCACAGCCATGAAGTGGGAAAAAAGCTGAAAGCCTACCCAAGTTTTGTGCCCTCACCTTGACAGCCACTATTTTAAAACACCTAAAAGAATCTCAGCAGCACATTTGAGACCCCTGGGAGTCTGACCAGGCCTGCAGCTCCTTCTGTACAGATCCCAGCTGCTCCACACAGACACCAAAATTCTAACAGCACCTTTCATCCAAAAGGGGGTTCATGCAATGCACTCCTAGGTGTGTTCCCATGGGGGTTTTATCCCATTGGGAATTACACTGCTGCCATGCCATATTATAGGACCTTGTCCTACAGCACAGGAGGCAGCAGAGCTGCTCTAGAGCTGCTGGATTGGGCTGGGATTTTGTGAAGCACAAAATTGGGGTTGAATAAAACCGAAAGTGCCATTCATACACTGCCATATTTAAGTTCTCTTTTGAGGACGCTGAATATATCAACTAGAAAAGTGTTGTTTTCAACTGTGATGGTTGGGCTTCCTCTCAGGAAGCAAAAAAGAAGGGAGGGACTGTTAACTGTGGTCTAAAATCCTGCCAGCCCTCCCCTCAAACAGCACAAAAATCCACGAGCCACCCATGTTACCAAAAAAGCTGTTGCAATTCATGACTTTGTTCCCCAAACGAAGCTGATTTAAGGTCACTGATTCTCCTGCTGTGTTTTTACTTGCCTGTTGCAGAGCTTCTTGGGAAGATTTACATCAAGTATGAGAGACAAAGTGTTAACGAGCTGAGTTGCATAGCACAATGCAGCACTGATGGTGTGAGCAGGGTTATTATGTTCCATATCTGAAAGAAATAAAAACAACATGAAATCCTTGTTTTAAATGAAACCTCGGTGAGTGTGTTAATATGTTCCTGGAGTCTGCTCTGGAATATGTCATTTCTAACTATGGAGCACAGCCTAGCAATCATTTCCAGTGAAATCTGTCAGAAGTTGGAAGAAAATAGTAATTCTTGGAATTCCTGTTAAGATGATGACATGTGAACTGTGTCAAAACTGTGAATAATTAACTTTCTCTATTTCATTGTGCTGTGCATCCCAGAGAGCATTTAATGCAAAATAAGATTTCAGCAGACTCATCATAAAATCACAGACTGGTTTGGGTTGGAAGGGACCCTAAAGACCACTTAGTTCCAACTGGGCAGGGAATCTTCTCCTATAATCCCTATACTGGCATTTATTTCTGGCTCAGGGTGAGAACAAATGGACCAGTCTCCTGCTCCTCAGTGGCACCCAAAGCTTCTGGAGTGTCCCAGCTGCCTAAGATCAGGCCTTTGCCCCTTACCAGGTCCCTGTGTAGTCTTCTTCTCCTCCACCCAGTTGTAGTAAGCTGAGTAGTCCCCGTTGTTGGGGAGGATGATCCAGGGCCCCGTGATGCTGATGCTGGTGTCCCCGTTGTGGTCGTCACACACCCACCTCCCCGACAGGTACGTGGTTCTCCGTGCCTCTGCCAGCTTGCTCACAGTGCTGGAGGTCATGGCATTGTCACTCTCTGAGGACACATCTGCAGGGTCCCTGCAGGACCCCAGAAGGGTTTGAAAAGAAGTGGTTAAAAATAGAATCGAAGACGCACCTGGCAGGCACTGAGCCAGATTTCACTCAGGGCAAAATGGTTGTTGGATTGCTCCTGCAAAATCCTCAGTCTCAAAACTACTTTCATTTTCTCTGGCATTTTTAATTACCTATTATGGTAAAATCCTCGAATGGTTTGGTTTGGAAGGGACCCTAAAGACCATCTCATTCCAACTTTCCTGCCATGGGCAGGGACACCTTCCACTATCCCAGGCTGCTCCAAGCCCCATCCAGCCTGGCCTTGAACACTTCCAGGGATGGGGCATCCATATTTTAAGGAAGTTTAACACTGGACACACAGCTCAGATGTCTCAGTGGGGAGATGCAAGCACCTCCAGGTTCAGATTCTTCTATCCTGGACCTTTGTCTTTGGGTGAGAACACAGCTCCCCCTCCTCCTCCCCACAGATCCTAAGGGAGCCAGAGCACATACCTTAGATTGACAAAACTCTCTTCTGCGTGTCTAAACCCAAGCAAAATGATCCCAAAAGGACAAGCCTGCCATACCTCATGCTTGTCTTCACCTCTTCAATGGGGAAGATGACCGAGGTCAGCTCCAGGATGTGCGACCGACGGAGGTTTGCCAAGTGCTCGTACTGGGATTTCAGGTCGTAGGTTTTTTTCTCCACCAGGTCTCCCAGCTTCCTGTTGTGCCTCTGGATCTTCTCCTTCTTCTCCTGATGCCTCTGAGCCCTGCGATAATGCTTCTGGTTCTCCTCTTTAATCCTCAGCAGCCCCTCCGTGTCTGTGAGAACGGCAGCAGATGTTATCCCTTGCAAAAGGAGCTGGGAGGTGCTTGAAAGAAAAGCTTGAGAAAAGCTTTATTAATATTTATAGAAAACTAGATCTATGGCAGCTTAAAACAGAAAACCCTGCTAAACTATTAACATCTTCCAGCTGCTCAGTGGTACAACTTTTTAATCTCCTGTGAAGATCTTCAAAGAGACTGCAATTGGGATTATTCTTTCCCTATCTTTTACTCGGCTATTTTTGGATTTGGAGCACAAAAGCCAAGATTTCCCACTTTAATTAAACTCCTGAGGTAATCATCCTGACAGAAATAGCCTGACTGTACATGTTTGCATCGTGCTGGCCAAAAAAGCCCTGCCCTGCTTGCAGCCAAAATCAAGTGCAGATAGCATCTTCAGTCACCATTTCTGGCACCTCTGCTGCTGTTAGTGCTGTTATTTGGGCTTCACTCATGGATGTGCTCTTACAGCACTTGGATCCCAGCAGTGCAGGCTCCTTGTTTCCACAGGGAACACTGGCTATCTCCCTTTCCACTCACAAAATGGGAAATGTGCTCATTGCTGAAGTGCTGAACTGCCTGGATTCACTCCACGTGTCAGGCACGCTGAGGCTTGGAAAAACACCCTGCAAGAGCATCTTGAAGCATCCAAGGTTGGGCCTGATGATCTTAAGGTCTTTTGCAACCTCGATGATCCTATGGGTCTGCTGATTCTGCTATAAAATACCTGGCTGTGGTAATGCTCCACAAACATGGTGCTAGAGAGAGTCAGCCACCACTCTTTTAAAAGCTCAGGGAAAGATTTCTTGTGCTCTTCCCAAATACATGTTTAAAACTCTCCATGTGCCCTATTTGAAGCGTGCCTGCCCCTGCAGACACAGACGCTGCTCTCTCTGAACATCAGGAACCATTCCAGTCATCTGATCTGCTGCAATCCATGGTGTGTCTGGTAGGAAGGGAGATCTGGTATGTGGGAGATGCAAAGTCCCAAATTAAAGGAGGTGAGAAGAGCTCCTCCATGCAGGTAAGAACTAATAATCCTCAGGTTTATGTAATATAAATAAGTGGCCCCTGTTATAATTTAAATAAATAACCCTTGGTAGAGGAGCAGTAGAAAAATCCACTTCTCTCTGAGCAATACCAAGAATCCCTATGTGTCAGCTGCAAATCCCTTTTCCTTTAAGCAGTCCTGTAACATCAACACAAAATCAATTAACACTTGCATTCATATTCCCAAACTCTCCCTTTGCATAAAGAACAAGAGACAAAGGAGGAGGAAAATGTCCATCTGTTCAATTTTCACATTCATGTTCGACTTGAAAGGCTACTTTTTCAGAGTGAACTCCCTTCCCTGCAGGTCCAACAGCAATTATTTGGGAGCAGGGGAGACATTGAACTCACGTTTCCTCTTCAGCAGTCCCAGTGCACAAACAGCTGTCCTGCTCTCTGCACAGCACCTCTGCTTTATGACCCAGTTTATGAGGTGATTAAAAATCTGTTCCCAGGGGTATTTCAGGACACCACTGTGTCCCACCTGCACTGCCTGACAAATGCAAGCCCAGGCACACTGATCTCTGCCCAGAGAGCTCTGCCAGATATTTGCAAGCCTGTCTCCTTGAACTGTTCTGCACAGAAAGAAGGCAAACACACAGATTTTAAAACATTATTTTAAGCACCAATTATTGAGGTCTCCAGGAGAGTCAGCTCCAAAAGCAGGAACCCAGTGTTCTAGAAATCGTTCTTATTTCAGAAAATTAAACTGTGCCACATCCAAGAGAAGATAAACAACTTTTTCACACTTTTTATGTGGCCCAAGAGTGACCAAGTTGGTTTCCTGATCCATTTGGCTACTCACAGCTAAAATTCATTTCTGGTCTCTCTCCAAAAGCAACTGAGCTAACAATAGGTCAGTTGGGCAATAGTTAGCTCAGTTTTTAAGTCACATCTAACCAAATTCACTGTGAATCAAGAGAAGTTGCAAAAGTTGCAGACAATAAATTCCACAGAAGAATAGGGAAATGGAGAACTTCACTCCCTGGTTGGTCCTAACACTCTGCCACCTTCAGAGCACTTTGAGAAAAGGTGACTAATTCCTCAAAATCACACTGATTTCCTCTTCTCCTTTCTTCACAGGCTAAAGACAAAAAGTCATACTCTCCATAATAATAATCTTCTATCTACTGAAAAGCTTGTTTTTCTTCAACTTCCTCTTCTCTAAACCAAACATGAATTTTCTTAGCCATTCTTTCTGTTTCATTCCCAATACTCAGACTTTCTTCATGTCATTTGTACCTTTCTTAAATTGTTTAAATTGGACACCAGACTTCCACTGAAGCAATAGCAATACCTGGCACAGCAGGATAACTGCTTCCATCTTAAATACAGCACTTACTTTAGTTAACCCAGAAAGAGGCCTGAGCCTTTCTGGAGCACCACGAGATTGATAACTTTTATTTAATTTGCAATTCCCCAGATCCTTTCCTGCCAAATCTCACCACCATCCCCCATTCTGGGTTTGTTTCTCTTTACAACAGCGTGTGCCTTGACTTCGTCCTTTTCAGATGATGTTGTCTATTTATCTGCATGATTTTGAATTTGGTCCTGGTCTCCACAGAAGGCATTTCATCATCCAGCCTGGCTTTCTTCATTCCACCCTCTATTCTACTGAGCTATTATGGGAAATACTGAAGAGAACTGGGCCAGGAACTGGCTCCTGCTGAGCTCCACCTGTCTCACCTCCTCAGCTGGACCAGTGTCACTGCTCTTTGAACGCAGCTTTCCTAACCTTTTGTGATGACCTTGCAGGGGTTACACCCAGAACAAATGTCTTGGTTTGCTCACAAGACAGTTTCAGGCAGTGCCCAAATCCAACTTATGCGCAGCTTCTGCTTCATCCTCCACTGCACCACTTGTTCCCCAGGCATGGGGTTGATTTGACATGAATATCATAACCATGACATAAATAACAAAACATGAATTTGACATGAGTATTACAACCAAGTGATGCCTATATTTAACCACCTTATCTTCCAGTTACCAGCAAAGTTGCCCCATGTCTGTAACAGGATGCCTGTGTCATCAGTGTGAGGTTCTTCCTTCCTGCACCCTTTGAAAGCAGGTATTGCTTTCAGCTTCCTCAGACATCCTCAGTCCCTCATGTGTTCCTGAGTGCTCCACAGACTACTTCAGCTTGTTCCTTGGGTTCCACAAAGCAAAGTAATATGCAGCTGTTTGTTTCCTTTCCTTAGCCTGCAGTCCTCTCATGATGGAAAATTTAACCAGGCTAAGCAGCTGATCACATTTTCTTTGCAGGAAGATGAAGCAAAGGCAGCACTGAATGCTTCAGACTTCTCTGCACTGTTATTTGCTCTCTTTCCTGTTAACTAACACACTTGTCTACTCCTTCACCTTTTCTTTATCATACATTTCCTATTGTTACTATCCATCCTCCTTCTTAATTGAAAATCATTTTGCATCTCAGCCTTTTTTTGATTTTTCACCCCAAGCCCGTGCTAATCCTTTATGACTATTCTCAGATTATGCCTCTGCTTCTACTCTCTGTATGACTCCTCTTGAATTTCAAGCCATAAAAATATCCCAGATTCAATCAATATGCTTCTGAATATGCTTCCTCTACTTCCTTTGCATGTAGGTTGTAAGCACAGCTGCACATTCTCTTCTGAAAAATGACCTGGCACATTTAGTGTAAAACAATCTAATGAGTTTCAAAAGCTGAGGTTTCTGAATGGAGCAACTCTCCAGCCTACACCATATTTCAGTGACTCTTGCTCAAGCAGGATTTTAGGGCTTTCAGACAGGTGTGGGTTAAAATTCAGCAGTTTCATGAAATCTGTGACAGCTGCAGAGCTGTTTGCTCCTCTTGATAAAGAGGAAGTTATCAGAAACACTACACTGAATAAAGCAATCTCTAGGGACACAGCCAGAGTCACAGGCTGCTAAGCATTTGCTCTTAAAGCTGTTGCAAAACCATCTCCATCCAGCTGAGTAATGTCTGCTGTTTGCTAATTAAAACCCAAGCATAAAAAGGCCAAAATCCACTCACCGATTTGCCTTCAACTTGATTTAGGAAGCGACGGTTTGGAAATTCACCATTTTTTAAAAAACTAATGCTCAAATTCACCTCAATTGATTTTTCACTCTAAGGCACAGGGCGTTTTTCCACATCACAAAAGCAGAGGCATTACTCACGTCTTGTCATTTCATCATTTTCTTTGCAAATGGTCTGTTTCAGCTGCTCAATCCTCATCTTGCAAGACATTATTTTCCACCTCTGAAAAAGAACATTCAGCAACTCTAGGGCACAAATGACTTCAAACACGCTGAACTAATGACTAACAACAAAGCCAGCAGCTTTAGTGCAAAAGTAGCAGGATGCTCTTAAATGGATCAAGCAACTAAATATTTCATACAGCGTTTTGTGCACAGAAGAATGCCACAAACAAAACGAGTGCTTAGTATAAAGTCAATCGGTAAAATAAGTTATTGAACAAATATCTAGTGAGAAATGAAAAATTCAGCCAGCTTGGAACACTCTGCTTGCAGAGCCCATTTCAGTTTTGCTTACAACAGGCTCTTTGGGAAAGCAACACAATGCCCTCAAGGTAAACTGTAACTTTACACTATGCGATCTAGGAATTTAAGAGAGTTTAAAAACCATGGGACACTTGGAGCAACTCACCAGCTGATCAGTTATTTCTTTCCCTTCCATGGCCTTCAAAACACTAGAGGAAAAAACATGATTGAAAGTTTTATGACTATCTGGACTCTGTCTCCAGCAACAGTGTGTTAAAGAGACTGTTTCCTTTTATGAGATCTCTTGGCTTTTATATCAATTTAATAAATACAACTTACTGTTTTTGGAATTCTCTCTGTTTGGTTTTAAGATGCATCAGCCTTTCTTTCTTGTCTGAAAACCTGAAAGAGATTAAATTCTTTTATTGATATTTTACACAATTACAGCACTGTAAGTTGTCTGAAAAAGATAATAAAATTGAAGCTTGGGGACTCTCCAAACCTCAGCTATCTGTCTTCATCTTGGGAAGTAATAGCTAAATGTGTAAAACTCTTGCAGAATTCTAGAGCATGTGTCTCACTGGAATTGCAACAGAACCTCTAAGCTGGAGAAACATCAGAGTGTTGAATTATCAAACTTGTAAGCAAATTATTGCTACTTCTAGATTTATAGCTTAGCAAGAGCAGTATTTTGTGTCTTACAAAAAACATAGAGTACTTTAAAAACCTTCAGTCACTGGAGAAATTAATAGTACTATCTTACATAGTCCATGACCCAAAAGTCTTGCTTCAGCTCTGCTTCACTGGATTCTGGGGTATGGGAACTGCAGAGAACTGACCACAAAGGAATTTTTTTAGGATTCATCATCCTGTGTTTTCACCCTTTGAGTATGCAGAAGCCCCATTCTGCCCCCCTTACTGTTACACAATTTATTCTCTTTTCCTCTGCAACATGTAGAATTGACAATTTCATCCTAACAGAGCTGTGGTATTTGCAGATGCCCCATCCCTGGAAGTGTTCAAGGCCAGGCAGAATGGGGCACGAAGGTGTCCCTGCCCATGGCAGGTGGTTGGAACTAGATGGCCCTTAAGGTCCCTTCCAACCCAAACCATGTGATTTTATGATTTTACCTTTATTTCAGGGACATCTAAGCTTTACTTAGAAAAAATAGTACACTGAGCCTTGACAGGACGACATCTTGCACTTCCCTCTGTTACTCTGCAGATTTGATTTCAGGTAAAACTTCAAAATGCTTCACTTTTTTCCTTTGAGTGCTGAAATCTGAAAGCTTGGTGACTACCTCTGGATTCAGAGAGTGTGTAACCACCCTTCCTGATGACATTAGCATTAGAACAACAAAACCACTGGCTGCTGCTTCTGTAGTCAAGCAGAAATATCTGTTTTCCTTCCAAAGCAAACCAAAACCAAATGCAGTTGCTTGGCATAAAAGCCAGAGGCCACACGTGAACTGGAGGAATGTGGTGCAACTGGAGCCCAGCTGCTCAGCCCAGCGCGTCGTCCCCTCTTCCTGTGTGTCCTCACCCCAGGAGTCATCATGGAAATGACAAAGGCACTGCATGAGCCTCCTGTTTACCACAGAGCAGTGCACACCTACTGCACCCCGACCTTTGGCTGCCACCAAAAATCCCTCGGCCCAGAAACATAGAGCTCAGCAGTCACACAGTGAGAGCGCTGGGGTAATTTGGCAATTCTTGGTTTCAGAGCTGGATTAATGGGCACAGGCTCTGACTGCACAGAATCACTCAATTCCCATCCATCGCATCAGCAAAAAGTTGAATGATTTGTCAAAGAATATAGGAATAAATTAAGTCCTGGCTGTGGAGGGAAGACAGAAATATTTGTGAAAGCCTGTAGAAATTACAGCTCACCACGCGCTTCAGCAGCGATGTCAAACAGCTCCTACCAACTTCTCCAGCAGGTTTCTCCTAAGCAAACATTTCCATTTCTTTATATAGCTCTGATTTCAATTGCATTGCATCCTGCAACTCATTTTTCCTTATATATCTTTAGCCTTTCAATTTGGCAAAGAAACAAAACTTGGGATGAATTATTATAGGAACTCCCATAAAATGTAAACTGAGAGAACATCTCGAATTACCCATGAAATGTTTCTCTCTCCTCAAGTCTTATCACATTAAGGTGAGATTTTCTGTGCTTACCTGGCTGATTTCCACATGTTCATGATTAGAGAGAAGCAACCAGAGAGAGGGGCTTCCTAATCTACAGGAGTTGATTAATACTGAAGGAGTTGAGGGCACTACACTCACTATAACTCCCTTGCTGCAAAAAGTCACTGCTACTAATCATAACCCACAGCCTGGAGAAATCAGACAGGCTCAGACATCACAATTATATTGTCTTTGGCTTTTGCCATCTGCAGACACACAAAGCAAAGCAATTCAGTAGTCTGGGAAACACACTCTGAGAATTTATGCACATGACAGGCTGAAGGACACTCCCAGGAGGAAGAAGAACCTCTGAGCTGAGACCAACATCAAGATGCCAGCTTGGCTTTTGAATATAGAACACATTACTCATGGAAAGAAGAATGTCAGTGACTGTTTTACTGGAGGACCTCTGGACTACTCATGCTTAATTGTAGCTCTCCTTCAGTAATTAATCTTAACAGCTCCTCAGTCTCTCCCCCTCACAGATATGGGGGGTGATTTTTGCCAGACAGATGAAAAACCTCCAATTTTACTGTAGCTCTTCCAAAACTTAGCACACAAAATAGTCCCAAGAAATCTGGAATAATTAGAACGTGAAATTGTTTGTCTTCATATAAGGAAAATTCACAAGAAAATTCTAAAAATGAGCCACTGTTGGATACAAGGTGTAATGCTTGGTTTCTTTACATTTAACTAGGAAGATAATGATCCTTTTCCCCCCCCTCTGTAACACTTCAAAAAGACAAATGGGAGGCTCAAGTGCCCCCAAACACTTCCACATTCTGAATTTCTCATGCCAAGCCACCCAGCAAAGCCCTTGTCATGACACTCCTCCAGCACTGGCTGACCTAAAATTAACCCAGGTACTACTAGAAGGCATAAAATCAACAGATAAATAACGATGGTTGTAAACACCAGCTGAAATGCAGCCAGTGAACTGCACCTGCCCCTGCATGGCTTTGGATTCAGTGGTGCCTGGTCACCATTTAAAACATCTCCCCCTCTCCCAGGGATCACATCACAAGAAATTCAGAGACACCCACAAAGAGCAAAAAAGAAAACAGACCTCTTCCCCAGTCTTACTTTAGTCATTCCAAGTATTAATTAGAAAACACAAAGAAAATGTTTCAGGAACAGCTTAAAAATAATCCCATTAACCTCAAAACCCAAGCTTTTTGTCCCTACACAGAGTGCTCCTGCTGCCATCAAGGATATTCAGGTTGTTCATATTGTGTTATTCATATAGGTGAGCTGTTCCTTTGATTCACTAAAACAAATTTGCCACTTTTAATGAATTGCACTACTGCAATTCATTCATGGGAAAGTTCTGCGCAGCAGGAGAAACAAAGCCTGGGGAAATGGTGTGTGTAGGGAGGCTTCAGGTTGATAAAACAGCAGTGATCCCCACAGATGGAACCGTGATGTCCAGGCAGAGGGGGGAAAAAAGAAAAAAAAATTAGAAAGAGATTTAAATCTTGCAGTTAAAAAATACAGTGTAAATATACAGGAGCTTTTCCAGCCACAGACAAATGGGGCACTGAAAGCATCTCAGGAGGATGCAGTGATAACTGTCAGACAGAAAAGCTGATCCTGTCTCATGTGAGAAGATAAAGAGGGTTTTCTCTTACACTGGTGCTTCTGGTACTTTGGCTAAAGCTGCTTCTTTATGACTTCATTTTTCTGATGGGCAGAGACTTCTTAAGTGTTGGTTAATACAGAACAACTCTAACAAAGGCTACAATTTAATTTCTAGAATTAAGCCTGACATTTAGCCAAAAACTTAGGCTACAAAAGACAAGAAAAACACCAAACTTGGTTTATGTTCCGAGCTCCATATTCAATCTTTTCACAGAATCTGCAGAAAACCCCAAGCAGTCTCACACAACTACACGTTTTCCACCTATTTTAGAAAGACTACATTTAATTTGTGGTTCTACAACACAGTTTTGTATTAAAAAAAAAAAAAAAGAGAAATCCCATCCAGTGGCAGACTAAGGTCTCAGTTCTGCAAGCTGACTCACACTGGCTGACAGCCTTTCCCCACTCCCGTGGATGTTGATGGGTGAAAGGCACCACTGTCCCCTTGTTCCTGGGGACAAAAGGAGTCTTTGGAGTGAGGACACCACCCCCCCGCACGCTGCTTGCCACCTTACCAAAATAGCTCCAGGAATCAGTCCCAACAGCTGCTAACGGGACCAAGAACACGGTGCCAGCCAAGAATCAGAGCTATTCCAGACATGGCACTGGAAGACTTTTTAAGAATCTGGGATGGACATGCTGTGAACGACAGCGATGGAGGAGCCATCTGAGTCATATCATGAGAAAATTTGTTTATGGGCATAGCACTCATGCAGCCTCCCTCATGGAGAGCCAGGAGCAGGGGACAGCACACGATTAACTCAAGTGGAGTATTTTTCATAATCCTAAAGGAAGAGGTGTACACACAACAAAATGTTTCATTTCTTTCTTACACAGCCTCCTAATTTTGCTTAAGGATTTAGAAAACTACTCTTCCAAGGCGCGTTGCCGAAAATAGGTAACCCACTTGAAATAACTCACTGCACGGGTCTCTCTTTGTGCCCTGAACTGTCTGGAGCTTCTGTGGCCGCATCGACACGGACACATCTGCTGAGAGCTGTACCTGACTGAGTGAAAGTCAGGGTGATTTCTTAATTATTATTAAAACTATTACTATTTCAAGGCTCGTACCTCATCCTGCTGTGTCCGCCCCCAGCCCCAGGGTGGGCCCGGCAGCCCCCGGAGCGTTCCCCCGCCCAAACCCTGAGCCCGCCGAGCCCCGTTCACCTCCCCCGACCCCCGGGACAGCGGGGAAGGGGCACAACCCCCGTGCCCCTGCCCTGAGGCACAACCCTAAGGCCCCCGAGGCGAGGCGACCCGCGGCAGAGCAGAGAGAGGCCGTCCCGTTCCCCTCAGCGCCGCCGGTACCTCTCGGAGTCGCGCCCATCGAAGAAGACGAAGTCGCCGCTCTGGACGCACTTGGCGCAGGTGAGGCGGCGGCGCGTGGTGTTGCAGAGCGGACACCGCTCCACCGCCACGTAGAGACCCTCGGCGTCCTCCTCGGCGCCCCGCAGAGCCCCGGGCCCGGCCGCGGCCCCACTGCCCCCGCCCGGCCCCACGGGCTGCGGCCGGCGGCCGCTGGGAGCCGCCATGTTGGGCGCCGCGGTCACGTGGAACGCTGTTGGCGGGCAGGGCATTGTGGGAAGGGGCGCTGAGGCGGCGGGCGGGAGCGGGGGAGGGTGCGGGACGGGCCGCGCTCCGCCGCGAAAATCCTTATTTTAATATAAACCGCGTCCTTTTCCTTCTGTAGAAGGACGGGGATTACACTCCTGCCCTGCTCCCAGAGCAACGTGGGTCTTGCATTCCGGCTCCTGGGCCTTCCGAGGTTGCCATGCTGCGACGATCCGTCAGTAACACTGCTGTGGGGACTACGGCTACCGGTCAAAGCACGGCCCTGTATTTACAACAACATCCAAATCGCTTTGCCCAAGTAGCAAATACCGATGCACATCCTTCTTATACGTGGGGGTAGGTTCCGTCAACCCAGCCTCCGTGGTGGAGCCACGGTGAGGCGTTAAATAATAGGATGAAGGAGAGTTAAAGAGAAAGGACCTTAAAAGATCATCCAGCTCCAACCTCCTGGCCTGAAAAGGGACACCTCCCGCTATCCCAGGTTGCTCCAAGCCCCGTCCAGCCTGGCCTTGGACACTTCAGGAATCCAGGGGCAGCCACAGCTTCTCTGGGCACCCTGTGCCAGGGGCTCCCCACCCCTTTTCTGAGTAAGGAATTTTTTCCTGATAACTAATATTGCCTAATTAACCTACTCTCGATTTGAAGCCATTCCCTCTTTCTGTCTGGAGGGGGAAATACCAGGCAATTAGAGGAGATTGAGTCCACAGAAGCCAGAATAACTTAAAGCAATATTCCCCTTCCCAAAAGAAAGAAACACAACTACAACAACAAAACATTGCTGTACTTTTTTTTTTTTTTTTTTAAGAGCAATTCCCAGCCTACATTATTCCCCCTTCCTACCATTATCAAACACTAGCAGGAACAGCACCACGGAGGTAGAACCAAGATTGTTGTTTTTAAGACAAGAGTTACCATAGCAAACATTAAGTTAATCAGTAGAGCTTAGTGAAAAGGCACAGAGCCCAATTCTTATCGCTAAGGCTTTATCCATACTTCTAAAGAGCACTAATTTTACCACTGAAATCATGTGGGCAAGCTCTTAAGCAAAATGTGATTTCTTGAAAAAGGCTCATCTTAGATAAACTCTTTTTTCCCCCCCCAAAACCTCAATAAAAGCAGGGTGTTTTCACTTAGAAAATATTATTGTAACTGAAGCTCATCAGCTGCCACTACAGCTACAGTGCAAATAAAAGTCCAGCCCATGGCTGTGGAAAGTCTCCAGTGTTAGAAAGCAAACAGAAAAGTAAGCCTGTGTTTAAAATAGATTTGAGTGTGGAAATCCAGTTTGACAGAGAAACTGATAACAGCTAAGACCAGTTTATCATGAGGAAGCACACAAAGTTTTTCAAACTCTTTTCCAGAGAAGCAGAGAGATAGATATAAAACCACTTGTGAGAGACACATAACAGACACAGAAGATGAAGTCACACCCTCACCAAATCAGAAACAAACTTGTGGCAGCAAAGCTAAGCCCAGCAAGACCCTGTTCAGAGCTGAGCCATAGCCCAGCCCGTGTATTTCCAGCAAGGACAGAGGAAGATTTTGGCCTGGGTTACACTTAAGTCATCTAAGAGCAACCTCTAGTGGTGTTTCCAGACAGGTGACACACCTTCAGGACGGGAGGACACAGCACAAGCTGTGCTGGCTTGCTTCCAGGGAGTTTCCAGAGCAGCCATGGGATAGGCTTTGCACTGTTCCTGCTCACAGGACCACTCTGAGCAGGACACCTTCTGAAAAGAAAGGCTTGAGTTCAAACCACGTACAGGAAACCCCATTGGTTTTGCTCCAAAATTACCAGATGTAGTGCCATTGGCTGAACTCTGGTTCAATAATACAGATAATTAAGTCATCAGCATCTTTTTGTATTTTCCTCAAATCCATTTTTAACGAAGTTCCAAACCGACATGTTTTCATCTGCACCAAACTCCCATTATCTGAGGGCACTTCGGTAATACAAATGGGTACCATTTAGTTAAAATCTAACTTACCCCATGTGAAATTAGGTAATTTAATTAGTTACCCCTCCACCCACAGATTTTCTAGGTATATCCCAACAGTCAGGACTTGGAACTTCTTCTCTGTAAAAGAAAATCCTGCACCATCACACACAAGAGTTTACCCAGCCATTGGGATCAGTGTGATTCAATACAGGTCTTCTAAACACTGAAATCAACTCATGCTGGATTTTGTAAGCCATATTATAGACAATAATCTATTTTGAGCTTAAACATGAAAATACAACATTGCAGGAGCAATTCAGGACACTTAGAGCTGAGGATTTTGATTAAGCCAGTTTGAAGTGCAGTGTGTGGATTCTCCTGTTCCACAGGGGAAGAGACACATAGCTTCTATTACAAAATATTTTTAGTGCCACCTTAATATACATTCTATTAAAAGTGCATTCATTTATCAAGTGTTTTAGCTTGACAGAAGTTGTCAGAACTCAGGAGATTACAGACACATAATCTGAAAGAAAAGAACATTTCACAAACTACAGAAAGGCATCAGCATATATAGCATTCAGAAATGAATCATTTGCTTAATAACCCACAACTCCACAGCTGGGGCCAGCAATCCCCTTGGCTTCTGTTCCACACACAGCAACACCAACCCAGGTGTTGTTCTGGATTGCTTTGTGAGCCATGTCACGATGGCTTCTTGAAACCTCTTAAAATGGGGTAGATGTTCTCAAATGCCTCATAGATTTCAGAACGGTCTTTTGCTCCTAAATGGACATTTAAGAAAAAAAACCCCATGAATTAACAGAGTGCTGAGATTAACTGAGTGCAATTTAAACCTTGTAAGATTACAAACCATGAGGAAACCCAGGAGATTGAAAGCACCTTACTATTAAGAGCAGAATTTCTATCTGCTGCCTTAAAGAACAATTTCTAGCTTGCTTAGCTTTAAGACTAGTTTTGTTTAATCTGTGGAACCAAAACAGCAATTTTCTGCTCTTGACAGGTGCAAAATATTGGCTTTGAAGAAGGAAAAAAGCAACTGAGCACTACTATGGTGTTAACTGCTTAAGAATAACAGCTCTGCTTGTTGATAAGGTGAGTGGAAAGGTAGAAACAAGAACTGAAAGGCCTTTATTTTGTACTGGAAGTTGTTCCACAGTTTGAGAACTCTCCTTCTCCAGCCCTGAGAAGCAATTTTAATTTTAAGATGTGTGTTAGGACACCTTTGATTTCAAATCCCTTTCCATGGTACTGCAATCAAATCTTTAATAGCAAGTCTTGCACATGAACTGCATTGCAGCAGGCAGGAACATTCCTTGCCAGCGACACTTCTCATGCTGGTCCAACAAACATCAGCTACAAGAAAACTGCATTTAAATGAACTAAAAGTTGAATTAAGCCCTGCTCAGGTTGAATGTGTAAACCTTTTCTCATGTCCTCACTTGGACATGAATAATTCATCTGCCTTACCACAACTTTTATTTTCAAAAGTAAAGTTACTGTCTTGAATAGGGGAAAAAAAACCTCAAACCTTCACAGCTCAGCAAATTCAGTCTTGTCATTACAGCTGGGCCCAGTATTCACAGCAAATGACTAAGGGAGTGTGCTGCAGGCCCAGAAGCAAGGCTGTTACAATTAGTGTACCCCAAAAAACGCAAGCTTCAGTGGAATGGAACTGACCAGTGTGATTTTACTGGACCTAAGAAGCTGGTGGACATTGGAGGGGGAAGCATTTAAGCTTTGTCCCAAGTACCCCATTCTTCAGTTAGCTGAGCTCATTCCTGATTTATGATTGTGAGAATCTCTGGCTAAGGCAGCACTTCTCTTGTTTTCCATCTGTCTCAAAGCTGTGTTGTGAAGATAAATACAGCATTCAGAGCTTCTGGGAACAAGTACCGTTTACCTTTCAGTACATCTGAGTAGAAGCATGTTCATGAGCTTTACAAAAAGGATGTGCCAGGAGCTCAGGAATTCACCTTTTTTGAGCTGGGATCTGAGGTACAGGTATCTGCTGAGCACACTGACTCAGCAAGACTTTTGCCTCATGAGTGTTTTGCCAATCAGCCTGGAACAAGCTCTTAGATCTCCACCCTTTCCTCTGATAATCCCTACTAAATGTTGTCAGTGAAGTGTTTTAAGAAGTTTGTTTCCTGTCCAAGCAATTTTAAATTGCTTATTGTGAGGTTCCTATTTAAGTGCCTGAGTAGTTACTGGCATGTCAGCATCCTGTTAGCCTCCTCTACATTGGCATGTGGCATCAGGCTTTGAATAAAAAAAGTACTTAACATGGAAATCTGAGACTCTATATATGAAGCAAGACAAGATTCTAGTGCAACAATACTGATGTTATCTGCAGAAAGCACAGATAAGCTGCAGCAACCATTAAAAAGATCCCTGAGTGGCTTTACTGTGGCAAGATACTAATTTTTAGTTAATGTTTAATTTAAATGCTCTCTCAGAAAGTGAGGTAGCACTGGGCTACAGATATAGAGAGGCACCACTTACCAGTCAGTACAACTTTTCCAGACACAAAGATAAGCAGCACTATCCTTGGTTTGACCATCCTATAAATCAGGCCAGGGAATAGTTCAGGTTCATAGCTGTTCAAAGCAAGCAGGTAAGATTAGTAAAATGCAAATGCTGTTTCAGTGTTGTATGAATGAAATGTTCTTTAATTACACTAACAATAGGGTAATTAACCACACAGATTTTAGCTAGCTGCCCTGAGAAATGCAGGTCAGGTTTTAGACATCTTGAAGGGAAACCTGTTAAACCCATCTGGAGCTGATGGGAGATTTTCATGCTGACTTTCAAAGACTTGTGAGTCACTTCTGATTTTCCGTGGCACTGGAACCTTTATTGTAATCTTCAAACAGTCCTCAAATCATGGAATGGCTTGGGTTGGAAGGGACCTTAAAGCCCATCCAGTGCCACCCCCTGCCATGGGTAGGGACACCTTCCACTATCCCAGGCTGCTCCAAGTCCCATCCAACCTGGCTTTGGATGCTTCCAGGGATCCAGGGGCAGCCACAGCTTCTCTGGGCACCCTGTGCCAGGGCCTCCCACCCTCAAAGTAAATCCTTCCTAGTCTGCAAAGTTCCTTATCAGGAAACATCTTGTGCAACTAAAACAAGATAATAGCCAGGCACAAATATTTACTACATATTCAGTTCCTAAATGAAATGCAGGTTATTAGATGCAGCACTAATAAAAGACAACTGAATTTTGGTTTTGTCAGTGCTGAAATCATCCTTTCCTGATGGCAATATCTAGTTCTGAACAAGCTGATCTCACAGGCTGAGCATGCCCATCACTCAGCTACAGCTTTACTTTCCATTCTTGGCTAAAGAACATCCAAACAGAACTGAAACAACATCCCAGAAAAACACAATATAGCTGCATTATGCAAATGCAGTTTGGCTTCATGCCTGAAGGTTGGAAACCTTATTCCTGCAGACAGGCATCTGCTTTGCTGGCAGTGAAGAGGCCACCTTGGTATTAAAAGTCCACAGTGGAGCAAGGACATGGAGCAGGCTCGAGTAGCTGCACACCCTGCTCCAAGGTGCACAGGGTTATACCTGATTGCCTCATACCTGCTGAACTGCTGGTGGGTGAGAACCAAGCCTTCCAGCCGGATGGGGAACCTCACATCACAGCTCCCCACCATATTCTGGATCTTGAAGTCCAAGAACTTGGCAGGGAAGCCGAGCTTCTGCACCACGCGCGCGTATTTCCTGGCTGCCAGCCGTGACTGCTCTTCGCTGAAGGAAGAAACCTTTGTTGTCACCTCCAAACAGCCCTCAAATCACAGAGTCACAGGATGGTTGGGGTTGGAAGGGACCTTAAAGATCATCTCATTCCACCCTCCTGCCGTGGGCAGGGACACCTTCCACTATCTCAGGTTGCTCCAAGCCCTGTCCAACCTGGCCTTCAACACTTCCAGGGATGGGGCTTTTCACTGAAGGAAGAGCAGAGGGGAAAAATCAACTTTGATTGGTGCTTTGCTCTGCTCTTGAGGTGGAATTCAGTTTATAGCCACCACTGTGCTAACCTGTACTCCAAAAAAAAGAGTGCCTGCTGCTCAGAATAGCAAGGCTCTATCCCCAGAACTGCTGCAGGGAGCTAAAATGAGTAAGGCACTAGGTCATTCACCTTCCTGAGGTCTGGTTGAACCCACTGGAGATGTTGCATCACCCAGAGGTTCCCCTTTTGAGAGGTTTCTCAGTTCCTCAAAACAGGTTCTCAGTGCTGATCCAAGAGTTAGACTGCAGGCATGAGTATAATCACCTGCCTGGGGTGGTGGTAAGGCCTGGAGAAGAGGTCTCTTAAGCATGAGTTTACTAGTTCTAATTGACACTTTTGGGACATAAAAATCAAGGCAATCTGCTGGATTTCAGGAAGAAAGCTTCAGAGTACAGAAGTAAACTTTGCTTTTCCCCAACTCCCATTTTCTCTAGAGGCAGATGTGTTGGCTGGTGAACACAGACACTGAAGAGAAACTTGACAGACACAAGTTATGTCCTAAACACTTTAAAAGTCAGTGAGAAATGCAAATAATCCCTTAACAATTCCTGGGAATTTTAGCAGCTTTTCTGCTGATGTCTGCTCAGCTCAATCTAAATTCAGGGACAGAAGTACACAGTTCAGAAATTGCTAAGGTGCCATCATGAAGAAAGCAAGACTTTCAATATCAGTGCTTCACTTTTTCTTGCAATTAGTCCTTTGCTACATGTTTTAAACAAGACTTTTCAGACACTCTCCATCAGAATATATGCATAGCTGCAAGATCCAGAGCTTTAAAGGGAAGGGAAAAACCAGAAAAATACCTTTTTGCTCCTGTGCAGACCATTTTTCCTGAACTGAAGATGAGGGCTGTTGTTCGTGGTTCCCTGATTCTCATGATCACAGCAGCAAACCTCTACAAATTCAAAGGAGGCCCTGACAGGAATTTAGTTGGTACTGTATTTCTGTTCAGCCTTGCAACCATTAACACTTTTAAAGCTTGTCACAACACATATTTGCTTTTTAAATGTTTCTTTACCACCCTAAAGTTATTTTCCACCCACCTAGGAGCAGAGGAGTTAAGACTACAGTCCCAGGACCATTTGGCTCCATCAGCACTGAGAAACGGAAGTTAGGGTAAAGCTTTGAGTCCAAGATTTACCTTTGGGTTATACTCTGCATTTCTGGCATGCAGAGCTATGTTCTTCAGATCCAGTTTACAAGCCAAGTTTACAGTTGACACAATATTCCTGAGGAATATGAGAAGAATTTTCTCATTGCAAAAGCCAGCCACTGCAGAGCCACCCCCCAGCAGTGCTGGCTTAATGTGGAGTCACATTCTAATTAAGAATTGCCATCAACTGATTTCCTGCCTGTCTCTTTCCCACTCTAGCATTAAGCTACTTCTGGCAAAACTTGAGTAATTCAATCCCAAAACTGCACTTTGAGATAGAACAAGTTCTGAAATTATTAGTCCCTGAATCATAAGTTTGTGTTTCTTCCAAAAACTGCATCACTGAAGCCTTTCCTCAGCTTTCGATTGAACCATTACTGACTGTTTAGAGTTACTGCAGCACCCAAGGTAGGTAAGGCTGTGTTATTTTCTACAGGCATAAACTACTCCATAGTTGCTCTATCCTAGACACAACAGCATCTTTTAATGAGGCCAGAGTTTCTCACACTCAGTTCTGTTTCTCCTTTTGAAAAAGCAGAGCGATTATCTTTAAACCCCTGGAGTCTGCTATCATTCACATTCTCCTTCCTGGAAGAAATCCTCCTCTTCAAGCATCTCCACATTTTTATCCAATATTGTCAGTTTATTTTCTCCATCTCTGCCCTTCAAGAGGAACAACTGCTCCTGTAGTGTTCTGGCTTATTTAAGATCAAGCCATGCTTGCTACATTCTACAAGTGAAAAGTCAGAGCAACACCTTGCAGTTTAAACCAAAGTTTAACTATGGTGTACACTACATAAATAATACATAAACTTACTGTAGCTGAGGAACTATTCCAGGGCTTTCCGAAGCTGGGGTCATAGGAGTCATTGGAGTCAGGGGAGGACACATGGCAGATGCTCCAGGAGATGGCTGAGCTGCACCTGGATGTGACAAGCTGCTTTCATCCATGAAAACACCACTGTCCTTGTTACTTGATAGTGACCCATCAAGCTCTTTTTGTGTTTCATGGCCATTCTCAGAGAGATTTTGTTCTTTGTTTTCTTGGGTAACATCTGGAAGAAAGCTGAGATCCACAGAGGAGAAGTCTGTATGAAGCTCTTTGGGCTGACTTAACTGGGAACCAAACACCCCATCTTCAGCTGTTTGAATTGGAAGTTCTACATCATAAGGGCTCATAGGAGTGAACAGATGAGGACTAGCAGAGAAGTCATCCTTGAATTAAGAAAAAGTGCCATTAGGGGCCTTGTATTATAACAGTTACTTTCACTGGGAGAGCAAATTAAGATTACTCTTCAATGAGGATGTTTCAGTAATTTTTTCCCCAATATGTATTTTAGCAAAAAAATAGTTTTAAGATTGAAAACGTGTCCTTTGCTTCTCTGTGAGTGTATAAAAATTCAGATAGCTTGTATAATGCATTTTCCCACCACAGTCCATGGGCACTCTGGAGAACTCCTGTGATAGCACAAATTGAGAAATGCTATTCACCTTCAGCCCTGGCTGCAGGTAACAACACTGGCACTTCACCCTTCAAAGCCACTTTCACACCTCAGCTACACACACAACCACATTATCACACTCATGAGTTTTTCCAAGGAAGACAGACAGCATTTTCTGACTGCCTTTACCTCCCATTCCATTTCCTCTCTCTGCTAGCAGGAGACAGTGTCAGCATTGCTTTGTGCAACAGAGGGCAGCAGCTCACAGAACCAGCAGCAGTTTATTCCTCAGCTCCTGGAGGCCACCAGCCTGATTGAAGCTATAGATGAGAAAATGACACTAAAAAAAGCCTCACCAGAGTCAGCAGTACCAGCATCCTGCCCTGCACCCAGCACACAACACACCTGCAAGCAAGCGCTTTCATACTAATGTCCTTCTTTATCAACTATTTATTATTAAAAGCTGTTTAAAAAGCACCATCATATATTGATGAGACAAGAGTTTCAGGACAGGATTTATTCCCTCTCCACTGGTGCATAAGCATCTGCTCAGTGGAAAGCCTCTTCCTGAAGGTAGTTTCTGCCAACATCCACAGCAGGTGACAGCTTGGACTAAAGAATCCATACAAGAGGTTTTGTGTTTAATCAGGCATTTTTAGGTTCAAGAGCCAGAAGAACTTGAAAAGTCCAAGCACAGATCAGAGCAGGGAACAGTGCATAAGACTGTGGCCCTCAAATTGGCAGCAACTGCCTGACCTCCAGCAGGAGCAGGATTTCCAGATCAATGCTTCCCAGTCCTGAACTAGCACTGCTCTCTTCTAGTCAGCTCACTTGGCAACCCAGCCATGCACACGGAGAGATCTCTGTTCCTGCTTTGCAGTATATTTGCCTGCAGACACTTGGAAAACTCCTACAAAGTGACAAATCCTCCCAGAGAACCCTCATTAGCCTGACTACAGATGCAATCAGGTTTAGCTCTGAAAGCATTACAAACACATTCAAAGCAGCTTCTAAAACTGACTTCTAAATGCAGAGCCCCATACAAGATCAGGTGGGGCAGAGTGCTGTTAAATAAGTCTAGGTACTTCTTCACCCTTTGGAAATTAGGATCCAAGAGCACTTTTCTGAGAATTAAGGTCAGATATAAATATATTAACAGTTACAAATAAAATATTACAGAATCACAAAAATACATCTATTTTAAACAGGTATTTTTCAAGCCAGCAGCAGGGGAAGGAAGGCACAGTCTTTGCAAGAATTCCAGTGGACTAAGGATTAGCTGTACAGGAGCTCATTAGGAAGCTTTTGTATGAACCATGATGTAGAGAAAATGGTACAAAAACCCCCTGTGAGACTACTCACATCATACTAATAGGCATCAAAGAATGAACATAACAGTAAAAAAAAAAACAACCCACAAACAACCAGCCAAAGCCAGTTTGTGACATATCTTAAAAAAGCTAACAGAGAAACGAGTGGTACATGAGGCTGGAAGTATTACACAGCTGTCAAGTTTTTAGAAAGTAAAGTAAATTGCATAGAGCAGGTAGAAACAGAGAGCAAATTTTCCTTCCTGATCAGGTTTGCACCTAAGAGGTCTGAGGAAAAGCCCTGATAGGGTTAAATGCTGGGGAATATTTCCTTCTTGTCAGACAGATGCTCAGAGGCTGTGAAAGGGGCACAAGACCATGTTTGCGTTGGGCTGGCTGCCAAGGGTTATTGCTATAGACTCTGGGTTAATTAACTTCACCAAAGGCCCCACCAACTGCATATCTTTGGACATCTCCCAGGAGCTCCAGGGAGGAGATTTAACACACAGATCCTATCTGAGATCCCTCAGTTTGGGGCAGCTTGAGGGAAAACAGCCTTTTTCACTTCCACTGCAGAAATCCCTGCAACTCAGGTACGTACAAATCAAACCCAGCTGCCTTGAGCAACAGACTTGGATTTTTGTTTTCCTCCCTGCAGGGATAGCACACATCTGTTATTATCAAGTGTCCTAGCAAGTCTGAAGTGTATAAAGCTTACTAGCGTTTGTAAAAGCTTTATTATACCTTTGCACATTATATACTTTGTGGGGGCACATTCAGAGGGCTTTACCCGCTGCCACAGGAAGGTCCCAAGATTTAAACAGTTTGTGCTAAGGGTGTTTCCTGAGCCGAAAAGTAGTTTACAACAGGATGTAAAGAAGTTTTTTTCCCCCCTGAGTAAGGATGATGCTCAGCTGTGGAGTTCCAGCCCTCTCCTAGTCCCTCACCCGGTTGCTCCTATATCCACCTGAGATCAAGACAACCATTCCAAATATCAAAATAAGGAATTTTTGTAGACATTTACTAACTAGAACGAGAAGATGCGAGCCTCCTACCCTCTCAATGCCCACCCACACCAGCACCCGGGCTGATCCTCGCAAGCAGCATCCCACAGCAAAAGTTTAAACGCAGCCGCATCGTCCCTCTCACAGGAAGTAAGAGCGACCTCCCGCTCCGGAGAGCTCCTCTATGCTGCCGATAGCGCTGGAATTGCCTGAAGCGGGGAGGAATCCCTCGGGACGGTGGAATTTCGGGCTCAGCCCGGCAGGAATGCGGTGATGACGCAGTTGAGGCGCAGCTGCGGAAGCGCTTTCAGCGCAGCGTTGGTGGTATAGTGGTGAGCATAGCTGCCTTCCAAGCAGTTGACCCGGGTTCGATTCCCGGCCAACGCAGCTACGTTTTGCTCTAGTTTACTTTCTTTTTCCCTCTCTCACTTTATTTTTTCTTTCCTTCCTTACCTGCCCACTGCAGCTCTCCAGGTACCGCTCCAGCGGCGATGCGCCCTCCATGAGTACAGCCACTGACCCAAACCCTCCAACCCTACTCCGGTCCCGCTTTAAATCCCCAGGCACAGCACCAGGGCCACGTGCGGCTTGTCAGGGAGCAGAGCCCATCACAGCTGGGAGTTTTAACCTCATCAAGTAGCGTTGGAGCCTCTCGTCTGCCTGCACGGCTCTCTGAGAGGGTTTGCCCCGTCCTGCAGGACTAGAGAAATCGGGGTGCTCTCGTGTGCTTTACAGAAGCCTGGAAACACAACCTGTCCCCGAGGTCCTATAAGTCTGCTTTCCTCTGCAGGGCTGAAGAGAAATGGGGAGTGGGATCTGTAGTTTAGACCTTGCACAGATTATGCTTTTTAACAAGCGTCACGTGCCCTTAATTTTTCCCACCTGCTTCATCAAGTGCAATGAGGCACATCTGGGTTTTCGAGAGGAGCCCTCCCCTAGCCAAAAGTGTAAACTTCAAACTGAAGGCATTGTGATGAAATGGTTTATTCTCATCTGGGTAAACACTCTTAGGGGGAAAACCTTTACTCTTTACATTCGCTGTCCTCCCCGTGCAGACTCCCCCTCTGGAGCATACTCCTGCTCTCTGTAAGTGATGATTTAGGGCCATTCTCTTTTCCCATGTCCCGGTGTGAGGCAGCACGTTCCCAGGAAGGAGTTCATGTTGTGCCTGGCTGATGGATGCTGTGGGAGTGTCACGCTGCCGACGCAGTTTGGCTTGGGCGCTGCTTGAGTCTACGCCAGCAGTTGCTGTCTGACTTGTTCCCTCTCTCCTGTCCTGCTGCTGTGTGGTGATGGATGGATGGATTTCTGTGGAGACACAGCTGGGAACACATCCCTGTCCCTGCCTGGGCTGGTGGAAGTGCTGACTGTCGTGATCACTGCACTTGTTGCTCTGCCAGACAGGACTTTGCTGAGAGATTTGCTTACAAACAGCAAGCTGAGCTGAAGAAACCATTTGGGAGAAGACGTCAAAGCTCAGACATGCAGCAGGTCTTTGGGAGCTGCTGCCAGGCTCTTCTCACTGCCTCAGAGGTGCAAAGGCTTAGATTAGTGCTCTTTATCCAGGGAACAGAGCATACATGGCTGATGAGCATCCTTCTCTCCTCAGCCAGCCTGCTGGGGTGGTTTGTAGTATTTCTGGGACTCACCTTACAATTTATAGGTGCCAAATCCTCCCAGCCCCAGAAAAATCCAGCCTCAAGCAGGTTGATTTACATCACATGGCCTGTCCTGGAGCACCCAGGAGGCAAATCAGGCAGCAAAGCAAGGAAAGGACCCAGAGAGGTTGTACCTTGAATTAGGGAGGCTGGTGCAGCTAGCTTGACTCAGCTCGGGATGATTAAATTAAAATGTCCCGTTTAGGGCTGGCAGGTGATTGGGGTGCTTGCAGATCGCTCTGTGACCTAGGATACTTTTGTGGGCACAAGAGGATGGGGTACTGAGGGCTGTCTGTGGTGGGGGGCTCTGCTCCCACCAGCAGTGACAGGTCCAGCCCTCACAGCTGCTTCCTGACAGTGTGGGTCTGCACTGTCCACAGAAATCATTGAACAGAGCACAGGGGTTGTGCCGAGTTTTGCCCTTGCAGTGGCATTTCAGGGGGTCAGGACATTGGTGCTCCCCCAGTGTGTGACACTCTTGCTGTGTTCAAGGTGGGAAGCTGGAATACTGTGGTACTCCTGGGGCTTCCCTGGTGCAGCTCTGCCTGCAGCATTGCAGCTGTAGTGCTGTGAGTTTCCTCAGCTAATTAATCCTTCATTACAGAACCCCTTGGAAAGGTGATATGTTCATCCTGCAGCCCCTGGGAATTGGTTTGTCTGCATTTTGTGAACCTGAGATAGAGAAGGTCAACTTACGGTGTTCAAGTGAGTGAGGCTACATCAGACATGAACATAAAATACAAATCTCTTAATATTGCTTCTTGCCTTAGATATGAACAAATGGCAAGGGCAGCATGAAGTGATGAGATTTTTTGGGTCAGTCGTGGAGTTTGGTGTCTCAGGCTAAATGGGTGAAAGATTGTTTATCCATCTGAAGAAGGGAAGATGTTTAGAAAGCTGAGAGATCATCTGAGGATCCAAGAGTCACACTGCGTGTGCAATTCAAGCTTTCAGGATTGCTTTGCTGTAGGGGAAGGGTCTTCTGGCTGCTGCCCAAGGGAGGGCAGGTATGGCTGTGCCTTGGGAGGGCTCTGTGCTCACAGCCTCTTCTTCTGAGCTGGGCATCTGCTTGTGGTGCCCAGTGTGGGGCAGGCTCCATGAGGGAGGTGTGCAGTGATGGGGAGCCCCAGGGAGTGAAGGCCCAGGTGGTGGGAGGTCCAGAGAGCAGCGATCCAGTGAGCAGGAGGCACTGAATCCCTGGGCTTCTCCCTTCAGTCTCCCAACTCCTGTGTCTCTCCTTCTTAGTCATCAGAGGCATCATTCCCCCTCTGCTCCTTCCTTCTTCACCAGGAGCCTGACCCCTGTCACGGGTTGGACAGATGTACCACTTAGAACTCATGAGACCTACCTGCTTAATTTCTGATCATCCAAGTCAAATAATGTTAGAAAAGGCAACTATTTTTCCCATCCCAATTTTAAAAAATATTATTTCTCTCTCAAACTGCCTGGGGTTTCAGCCACCCTCTTTTCTTCTGGACCCCCCCTTTTTTTTTCTTCTCCCTTTTTCCTCCTCCCTCTCTTCTTTTCCTCCTCTTCTCTTTTCCCCCACCTTTGTAATTCCCTTTGGAAAGCAGCAGCCATCCAGGTCCGGGCCCGAGTGACTCATGGCAGGAGTGCTCGGAGCAGGGAAGGAGCCGCTGGAGGCAGCCCTTCCTCACGTCCCCGAGAGGAGCCGGTGACGGGGTGATGAATCACTGCAGTGCAGAGTTACTGTAATGATGAATTGTCATGAGTCTTAATTAGCAAATTGGTTAATTTTACTTAGAAAGTTGATGATTAGCGCAACAGTAAGTGCTTTGTGTATTCGTTGTAAGAGTAATTCAATATCGCTTCTCCTTGGATAACTAATTGGAGAAGACTGTTCCACAGAGCTGCTGCTAGCACGCCGGGATCAGCCTCTTAAACATTTCTGTAGCAGACACTGCTGCATTACCTGGATGCTGTAATCTAGTTAGGGGATGGGACTAATCACAGGAGACTCCAAAAACCTGGAAGGGACAAGGAGCAAGTCAGTAAGGAACCTCTACCTGTTTAATTCATCAGTGCTCTGCACAGCTGCCTTCTATTCTAGCATGCCCTAAATGCCTTGCTGCTTGCTTTGAAGTTGGTTAATCTGGTTTGGCTTTATCTTATCTTTTTTAGGAGCCAGTTTCAGAATTACAAGCTTGTGACTGACAGTGTTCTCCTTTCTGCTCTCCTGAACTTTATGCTAAACCTTTACAGCTGTCATTGTCTCAGAAGAGTGTAGCTTGCCTCAGGTGTAGCTTCCATCTCCCGATGCCCTCGCTGCCTGCAGTGTTAAAGCTCTGCCTTTGGAGCACGTAGAAGAGCAACTGAGAGCTGGACCGTGTTCCAAGGAAAAAAACCCAATATATTATGCACAAGATGTCTCCAGATTCCGCACTTTCTAATTACTCCAGGAGCCAGCACTCCTCTGACAACAGCAAAATCCAAGTCTTGCTGCAGAGGTTGTTCCTTCTGTGTGGTTTAGCCTTGTTTTGGTCCTGTGCCTTGATTCCCATCATGTCAGGGATGTAAATAGAGTGAGGTGCTGAGGGGGACCCCGGGGGGGTCAGGGAGAGGAGTAGGTGAGCTGCCATGAGGTCAGTGGGAGCAAAGGGTCTGCATGGAGCTGGAAAAGCTCTCGAGAAATGCCTGCAGCCCAAAAGGCAACTGAGAGAGAGATGCTGGACTGCCTTTGGTCTGACAAGTGTGACCATCACTCTCTCATACTTACCTGTCCCATAATACTCCATTCTAGACCTGATCAATGCTTGGCAGTGTCAGCAGATACTGGATTTATTGCCAGGGAAGGAAAGATGTTGCTATGACTACTCACCGAGTAATAGTGAGTAATTTGACTTTTAATTGTGAATTATTTAGCATCATCATTAGGTTGTGCTGGTGTAAAATAAACATGAACAGAATCAGGTTCATTAGAGTTGATATCTGGGTCTAACTTGCCCTGTGTAAATCAGGAGTAACCCTCTGGCAGAAGTGAGGTTACAATGACTGGAAGTTGAGCCAGAATCCAGTTTATTTCCAGGTTTACTGGGTGATGGGAAGGGCTGTAACTTCCCATTTACCCCCAAGTGCTGTGTGCCCCTCCCCATGTCAGATGATGCAGCCCAAATCAGCCAGTGCTAAGGCTGCCTCTTTGCCCTGGTTAGACTGGGACTCTGATTCCCTGAAAAGGGCAGTAATGGGGCAATTTGATACTTTTTGCAAACATTAGTGGACTCTGAGCATTTGTGTGCTAATACGTGTGCCTGCCATGCTCGCTGGCAGAGACCAGGGTGCATTGGCTTTTGGATCAGGAAAGAAAATCACTTCTGTCAAATGGGAAGGGGCTAAACTGGTTAGAAGAGAACTATTTTTTTCTGGCTTCTGCAGCTCTATTATGTGCGATGGAGACACTAACTGCCCCCATGTCAGAGAATTGCTGAGAACCAGACCCAGAGAGGATTGCCAAATCCTCCACTGAATGCCAGAGGAAGAAGCACTGTAAGTAAAAGTCATCTGTCTCAACTGAAAGGCTGAATGGTGACTTGAAAACTGTACAGTTAATTTAATTTTCCCATCTGTGCCATCCTGGCCCAGTCTCACGTGGGGCAGAGCACAGCAGCCTATTTTTACTTTTTATTCTGTGTTGTATTTAAAATGTGGCCGGAAAAGGGGGGAATGGGATGAGGAAGGTTTTAAACATTGGCTGCCACCTTAATTGCAGCCTAGCAATGAATGGCTGCAGGCTTTCTTGGACAGCTCCTCTGTGAATGTCAGACACAAATCCATCTGACACCTGGGGTCAGAAGTATTCTTCTGTGCTTTTTGTTAAGTCATCTTTCCCACTTTTGTGCCAAAGGGTCTGGCTAAATTGAATTGCATTTAAATGAGGTGAGCGTGTGATGGATCATCTGAGTGCTTCTGTTTCCCTCCAAGTTTTGTGACAAATCTCTCTAATGCAAACACCGTGTCTCATGCCTTGAACTCACTGCTGCAATTAAATACTGATCCTTTAAGCCTTATCTGGAAAAACAGTATAGTAATAGCAGTCCTGTGTGTTTGCACGGAAAAGGAGAGGTGTGCACGCAGCAGATGCTGGCAGAGCTCTGTTAATTCAGTTTGCAGGGGTCACAGTCACATTGAAGACACGAGCAGTGACATTAGCACGTCCAGACCTTCAGTGCAAGCTCTCCAGGAATTAGAGCATGTACTGCGATGCCTTCACTGCTGTGTCAGCTGAGCTGTGACACCACCACAGTTTTTATCAGCTCATTGTACAACTAAATGCAAATACAACGAGTCAAGGAAGAGTGCTGACCAGTCACTGAATCCCCCCTAAAACTGAGTTTTGCCTGAGTGATCAGCAGGATATAATGATTGACACTGGAATGAGACTGCAGGGCATACAGCTCGGTGATTAGTCAGTTCTCATTACCTGTTCCTCCAATTTACGTCAGCAAATCAGTGCTCCTGAATCAACGAGGACCTCAGGAGAAGCTAAACTTCCCCAAAACGCTGCCAGATGTCAGCAGAAGCTCCAATCCCCTTGCCTTGATGGTTCTGTACTTTTACCACACATAATTAACTGTTAACGCCGTCCTGTTTCTGTCACTCCAGCCCTTCACCCGTGGTCTGCTGATGAACACTGTTAGTTTAGCTATGATGGAAGAGTCTGTGCCCAGCTCTGCTGTCTTGTGCTCCTGCACTTCATCTCATTTCCATGCTCATCCCAGCCAAGCAGGAACCCAGCCTGAGATCCCTTTTGTTACAGCTTCATCCCTCCATTTGGATCTTCCTCCCTCCTCCTTGCTGTCTTTGCAGTTTCCCTTGAACAGGTTATGGCATTTGGCTTTTATGGTCAGTCTCTGAAGTGGAATATGAGTTAATTTTCCCCATACTATCCAAGATACTATAGGGAATATTTTTTTATATTTTTGGTATCTGCAGGCTGTGGAGAAAACTCACTTGTCATAGTGCCCTTCATTAAAAAGGTGTTATTTTTTTTCTCTTTTTTTTTTCCCTGTGACGTGTCAGGAATAATTAAATGCTGTGATTGCTTTGGCCTGCCTTCAGTGAGCATTTACCCAACTCATAAATACAAGAGTAGCTCCCCTGAACTCTGTTTCCACTCAGGTAGAGTTGTGAAGGTTTGCTCAACAGTGCTTTGAGGAAAACGAGGAACCCAGATGAGCATGTGTTTGGGAGGATCCCGAGTTGGTTGTTCTCTAAAACCCAAATAGTGTTGCTCAGATCAATTAAGATTTGCTTATTAACATTAAAAATACATTCATCCCCAAGTATTTTCAGAGTCCCCTCTGCTTCCAAATTGGCATGGGCAGTGCTGCTGTCCAAAATAAATGAAGTGTGTGAAGACAGGCCATTTAAAGGCGTTGAGGAATGCAGCTGTTTCAGACCTTTTACATCTCACTCAGCTTTCACCTAATTTGTTAATGAGTATGTTTTCCCTGTGGGAAAATAAAGTTTTTCTCTCTGACATTTTATAGAGGGCCTACTAAACCTTCTTTTTTCCCTTTGGGTAAAATGAGCTGAACTGGCTTTTCTGGTGCCTTCTGTTTTCCCTAGAGGATCTGAGTTAGTTGTTAACCCTTTCTGTCCCCCAGGCCTTACGAACAGTATGATAGAAACCCTTAGATACCTTCCGAGTCTAGGCACAATGTGGGCAGCTGTAGGTTCACTAGGGAGAGGCTTGTTACTATCTAAAACCTATTGGATACATGGGTGAAGAGAAGAACATTTGCTCATTTTAGGTGTGAGCTAAAATAGAAGCCTGCCGAGGGATGCACGGTGAGTTTGTGACATCACTGGGAATTGCTGGATCTCCTGGGGCACCAGAGAACAGGATGTCTCCTCAGACCCAAGGATTTGCAAACATTTCCAAGTCTCCAGCCACCCTTGGGACACAGGTGTTGCCACCTGTGGGAAGTGCCCTTCATCAGGGAAAGCAAACTGGGGACCAGAGCACGAAGCTCCCCTTGGTGTGACACTCATTGCGCCAGGCAGGCAGATGCATCCCTTGTGTAGCTGCAGACAAAATACTTTCATATTAACCTACTCTGTGCTGGCAAGAGCAGCTGGGATGGCTCCTGTGCTCTTTGATTTATCCAGACAGGTACCAGGGTGTTTGCTGCACATTTCCTTAGAAGTTTGTCAGCCTGATACATGCTGTTCCTGTGATGCCTCGCAGAGCTCAATCGATGTCCTTCCCTGGCTGCAGGAGGAAAACGTGCTGAGCCAGCCTTGCAGGCTGCTCCAGCTATGGGACACCTGATCCTCAGGCTGGAAGAGCCCTTGGAGCCCGAGGTCTGTCTGACTCTCCATTTCTTTTTTCTCCCCATCTCTCACTTCATATTCTGTTTGCTGTCCATCCTGCTACATTTCTGGTGAACAACAGGTCTGTGCTGAAGAGGGGCGTTGTGTTGGTGTTGCAAAGGTTTTTCTTTGCAAAGGAAAACATCTTCATTCCATAGGTATTGATGAAGAAGAGTATTAATTTAAAACCTGCCCTAGATTAATGTAGAACAGCATAAATAACAAGCAGGTGCTGTGAGTGATGAATGGGAGAAAAGGATTTGAACTGGCACTGTTCTACCACACAGGGAGTGTTTTACAGGAGACAAGGTGATTCTGTGTCATTTCTGCATTTGCTTTACTAAATAACCATCCACTCTTAAAAAATCATCATCTGCTAGGATGCTACCAAGAAAGAAGAAGAAAACTTGTAACTTGCTTTGAAACAGCACTCTCATGGGAATTCAAAGCATGGTTATTATTGTGCTGCTCGGAAAGCTGCTTTTCTGTCCAGCTTCCCTGTGATCCCTTTAGCTCTATCTGATACCAAAGGCTTGAGATCTCCAGAATAGAAATTAAATTCCACCTCTGTGGCCCAGACCTGATGACCTGTTGGAGTCACAGCAGATAAATTTACCTTTACAGTGAGTGCTTCCAGCTAAAGCTGTTGCTTTTTGGTCAAAACTGAACTTTTTTGGAAAAAAAGAAAATTAAAACCATGTGATGCAGGTGTAGGAATAATAATTGACTTGAAATTGAGTAGGGATTATTCAGAGTGATGGCAGGCCCTGATCTTGCAGGGATTTAGGTGCTTCTTTTGTTCTGCTGGCATGTGTGAGTACACAGGACAGTCAGGAGGGCTCTCTCCTGGGGGATTTAGGGGAGGCTGTGGCACGGCCAGGAGCTGTGCATTTGGGACAGCTGGGTGGGATGTAGCACAGCATCAGGCAGCAATTCCTTCTCCTAAATTGGGTATAAACCACAGCATTTCAGGAGTGGGCAAGTGTGGCTTAGGTGTCTGGTACAGGAACAGCAGCCTGGGGAGGGCAGGAGAGGGGTTTTCCCATTGCGATTTCTGTTTTCTTTGCAAATGTGAAAACTGGGAGTGACTGGTGTCAGGCCTGTGCTGGGAGTGGGCAGTGAAGAGCCTCAAGGGAAACTGGCAGAAATCATCATTTAAGTGTGATCACTCTGAAGGTGTCAAGTTACTGAGATGAGTACTGAGCTGTCTGGGTGTCTCTAATTGTGCTGCTCATAGCTGGTCATATTTTGAGTGTGATAAAATTGAACAGTACAGTTTTAAAACCCAATTTTGGGCTTTTCAGTGCTCTGTTACAGTGATGAAATCCAGAAATGGAAGGTGAATGTAGTTTATAAATTTTTTTTTCCCAGTGAGCTCTGAAACAGTTTCTAACAATTCACTTAATTAGCTGGATTTCCAGCCTTACAAAATGTGACCATCTCAATTTAATTAAAAGCACATCTACATTGTGATAGTGTGGGGATTATGTGGAGGCTGGTAATAGCCTGATGGATTTTCATCCTGCTCACATACAATGTCATGGTTTAGATTGTTGTTTTTTATTATGGGCTTTTACTCTTCTTGCAAGAGTTTCCAGTGTCATTTCTGCTGACAGATGCTGCTTAGGACAGATTTATTTTTATTCCCTTACAGTTGAATTGGATCAAACGTCTTTTTCCATGTAGCTCAAGTTTCCACAATGGAGTTACTCCTAGCTGACTACTCTGAGAAGAAAATTGTAGTAATTTTTGTGACCTTCTTTAGCAGCAGTTGAAATGTTTTTTGGCACGTGTGCCTATAATCTATTAATTTCCACTTCCTGTCAATTGTAGGGATTCATGCTTATAAATAGTATGAAAAATTTTAATGCAAATAAAGAGGGAGAGAAAATCCAGAATTTGCTCTTTTTTTTTTTTTTTTTTTCCCCTAGCTGGATTCAGTGAGGTGTTGAAACATGCAGGGCATTTGTTTCTGGCATTGATAAGGATCTCTCACGTTCTTATATGAAATGCTACATTAACAATAATCAGCCCCCATGCCTTAGAGCCCTGCTCAGTGCATAGCTTGCCTTTTTCTCGGGCTTCCTCTGAATCCACAGATCTGAAGGCTTTTTCCCTGTGATCTGAGAAAGCAAAATTCCTGACAAAACTAATGACTTGGGGCTCCTGCGGCATTTTAAAACCTTTTCTTTTTCCCCATGAGTGGCTGCCTAATGTGAGTGGGATTTCAGTGGCTGTTTGCATTATTTCCTCCCTGCAGTTGGGACATTCAGCCCCATTAGCCTGCCCGCCTGCTCGGCACAGCAGTGGCTCTCCGGTGAGGTTTTCCACCAGGTTTCCCAATCCACACAATTGAGATAGTTTATTGCCTTGCATTTTGGGTAATGGTATCTGACATGGGATTTAAAAGCATTTTCAGGTCCTTTATGCTGTGATGTTGTGGCAAATCCATAAGATGTGAAGAACTGGAGATTTCTGAGCTGGTAGGAAGTGGAATGTTCTCAGCTGAAATCCTTCAGAGCAAGCAGTGACCACCCAGCAAGGAAATCAACTCCGAATCCTGGAAGGAGGAAGAGGAGAAAGTTCTGAATCATAGAATCAGAGAATATCCTGAGCTGGAAGGGACACACACAAGGATCATGAGTTTGACTCCTCGCCCTGCACAGACACCCCAACAATCCCACCCTGTGTATCCCTGGGAGCATTGTCCAAATGCTCCTGGAGCTCTGGCAGCCTTGGGGCTGTGCCCATTCCCTGGGGAGCCTGGGCAGTGCTCAATCACTCTCTGGGAGATGAACCTTTTCTTGATATCCAACCTAAACCTCTCTTGACACAGCTCCAGCTGTTCCCTTGGGTCCTGTCACTGGTCACAGAGTGCAGAGATTGGTGCCTGTCCCCTCTGTAGCTGTAGCAGCTGATTTGCACTCTCTGCTCTTCCATTGCGGCTCCACTCCTGGCAGGACAGGCAGCCCTGTCCGTCCAACGCCCTTCCCAGGCTCGTGGCTCCAGTGTTTTTCTCTCTGTTAGCAGGACCCCCACCCACTTTCTGGGAGGCAGCAAATCCCATTCCTGGGAAGCGGCGATTTGCTTCTGATGCCAGCTGGAAAACTCTCCTGTGGACAAGAGCAATTAAACATCTGCAGAATCTGCTGCTGCTAAGCCCTGCCACAACCAGTCCTGGAATGGTTAATATTAGGAATATTTGGCCTTCAGTTTTCACCTTGGAAGCGTGGGGTGGGGATTCTGCCTTTGGCTGGATCATGTGCTGCTCTCAGCAGCACTCCTGCTAGAGTGGAGTGACTGGCCGGGATGTGCTGAGCCAGGGAAACTCCAGGATGAAGCAGCAAAACGCTGCCTGGCCAGCTGATGGCCGGTCACACATTCCAAGTGTCCAGCCGCCTCCACACCCCCGTGGCCACCCCGCCAGCGAGGCCTCGCCTCCAGGCCCGTTTCACCTCCCAGGCAAAGGCACAGCTTCCGTCAGCATCTGCCTCATGCCGCTGCCTTTGTTTGCTCCGGATAGTTTGGGAATGCGGCGGTAGCCTGCAGCTGAGTGACACGCATGGCTGGCCAAGAGGGGAATGCTGAGCTCTCCCCGCAGCTCCATGCAAATCCTTCTTTGATACCCAGTGCTACGGAGCGGTTGATTTCTCAAAGATGCTTTGGGACAAATAAACATATGGCTTGCTCTGAGCAACAGGACCTGGAAGTCAAACCAGGCTCCTCATTGCCAGAGATCTGAAGAAATGATGGGAGGGTGCGTGCAAAGCCTCTCTGCTGCGCTGGGATAACTCCCTTTTGCCGGCTGCCTCCCGGCTGCAACCGGACACTGTGGATACCTGACCAGCATCGGAACTTCCCCCCCAGCCACCGCTGGCTCAGCTGTGCTGCTGAGCCAAAAAAGGTGCACATTCCTGTGTTTTCCCCAAAATGTTTGGGATTCCAGGAAGCTGAGAGTTAATGTCAGTCCCTCAGCGATGGAGCTGGACGGGTGCCCTCGGTGATTTCTTGGGCTGTTTCGCTGTCCCCAAGTAACAGACAGAGCATCAGTTTCCATCCCCGTGGGTACCCACAGATCCGTGGTCAGCCGCTGAGCTGAGGCAGGAGAAGGAAATCTGCCCTGTGAGCACTTTGGGAAAGATCCACGTCAGAGGGAAGAAGAACTCGGGGCTCTAAGAAGTCAGAGCTGAAAAAATCCTGTTAATCTTCCTCCCTGCAGACTCCGCAGACTCCCTGAATGAGCCCCTGGTATGTCTATGCTGCAGGCAGGGCTGCCAGGCAGTTTTAAGATTTAAGTGAAATTGAAGGACAAGCTCTATTCCTGGTCTTGAGGAGGTGTCTGGTCTCCTTCATGTCCTGGAGGAGGCCTTGGGGTGTGCTCTGTCTGCTTGCCTTGGGCACCTGGAATCCCCACACCCCCCCACTCTGCCAGCTCTGGGAAAAGGGGTGGAGAGGGATATGGTGGGAACTGGCTGGAACTGGGGGTGGGGGGGTAATTAAGGAGGGTGGGGGTCTGGATGGGCGATCCCTGTGCCTGGTGGGTCTGGGCAGTGAGATCCCCGCATCAGGCCGGTCTGTGGAGAACGGTCCCCACGTATGGGTGGGGAGATCCCTGGGGACACCTGCGTGCTAGAGGTGGTTCCCATGCTTGGGTGGGGTTTGGGTGGATGTACCTGTGTTCCCTACGTGTGGGAAACCTGGGTGGGAGGATCCCTGTGTGCAGGAGGTCTGGGTGGGTGATCCCTGTCCATGGATGGGGTATGGGTGGGGAGATCCCTGGGGATCCCCGCCTGGTGGAAGTGTAGGTGGTTAATCCTCAGGAATAAGTGAGGGATTGCAGCATGGGGGAGCTTGGGGGTGGTGAGATCCCCACGTGGGGGAAGTCTGGATAGGTGATCCCGGGGGATCCCCGTGTAGGGGGACTCCGGCTGGCTGATCCCTGGGATCCCCACGTGGGGGGAGTGTCGGTGGGTGAACCTCAGGACCAGGTGAGGGATCCCCACGTGGGGAGCTCGGGGAGCGATCCCCCAGCGCACGGGCGGCTCTGGGTGATGCACCCACACACGTGGCAAAGCCGGGCGGGCGCTCCCCGCTCCTGGGGCTCCCCCGTGGGTGGGCTGCGGCCGGGGTCCGTGCCGGGCAGGCCCGGGGGGTGCCGGCGGCCCTCGGGGGCTCCCGGCCGGGGCGGTGCCGGTGCCTTTAACGCGCGGGGGGGCGGCCGCAGGCGCGGCGGACGTGCGGGGCCGCCTCCTCCCCTTCCTGCCGCCCGCGCCGCGCAGCCACCGGCCGCTCCCGCTCCGTCCCCGCAGCCTCGGCCCGGCCCGGCCCGGCCCTGCCCTGCCCGCCGCCGTCTCGGTGAGTCCCGCCCGGGGGGTGCCGCGGGTCGTAGCGGGGCCGGGGCCTCCCGGCGAGGGGCGGCGGGCCCAGGCCTCGGCGGGCCCGGGGCTGCGGCCCGGCCGTGGGGAGGTCCGAGCGCGGCCCCGCGCCGGGGAGAGGCCGCCGCCGTGGGGCCGGCGGGGTTCGGGGGGCTCCGGTGGGGCTCCGGTGGGGCTCCGGTGCCTCCCGAGCGCATCTCCCCGCAGCCGGGTGAAGCGGGGCAAACACGCCGTGTCCGCGGTGTTCCCGGAGCGTGCAGCGTTGAACCGCTCGCCGAGGGGCGGCTGGGCGAGAAGCGACGCCCGAAATGTGATTTCGGAGCGTTCCCCGTGGCTGTCGGAGCCCCGGGTGAGGTTTGGCGAGAGGCGGATGCTGCAGCGCCCGGGTGGCCGTACGAGCTTTAATGAGCATTGCGCTTCATTACCGCGGTCTGGCCCGGCTTGGGTGCCTGTACTGGTGTCACATGCTCGCAAATGCTGCTCTCCACCTTCGTAGGTGATGTTGTCAGCGGTGTTTTATTTTTGAGGTTGCCTGTGCCCTTTGGTACGGCTCCGGTATGGTTTGTGTGCAGCTCTGTTAACCCTGGAGGTGTTAATGTCCCCTCACCTCTTCTCTACTCACAGCTTACTCCCTTCTTCCAGCGTGCAAGTTGTTGAGAAGGAAAGAGGAGTTAAGGCGGCAAGGCTAAACCTTTTGTACCCGGCTGCCTTCGCTTGATGAAGTATTTTAATTGAGTAGGTGGTTATTAAGAATAACGTAGTTGAGCATCTTTTCTGCATTAGACAGTGACAAGTTCTGCTCTCTAGTGATGTGCATCCACCCGTGTGCTTTAGGTTCGTCATTTTATAACCTTTCTTCCCCCACACCCCCCCCAAAGGCTGTGCTGTGTATTTTGAGGTCACTGTTAGAAAACCTCAAAGATCATTTCTTTCTTTGTGGAAGAGGAGCTGAGCTGATACCCTGCTGTAGCTCTTTTCTGTTTAAAATTCTCCCTTCCCCCATTCCTTTAGTGTTGCCGTTGCTGCTTCTGTCCACCAACACAAATGGTATTTAGTCGACAGAACTATTCTGTTTGACATCTCTTTACCTATGACAAGGCAAAAATTTCTCACTGGGCAGTCTGAACTGATTGCTGCAAAAGTTGAGAAGGGATTCAGTTCCTGTCTTCCACATCCTTTCAGGTATTTTCCTTGCCTTTTCTCTCGGTGAATCACTATCATCCTTCTGTTTGGCTTGGGCTGGAAGTGTTTCTCTGCCTCGTGGACCTCCTGCCTGTAACTGCGCTGTAATTTCTGCCCACGAACAGGCCATGCAACTTGCTTTACAACATATTTTTTCTCTTGCCTCATATGCTGATGCTGCTTTCTGCATACTGTGATTAAAATAACTTTTGTGTGTAACTGCAGCAGTGAAAGGTTGGGGATTGGAGAGAAACATTAATTCTCTGGTAGAGTTATTACCAAATACCTTTTTTGGTAGTTTTTTTTTCCTACCACCCCACTTTTCTAGCTGCTCTCAAGAAGATGCTTTCTGCTCTCAGAAACAGCAGCAGTAGGATCTGAAGGACACAATGAGATTTTAATTTGATCCTTTATCCCCTACTGGCACAAAACCCTTGTTACAGACCTGATGACTGCTTTGTTTCTGACACCCCTTGAAGAAAAGGGAAGGACTTGCTTAAGCCTGTGTAAAGCTGTGGTATTGCTTGGTTAGCTTGGTAACAGCTTTCGTTTGCGTCATCTGCTCTTGCTGTTGGAGATTTGGTGGTTATGGCTCAAAAAGGTCTAATCATTCTTGACCCTGGTTGCTGTAAACCCGGGGCTAAAAAATTCCCTTAGGAACTGGAATTCCCTGTGAATTTCAGCAGTGATGGCCAGGTCTGTGTTTAAGCTACGCCCAAGACCCTTAAGCGCGAGGACACGGGGGAGAGGACGTGCGTTTTATTTTAAGCATCAAACTTGGTGTCTCCTAATCCCTTTCCCGTGCTGCTGCCAAGGCACCCACCTCTCACCATTGACTTTGTGAGGCTTCAGCTCCCAAGTTTAGTTCCCTGGTCATACCCCAGTGATGTGCCTGAGTAAATAGTGTGAAATCCCCCTGTGCTGTCCTGGAGGGATGGGGAGGAAGCAGAAGACAGAGTGGCAGGAGGAGGTAATTCTTCATCCCGCTCCGCACTCCAAAAGCTGTGGCAGCAACCCAAATCAAGTTTAGTTTCCCTGTTTTTAGCACCCATCCGTGCTGTGGATGCCTTTCATAACACAACTACTTCCAAGGTGAAACTCGATCCATTTATTCTTTCTCCATCTCTGTGGGAGAGCTCATGGAGAACCTCCTTGAAGTCTCAAGCAGTTGCTGAATTCCCATCCTCACGATGTTTGTGGCCTGGTTGTGTAATTTGTTTTTGGTTCTAGTGTTTCCATTTGGTTTAAATGATTGTTTTCCCTTCCTGATGTAATTAGAGCAATCGGATCCCCTCTTGACCCCTTGTTTTCATAGGTTAACCAAGTCAAAGTCTTTAAGTCTCCTTGTGCTGTTCTCTTATCAATATTCTCAGGATTTCCTTGTCAGTGACAACGTTTTACCTTTACCCATCAGAATCTTTTTTAGTATAAGGGGAATTTTACGTATCTGTGTTTAGCTCTTAAACTTCCTGCTCTGCATTGGCAAAGCAGCAGGATTGGACTATTTTTAAAAGTAGGAATATTTTGGAGGGGGCTGCTCACTGCACTAAGCTCACAAACCTTTTGACATTCCTCGGGTGATTGTTTCAGGCTAACGAGACAGGGAGTTGCTGGGCTAAATCTGTCCCAGACAAATCACTTCTTGTTAATGACTGTGCATAAACTATGGAGATGATAAATTGGAGAATTACCAGCCCATGACTCCTAGGAATCTGCTTCTCTTCTCATCGTTATACAAGATGTCCAAGCAAATAAAACACATGGGGACTTAAAAAAAAAAAAAAAAAAAAAAAGTATTTCTTTATGCTTTTAGAAATGTAAAAGCTTCTTCCTGTTAGCATGCCTGAACTACAGCTGGTGGCAGGAGAGAGGGTACTTGGGAGCTTTGAAAACTTCCTATTTCTTGCCAGAATGGAGCCTTTAAAGTATTTTCTTACAATGTGGACTCTTTGGCACGTTTTCCAGGCTGATGCCTGTGGTCTGCAGTTTGGGAACGCATCTGTGCCTGCTGGCGTGGGTGCTGCCTGAGAGACTGATTCCTGTTCTTTTTTTTTGCCCCCATTTCCAGTGATTTAAGAGCAGGAGCAGCAGCCCTTGCATCGATAAGTGCTGTCCATTGATCTGGACTCTGCTGCTGCTTCCAGCTGAGGAATCGTTATTTACCTGGTGGAGGGAAGAAGCAGAGTGGATCCAGGTGCGCTCTGAGACAGTGCACAGACATCTGCAATTCCTGCCATTCCTCTGCAAGGGGTATTTTCCCCTCTCTGTGAGAACTAAGTAGCACCTGGGCTGGGCTCCCTGTGTTTGAGCTCATCAATGCCTGGTCACTGCCATGCCTGTGTACAGAACTGCTGCATCTAATTAGATTATATTAGAATGAATAAGTGAATCTCGATAAATGAGCTTATGGGGGCACTGTCGGGTCAGCTCAGTCCCTAAATATAGGTCCTGGGCAGAGGGCAGGCTTGGTGCAGGATCTCTCCATACAGCAAAATTAAACAGAGATCTCCTGGGAGTGCAAAAATTCTGCTGCCTTGGCCATCTTGTCAGTCTGGATGCTCCGGTCTTGGTACAAGAAATACCAAAGTCCACTCAGATAGGAGGATTCTGTGTTTGAAGCTTGGTGGGCACTTGGAAGGGGGAGTCATGGCAGTGGAAACTCTAATATAATCTGAGGTGCTAAAGAATGCAAATCTCATGATCCTTTTTAATGCTTCCAATTTAGAGGTGAGGGGTTTTTTTAAAGTCTCAGTGTAGAAAACAGGGAAAAAGAGGAATGGTGTCTGTTACCTGTGTGCATGTGAAAACTCTGGAAACAATCTCTGGCTAGCACAAATAAATCTCCTTGCCACTATATGATGCAAAGAAGTAGTTTGGGTGCTTCAGGCCTTGAGTTTTGCTGTGCAGTGAGTGTGCAGTGGGAGGGAGAGGAGAGGGGCAGGAGCTGTAAGGCTTTTGGGGCAATCAGAAACCTTACTTCTTTGTAGTTCTCCTCCTCCTTTTCTGCAATGTTTTCTCTGTTTTTGTTAGTGCTTTGTGGCCACACTGCTTACCAAAATCCATAGCTCTAACTTGCTGTTACTAAAGAGAAGCAAAAGTAGTTTCTTCTCTTTTTCTTTCCATGAAGATTTATTTAAAGGAATCACAATTTTTTCTGTTTCAAATGAAAGCTCATCTTTGCTTCTGCATCACTGGGGCTGCATTGTAACTTGGAGAAAGTGTCTGTAAATCAGTCATGTGGACAAGCTACTCATTTTCTTGCACTAATAGTCCCTATTATAAATAGCATTGCCCTCTTCTTACATTTACAGCTCTTTGCTGCGGTTGCTCTCAGGTGTGCAGGATTTTCAGTGGTACTAAAGCATGGGCAACAGCTCTTCTTGCAGGGTTTTTTTCTCATTTTCCATTGGACACCCTTCCTTCTGGCTGATCCTGCTGCCTGGCTTTCCTGTCTGGATCTGCTCGCAGCCAGGCAATCCTGCAAATCACTGCTCTGCTGGAGCTGCTGCATCACAGCTCCCCTGCTGCAGGAAGCATCTTTAAGCCCTTTTGTGCTGTGAAGTTGAGGAAATAGAGCAAAACTCCTTTTTCCTTCAAGTTGTAGCTGAATGACTAATGGACCATCAGAAGCTGAATGACTAATGGAGCATCGGAAGAGGTATGTTGATGTTATCCAGCAAAACACAAGTTCTGGTTTTGGGATCACACCTATTAATTGAATAGCTGACCTTCTCAGCCTGCCTGTCTCATGTCCAGCTCGCTGAGCATGTGTTGAATGACCCAGGGAAAATCAAGCTGGAGTTCAGAATTACGTGGGTGTCAGAGGCTCTTAAAGCCTGGTATATTTATGCCCCTGATTCATGGTGCTTCCAAAAACAATCCAGCTCTCATCCTGCAGAGGGGAAATACCTCAGTCCAGTGTTACCAACTTTTGCTTAGCTGCCAGAGAAATATAAACTCAACCCGAGTTATTTTGGGCTCCTTATTCTTTTGCTTCCAAATCCCACCCTGCAAGTTCCTTGTAGAAGAAATGCTGGATTAATTCTGTTTTACACGCTCCTGTATGGACTGAAAACGGTAAGCAGGGCATTTTATTTCAGGGTTATGACAAATTTTAGTACATCTCGTTCCTGCCTGTGGTGTGAAGAGCTGTCTTTTGTCTGCCTGCTACCACACAGGAAGGAAGTTGTTGAGTCTGGGAGATAAAAGCTTTATCTCCTCCCCTGCAAGAGACAAGCTGCCCACTCCTAGGCTGGCACCACTCTGTTCCATCCTGCTTGTAGTAGGGCAGGGAGGAAAATTTTCATGGGAAAGTGTGAGTGGACTCATAATCTGTTTGTAAGTGCGTAGCTGTCAAGGAAGATGATGACTAAGCTATTGCACAAGGTGCAGCTCTTCAGGGAGCTCGCCAGGATTGGACCGGATCGTGACTGACTCATAAGACAGCCTATAATATCAGTCAGCTCCTAATTTTATTGTTCCTGGTTTGATCTGACCACTAGCCATGACTAGTTTTTTTTCCCAGCCTATTTGCCGTGGGGTTTTAAGTTGGAAAGTCTACACTTGATGACAACAGATTAAAAAGTCCAATTTATTGGAGGAAGTGAATGGTTCCCAGGCTTTGGGTGGGAAGTGCTGGGTGGCAGGAGTGTTTAAGCTGATGTCTTGCATTTGGCTCACATGGATGTTTCTCCATCAGCACCTGTCCTGTGCTGCTGCCAGGCTCTGGCATGGCACTTAGCTGCCCATTTTACAGGAGGGAAAGCAGAGGCCAAGCACCTGCAGGTGAAGATGCCAGGGGGTCACCAGCAGAGCAGCTGGTAGTGCCTTTCTCTTGGTCCCATCTGTGACCTGGACCCCTGGCAGTCAGCTGGTGGGTGAGCTGCAATGTCAGATACTGACAGGACAAAGGGGAATGGATTTGAATGAAGAGAGGAGAGATTTAGATTAGGTATTAGGAAGGAATTCTTCCCTGTGAGGGGTGTGAGGCCCTGGCACAGGTTACCCAGAGAAGCTGTGGCTGCCCCTGGATCCCTGGAAGCGTCCAAGGCCAGGTTGGATGGGGCTTGGAGCAACCTGGAATAGTGGAAGGTGTCCCTGCCCGTGACAGGGGCTTGGAATGCAGTGATCTCTAAGGTCACTTCCAACCCAAATCATTCTGTGATATGACGTGAAACTGCTTTCCTGCAGCAGCCAGTTCCCATGTGCCCCTTCCTTGCAGGGTCTCCTCTGGTGTGGGTGGGAGGCCAAGCCTGACCCCAGAAAGTGATGCTGCTTCTTGCCTCCCAAACTGGTTTGAAAGGCTGCCTTGGCGTTAAGTGCTGCTTTGCCCACTAAACCATCACTGAATGTTGCACTTGGACATCCCAGCTTGGCTTTCACATAGGCATTGCCTTTAATTCTGTGTGAGGACCTAAAAACAGGTACATGAAGCCAGCTGCAGCATCCCTGCTGCTCCTGTCTGCTTCAGCTCCAGGTGTACCTGAGAGCATCACCATGGCTGCAGCAGCTCGTACCCACTGGATCTTTCACAGGGCATTTTCAGATGTGGGAAGTGATCGGAGTTTAGGGTGCTGTGCCAAGAAGGGCCCTTTTCCCCAGGACTAGGTGGGAATTCTTTTGCCTCCTTTAACTCGCTGTTCTCCAGGGAGACTCAGTGTGTCCTGTCCTTGGAGCAGGCAGTGTCTGCAGTTCTCAGGGGGTGTGGTGCTGGGAGCTGGCAGAAAATGGGAGGTTAGAGGTCAATGCTGTATCCCATGTCACACCTACTGACCTTCACTTGGTTCAACACCTGTTGGCAGCACGTGTGGCTCCAGCTGTGGTCAAAGGACAAAGGATTGTGCTGCTTTTTCTCTTCATACTGCCTGGTTTTGTGTTTACAGCAGTGGTGGTGGAGGTCCATGAACCTTCACTTCTCTAAGCTCATGGAGAATTGTTTGCCCTGAAGTGTGCTGAGAAGGTTCCTCCCAACCCTGTCCTAGCATGGGCAATGAGCAGCATTGTCCAGAAGAGAGGTGGAGGTGGGATCTCAAAGCCTTGGAAACCACCAAGCTGCCTGATGGATTTATGGAGGTTTTGTTAGGATTTTACTGGGTTCTCTGGGCTTTCCCACGGCAGCTCAGTGGGAGTACTGACAGCTTTTCCTTGTTACCTTCACCTAAGGTCACTTCCATATCTTCTGCTTGTGCTATGTTACCACTAGGATTGGGTTGCGTGCTAAATTTAGTGAACCTTTATAGCTTGGTGTGTGTATGTAAAACCTGAGGGGTTTTTAGCAGCTTTTAAGGGGTTAGAGCCTGGTTCAAGATGCCCAACAAGGCCAGGCTTTCTCTGCACAGGTGGCAGCACCCCAGGCCAGGTGTGGGAGGGTTCTTCTCTGCCTCAGTGTACTTCCACACAGGGATTTGCTGAGGTGTAGAGCCTGTGGGTGGCAGGGAGGGTTCTGGAGGCACAATTAGAACTTGCATAACATGGTCTGCAGTCTGAGGCATGTGAGAAGTGCTGGCGAAGGGGTTGGGTCTCAGAAGTTTTAAAGGCTTGTGAAAATTCTTGATCAGATGTTTCCATTACAATCCTGCCTTTTTCGGCCCCTTGCCCTCTGTCTCCAAGTTTCTGCCTCTTTTTCTATGCTGTTTGTGTGCCAGAAGAAGAATTTTTTTGGCTTCAGGTCAGGTGTACCTATTTCCAAGTAGATTTTTTTAAATCCCTGCTTGGCATTATAGGCTACTGAAGTAATAGTTTGAGATGTAACTTAAGTTGGAAGCAAATAAGTTTAGATCTGTGTGGTTGCAGTGAAGTGTTTGTTCAATTCTTGCACGCCAAAGGAGGAGCAGATTGTGGGACAGCAAGGGGAGTGAGAACCCAGAGAAGCGTGAGAGAAATGACCTCAATTACTCTGCATTTCTGTTGCTGAACATTTTTAGGCCTTTTTAACAACCTGGCGTGTTCTTGAATTCAGATCAGTGCTGAGCACATTGGGGCGGGTGTGTGTGCTTGTGTTAGGAGGCCGTTTTGGGGGCAGAACTCAGGGATGTTGGGTTCTTGACTTGAATTTGAAACTCTTCAAATAAGCATTTCACTGCTTTCAGTTCCTTTAGGAGACTCCTGCAATCTCGGTCCTTATGGTCACAAGTGGAAAGAACCAGGAAACCTTTAGAGATGTGCTTTGAACACATCTTTTGCAGGGTTCTTGTGTGGCATTGCCCAGCTCTCAAAACTGCCTTGTGCGTGGGGTTATGCAGTGAACTGGATTGTGGAACTGGGGCCAGTAAGGAGTGTTGCAGCATCCCCTGGGCTGCTGCTGCTCAGAGAGACATTAGCAACACTCAGCGTCACTCACCTGGGGCATCAGCAGCTGCATGAGGAAGGTGGTAAAAGAAAGCTCCTTCACCATGTGGCTCAGGTGTGGTTCAAGCATTAAGCAAGTCTGTGGAGGAGCTGGAGCCTTTACCCTGCTGCTGGAGGGGAGTCTGGTCCCCTGCTCTGGGTGTTTTAAGATGCAAATATTGCCTTGGGGTCTGCTGAAACACTGCACTGATTCCTGAGAACATGTGACCTGCTAAAGCTGCCTGCCAGAGCCTAAAGGATCCGGGTGATGACACCGTGAGATGACACCAGTGGTGTATCATTTCTTCAGCTGTGAGTGCCCTCAGCAAACTGGTCAATGAAGCACAGAGAGGTTAACAAGGTGAAAAGAAGCCTTGTGGGGAGGAATATGTGGTTCTGCTGTTCAGGAGCACATCTCCTTGGTGTGGAAGGTGGAAGGATGGCATCTCAGTGGAGCTGTAGCCAGTGAAATTCTTGTTGTAGTGCAGGAGGTGTTTTGGATGGATGATGAGGTGAGCTCTTAGTGCTGCCCTCAATAAATGAGATACGTGCAGTGTCTCAAAGGAGAGCAGAGAAAGACCTTAACACTTCACCTGCCTCAGCAGGGAAACGACCAGAGTTCAGCAGCAATTTCTAAACCTTCATGTTGTGCTTTTAAATAGTTAGAAGTTCCAGCTCCTGATGCAGTTTATACTTTGAAATGCACTGGTGTAACTTGTATGGTGCCAGTGCTGCAGGGATTGCTTCTAAAGCCTCTTTGTTCCTAAACCATTTTGAAACTTTATTTCTAAGAGTATTAACAGCACCATGTCCTACAGCATGAGGGATCTGACTTGGGTATAGAAGTGCTGTCTTTATGCCTGCATGATAACATGCTGTAGGATAAATGCTGAAAGACAGCTTTGCTATGGAGCAGTCAAATGAACTCCTATCTACTGTGGAAGTTTTCATGATGGAAGTTTGTTCAGCCTTCAGCTGGTGCAAATTTCTGCTGGAGCAGAAAGTCAAAATACCAGTGTACTAGGAAGCCTATCACCAGCAGAGCCTTCTGTGGTCCAAATTCAGTTCTGAGTGTACCTCTAAATGTTCCCTGCATTCAGAGGGTTTGTAAACAGAGTGTGAACAATGCTTTAATCTGGCAAACGATTTAAAATTTAGTGCACATTTGAATAAAATCCAACCCTCTTTGGAGGTGTTGTTCCTAATGTGACTGTGGATTAAAACTCATTGATTGCTACCAGCAAAAGAGTGAAATAAAATACAATGCCCCTGCTCTGTACAGAGGCTGCAGGCTGACCATTACAGCACCTTGCACCTCGCTGGATTGAGGATTGAGAACGTTCTCCCGACTTGCAGCCAAAATGCAGCCATAGCCCATTGCTGCCCAGTTGTTCCCACGCCAGCATTGTCCTCTGGCTTCGACCCCTCCCTGCAAGGTGGGAGCGGAGGAAGCCTGAACTGCTGGGCAGGGTCCTGTTCCTTGGGTGCAGTTCAGGGCAGCAGAGCTCTTTGTGCACAGGGGAAGGGAGGGTAGCAAGTAATGCCTGCTAAAGCCTGGCTGTTTGGATTTTCCAGTATTTTTGTGTCTTTCTGACCCATGACTGTGGTGTAGAGTATTAAAAGCAAAAATAGACCTGCTGATGCAGTGCTTACCCGGCCGCGTGGGCTGAAGAGGAGGCAATTCCAGCCTTGTAGTAGTCCCTAAATTCTAGTTTGGTAGTTGTGCTGGGCATGTTGGTGATAATTTCATTTTTGATGCCTCTGTCAACATACAGGAACTTTGACTTCCCTGCGTTGAGTCTCTGTTCCCCCCGTCATCCAGCCTAAACTGAAGCTGCCCTTTTAAAATCTCAGAGTTGAGAAACTAGCTGCATACCCCTGAGTTTTAAACTCTTGGCATATTTGAAAATTTATTTTCACTCTGTGAACTTTGGTTGTTTAACTGATGGATACTTTTCCTCCCCCATTCTTTTATTGTACTGTGTGTGGTGACAAAGGAAAGATCTTCCCTGTTGATTTCTCTCCCTTTGCAGCTGAAGAATTATCAAGACTCAGTCTGAGTGATGGGGTACAGCAATCTTGTTTCACTTGCTGCCTTTTGATGCTCTCATTTAGCTACATCTGTGCCACATTGACAGTAATTTTGATACAGCAATCACACGTTTTCTCTTTAGAGACAACTTAAATCACTCAACTGCTTAGACATAATGTGTGCAATAAATAATATCTTGAGACTCCAGGTAGTTAGAAGAAACCACATGAAAGCATCTAGATCTGATATGATTCACAATCACTGAAGTTTTGATTTCTCTCTGAGCTAACAACTCTCCTCTGCTGTGCAGCCTGTTCCCAGTGCAACTCAATTTCATTTTCCTCTAGGAATTCGGATAGATGAGAGCATCCGTCTGCTGCTGGCTTCTCCTTTTGTCCATTGCTGTTCAACAATAGGATTGTCGAGTCACTGAGAGGTTAACGAAGCTTTTTTTTTTTTTGTCAGTGGTCCAACCTCTTTGTATAGCTGTGTGGAACAGCACACTGAACAGAAATAATGGGAAAATCTTGTTGCTGGAATGACCGGGGTTGTCATTTTGCGATACCAGGGTAAAGACCTGCTTAAGCTTCAGGCTTCTGGCTGTGTTACGGGGTGGCTGAGCACAAATCCCTCTGCAAAACATTAAATATTAGTTTCTCTGTGTCTCCTTGCATCCAGCAGTGTTGCAGCAAGGGGAGGGAATCTGAACGATTACAGTTGGTTCAGCTTCCCATTTAGTATTTAGAATGGTTTTGTTAGGAGCCTTTTGGGGTTTGGCATTGGAAAAAGGGTGAATTGTAGTCCGTAATTATGAAGTGTGGGAACAATTGGAGCTGGACAGACAGGCAGTGGTCCAGCTCCTCTTCCTGAGCGAGCAAAGCTTTTGTGCTGTGCCATCCCACCGCACAAATGACCGTGCGGGGCTGTTGCTCGATTGATTGGTTTTGATCTCTTTTAGGAAGGGGTTTGGAAACTCTAATTTTGGGTTTATCACAGTAGTCAGGCTCCTGCCCTGTTGCTCTGAGCAAGCCTGTTACTGTGGCTGCCCCGAAGAACTTCCCATGGCGGGGGGAGCATGGGATTAAAAACCAGTTGTTAAATCCAGTTGAACTGGGACATCAGTGGCAGGGCTCGTGTGGGTTCAGTGACAGAGTAACTGCAAGGAAAGATGTGAAGGTGCTGTGTTTTGCTTGTGCAGGGAATGGAGAGCTTTGAGGGGGAATTAAGCTTGGAATGGTGTGGGATGGATGGCACGTGAGTGAGCTGTGACTTGCCGGATGCCACCTGGGGCACAGAAACACTTGCACTATCTCTTATCAGCTTGTGGGTGAGGGCACCCAGCAGGGCAGGGTGGCAGTGGGATTTACAGGAGTGTTTGCTGGTGGCAGTGCTCCAAGAAACTCTCACCTTTTCCCTCCAGAGCACCTCTCCAGGCTGGCTTTTCCCTACAATTCAGGCAAAGTGCACCTGTTCTCACTCGGGCATTGCTGCTGGCCCCAGCTGTGCCTCCTTTCCAGGCTCTTGTTCCAGCAGAGCTCATGCTGGGAAATGGAAAATGCAGAACTCCTCTTCAGGACACAGCTTCACTTTTTTTTCCTGTATTTTTTTTTTATTTTCCCCTCCTGGGAGCTGCCGGGCCTCCGTGGTGACTGGTGTATGCATGGCCCTGCATTCTCCTGTTGGGAACGTTAAAAATACCAGCTACAATTTTCCCTTTCCACATACCAAAATATATTAATGTGCTGCTGCTTTGATTAGTCATTTCCTCTTCGTTTGTTCCTTTCGCAACAGGGTAAAGGACAGCATGCACGCACTTGGGTGAAATCTTGTCTGGTTAAGAAGTCTGAAACTAAATAGATTCTCTTAGGTTAATACCTGTCTTTGTTGGCAGAAGAATTCTGTTCTCATCCCTTAAATATACATTCAAAAATAAGTCTGGATAAAGTCACTTTTATGGTGTTCAGACTAAGAATATCTTTGCCTGATTTATTTTTGTAGTGGAAAGAAATTCTAATATGAACAAGATTAATATTCTTATCATGAATTTAATACATTCTTGTAGGAAAACCTTTGGTGATACATTACTATAGGAAATTTTCCAAATCCATTTATTTTGAGGGTTCTTGTCTTCCTCCTGTGCCATCACCTCCATGCACACATTCCTCCTTCCCTGAGTTCCTGTGAGACCTCGTTCAGCGTGGGTGGAAACTTGGTGAAAGCAGCATTGTGCCATTGTTGGGCTGTGCATGGCTTGGTTTGGGGTAGTTCTGGCAGCCTCTGCACCCTCGGGGTCTGGGGCTACAAAGGTTAATAAATCCAACTTACAGGGACCTGCTAAAGTTGCTCTGACTTGCTCATCCTTCAAGGCTGGGTATTTTTTGCTTCTCTGTTGCTGTGGCTGCCTTAGGGAGAAATTTGGGAGAAAAGCTTTAGCACCAGGCAGTCTGGAGAGCTGCAGAACAAGTGGTAGGTTTAAAACTTTCTTGTGTGTGTGGAGGAATTCAGGTGAGTAAGCTAAAAAGTTGCCTGGTGAGTATAGTTAAGGGCAAAGTTGAGTAGAAATCTGGAGAATCAAGCAATAAATTAAGACTGATCTCTTCTCAGTTATGTCCAAACTTGAGAAACACAACCCATAAACAACATGCCATCCTCTTTAGCAATCTGTCGTGGTTTTCCTGTCGCTCTGGCGCCGAGGGCGTCTGCTCTGCCCTGGATTCAGACGGGAGGACAGCTTGTGCCTGCCCGGGGAGGTGAGGGGCTGCTGCTGCTGCCACGCAGCCCGAGGGAAAACTGTGGTGCTTGGGCTGTGCAAAGCTTGCAGGGAGCGGATTTTACTTCTCCTGGGATGCACAGGCAGGTAGTACACTCGGGTTTTCTCCTTGACTCTTTGCAGCTCTTTTATATAAAAGCCTGTGTTGTTTTTTTGAATGAGCATTAGCTTCCCAGTGCTCAGATGCCATTCATACTTTCACAGAATCTGCTAAGGCAAAAAAAAAGAAAAAAGCTAAACCAAAGGCCTTTGCTTCTTTTGTTTCTGTCTCCTCTTATTTTACATTTATTTTTAAAAATATAAACAAGAATTCATAATACAGAATGTATATTTATACAGTTATATTTGCTATATACACTGGGAAAGGGAAAATGTTTAATTCCAGCTGTTTTCTCTTTGCAGATTGCTGTGAAGGTATGAGAGGAATTTGAGTACTGAGAAGCTGCTGCTCATACCTGCTTTCCTCTGTTACAGAATCATGGAATGATTTGGGTTTGGAAGGGACCTTAAAGACCATCTCATTCCAACCCTCTGCCATGGGCAGGGACACCTCCCACTATCCCAGGTTGCTCCAAGCCCCGTCCAGCCTGGCCTTGGACATTTCAGGGATGGGGCAGCCACAGCTACTCTGGGCAGCCTGCACCAGGGCCTCCCCACCCTCACAGCCAAGAATTTCCTTCCATGCTTGGAATTGGATGTAAGGGGATGAAAAGGATGTAGCAGCCCTAAATTTTTCAAGAGATGACCTTAATCTTTTTTGTTTTTCTTGGAATTTGGGGCTCTGCCTCATTTGTGACCAGAGAATGGTCAGCTGCATCATTCCCATGGGTGCTGCAGACCTTGTTTTAATTGAGTAATAGAGCATGGCAGGGGTAGGTGCAGAATGAACATACTTACAGTAATGCAACTCATTCCTGCATCAGAAAGGGATTAAGCTGTGTTAAAGTGAGCAAACCCAGCTGGGCTCAGACCTATATTTTACTGCCCTTGGCTTTTTAGGGACTGGTAACTGCTCCCTGAGGCTTTCTATGGGTCTGAGGTGAAGATTATACTGTGAATGTCCATTTATACACTAGACCACAACAGTTGTCTTAAGGCCTTTGTTGAGGTGCACAGCAGCTTTAAACCTGTGTAAATGGCTTTTGTGTGTGGTAAAGCTGAGCTCCTGTGGATTCAGCAGCGTGGATTGTACAAACCCCTGTGAACTTCCCAGACAGCTAATTGGAATAAAACAGGCGTGGCCTGGTCCCTCCCTCCTGTCCAGGTGCTGGGCAGAAGCAGATTTCAGGTGTGGTTGTGTGTGTTTAATGCTTTTGCCTGTCTGATCCAAGAGTCCTAGCTTGAATTCTGTACCTGGCTGGTGCTTTTGGATGGGTTCATGTTGCAGGAGATGCTCGAAAACTACGCGACATACGGAATTGCTGCTCAAACTGGGAACCTAAACTCAGTTTTGGCCATAAGTCTGCTAGATTTGGCTCTTATTTGTAGTAGTATTTTGAGAAAATTCTGTGATCTTTTTTATGCCTTCCTATTTTGAGAAGTATCACTTCCCAGTTCCCTGTGCACGGAAGCGGGTGGTGATTGAAGAGCAAATGTCTGATCTGGTCCCTGCCTGCGTGGAGAGTAGGGAAAGGGGAAATGCTTACCCAAAAGCCTGAGCCGGCTGCTTGAGTGTTTAAATGCCTCTCAGGTAGTTCATGGTGGTGTGGGCAGATCATGTCTGTACATGAATGTGTGAAGGAAGGAGCTGGGGAAGCCTCAGGGACTCCTTGGAAGTAGTGATGGGAAGATGCAGACTTGCTGAGTAATTCCTGCTGGAAGAAGGAAACCTTTGATTCTTTACAGGCCCTTTGGAAAAAGGTAGTGTAAAGATCATTTGTTATCTTCTGACTTTGGAGATAATAGGGGTGTGTGTGTTAGCTGGTAGTGATTTAAAGGGAAACTTGCAGTTTCTGGAATCTGGTGGAGCCAAGGACATCTTTCGCTGGTCCTGACACATGCTGGCCTTTATCCCAAATAACATCCCCTCACAAATACTGCAAAAAATGTTTTGGTTTCCTAAGACCCTGTGCTGAACAATATAGATTCATTTAGGCTGCAAGAGCACTGTAAGATCAAGTCTAACCATTCCCCCAGCACTGCCAAGGCCACCACTGCCCCATGTCCCCAAGTGCCACATCCACATGGCTTTTAAATCCCTCCAGGGATGGGGACTCCACCACTGCCCTGGGCATCCTGTGCCAATGCCTGACCACCCTTTCAAGGAAGAAATTTTCCCTAATATCCAAACTAAACCTTCTCTGGTGCAATTTGAGGCCGTTTCCTCTTGTCCTGTCCCTTGTTCCCTGGGAGCAGAGCTTAAATCCCACCTGGCTGCCCCCTCCTGTTGTGGAGAGCTAGAAGTTCCCCCCTGAGCCTCCTTTTCTCCAGGCTGAACCCCCTCAGCTGTCCCTGGTGCTCCAAACCCTTCCCCAGCTCCTTTTCCTTCTCTGGTCATGCTCCAGCCCCTCAGCATCATTCTTTTTATGATGGGCCCAAAACTGCGCCCAGGACTGGAGGTGCCCCATCAATGCCCAGCACAGGGGACAATCAGTGCCCTGGTCCTGCTGCCACACTATTCCTGATATCAGTGTATTTGTGCCCATGATTTGGTGAATGCCGTGGGGTGCTGCTGTGACAGGGTCTGTGCAGTTTTGGGGTATTTGGGTGAGCTGCCAGGCAGGAACGTGGAGCGTGGTTGTCCTCGCTCTGTGCCAGCAGCAGATGTGTGCGCGTTTATCCCTGGCTAAATGCGAGGTTGCTCGCTCCACTTTCACTGATGCTAATTCCAGTTCTGGGCTTTATCCTACAGCCCAGGTGGTTTCAGGGCGTCAGCTGCCACCTGGTGAATCCATGCCCTGCCTTATCTTGTAGGAACTTGCCCGAACAGCTGGGCTGTGGTGGAAACCTCTTGCAGGAGGTAGCTGGGTGCTCCCTGCTGCTGGCGCTGGGACAAGATCAAGGACATCTGCTGGATACTGGTGGCGAGGTTGCACAGCCATATTGTGCTCCTAGCTTCCTCTCGGCACTGCTGCTGCATTTTGTCAGGTGTTGGCTCTGAAGCTGTGTTGGAAGAACCCTCTGAAAGTAAAGGCTTTTGTTGAAGCAAAGCTACTCTTTCTGGAATTTAATAAAGAGCTTGTCTGTGTTAACTAACATCAAGCGACTGAGAGCAGACAGAGCCCAACAGATGGTACAAACAGTGGCATGTTTGGAATGGAAAATATTTACCTAGAGGGTATTTGAAGCACTGAGCCTGTGCTCTGCAAATGGCTTAATTGTATCAGTGAAATAAAGTGAAGAGCAAGATTTATTGACAAGTTTTCTCTGCTCTTGCTGTCAGCACCTTGGAGGGGGTGTCAAGCACTGTTGAGCTTCCCTTGAACAAGTCTCCTTCCTGGGAAGAGTAGTTCTAATACCTGAATGGCTCAGTTGGTGTTTTTGAGTGTCTACAGCTTTCTCCTGTGGCTGCACAAATCATGCTGTCAGGGCAGGTATGGAAATGAAAAACTCAGAGCTTGAAATGCTGTTTATTATTGCTTCCCCCCCTCCCCCCCAGTCTTGGGTTTGGGAGAATTGGTGTAAACAGAGCATGGAAATACAGATATAAAACTAGAATTTAAAAAGAATACAAATATGTAGGTTAAATTTTACATTGAGTAATGTGTGCAGTTTTGGTTGCCACAATATAAGAAGGTTATAAAGGTATTGGAGAGTGTCCAAAGAAGGGCCATGGAAGTGGTGAAAGGTTTAGAGGGGAAGCCATGAGAGGAGTGGCTGAGGTCACTTGGCTTGTTCAGCCTGGACAGGAGGAGACTGAGGACAGGCTTCATCCTGGTCTCAGCTTCCTCACAAGGGGAAGTGGAGGGGCAGATGCTGATCTCTTCTCCCTGATGACCAGCAACAGGACCTGAGGGAATGGCTGAAGTTGTGTCAGGGGAGGCTTAGGCTGGATATCAGGATTTCTCCCAGAGGGTGGTGGGGCACTGACCAGGCTCCCCAGGGAATGGGCACGGCCCCAAGGCTGCCAGAGCTCCAGGAGCATTTGGACAACGCTCTCAGGAACAGGGTGGGATTGTTGGGGTGTCCTGTGCATGGCCAGGAGTTAAGCTCTGATCCTTGTGGGTCCCTTCCAACTCGGGGTTTTCTATGACTCTACTGTGTAATTCTCTGATACTGTCATTGGGGTCAAAACTCAAAGGTCTGTTTAGACCTTCAGTTTTTCTGTGTGGTGAGTGCCTCATGCATGACTTTAAACTGTGCAGTTTATAAAGTGACCCGTGAGGAGATTGTGATCTTACTGGAACTGTGCCTTTTCCTTGTCAGGTGAGATTTATGTGCAATACCGTATTCTCCTGTGTAAAAAACTGCTCGGGTGCAGTCAGCTCCTTGCTGGTGTTCTCTGGGCTGGGTGGTTTTGTGAAGGCTGAGGCCAGCAGGTGTGGCTCACCTGCAGAAGTTAGCCAGCTGTTAATGAACTCAAGCAAGTTTGATGGGCTAAAATCCCTGCCTGCTCCGACAGCTCCTTTGTGTCACATCACAGCAGCTCTGCTGTCTTTTGTGTCTTGTCCTGGGGCATGAAAAACCCATCTTGTTTTTTCAGTAACACACAGTGCTGCTTAAAAAACCCTAAAACTAAAGCTGTAATTCTGCAGTTTTCCCATGTCCTAAACCAGCACTGATGTTAAATGAACTACCCTGAGGTTTTTCTGGCAGCCCCCCTTCCTAGAGCTTGAGCCCAGCAGTGCTTTAGTCAGGTAATACTCATGAACGAGTCACAGAGAGCTGGTTGCTCCTGCTGTATGAATGTGGAATAGGCATGGAGTGGCTGAACTTCTTATTTAATTTTGTTCTTTGCCTTTGGCAGAGTCTGGGTTTAGTTGCCCAAGTTGCTGGGCATCCTCTCCCAAAAAGCTCTGGGGGAGGATGAGCTTGGGAGTGAAGCTGTTTTCAAGAGGATCCTCTTTGCAGCTGGCTGATAGGGAGCGTGTTCCAAACTGTGTGCAGATTAGGGAGAACAAAAATAGTGTTATCTGTTTGAGGAATTTATTGAATCCAGATACTGCTCTGAGACTGCTTGCTGTGTTCCTAGTGACTGTTGGATGTGAGTCTGCTTGCCAGCTTGAGAAAATCCCAGGAAAATATCCCAATTAAAGAAGCTCTTGCCTTGGCTAAATCATACGTGGTGTCTCTTAAAACTGCTTAGTACTTAAAAAAAGGCACCTTGGTACCTATATTCCCCCCCCTTTAATGTTAGTTTTTCAAAGAGGCACAAATCCCTGAAGATTATGTGCATTTTGGGACCCAAGCATTTACAGAAGCTGTGCTTCTCATGTGCTGGGACTAAGCTATGAGTGACTCATTAGCCAGATGGAGCTATAATTTATTTCTATCTTCTCAAGTAAGTTAATCCCCTGGACCTAAACTGAATGGATATCCTGTGAAATGTGGTATCTGTGCAGAGTGAAACTTGAGATTTAAATTCAAAAAGGCAGAGGGTGGGTTAGAAAATCCAGGGCAGCATGAACTGGCAGGGGAAGTCAGGTGCAAGCAGTAATAGCACACTGGAGTTCAGAAATAGTCCTTTTTCTGTGGCACGGGCTCTGTTTAGGGAACAAAAGTGCAATTCTTTTGTTAAAGGCGGGATGGGAACAGTAACTGGGTCTGTGCACGGCCTGGGACAGATGCAGCTTGTTCCCCTTTTTCAGAATGACTAAAGGGATGTTGTGAGGTCTGGAATTTACGGGTGAGACAGGAGCATGTCTGCAAGGGGGGAGCCTGGCACGGGTGCTGGACTCTAAGAAACGTGATCAAGAGCAGGTCGAATATCAAATACGAGTGAAAGGTGAGTATTTAACCAAATACGTTGAAATTTAAATGTAGCTAAAGTCACTGTGCCTCTTGTAGGCAGCAGGGAGAGGGGGAGTGCAGTGTGATTCCTACTGGGAGTGCCTTGCCTGGGATTGTGGGTTTGGGTGGGTGGGGAGCTGGTGCAGCCGCCCTGGGGAGTTCTCTGAGGGAGCTGCGAGTGATAAAAGTTCCATTGCAGCATTTCTGTGGGAGAAAAGCTTTTTTTTTGGGAGGGTGTCTCCTAACCGGGATGGTAAAACTAAATGGAGCAGTTAAGCTGGTAGGTGAAGGTGTGTCAATGTAGCAGTTGTTTTTTGCTGCTTTAACAGAATGAGTTTCTTCATCCTGTTTCTTTTTGCATGGCATAGAATTCTTTTTCCCCCCCATAGATTTTTTTTTTTTTTCCTAGATGGCTTCTCAGTGTAATACAGAAATATCAATTGGAATGATGGAACTGTTTTAGTAATTGTAGATTGTCAGAGGACAACTGGAAACTGTCTGTGAACCAAAATATTGCCAATTTACCCCATGGCAAGGATGCCTCTTTACAAAGACATTTTGACAGGGGGTGGTGTGATGGGTGTTGTTTTGTCATTCTGCATAGAGCCAGCAGCAGTGGGATCCTCCTTGAGTGAGTTTTAAATACCCTTGCTGGGCTGAGATGAGAAATTAGTGTATGGTCATCAGAGCAGAACTTCTGCTTGCCTTTCCTGTGTGCTTAATCAATTCTAGTTAAACCCTGAGACTTTTATTTGGGTTTAGTTTTTTTGGACCCTGCTTGCATGTGAAAAACTGGATTTGTGTATGGCATTCAGAGATCAGATCTACCTGCCTCTGATTAGTGTTTGGGGTGGAAGGGTTCACGTGGCTTGTGCTTGGCTTTGCCCCGATGACCAGGAGGGGGACAGGAGCAGGAATGGAGCCTGGAGAGGCTCTGGACCTCACCACTGCAGTGTCATGCTCCAGATCTGGGAGATGATCCTGTTTTTGGTGAAGTGCAGGGAGGGGGAGCAGGATGGGGGACAGAGGCTCGGCAGAGCTCGCACTGCTTGTGCAGCTCTGAGATCAGACCTCAGCTAGTCCAGCACACATTCCCCACCCAGGCTAGCTGTTGTAATTCTGTATTTATGGCTCCTCTGGAAGCAGCTGAAGCTTTTAAGTGTGTCTCTGCTCTCTGGTCTCGGAGCAACAACCACTTTGTGCGAGCATGTCCTGCCTCGATGGCCACTGTGCCCTCCTGACCTTTGAGCCTTGAACCTCTTTAGCAGCACATGTTACCCTGAGCCTGTGGTTTGACCTGAGCATCTGGTGTCAGATGCTGGGAAATGTGTAGGGACTGACAAGGTGTGACTGTCCATCCCATGAGTTCATGGCTGGCTGTGTGCATGGTGTCAGCAGCAGGGCAGAGCTGGGCTGTGCTGGGCTCCTCGTGCTTGGGTATTGTAACTGTTGCAGTAATGTATTGTAATGATCAACTTAATTACACTTGTGAGAAATCTGCTTAATTACATATTTACTTTGGGGATTAGCTTCCCCCCCCCCCCCCCCCCCCTTAAGCATTCAATATTGACTTTGGCTGAGACAAATTTTCAAGATCTGCTTCCTTCAAAAGATGACTAATATTAGATCACTTAGTACAGGGAGCTGGGTTTATCAAGTAGCTGTAATTAATCATTTTGAAAGCTCCAGCTTAGTTTTGAGCATCTGTGCTTTTTCTCCCCAAAAGACAAGCTTTTCTTCCAATCCCTCTCAACCCTTCCAAAACTTTCTGTGCTGGATGTAATTTTAGACCCTGTAATTTTCAGTGAGCTGTGTGCATGCAGAAAATAAATACAAACTGGGAGGAGACTTAATGTTAAGACAACTGATGAATAATTAGTGTATTGAAGTGTTAGTCTTTTATTTGGATAACTTAATAGCCAAATTAGAGTTCCCAATCCTTGCTTTCTGTGCTACTCAATGCACTGTACAAATATATTATCACAGTAACTCCTCTCTGTCCAGAAATTATTCTATGTAACAACTATTCCCCCTTGAGCCTGAGCCAGACTCCACACCGAGCTCTCTCCGGTGTGGCAGGATGGCACAAGCCAGTTTGTGATAGCAGCTTCCAAAACAGTCAGGAATTGAGGTAAAACAACTTTAAATGAGTAAATCTTCTGCCCAGCAGCAAGGAGAGCCTGTCCTCTGCCTGCACCATGCAGCTTCTTCGTGGACTTTATTCCCTGTGCCCTCGGTAGGCACATCTGTTTTCATTTTTCAAGCAGCAGTGGAAATATTCTGAGCAACCTGGGTTAAATCCCTTGCCTTTTGTTCCCAAGAGAATGGGTGTCCCAAGGGACACTCAAGTTGAAGAGTCTTTTTTTCTTGTGTGCAGGAAAATGTAGTTGTAGCATGTGCTTCCTGTGATGGGTTGGTGGATTGGGAATTGCCTAATTAGTTTGGATTATGTCTGGATTTTTTTTTCAATATCTGGTGAATTTTTTTTTTTCTTTCGTGGAACAAACAGTCTGGAGAAGATTTGGATTCTTTCTGCAAAAATCCAGGTCTGTTCATAGCAATCAGCTGTGAAATGGAAAAATCTGGCATGTCTTGACCCCGAAGTTAGGTTTTTTACCATCGTTTTGACTGTTTTTTAACTTTGTGGTTCCTGCTGTTTTTAAAAAGACAATAAATGTAATGCTTGGGACAAAAATATTGTTTTTAGCAAATTGCCCTGGAATCCTCTGGTCTGTGTAAGTGCCCTGGAAGTTTTATACCATCACATGGTCAAAATAAATAACAGATCTTCTTGTTGCCCCATAAATGTATGGAATTTTCATGAGTGTGAAGCTGGGTTTTAAGACTTCAAAAAACAGTTTTGAAAATATCTGATTCTTTATGGCTGACTAAAATTCAGGGCTCTCTCCTGTTTTCTCCTCATTCTACTTCTGAAGCTGTCATAAATCTGGGAACAAAAGCAAGGTGAAATTTAACTCCCACTTGTCCGGATAAGAATGTTAATTCAGTATGTTTGATTTATGAAAAAAAAAAAAAAAAAAAAAGGCAGTGTTCTGCATATTCTGGTCCCTGGTCCTTATTTCACAGCCTCTGAAAGTGCTGTCTCATGTATTTCTGAAATCAAAAGCTTTCACTTTCATAAAGTCACGTGGGAAGGAAGAGTGAGGAAGATGAAGGAAAGCAAGGGAAGGGAATTATTCTCTCCCCAGATCAGCAGTCTGGCAAAGTGCATTTCTTCCTCTCCAGGCCAACAACTTTGAAGCAAGTGGTAAATGATTCCAGAAGCTGTTCCATGGCTGATATAGTTTGATAATTTTATTAAAGCTACTTTAAGGCTACTCTGTAACAACGAGAAATCTTCTTTTATTATTATAATTGGTGGAGGAAATAACACCTAGGGAAAACCTGTTCAAAACCTAATTCTTCCTCTTTTTTTCTTTCTTTCTCCTATAGGTTTTTTAAGAAATCATAGCTAAGAAAAAGCACAATGGAGTTTTACGAGTCTACCTACTTTATCATCCTCATTCCTTCTGTGGTTATTACAGTCATCTTCCTCTTCTTCTGGCTTTTCATGAAAGAGACTTTATACGATGAAGTCCTCGCCAAACAGAAACGGGACCTAAAGTTCCCACCTACCAAGGCTGACAAAAAGAAAACCGAAAAGAAGAAGAACAAGAAGAAAGAGGCTCAGAACGGGAACATCCACGAGTCTGACTCGGAAAGTGCCCCTCGGGACTTTAAGCTGTCTGATGCCCTGAGCACGGATGAAGAGCACGTCACTCCCGTCCCCTCGGGCGTCACCGAGGCCTCCGCCGGCGTCAGGGAGCGGAAGAAGAAGGAGAAGAAGCACAAGGCCAACCAAGATGATCATGTAACTAAGGACTTGGAAGGATCCAAGTCTTCAGGCAAGAAAGTAGATCCAGTCCCTGTTACAAAACAGCCCACTCCACCATCTGAATCAACAGCAGCTAAGAAGAAGCCTGGGCAGAAGAAGCAGAAAAATGGAATGGGTACCTGATGTTGCATATGCTTTTTGCACAGAACGCCAAAACTGTGTTCTGCTTTTTGCAAGGCCACAGAGTGTCTCTCACAACTGTTCTGCCTGATCTCTATGGGGCAAAGCTCCCTTCTAACCTTCTCCTTTTTTACAAGCTATTGCTTTTTTCCCCCCTGTTTTTCATCTGGCAGCAGTGCTCTGGTTTTCCTCCTCCCGTCCTTGCTTTCTTCTACTAAAGATGAAGTGGAACAGAGTAGCTCATTCCTCTGCTTTGCTCTGTGGTTTGGCTGCTTTGCTCTCAATCAGAATTTTGATTACCTGAGAGAAGGCAGTAGATGTTTGCTGGGTGCATTCTGAGTCAGGCTGTGAAAAAGTGGAGTCCTAAGAGTGGTGGCTCTGATAAGGGAGGGCATCTCGAGTAACCTCATAGCAGTCTGCAAAATAAATCACTGTTTAGGCTCAGGGTTAATGCACAGAGAGGTGTTTGGTGGCTGATTCATGGATTGGTGGTTGATTCATTGCTGCCCGCCTGCTACACCTCTGTAACTGAATGGAACTGATGCTAAAACTGGTCTGGCTGTTGTAACTGAAATATCCAACCTAGAACAGACCAAAAACTCATCAGAATCACTTCTGACTGTCTTGACCATATCCTCAGCAGCTGACATGTCTCAGTGTGGTTGTCTTGACTAGGAATAGAAGTGAAAAAAGAATAAAAATACCCAGTTCTAGAAATGAAACCCAAGATATTTGCAGATCCCCTTGTGAGATGCAGGCACAGCAGGTTTACACAGGGAGTGAGGAAAAAGAATGACATTGCTGCTTGATGTGGTAGATTTTTTATTTTTCTGAAAAAAAAAAAAAAAAAAGGAGAAAAAGACCCACCCACTATCAACAGAGAAAGTATCCAGTCTTGTTTGTGGGTGTTATCCAAAAATCTCTGTGGCACAGTTAAAACGTGGTCTGCAAGCACAGTTCTGAGGGCAGCCACAAGTAACTCTTATCCTTGATTACAGGAGCTGACACCAGAGCCCTGTGCTGTGCGTGTCAGCTCTGGCAAGAATCTTAATATAGCACAGGCTGTCCAAAATGATAAAAAAATTCTCACTAGAAACTGCTTTTAAAAAGAACAGTTCCCTAATGGGAAACACTTATTTTCTGCTTCTCACAGTCCCAGTAGCTATTGGGGGTGTGTGTTTAAAGTGCCCAAGTGGGTTCACGGAAGGGAAGAGTGCACTTCTAAATAAGAAACTAATATGGGTAACATGTGCTGTCTGCTCTGTCACAGTGAAATCTGGATTGGAGTTGTTAAACTGTTCCTTGCATTGCCGTGTGTTCTGCTTGCACATGAGATTCCTGTCTTAAAAATCACTGGGTGCTGTGGCTCTTGATTCTGCTAAACCTTCCTGTTGCTTTGGGGTCTCACTTGATCTGGGAAGTGTGTGTATGTGTGTCTGTGTATGTATGTATATGTGAATAACTTTGTTCTGATTTAAAAGATGTGAGTTTGTTTTCCTGGGAGTGGAGACTTTGGTTATTACAGATTTGCTGATTGAAAAGTATTGCTGAGGATATACAGAAGAGCATATTGTCTTAATTGTCTGTTGCAGATGATCAAGATAGTAAGACTGATTCTGTTGTGTCTCCTGCCAAAAAGCAAGAACCGGTGCTGCTCCACCAGGAGATAAAGCAAGAAAATGTGTCAGGGAAGAAGAAAGTCTCTGCAAAGAAGCAGAAAGTTGATAATGGTAAGAATTCAGTCTGTGACATTGTTCAGGTAAACCTGACTGTTAAACCTTTTTGCTGTCCATGCTTCAGTTTCTCTTCCTTTGGAAAAGGAACTTGTAGAATAGTAACTCTTTTGATTTGAAAAAGCAGGAATTGCAGGTAGGAAAGATTGCTGAGCCTGAGATACTCTTAAATTTTAGGAACATCTGGTACCACTGAGCACGGGATAATGAATGTTGTGAACCTTTCTGAGCTCTCTTGGATCCAAACATCCATGCTTGAATGAGGAGTAATGTGCAGACTTAGAGTATAAGCTGAGCAGGTTTTAAGTTGCTCTGAGCAAGGCATGTCTGGAACTGCTGCAGTCATCTGCCCCAAACAAGATTGCAGTTTTTTCAGCCAGTTGCTTTGGCCACATTCCTCTCTTACTGTCCTTTTGTTGGCTGGCTCTTGCTCCAACACAAACTGTTCATCTTTGCTGTCAAGGCCTTCACTGTTCGTCATCCCTTGTTCTCTGCCAAGATGCTGCTTCTTGTGTCCTCTTGGCTCACTGTGCCTCTGTGTATGTGTTTTTCTCCTTTTTTTAAAATTTTTTACAATGAGTGCTCTTGTGTCTGGCTTTTGGACACAGTGTGACCATGAAGTTCTGTGAGGCCACCTTGTTAGCTGCTCAGGACTCTTTGCTGGGGCAGCTGTGAAGTTGGGAGCTGGTGTGCTGCTCCTGGAGTAGGCACTGTTCCCCACTGTTCCCTTTGTACTTTGGTCAGGTTATAAGGGTGTAGAGCTATTGTGGGCACTGTTCAGTCCAGGATGGGGTTCTAAGCTGTGTAAAGTTCCTGTATAACTGAAAAACTCCTAAATGATTCCTGGAAAAAGCCTACTGATGGGGAACTTAGGATGTGATCACCTTTTATGGATGTGCTTATTGTTTTCCTGATGGGAAGCAGGTGCACTGCACTTCTTTAGGGGCCATAAACTTGTCTGTATGTGGCAGTAAATGTCAGTACCAGCTCAGCCAGCAGCAAAGCTGAGCTGTCAGTGCTACAGGGCAATAGCTTATGCATTACTTGAATGCAAACTGTTCCTTTTTCAAGCCACCTCTCCAAAATGACAGAGCAAAAATGAGCAGCGGTGGACATCAGGATTAGCCAAGACAGTACTATGGGGATTTCATCCTGCAAAATGTCTCATTGATATTAAAAAGGTTTTGAAAGGAGGGGAAGTTAATAAGGAGAGGAAGGAAAAATATGAGGATAGCAACCGGAGTAGCTGGTGGCTGTTTCTGCGAGAGGAGAGCTCTCCTCACTTCTGAGCTTGCAATGTACCTGCAGGTGTTTGCTGGCTGCTTAAGTGAAAGGCTCTTACCAGGTGACACAAAAAGGTCCATCTGGCCTATTCTGCTCCTTTTACAGCAGCCAGAATTTAAGAGTGTTTTATAACTGGCTCTCTGGCAGCCAGGAGTGCATACTTGTTTTGCACTGATGCCCAAAACCCTGCATCCCACCCAATTCCTCCTCTCTCTGTGCTGCTGCCTGGCATCTGTTGTCCATCAGCCCTGCAGTCTGGGCTGGCTGGGGCAGTGATTTTCCTGTTGGGCCATGCACAGCCTCTGGCATCCTGCAGGCAGTATGGAGCAGGAGCTGGGCAAGCAGCAGCTGCAGCTCTGGCTGTACCTGTTGCCCCAGGTCTGTCACTCCTGCTCTCCCCTTGCCTGCTTTTGTCTCCGCTGAAGAGCTCTTTGGACAGAGGCTGCTCCTTACCACGGTGATCCAGTAGTGTGGGAATGGAGACCTGGGGTCAGGCAGTAGCCCTGGGTACCTCTCTGCATGTTAATGATGCCCAAAGCCTGCTCTGACAGATGAGAGCTCTTCATTAAGTGCAGTGGAGTCTGCATGCAAAATAAGCTTGACTGCTGCCCCTGCTGCATGTTCTGCCTAAGTGGTTGAGTTCACAGGTGATGTAATCCATGAAAATAATGGCAGTGCAGCACCAGCTTTTAACAGAATAGGGACAAAAGACTTTACTTATATGTTAGGGATGCTGAATGGTTTCCTGCACAGGCACAAGTAAAACAGTCTCACTGATGCTATGTGCAACTTTCTCACTAAAGTGAAATGAAAGTCAAAATGTAAAGGTTCTTGTCTTCTTGTTAAAATGCTAAAAGGCAGCTTTGGAAGTAGAAATTTAATTGAAGCTATTAAATTACTATGCATTAGAGACCTTTATTTAATGGACTTACCTGAAGAGCTTTAATGAGTTAAACTGTGAAGGATAATAGTAATAGAGAGTATAACTAACTGTTGAGGTTAGAGATGTTTTACTTCAACTCTTAATATGTTAGGCACCTTTTCTAAAAAGGTTGGTGTCAATTATTCCAAAGCTTTAACCCATCCTATGGACTTATGATTACAGTTTTGGTGGATGAACCTCTTATTCAAGCAACTACTTATATTCCTTTGATGGATAATTCTGACTCAGGCACTTTGGAAAAGCGTGAGCCGGTTGAAGTTGTAAAACACAATGTGAATGAGGGGATCCAGAAGAGCAGTGGCAAGAAACTGAAGAATGAAACAGATAAAGGTAAGAAACTGATGATTCAGTCTGTCTCTGGCATAGCCTGCTTGCAAACCTCAACAGGGAAGATGTGTGGGGAGGGGGATCCTCTCTGATGTAATGTGAAGAAAGGATTTGAGGAAAACAAAAGAGCAGGATGCTCTTCTTGTGTGTGCTCATTTCTGCCTTGTCTTTGGCACTGTGGAAAGGGCTTTGTGCCATCTGAATCTTTTCAGCTCTGACTGGGCTTTTGTGTCCCCAGTGAGCACAGGGGTGATCACAGACCACACAGATGCAGCGAGGGAGTTCACAGTGGAGAGTTCAGACATTGCCCACAGGGATGGAGTCCAAACCCAGGGCGTTCAGCACAGGCTCTTGGAGTCTGCTGGAGGCTGGAAGTGCAGCCTGCATGCTCCAGGACTGTTCATGGAGCTGAGACTGACACAGTGCAATACAGAGTGACCTGAAACAGGCTGCCAGTGGAGGGAGTCTGGCAGTTTCCAGGGAGACTCCGAATTTTCCCTTCAGTGCCGTTGGAATTGGTTGGGACAGGGGAACTTCCTTCATACTCTCCCACAAATGCCTGGAGTGATTAATGAGCCTTGTGTTCCACCCTGAAGCTTTAAATAGGCCTCTGACTATGTCAAAGCCTGACAGATATACGGAGCCATGAGGTGAGACCTCAGATTTGTGAGTAGCTAGGCTGATTCTTCAGCGTTGTCTGGTCACTCACTTCATTCTTTGGAACCTCTCTTTTTAGTCTTGTCTTCTAAAATGCCCCCTGGAAAGCTTCCTGGCAGCTCTTTGATTGGATTCCCACATTCCTGAGGCTCCTCTTGTGCTTCTGGTTCAGTGGCTGCATGTTACTGTCCTGCAGCATCAAAGCCCCTCACGTGCACTCGTCCCTTCTCATTTCCTTGGCACGCTGTGACCTTCTCCATGAACTCCTAATTCTCCTGTGTCAGCTGGGATTTGCCCTCCCGATATAGAAATCTCCCCCTGCTCTGACTGTAAGCTCCTTGGATGCAAGGGCAAGGTCTCTGTGCCTTCAGGGAGCACAGGGCTCAGGCTGGTCCTGGCCCAGCTGCGATGGATTCCCGGCTCACCGGACTGTGGTCTCAGGATCTTGGCATATTCCTGGTAACAGCATCACTGATGATGTCAATGCAGCACCGATGTGAGCTGAAGTCTGTGGCCAAGACTAAGTTGGATTTAGGACTAGAAGAGAGAGTGTGCTAGAACTCCTCAGCACTCCCTCCCCTTGCTCTATTATTCAGCGATTTTTATCTGTGGTAATTTCTTTCAGGGCATAATGTCACCACTGCTTTTTTGTTCATTTATTTTTCAGACAGATCTTTGGGTTTGATGTGTAAATTGGTTTCAGAGACGCGTTTAGCACCTGTGGTGAGAAACCCAGACCCTTCTCCATGATCTATGGGACAATTTCTGACCAAGCATCACTTTTAAGCTTGTGGTTTTTTTTTATTCTTCCCATCCCTTCACATAGTTTTGGGCACTGGTGAATGTTTGACAGGTATATGGGATGCCTTGGTCTTGTGCTCCTGTTCCCTGGAGTCAGAGGGCCACCTAATGACCTGTCTACGTGCAGCCTGTTTGTGAGCAGTGTTTTTTGTTAGAGAATAGTTCAGCTGAATTGTCTTTCCTTGTGTGTGTCTTTTTAAACACTTGGTCAGCCACTAAGATACTGATTTATCTTCCTACTCCTGAACTCTTCTTGCTGCAGTTCCCTCAATCTAAATTTGGAAGTTAATATTTTTGTCTTCCATATATTGTAATCAAAAATGTGCCAGTTTTAAAAATTAATTAACTTGTCATGTGCATATTGCTTGTGCAGCCAGGCTGTCCTCCAAATTGAGAGCTCAATTTAAATTACTGTCATGATACCCTGGAAAGGACTTTTCAATTTTTCACATTTGTGCTATTTTTCTCCTCCAAAATCTGTGTTATGCTTTGTCTTCTTTCTAGCAACACTGTAAACGTTACCAACTGTGCAAACAAAGTGGTGGGATTTTCTCTTTTCCCAAAACTATCAGCTGGCAGATTGTTATCGGATTTAAATTGGAGAGATGTTGTTTTTGCTGAATGTTCATGACCTCTTGCTTCTTGGCATTTCAGACTGGAATTAAATATAATGCATAATGATACCCCATCACATGCTGTTTCAAGGCAAAATAAATAATTCTGTATGGAGTCCAAAGTAAATAAATCCTCCCTTCTGTGTTGCAGAGAATGCTGAAGTAAAATTCAAGGATTTTGTAACATCCATGAAGAATATGATCTTCTCTGAAGATGAGGCCCGTTGTGTAGTGGAGGTGTTAAAGGAAAAATCCGGTGCAATTCATGATTTCTTGCAAAAGGTAAATGACTGTGGGGGGCAGACAAAATTTATTAAACAAACAGAAAGTGGAAGAGGTGCTGTCAGATTAGCTCTGTCAATGTTCTCATGTGATCTGGGCAGTCTGTCTTTGGAAGACTCTCTCCAGCTGGTCTGTGCTTGCCTTGCATGCAGGGAATGAGCTGTCTGATGCTTTTGTGCTGCCATCTGCCATGCCAGGGGTGGCTCTGGCCACTTGGAAAGAGCAGGCATGGCCATGGAGAACAAGGAATACAGCAGGTGTGCTGCTGCTGACGCGCGTGTGTTGGCACGGGGAAGGATGGCTGCTGACTGTTGGGAGTGATCTTTCCCAAATGTGTAAATAGGATAAGCTGTGGGAGAAATTCAGAACAAGCTGCTGTGGCTGTGCACTTGATCAGCTAATTCTGTGTTTTGCGAGTCTATACAATGTAGTCTGACTTCTTTTGGATATTTTTCATAGGATCGTAGAGCAATTCAGGTTTGGAAGGGACCTCAATGGGTTTGTAGTCCAGCCTCCGACTTGAAGCAGGAACAGCTCTGAGGTCAGCCCACAGTGCTCAGGGCTTTGTTCAGTCTGGATATCTTGAAGCTGTCAGGGAATGGGCCTGCAAAACCCCTCTGGGCAACCTGTGCCAGTGCTTGGCAGTTCTTTTTAATTCTTGTAGTCAAGACAGAAGAGAATGGTGTCCACCAATATCTTACCAATACGGAATCACACAATCCTTGGGGTTGGAAGGGAGCTCTGGAGGCCACCCCAAGTCCCTGGCCAGGGCAGGGCCACCTGGAGCAGGTGACACAGAAATGCGGATTTGAAATGTCTCCAGAGAAGGAAACTCCACCCCTTCCTTGGGCAGCTGTTCCAGGGCTCTACCCCCTCCAGGGAAAGCAGTTCTTCCTCACGTTGAGGTGAAACTTGTTGTGTTTTAGTTTGTGACCATTGCTCACCATCCTGTTGCTGGGCACACACCTACTCCTCCCTGCCATGACTCACTGTGGGTGTCACTGTGTCACATCCTGAATATCCCTCTTGAACTCTGGCAGTCCTGTGTTCTTCTGCAGACATGGTACCAGAGCAGAAATGCAGAACTGGCTACGTGTCAGCCCAGTTAATGCAATGTATCACCATAACGACACAGTTTGGGCTGGGTGGGACTTCAGGATGTTGTGCAGTCCAGCAGCCATCTCAGAACAGGTCCAACACTGAATTCTGAGCAAGTTGCTCAGGAATTTGTGCAGTTGCATCTTGAAAACCTCCAAGGACAAAACCCAGTAGTGCTACACTTGGAATGGTGTCACCTGTTCTAGCAGCCACCCTGCCTGCTGTGTTTTTTTCTGTTAAAGGAAGGTTTGGTGTTTATGCTGAACCTTTAGGATGAAAATGAGTTCCTGGGTTTGTACACAACAAAAAAATGTAGGTTTCTGTAGGTGGAAGTGTGAACAGTGTTCTCTCTGTAGCTCATGGAAGTCACTGACAGTGTCTTTGTACTGCAGGCGTGCACTTTACCACTAAAGAAGAATTTCCAAACACATCTGGAGTGCATTTGTGGGACTGACACTTCTTTGCTTCTTCAGTTATCAGGCTTCATTGAGTGAAGTGCAGGTAGTCTAGCCTCCTCCTCGAAGCAGCACCAGCTCTGAGGTCAGCACTGGCTGCTCAGGGCTTTATCCAGTCTGGCTTGAAACCTTCAAGGACTGAGACTGCACAACCCTTCTGGGCAACCATCACACTTCACTGAGTCAAGTCTGAGCACAAACACGTAGAAGTTGTGCTCCTTATTACATTGATTTGATTTGTAGGACCAGTATGCAAGTGGCAGGACCAAGGGGATTGTTCTTTTAGGTCTATTTCCTGGAGTATCTCTGAAACTTTGTGTCAGTGTGCCAGTAGAAATGTAATTATATCAGCTGGAGGCTCTCCTGGGAAGTGGAAGGAGACACCAGATTAGTGTTTCCTTTTCCCTTTGTGCTGAGATATTTCAAGCAATTACAGTTCTTGGATTATACCTGCTTTGAGTGTGGGCTGGACCAGGTGATCTTGGAAGTCCTTCCAACTGCAGTTATTGACTGATTCAGCGTCTCTGCATCTTTTCCCATTATTTCTCTTAATGGCTGTTCTTTATTTTCCCCACTGCCACCACAGCAGCTCTTTTTCAATGGGAAGCACCTTAAGAGCCCATTTATCCTCTTAATTGGTTTCCATGGCTTGAAAATGCATTTCCTTGCCTGGTGAAATGGGATCCATTAGTGGCATAACTGGGTAGCAGCGGTGCCACACGCACCGCACCGTGCAGATGGAAAATCTGGGGGCAGGAGGGGGTGTTTCCTCCTCTCAGGTTTGCTTTGCTGCCTTTTAGTGTGCTGTGCCACTATTTGTGGTTATTTTTATGTCATCCTGCTGCAGGCCAGCAAGGCTGAGACGGCTGCAGCTCTGCACCAGCTCCAGGACAAGGAGAAGATACTTGCAGCGATGAAGGAGGAGGCAGCTGTTGCAAAGGAGCAGTGCAAGCAGCTCTCCCAGGTAAACATTGAGGGGTTCATGGGTATAGAGAGGAGCAGGGGTTTGTAGGACTAGCAGCCAGCAAATGCTGGTTTACTGAGCATATTATAAGTGAAAAGGTGAAATATTTATGCTGAAAAGGCTTACCAAGACACTACGTTTGCTTTTACAATGTATTTACGCACAGGTATTTTCCAGTAGTTTTTCCAGAGAGTTCATTTACTGAGACTTGTAAGCTAAGCCTGTTTTTCTTTTCAAATGGTTGCTTTAAAAGCACTTCCTTCACCACTGTGAGACTATTTCATGGATGTAAATATTAAACGTCTTTCCTGCACTGCAGTTTTAATTTGGTCCTTATTGTAGCATTCACGTGCTTAAGTGCTTCTAGGCACAACAATCACCAGTTTTCTTCAAGAAGGAAGGTACAGAAAGTGCAGAATGTGCCTGTTCAGCCCCTGGAGGTGCAGCTCTGATTGCTTTGGACTTAGAGGGATGCTGATGCATTACTGTCAAAACTAGTTTGTGAAAATACACTTTTTTATGAAGGTTTCAGAGGAAAACAGTTAAAGTAGAACAAATAGTGAGGCGGAGATGGACTGAATTTGAGAGTCTTAGGAGTAGGATTTGTGTGTTTTGGCTGGTTTGGAAGCACATGAGCATTAGACTCAGGAATTGTGGGACAAAACTTGGGCACAGAAAGCTGGGTGGGCAAAGATGGGAGCAGAGTGGCCAGAGGATGCAGGAGTTGGGAGCCTTGGGAGATGAGGAGGGGAAAAGGGAGTGGGTATTGTGTGAGCTCCTGGCAGGGCACAGGTAGGTGTGTGTTCACAGGTGGGATCAAGAGGTTTGGGACAGTCAGTGTGTAATCTTATGGAGAAGGGGCTTGTGATGTGTTTGGAGGGAAGAAAGAAACTGCCTCAGGATTACAGAATCAAATTGGAGAGAGGGATTTGCTGGTGAAGAAGCAGAGGGAATGTATGAAGGAATCTGAGTGTGGGAAATGCATATGTGGTTGGGGAAAAAACATGTGCAAAGTGGGGCTTGTGAAGGCGAGGCAGGATCTGCAGAGAGGCAGGAGTCATCAGGGGTTTTTTCCATCTGGTTTGGGGAAGGGAAAAGCTGGGAGAAAATGGATAACAGCAAAGTTGCTGCAGTGCTGAAGTATCAGGATAAACGAGGGTAAAGCTCAGCTTGACTGATAAAAGCTCTTATCTTCCAATTAATGCGTTTCTCTTGAAAGCACTGTCAAAAGCTAAAGGTGCTTTAAGGTGCAGAGCTATTCCTGTAGGGATCTTGATAAAGATAATAACTGGAGGGGATAAATGAGAGCAAGAGCTGAGTACCTCAAGATTCAGAGGTATTTGGCAAAACAGAAGCTCGTGGAAAGTTAATCTTCCCAGGATCTCTGGTTCTGCCCTGACAGGGTAGCTGGGTTACTGAGGACTGCAAGTGAGTAGTGGGATTGGTGTAGGGATAGAAGAAGCTGCAGTGTGTCCTGGTGCTCTTCTTTTAGTTGCATCTTAATTAAAAATAACATGGAGAAAGATTTGTGTCAAGCTGTCTAGATTGTATTTGCAGAAGTGGCTTAAAACTGAGTTTGATCTACAAGACAGAATAGCTCTTATTTAAACTAAAAGGTGAAAAAAACTGTAACTACTCTGAAGAGATGGAGGGTATTCAGGCTAATAATTTAGAGCACTTACATTATGTCAGGGCTCCCTGGCACTGTTAGGAGCTGTGTGGCTGGAAACACCTGAAGCTTGGGTGGTAGAAATTCCTTTTTGTGTGATGGGAGCTGCTGAAAGCTGCACTTAATGTTTTTGCTTACTACAGCAAGTGCATTTATATTGCAGAGGAGCAGCTCTGTGGATTTCTCAGGTGTCTGGGTTGAATTACTGGCTAATAAAAGATTAAAAAGCAATGTGTATTTTCATCTGAAAGCTATAATATGGCATCATGCTGGTGGGATTCAGGGCTTCTCTGGCCTTTGTAGTGCACTAATAGCCCATCTCCTGTGGCAAAGCTGTTGGCTTTGCAACCTGCTACAAAGCAATTATTTTGCTCTAAAGTGCTCTATTTTGCCATGGTGCTTTACCTGTGTTCTTCCATTTTGCTAACCTTGGGATGAAAATCTAAACTCTGCCCTCTGTGATACACCCGTGGTTTTAGTTGTTAGAACTCTGTGATTTGGTCAGAGATAGAAAAAAGACTCCCATCTCTTTGAGACAACAGAAGATCAGTGTTTTAAATTGGTAAACTTTTTAATAAATGTGAGATTTATGATGATTTAGGATCATCATAAGGTTTTGGAAGTTTGGTCTGATACTGTGAATTTGCTGAGTGAAGATCAATGCTGATTTTGATTTTGATGCACGCTTGCTGTATTTTTAGTTATCTTAAAGACTCTTAGCCTTTAGAAAGGAGCAGTGGATTACTTGTTTCCCTTTTCCTGTTACTTCCCACCCAAGGAGCTGGTTGCAGAGAAGGAGAGGAATGGTTTGCTCACGGCCAAGATGCGAGAGCGCATCAACGCTCTGGAGAAGGAACACGGCACCTTCCAGAGCAAAATCCACGTCAGCTACCAAGAGTCTCAGCAGATGAAGATAAAGGTAAATGCTGAGAAGTCACTGCAAAACTTTGTGGCAGCTTTCTGACTTAAAAAAAAGACAGGGAGTTCTCACAGGTGACTTTTGTGGTGTGTAAAGCCCAGTGCTGGCTAGGCAGCTGGTCCCTGATCTAGTTACTTTCCCTTTCTGGTGTTCTGCTGAAATGTTATTCAATTAAAGTGTAAAATCTAATTGAAATACCCAGCTTAAGGGAGCCACTAATGCTGATGATCATTTACCAGCAGATAAATATCTTTAAGATTATAGTACAGAGTGATGGTGTAGCATAATACACATGAAATATCATTGCCTGGGGGAGTGCTTTGCTGGAAATATTTGAAGAGCAGACACTTGTATTTTTTTAAGCCTCCTGTTACTTTCTGTTGTAGTTGCTTTATGGAGTGACCTTAGAAGGGTTTGTTTCATCAGATTAAAAAGTTTAACTTAGATTTTTCTAAGCAAAATGGCCCTTCTTATACCAATTTAACTGCTTAGATTTCATTCTAGAAGGTTTTTTTTTCTGTATGCGTGTCACAGCATTGAGCCCAACATGTGAACTCCCCAACTTTCATGTTGTATCCTCTGTCTTGGCACTTTGGAGAGTAGCATCTCTGCGGTTTTGGAGCAGAGGAAACGTCCATGGAACTTGTGTAAATAACTGGACAATTAGAGGGTCTTGCTGCTGGCTGGGGAAGGGGAAGGAGACCTGGGCACACCTGGGAGGCTTTAGCAAGTGCTGCAGTGCCGGGCTGAGCTGGAGAAAGGAAATACAAAAGATCCAGTGCTCCGGTCCTGCTCCCTCTGCTGATGTGCTGCAGCATGGCAGAGGAGCTGAAAATGGTCACAGCTTCCAGTTTTGTGGGGTTTGTGCCTCCGCTTCTCTTGTTGGCATTAAAAAACGAAGTAGGCAAGGAAAAGACCCCCCCAATAAACGTCCAAGGCCCAGCTTGTTCCATTTGTTGGTGCAGAGCTGGAGGTGGCTGCCCTACAAGGGACTGCTCCCTGCTGCTGTGGTTGTTACACAAACTTTTATTTGGATTTTTTTAATGTAAGAAATGCTCATTGATGAATCAGCCACTTGATGAATGGTATCTTGGAACGGTGTCAGCCATACCTACAAACTGGCACTGATAAAGGAAGAGTGTTGTGTGCCCCTGAGGATTTTCAGACCAGACTTTTGACTCCAAGACCAGCTCTGCTGTTGTCTGCATATGTAGAGTCCATTTTTTTTCCCTTTGAATCCTGTCTTTTGATTTTGTTCACACTATCCTGAACCTTGGGTTATCAGGGCTTCTTTCTGCCTCAGTTTGGAACCTTGCTGAAAATCAGAATATTAGGTTATTAGATTAGATGCCTTTTGCAGTTTGCATGCTATAATCCATGCATTTTTAGTTTTTGTTACTTTTTCTGCTTTGTTTAAAGGCTTTGTAAACTTCTAATGATAACTTACAGCACGTTTGTTTTATTTCCCTTTGGAAAAGTAACATATTGATATCCAGTTATTGATAAATACCTCAACTTGTGTGGCTGAGCAATTGGTATTCTGAGTAACACTTATGTAGTCTTTTAAACAATAAAAAAGGTTGCCTTGATAAATAGGTCGATGCACTGATATAAAAGGAAACCTGTGCTTTGGTTTGAGCATGAGGGTCTCAGTAGCACAGTTTAATTTAAGAAGGGGTGTGTGAGAGGGAACAAAGCTCCCCTTCTCCCAAAAATCCACTTAGTTTTATTTACTGAAACTGTTGTGGTATCTTACCTGCTGCTACAAGCTGGGGTTTTTTTTGTTTTTATTGCTCCTTAGCTTAATCTTTTACAGAATTGACTTTGTTTCCCCATCAGTTCCAGCAACTCCGTGAGCAGATGGAGGCAGAAATAAGCCACCTGAAGCAGGAAAATGGTATCCTGAGAGATGCTGTCAGTACTTCCACCAATCAAATGGAGAGCAAGTATGTTGGCAGCTACTCAGAACTCTGGGTGTTTTTGAGCCTCCTCTGAAGAGTTGTTCTGGCTTCTCCTTTTGTTTCCAAGTCCTTGGCTGTCTCTGAATTAGTGATTAAGCTGGGAACACAAATGTTTTGGGCTGGACAGGTAGCTGGTGGTGTTTGCATTGAGCCAGGGCTTTCAGAGCAAATAATTACCTTTTTTTTCAACTTGAAGCCTGAGCTTTTAGGCTGTATTGCTGAGGCTTTGAATGAAACAGTGCAGCAGTGCTTAGGCACAGTTACTGTTTTTGGCAGGGTGTGTATCCTTCCCCTGGGGCTTTAGGAGAGGTGCTGATTGTGACCTCTTGGGAGAACAGCAGCTCTAAACTTAGAGATCAGTATCAATACCCTGCAGTTACTGGTACTGCTGGGGTGGCACTCGGATTTATCTGCTTGTGGTGTAAATGTTTGGAGCAAGAAAAAAAGGTATCTCCAAGTTTTGTCTATAGTGAGTTAAGTTACAACTTAGGCTGCCCCTGAGCTGCTCCTTTTGTCCATTGTGGTAAAAGCTGAGCACCCTTGTAAGGTGTGTAGAAGACAAAACTGACGAGATCTTTGATATCAGATATTTGTTACTGTTGGAGTCTGGAATGTCAAGTGGTGAGAGAAGGGTGTGGAACCCTGGTTTTAGGGGCCCTGTTCATTTAAATGAAGCATCATTATCTTTTAGACAGTAATCCTTAGAAGGCCTTAATTCAAGCAAACTTGAGATAAACATGAAATGCTTTTTACTTGCTTAGGCACAAAGGGGGAGCCTCTTAGAATTCTTCCCTCGGGCTGAACAAATACATCTTCTCTCCCTGCCGAGAAAGTGCATCAGATACCTCCATAAGTTAATAGTCAGGTCAAGGCCAGGAGGCAGCAAATAGTCTGAAGAAATGTCTGCAGTTAGTCCAGGAGGAATAGTCCTGAGCAAGCCTGAGATCAATAATCCTTTATGGGAAGAGGAAGAGAATGTGAATTTCAGTGTGAGACCTTTCCTTATGCTCAGTCTCTCTGGTTTACATCAGCCTGCCCAAATCATAGCAGTCAGCTTGCAAACCTCTTCAGGGAACTGGTGCTTGTGGCTTATTGCTGACCTTTTGTTTCTGACCCTGGGTTGTAGCTACTGAGTTGTGCTGATGGCCAGGAGCGATGTGTTTTGCTGCTGTGGCCAGAGTACCTTATCCCTTTCCTAGGATGAAACAGTTTGGGGGGGGGGGGGGGAGAAATGCCCCAAACCCACCCTGTACAGCCCTTTGGTTGCAAATACGGGACTGGCTGTTGACATTTGAGTAGGTGCTGTTGTGGCCTTTGCTCGTTGTAGAAAAGCCCTGTGGAAATGTTTGTTTTCAGGCAGTCGGCTGAGCTGAACAAGCTGCGCCAGGACTACGCGAGGCTGATGAACGAGCTGGGGGAGAAGAGCAGCAAACTGCAGCAAGAGGAGCTCCAGAAGAAGAATGCAGAGCAGGCAGTGGCTCAGCTGAAGGTGCCTGGGGTTTTCTCTGCCTGTCAGGTTGTGCTCAGGATTTTATGTGAGCCGGGATGTGAGGCGTGTGGGAATTGCTTTAGCTGCTTGTTTCAGATGGGCTGAGCCAGCCTAGGGGTTTATTTAATGTTTTTATTCAGTGCACTGGGTTTTGAATGATTACAGATCTCCCTGTGAAGTGAAACTTACCTTCCAGGTAAATATCTTTTCAACATCACCAGTTTAGCTTTTTACTTTGCTTTCTGTGAGAGTACAATTCCAACAAGAGTTGATACTTCGGAGCCATTCATCCAGATGACATTGTCCTTGTGTGGTTTTTATTTGAAGCTATGTGCTTTTGCTTAAATGTATGCTTAATTTTGAAAATAAATATACTTTTTCAAGAGTTAAAATGTAAGTGGACTGGCTTCTGGATGAATCTCTTTCAATTTCTTTGGAAGAAAAAGTCTTTTGCTGCTTTTTTTTTTTAGAAGAGAAAGTGTCTTCAGGTGAGAATGGCAATCCAGAGCTCATTATTTCTTTAATATTTGCAATTAAATCTTACATACCAGAAGTTCTCCCTGCCTTTTGCCTTGGCAGGTGCAGAATTGGTATCTAGAGTTAAGATGTTTTAATTACTGGATGCAGATTTATGTAATGCTTGGCTGGTCTGGCTTCTGGTGTTAATTCTGAACTATCACGGCAAAGATGCTACATTTTCATATTACAGAAACCATTCTGTTAAGAGCCTATAATGAAATCCTGTTCACAATTTGCCTTTCAAATTAATAGGCTAAACTAGTCTAGGAGGAGGATTACAGAGCACTCTGTCTCAGATGTGCCCTAATGGAAACAAGAACCAATTTCACTTCATTGCTGTATGTTTTGGGAATAGCACTGAGGAGAAGCACTCTGAATGCTTCAAAAATAAATTAAAGGTTAGACTTCTTTTCATCAACTCTTTCTTCAATGTGAAGGTCCAGCAGCAGGAAGCAGAGAGAAGATGGGAAGAAATCCAGGCTTATCTCAGGAAAAGAACAGCAGAACACGAAGCAGCACAGCAAGGCATGTATCACAAAATAATGCTTACTGCAGTGAGCTGGCTGTTGCCATTTGTTAAAAAAGGACATTTTTGAGTAAATATCTTAAATCAAGCTCAGGTGGAGTCAGCCCTGCTTCAGCACCCTGGGGAAGGTGTGTGTTGGGACCCCGGGTAGTCTGAATGCTGATGGGGGAGCTGAACCTTGGCTTGTTGGAGTGAGGCTCCTAATCAGCCTCCCTGTTTACAGTGAAAATGATTTCCCCCAAAGTTAAATATTGACTTCTGAATTAAAATCCTGACATTTCTGCTACAGATGTGCAGAATAAGCTTGTGGCCAAAGACAATGAAATCCAGAGCTTGCACAGTAAACTTACTGATACAATGGTGTCAAAACAGCAGCTGGAGCAGAGGATGCTGCAGTTATTGGAGGCTGAGCAAAAGAGAGCTTCTGAGGAGGACTCCATGCAAATGCAGGTGCAGGTAGTATTGCTCAAGTGTTTTAAGGGTTTGGGGTTTTTCCTCTCACTTTGTGTCTGTGGAAACGCAGAAATATCCCTGAAATGCTGCTTTAGTAAGGCTTTCCCACTGAATAAAGGATGAAAAAACTCTGCTTGTGAAGTGACACCTCCTGTGTGGTGCTGTGAGGAGGTGTGGGGCCACCTCACACCTGAGAAGCACTTGGGGCAAGTCAGGAAAAGGTGCTGACCCCATTTCCCAAGCTGTGAAATGGTCCATGGTCTGGGGAACACCCTGGGACAGCAGCCATGAACCTTTGATATTTGTTGATCTCCCTCCTCCTGGCATCAGGTGGTGAGAGGCAGGGTGGACATAAATTCTTGAGGGCTTCAGGGAAACCAGATGGATTACGGTGGAGCTGGGAATACTTTTCCTTGATACAGAACAAGTTCTGGTGCTTCCACTCTAACTGGTTGGCTGTAGTGGGGAGAAAAAACTGGCATCTTTTGTAAAGTGTCTGACATGTCAATGCTGAACTGTTCTTACTAACATAATCATGGCTAAAAGCTAATCCTAGCAGAGGTCAAGTAGCTGCAGATCTCAGCCTGCTTTTCTTTCTGTGCTCTCTTACAAGGAGCTGATAGAGCAGAATGATGCTTTGAATGCTCAGCTTCAGAAGTTTCATTCACAAATGGCAGCCCAGGTACAGCATGTTCTCAGACTTTCTTTTGTAGTCATGACTTGTGAACTTTCATTAAAAGTAAGACTTTTTGTAGCTGGGTATGAGATGTAATGCTGAAAACAGAGAATTGTTAGCATCCTCTTTTCTAATGTTTCTTAAACACTTTTAGAACTTTAGGCTTCTTTCTTTTTTGGGGGGGGAAAATCCACTTATTTTCTCCCATAATGGCTTTCATTTATAACTAAAGGGTAGGGTACCTTTTTCAATGGTTTTTTTGCTGTAACTTTGCATGTCTACAATTCTGTCTTGTGGTTCTTCTGGTTTTTCTGTAGTCCTCCTGTGAACCACCTGATTGTGCTTTTTCCCTTGTGGTAGCTACTGTATGAAGCCGTCTGTTCATTTTAGTGCTGATTTCTATGCAGAAGAAGAAAAAAAAAGAAAATCACACCAAAACCCCACCAAACCTGCAGAATGCCTTTCTCAGTTATTTTAGTCTTTAAAATTTTGGTTTGACTAGTTGTTTTGAGACATTATTTCTGTTGTAAACACTGTCTAAAGCCTTAGGATCACTGGAGTTGCTTCCATGTAGAGGAGGGTCACAGAAATCAGCTCAGGCAGGCTTTGGGGGCACAAGTGTGGGTGCTGTCTTCTTTTAATCGTGGGTGTGCTCGATGGAATTTGATTAAATTTGACATCAGGCTGAAAATCTGGCTTTGCTTGAAGTGCTTTAACCTATTGAGTGAGGAGAGTAGTGAGGGAAGAGCCACTCTGGATTTACAGCATCTTCATGGCCTGCTCCTCTCATCCCAGTCCTTTAAGGGCTTTGGAAATAAATTCCTAGGGAAATTTTACTTTTTAGCTCTGAGTTACAGCGGGAGCATGTTGGAGGTGTGTGCTTTCCCCAGGTAGCTCCAACTGGCCATGAAAATTCAGGCAAGTTTTTCCACCATGGACAGTGGATGTGCAAATGACACTTTGGAGAAGTGAGTTGGGACTGGATCCTGCTCTGGATATCTTTTAGTTATTAAGAGGGACTGGAATTGTGAACATGGAAGTTCTGTCACAGTCTGCAGAGGTCCATTGAGGCCTTCATAAGCAGTGTGATGGGTCTCCCTTGTCCTGTTGTGTGTGACAGCACAGGGACAGGCTTTTTCCAGAGGGAAAAACGCCCCTTGCTGGTTTTATGGTGCTGTTTCTGTTCCCAGCACAACTCCTGATACACTGTGCAGGGTTTTCTTCTTTTTTCTTCATTTGAGTGGTTTGTCAGCAGAATGTCCCATAAAGCACTTCGTTCCTGGGAGGGAAGTGCTGGTGAACCCTGTGGCTTGTTTGAATCTAGTGAAGGACAAATAACAGGGGTCTTTCTTCCCTTCATGTTGCATTAGGCCAGAGGGGAAGGGACATTGGTATGTGCTGGTATTCCTTCAATGTTCCTTAGCCAGGAAATAGTTGGAAGCATCCTGTGCCAGTTTACAATAAGCACACAAATGCTATTCCTGGCTCACTCTAGATGAGGATTCTTTGACTTGCTTTACTTCCAGTTATTTGTTTTTATTTTTTTTTTCCTCCTGCAGACCTCAGCTTCAGTCCTGGCAGAAGAACTTCACAAAGTGTGAGCATCCGTTTCCTCTGGGATTTGGGAGGTGTTAGTGGCTTTCAGTGCCTGCCACCTTCCCTCCACTCACGTGCAGAGCATGTGGGAGGGACTGGTAAAGGAAATGTTGCTGTCTGTGCTTTCAGCTTCTCATGAGATCAACCTGGGAGCTGGGAAACCGCTTCCTACGGATTTCCCTTCCGTGTCTGGCCTCAGGTTTGGAGTCTGCTGTAGCTCTGAGCTCCAGAGAAAGCAGCATCTCCTCTGTTGTTTACCCCTGCCTGTGTGCAGGGTCAGTGCAGCGTGCAGGAATGTGCATGACCATGAGAATTGTTACTATTTGGGCTGTGGGGCTGTGCCAGGAGGGTTCTCCCTCTGGGAGGTCGGGTGGTAGTTGTGTTTCAGAACTAGGGAATGTCTCATAAATGTTTTGGCAAGCAGACAACATTTAAAATGGAAAAGCTTTTGGACCCAAAGTGTACAGTCAGCAGGATTTAGAGCAGGAGCTGGACTAAAGGGCCAGGGTGTATTTTGGGTTTAGCTTGATGCTTCCTGCACCACTTCCATCCAGAAGAGTCTTTTGTACTGATCTGTCCCTGTTTCTCCCTTGTGCAGGATTGCAGAGAAGGACAAACAGATAAAGCAGATGGAGGACTCATTAGGCAATGAACGTGCCAACTTAACCAGCAAGGAGGAAGAGCTCAAGGTATAATAAAAGCATGTGCCAGCTGATCCAGGGAGAGGCTCGCTGGCTGCTTGTACAAAATGAAGCCCCCAAGGCTGCCCTCTTGGGGTGTAGAAACAGCCTTTTCAGGTACAGGTCTGCTCTTCTAGGCAATGCTAGATGCTGGGAAAGCTGTTGTTAAGGAAACTTGAGGATTTTCCATCAAAAAATACCCTGAAATGTCGCCCTGGAGAGTGAAATACTCTCTGTGTATGAACTGCATATATATTTCTTTTTTTTCCTTCCTTCAGGTCTTACAGAATATGAACCTCTCCCTGAAATCAGAAGTACAGAAGTTACAGGCTCTGACAAATGAACAGGTAAAGCAGTTGTTTTGACTTTGCTCCCTTCCCAGTACCTATTCTGTCATAAATGCAAATGCAGATCTGTTGGCTTTTAAGCAAGCTCTGCTTAAGCACATTAATGGTGTGAGGCTTCCGGATTGGGCTAATATCTGATTCCCTGGTGTTCTCAGAGCTGGTGGGAGGACTAATTCTTTCCCCTCCTTCACCAGCAAAGTCTTGTGCTTGGATATCCAAGTTACTGAAGCATTTTGCTTGGTTGGTTTAGATTTTCAGGCACACAGAGTGCAGGACACTTCACAGGAGTGAACACTGGGAATGTGCAGGCCTGGCATTTGCATACAAGATTCATAAACAACCCCCCCAAAAGCCCCCCCAAAGCACACAGCCCCCCTTCCTCACCACAGAGATGTTTTTAGAGCCAAACAAGATGCTGTCCCTGTGTTGCTGCTATGTGGTCTGTTCATTACAGAAGTGGAAATGAAGTGTTTAATTAGAGATAATCCCAGTTGTCAAATGAATCTCTTGGAGATCATTCCCTTTGTGCAATTGCATGCTTGTAGATTGGTGTTGTAAAAGTGCATGAAGACAAGCTTACCCCTTTCACTCTTGATTTCAGTCATGTGCTGGGAGGCCAAATGAGTTGTTCTGGCTTTTTAATATTGTGGAATGAAAGGTTGATTGAATCATGTGATGTATCCTAAGTCTGTGTTAATCCTCTTTATATCTAGGCTGCTGCTGCACATGAGCTGGAAAGGATGCAGAAAAGGTAAATGGCTCTGGGATTTGATAAACAATGTTTATCAGTCTTTTATGTTCTTTTCAATGATGCTTTTTGTAAGACTTGGATGGGGACGTGTTTAACTGTTCTGCTGTGTCTCAGCATTCACATAAAAGATGACAAAATAAGAACTCTTGAAGATCAGCTTCGAGAAGAACTCACGCAGATTTCAAACACAAAAGAAGAATTCAAGGTAAGATACAGAACAGGTGTTTTTGTGCTTGTTTTCAGTACGTTTTCCAGGCTCCAGAGGTTGTGAAGCACCTGTAGAACAGTGAAATAAGACTGACTTTTGGGTGCTAAGGTAAATTACAGTATTGTGTTTGTAAGGCAGGAGCAGTGTGGGATGTCGCAGTAGCAGACTGTGCAGCAGAGTGAGAGGTGGGATAACACAAGTTAAATGCAGTGTCTGCAGTTGTGGAGAGTGAGGGCTTTGAATTCTGATAGAGGAGGTTGTACAGTAAAAACTGTATTGATTTTCCTGCATTCCACCCACAAATGTGCCTTTCAAGGCCTTGGTGCTCTTGTTTGGAGCCTTTGTTGCTTGGATTATCATACCAAGCCTCTGTTTTCTGTCAAGGCAGATGTAAAAATGCTTATTTTAGTTCTGCCTCCTTCCAGATTGTTTCTCATAAGGCTGCAGCTAAACTGCTGAAGCTTTTGTTCTGACATCTGGGGTCTGCACAGCAAAGCTGCTGCTTGTTTCTATGTGGTGTGTGCAGAGAGCAGCTTAATTCCTCTTTGCCCTCTGCCTCCTTGGCCTTTTCTTCTGAACTTGGGCTGTTACAAACAGCCCTGCTTCCCAAGAGAGGTGATGACTCCATCCATTTAACTCCTTTAAAGCCCTTGGTGGGTGCTGCTGCTCTTCTGATGTTTCTGGTGTGAGGTCAGTCCCTCTGAACCTCCCACTGTCACCTTGGGGAATTTGCTAGTGTGGGACAGAGTGAGTGGGCAGTGGCAGAGGCAGGATGCTTTTGTAGGAGAAGCCTCTGGAGTCTCCTGGAGCTCTTTGAAGCAGGTAGTAAACTTGATTCTTGTATTAAAGTGACACTTTCAAAGAGGTTTTGATGAGAGTCCCTTTCCAAGGCTCTGTAGTTTCTCTAAGCTGTCAGAGAATAAGAGGGAAGAAGCTTGTTCTATTAATGGAGTAGGAAACAAAGTACAATTTCAGGTGATTTTTGGAATAAAGCTGGTGATTGAGTCATCAGTGAAGTGTGGGCTGGGTCACAGGTGTATAAACTGTGGAAAGGAGAGTGGGAAGAGATGGCAAGCTGGAGTAAGCAGGCAAGTTGCAAGTTAGTGACACTCTGAGGGCTTTCAGTGTGGTGAAACATTATAAAATGGTAGGTGAAGTGAAAATGAATGTGAGAGGGAATATGAGCATCGTTTTAGTGTGATGGTTTCTGTAGTAACTGTTACCCAGGAAAAAGGCCTTGGAGGTGTTGTGAATGGGTATGTTCTGTAATCAGTTCAGTGCTGAGTAATGGCAAAAATCACCTGCAGGCAGTTCCAGCAGTTCTTGGGAAGTGAATAGAGAACTGAGTACAGATCATCATCATCATCATGATGGTGCAGAAATCCACACTGTGCTCTCAGCATGAATATCATGTGCACTGCTTCTCTCCCCTGCCTCTTCTCTTTGATCCCAAACAGAAACCAGACCAGTGCTGTTCTAAATGCTTCCACCTAAGGAAGTGCTGCTTTTTCCCATGCACATGAAAGAAGGAAAAACCGGGTTCAAAACAGAGCAATGCATTTAATCCTCACTGTTGCTGTCCCTTCCTGCTTGTGTTTGCCCTGTAAGGCTTTGGGGCTGGAGCACAGAGCACGTGTCCTTGTCCTGCTTTTCACTTTTGTAAAGCACCAAGCAAGTCTTTAGAAAGACAGAAAGCAATCATAGAGGAGGATTTTAAAATACTGTCTATTAAGGGCTGCTGAGTCCATTGTATGGAGCAAGAATGCAGGAGGAAAGGCAAAGTCTGTTTGTCCTCCCCATCCACCTCTTCCCAACCTGTGGTCAGACCAAATGTGGGAGCTGTGCAAACCTCTCTGCTGCTGGACTGCCAGTTCCTTGCTGTGCATGGAGGCAGCTGAAGGGAACTCAGAAAGGGGAACTTGGACCATTTGCTTTGCCAGAGGAGTGTTTTGTAAGAGGCAGTTATCAAATCTTGACATGATGCTGATGCTGCTTTAGGAGGAAAACCAAAGCAGCTTTTTTCCAAGCTTCTCACATTTGGTACTGTCTGATTCTCTGTCAGGGAATAAAGATGGTAACAGCTGAATTTCTCATGGGAACATAAGGACAATACTTTTGTCCTTAACACAGAAAAGCAAGACAGAGAAGGAAAGGACTCTTTGTAGTCTTGTAGCTTCCAAAGAACTCTCTGTAATGACTTCTGTGCTATTTAATTACCTCTTTGCCATTATGGAAACACTGTATTTAGGCTCTGCAGTTCTGAACTGATAAAATGCCTCAATTTTCTTCCAGGTTTTGAAGGATCAAAACACAGCTCTGCAAGCTGAAGTTCAGAAGCTGCAGACTCTTCTGTCTGAGCAGGTACAGCCAGTGTTTGCTGAGCTTTTATCAAATACCTTCTATGCTTTTAATTTCTTCAGTACTTTTTCTTAACCTGGCTGTAGGCTGGATTAGTTGGTGTCAAAACCTGATGCTGTTTTAGGTATTTTCTCTTTCATGGAGGGTCAAGTAAGGCAGTTGTGACTGCCTTGTAGACCTAGTCAAGAGTGTCAAAACAAAATGTGGATTTCTTGGAAGACTCATATAGCTTAACACGAGCAAGAACTTATTTCTGCAACCACTTTGACCCTTGGAGATAGAAAACTCTTTACACTATGATGTTTTTTGCCTCCTGTTCTCTATTTTCGCCCATGGTTCACCTGCTGCAGCCAGACTGGTGCTCACAGGATGCTGCACATTCAAAGCTTTTGTGTTGTTCAGCTCCATCTCCTTTGGGATGTTCTCTGGGAGAGCCCTTGTGAACATCACTGACTTTGCACCATTGTGGAATGAGGAAACTTCCTGAAACACTGGAAAAAGACTTGCAGGAGAGGAAACTTTTCCTGTGCTGTGTTGGTGGCTGCTAGTCAGGAGCTCCCTGTGTGGAACAGCTTCCTTTCCTCTGGTGGAGAGCCAGATTTGCAGCCACTGCTCCCCTGGGCCTGGCTGATCTGGTGTCCTGTCTCAAAGACTGGAGGTGATTTTTCTTGGAAGCTGGTTTATATTTCCCATCTGTTCTCTCACAATGTGGTGGTGTTGAGAAATCATGAATGTTCTGCCAAGTGAGCCTCAGGTGGAGCTTGTAGTTCTGGTAAATGCTCAAAAGAGGCTGATTTTTCAGGTACTGAGCTGGCTGCCAGTCCATCAGTGTAAAACCATCAAGGCATTTGGGCTGGATCTGTCCCTCCCCTGAAAGACTGACATCTTTCCAGCATCAATATTAGACACATATGCCATGAGGACTTTCTCCCCCTACTTTGTTTTCCTTTCTGGATGAGTCATGTAACCAAGCTTCTGGTTAACTTGGTGCTTTCCAATTACTTGTTTTTAAATCCCAAACCATTATTGATCCAATTAATGATGGCTCTATTTTTTTTTTTTCTTCATAGACAAACAAAGACTTGATAGAGCAGATGGAAAAAAGGTGAGAAACTTTTTTTTTGTTTTGAGTCAGAGGCTAAAATAAAGATTTTGGTGGCAGTAAGGTTACTGTTGATAGCTGAACTGCCTTCAAAGTTAAACTCTCTTTTTTCCTAATTTTCACCCTCGCTTTTTCAGCATGAGAGAGAGGGATGATAAAATCAAGACAGTTGAAGAGCTGCTTGAGGCAGGACTCATCCAGGTGGCTACTAAAGAGGAGGAGCTGAAGGTAAAATCCCTTGTATCATCTTTTGGTGGGGAAGTAGACATAAAGTGCATGTAGGAGTGCTCATGGTTCAGTGTGAATTCCTTCTGAATAGGAAAAGCACTTCGTGGAGATGAGGTTAAAACCTTTTCTGTAAGATAGACTAGGCATGAGCATCAGTGGGGTAGAATAAATGCTTCTCTCTGCTAAGTCTAGGGCAGATTTTGCTAGGATGCCCTTGGGACAAAAGGGAATGCATCTCTAGAGCTGTACATTTGGTTTAATCTCCAATCAATCTGTCTTTGGGAAAGGGTGTTTTGTCAAAACTTGGCATGATGGGACTCCTGCATTTTTTTGCTTAGTTGATAATTGGAAGGGCTAAGTGGGTTATAAACTAGTGAGTCTCCTGGGATGATGGTAAAGTTATTTCCTTCCTGTTTGTTTATAAGGAAGGTAATGATGACAAGCCTGGAGAGCCAGTACAGAAATCCCTGGTTGTTTTGAGCTGCCTTTTGGTGGAAAGCTGTGTCCACCTGGACATAGCCAAGGCAATGTTCCCTTTCCTAAGGTGCCTAAATTCAGGGGCATTGTTGACATCTGTGTGCTGGGGAGGGGTTGCAGACTCTTGAGGTTACTGAACAGCCAAAGCTGTGAGCACATCATAAACTCTTCAGGCTGAAAAGACCTCTAAGATCATTGAGTCCAACCATCCCCCAAGCACTGCCAAGCCCATCACTAAACCATGTCCATAAGTGCCACATCCACGAGGCTTTTAAATCCCTCCAGGGATGGTGGTATTTTGCAAATTATTTGTTTGAAATAATAATCTACAATTTTTTAATAATGCTGATGACCATGTTTAGATTATATGTTTTTTATTCCTGTACTGTGTTTCTGTACAAAGGCATCTTTGAATTCTTATATATTTTGGATGTTACTATTGGCTCCAGAGTAGGATCTAGACTGTTAAAGCCCGTGGTGTTATAATTTTTATTTGTATTCCCAAAGTGGTGTGAAGCCTGTCTGTGGGAGAACCCAGTATTATGTAAATACATCTAAATAAATGGGCTGTCCAGAAGAGGGCCTGGAACATGATCTGTTACATTTGTTTTCCTGACTTCTCTGCTCAGTTACAGCATTCCCACCTTGCTCTATACCTGGGCTCTAATTTCCTATAAATTGGTGTCCACTCCAAGTTATCCATGGTGAATAATTAGTTTGTTGAATACTTTGGCTGCAACAGCTGCAGAGGGGGGTCTCTTTGAGACTTTCAAAGTCTTTCACTTATTCTAAAAGAAATTACTTTTCTGTCAAGCTTAACACTTTTTTCCCCCCACAAATGAGTCTTTCATTATCTGTGTGTCTGCTTTCAAAGGCCCTGCGAACGGAAAATTCATCTCTGAGAAAAGAACTTCAAAGCCTGCAAATTCAGCAATCGGAGCAGGTAGTACTTTTAATCTAAAACTTTTATTACACCTAAACTAAATCTGAAAGAATCTTGCTGTGGTTGCAAAAGTCAAGGGAAGAAGGTGGAGATGCCTTTGAAGCCTGTTGGCAAAGCATCCTGTTTTCTTTCAGTGTTGGTCTGGGAGCTGATGCTTCTGTCAAATATTTCCTTTGCAGAAGTGTCAGAAGCGGGGCAGACGTGCAGGATCCTGTCAGTGCTGGCTGTGGGTTGGTTTCAGGTTGCCATGCTCTGAAACTGCTGTGGGTCTCCTTTTCCAGAAGCCTGGAGCAGCAGGCTTGGCTGGCAGGCAGCTCGTACTGCCTCAGCTTCGTGATGAGCGTTTGAGGTTCCCAGTGTCAATCCACACTCTGCAGGTGTCACTTATCCCCCTTCTCCTTGTGTCTGATCAGTGACGCTGTCACAGTGTTGTCATTTTTGATGTGCTGATCAGGAAGTGCCTTTCCTTGACATCCAGCTCTGCTTGGACAGCTCAGGAGGGCAATTAGTTCCTAGAAAATAAGTTATGGAAGAGGGAGGCACCGTGACCCTGAAGAGATGTACAGTAGTGTCAATATTAAAGAGTAGCTGATGAAATGCTGGTCCTGAACCTCATCCTCTTCAGGTAAAGATGGTGTGGGTTTGCCTTTGTTTTCCTGGAACTTGCAGCAGGCTTGGTATTATTGGTTTGCTAGGAACTGGAGACTGACAGCTTATTTTCTTAGGAGCAGCCAGATACATAAAATCATTAGGCTGCTGCATAGTTCATCCAGTGCCAGAGAGCTCCAACTCTCTATCCTCACCCCTTAATGTTCACAGATTGTTTTGCTCTGTTCTGCTTTTTCTAAGATGAAGCTCTGTTTTTAACAGGTTTCCTTCCAATCACTGGTGGAGGAACTGCAGAAAGTGTAAGTTACTGCCCAGATTTAATTTCTGATTATTAATTCTCTTTGTCTTCATTCCATGACTACAAGTGTATTGCTTCCCTGAAATGATTTGCCTTTAACTGGGTGAAGTGTGTGTGTGGCAGGAGGCATTTTCATTTTTGAAACATGTCACACCAGATCAATACCTGCTGAAAATCCAGTTGCTTCTCTGCTAAGCAGTTAATTTCATAAGCCTTACTTTGACTAGATGAGGAATTGCTCTGATTTGTCAGATAATCATTTTTGTTCCATAGGCACTTTAAAAGGAGTGAGGCTGTGTGAGTTTTGAGTTGATAAGTACTTCGGTGGAATGTCCAGTGAAGGCTGATTTTAAGTGTGTGTCATTCCAGGCACTCTTGATATCTTGATTTGCATTTTTAGACTGCAATAGTATTTATTTAGGATGGTTATGTAAAGCCAGCTGGTTCCGCACTAGTCCCAGTCTTATTTTTCCTATTTGTTCCTCCTGCCTGGTCCCACTGTGGATCCCAGAGGCTGGTGATGGGATGTGATGGGATAGCAGAACCAAATTTTGTGTGTTTGCTTGAGTAGCACATTTTTTTCATCCAGCTAATGTCATTTCTCTGTGCTTTTTAAGGATCCACGAGAAGGATGGAAAAATAAAATCAGTGGAAGAACTCCTACAAGCTGAAATCCTAAAAGTAGCAAGCAAGGAGAAGACTGTTCAGGTATCTCTGTGCAATCCCTGCCTTCCTTTCTGTGTTGATGCCACGACCACATTTGTTTGTTACTGCATGGCATTCTACAGTGATCAATTTGTAGCATCCATTTTTGTGGCGTTTTCGTGTTTCCATTGTCCAACCCTGTCTTGTTTTGTCATTGAAAAGGCTTTGACACAGGAAATAGAGGCTCTGAAAGAAGAAGTAGGAAATTCCCAGCTTGAGATGGAAAAACAGGTAAAATACTTTAGTGCCAGCAGTGTGAACCAGCCTTGCCTTGGATGTGCTGCTCACTCGTTTCTGTTCTAGTGTGTTCTGTTTCACTGGTGAATGTCATTGGGTAAGGAACTTTTTAATGCTAGAGCTCCACTCTTCTTGGATATATAGCCAGAAATATGTAGGATAACTAGTGCTGTCCTTCAGAAACCACACACCTCTGGAAGCCTGAGCTTTTTGGACCATTAGTATGAGATTTGGCAAGAATTGCTACAGCTTAATGCATTGCAACATCAGCTCTGTCTGGGCACACTGTCCCTGTAGTGAACATGAGATCCTAGGACATCCTTGGACGCTGGCAACTTGGAAATTTCAAGTGCTGAAGTTGCTGCTCCCGTTGTTGGCCTTTTTCTGTGTTGCTGGAGCAGTGCTACAGGCCCAGATAATATCTGCTTTCTGGCTAAACCCAACACTGTTTTTTTCCCAGTGCCCAAAAAGAGTTCAGTCTTGGCACAGTCAGTTTTGCTTTAGCTATCAGGAATGCAGGGATGGAGGAGTATTGGCTTTTTTGGCTTGATTGCTGTCTGGCATCCAAAACAAGGGAAGCCCACGTTTCCTTAGGGAGCCCATTCTGCAGGCAGCTTAATCCATCGTGCTGTCAGGAAGTTTGCTTGTTTGTGTGGGTTGTGTTTTTGCTCTGCACTCTTTCCAGTCCTAGCTACATTCCAACATGTCACCCCTTTCTCAGTGTTGGAGTTTTGTCCTTTTTAGGCAAAGCTTCACAGAATGTGTTTCCATCTTGGGCTTTTCCTCTGAAGCAAATTTCCAGGAACTGCGGGAGTTATTTGTGTGTATTTCCTTCCCTGGAACTGTCAGAGCCCAGAATAAAATGCAGTGTAGAGTTGCTGTCTCTGGAATGCTCTGTGAGGGATGCTTACTCCAAAGGTGGTGTATTTGTGCAACTTCTGGTCTTCTGCAAGCAGAAGAGAGATTTTTGGGAATGTCTGAAGCTCCTGCTGTGTTGTGGTAGAGGATTGACTATCTACACAGATAACCACTGTCAGGCTTTCACACAGCATTCAAAAGTAACATTCCCACCAAATCTTGTGTCTTCAGTCCACATTCAGCCTTAGAATGGCAATTTAAGGGAGTGCTGGCTTTTCAGAAAGCACCTAAAAAGCACTTCCTTATGCAAGGATCTCAATGGCCAGGGATGATCTCTGTGGCTGGAGGTGCAGTTGCCAGTGAGATGGTGGTCACAGTCACTCTCTGCTTCTCCCTGTGTGTCTCCTGTGGGCCTGCTTATGTTCCCATTTGCACTGTTTCCTTTGCTGCTCTGGAAGTCACATTTTAAATGTGGGGAATGGGAATAGTGGGAGAGACTTGGTGTATTGTAATTAAAAATGTTTTTATGCTTACTGCAATAAAACAGGGCCTATTTTGATAATGTCTGAAAGCTTTTCCCCCTGTTTCTTCATAGAGCAATTTTTAGCATTTACGTGCCTTTTTCATGTGCATTGAACTGAAGTGCTTATTACTTTCTTTAGGTGACAATAACATCACAAGTCAAAGAACTTCAGACTCTGTAAGTGCAGTTATTAATGTCTGATCTGCCCTGTGCACCCCTTACTGACTCCCTAAATTCAAGTCAGGATGGAGGAATGTAGGCAAGGCATAGTGGAAAGCTTGCTTTGGTAATATCTGAGCTGTAGGGGTGGGGAAATGGCCAGTCAGTCCCTTGTATCCCCAGCTGGGGAGGGGCAAGGAAGTATTTTTGGGTGAGGAGAGCACACATTTGTGAAACCCCTGCAATGTGTCAGCACAGAGTTTGCTTTCACCTAATGAGCAGTGCCATTGATCAAGGGCATCTCCTGCTAACCCAGGCTGAAGTGGAAGTGTTCACACATTGATTTTTAGCAGGTGAATTGTGGTTGTGCCTTTGATCACAGATGCTGCTTTTGTTGGGTGCTGCAAAGCATAGGATGTTTTATTTTCAGATGGATGAAAGAGTGAGGGGTTGATGCTGTGTGTCTGTGTTTAATGGTACAGGTTGAAAGGGAAGGAAAAGCAGGTGAAAACCATGGAGGCCTTATTGGAAGAGAAGGAGAAAGAGATTGTTAAGAAAGGAGAATGTTTGCAGGTAAGCTGCTTTAATATTCTGAAGGGAAATAAGTTCTGTTGCAGCATTTCTGGCTGGGAAAAATAAATTCACACTTCTAACCTTGCTTTTTTCTGTCCAAAGGGTCAGAAGGATACAATTGCACAATTAACCAGTAAAGTTCAGGAGCTGGAACAACAGAACCTGCAGCAACTCCAACAGGTACAGCCTGCAGAGCGGATGTGGCTTGGGAGTGCTGCTTGGTTGAACAGGAAGATATTTTTCTCCTCTGCCTCACACAGAGGATTTGCATTGGCTTCAACTTAGAGATGTTTTAAATCCTACTTGACTGAGCTATTAGTTTACAATGCAGAGAGCCCACTAGTTCAGCTGTGCTCATCCAGAACAGGTTTTACATGGATAGCAAGTTCTGAGAGCTTTAACTGGATGACACTGTGCATAACGAGGTGCTTTGGGGGTCTGAAAGCCTTGGAGCTCCCAGACAGAGTCCCAGCTGTGTCCCAGGCACCTCCTTGCCAGGCTGAAGCAGCATCTCTGCAGGGCTCTGCTCATGCAGGAGCTTTGGCTGTAACTGAACGTAGCAGCTCCTCTTGAAGTGGTCAGGCTGTGCTGTGATTCCTTCCTGCCTTTCCCTGGGGCTGGGATATTTTGGCTTTTGATTTCCTGCACTGGACTTGAGAGCAGACAACTGGACAACCTTGAACCCAGGTGTTACTTAATGGAAGAATTTTTCCAATAAGGTGGTATTCCGGCTCAGTTTGGATTTTTGTTGATGGTAAAAGGAAAGGACTGAGTTGAACTTTTATTTTGGGTGGATGTCTAGACACAGGCATTTATCCCAGGCGAAAGATTGAATGGAGAGCAATTGGCTGGTGTGACGTTTGGGATGCTTGGTGTAAGCTCTGTGTCTGAAATCCATTATGTGTTTAGATATTCTTGGAGCAGTGCCTGATGCAGAATTCCTGGTATTTCTTTGGCAAGTGTCTTGCAAGCTGTGTGTTGCCCCTTCTCATGCAAAGAGCTGCTGTTAATTTGAAAACTGTGCCATCAAAATGAGACTGGGAATTACTTTTTCAGGTACCTGCTGCATCCCAAGTCCAGGACGTGGAGAACCTGTGAGTATGGGGAGTAGCAGCTCCTCAAGTGCCTGCTGGGAATATGCATGGAGTCTATCTTAAATTGGAATGTTTGAATTGGTGTCAGGAATTTCATGGGCTTTGCTAAAATAAGCTGTTAGTGCCGGTGGCTGGAGTGCGGCTGCTGCCGTGCCTGGCGTCCCTGCCCTGAGCTGTGCTGCTCACACACTGAGAATGTGCACCCAGGGCTCTATTAGCTCGTGGAACTGCTGCTGCTTCTCGTGTCTAGTGCTAATTTCTCCTTCTGTTCAGCATGTTTAAGGGTTGCAGTGCCTGTGGCTCAGTCGGTAGCAGCAGCGAACAGATCCGGTTTTTGCCATTTTCAGGCTGAGATGCAATAGCCAATTCTCCAGTGCCTGTTTTATGGAGAAACGCTGCCAGGCTTTCCTCTGTTTTGACTCTGCTTAGTCTGGCTGCTCCAAGTCAGAGGAAGGTTGTATGAGGCTGTGCCAGAAAGGGCTCTGTCTTCAAAGCAGCTCCTGTGACGTGCTGCTCTCCCAGCAGAGCTCCGGTACAGCCGGTGTGTGGTACCTGAGGCAGCCTCAACACAGAAAATGTATTTATCTTCTGCTGCACAAACTGTCCCAGTTTGAGTGTCTGTCCCTTTTTAGCATTAATTCTTACTTTAACTTTTTTTTCCTACTTTAACCCTTCCTCCTTACTTTCTAAACCATCTCTGCAGGTTCAAAGGGGAAGAAGAGCAAATGAAGAAGTTGAAAGCTATGGTGGAAGAAAAAGAGAGAGAAATTGCAAACCAAGTAAAACAGTTGCAGGTAAAGTTTTGGCAGAAATGCCTTGTGTTGAGGAGTCTATGTATTTTGAGTGTATATCTCTATTTATACATGAGTATATATTGCCTTTTTTCTTTCAACAGGATGTGCAAAAAGAAAATGAATCTTTCAAAGCTCAAATACAGGAATTAAAGCAGGAGAACTGCAAACAGGTACAGCTTCCAATTGCAGTGTTACTGACTGAAGTCAAAAGTGGGTGGTGGTAGTTTGCATGGGTGGCATGGAAAACCAGGAGTTGTACTGCCCATGGAAATCCAGGACAGCTTCAGTTTTGGGTTGCACTGAGGCAGCTTTTCTGGCTGTTGCATATCTGTTCCTGCTTCCTTTTATCATATGGATTTGCAGCCTTGTGTTCTTTCTTATGCCTGATGTGTTCCTGGCCAGAGGAGGCAGGACAGGATTCCCTCAAAGGCCCAGAGTGCAGCTTTCTGGGCTTGCAGCAGTGCCTGCTTAACAAGGCAGATCCTGGTCTTTGCTGCTGCTCTGCTCCTAACATATCTCTGGTCTCTTTGTAGGCATCTCTGGCTGTCCAAAGTGAGGAGCTTCTGCAAGTGTGAGTACTGCCAGGAGTTGAATGCTTTAGAAAATTGATTCAGTTCTCTTAATTGCTCAGGGAATTTTGAAATAATTGCCAAATGTACAATATTGGAGTATGTGAAGTGGCCAGTAAAAAAAAAAAAAAAAAAAAGAAAAAAAGAAATTACTGTCTAATAAAAGTTGAACATGGGAGATTGTGCTCACACTGCTAATCCTCAGGTGTAATCTCCTGCAGGCAGACAGTGCTGGCAGTATGTTGTGCCCACCACAGAAGCAAGCCTTGATTGATGTAATTTTGAATGCATTCCAGCTCAGCTGTATGGCTGAAGAGTTAAATGTTGGTGTTTCAAGCAAAAGTGACAGGCTTTTTTTCTTGGAACTTCACCTTAGCAGAGGGTTGTTCCTATGATAAGATTGTCTGGTGGAAATATCTTCCCAGAGAAAATCTCAGGGGTAAAATTGTGTTATAATGTGGGGCTGAAGCACATTAAATAACTATGTGGAAGTTAATGTTATATTGTGCTAAGCAAATTGCCACTGTCATGCGTTTTTGGCTGGCTGAATTATTTGTCTTTCAAGTTAAATGACTTACAAATTGTGGATTAGGTGCTTGAAAGGGAACGCTCTCATCCAGCCGGCAGTGCCTGTTCTGTGGTGTTGTGCTGGCGTGGGCTGGCTGACTCTACCCTCAGCTAATGTGTTGCCTTTCCATGGCCTTGATAAATGTGTGCAGATGCCTGTTGTAGGCAAACAACAGCTTTACAATGGGTTTGCTCAGGCAAAGTGGTTCAGGGAGCGGTGGGAAGCAGGCGATGCTGCCAAGGCAGTGAAAACAGCTTTTCAGAGAGAGTGTGTTGCTGGAAGGGGAAGGCAAGTGAGTGTGTGGGAAAGGGTGTCAGTGCTTCACTGGAAATTTCTTTAGTATCTCCTGACTTGTTTGTGGTTCCCTTTGTTAATTCAGGGTTGCAGGCAAAGAGAAGGAAATTGCCAGTCTGCAAAGCGAGCTCGCCTCTCAGAGAAATGCTTTTGAGCAGCAGAGGAAAAAGAACAACGTAAGGAAATTCTTCCCCCACCACCCCAGAAAACCCCCCAAAACAACCAAACCTGTGTTCCCAGCATTTCCTGAGGCCTGGGGCATTTTGCAGAGTCAGAGTGTGTTTCTGACAGCTGTCTGCTGTATTGTGTCCCTGGGCACTCCTTTCCTCTTGGGAGTGACTCAGCACACCTGAGTTCACTGCTCAGAGTCGTGTCAGCTCCTGGACAATTTGTTGATTGCATGAGAGGAAGGAGACTTGCTAGGGGACACATCCCACAGCAAGTTCTTGGATTTGGATTCAAATCTGGTTTACCCTGTTCAGAAACAAGTCCTTTGCCAAGGGGAGGGAGGGTGGGAGGAGGAAAGGTGCTGTGCTCTGACAGAGTTCTGGTCCTTGTGTGTGGACATGGGAGGAGGATCTGGCTCTTCCCATTCCTAAGAGTCACTAATCCTGATCTTCCAAAAGAAGTGAAGGACTGAGCCTTCCTTCACAACAGCTGCTGATGGTGCAGTCTGGGTTGTTTGTGGATGGAATTAAAGATTGTATCTTCCATCACAGAGCTGTGGAGTTACTTCCTTGTAATGCATTACCTGTGCAGGGCAGGAGAGTGTTATCTTTTAAGTTATATGGAAGAAAGGTAAAATACAGGGTGTTTATCTCACCTGTCTCTCCTTGATACCCTGTAAAATCCAATGAATAAGCTTTATTTATTAAAGCAATAAGCTTTATTTCTTAATAATTGGACAATCGAAGGAAAATGCACAAGAAAAATATTGAGAACTTGAACTTCCGAGCAAGGAGTGCTGCTTAAGAGCTGAAATAAAGTAGAGAGGAAGTGGCTGAGTAGTCTCAGAAGACAGATGAGCTGGAAAGGCAGAACAGAAGGTCTGTTTCCTGGGGATTCACAAGGTCTAAATACCCTTTGTGCTGCAGGCAGAAGTCTGGCTGCTGCTAAAGGCAGAACAGGCCTGTAGGTCTTTTTCTCAGTTTTAGCCAATATTGTGTTTATAGCCTGTGAACAGCCCTTAGGATTGTGGGCAAATAGAAGTGGTAGAGTAAAACTAGTGCAGGTGCTTGCTAGGGTTTTGATGAATTTAAAATACAACCTTTCCAAAGTAGCCCTTTGCTAAAGGAGATTTGCTCTGAGGGTTGGAAAAAATTAAATCTAAATCCCAATCACTGTAATTGCCTCGCTGCAAGCCCCCACCATCCTTCCTAGAGAAGAGCTGTGAGGCTGCTCTTAGAAGAGCTCTCAGCCTCTCACTGAGTTGTATTGACGTCTTGTGGAGTACACGTTTGATGACCTCGCCAAGAAAGACACAGGAGCACCGTGGCCTTCCCACGTGGATCGGGGTTGTGCTCACCACTGCTGAAATCCCAAAGCCTCCCAGGTGGGCTGGTGAGCACCAAACCAGCTTTCTTTGGGTGCAGTGGAGAGAGCTGTGAACCCTGAGGTTTGTGTTCCTGAAATCAGCCCTGGTGCAGCAGCAGGTTTGGGCTGAGGTCTGGTTGCAGGATCAGGGGTGTAAATGCACACACCTCCGTGTCTCCTGGGTCTGTGCTGGGTTCTGCACTGCGACATGCCTAACACTCTGTTGTGTAATCTGTGGTTTGGTGTCTGTGTTCCTCACTACTTTTGAAAACTTCCCTCTTTTCTTCTTCCAAGTGCAGTCAAAGTGTGGGGTCGCTGTAGTGGTAACGCTCTGCAGTAACACTTGTATCAGTTTTGGACACAGGGGCAGGTTGGGCAGAAATTGGCATTTTTTCCCCTCACTTTTCATTCAGACTCTTTGAACATCACACTTGTTTTTGCTAGTGTATGTCATACTCCTCAGCAAAATCACCTTGCAGTAACCAGCATTTAAATGCAAATGGCGGAATGTAATGCGAAATATTTCTCTGAAGTAAAAGCGAAAACAGTTTGAATATTGGCTGAACTGAAATCATTCTTTCTAAAAATGATTAGGACCTTCGGGAGAAAAACTGGGAAGCAATGGAAGCATTGGCATCAACTGAAAAATTGCTGCAGGACAAAGTGAACAAGACTGCCAAGGTTGTAATGTTGACTGCTAGAAATGATGCGTTAAGCTAGAAGCAGATCTGCAGCTGGTTTTTTAAGTGAAATGGAGGCATTTAACTTTTACTGCAGTTTAAGTATAATCTCTTCTGAGTGATCATTCATATACTTTCACCTCTGCTTCTTCCTGTTGTCTTTAGGTTGTGTTTTTTTTTTTTTTCATCGTTAGTTTGTGGGCATGCTGACCTTTGATTTCTGTTTGCATAATTGTTAGAGCTGTCGTGAAGTGTTTTTGGTTTGTGGGGAGCTCCAGAATAAAAGCTGTGCTGGTGAGCAACCTGCTTTCTTCTACTGGGCTTTGGCTGTGCTTGAACAAATCTGTTGGACCTGGGAAGAACCAGGACTAAATTATTATTTAAAAACCTGGGAGCATCTGAGGAAAACGGTGTGACCACAGCTGTGAATTTCCTCCTTGAAGGCATGTGAAGCTCGACAGGGACCATTGCACCAATGTTCTAAACGATACGGGGTGCGAATTGCTCTGAAAGGAGCTCGTGTTTGCTGTGGGCCTGATTCACTGTTAATTGTCACTGTGCAGGACTCAAAAAAAGGCATCTGACTAACTTTAAGAACACCAGTCAGGCAGCCAGAAGCAGAGGAGCTCTGGTTTGGGGCTGTGTGTCTGCATTGTGGAGCCATCTCCACTCTGTGCTGGCCCCGTGCTGGGAGGAGCCTGTACCTGCTTTTGCTGTGTGCTAACGCTTGCCTGCTTTCTCTTGCAGCTGGAAAACTTCAGCAGCCTTTTGCCACTTCATGGTGGCTCCTAAATTGTTGCCAACTAACACACTTAGCACAGCCTCACCACCTAATGTCTCCTGTCCGTTTCTGTCTCTGAATCTCAACCTGCTCATGCCACCGATCCCTTGCAGCACAGGAACTCAGAGCAGCCAGGCAGTAGCACTGATGTCAGAGGGAAAAACAATCCTGAATATCAGTGAAGGGTTTTGGCTGAAAGCTGCCTTTCTGAGCAGTATTTCAGGCTTTCTACATTTTAAGTGGGAGCCTGAGCGTTGTATGGCTAAACGAAACCAATCTGCCACAAGCACAGCAAGCACGTGTCCTATGGCTGCTCTGCTTTTAATGTTAAATACAGGGAGGGATAGATCTGTAGTGCCTGTCTGTGGCTCTGGGTATTTATATTTGAAAAGCATTAACAAAGAAAAGTTGGAGATTGTCACACAGCTCTAATAATTATCTCCCTTTGCATCCAGGGTTGGGAAAAGAGGATGTAAGGGGCTTCCTCTTAAGTATTTAAAAGTAATGTTTAAAGTCTTACTTTCTTGGCCTGGTTCAAATGTGCATTAACACAAAGTTTCCTTTTGACTTTAATTCTCTATTTTTGATGTGATGGCGTTAACTTACGGTGATTTTTTTCACACCTAAAATTAATTTAAAAGTACGGATTAAAAAAAAAAAAAGATTGACCAAACTATTTGATTTTGAGCTCACTTAACTTGGGTGGCAGGGCTGGTGTGATCTGTGGATGCAGTTACTCAGCACAGTGCAGCTTGTGTTGTGGACAAGTGAATGATGGTGTAATTTCTGTACAAACAGGCCGGATTGGAGGAGAACTTCAGAAAATAAAAGCTTAAGCGAGAACAAATGCAAAGGCCAAATTCTGAAGCAATTCAGTGCCCATTTTTGAAGCAATTTACTGGCAATTTTAGAGAGTGTAGCGCCTTTCTCACTTAGAAAAAGACTTTCTGGGTTAAGTAAATTGCTGTAGGCATAGGAGAGGCTGTTGCCAGGTCGGTGAATGTGGTGCCCAGTCTCACCTGTGCCCTCCTCTTGGTTTAGGAGAAGCAGCAGCATTTGGAAGCTGCCGAGGTGGAGACGCGCCAGCTCCTCCAGAAGCTCTTCCCCAAAGTCTCTCTTCCTTCCAACATGGTAAGAGAAGTGGCTCTTCTTAATCTCCTTCTGGAAGCCAGGGAGCTCTGGTCCTGCTGTGCTGGGCAGTCCTGGAGTGTTTCCTCAGAGTGCCCTCTATCCCAAGGTTTTTGCAGTGGGATGAGAGTGTCTCTTGCTGGTGATACCTGTACTTGCACAGGGAAGCAAAGCTGCAGTTGGTTGCTTCAAGAAGTGTTAAAACAACGACAAAAAAGTTACTATCTTGTGTGTTTTATGCCCCAACATTTACCTGTCTGTATTATCTTGTGTTTCACTGAGACAGTAAATTGTCAGGGGTGGATAATGCCTGCTGTGTTTGCTCACTGTCTGGCGTGATGGGGATCTGTATATTCCCAACCTTTCCAGAGGAGCTGCAGTGCCTCAGTGACAGTTAATACAATTTAGGAGGATTTATTTTGTCCCCAGGCACCAATTTTCAGTTTTATATTCTTAGTGGCTCTCAGTGGTTTGCAGGGAAAATGCCCTGGGTTTGTGAAGTTCAGATGGGATGAATAACATCAAGTGAGTCTGGAAGAATGGGTGCATTTCATTTATAACCTCTAGAGGTTTTGAATATTCATATTTAAAATTGTTCCCAAATGTGCTAAAGTAAGTGTCCTGATGAACCAGTCTTTAAAAAGACTTTCTTTAAGGTTATAAAATAACCTTCTGAGAGCCATGCAGTAAGTGTCTGCTTGAACTGCTCAGGGATTTCAGGAGAGGTTCCCTTGAATCTTTAAATGCTTATGCAGAGAGCCCTGACACTTGCAGGGAGTCCTCTGTCACCCAGCTGTATTTCAGCTCATCCAGGCCCCCCTGAACTGTGTGTGTGTCTCATCACCTCGTGCTCCTGGGTTGCTGCCAGCTGTGTGTGGCACTGGCTGAACAACAACCATGGGGCTGTGTGTGAGCTCCAGGGACTTGGGGCACTGCAACACTGCTCCCTCAGCCTGCAGTGGGGAGGCAGATGTCCTGAGGAGAGTTCTCCTGAGGTTATTCTCAGCTTTAACTGATTGACTTCCCAACAGAGCCACAGTGAATGGATATGTGGGTTTGAAAAGATGGCTAAAGAATACTTGAGAGAGGCTTCAGGATCTGAAGATGTCAAGGTAGGCACGAAAGATGGATAACTGGTGTGTGGCATAATGTATTTCTCCAGTATAAATCTTACAAATTGTGCTGTGGGTTGGGAAGTTCAGGTTCTCAGACAAGTCACAAGAAAGTTGTTTTATATAATTCTAGAATGGTTTGAGTTAAAGATCAGCCAGTTCCAACCCCCCTGCCTTGGCCAGGGATGCCCCTCACTGGACCAGGTTGTTCCAAGCCTCATTCTGCCTGGTGCTGAACACTTCCAGAGATGGGTCAGCCACAGCTTCTCTGGGCAACCTGCTATTTAGATAATTACAGAAATTTATTTGCATCTTTGATAAGTACCTTGTGGAATTGTGACTTCATAAAATTGAAAATCCCTGTTCTCTTTTTTTAAGTAATGGGGATTTTTTTCAGTAACTCAGAGTTTGTGATTGGGAGTTGCAGGTGAACACTGCAATTGCTGTTGTCTTTTCGTGTGTTGGAAAGACAGACCTGCCCAAGAGTGATACCAGCTTGTTGAAATAAGATGAATAGAACTGAAATCCATCCACTGAGATATGACTCTTGTGATCCCTTTCCTCCTTTGCCAGGCTATGGAGCAGAAGTTGAAGGAGGCTGAGGAAATGCACATCCTGTTGCAGCTGGAGTGTGAGAAATACAAATCTGTTCTGGCAGAGACAGTAAGTGGGATGCCTGGTCACTTCTGTGATGTTCCAGCTGCCTTTCTTCTGCTCTGAGCTTTCAAATCCCTCTCTCTTCTTAGGAAGGGATTTTACAAAGGCTACAGAGGAGTGTGGAAGAGGAAGAAAGCAAATGGAAGATAAAAGTTGAAGAATCACAGAAGGAACTTAAACAGGTATTTCTGAAGCTGTTTTTTTTTTTTTTTTTCAGCAGCCAGGCAGGTTCTGCTTGAAGTCACAGAGAGTGTCTGAGCTCTGTGAAAGCAGGTGTGGAACAGCCCTGGCTGTCTGGTTTGATGTGTGCATGACCAGGGGGTGAAAAAGGTGAAGCCTGCAACAAGTATAATAGGAATGATTCCTCTTATCAGTGATATTTTGGTGCTCTGACACTTTAACTTCATGTAAAGGCTGGTTTTTAATTTTTAAAGGAACGTATTTCTATTAAAGAAGCTGAAAAATGGAGGATTTGTTGATATCTTTGGTTTTGTGTAGCTGTTTCTATTGCCATCTTTACAGAAGGAAGAAAAATAAGCAGCACAGGTGGAAGGTGTTTGACCATTATGATAAATCTGTGTCACAGTCACAGAATCACAGTGATTTGGGTTGGAAGGAACCTTAAAGATCATCCAGTTCCAACCCCCTGCCATGGGCAGGGACACCTTCCACTATCCCAGGTTGCTCCAAACCCTGTCCAGCCTGGCCTGGGACAATTCCAGGGATCCAGGGGAGTCCTTTGCAGGTGTTGCAGGAAGCAGCCAAGCAGTAACATTAATGCTGATGGGATAGGAAGCCAAAGATTGAGGAATGTACAAGTGTCCCATTAATGTGTCCAGGAATATATATTTTTCTAATCCTGGTAACTTATTTTTATTGAGCACATGGGTTTTTTTCCAAGTATATTTGTGAGCAGATATGGACTCTTTGTGCTAAAATTGAAGTATCATAGAATCATAACAGTTTTTTGGAAGCTGTTAATGTACTGCTCAATCCATTATGGTCAACTAATTACACTTGAAACTGCCTGCAGAGCTTTCCTTTTAGGAAGGCTCTGTTGATAGCAGAAGTGGGAAGAAAAACTGCTTTTATGTTTTTTTTCTAATCTAGAACTAAAGTAGGTCAGACTGCTTTTTTGAAAAGTAATTTCTAAAGTATCTCTGCTTAGTAAATTTGAGTGCCACTGTGTGGACCTGGCAGCAAACAGATAATTTATAAACATCTTGTTTGAGGGGCTTATAAAGGCTGTCAGATCTTGAACTATAGATGTGCTGCCATCTGCTGCACTTCCACAGCCCCAAATAAAGCTAAAAATGCTGGGTTTGGGTACGTGGATGGTGACTATTCCCTGTCTGGGAAGGATATTTTCCTTGCCATGGCTAATGGACAACAGGATTAGTGCTTATATTCCAAATCTTTCAGGCACGTGGGCTCTAAATATGTCAAATAACCTGGGCTGGGAATAGGTAGGAATGGTGTAGACTCAGTATATTGAATTAATTGAGTGAACATCTTATTTTATTCAGCCACTCTTGATTTCATCCTTAATATTCTTAGATTGTTTTCTAGAATCTTGTGTATTTATGCAGAGTTTGTCTTAGACCAACCCAACTAAATATCTTTATTTTCCTCCCAAACTGCAGATGCGTTCCGTGGTCACTTCTTTGCAGCACGAGGTGGAGAGGTTAAAGGAAGAAAACAAAGAAGTTGAAACTGTACGTGCAGGTGGTTTTTTCCTTTTGTCTTTGAAGTTTTATGTTGTTTAAGCGTGATTTAGGCTTGTGCTGTAAATCTGAACTTCTCAGGCTTCTCTCCTGCCAGTGGCACAGCCTGTGCTGCAGTTTAACCTGAGCAGTGTTTTTAAAAAGCAGAGAAGCTGGAAAGTTGTTCTGATTTTTACTTCTGTGCTCACCCACTGGGGCTCTTTCTTGTGAGACTGAGCAGTTTGCTGCTTGTTGACAATCATGGGCTTGATTCTTTCTCTTTTTATCTTATTTTTGAAGTTGAAATCTGCACTGTGCAATCACTGGGTTTGAAATGCTCTCGAAACATCATGGAATATTTGATAGAAATTTACAGCTAATTATAAATCAAGCAAATGATACTGCAAGAAAGCACTGAAAACATCTGTTTTAACTCTGTTTTTCTGTTCCTAGCTTAAAAAAGAGAGAGAACATTTGGAAAGTGAACTAGAAAAGGCAGAAATAGAACGATCTACTTATGTTTCAGAAGTCAGAGAGGTAAACATAATTGTCCAAGCTGTTCTTTTTTTTTTTATTATTTTGGTTACCAGTTGGCTGGCAAACTAACCTAGTGCTTAGCCCCTGTGGCTGAGGAGTTTGTATGCTTGTGACCTTAGGGTAGAGCAGCACACAAATAACTGAGCAGAAGAGAACGGGCATCCTAAGGAGACAAATCCTAAAACTCTAAACTTCATTTCAGCTCAAAGATCTCTTGACTGAATTGCAGAAAAAACTTGATGATTCATATTCTGAAGCAGTAAGACAGAATGAAGAGTTAAATTTGGTAAGAAGCTTGTTCTCCGTTGGGCACAAACGAGGCTCCCAGCATACGTATGAAGCGGAGACTTATTTCAAATCCTGTCTGTTCTGCTAACCTCTTCAGCTTGATATTTTTGTCCATCGAAATCATTTATGTAGTCTGACTTTTACAATTTGTCTCTTTTCTCTGCTCCTAACAATAGCATGTCTGGTTCTTAAGACTTTTTCCCGAAGTCTGTAAGATTTTCATTCCTGAAACTTCTTGAGAAGATTTGCAGTGTAGGCATATGCAGCAGCAAATGTCATGTCCTTGGAGCAACAGAAGTGGTGCTCTCATTGGTTTAACTGGAGGATTATTTTCTGGTGGGATTTTTTTTTTTTCCCCAAAGCTTTTGAGGTGCTCTGACTGTGCAGAGCCTTTTGCATCCTGCTCTGTATGTACTAAAATTGGCCAGACCCAAAGTTAGATTAATTCAGAGTATTCAGCCATTCAGCTGCTGACACCCTGCTGTGGCTGAATGGCTGTGCTGGCTTGGTGCTTGCATGTGTTACAGCGTGTTTGGCTAGAAATGCTTCCAGCCAATAATGCTCCTATAGCTGCTTTCTCAAGAAGGACTTGGATTAACAGGATAGACCTAAGGATGCATGGTTTTCCATTTTGAGCCCTTTCCCTTCTCACTTGTTTCGGTGACCTGTTTTTTAAGGCTGCAGGAGCAGTCAGAGCCTTCCTCTGCTTGTGTTTGGCCAGTGCTTTCCTGCTTTTGAGCCAGAATTGGGGAAGGTTGTCACTGTCACCATGTCTTTGGGATGATGGGACAACCAGGCTACTGCCACTGATGTAACTGGGTTGAAATAGTTGATTTAGAAAAATAACTACCACCACAGTAGCAATCTGCTTAAGTTAATAGTACACTTGGCTCAGCAAGCAGAGCCTCTCATTCTGAAAGCAAGGGAAATGGGAATTGAATGCATACCTTGGAGTTAATCAGTAAACGCCAACCTCTTTGAATATAAGAGGCAACAATTTATTATGTCTGTGCACAACAAAAGCTTAAAAAGCTGAGCTCCCTGCTAGGGCAGCTTGAGTGCAATCTGATGGTGCTGTGCTGCTGGGAGTGTGAGGATGTGTTAAATGACCACCCCCATGCAGCTGGCTCAGGAGTGCTGTCCTGAGTGTGTGAGAGTGGCTTTTGCAGGAGGCTGGGGAATAGAAATTACAGTATTTCATAATGGGTTGCCCACTATTTACAAGGTAAGCAAGGAGAAGCTGAAACTGCAGAGGAGCTTCCCCAAAATGTATAAACCCAGCATTCACCAGTCCAGGTGCTCCAAAGGGGGAAGCCTCCCGAGGGTGAGACAAACACAATGTGTAGGTTTGGAGTCGGTGAGAATTCAGGGCTCTGGGTAGTCCATTGTTCCCTCCTTTAATCTCCTGCTGGCTCCCAGGAAGATTGACAGCAGGAATAGTGAACATTAGCACAGCACACTTCAGAGGCACAAATCCAACAAAATTGGCACTTGAGCTCCTTGTTAGCACTTCTGTTTGAGGCTCAAGCCTCAAGTGCTGTGGCTGGTTCTGTGTGCTGTGTTGAAGAGCAATCAAAATATCCTTTAAAAAACTGTGTAGCCTTTGGAAGGCTGCAGTTTAAGTACTGACTGCAGCCAGTATGAAGTATTCATCCCTCTTGACTGAAATAGTTTCACTTTTTTGGATTGAATCTAAACACAATCGACAGCTTAATATCCCCCTGTCAGTGATTCATGCCTTGATGTGACACTAACAGACTGGTTAAGTCAACATAGTTGTAGTAAGTGGTGCTTTATTAAGATGACAAATAGAGCTTTTTAGTTTATTCAGCAGTAGAGAGACTGTTTAGCCTGCACTAGGAAGATGACAATCTTCATTTTTGCATATTTGCTGTGAGTTAAGTTGGAGTCTGGGCTGACTCCTGTGATAAGGTGCTGGAGAGGCTGATGCACTGTCAGTATTGCTGATGCTCCTCCTGGAATGGAGTTGAAAAGCTGAAACCACTTGTAAGGAAGCCAATGCCAACCATGTTTTGTCTTCTGTAGTTTCCACTCTTTACCTTTATCTTTACAGATGGAGTCTCTCTTTCTTGACTGTCCCTGTAAACCTCATCATACATGTTGCCTAATCCAGTGTGTGCAGTAATTGTTAGTAAATCTTCCTCCCTTCGCAGTCCATGTGCACTGGGTTAATCCCTGGGACAGACAGACGAAATCTGTGTGTGTGAGGGAAACTGATGTTCTCTGTTACTGTTTTGCAGCTGAAAACGCAGCTAAATGAAACACTATCAAAACTCAAAGTTGATCAAAACGAGAGAGAAAAGGTAGCTGGTGACTTGCCCAAGGTAAGCAGAGACCCTTAGCAGCTGCATGGATAAATGTTAGCAAAACCCCTCAATGTCTGTAGTTCTGCAGTGCTGGAAATGATGATTTGAACTTGATTTAAACTGCCTGCCTGGTGGGGTGTCTTGCTTCACTGGCTGGTTCCCCAAGTGACTGGGGCTGTAAGACCTCTACCTGCATCATGTCTGCAGAAATGATGAAACTGCAGCTAACAGCTCTGTTTAATTGTCCTTCTTGAAAGGCTCCCTTGTCCATGATAATTTTATGCCAGTGGGAACAAGTGGTGATTTGGGGCTGACAAATAATTCTTTATTTAAAAGAAACCCCAGCCTAACAAAAAGCCCATCCCACAGCCCTCCACCCACACCACAGCATGAGGCTTTTAAATCCAGACTCAAATGGCAGAGGGTTACAAGCTGATTTACAAAGCATCTGCCCTTTTGTGCTTGGTGACATATCCACTATAACCCAGGAGCCTGCAAGTCCTAAAAGTTAGATCTGTGCAGTTGTGATGGGACAAACAGGTGGGTTTCCTGTGCTTTTCCTTGGTGACTGCTCTTACAAGATGGATTGGAGTGGAAAATCTTGAAGCATGAGAGGTCTCAGTGCTGTCTGTCACTGCAGAAGCAAAGCTGTCATGGGAGAATTGATAAATGGAGACAGGAATAGCCTGTGGAGTGGCTGGGCTCTGGCTTCAGACTCTGGAACACCTTGTTCCTTCAGCATAGTAAGCAAATTGGGCTGAGTTCTTACAGGACTGGAGTGGGAAATGCTGTTGGGGGAGCATATCTTGTCCTGGGACAGGGATAGATGATCACAAAAGCACTGCCAGGAGGTGAGAAGCCAAAGGAAACCAGTTACAATAAAGAATTTAAAACATTTTGCTCTGGACAATTACCTTGGATGTTAACATACAAAGCGAGCTGTGCTGATGTCCATGGTTCACAGTACAGGATTTTGGAGACCTGCACTCCTGCTCTTGCAAAACTCACTGCACAATTTTTACCTAATAACTTGATGTGAGACTATTAAAGCTTCCCTGTAGGATTGCTCTCAGATGCAGACAGGCTGACATGCACCATGCTGATTGTGAGGAGACATGTCAGTCTTGGCAAATGGGTTGGTCCCTGGAGCAAATCCGGCATAAAACAGATTTCCTCCTGAACAGTGATTTCCTGTGTCTGTGGTGCTCTCAGGGAGATGGGGCTTTGCTAATTGTTGTGTTTTCCCTGTTTCTTCCTTTTTTTTTTTTTTTTTTAATAACATCTTTCCCTTACAGGCCCAGGAGTCTTTGGCAGCTCTTGAGAGAGAAATTGGGAAGGTTTTAGGGGATGCCAATGTTATTGAAAACAGCGACGTTTGCACAGACTCGGTGAGTGTTTCCATGAGCTCGTGCTCAGGGGCCACACAAATCATGGGCAAAGTGGGAACTTTGGGAAGTGAGGTCCAGCAAAGTGCTGCTGGTGGGTAATTAGGGCTTGATGAAGCTTCCAGTCCTACGGCTTGCCAGGACATGTCAGGGGTTCACTGGGAATTCTGCTGCTGTCTAGATCATGACCTCCTTCCCGTGGCTTGGATTTGCAAGGAGGGAGGGGAGAGATTCTGGGCTTTTGATGGGTTTTTGGTTTGGCTTGGACAAAAGTGGGGAGATCCCCAGACTTGTCCCTTCAAGAAGGGAAAAGGGAAGCTAAAAATAACTCTGCTGATGAGTTAAGTGGGCTGTAAACACTGTTGGGTTGGCCCTTGCTGACATCAGTAATGCCAAAGAAAGGCAGCCTTGTACTACCTATAGCACTCAGGCAGAGATTCTCTTGCCAGAACATGGTTCTTTCTTTTTCTCTGCACCTGTGGCCAAGAGCCAGAATTTGATTTCAGCTGGTTGTGGCTCCTGGGCATTTGTGTTGACCTTGATGTGGTCCAGCAGCAAAAATCTTGCTAAGCTGAGCTTCAGTGAGGCCCAGCCCTGAGCACTGCCTTGTCCTGTGGGTGGGTGACTCTGCAGACTGCTGGTGTTCTGTATCCTCCAGCAATGACATTCCAGTTTTAGGGTCTGGAATTGGGTGGGCAGCTTTTCACACTTGCAGGTGACTCACCTGAGCGTGTGGGTTGCTGTTAGCACAGATGGTTGTGGAGCTGGTACTCAGAGTGTTGCCCTAAAGACACCACCTGCACAGGGGGTTGGGCTGGGGCTTTTTCCATCTCTGGAAAAAAGAGCTTTCACACCAACCCTGGAACAGCTTTCCAGAAGACACTTGGGAAGGGGAAGGCTGAGGCAGATTCTCTCCCATCTCAGTGGTGTCAATGGAGCTCATTTCCCATTTTCTTCTGAGGGACAGAGTGGAAGGAACCGCTGTCCTCTGAGGGGAGAGGAGCACTTGCTGATAGGACAAATAATTTGTATTGACTCCTTTTAGCTGCTCAGCCTCAGTGGCTTCATCAGCTGTGAGAGGAAGCTCGAGGTCCTCTGAGGAGAGCTGTAGAAAAGCTTCTGCAGTCATTAGCAGGAATGAAATGGCTTTTCCAGGCTAATCAGTCTTGGATGCTGATGGACCCTGGGCTCGCCGAGTCTGAGCCAGAGGTGCAGCTGGACCTGTGAGACCTCGGATGTGCCAACCCTGGGAGCTGAATTCCTGGAGGGATGGGAGGGCTGTGTTCCCAGAGGGAGGCCAGGGGTTTATGGTGCCAGCCAGGTGCTGTGTGTCCCTGTCTGCAGCAGGCTGGAGAAAAGCCCCCCTCAAGCCAATGCCCAGCTCTCTCTGCTGTGCCCTCATGGCTTATCCGTGTGGTGCATTGGGCCAGCCATGCCATCAGCCATGGCATTTGTGGCTCTGGTCAGCCCTCCTGAGCTGGGCTGTCATGAGCTGTGCCCTGTGGTGGCCCAAATGTGCTCATTTGGCTTAGTTGCTGTAGCCTAAACTCACGAAACCCCTCTGGCTCTCGTATCGCTCTGCTCTTGCTGCACATCACGGAACCCAGGTTTCTGCCAGAATATCCATGGCTTTATTCTAGAGAGGAGTGTGGAAAAACAGTCCTAATAAACCTGTAATTAAGCCTTCATTAGTAAAAATACATTAATTGTCTAAGCAGCACTCTTGACAGGTAGCCATTGGCAGAGGCTGGAATTAGAACATTATCTTTTCTCCAAGCCTTTTCTGCTGCCGGTTTTTTTTTTTTTTTTTCTTTTTCTGAGGGGAGAAAAAGAAACTATCTCCCCAGAAGCCTAAAAACCCAGCTGAAAATAGCTCTGAGATCAAAAAAGAAAGTCTTCCAGCCACTTCCACCTAGCAACAGTGCCTCTTTTTTTTTTTTAATTTTTTTTTTATGAAGGACCTGAAAACACATGCTTGAAAATGAAACATATTTGTTCCTTCTGGGTGCTGGAACCAACCCACAAAATTGAGAAATGATACTTGCATAAACCCTCAAACACACTCAGAGTGTTTTCTTTAGACTCCTTTTCTTTCTGTTTTAAATAGACCATTTGGGGTTTCTAATCAGCTGCTTTGTCACTTGTGGGACCAGCTGATGACTAAAGGGGGCTTTTTAGTGTGCTTTAAGGGAGTAATTTATATTCAGCAGCTTGCTTAGGCACTGAGCTTATTTTGAGGCTTATGTGAAATCTAATGTGCTTTTCCCCCCAAATCTCAGTGTAGAACACTCCATCACTGGGAACTGGGAATGCCATATGTGTGAAACAGTGGAGGGGAATCTGTCCAGACGGTTCAGCTCCTGTTTTAGCTGCTGGGTCTGAATCTGAAATCACAGGGGCTTCCCCGCTGCCATCCTCTTCCTCTCTTCATCCCCATATCCCAAAGAAGTGGAATCATAGGATCCCAGAATGGTTTGGGTTGGAAGGGACCTTAAAGACCATTCAGTTCCACCCCCTGCTGCAGGTGGGGACACCTTTCACTACCTCAGATTGCTCCAAGCCCCATCCAACCTGGCCTGGGACACTTCCAGGGATCCAGGGACAGCCACAGCTTCTCTGGGCACCCTGTGCCAGGGCCTCACCTCCCTTACAGGGAAGAATTTCTTCTGTATGTCTGACCTAAGTTTCCCCTCTTTTCCCCGAGTCATGGAGAGCACAGGGCTGGGGCTCAGCAGTGGCTGTGTAGGGCAGCTGTACACTCCTGGGTTAGCAGGAGCTGCAGGAGGACTGTGCTGAGCCCAAATCCATCGGGATCTAGTCAGGATTGCCCCCGGGAGGGCTGGGGATGTGTCTATAATTCATGAGCCAACACTGCCTGAGATCAGTGAGGTCACAAAACAGAAGGGAGACGCAGAGGGAGGGAGGAGCTGTTGCCACAGATGGGGGTGGGAGTGGACTGGAGGGCTCCTTCCTTGCTCCTGCTGCGTTCTGTGCTGATGCCCAGGCAGCCTCACTGCTGGTCAGTGCTGGATTAATTCATCTGCTGGGCTGCTAATTGCCTTTGCCTTTCCACTTCCATCAGCCTGTATGAGACTGCTAAGCCAAGTCTCAGCCTTGACAGACCTGATTTTCTACTTTAATAAGGGTAAAACAGGTTAAGGCTACCCTAATACAGATCCCAGTGATTTTTTTACAGTAGGAAAATGTTTACCAGTTGCACAGGAGTAAGAGCTTTGCTGTAGATTGTTTTGTTCTCTTGTCTGAGCCCACAGTCGTTTCTGTAATGGTGCAGGTGCTTGAGTTTGATTTACTGCTCATTCTGCATTTCCTGCCAAATGGGAGCAAGGAAAATGGCCCTCTCTGAACTCCCTTTAATTTCCCTGGAGCTCTGGGGAGAGATTTGCACCCGCATTGTGCATCAGTCTCATTCTGGGGTAACACCAGAGCAGGGCTGATGGATGCTGAGTGCCTGCAAACACCTCTGCACTCCTGTGGAGAATTGGGTACTTCTGCACTGCTGACACCATGGCAGAGTTGCTTATTTTTAGCTGTTAAATTTCAAGGAAAAGCTCTCCTGCAGGTGATCTGCATGTCTGTGTTCTGAGCTGAATGAGGAGCAGTAAGGTGTGTGTTGGATGTGGAGTGCTCTGTGCGTCTCTGGAGGAGTTAATCAATAAAGGTAATAAAACAGGGTTTACACAGCACTGTTAGCCTAGCAAGGCTGGCAAGCAGGGAGGCAGGAGGGGGAGAGTCCATCTTCAGCTGTGACACTTCCTGACTGATAAACTGTTGAATTCCTAGGGGGAAAAAAAAAAAAAAAGGCATTTATTTTTGTTTCAGAACACAAGCTCAGCATTTTCGTTTCAGCACAGGAAACTTCCTAGCTCATGGTAGCTTTCATTTTTCCTTTTCTCCGTGTTGGCTGGTGCTTGGACTGCTTTGTGAAGCCCTCATCCAAGTGCAGGTGTTGCTGGCAAGTGGGAATTTCACAGTGGTTTGGAGCTGAGGGTGAATCCATGGGATAGCTGTGGGTGGGGGAGGGTGTGGTTCTCCAGGCAGCTGTTCCAAATGCTGTTTCACAGCTGGAGCTGCCTTGGGCTCTGGTATCGGGTACTGCTGAGGACACCACCCCACAGATCCTCAGTCACACCCAGTCCTTGGTGGTCCAGGAGTTTTGCTGTTCCAGCTGTGGGGTCAGATGTCATCCCTGTGCACCTCGACCTGTGTTATAAACCCCATCTCTGGGGGTGATTCAGCCAGGCTGGTGGGGAAATAACCTTTGAGGCTAGACCAGCTGTGGACACCAGCACAATTCCTGGAAGCAGGGAGTACTGGAGTCCCAGACAGGGAGGGTAGGAGCTGGATGTGCAGGTGATTCCCTGGAACAGGAAAGGGCTCCTTGACTTTGAACCATGTTCTCCTTAAACATGGCCATAACCCTCTGACTTACAAGAATTGTTCCTATCTGCACCACGAGTTGTAATTTTATACAGAGGATCTAATTCTAGGCTTCCTTGGTAATTAGATTGTAAATGAGTTTTTAATGATTTCCTTTTTTTCCTTCTTCCAGGAATTGAGTGATAAAAGGCGAAATGTGGCAGTGAATCTTACCCAGGATGTGGGTCATCTCAAGAAGCTGCTCGTGTCAATAAGCCAAATGCTGTCAAAGGGATGAGGACACTACAGCCAGGTGGGTGTGACCAGTGCCCCCCCAGTTCAGCTGTTGAGAAGACTACTGGTCTGTGATGGTGGGACTTTGTTCAAATGTAACAACTCTGGTGTCAAAATATGAGACTTTTTAGAATCAGATCACAGAATCAGTGAATTATTAAGGTTGGAAAAGCCTTCTAAGACTGTGAGTCCAGCCATTCCCTCAGCACTGGCAAGGCCAACACTGGCCCATGTCCCAAAGTGCCACATCCACATGGCTTTTGAATCCCTCCAGGGATGGGGACTCCACCACTGCCCTGGGCAGCCTGTTCTGAGCCTGACCCTCACAACACTTTCAGTGAAGAATCTTTTCCTAATACCTGATCTGAATTCCACATGCAAATCATAAAAAGCTTCTGGTAGGCACTGGATTTGTTCCTCTCTGGATGCACATGTCAATCAGCTGAGACTAACCTTGTGCTCCTGCAGCAGTTGCCCCAGGTTTTGTTCTCCCAGAGCCTTTGCTTTTTTTTCCTCCTTGTTTGCTAAGTGAGTAAATTTGTCTGCACTTCCATGCTCTGATTGCTTTGGGATGGAGGATATAAAATAACCCCCTGGGCTCTCACTGAGCTGCCAGCAGTGGCTGGCTGTGAGTGCCTGAAGCACCAGCCTGGCATGAGCTCTTCATCCAGTCACAGACACATGGAGAAGGCTTTTATTTCAGTACACAGCCAGCCTGGAAACCTGGGCCTTTGTGCTGGTAAACTTCTTAAGTGACCCAAAGTTAGCTGAAAGTTGGATGAACTCAAGACACTGAACTTTCTCAGGAAGCTGATGCAGATGTGGGTCTGAATTGGAACAGTTTTGTGTTGGGAGGCAGCAAAGCCTTGACACTGAGCAAGGAGTGTCAGAGCTCCCTTTCATCTGCTGAGGATGGGGACTTGTCTTGCTGCTGATTTAGGTATTTTTTATGCTCCTGCCTTTGTAATGCACAGACAGCAGAGCTGGTAGAGGGCACCTGGCTGTTCAGGTGGGAGGGAGGTGCTGCTGCACCTTGGCCTCTACTCCGGGAGGCTGTTCCTGCTCAGCCTCCACCTCCCAGGCTCGTTCCCCTGGGCTTCCTCGTGGGTTGACACCAAGGAAATGCTGGCGAGGTCCTGGATTTTCCCTTGGAAGCTGCTCCTCTGACCTGGTGATTTGTGTTTCTCTTGCAGAGTGAAGTCACGGGGGAATCGTTCATTTGAGGATAGCAGAAGGCATTGTATCATATTTTGCCAAATTAAAGCCTTATTTATGTTTTCACCCTTTCTACTTCGTCAGAAACACTGAACAGAGTTTTGTCTTTTCTAATCCTTGTTAGACTACTGATTTAAAAAAAACCCCAACTCTGTAGACACCTCCAGAGTTTAGTTTTATAATAAAAACAAACCTGTTTGGATAATTAGACCTTTACATTCCTGGAGAGACAGTAAACACATAATCTTTTATCTTATTTTGCTCAATCAAACTTGTTCGGAAAACTCCAACGTGGTAAAGTCACCAATGGGAAATGACATTTTAATACTGATGTTGTACACTGTTTTACTTAATTACATTTTTGGGATTAGCTGCCTCTGACTTCAACCTCAAGTAAACACTCCTTTTTTTTTTTTTTTTTTTTTTTTTTGGTTGCTAATGTAATCAGTTTTTGTAATGGTGTCAGCAAATAAAGGGATGCTATTATTCAGGGTGTTCCTGGTCTCTTCTTTCAAGTGAATTTGGATGACTCAGGTGAGGTCTCCACCTGTCCCCTCCCCGAAATGAGCATCAGGCTGCACCCACTGTGCTTGTTTTTGGGCAGAGGAGGAGGCACCAGCTTGAAAAGAGGCAAACTCCAGAGCAAGTTGTTGTTTTAAAGAAAAGGTATTAAAGTTTTAAAAAAGACAAGAAATCCCCATCAAACTGCCACGTAAGTTGTGGTTCTGTGTCATGTGTTATCCCTGGGAAAAATCAGGGAGTGCAAGGGGGAGGAACAGCTGGAAATGCTGGATGTGGCAAAGCCAGTGGGGTGCAGAGTCTGTCCATTTGCCCCAGATCCACCTCCTAGATGGGAGTCTGGGGTGGAAGGAGTTCTGGGGAGGGGGTCTGGATGCTCTGTTACCTTGTGCTTTGTTGGGAACAATTGTGGGGAGGATCTTTGATGGGACAGGGATTCTTCTGGGGGTGTGGGGAGATCAGGTGGCCCCTCCTCTGCTTTAGGGTTTTAAGTGTCTTAGAGGAACCCTAAGAGAATCCCTATGGGATTCTTCAGTGGGCAAGGTGAGGGGTGGTTTGGTTCTTGAGAACACTTGAGGACGTGATTACCCAAGGGAAGGCAATAAAACAGGGATCAGTCGTTAATTGGGGGGTTAATTGCAGAGGTGAAACAGATCAGAATGCTCACCCTGAGCTGTTCTCACTCCCCTCTGTGCTGTGTTTTAGTTAATAATTGGCCTTCACCAGACAGGAGGTAAAGAAGCCTCTTCCTTACGTGGCTCCAGTGATCTGGATCATGCTAAATCCTGCTGAGAGCTGTGAAATAGCTCAGAAGAAGGAGAGAAAAACTGGAAAATGTGGTTTCCTCACAAAAGGAGCTACCCCTGGTCTCCAGCTGTGGGCCCCTAAAGTGTCCCATGTGTTCCTTGGAGATTTTATTCCATGGAATGAAAAAGCAAGTGCCACTAGCCTCACTTGTACAGGTGTTTGATACAGAACATAGAAAGACACCCCCTGCAGCTACAGATCCAAGGAGAACCTGAACCCTGGAGGGTCTCCACACTTGCCTAGGTTGGGGTGAGAGGCTGGTCCTTTGGCAGGTGTCTAAACACCTATTTTTGGGGGGTGAGTGGCAGTTTAATGGATCCATGCAGGTTTGACAGGTTTAAAATGATTTAAGAGCATAGCCCAGGAGTTTCAGTGATGGAGGGTTGGGTAGGGTGTGTCCCTGTGGCTCTGATTCTTTCCTGCCCCTCTGGGGGAGTCCCCTTGGCCACCCATGCTCTCTGAAACATTCCAGTGAGAAGTGGGCTCTGCAAGTAAAGCAATGTCTATTTTTTCCTTTAAAAAGTGGTTTCATAAATGCTGGATGTGCCTCATGCAAGGAATAAATGCTTTTGGAAGGGGCAGCAGTGCCTGGCGAGCCTCTGGATGCAGCCTTTGGAGCCTGGCTGTGTCTCCAGGCTCTTGATTTTCTGTGGGTTGAGCTGCAGAGCAGGGGGTGAAGGTGCTGCTGCAGTGCTCAATTGAAAAGGGGAGAGATTTGCAGCATCGTTCCCTTTCTTGGCAGGAACTCTCCCTGGAGAGGGCAGGAGATCTTTTAGTTCTGCAATTTAGGCGCGGGTTTTTATCTTGCTTTAGGGGATGTACAGAGGTGTTAAAGGCAGCTGTGAAAGGATCCCCTGGAAAGGCCAGCTTTAGAGTAAAGCCTGATCCCCTCTCTGACGGGCGAGGAGAGGTCAGGCTGCTTCCCCAGGAGCACTGGGAAGAGGGAAGGATGCTGTTTCATCTCGCTGTCCTCTCCAGCCCTGGATCAAACACCGCTCCTGGCAGCCATCTCCAATTTGGGAAGCTTTGCCTCGCCGGTTTGGTCACTGAGAAATCCCTCCTGCTCGGAGCATCTGCTGGGAGAAAATGGGATGAGAAAGAAAAATCTAGAGAGTGTGGGAAGCTGACTCATCAGTGCAAAGGCAGAGCTGGTGCTTGGCGTGTTCCCAGGGCCGGGAGCCCCCGGATCTCCGCAGAGCTCCAGCCCCGGTGCCCAGCCAGGCCGGGAGCCGCGGCAGGAGAGGCGCAGGATGGTGTCTGCCCGCGCTAGAGGGAGACAATAGCTAATGGATACAGGGATGCTTTTCTTGGAAAAAGCCCAAAGTGGGATGTTCAGATGCTGGCAATGGATTTTTTGGGGTATTTATTTATTTTTTTAGAGGTGATTTGCAGCGGGAGAACCCGCGCCGTGCGATGCGGGGCCGAGCGCTTCCCGTGAGGTGCTGCCTGCCGAGCCTGGCTCCTGTACCAGCCTGGCTGCTCTTGCTTTCAGTTCGTCACCGTCCCTCGAAATGGGGATGGGGAAGTGCAAGGGAAGGCTCTGAGCTGTCTCCCTGGAGTTGTGCTGCCTTTCCTGCGCCCCCCATCACAGCCCTGCCAGCCTTTCCCGGCTGTTCCCGGCGTTCGGGAGCGGCAGGTTGTTTACCCGGGAGCTGCTGCTGGGTTTTCTCAGGCAGTGACTCACTCAGCTATTTATTACTGCGATTAAAAAAAGAAAGCTCGTGCAGCTTTAATTCAACCCCAAATAATTCAGATGATTTTGCCATAAAAGCCCTCTGCAATGACACAGCTGTGTGTTCTCCCCCGGGGGTCCCCGTGTCCCCCCTGCTCCGTGTGTGACCTTGGCTTTCTCCTGCAGCTCTCTCAGGGATGTTTGCAGTTTGGTGCTCACCAAGGTTCTTGCCAGGCTGGTTTTGGCAGGGCTCTGCCTTCCTGGGCAGAGGGGTTGTAGTGGGGGGGCTCTTCTGTGGGTCTTGGTGGAAGCTGAGTGGGAGTTCCTAAGGGAGCATCCAGAAGGTGAAAACCACCATATTTCTGCCAGACTTCAAGGTTAGACATCATCTTCCAGCAAAAACTCTCCTCCATGGGGCCAGACTGTGCTTGTACCCTGGCTGGAGAGGGAAGGTTTTGGGGAGAAACCCTCTGGTGATGCTGTGGGATGTGAAGTCTCCAAAAGCTTTAAAACAAAATGGACACGATTGCTACTTTCCCAGCATTCAGGCTTTCTCTCACATCCAGTTGGAGATTTATCTTGCTCTCACAAATCCCTGTGGATCCCCTGTCAGCTCTGGCTGGGCAGTGGCTGGGGGGGAGTGATGGGCAAGGGGTGCTCCTTGGAGGGAGGTTTAGCCAAATATCTTCATGGAGGGTGTCTTCTGTCCCAGACTCGCTTAAAATAAGGCTGGACTAATTCCTGAAGGCACAGATTCTGCTGAGAGCTCTGCCTGTCACAGGGGCAGGATTAGAGCCCGCGAGTGGCCTCCTCTGGAGCTTTATCTGGATGTTTTCCTCTGTGAGACTGCCAAAGCAAATGGGTCAGTAGAAGTCCTGAGGAGTTTCCTAAGTCTGTATGAATGACCAGAAGTACAGGACAACCCATGGGAATGCCAAGACTTGCTCAGGTGTTCCCTGGGGGAGGTTTCCTGTGGTGTGTCCCCTTCCAAACCCCACCTCTCCTTGTGCTGTGACACCGGGATGTACAAAATGTTTCCTTTCTGTTTGAATTTCTGTGTTTCTATTTTTCCAAGCCCAAATGTGGGAGGGTGCTGAGGTGGCTGCTGGAAGTGCCCCTGTTCTGATGTCCCCTGGGCTCAGGATGGGTGCAAGTTTTGCTCTCAGCTCGTGCATCCACAGCACAACCCGCACGTGGCTCCTTGGTGGCTGTTTGCAGCTTCCTGCAGGGATGCTTCTATTTTTGGAGTGGTTGCACCTAAAAATACATCTTCAGGCTCCTGGGGAAGCTGGCTCTGCATCATTGAGGAGCTAATTAAACTGGAGGAAACGCAGGCCCTCGAGCAGGGTTTATTCCACACTGCTGAAAACGTTGTGGGTTTGTTTTTTCCCCATTTTTGCAGCGATCCATGTTCCTCTTGCACTGCATGGGCAAGGTCCAGAGGTTTATCCTTCCTCTGTGGGAAGGGCAGGTTTGCACCTGGGTATTTGGGCATTCATGTGGTATTTTTTTGTGCAGCTGTGACCCCCCAGACCCTGAACTTCATTCTCAGCCCCACTGTGACCATCACAGGATCCCCTGAGCAGCCCCTCAAAGGAGAAGGGATGGGGGCCTGGAAAACAGCTTTAAATTTCATCCTTTTAATTTCTGAGTATCTGGGGTTAATATCCAGCTCAGATGAGTTGAGGGGTCCCAGTGGGCTTTGAGCCTCCAGCTTGGCCATCAGCAATTCTTTATATCAACAAAACCACCATCAAATGTGGCCGTGGGCCCTGTTTGTGCCACTGTGGGACCCTAAGCCACAAGAGGAGGAAGACCCTGAAGGTTCATGACCCTTGTGATGTTCTCACAGGACCTATTTGGGTAAAGTTCCCCTCACCACCTCAACCAGGCTTGAAGCACAGAAAAGAAAGACCCCCAAGACCATTTCAAAGCTCATATTCAGAGCCAGAGTGTTCCTGCAGCGCATCAGTGCTGCCCAGGGCCGTCCTGGAAGAACCTGATCTCTTGCCTAAGCAAATGGGCTCATCCTAACCCAACCCTATGGAAAACAACCTGAGCTGCACCAGGCTTAGATATAATTCTTTAAAATCAATAAATATTTCAGGAGCAGAGGGAGCTGGTCTCTATCAGCAGTGCTGGTCCTGGCTGGTCATTATTAATTCAATGGATGCAGTTGTAAATTGGCTGAGGAAGCACAACAGCTGTAATTTTAAGTGCTGCTTGCCCCCACATAGCTGAGATAATTTGCTGGATCTTCAGTGACTCAGAATGGGGCCCCCAGACTTCACGCAGGTGTTAAATACAACAAAAAAATAGTTGTTTTGCACATGCCTCAGTTTGTGTCCTCGGTCCCTGGGTGTGTAAAGCTGTGACAGCAGGATTTGGACTCCCAAACAGTCAGTTGTGCTTTCTAGGATGTCTGTCCTAAATCTCCTGCTTTTGGGGTCCTGTGATGGAGTGAAAATCGTGGCTTAAGGAGACTCCAAGCTGCTGGCTGCCCTGGCAGAGCAGGATCAGTCCCTGTTCCCAACCCAACGAGGCATTTTGTTACCCAGCTGAAATAAGGAGAAACTGAAACCTCTGTTCTCTCAAAGGGCTTCTGAAACCTGATGAGGAAAACCAGCAAGAGCAACCTGTTTGTTGGTGTGTGAGTGTGAGAACACAATTGCTCTCTTGAGAGGAAGTGTGTGTTGGGAAGAAGCCTGAAAATGGGACACTCAGGGAATGGGAACTTCTAAATATCGTGGAACCACAGAATGGTTTGGGTTGGAAGGACCTTAAAGATCGTCCAGTTCCACCCCCTGCCATGGGCAGGGACATCTTCCCCTATCCCAGGTGGCTCCAAGTCCCATCCAACCTGGCCTTGGACATTTCCAGGGATCCAGGGGCAGCCACAGCTTCTCTGGGCACCCTGTGCCAGGGCCTCACCTCCCTCACACCAGGAATTCCTTCCTAATATCTGATCTCTATATATTTTACATGTTATGTTTTATATATTATGTATTTTTATATATATAATGGAATATAAATATAACCTCCCCTCTCCCCTTGCCTTGCTGGGGGGGGTGCAGCTGGGCTTCTGTGCTGGTTTGGGGGGAGATGTGGGGTCGCTGTGTCTGGCCCTCTGCCCCCTTGGGAGGTGTCTTTTGAAGAGCTTTGCAGCACACAGGTGTATTTTAAATACACATATACATGTTGCTGCCGGGCTGGGGGGCTGTACAGGCAGAAACACAAACCCTCCCCAAGTTTTCTTTGCCCTGGGATTCCTGTTCTTGCTGCTCAGCATGAGTTTATTGCCAATCTTGTGGTGTTGGACAGGTGAGTCTCTCTCTGCAGGGTCCTTTTGGAAGCTGAGACAATTTCATGCCCTATAGCTGGGTAAAGGGTGAATCCTTTGGGACTATGACCAGGAGAGGATCCCCCAATACTGCATGTTTAGCATGTCTTGTGCCAGTAATGGAGCTCTGATCCCATATAAACATCATACATATATGTTATGTACATCTCTGTTTGTGCGTGTGTGTTTCACCAACAAGGGGAGGGGTTTTATCACTCAAGGCCAGGTTGGACGGGGCTTGGAGCAACCTGGGCTAGTGGAAGGTGTCCCTGCCCTTGGCAGGGGGTTGGAATGAGATGATCTTTAAGGTCCCTTCCATCCCAAACCATCCTGTGACTCTGTAAGTGCTGGCTCCTCATTTGCAGTTAAATCTTGCCTCAGGATGACTCAATCCAAGCATGACTTTTTTTCCCCCTCACCTTTTGCTTAAAACCCATGTTCCAGGCTCATCTTTTACTAACTAAATCCACCTTTCAGCATTAGCCTTTGCCATCATCCTGGTTCCCCAGGCCCTGCAGCCGACAAGAAGCTGCTGTAACAGCAACCAGCATTAACACAAGGGCTACTCTTAATTACAGGAGCTGCTGTTTATCTCCCCAGCTCTGTTTGCTGCTGACAAAAGCCCGCTCAGGAGGGGGGTCTCTTGTTAATAAGCTGCGTGTGCGCCCCAGCAGTGATATATTGATGTATTTTTAATAAATATTCCCCTTTAAAGGGCCACATATGTATTCTGGGCTAATCCTCTCATTACAAGATCGCGGGGCGGCTCCGAGGTCGGTGAGAGTGTGCCCGGCAAAGCTGGATTTCCTATTCATGGCTGCTGCCTTAGATCTTAGATTGTACTTCCTGAAGGGGAGAGATGATGAGAGCAATAACGACTCGCTGTGCTAATTATTGTCATCCTTGAAGTTTAGAGGATGGAGGTGCATCGCCTCAATTAAGAAAATCGGGGAGCAATAACCTGATAATAGAGAAGCCTTTCATTAAGCAGCCCCTCTGGAAATGGGAGGCTCTGCCGAGGCTTCTCCCTGTCCACCGTCACCAGACACCTTTGTTAGGATGGGATAATAGGGAGGGAAATGGGGATTAAGCGTTGGGGGCAGCAGTGGGATGGTGGCAAAGGTTTGTCCTTGGCAGAAACCCTTCTAGGGAGGGCTTCGTTCTGTGCCGGGCGAGTGCAGGGGCCACGTCCTTTTGCTGCCTAAGCTGGAGCAAACCTGGAGTTAGCGGGATGGAAAGGCACATTTAAGCCTTCCTCTGTGCTGTTTACCTTGCTCTCCCACTCGGGTTGCAGGGGCTTTAATTTCGTTAAAATCCGATTATAATATTCCGTTACCATTTGCTCAGCGGCTGCGTGCAGCGGCTCTGTGTACACTGGGCATCTCAGGGAAGGGAGGAAGGGCTCAGATTAAAGCAGCTAAGCCTGCACAGGCTTTGAACTGCTGCATCCTGATTTCAGTGTTTTCCACTCACTTCTGTTTTCCCTACTTCCATCGTTTTTCTCCCATGAAAAAGCCTCCTTTTATGTGAAACCTCCGAGCCTTTTCTTCTGCTGACGGGAGAATGGGGCATCCTGGAGGTAGAGGGACTTTTAAATCAGGCTGGTACTTTGCAGGATAAAACATTCCTGGCTCTGTAACTGTGGTTTTCCTTTCCATGGTGGCTCTGGATGGATCTGGATGTGCTGGTTGATAAAACAGCACCACAACTGCACAATTTCTTACCTCTGTCTCCCCAAAACCAGCATGCAGACACTTAATGAAGAGCATCTTTTTTAATTTCCTGAAATATTTACACCTTGCACGGAGCAATGGTAGGGCTGATGTGTCCCCTGACAGTTTTAAGAGGGTTTGGATGGTTCACATCTCTTCCTACCTGGCGTTAAACTCCTTGGCTACCAGACATGGGAGACAGTGGTGAAGGCAGCCTTGGCTTTCTGCCTGCAGGGAGTTGCAAGATGGGACAAGCATCAGCCTGGAAGGGAATTTAGGGAGGTGTGAGGTGTCCCTCACCACTCTCCCAAGGTGGGAGCGAGGAGTAGAACTCCTGGGAGAGATGTGGTGCTGCCTTTTGCCTTTTCCAGTTGTTTTAGTAATGAGGATGGGGATTTTCCTCATCAGCAGCCGGAGATGCATCACGTGGGGAGCCTGGGGGTGCTGCAGCATCCATGCCTCCATGGAGCTGCTTTTGGGGATGGGGACAGGCTGCCACTCATGAGCAGGGTTGTCTCCACCATCCTCTTGGCTTGGGAAGCTGTTGAGGAGGAAACCCTGGGCTGGGAATCATATTTTTGGGCGGCTGCTGCTGTGGTCTGAGTCTGCACCCAAGGGTGCTACTGCTGGGTGCCAGTGGTGCTCTGAGAGCATTTGCTCCCTCACTGCTGGGTCTGGGGGGCACACACATCCTGCAGGGATGGGGTTTTGGCAGCGCTTCGGGGTTTTTTTTCCTTCCTCTTGCCGGCAGCCAGGGAGCTTGGAGGGAAAGGATTGCCTCCTGTTCTTTCCTGAGGATGCTTCGCACTGGGGGAGGAGGTGGCGATGGAAATGACTCATCCGTCTAGCGGGTCCCTTCTCCCTCAGCGCTGCTCCCACGCGGGAAGGTGATGGTTCTCCTCCTTCCTGTCAGGGAACAATGAAGCTGTCGGAGCTGTTCCCTCTGCAGCCTGAAGCCTCGGGTGCTTTCAGAGGTGCCTTCAGGGGGAGCAGGTTGGAACCCTGGGGTGGCACCGTGACCCTCCGGTGCCGTCACACACCTCCCAGCCACGGGGATTTGTGGTTTTGTGCTTCACCCAAGGGAAAATAAAAGGGATTTTGGGCAGGGAAAGGACAAAGCTCTCCAAACCTTCTCCAGCAGCCACCAGCCCAGGGGCTGGGCAGGGTGTAGCGATGCTCTCCCGGCTGCTGGTGCTCTGCAGCGCGGGATATCCTGAGCCAAGTGTGCTTTCCACGTGTTTAAAAACCATCCATGAGCTTATCCTGTCCCTGCCGGAGCTCCCTTAACCGTGGTGTCCCGAGGCAAGGAGATCCACTGATTAAACACCCGCACTCATAGGGATCCACTGCTAAATCCTGCTGGCCCTGTGCTTGCAACCCCAAACGAGAACAAAGCTCTTAAAGCCTGCAGGATTTGTTCCAGAAATTCCTGGCGTGTTTCAGCAGCTCCTGGGAGCTGATTTCATATTTTGTACAAATGTTTCCCTGGCCCCTGTGAGCAGAAGGCGAGCGAGCGGCTCGTGCAGCAGCTGTTGGTGTCACAGCTGATTTTAGCCCAAATTTGGCAGCTCTAAGCTCAGAGCCTGCCCAAAGGTTTCAGCTTCTCCATCCTTCCCTAGCAGCAGGGTTTGACTTTTCCTTGGGTTCAGAGCCCAGAATGAGTCCCAGGAGTTTGAAGCAAGTTGTCGCCAGCAGGCACCGAGAAATCAGCTCCAGCCTCTCCTCAGGGCTCCCGTGTGCTGCTCCAGTCAGCTGTCCCAGAGATTTCACAAGCTGGGTGGAGCAGCAATGCCTGGATGCTTTCCATAAGCTTAGATGTACCTTGTTTAGAGTCTCGACAAAATAGAGGCCTTGTCAAGCCTCTAAAGGGGGAAATGATGCCTCAGGTTTTAACTTTTATATTTTTCAAATCCTGCACTGCCTGGTGTGTAACTCTGAAGTTTCTTGTAGCCTGTTAACTTCTGTCCTCTCATGCCAGGCAGACATAACAAAGCCTCCCCAGGCCTGCTCTTCAAGGACACCCAGACTGTCCTAGGCCCAAAAAGTATAAACCAAAGAGCCTCTAAGGGGCGTAAGCTGAGGGGAATTACATCATTAAATGGAAGCTTTAATTGGAGAATTAACCCTGCTGTGCAAATGAACCAAACCTATAAAAGGGTGAAGAACTCGTGACCTGGGGTCCATCTTGGGGTCCATCTTGGCAGTGGCCTCTGGCTCCCCAGGGCTACCTTTGAAGGCCTTTCAGATAAATCCCTGCCTTATTCCCTTACTCCTGTCCAGTCTCTGCTTCCAGGAGGCCTCTTCAGGCATCAGTTTGAGAGCCCTCCAAAGGTCTGGGTGTGGGGAGAGATGCAATGGGGTGGGTGATCACAGCTGAGCCTGTGCTGCCTGGCCTTGGGAGAACCTGAGTCTGTTTCTCCACGTCTCTCCATATCTGGATGCCCAGCCAGTGCCAGCGGTGGCTCCTGCCCTCCTCCAGTGTCTGCTGATGCTTTGGCAGCTTCCAGGCAGCTTTTTAGCTCCAGTATGAGGCAGATGTGACCTTGTCAGTGACATTTCGGGATTAGAGGGAAACTCAGCCCATGCACACGTGACTGAACCCCATCAACACCACGAGAGCATGGGAACAGTGTCTGCTTCCCACATCCATCCACCCATCCATCCATCCATCCATCCATCCATCCATCCATCCACCCATCCATCCATCCACCCATCCATCCATCCATCCATGTGCCCGCAGCTCTTTCTCCAGCCCCGGCACCTTCTGGCCTTTAGGCTGTGTTGTGCTAGGAAAGGTGAGCGCCGATATCAATCTCCAGATCATTTTTTTGGGGCTATTTATGAAGTGTGGCTGGAACTCAAAAGCCTATTGTGGCAAATAGTAGGCTGCTTGTGTGGCATCCCTGAATAGGAGGGGTGTTATCCCGTCCCCATGACAACGAGCATTTGAATTAAGAGCCGTCTACTCGGAACAATTTGCCGTCACATGGTTCGGAGGAAACACTTTGAAACCCTTGTAGTCTTTTCAATAGGCTTGATTGTTGGCGTCTCCCAAACTTAATCATTAACAGGGCTCTGCGACTGATAATTACTGTGCTCTGCGTTTCTCTGCCCCGCACGTCACCGGCGCGGCCCCGGGACGCCGCTCGCCCTGAGCTCCTTCTCCTCCTGGATGAGGTGGATGAGGGAAGTGGGTGGCGGATTTTTGACCGGCCTGAAAGATTTGGGCAGCTTGGGCAGCGGCCGAAGCGCTCAGGGATGGATGGTTTGGAGGGGGAGAGGCTGAGCCCTGCTCGGAGGTGATGTCTGCGGAGTGGCCATGGAATATCTGGGACTTTCTCTCCTTCCCTGGAAGTATCCAACCCCCTGCCACCTTTCCTTGACCATGCAGAGACACGAAAAAGGGGTTTAAAACAGGTCCTGGTGCTTTGCCCAATTGTAGGGCTTGGTGAAGGATGGTTGGGTGCCGACTGCGTTACTCAGTGCCCGGCGGAGCCGGCCCTGGCTGCTCCGACATCAGCAAGAGAAATAGAAATTGAACATATAACCCGGGAATATTTCCTTTGGGTTGTTTGTTTGTAGTTTTTTTTTGTTTGTTGGTAGTTTTTGGGGGTTTTTTTGCTACTCGGTTTGTATTATCCGGGCGAGGAGGAGATTTTGCATCCCACGGCAGGACCACCGGCAGGATGCTCCCAGCAGGACCCAACATCCCTGAGTGCAGCGCTCTTCCCCCAGCCACGGTGGCGTACTGGGAGCACTGGTGAGGCGCTGGCTCAGCCGAGGGGCTCCCGGCAGCAGCCCCTTGTCCCGAATGAATGGGATTTGCATTGTGCAGGAGCAGGTGGCAACAGCCTCATTTGCGATTTCTGTGCCTGCCACATGTCCCTGCAGCGGCAGGTTTTAACAGCGGGGCCAAAGGGATGGGCCTGCCTGGCAGGACAAAAAGAAACGGGCTTGGAAGGGCCTCACGCACCTTCAACATCCACTTGGGTGGATAAAACATCCCCATTCCCGCCCCTCCCTGGCCAAGGCGAGCGGAGCAGCCCGGACTCAGCAGGTCAATAATGCAATTTGCACCCTCGTACAGGCCCATCCATCAAGTGACATGATTACATCTCCACTGGTGCCAGGCTGTAATGTAAATTATGTCACAGTGATAGAAGGATCTGAGGATTCATTTCTTCTGCCTCTGGAAATACATAGCTTGCCCCTCCCTGCGTTTATGGGGACTCAGGGGTAGCATTACCCCATGCCAATAGTATTTTTGTTTAATGTTATTGTTTGATTAAGGAATATTTGTGGAGGTTTTTTGCCTTCAGGAGGGAAACCCTGATGGTTTTTTGGCTGGATGAGTGATGTGTGGAGGCAGTGCTGGGCTGTGTGTCACCAGGGGTGAGCATCCTGTCCTGTGCCACTGTCCCTGCCTGCAGCTGCTGTGAGGTTTCCCTGGGTTAGCACAGAATCATCGAATGGTTTGGGTTGGAAGGGACCATTAAAGGCCATCTAGTTTGAGCCCCACAACAAGAACAGCTCTAGATCAAACTTGGGTTCAGCAGAGGAGCTGGCAGGGAATTTAGTGCCTCCTAATTTAGAGAGCCTTTATTCCTTGCTAAGGAGAGGTTGGCGTCTCCTCTCCCCTCTGTTTCTTGATCTCAGTTTCCAGAAAAGCTGCTCCTGGGTTACATCCCACCCACACACCTGGGTTTATCACCCTGATGGGATCAAGTTATGTAAGAAATTCCCTTCCAGAAAGGACCTGATGCCCTGACAGATCTGTGTGTCGCTCCTTCCCAGAGCCCAGATTAATTCAGTATTTTGGCATGTAGGGCATTGGTGGGGTGATTCCTCCATCAGGTCTGGAGAAATTACAAGTTTTATTTTCTTGGCTCTTTTCATAGAATTATTGAATGGCTTGGGTTGGAAGGGACCTTAAAGCTCATCCAGTCCCACCCCTCTGCCATGGGCAGGGACACCTTCCACTATCCCAGGTTGCTCCAAGCCCCATCCAACCTGGCCTGGGACACTCCCAGGGATGGGGCAGCCACAAATTCTCTGGGCAACCTTTAATCTTCTTCAGCCTGGAATTTCCTCCCCAGCTGGAGAAAGGAGCTCAAAACCACATGGCAAAAGATTTACAGGTGGGACATCTGTGGCTTCTTTTGGCTGAGCAGGTTGGGGTGTCCGTGCCCATCCCCTGGCTGGGAAGGGGATGGTCCTGGGGTGACCCTGCTGGTACCCAGTGAGTGGTTCTGGGTGTGCCCAGTGCACCCAGTCTCCTGAAGGTGCATCCTCATGTTCCTGTCTCTTCCAGCCCTCCTGATGGGGAGGAGAGCACCCAGATGAACCAATGCAGAGCAGCAACGTGTGGGACTGGAGGGAGAAGTCAGGGCTGCAAATCCTTCCATGGTTTCACCTGTAGTGGGGACTGGAGATGGTTTGGCTGGGGAAGAGGGGTCAAAACCTTGGCTCTGGGTCTACCCCCATGTGGGAACTGCCTCCTCTGCTGCCTTGGGCTCTGCAGCCAGGATGGGATCGCGTGCCAGGAAGCGGGAATGCAGGAAGCCTCCCCACAGCCCAGCCTCCGGCCAGGCGGCTGCTATGCAATTAAAAGCTTTTGCCAGTGAGAGGCTTAATTAACTCTGGATTTCTAGGGCTGTACCCCCACGTGTGTGTTCTGCAGCCAGGCCTTTCTGTTGGATGAGCTGGAGTTTAGCCCTGGCTGCAAGAAATTCCTCGTGGGACTTGTTTGGGTCATGGCACCTGGTGGTGGTTCTGGGCTGGCTGGGGAGATACAAACCCTGTGAATGAAGCAATTCCATGGGGAGAAGGAGAATGCAATGGGTATGGAGTATTTTAGGGACTTGAAAACCCCAAATCCCCAGTGACTGTGATCCCACCACCCCCTGGACAGCCTGAAGCAGTGGCTGTCATAAAGGAAGGTCTCGCACTGAGCCTGGCCATCCTATCCATCTCCTGTCAAGCCTTTACTAAATATCTCCTTTACTCCCTCACATTTTTAGATAGTCAGCCCCAGCCCTGCACTTTTCAGGGTGTTTGAAGGTGTCTGGTGGAAGGGAATGGATGCTGGGTGGGCTGTGGCAGCATAACAGGAAATAACTGGTGGGAAGACTTGGGGTGGTTAGAACATTTCTCTCGTTTTCACTCACAAGGCACTAACAGGGCTTTTCCTTGCCCATCCTGCTCTCCAGGCTGGTCAGCAGACCACCTGCAGGAGGACTTTAGCCTCATCAACTCGAGCCAATTTCGAGTTATTAGGGCCACAAAGCTGCTCCTGGAAACACAGGACTCCTACTTTCACAGCACCCAGTATTTTTAACAGGCCCAGCTGAAAACAAACCCCCTTTCCCCCTCCAGCTGTTGTTTTGTGGCAGTGTGGGATGGTTTGGTTTGTTTTTTTTTTCTTTTGGGTTGAAACAGATATCCTTGGGAAGAGCTGTAACCCACTGACCTGGAGGGGATGCAGTGACATCCATGGAGCACCCTGCTGTGGGAAGCAGTTAACCGGGGTCAGCAGCCTGTTATTTTTCCCCCCCTCTGCAGCTGATAAGGAAAAGGAAGTTGCTACTTTGTGTCCCTGGGACAGCCTCGTTAAATAGGAAAATAACAAATGGAAAAACAACACGTTTCCGAAGGTACCCCACTTTCCTGAAGCTGCAAAACAACAGCTTGGGCTGCCTCTCCTGCCACCTAAGAGCAAGCCTTGCTCATCTGTTTTGTAGGGATGTGGGTTTTTCCTGGTGAACAGGCTTGCCATGTGCTCTGGGAACACCTCAGTCTTGAGCTACGTGCACTTAAATCTCTTTTTTGGTTGGCTTTTTGTGATACCTTAAAGGTATAAGCTTGAATGAGATGCATGGGGTAACCAGGCCAATGCTGTTTGCTCTTCCCTCCATCCCCTGAGCCTTGGGCAGCTCCTCCAGCTCCTTCTTCCTGTGTCAGTGATGCCAAACTCTCTCATCACCTGCAAGACTGATGCTCATGAGGGATGGTGTGTGCTTCGATCACTCTGGATTTACCCTACAGTGACTGAAAATCGACACTAAACTTTGGCCCTTGCAGCTGGAGAAACTTCCTTTGCTCTTAAAATTCCAGAATCCCAGAATGATTTGGGTTGGAAGGGACCTTAAAGATCATCTCATTCCACCCCCTGCCCTGGGCAGGGACACCTTCCACTGTCCCAGATGGCTCCAAGCCCCATCCAACCTGGCCTTGAACACTTCCAGGGATGGGGCAGCCACAGCTTCTCTGGGCAACCTGTGCCAGGGCCTCCCCACCCTCACAGGGAAGAATTTCTTCCCAATCTCCCATCCATCCCTGCCCTCTGGCACTGGGAAGCCATTCCCTGTGTCCTGTCCCTCCATCCCTTGTCCCCAGTCCCTTTCCAGCTCTCCTGAAACCCCTTTAGGCCCCGGAAGGGGCTCTGAGCTCTCCCTTCAGCAGTCCTTGGGAGGGTGCTTGGGTGAGGGTCATTGGCTCTGGGTGCCCAAATTCCCCTAAAACAAACCCTGGAAGCTGCTTTGCTCCCCGCCCCCGCTGTGTGCTCTGGCAAGCAGTGGCTTGTGGTTGCCCTTCCCCAGGCAGCACGAGCCACAAGGGCTCTGTGTCAAAAATCTGCAGCCCTGTGGGAGCGAGAAATGAGAGTTCCTGCTGATGCCAGCACTGGAGGGGGTTATTAACATCCCCCAGGATTTATTTCAGCCACATCAACACTCTCATTATTACCTGCACGTAACAGATAAATGAGCATTTCCACGTAGCCAAAGCAGGTATTGATTAGGGCCGGGCAGGGGCTGATCAATGGGATGCTGTTTTCCCTGGCTGGACGTGCAGGGCTGCTCAGCTGGAGCTCGTCCCAAGCCCCTGGGGACTTTGCCCATCATTAACAGTCATATGCACTCAGACAAGAAGGGCCTATTGTGTTATCCTAATGCCAGGCCAATCTGGGAATTAATCGGGATATTTGGAAGCACCTTAACTGCCTGTGCTGATACCCGGCCCTGAGTTTCCTCTCCTAATCTCCCCCAGGCAGCCGGGATCTCCCACAGGTCCCGGCGCTGGATAATGTGCCTAAGCTGGTTACAGTGAATTTGCATGAATAAACAGGCAATTCTGCCCGGGCTGAACGCAACTTCATTAAAGCCCAGCGATAATTTGAGCTTGCTTATTGCCTGTCCTTTGAACCCTAAAAAGGGAAGATTTTGAGCAACAATTGACTTCGTGTTTGGGGTCACGGGGACCGCTCCAGCTCCCAGGCAGAGTTTGCCTCTCTAGAAATGTCTTTTCCTCTTTGCTTTCCTCCACAATCGCTCTGCCAAGGTGAATAATTGTCCTGGAATGTTTCATTTGCGGAAAAAGGTTGGCTGTGCTCAGGGATAACAAAGTGCTGGCTGGCTGAAAGGGGGCACACGAGGATTTACTGGTGGTTCTCAGCACAAGGGGTCTGCCCAGCCAAAACCATGCCTGGAAACACAACTGGAGCTGGGACAGGGCGATTGCTGTGGGGAAAATGGTCACATCGATGTGGTGGTGGAGATGGGGATGCAGGAGGTGGAAATGGGCCAGGGAATACTGGGAGAGAGGGGATGAACATCCGTGCCTGGGTGGGAGGTGAAGGGGAGCAAGCAGGGCAGGGATGCGCCTGGGAAAGCTTTCCCACCTTGCATGATGCAACCATGAAAATGAGCTGTGCAGCCACAGAAAATGAGGGTCATTTTGGGGCCTGAGAGAGGAGGGGCAGGGTGGGGACCCCGAGGGACCCAGCGGGCAGGGTGAGCTCGGGGACACTGGGGACAGATTCAGCTCCCTGCTGCAGGCAGAGGGTGGATGGCTCTGAGTACAGCACCACCAAGCACCACTTTTCTCTCCTGGCTCTCCCCATGCAGCCTGAGAGCAGGGCTGAACCTTCCCTGGATTAATGAACTCTCATGGATGTGTGGGCTCTGCTCCACTGCTGTTTCCCAGCTGTGCCAGGGCTGCCAGCTCAGCCTGGGTGCTGCTCAGAGCCACTTTTACCTTGTGGTCCCACCCGGTGCTCAAACAGAGCATCTGCCTGGGCTGGGCAAACTCTGGGATTGGGAAAGACTCCAGAGGTTTACCTGGATGCAAGCAGCATTAGGTAAACAAAGCAATAAATGCTGCCTGCTTTGGAGATTTTAGCACAGGCTCATCCCTTCAGCAGAAAATTTATTATCCTGTGAACAAATTGGCCTGGTATTGGTGGCTTTCAGCCTCACACCCAGCCCTCCAAACCTCCAGCCAAGGAGCATCCACGCAGCATCTGGGCAGTGTCCTGGCACCAACAAGGGCAGAAACACCCATTGAATTCCCAGGTGCAGCTCAGACACTGAAGGAAAATGTTCTTTTTTTAACTTCCAGGCTTGTGGGTACGTGTTCTTGCACTGACCATGTATATCAGCAGCACTTTTGGGCAAGCTCCTGTGTTTAAGAGCAGGCACTGAGCCTCATTTCAGGGGTTTTGGGATGACTCCAAAACATTCTGGTTTTGACCAGGTGCTGGCAAAACGCCCACGAGGCCATTCCCAGGAGGGGATTGACCGTGCTTTCCCAGCTCTGGCCAAACAGGTGTCAAAGACTCGTGGGGGCCACAGAAAAACCCTGAGCTCTGAGATGTAGCTCAGGTTTCTGGGTGAAGCACCAGGCGCAGAGTGACAGGGGACAGCGAGCGCCCTGCTTCCCTTTGTCCCAGGCGAGCAGCGCCCAAGCCCGGGCACAGCCTCGGTGCTCGCACCGAACCCTGCGGCTGGGGCAGGGCCAGCACGGCGAGCAGGCATCCTCCAGGCATAAGGAGGACCAGGAGTCTGGCCCAAACCAGGGAAAAGCCGGAGGGATGGTTAAGGGGGAAGCCAAGATCTCGTGAGGGTCTGCCCTCGCAGCGGAAGCTGCTGACCCAGCTGTTTTGCACATCTGTAAGGCGAGGAAGGAAGGCTGGAGTTTGTCCTCAATTACCCCGACGTGATCCTGGGCTGGCAGGGGAGGCGTCTCCGCGTTCTTAAACATTTCGGTGGCTCCAGAGGCGCAGGGGACGGGGCAGAAACATCTGGGGGGGGGAAAACAGGTTTGGGTTGGAGTTGGCTGCGTGTCCTTGTTCCGGGGGTGCCCAGCAAAGACGAGAAGCCGGGAGGAGGAGGAGGGTGAGGGCTGGGCTGTGCCGGGAGCCCAGCTCCCATCTGGCTCCCTTATCACGCCCGGCACAGCCTCGCGTGTCACATTGGGATGTAAATCGCATTAATTGAATTCACTTTGGCTGCGCTTTTGGGAGCAGACAATGACTGAGTCAAAATCTCATTTACATACTGATAAGACACAGTTGAAAAATGATGCCTTCTAATGAATAAAATGTGTGTAACTGGTCCAGCTTGATATTAGCATTAAAGTGTTAATCACTTTGGCATACAAGTTTATAGTGCTGAGTAAATTTGTCTTCAAAGGGTCCTGAAACAGAAATCTATGTTTCTGGACTGCCATAGCAACATATAGACATCTTCATTGTATTTCTTGGTCAGAAAGCAGGTGCCAGCTTCTAATTAAAGCCTAATTTGCAATTTGTGTCCTATTCAGTGTTTTCACGGGAACTTTGATGGCTGATACGGTGGTAAGCAATAACCAGCAATGGAAATTCATCCTCCTCCGGGGCTGCAGGGCTGAGCCAGCACAGGAGGGCCAGGAGAAGGTTGTGACGTGTGTCCCTGGTCCAGGAGGCTGCTTGCAGAGAGGGAGGATGGAACTCATTCCACGAGCCAGCCTCACAGGGGCTGGTAGCCACCCTGCTCCAACCTCCTCAGGGCAGCTCTGGCCCTCCTTCTTTGAAGACAGATGGAAAAGGCTCCTTCCATACTCCCAGTTAAAGGCTCCAGATTAATGATGCTCATGAAGGTCTCTTGTTGCACATGTTCTCCAGCCCGCCCGCTGGCCTGGAGCAGCTTGTGCTTCCCAGTCTTCCCCCTGCCACCGATCCATCTCCTCTTTTTGTGTCTAATTGCGGGCCTAGGAGCTCCTGACAGCATTAATAACAAGGGTAATTAGCAGCAGCAGGTCTGTAGGTGCAGGGACCTTTTGTGGAAGGTGTCCTGTGGAGCTGGCTGCCCTGGGAGCAGTGTTTTGAGGTGCCAGCACCAGTCTGTGGGAGGTGTTGCTGCTGATAAATGCTGCGTTTGCTTCTGCTGGCTGCGGGTTTGGAAAGGGCCCTGGGGGGAACGGGGATCAGATCCCAGTGAAATTCAACGCTGCTTCGGATTCCTTTCCCTATTGCAGCCTCGGGCACTGGCTGAGGAGCTGAGCCTCCTAAAAACCTTCACAGCCAGAGCCTTGAGCTTTCCTGGAGCTATCCTGGTTGCCGAGTGCCTGCAGACCCTGGCTGTGTTGGGCTTTTCACTGTCCAGCCCATGGGACCCCAGCCCCATTCTTGCACCCCTGAAAGAGGGGTGGAAGTCCCTCGACGGGTTTTGACCACCCCTCAGCTCCTTGTAGGGTTTGCTACTGATAATAATTGGTGTGGCAGCAGATTCAGCTGTCAGTGGTCACAGCAGGCGTGGCTGAAGGACCACAGGGGTCTCTGCCTTGGTGTGGATGTGCCATCATGCTGGGTGTCCCCCCACTGTCCTGGGATAGCTGGGGACAAGCCAACAGGGAGACAGAGGCTCTGTTGTGTCCTTCAGGAGCAAACCACACACCCTGGATCAGGAATCACACCAGTGCTGGTGGGGAGAGATGTCTGGGGATTTGTGATCCCCTGCTCCTTGGCATGGGATTTTCCTGATTCCTGTTGGCCTGGAAACCCCTGGAGACAGAGATACCACCCTGGACTCGTGCTCCAAAGCTGCACCAGCCTCCAGCAGGGAAGTTTGCCCATGCCTCTCTGCTGGCTGCCCCTTCGCACCTTGGCTCAGATTTCCAGCTGCAATAAATCAGCACAGCTCCACCAAAGCCAATTTCACATCAGTCAGTGCTCTGACTCCTGGTACTCAACCTTCTGTCCCTCCCCTTCCCACTGAATTTATTCCCTCTGTAGGGTCCATGTTCTTGCTTAAGTCCTATAATCCATCATGGGGTGTTGTTCCTGTTTCTATAGCAAAAAAGACAAGACAAGACAAGGAAAAGAAAAGAAAAGAAAAGAAAAGAAAAGAAAAGAAAAGAAAAGAAAAGAAAAGAAAAGAAAAGAAAAGAAAAGAAAAGAAAAGAAAAGAAAAGAAAAGAAAAGAAAAGAAAAGAAAAGAAAAGAAAAGAAAAGAAAAGAAAAGAAGTCAGTGGCTTAGGCCAGGCTTTGCTGTGCTGCTCCTGGGGAGGCTGATCCAAGTGCACCACACACGTGGCTGAATGGGACAGCAAATATTGCATCCTTCTGCCCTCAGCCCTGTAATTCCCCCCTGCATCCCCTGCTGGCTCAGGTACCACTTGGGTTGTTCACCCTGGAGAAGAGAAGGCTCCAGGGAGAGCTCAGAGCCCCTTGCAGGGCCTAAAGGGGCTCCAGGAGAGCTGGAGAGGGACTGGGGACAAGGCATGGAGGGACAGGACACAGGGAATGGCTTCAAACTGCCAGAGGGCAGGGCTGGATGGGAGATTGGGAAGGAATTCTTCATAATGAGGGTGGAGAGGCCCTGGCACAGGTTGCCCAGAGAAGCTGGGGCTGCCCCTGGATCCCTGGAAGTGTCCCAGGCCAGGTTGGATGGGGCTTGGAGCACCCTGGGATAGTGGAAGGTGCTCCTGCCATGGCAGAGGGGTGGAATGAGATGAGCTTTGAGGTCCATTCCAACCATTTTATGATTCTGTGATTCTACCAAGCAAAAAGTTAAATCACTTCTGGACTATTTATCAGCTGTGAATCCGTTCCCAAGGGATTTGGGTCCCCCAGGGCAGGCTCCAGCCATTGAATCCTGAGGGTGAGAACATCTCCTGAGAAGTACCTTCTCCCATGGCCTTCCAGCTCCGTTGTTCCGTGCAGAGCCTCCTGAGCAGTGCAGTGTGGTTCAGGTGCTCCAGCCCCTTCCCAGACACCTGATCACAAGCCTGACCTCTCCCCTTGGCTTTTCTCCTGCCATCCCACGGGGAGCAGGAGCACCACCAGCCCTGACTGTCCCTGAGAGCTGCTGGTGAGGATGGCTCCAGCTCTGGGTAATGCTCTGGGCTTGTACCAAGCTTTTCTTTTTGGATTCAGGGTCTCATTGACACTTAGAAATTAACAGTTTAGAAATACAGGTGAAGAAGGGAAGAGAAAGGATTAGCACAGAGCTGCCTGATGCTGCTTATGGCCTCCCTAACTAATGGGAGAGGAAAAAACAGGGGAAGTTTGCATAGATATTTATGTGACCTGGGATTTCAGCTGGTGGTTTTCTCCTCACTGTTATTTCCTCCACCACATGGATCTATTCTGATATTTTTTGCTGGGAGTCCTTTCTAACCATTTTTACACTTTTCAAGCAGTGTAAAAATCACCCTGGGCTGATGCACATGTGCAAGCAGACATAACAACATCACACATCCTGAAGCCAGGGTGAAAACCCCAATAAACTGGTGTGGCACAATCAGATGTTCGACTAAATCAACAAAATAAATCCGGACTGTCCGAGATAAATGGAAAAAAATAAAAAAGAAAAGAGTAACCCACCTAACACTTTGCTCACATAACAGGAAAAGCACAGCCTGGGGCTCCATCCACCTATTTCTACCAGTGAGTGGAAACACTCTGCTCCAGGGATCCACCTCTTTCCTGCTTGCTGGGGGATGCGAGTTCTCCCTGCAGGGAATATCCTGTTTACCTAAACCCCTGTTTCCCACCATTCCAACAGGCACCACACAGGAGTGACATCCCCATGGGAGCTGGAATCGTGCTCTTCATAAGGAACTTATTAATTTAAGGGGTTTTTTTTTGCAAGGTACTGGTAGGATAAGAGGTCTGCAGCCCCTGGAGCAGGGGCTTGGTGAACAGGGTGGTGGAATCCAGGGCTGTGATGGCTTCTCTGAACCAGCATCTCCCTCCATCCCCCTCAGCCCCTTCTCCAGCTGGTGCTCCAGGAGCTGTCACACCTTCTTCTGCCATGTAATTCCCTGGGGCTCTGCTTGGACCCTCATGGGAACATGGGCTGGAATTGCTGTGGAACATCTGGCCCTAAGCCTCCTTGGCTTTGTGTGGCATTATGTGCCTAAGTCACTGAGGCCATTAAAAATCTTTTCCCCGAGGGCTTCGTGCTGCTTCTCATCCCAGGGAACAGCCTGGGACACGTGAGGGACATCAGCTCACAGTCCAGAGACAGGAACTGTTTGCTTCCTAGGGTTTCTGGCAGCTGGAGTTACAGCTTATTCCAGCCCAAGCACCCCTAACCACATGACAAACATTATCAGGGTTATTAAAATGTTTTACAGAGCCAGAAATGTTTGAAAAACCTGTTGCAACACTAAGCTAAGCGTTTTAATGCGGCCTGGGGAACAGGCTCGCTCTGTTCTTTGCACAAACCGGGGGATTTTTGTTATTTCTTAAAGTAAATTGCCATGGAGGGGGGACGTGCTGGTGCTCAGTGGGCCTGGGCCAACCCTGACAGAGAGTCTGTGATGGCAGCAGAGCCTGTCTGGGTCTTTTCCCAGCTTCTTGTTGCTCGTATTTTGGATTTGGGGCACTTTGCAGGTCTGAACATTCCCAGGAAGGAAAGGGGAGCTCTTATTTTTTTGGGTGTGCAGGGGTAGGGCTGTGTGTGGAGGGGAAGTACAGCATCTTGGCATGAAAGCACAGCATCCCAGGCACAGCCTTTCCCATGGAGCCAAGAGCTGATCCAGCTGAATCCTGGCTTCAGCTCATCCTCCTGGAAGCTCACAGTGCTGGAACACCCAGGCTGGGAGACCGTGGTTTCATGGAGCAGTTCATTTCCCAAGTGCTTTGGTGCCTAAACCAGGGTCTGACAAGGGATCTCAGAATGGTTTGGGCTGGAAGGGACCTTAAGGATCACCTGGGCAGGGAATCTTGGGATTCTGGGGGCCTTGGATCTCAACATCTTGGTATCCAAGTGTGGAATACACTGGGGGCTCTAATTGTGTCAACCCACAATTAGATCCGATGCAGGTGGAGTCGCCCCCTCCTCCTTTCTGCTGCCAAAACAGAGCTGATGGCAACTGTGGCTGTGGAGGCAACAGTGATTAACCCACCTGAGTAAAACCTGAGCTGGCAGAAGCTCTCCAGAGGGAGAGTGGCAGCTCTTGGGTGTTTTGCCAGGATTCAGTGCCTGATTTGTGAGCTGGAGCAGCACGACCTGGACCATTTCACCTGTGCAGTCACTCACTCACTGAGCTCTTTGGTGTCCCCCAGTTCAACCTCTCCCTGCACACACACAGACGCCGCTCTGCAGGCACCACAAAAGTTACGGCATCGCCCCACAGCAAATATTTGCAGAGGAGAGACAAAAAGACTCCGTGGCGGAGCCGTGACTCACTCGGTTCCTCTTTGGGCTCACAGGGAATAATTTCTGTGTGGTGCTGAGTGTGCAGCTCAGCAGCAGATGTCTTGGGTTTTGCTAAAGAGAGAGGATTTGGGAGTGACTGTATTGACACCCCTTTAGTTCATATGGGGAATTTTTTTGCCTGTTTTCTCTACTATGTGGCTACAGAAATAAAAATAGGTTTTCCTTCTGTCTGCTAAAGCAACAGTGGGGCATTTCCCACTGCCTGGGAAAGGTTGTCTTAATCCTGCTGTGGAGCAAGGGCCCTTAAGAACCAGTTGTCACAGGCAGCATCTTTTAAACACGGGTGAGTGGCCATCCCTGACAGCCTTATCTGTGTCAGACCAAGGATGATGTTTCACCCAGAATGTGCAAAACCAGCTCCAGGACCAGCTCCTGGCACTGCAGCCATGACCCAGCTCTGTTTTCCTTCCCTGGGGCCAGGGATTGCTTCTGTTTGCTGCACTGTATCATTCCAGGGTGTCCACTGGATGGCCATTTATCACATTTTCCTCCATCAGTGCTGAGCAGAGGTCATGGCTGACCCTTTGCCTTGGTCATTCCCAAGCCTTCCAAACTTTGCTGCCCCAAATCAAAATCCTCCTTTAATAAGACCCCCCAGATGTGCAAGCCCAGATCTAAACACAGTTTAAGGTGAGGAGTAGAGCCTGCTGAACCCACGTGGAGAGCACAAAGTGTGGTCACACAGGTAGAGAATGACTGGGGGTGCACAGATTTTAGCAGAAATCAGTAAAGGCGGAAGGCAGAGCCTGAATAGCTGGGCTTTGTCAAACACCACCAGCCAAGGGTGTGCCAGTTTCTCCCCTGGACCTGTGTGGAAGGGAATTTCACTTTGGTTTTGGCAGCAGTCTGGGGTATTTGGTCTGTTTGGAGAGGGATGCAGGGAAAGGGAGGTCACTGGCCCTCTGTAAATGCCAAGTGAGGATGGTTTGACTTTTGCTTTTAGCAAATCTAGCAAGGGTGGGCTTAGTTTATGTGCAAGCTGTCCCTAAAATCCATTGAGTTTGCTCCAGAGTTTATACTCAGATCAATCTGGGCTCAGACTAAACCTAAAGTTTGGGCAAATATCTCTGCTTTTGGCTTATTTCCAGTTCTAATGTTGGTTTTAGTTGGATAACAACTAAAGGTCTGACCCAGTGCCCACTGAAATCTGATGGAGCTTTAAATTCTCTCAATACCAACCTGGCCTGTGGATGGAGAGTCTTCCAGCAGATCCAAGCCCAGTTCTGTTCTCCTTTAGCCCTCTGTAAAGCCAAAATTGAGCCAAGGGAAGAACAGGCCTGTGGGCACAGAGCCTTCCCCAGGGGCAGGATTTGGCAAGCTGTAAATAGGCAGTGCTTCCAAACCCCTCGTGGGGGAGTGAGTGATGATCCAGCCACACTCAATAGACTCCAACTGCAGCCACCATCACTTTACACACCTTTTAGGCATTGGTGCCATCATCTTGGTGTCTTATTCAGCATTAACAAACAAAATTCCAGCTTTCCAAGCCGTGAGGGAGGTTTTAACTGAAGGGCTACTTGAGGCCGTTGGAGAAAGACACTTTAATGGCACATTTTCCTTGTTATAAAACCAGTCTAAAATAATGAGGCTCATGAAAGGATACGACCTGAACTATAAAATGCACTTATTAAAGTTGTATGATAAATCAGAGAGGGACATTTTTGCCTCTTCCTAAGGAACTGGGTGCAGTCAGACAAGAAATGGAGGCAAGGCAGATTGATTTCTGGTGCAAGGCTCTCTCCCAGCTGGGGGTGAAGGATTAGCACAGGTCAAACTGCTCACAAACCTCTGTCAAGGAATAAATATATGTCTAACCTAAATGTCAGGCTGGAGGAAAGAAAACCTGGGTTCTGTGGCCCTGCTACATCCCTGTGTGGGTGATTTCATCAGTTATATCCCTCTTTGCTCCTTTTTTGCCCCTCCTTTTGGTCTCCAGCAGGATGCTCTGCTGTCATGTTAGTGACAGGGCAAGGGGGAATTGTTTTAAACTAAAAGAGGAAAAATTTAGATTAGAATTTAGGAAGAAATTCTTCCCTGTGAGGGCGGGCAGGCCCTGGCACAGGGCTGTGGCTGCCCCTGGATCCCTGGAAGTGTCCAAGGCCAGGTTGGATGGGGCTTGGAGCAACCTGGGATAGTGGGAGGTGTCAACAGCCTTCCCTCTGAGTGATGAACTGCACCAGTAGAAAGGAGCGGGGAAAAAAGAGGGGGTTTTTTTGGTTGTCGTAGCTAAAAATACAGCCTCATTCTTCAAATGCTTGGGAATCTTTTTTATCCCACTCAGATGATTTATTCTGCTGCAAAAGGTCTGGCTGGAGGGGAGGCTCCTGGATTAGCTTTCACCAGCAGCAAGCTTCAACAGGGAGCAAAGCCAGGAATGCCACTGAGGAGCTGTGGGATGCTACAGCACCTGTAAAGTGAAGGCTTAGAGGAGTGAAGTGGTTTGATGACAAAACTTCTGGGCATGGGTGGACCAGGCAGGTTTTTCTCAAATCCCAGTTCCCAGAACACTGAAACAGCACAGAAATGACCTCACCCTCCTGCAAGGGATGGGGCTGAGCCCTCCTGTCCACTCAGGGCTTATGTCAGGGCCAGTTAAGGTGCAGGAGCTGCCTTTCCTCCCTTCAATTCCTCGTGGCACGAAGACGCCTCGGTTCTTAGCTGCCAAGTAATTTTCTTTTGGGTAATGCAATAGTGCATGGAAGAGCCTATTATTTGCCAGCAGCAAGAGACTCAGCAAGCACTAATTGGACAAACGAGGCTCCAGGGATTTACAAACTAAGCAGATGAATATGCAGCTGGGGAAAAAAGGCAAATAAGGCTCTGAGCCTCCCTGAAGGGCACCTGGGACAGTGCTTTGCTCCTGGAAGCAGAGGCACGTGCTGTGTGTGCTGTGAGGGGCCATCCTGTCCAGAGAGGTCCTTCCTCCCCCATAAACCATCTCCCAGTGCTGTTTTCCTGGGAGCATCTCTGATGAGCAGATTTGTTTTTCCCCAGGGATGCACAGACTGCACTCTGTGGCAGGTATTTGGAAATATTTCCCAGGCTCTTGGCATCCTGCCCAGCTCATGTTGCCCACAGGGACAGGCTGCCATCAGTTCTCTGTGTTGGAGGCTGTGCTGGGGTGAAGACTTTATAGCTCTTCACCCATTCCCAGCCTAAAATCTTCCCTCTAAAAAATAAGGAAAGGCGGGAAAGAGAAGGAAAACAAAATTCTTTATGGGGGATTAAAAAAAAAATATTCATTTTTGTCCTCAAATATTCCCTTTGAAAGAATATCCTGAGCTGTGCCACACTCCAGGATATCTTTTGGAAGCTCTTTCTTCTTGTGTCCCCATGGGTAGCTCATCATTTGGGGTCACAGCTTCATCTCTGCTCCCCTTGGATGCTGTGCCCCCACTTTGGTCCGTGCAGGAGAACAGCTCAGGCTGTGATTTCCAGTACACAACACCAGGCAGTGAAATGGCTTTGAAACATTGCTTTTTTCACTGCTCTGAGACATAATTCATGACCAGGTCACTTTTCCTTCCGTTACCGCTGCCCTTTCCAGCAACCCCTGGATAGGGAGGAGCGTTTGTCACATTGCCATCAAAACTCAACATATCCCCAAACCACAAAGTTTCTGGGCATGAGATCTGCTCTTCTCCACATCTGGGTCTTGCTCCATGACCTGGGTACCAAGCTGCTGCCATAAAATGAGTAATAAGGTGCTGTGTTCAATCAGTGTCCGGAGCTGAAGGCTCCTGGTCCTGGAGCAATGCTGGGAATGCCCCCGAGAGGACGGCCAAGAGATGACTGATGGTGTTGAGTAAGTTATTGCAAGCCCTTCTCCCAGGAAAAAGTGGTCCTGGCTGGGGTTTGGATGATAAATCACTGCCTTTTCCTGTAGTGCATTAGCACTTGATCCCAGAGGTCGAGGCAGAAAACAACCTTCTCCCTCTAATTGACATGCAAAGCTTCTGCTGTGTATTAACTTGGATTTGGGCTGAACTCTGAGCCCCAGCGCTGAGATCGGGGAAATGGAGAGTGGTAAATCTGCAATAGATTGCTTGGATATTTATAGGCTCTCAAATGTGAAATGATTCATTAAGAAAAAAAATAAAAATTGCAGTCCTCAGGATGGCTTGGCTTTCTGCCAGAGGCCAGGGTCAGAAAGTCCCCAGCCCAGTGTGGTGGGAGAAGGAAATATGCCATGGCTTTAGCCACCTGGAGAGCTTTCCAGGGAGGAATTGTGGATGTCCTCTGTGTTTTCATGGCTTTACAAATGAATGGGTTGGTTTCACTGTGAGAACCATCAGTGAGGAGGGGAAATGCTGAGGCTGGAGTTACACTGGGTAGTGAATGGGGGACCCCAATAATCTCCACCTTCTGGTGGTTAAAGAACAGAAATTAGCCAGGTGATGCACTGCTTTTAAAGCCTGAGGAAAACAGCAATGAAGGGGATGATTTTCTACTGTTTGACCCCCCTTTTTTTTTGCATCCAGTTAATACTTTCATGCTTCTTCTGCAGTCCTGATGGCCAGAAACCTGTTAGAAAAGATATCTTCCACATAACCCTACAAATAAACCATGAGAGCTGGTGTGGGACTGGAGGTACAGACAGATCTCGCTTCAATTTTGGGGAGCATCACCATTTTTGTGGTACCCAAACCTGGGAGACCTGATTTTCACTTGAAATAGGACCTGTCAGCTAATCCAAAGTGCAAAACTTCTTGCTAAACGTGAGGTGGCAACACAGAGTGCAAAAAAAAAAAAAAAAAAAAAGTTAACACACCTCTCCTTTAGTCTGCCTTCAGAATTACCCAGTCTTGTAAAGAAAAACCTTCCAGACCCTCTCTGTACTGTCTGGCTTCATTTTTGCATGTCTGAAGGAGCTCTTCATGACATCCTCCAGAAATAATGAGAGAAGTCGAAATGGGGAAAACTCAATGAAAAGGGCTGCTGTAAACAGAGCTGCATCTTCCTGCAGGTCTCTGTAGTTAGAGGCTCTCATTAACCATCGTGTATCCAAGGCCTTATGAATTCCAATTATTGTTTCCTCTGTGTACTTTTCTTGCAAGGAGGACAACGATTAATTAATTGGTCCTGGGCTTCGTTAATGCTCCTGGGTCTGGCAGGACTTAACAAGGTGCCTGTGGCCAGGCTGAGTGAGGGTGGGGGGGAGTCCACACACAGAGCTCTTGTGATGAGAGGGGAGAGGATCTTCACCTCTGGGCTTGAGCTTGTGCTTGAACCAGGAATCTCGGAGATTTTCACCTTTTTGGGGGCAGGAATATCCTAGAGCTGATCTAGAGGGATGGATGTCATGGGTCCGCCTTCAGCCTGCAGGGAAGCCCTTTCCATCCAGGGACATCCATGGATGTCCAAGACCTGAAGTGCAGCTCTTTGCTTGACCTATTTTTTATTTATGACCTGTTTTGCTATTTTTCTCACCTGGGTGCCACTCTGACCACAGAGGGTGTGAGAAACAGGGTGAGCACAGCTGGTCCTGTGCCACCCTGCGAACACCACCAGCACTCCAAGCGCCTCCCTCTCCCCTTCCCCTTTTACATTTCCAGCACAAAGCCTGACTGTGGTGTGTGCTATCACACAGCCCTCCTGCAGCCCGCTCATGTTGGTAAACAAGGCTGCTCAAGCAGCTTTTCCCAACAGGCATGTGCTGGATGGAAGCAGCCTGGATGCTTTTCCCTGCCTGGACGCAATCTGTGCAGCATGTGGAGTGCATTTCAGGTGTCTGCAGCTCTGCTACAGGCAGGCACATCACCAGCCTGATTAACAGTAATAATAATAATAATGAGAATAACAACAACAACACCTATTAAAATTATTATAACAACAACAACAATTACTATTACTACTACTACTACCACCACTACTACTACTACTACTATTATAATACCACCTCTCCTGACCTCAGGATGGGCTGCAGCCAGTTCAGGCCTGAGCCCAGAGCAGAACCAGGCTGCTGCAGCAGTGAGCAGATGCCAAAGCTGGCAGAGGGTGCATCAGGCTGCTCCTTCATTTCTGAATCCCGGGATGATTCCGTGTCCTGGTGCCTGTGATTGATGAGCCCTGACTTCAGGGCAGCCAAGCAGCATGGGGTAGGCACTCCACAGCATCCCACGACAGTCCCATGAGATGCCTGATCTTGGATGAAGCCCCAAGGTTGACTTTTTAGGCTAGCTTTGGCTCCCAGCAGGTACTGCTGCCCTCCAAAGCTCCCTGTTCCCGCTGGGTGAGGGTCAGGGGGTGCAGCTGGGCTGGATGTGGTGTTCCAGGACCTGTTGTGCATTGATTATTGCTCATGGGGGGCAATTCAGATGATGAATTGGCTCACCTTGAAAGGAGTCCACTCTCGACCCAGATAAGTCAAGGTTTTACCCAGTATCCATCCTCCAGCTTGGTTTGACCAGCTGAACATGAATTTAGAAATTTGTGTAGATTTGTGCCAATTTGGGCACTTGTATAAGGGAGCAGTGGGCAGGCAACTGCCCCCATGTTCACACTGCAGCCTTGCTCTCACCCACATCTTGTTTTTCAAGGTGATGCTGCAGCAAAATAATTTCTGTAGGTGTTCCTCAATCTCTGCCAACATCTGCTGCTTCCACCCCCAAACTGGGTAAATTTTTGATCTGAACTTCTAGGCTGAGGTGAATTTGTACACTAAGTTCCTGTTGTTGTCTGGCTTGCTCGGAAAACAAGGATTCCACAGTTTTCCCTTGGTGAATCCTGCTGGGACATGACAGAGTGTTTTAGAAGACTCTGTTTAATTAAAACACTAACAACAGGAATTTCTGGAAAAACATCAGAGGCCCTCATAAATTATCCCAGTCTCCCATGTTTCACACCCCCAATCTTCTACCTTTCCTTTACTCCGTGTTATTTTGGATGGTGTTTCAGGGGAATATTTATGGGTGAAGCATGCTCCTGACTATGACTGGCTTACTTACAAATTACCCTTTAATCAACAGATTTGATATTAATTAATAATTCATAGTCTGCTCTTAGGATAAAATTGCATAATAATGTCTTTGATGCAGCCAAAGTGTCCATTGTAGATGGCATAAAATGTTAATTAGCAGAAAAATGCAGTTAGGAGAAAACACTTTTAATTATGTAATAGGCCTCATTACAATGGGTAATCAACAGTGCTTCCAAATTAGCCCACTGACAGCATTTATCTATACATAGCAAATAAACTTTTGTTTGCAGAAAATGCATTTGAACAGCCAGCCTAGGAATTGCTTTCAAGCAGTTTTTTAAGTCACTGCAGTCCCCAGAAATATTTTAAGAAGCACCACGCTTCTCTTGGCTGAGCAGGCCATACGTAAAGCTTAGAGAATAATGGGGGAAATTGTTCACACATATTTGCTCGGATATGCAAGCAAATTTCAGTCTGACCTTTTGCAGGACCCTCATCTGAATACTGGAGTGTTTTGCTGCTGGCAGTGCCCAGAGAAAAATGTAAAGAACCGGTGCGTGAACATCCCCTGAATTTCACATTGTCTGTGAGGTCTGTGGCCCTCACTGGCTGCTTTGTTGGAGAGTGGCATAAATCACCCGGTCCCACAACTGAAATGTGTGGTCAATAGGGCCAGGGTGGCCCGAGGGTGTGCACAGAGACCTGGTTGGAAGCTACTCATAAATCCAGCTTTTCCTTGCGAAGGGAAACAGGAGAGAGCTCGGCAAGCAGATGCCTCATGGTGATCTCTGTCCCAGCTGACTTGTCTAAGCCAGAGTGAAATTAAGGGTTTGGCTGCAATGAGCCAATTGACCCAATGACACAGGGTGTTTTTTGCGCCCTGAAGCATTTTGCTGTTTCTGTCCGGATTTTTAAAATTATCCAGGCTCCTTCAGAACAGCCTTCAACCCTGATTTCTCTTCCAATTCAGCCAAACCTTTACGAGGTTCCACAGAGAGATGTGGTCCAGCTCAGACATTTTGGGGTAGGGATAATGGATTTCTCACGTCCTCTGTCCAGCCCCAGAAACCTTCTTGTCTCACTACAAGTCATTAGTGGTGCTAATAACACCCCAAAGCCAGTGGCTAAGCCATGCTAATGGCTGCTGGTCCTCCTCAAAGGGACGGCCTGAATCTTTGGGATAGCACGACCTTTCCGTGTTCTCTGCTTGTAATTGTCCTTTTAATACTGTACAACCCTGATAACCCAAGTTTATCCACACTGTGGAACAGACAGACACTCTGTTATTAGATTTGCTCTTGCAGACACCTCGCTGGATTGTCTGAATGTAATTTGGAGTCTCTAAAATCTGCGGACACAGATCTCTGCCTCCTTCACTGTCTGGTCATTTCTATTCATTTCATCTCTGGAATCTAATGTAATAAAATTATAAAAGGCTCGAACTCCTCAGCATTTAATCAGCTTAGTATGAGAGAATTACATCAGCAGCCCTTAGGTGTACTTTACCCAGCAAAGGAAATCTCACATTAGGAGGCAATCGCATTATTCTCACTACTGAGGATTGCAGGAATTCCCTAAGAGTTGCCAGGAATACAGAAGGCTCGAGGTAGGCTGTGTCTTCATTTACAGCAGGTAAAGAGCAGCAGGGTTTTGCTCTGCCAGCCAGGCTGGCCAGAGCTGAGCCTTGCACCCAGAGCCTCCTGGATCCTTCACTAAGATCCAGAGTTCTACATCAGACAAGATTTAGGGGGAGGTAGAAGCTTGGTAGATCCATCCCCATCCCTGTTCAAAATGCTTTCCATGCTCACAAGAGCAGCTCTAGATCAAACTTGGGTTCAGCAGAGGAGCTGGCAGGGAATTTGGTCCCTACTAATTTAGAGAGCATTTTTTTCCTTGCTAAAAAGATGCTGGTGCCTCCTCTCTCCTCTGTTTCTTGATCTCAGTTTCCAGAAAAGCTGCTCCTGGGTTATATCCCACCCACACACCTGGGTTTATCACCCTGATGGGATCAAGTTATGTAAGAAATTCCCTTCCAGAAAGGTCCTGATGCCCTGACAGGACTGTCTGTTGCTCCTTCCCAGAGCCCAGATTAGTTCAGTGTATTGGCTTGTGGGGTATTGGTGGGGTGATTCTTTGCTTCCATCGGGTCTGAAGAAATCACAGTTTTATTTTCTTGACTCTTTTCATAGAATTATTGAATGGTTTGGGTTGGAGGGAACCTTAAAGATCATCTCATTCCACCCCTCTGCCATGGGCAGGGACACCTTCCACTATCCCAGATGGCTCCAAGCCCCATCCAGCTGAACCTGGGACACTTCCAGGGATGGGGCAGCCACAGCTTCTCTGGGCACCCTGTGCCAGGGCCTCCCCACCCTCACAGGGAAGAATTTCTTCCCAATCTCCCATCCATCCCTGCCCTCTGGCAGTGGGAAGCCATTCCCTGTGTCCTGTCCCTCCATCCCTTGTCCCCAGTCCCTCTGCAGCTCTCCTGGAGCCCCTTTAGGCCCTGCAAGGGGCTCTGAGCTCTCCCTGGAGCCTTCTCTTCTCCAGGTGAGCACCCCCAGCTCTCCCAGCCTGGCTCCAGAGCAGAGGGGCTCCAGCCCTTGAAGCAGCTCTGTGACCTCCTCTGAAATTGCTCCAACAGGTCCATGTCCTTCTGATGTTGGGGGTCCCAGAGCTGCAGCAGTGCAGGTGGGAATCTCACCAGAGCAGAGTATCCATTTTATTTATTTCAACCTGCAAATCTTCAGCAACTGGTGTGATAAGGTGGATAAAGAGCTGGTGTGAGGAAAGAGATGCTCCAAAGGATGACGTGTCCCGCTCATCCTGCGGTTGCACAGAAACTCTGTGAGGTGAAGCAGGAGACTAAACCCACGTCTTCTCTGGGTTATGTCACCGCAAAGCCACCGTGTCCCACATCTGCTTCCCAGCCCTGCCCATGGGTGGCTGAAGTTGGGCCAAAAAAGGATTTCCAAGCTTGTTTTTGATGCATCCCAGTTTAGGCTTGGCTGAGAGGCAAAAAGAGAGGAGGAGGCAGACGGGGAGAGACAGGGACTGAAAGGCACTGTTAACGTAGCACAGGGATTGCACTTCTCTGGGCATGCTGAGGCTGGGGTTGTCCAAACCTGTCCTTCTCTCCTGCCTCATGAATCTGTGCTGTCCTGACCCCATGAGATGGCATTTCTGTCTCTCTGGGCACCAGTGTTATTTTAAAGGAAAACAGCTGGCTTGTTTTCCAGCCCAAGCTGGCTCTGCCAAGCTCAGCCCCTCTAACCACAGTCTGGGCATTTATTTTTGTCCTCCGGACTTTCCAAGCCATTTCTTGGGGTTGTTTGTCTGGTTCTTGCTGGGACTGATGGAACATGATAAAAATAGAGAGGAGTCCCAGACTTGGGTTCTTTCTTCTGAAAAATCCACAGCGAAGTTTAACACAAAGCTCGGGAAACCCAGGCAGGGTCTCAGTGCCAGAGCAGGACACCTGACATGTCTTGGAGCCATCTGTGGGGGCTGGGTGATTGAATATAACTCATTAGGATGGCTTCCAGCTTGCCCTTGGGCCTGTCTTCAAAATATGGGTTTGCTAAAATATTCAAGGAACTGTGTCTCCAGCTTCAGTGAAGGCATTTGGGCCAAAATTGGTTGAAATATAAAGAGTGGAGCCGCCTGCACCACCACATCGACTTCAGAACCTGGGGCTTTAATTAAAATATCAACCATGACAAGACTTGCTGGAGGGTGGGCAGCACTGGCTCCTGTCCCCACAGCACCTTTGGTGATGTCAGTGTTTCAGGAAAGCTGTTGGAGGCCAGGTTTTGCTCCTCCTGGAGCCAGCTGTGCGGCATCTGCCGCGTGTTCTCCCGTCCCCCAGCAGCGCGGGGAGCAGCCGCCCGTGTTGTCGTGTCTCTGTTAATTTGAGGAGGTGTTGTTGTGCCTTGCAAAGTGCCCTCTGCATGCTGGGGGGAGGTCTGTGATGGCTCCTGGAGGAGCTCATCCATGTCGCCGACGACTCCCCCGGGAAAGCACCGCTAATGCACAGCTGACCGCTGCACTTCTCCCAGCCGCGCCACTGGACACTGATTTAGCTGGTTATGGTTTGCTCAGCTGGTCTGGAGCCTGACCATGGGGTGCTTCAAAGATTTAAGTGGTTACCCTGAATTCCCAGGGGAGGACAGGGCAGGATTGAGGACAGGAGTTCAAACATCCCCAGCTCCCTGGGGTTTCCAAATTGATGATGGCTCAGGCTTGGCTCTGTGCCACAGCTGTGTTTCAGCCCTGAGCTGATTTGTCTGTCATCATCTGTCTGTCTGGGAGGAGTGGTTTCTCCTCGGGATGATGGGAACCATCACAGGGTGCTGCCAGGGTGGCTGAGTTCATCACAGATGGGAAATCAGGAGCCTGGGATATCCTTACTGTGCAAACAGCTGCAGGCTCCTCCTCTCCAGGAATTGTTCCATCTAGAGCTACGTGGTGCAAATATTTTCCATTTCCACCAGGACTTATCTTATCTGGGTGGGCTTTAAGCAGTTCTAATATCCAGCTACAACCTTTGGTATTTGTGGAGTTTTGCATTAGGAGTGACAACCCGTGACAGCACTGACCCAGCATTTCAGTGTTCACCACCAAACCGTGTCCACAGCAGCCACATCCTCATGTTTTTTGAACACTTCCAGGGATGGTGATTCCATCACTGCCCTGAGCAGCCTGTTCCAATGCCAGACAAACCTTTCAGGGAAGAAATTTTTCCAAATATCCAACCTAAGCATCTCCTGACACAATTTGAGGCATCACTTGTTACCTGGGAAATGAGACCGACCCCCATCCAGCTACAACTTCCTTTCAGGGTGTTATAGAAATAATCTCTGCTCCTCAGTTTTGCTTTCAGACAAATGTTCTTTACACAGGGAATGATCTTGCCTGAACTGGGTACCTCAGTGGTGGTGAGCAGGTCAAGCACTGGAGTAGGTTGGACATTTCATCTGGAATCATGGGAATCCCTTCAGCACAATATCTGGAAAAAAAATGCACTGGGACATGTAAAGCCACTTAGCCATGGATGTGTGGGGGAAGATTCTCTTCCTGCTTGGCAGGAGGCAGCCAGGATACAACCAGTTGTGCTGCTGGGGAGCTGTGAAAGGAGCTCTTGGGAGGCAGGTTTGGGGCAGGTCTTTGGGGTCTGACCTTCCTGGGACCTCGTCATTGCTTCAGGGCTGCTCATAATGCCCCTCCTCTTGCTCCTGTGCAGCTTTTGCAGAGCCACCATTCAAACCAGCATTAGCATGATCTGTTTCCTCCTGGAAGTTGCAGCACAGCCCTGGTGCCATTATTTTTGAATGTCCTTTGAGCAGAACTGTTCACACCTCTGGATTCAAATCACTGAGTGCCTCTCAGCATTCCCACGGCTTATCTAAACAGATCGTATTTCAAGGTTTATTTTGTGGTCATAAAAATTTGCTGTTGGCACTCAAAAGAAAGCTCTCTGCTGGATCTAAGCCTAGAAACAAATGTGTTGGATTGGCTTAGGCTGGAAGGAAAGGGACTTCAGGAGTTTATGAGAAATGGGTCTCCGAACTGGAATGCTTTAAGCTGATTTCCCAGACTTACCAGTTCAGACAAAACAAACGCAGCTCTTTTCCTGGCAAACATCTCCTGTGGAGCTGGCAAGGCTGTGCAGCACCAGCCCAGGGCCTTCAAGAAGCCTCTGAGGAAGATGTTTGAGGCACTGATTGAAAGTTGATCTTCGCTCAGCTCTGCAAAAAGGGGGACACCAAACACAAGTGATCACCACCTGTGCTGACCCTGAACCCACATTGTCTGCAGTGCCCTGTGAGAGACATTCCCCTTCTGCTTGTAACTCCCTCAGCCTCTTCATTTTTGGGTTCAAATTTGATTGATATTTTTCTCAGCCTGGACTTTTGTTGCCATGAGAAGTCAGAGCAACAGTGATTTGCTTGTTTTGTGGTAAGGAAACCTGAAAGGTAAGGGAAAGTTTGCAGAGTGGGTTGTACACAGTGCAGTGCCTCCAGGATGGGTGGAAGAGGCTCTAGGTGTGGTTATCCTTATCCTGCAAAGGTTCCTTTGAATAGACTGCAACAGATGAACTTCCAGTTATGGGGGAGAGAGTGGGAACAATGGATCTGGGAGATCTGCATAGACTCACATCTCTGGGAAAGCCAGAAGGGTGGAAAACACCACCAGGATGAGGAGACTGAACAAAATAGGAAACAAACCTCCAGAAAGGGTGTTCTTAGGGCAGTGAAAGACATTGGTTGAGGGATCTTTGGTATCTCTTTGATAAAAGCTGGGTACATGCTTGGCAGGCAGGATATTGTGAATTCCAGCCTGGATCCCAGGGAATGCTCGTTGTGCTGGTGAGCAGCAGGGTCACCCTTTGCCAGGCTGGAGATCAGGTTCTCCACTGGTTCTCGGGGCAGGATCTGGGTGAAATGCAGCCATTGCCCAGATAAATACTGAACAAACCAAACCTGCCCTGCTGGGTCAGGGCCCCAAGGTACAACTGCAGCTCCCAGTTCTCCTTACAAATTAATCCCTGCTTGGAAAGACTCTCCTACTAGCCCAGAGACTGCCCCTTAGCCCAGTAAGGGCTCCCAGAGCATAGCTGGCCTGGGTTCTGCCTGGAGTCAACGGGAAATCCTCTGGACTGCAATGGATGTGGATCAAGCCCGCCCCAGTGCTGATGCTCACACTTTAAATACCCTTTTATCCCTCTCTCATTCCCAAGGGAGTCAGTGGTGAAGAGTTTGTTGGCAGCAAGTCTTTACCAGATGGATCTCAGGCATGGCTCTCTCACTAAGAGTGTTTTCCACCAGGGATATTTCTTTTCCATAGGTGAAATTGTTGACTTAAGCCCAAGGCCTAGCTTGGCTAAATATCTCACTTGCAGGAATGGTTCTGGTGTTGCTGGTAGCAATCTAAACTGTTGGCTCCTGTTCATCCCATTGCCTCTGGAACCACTCCTGGAGCATCCTGGCTGCTCAGGAAGGATCATTTATTCCTGACAGCCCAGGAGGGAAGAAAAATGAGGATGGGGCAGAGCCATGGGAAGGGATCTGCCATCCATGACCGGCTTCAGAGGTAGAATTTTATTTATTTTCAAGTTCCTGCCCATCCATGTGAGGCTGCCCAGCTTCTGCCTCCAAGACTTGCATGTAAGGATGAGAGGTTTGCTCTTGTCTTGGAGCAACAAATCCAGGGAAAGGGCAGGAGGAGAGCCGAGATGATCTTTGATGTCTCTGCATCCTGCAAAGACAATGATTCACAGCTGCCCTTGTTACCTGGGAATCTGTAAGACATTCAGGTGATTAATTTTAGATTTGCTCACATAAGCCGTTTTTCATCCAGGCTGTGAAAGGCAAACCAAAGGAGCGAGAGCCCTTTTTGGAGATGCATTAATGATCAGGGATGTATCATTTTGCTTTTACAGCCTGGCTTTTAAACTGTGCAATGACAGGAATTTCAGCCTGCTGCTGCACTAAGAAAATCTTTAATAAAAGACCATTTTATTTTAAGACAACATCATGAAACTTTACCAGATGATGAGGGCTCTGCTACAACGTGACTGAGGTCACCTATTTTTTTTTCCAGACCCTCTGGTTTCCCTCTGGGAAATGGAGGTTACAGTCCTTTCCTCCTCCCTGCAGCACGGTCTTGGGCCAGTCTTGTCCAGCATGGCTGGACACCAATTTTTGAGCCTCTGGATACTTCTGTGGTGTGTAAACGTGCAAGGAACAGCTCAGATCTCTGTTTTAGCACGTAGTGCAGATGCTGCAGATGTTGTGCTGCAGATGTTTTTGCAATAGATGTAGTGAGGGCTTTGAATTTCACACATTTTCTCTGAGCTTCTCAGCTCCACCAGCAGAGATAGGTATGGGAGGGAGGGCACAAAAGGGGGTAGACAACCCTGGGGCTTCTGCATTGAAAAACAGAGTGGACCAGGCACCAAAGGCTCCTAATCTTCAGCAATGCATGGGGTAGTTTCTTTTCCAGCCAACTGGCTGTGAGGACAGTTTGGAGATCACTGTGGGGCTCTCCTTGGATAAGTCCTTGTCCTTAAATAACTTTTACCCTGGAGCTGAAGGAAATGATGCTCGTTCGTCTCAGGCTATCACCCGCCGAGCTGTGTCCGTCTGATTCAGTCATATTTCATATCCAGCCCTGAGCAGGTTATTTAAATCCCAGTGGTAAATAAATGCTAGATCAGAAGCACTGTGGTAGGCTGCTTAACCCATGCCCCATTCCCTCCACAACAGGGTTTTTTTTTTCACCATAGGGTCAGAGAGAAAATCCTCTCCTCTTTGAAGAGAAAATCTCCTCCGCATAGAACACAGCAGGTGGGTCCCCAGTGCTGCAGGGCAGCAGCTCCGTGAGCAGCTCCTGCATCCCTGCAGCCATTCCCTGCTCCAGAGGTGCTTCTGGATCAGCTGCCCATCTCTCCCCATCCATCATCCCTCTCCCTGCCCATCCTCATGCTGCTGCTGCCCGTTCTGGCTGCTGACTCACGCTGTTTCTGCTGAGCTCCTTCCCTCGCCAAGCAGCTTCCCTCGCTCCGTGGGTCATTTCCCATCAGCAGCAGGAACATCTCTGAGTTGTCAACCAAGATGTCTCAGGCTGGCAGCCTCTGGTGACATCTGGTTCCTGGGAGTCTCCAAGGGCTGGATGTGCTTTTCTCTGCAGCACCTCCAGGAGACTGGCTCAGGGTCAGTGGGAAGCCTGGAGGTGGAACAGCAGCCAGAGGTCCCCTCTGGCTGGGATGACCTCCCAAGGGGGCAAGTCAGGCTCATGAGGGTAGAAGATGATGGGCTCTTTGTCCAGAGGCAAGGTTATTTTCAGAAGGCCAGATTTAAAGGGGATTAATAAAAAAAAATATAAGAAGGCAACCAAAATAAAGTCACACAGAAAGAGCAGAGAGACATTGCAGGGCTGCTTTAATGGCTGATGCTGATGCACAGAGGAGAGTTTCCTTCTGCTCTGCCTTGGTGGAGGCACTGGTGGAGATGTCACTTGTGGAGATGGATCTGTGACTTCTTAACGGGAATCTTTGATGGCAGAAGCAAGGTTGTAGAGGAAATGGAGTAGTGGGCTGGTCTGGCTACTGAGCACTGGTAACTTTGAGCTCTGATCATGTGGTAGAAAATGAGTGGTTTGGTTGTACTGGATAATAACTTTAGCTAGGCCCATACATTCAGAACATTGCAGTGGAGGAGAAGGACCCATTTCCCAGGGAACAAGTGATAGATGAGAGGAAATGGCCTCAAGTTGCACCAGGGGAGGTTTAAGCTGGATATTAGGAAAGAATTCTGCACAGAAAGAGTCGGCAGGCATAGGCACAGGCAGGGCAGAGAGTCCCCATCCCTGGAGGGATTTAAAAGCCCTATGGATGTGGCACTTGGGGACAGGGGTCAGTGGTGACCTTGGCAGTGCTGGGGGAATTGGTTGGACTGGATGATCTTAGAGGGCTTTTCCAACCTAAATCATTCTGTGATCAGTTTTTGGAGGTAAGAGAATGAAGGAAAGTTCTCCTGTTCAAGTGACATGTGCTTTTGCTAGCACTCCCCCAAACCAGGAAAAAGGGCTGGCGATGCTCAGGAGGATCCAGGGTGCAGAGCATGGTGCAGGTGTCTCTTCTTGGTCTTCTTTGGGATGCCAAGATGGGCCACATGCTCTTCTTCTCTTCCTCTTGTGGTCTTCTGGCACACCTCTGAGAGCTGATGGACACTTGTCTCCTCTGAGCTCGTCCTCTGGGTGCTTCTGAAAGGGTCTGTGAGAGATATCAAGCCTGCTCCCACTATCTTTGATTCTTAAAGGGATACAAAATGTGAAAGGCTAATCAGCCAGCACTGTCTGCAGCTGATGGAGGATGTAATTTCAGCCCTATCTGCAGTTGATAACATTTAAACATTTCATTTAATCTAGGCAGAGGTGGTCTGAGGTAGACAAAAAGCCCATCAAGCAAAAAAACTACTAACTCCTCCACTGTCAAAAGGCTGAAACAGATCATTGCTTCTCCTCTGAGGCAAACCCAACCTTCCCAGACCTCAGTCCGACTCACAGAGAGGAGGAGGAGGATGGAGCCCTGTTGGGGGCAGAGCAAATGACAAGTTGGCACATGAATGCTGTTTTGTGGTGGCAAAAAATAGATGGTTCCAGCCAGCAGCTGCCCCTGAGGAGGAGCTCTGAGCAGGCTCGGGCTGTGTTAATTACAGCCACTCACTCCTAACGAGGAGCACCGTGGGAGAGCCAGGGCAAGGCAGATGGGGGCTGATTTCCCAAACATTGCAGTGTGGGGCATGGCCAAGGAGAAAAAGAAAGGAAGCAGGCAGAGAAAGAAAGAAAACAGGACCCCATCACCTCTACAATTCTCTCCAGCCTCTGAAGCTGCTGCATCTCAATGAGCTCCCCACAGCTCATCCCATTAACTCTATTTAAGGGTTGGGAAGTGATATGTTTATCCAGACACTGGGAGCAAAATATGCTCACTTTTTTTTTTTTTTTCCCTTCAGTCTGGGACATCTTATTTTAGGTTAAAGAAAACAGCAAGGAAAGGCAGAGTAAATATAAGTCCCCAGGAGACAGCAAGCCCACTGTGTCTGCAAAACTCAACCCACTGACGTCCTGCTGAGGGGAGAAGTCCACAACTACCCATGGCCATGTCACCTACAAGGAGGGAGAGTTCAAAAGAAGCATTAACCATGATCAGGTCCCTGGGCTGGGAACCAGGAGATCTGACACTGCTTCTCCAGTCCTGAGCAGAGCTGTGGGGTCACTGGGAACAAGCCCAGTTCCCTTCAGGGGTGTTGGCTCCTCACCCTGCTCTTTGTGTGTTTGAACCAAAGGCTCTCCTGGGCTGGCACTGTCTCCCTGAATGTTCCTCCACACACCTCAAATGTAAAGCCCAGATCCAGCCATTTCCAGCTGCTGTGAAGTGACCCAGGGCTGGGGAAGCTGCTGCTCAGCTCTGCAGTTTCAGGGGCTGTTCCTACAGCTGCAGCCACTCGGCATTTGTAGAAAAGGGGGGGGAATCTGTCTTCCCTTTGAAATATGGTCATTGCTTTACTCATCTCTAATAAGGCTGGTGGAGAACTCTGGATGTGGGTGAGGATGCATGGAGGTTCTTTCCCCTACTTGAAATGGACAACTGAGTGGATATTAGGAATAAATTCTTGCCTGTGAGGGTGGGGAGGCCCTGGCACAGATTACTCAGAGAAGCTGTGGCTGCCCCTGGATCCCTGGAAGTGTCCAAGGCCAGGTTGGATGGGGCTTGGAGCAGCCTGGGCTAGTGGAAGGTGTTCTTTGGCAGGGAGTGGGACTAGGTGTGTTTTAACGTCCCTTCCAACTCAAGCCTTTCCATGACTCCATGATTCTATGGAAGTGATGGCAGGATTTGTCCCCTGGCTCCAAGGATTTTTCTGCAGAGTTCCCAGCATGGCTGGTTCAGTGGAAGAAGTCTGCAAAGCACAGCTGCCCTCTGCCCTCCCTGCTCTGCTCCCTGTTTCTCACTGATGGACGTGGCTGGGACTCACCTGAGGGCAGGCTTGCTGTGGTTTCTCATGTTCATACAATGTCTAAAGTAATCAACAAGATTTTTGAAGCTCCTCAGGGCTAGATTTTCAAGTGTCTGGTGCTCACTGACCTTTTGGGGCAGTCTGTCTCTCATGTAAGCACCTAATAAGGCTCAGAGGGAAGAGGGCAATAACACTAATAGCAATCACTGCTGCTGCTCTCCTCAGTAATTGCCTTTTCCCCATTTTGTTTGTCCAGCATTGACAAACCAATTGGTTTAAAAATGTCAACAGCAAAAACCAAGGGGGTGCATCACTTGACTTCCTTGTCCATCAGGAGGTGTTCAGCTGTGTCTGATAGTCCAGGGACACCATGAATCTGCCCACCCATAATGTTTTCCTCTCTGGCTCCAGCTTGGGTTCCCAGGGGAGGCAGAGACTTTGGGATGGTGGTGACCAAACACCCAGCACCTCATTGCCCATTGCACCCTGTGCTGTGCTCTGGCTCTGTGCCTGCCCCCAGCACTGTGGGTGCCCTGGGCTGTATCCATGAAAACCAGACTGATGGTTTGCAAAAAGGCTGCTGGGTGCTGGGAAAAGGGCATGGAAAGGGTGGGTTTAACAGGCAGACCCACCTTTGCCACAGTACCTGTCCCAAAGCCCCTGTGGCCCCAGAGTGTTAATCTGGGAGAAGAACAGGCAGGACCAGCAACAAAGATCTGAATTATTTCTTAAATATAAGGTTTCAGTGCCCATGACTTCCCTGGCTCCCTGCTCCAGCCCCAGGCTTTGCAGAAACCAGGCATGACTCCCCTCCCAACTCCACGGGGGCTTCACACCCGACTCTTGCACATCTGCTCCGGGGGATCCGAGCACCCAAAGGGGGATCAGATGGTGGCTGTGCCACCCTGGGCCAGGGGAGCCAGCACAGAAGGGAGCCTGGAGTGTCTCACATAGAGGTGCCACTGTGAGCTGCAACAGAGGCTTCATTCAGCTGCAAAGGGGCTCTCCCAGGGTGGCACTCGGGTCCCTGCCGACCCCAGGGTGGGGTTTGTGTGGTTAAATAAAAACAAAAAACCCCCAAAACAACAACAACAACAAAAGGTTAAATAAAAAACCCCAAACCCACAACAACCCCTCCATGATTTATCCAGCCCCATGGAACTCAATGCTCCCTGGCTGGGGTCAGAGGAGGTGTGTGGCACCCAATGCTCTCTGTAATAGCTCATTTGTGCATTTATGGCAGCAGTCTGAAAAATGCAGCATTTTGCAAGCGAGCTGCTGGGGCTGGGATGAACCTGCTGAAAGTCATTAGAGAGGAGCTTGCTGAGAGCAAGCAGGAACCCAGCCCAGGGGCTAGAACTTGTCTCTGAAAGAAAAAAAAGAGGAACGAGAAGAGGAAAGGCTGTGATGCATATTCCCAAGTATCACACGCACAACCTTTTTGAGAACTTCCAGGGATGGCGATTTCACCAGATGCTGAGCCTGAGTGAGGGGAAGTCCCTTGGGCTCCACCCACTCTGTGGAGGAAAGGAGACCCCAGAGGCTCCAGATCAGAGTGGAAAACATTTCCAGACATCACCTACCTCCTACAGGACAGCTGCCCTGGATGAGGGAGAGCAGCTTGGAAGCCAAGGAGTCCCAAGGGACCTTTGCAGTGGCAGATGACATAAATCAAGGTCCCAGCTCATTGGTGTGAAACCCCAGGGTGTGTCTGTGGTGGGTTGGTCTCCACTGGTAATGCTGCTTATCCCTGAACTCCCCAAAACGCCGGATTTGCCGTGTAAAAAAGTATCTCCCAAATGTGTAACTCGAGCTCACCTTTGGGTTCCAGCCCCCTGGGGCTCTTCATGCCCTGATCTCTGTCCTCCAGTTTGGCCTGTGATGGGTCTTTTCCTGGGCACAAAGACCCTGCAGTTCCACAGGGAGCAAAGGGAATGCAATGGAGAAGACAAAAATAGGGGAAAACAACTTTCCCTTTGCTAGTCCTCCCCACTCTCGGCTCCACTTCCAGAAGTTTTCCAGGCTTGCATGAGTCTCTGAAGCTTTTTGACCTCCTTTTTTCTACCCCTGTGGCACCTTATACTTTATTCTCTGCCTTCAGAACTCATCATAGCTGTGCAGGGGATGTTTTTTTAGCAGCAATTTCTTCCCTGGAAGCAGAGAGCTGCTGCCTGGCCATAGCAGACACAGAAAATGTTTACAAACACACAGAAAGAGACAATTTCAAGCCACAAGTTCAACCCAAGTGTGAGGAAGTGCGATTTTCATGAAGGAACCGTTGTGCAATTGAAAGTCCCCGAAGTAAACAACAGCGCTCAGGAAAGGCTGCAAAACCTGAGACACGGTGATTGAAGCCTTTGAATGATCCATCAAAGCATGAGACATAAAAATGTTCTTAGGCTTGAAACTGGGTGAGCTGGGAAGGGCTGCACAGCAGAGGAAGTTGGTCATGAGGGGCTTGGAGGAGCTCTGTGAATCGGGAAGGAAGGCAGGGAAATGCAGAGGCTGCTTTGGGACAGCGATGCTGCCGCTTTCCCCGAGCACAACTAACAACGTGGATGTGTGGGTTAAAAACTGGCAACATGCAGGGAATAACCTGCTGTGTGGACAGGTGAGAGGTGATAAAGTGTAGATGTGAATGCAGATTTAGCTGTTTGAGGATGGAAAAAGAGCTGGAACGCTCCCAGGCATGTTTGGGGATCCTGATCTATCCTGCTCCTACCTTGGGGTTTGCCCACCGTGGAGTCAGCAACCAGTGTGTCTCCTTCTGCTCCCAGGGCCTTTGCTAAGGTCAAGGAAAATTTGTTTCAATTGAATTCACTAAACATGATCCATGGCATGCCTTCCAACAGGAGTGGGTTGCAGAGTTTAAGGTGTCCACCACCCCAAGGATTTGGGCTGGGCCCCCTGGAGATGCACCCCAGCTCTGGATCTGCTCCCAGGAGTGCTGGTCACAGACTCAGAGAATCATTAAGGTTGGGAGAGACCTCCAAGAACATCGAGTCCAACCTCTGTGATGTGGGGAAAAGGAAGAGTTTGAACTGGCTGCTTCAGGAGGAATGTCTACTGCGAATTTGTGATAGCACCAGTTCCTGTGGTCATCTCTCATCTCTGAGCTCCACTGCACCATGAGAATTTAATTCCTGTGGTATCCTAAGGACAATGGAAAGCATTGCCAGCCCTACGGACAAACTGATGAACAAGATTGTTTGGTTATGTTTGAGCCCATTTGGGAATCTTTCTGCCCCACCAGAGATCTCTTCTACTGGAGGTTCAAGGATGAGCCAAATCATGAATGTTCTCCCTGGGTATCCACCATCTCAGCTTCACAGAGGAGTCTACTCAAATTTATCCCCTTTATTTCCCTTGTCTGATGGTTCCAGCCCTATGGAAACAGGAAGGGACTGTGATTAGTGCTCTGTGCTGCCTCTGTGATATCAACACCGAGAGCTGGCGATGTCAATAGCAATAAACCCAGCATCAACGACAGGACCCCTCTCCTGGGGAGACCTGGAAAGGCAGCAGATGGTTGGAGGAGATGGGAATATACAAATGCTGTCCTGGGAGGGCCTCCTTTGGAAAGCACCTTTCCTACCCTGTTTCCCAGCTGATGAGCACAGGAGGATTTAACAATATTAACTCATCAAGGCTGACAATGTCCTGGGGATGTAAAAGCAATGGGGGCATCCTTTAATTTACATCTCCACCGCTGCTGTTCCTGAGCAGGTGATGGAGGCATGGGAGGTGTTTGGGAGCAGTTGTGGCACCTCCTCCATGGTTTTCCCTTGAGCCAGGCCGTCTGTCTGCCATGGGAGTTTTGTGTTGGTGCTGGGTGTTGTGTGGCTGCAGCTCCCCGTGCAGGGGAGATAAAACACCCACTGTCTGGCGACTCGTTAGCTCTCCTTCGTGGGCATTAGTGGTTAACAGCATAATTAGTTTCAGTGGTAAAAGGAGATTTTGCAGACCCCAGGAGAGAGAGGCTGTTAATCTCCTGGCATTTCACACAACATCAAAATGTAGCAAGACCCATGTTAGAAAAAACAGCAGAAATACAGTTTGCTGTTACACAACTCACAACTAAAACGCTGGCCAGAGGTGGCTTTGTTTTGTTTGTGAGTTATGCTAAAGAACAGTGATTTTAATGTTGTGAAATGCCTTGTGATGTCAGTGAGCAGGCAGCAAAATACCCATCGGGATCCCGGGGTTCCTTCCCGCTTGTGAATATCTGCAGGGTCCTGTGTCCAGGCTCAGCCCCTGAGTCATCTCCCTGCTGTGGGAAGGAGGCAGAGTTTATGATGAGGATAAAGAGGCAGCTTTTGTTTGGTTAGGAAACTTCTTTGACCAGTTTCTGTGTCTTGGGTCTCAAGGGTTGCAGCAAGAACAGGCAGAGCAACACCTGAAGTGGGTGCCCACATGGTTGGAAGGTGTCCAAAGCACCGTCTGGCATTTGTCTATGACCCAGAGCCCTTCTGGCCCTGCTCGGCAGCTGAAGCCAAGCATCAAATGAATACTCCAAGAAAAGTGGTTTTTTTGCTGGTGGTGCTGCAGACTTTTCCAGATTCATAATGTGTTGGTAACCTCACGAGGAACACCGGCTGCCTCGCATTTCCAGACTCAAGGAGGTCACACACAGTTCAGACAAGCTTTGGGGAAACAGCTGAACTTCAGGATGTTTGTATGAACCCAACCCCTGACCTCCCCAGCCTCATATTTTACTGATTCATAAGTACAGATGGAGTACTTACATGGACATCTGTGTGTGTGTTTGTGTGTGCTGTGGAAAGACACCCAAATTGTTAGAGAACACGAACTGTCAGGGCTCTGAACACACTGCTGTTGTGTCCCAACACTTGGCAGAAGGAGGAGAAACACCTGGGATCTGGATGATGCCTCCAGAAACACGTCCATCCCTGGACAAAGTGGGGTTTGTTACTGGTAGGACTCAAATACCTCAACCCCTTTGAGGAAATGCTCTTTACACCCTGTTTGTCATCTTGTGTCTGAGCACCCCTGTGTTCTGCTGAAGCAATTTAGGCACTGTGTGGAACAGCGTGCACATATTCCTGAAAACACGTGGAAGACTGGCTCATTGTTTGAAGGAGGAAGGTGGATTTTATTGCTGTAGCAGGGAGCTGTGGATGCAAGCACCAGAATGCAAAGGTGGCCTTGAGATTCTGCGTGGGCTCCAAGGGGTGCTTCTGGCTTTTGAGAGGTGGTGAGTCTCCTCCAGCCCTTTTCCTTTTCTTGTGAGGGCTGAACTCCCTCAAAAACAGAAACCAGAATTACAAGTGATTTAAAGGTTATCCATTCCATGCCATGTTCATTTATATGTGTGTATAAACCCCAAAGGATTCATGGATCAGGGAAAGGGAGCTAAAATGGAGCGGGATTTGCATTTCTGCAGGGTCCTTGCAGGGCACAGAGGGATGCTGAGCAGCAGACAACATCCATGCCCAGGACCTGGAAAACCGAGGGCTGGGGACCAACTCCTCTGGCAGCATCCCCTGCCCAGCCTGGCACGAGGCTTCCCAGTGGATTTCGGGATCCTTGGCCACCATCACTCAGCTCTGCAGGAAAACTGTGCTGCATCTGGCCCTGCAATCTGATCGCTGAGCTCGGTGAAGCATCACCAAACGTGCTCTTCCATCCCAGAAAGGGGTATGGAGATGAGAGGAAGAGAGATGCTTAAATATGGGAAGTTACAACAATTTCCAGTGGGCCCCTTTTCCTGCTTTTCCACTCCAAAGCAGCGTGTGGAGAAGGGAGCAGCAGCATTTCCTGACAAGTTGCTTCTGGTAGCTATAGAAACTTAAAGCACAGCCACAGTAACAAAAATACACCTCTTTGCTGGAGCTTCCTTCCTCTGTGGGTCATGACTTTTCCCTGACACGAGCTGCCCCAAACCTGCCGGGCCCCAGGGAGCCTCAGCCCTGGGGCTGAAATGTTGGGTTTTTTGCCAGCTGGAATTGAGCAGTGTCATTTTATTGCCTGGGAATGGAGAGATGCAGAGGCAAAGCAGGGAATATCAGGGACCACCAGGGATTAACTCAGAGCAGAGATCCTAAACAGGGCGTTTGTGACAGCAACAATGTCAGTGCAGCTATGGGTTTGGAGAGAGGGTTATGTTGGAGCAGAAAGGCTGTGGGGAGGGCAGGGATGCTGGGGAGCAGTGGATGCCAGGAGCAGCTTGTTGGCAGAGCCCTGGTGGCACCCTCCTGCCCGCAGGTCTGCCAGCCTGGGCTCTGGCTCGGAGCCACCCAGCTCCGTGCCATTCCATGGCCATCCAAGTGGCTTTGGTGCCCAGCACGAGGCCTGGGAACCTGCTGGGACAAGGAGGGGGCCCCTCCACCACGCCTGATGGGCTGAGACATCCGCTGAGGCGATTAGCAAGGACACAGGTGGAAGGGAAGGGCTTTTATTTTTTTGCTGTTCTCTGGCTTTTCAGGAAATGTGTGCCCATGGTGAGTGGCAGAACCCCCTGAGACATCCATCCCAACACACATTTCCATGCTCAGATGTGTCCTACAGCTCAGCATCCCACAGTTTTTATCCCAGATTAGGGGCAGGGAGACACTTGAGAAGTGCTGAGTGAATGACAGATTGCATTGCTTGAGTCTTCTGCCTCCCTAACAAATGAAAAAACAAGCAGAGCCCAGTAGACATGGGATTTCTGAGCCAGTAGCTTACTCTGCTCTTGCTGTTGGCTGCTGCCATGTGCCAAGCCATGGGGGTTGTGGCTGCTTGGGCTGGCTCTGCTCTATTTTCTCCCCTTGCATATTGTTCAGGGGGGATAATTTGGTTAAAAGGCAGTTGGAGCTCTTTGGGGTTTTTGGTTGCTTGGCAAGGGCTATCAGAAGAAAACTGGATTTTTTTGGGGTGTGTTTTTGAGGGAATAACAGGTGGCTTTCCCATTAGCAGGGACCTCCTGCATGCAGAGGATGCTTGGGTGGGCTCCAAGCAGACCCTGCAGCATATTCCTGCACAGTGCCAGTGGCAGGGGGATTCAGTGGACACCACCAGACACCTCCCCCTGCCAAATGCTGCTCTTGAGGGGAGATGAAACCCCCACCTTCACCCCCATCCACCTCAGTGCCTTGTAAAAAAACCTCTGCCCTTCCCCCAGCCCTTCAGAAAGTGTGGAATCTTCTCAGCCTTTAAAGGGATGCTCAGTGTGAGAGGGTGAGACCCTGGAGCTGTCAGCAGAGGGGGGTGCAGGGACCCCAGAAGGGGGATGAAATGGGGTAGGGAGAGAGGGGAATCCCGTGGGAGGGGATCAGGTGTGGCCCACGAGGTGACCACGTCCCCTCCCTGCGCACGGGACAGCACCTCCTGCGAGGCTGCTCCTTAAAACCACTGCTGTTTCCGCCCTTGCCTGGGGTGTTTGTTCCCATGCATTGCTACACTACTGCCAGGAAGTTTTTCCCAATAATTCACCTAATGGATGTCTTTCTTTGCTTCAGATAAAGCCGATTTCCTCCCCTCGTAGCCGCGGCGGATGCAGAGAACAATGGGTACCATGTCTGCTCTGCCCACCCCGTGTGATGGGGACTCTTATCCCGCTTCCTTAGGATGCCCAGACCTCCACTGGGAATGAAAAAAATTCAGGGAAAGCACCCGAGGGATTAAAAAAAAAAAAAAAAGAAAAAAGGCACTACTGCAAAGAAGTGATTTGGGAAACAGCTTTGCAAAAAAATGGTGGAAAACAGAAATTTAAAGAACAATGTCCGTGGCTGTTCCAGGACAGCTCCAGTGAACACACACAGGTGTCCACGGTGCAACTTTTGTAAAATGAATAAAAATAAAATAATCTCATCACTGTGAGCTTCAGGAGTTAAGAAGCAGCCAAGGGTGACCATCACGATGGAGGAAAATCACGACCAAGCTTTGTGTGCTGTGTTGCATCGCTGCAAACGGAAGGTGCTGCCTGGGAAACCTCAGCCCAGGAGCCAGAGACCCACTTTGGGGAGCCAACCACTGCTGTGAAGCTGCTTATTGAGAAATAGGCAGCTGAATGTATCCAATTATCACCCTGTCTCCGGGTAAAGCAGACAAAACCTGAGCTTGTTTTGTCTCTCTCCCTTTTTTTTTTTTTTTTTTTAAATAGCAGATGGTGAAAAAGTCTGCAGCCCCCAATTCTTTAATCCTTTCTGTGTTGGTTCCCAGACCATTTCAGGTTGCTCTTTCCTGGACCAGCTCCAGCTCATCTGTATTATCCTTAAGCCTTGTGGAGCACTGCCTTGTGCCCAGGGAGAGCTGTCACCTCTGTCACCTCCCATGGGTGCACCCAAAGGGGGCTCTTGCTCTGCCCTTTCCCTCCTGAGCATCATCCCAAGCTGGATCCCACCACAACCTCCTCAGCTATTTTTATGGTGTTTTAGACCTATCCAAATGCTATTCCCCAGTCTAGATTTGGGTGTTATTTATCCATCCAAAACACAGGCCCTTTACCTCTCTGTTCTAACTGAATTTCGTGTAGCTCACTCAAAATAAATGCCACGAATTTATTGTTTCTAATTATCTGCCTTCCAAAAAGCTGGCACTCCTCACAGCCCGGGGTTATCCACACACTTCCTCGAGTCTATCACCGAGTTGCTAATGCAAATTTTGAATCTATAGGGACTGAGTGCCCCTTGCAGCCTGGCAAGGAATGCCTGGTAGCAGCTCGAGGGGTGCAGGTTTGCTCCCCTCTGTTGTGTCCCACCTTTATAACCTCACCTGGATCAGGTTTCCTTTGTTTGTTTGCAAAGTCGTCAACCAAGACGATGCCAGGAGCCTTCCCTGAGCAAAGCTCTGTCACAGCTACGGCTTCCCTGCACCCTCCCCTCCCTCCATCCTCCCTTCCCTCCATCCTCCCGCCTGGTTTTCCTGTCAAAGAGCAGGGAGGATTGGCAGGAATTTGCTCTGGAAGAATCCCTGTTGGCAATTTCTCTTTCCTTGCTTTCCCTCTGATCTAATACTTCTAAATTCCTTTACAATTTGCACCGGGAGCTTTCTGGCTGCTGAGATCCAGGTCATGGCTGGGATGCCCTGGGCTCTGCCTGGCCACTCCACCTCATTTCTATCCTGTCCCGCCATTGCTGACCCCAAACTGGGACCAGTTTGGCACATCTGATTCACCCGTTCTTTGGTGGGTAAAGGCTGGCTGGGACAAGAGCTGCTTGCTCCCAGTGCTGGCTGCTGCAACCCCTATGGATTTGTCCCAGCCCTGGAGGGCAGTTCTCCAGGTACAGCACTCCAGGGATATTTGGGAGACATTCCCTGTTCTTTGAGGATGTTGCAGAGCCTTTCAACGCAATGTCAGGGGCTAATTGTGTTTAGGTATTTGGTGCTTGGCAACATTTAGGAAGGACAGAGAAAACATAAGGGACTGGCGTATGTTCCCAAATGCTCCATAATGATGTCAGCTGAGGAAGATTTCCATAGGAGCAGGAGCATATGGCATGCTTTAGCACTGCAATCATCTGCCAGGACATGTGCTGTCACCTAATTACACACCCACATCTTGTCCCCTGTGCTTTACATCTTGCCTGATTCCCTGCAGAGGCATCAGCCATGGGAGTTTCAGGTGGAGCTTTGGGTGTTGCTCCGTCAGAGCAGTGGGACATCCCGGACAAGGACAGCGGTGTCCCTGTGGGCATCCCCTGGGCTCAGCCTCCACTTGTGCTGGTTGATGTCTGAGAGCTTGCAGAGGAGCTAATGTGCCTCTTAGCTCCCATGTGGCTAAAACCCAGCTGGACAGACTCCTGTGGAGGTGAAATGCAGGGGATAAGAGCAATCAGAGCAAAGAGATGTCTGTTTAACACATCACCAGTTCCAAGGTGACACTCTATTCCACATCATTCCTACGTGCTTGTCCAACTTGTTCTTAAAGATTTCCAGTGACATGGACTCCTGTGCTTCCCCAGCTAATCTATACCCCCACTTAATAAACCTTGTAATCGGAAAGATTTCCTTAAGCCTCCCTTGAATGCGCTGCACTTTAATTCATCCCTCCTTGTCCTGCCTGCAGTGGCTGTGGAGAACTGTCTCTGAAGGACTATTGTATCTCTGAGGACTGCTGGAAGCCCTTCCTTCAGCCTTTATTCCCCATTTCCTTCAGACTTCAGGTTTTCCCAACCTCTGACCACCTTTGTTCCATCCCTTTGGGCTCTGATCAGTTTGTTTGCACCCTTCTCCCATGGTGTCCTTCCAGCAGTGAGCCTCGCCAAAGGAGGACCTCACGTACCTTAAATCCAACAATTGTCTCAGCTCATCCCTTTTTAAATGGCTTTTCAGGAAGGAAAATACCAGTGGGGCTCATGGCCCTGTCACAGCAGTGAAGAGGGGGACAGACATTGTGATGGAGAAGACGAGGATCTGCCCATCATGGTGGGATTTCACAGAACCAAGAATGGAATTCCAGAATGGTTTGGGTTGGAAGGGACCTTAAAAATCATCCAGTCCAGCCCCCGGCCATATCCCAAACGGCTCCAAGCCCTGTCCAACCTGGCCTTGGACAATTCCAGGGATGGAGCAGTCACAGCTTCTCTGTGTCAGGGCCTCCCCACCCTCATAGGGAAAAATTTCTTCCCAATATCCCATCCAACCGTGTCCTCTTTCTTCATTTCTGACTGCCTCCAACTGTGGCCTTCTAGTTTGGAAAACAGCATTTTTGAAGTGGTGGTGGGGGGGGAAAATCCCTAATGATCCAAATGTTTTGCACTTGGAGTTTGATTTCAGTGATATTTTCAGGGCAGCTTTGTTTTTAGTGTGTCTCGTTTGAAAGGACGAGAACATTTTGTGCTGATGAAATTGTTCGGCTTAATTGCATGCTAAAAGCATGTTGATGTTTATGTTGTGTGAGTATTAATTTTAATCTCCAATATTAATCAGCAGCAATGTAAACAAAGTATCAAGTATTATCTTTGCCAGGTTCTATTTGGATATAATTTAATATTTACAACAGGTGTTTAATATTTTATATTATGTGATAATGTTTCTCTGTTATTGCTCATCAGGGACATGAAAAGACATAAAGGCTCTAAATAGCAGCCAGGGAGTTTGGATTAAACATCTGGAGCATTTTTTTCTTAGGGGAAGGGCAGTGAAGCACTTGAGCACATTTTTGGGGGTGGTGAGGATTTGGTGTGACCTCAGTTGTCACACCAGTTGCTTGTCCCCATCTGACCATCACCCCAAAACCCTTTTAGCCCCATTTTCCCAATGGGGAAGGGAAACTCTTGAAGTGTCAGCTTGTGGGATGGAGTTATGATAAAATATTCCTGAAAAAGCATAAATTTGATTGTCCTGAGGCAACTATTTCCTTATTTTGCAGAAAACAAAGAAGATTAAAGGCAAGATCTGGACTGGCCAAATTTTGCTTCGATTGGGACACTGGGGTCCTTGAAGTAGTTTATAAATGAACTGCTCAGAAAATCATGGTCCAATTTCTCCTCCTCCCAGAGTCACCTAAAATTTAGCTATCAATTCTTGTCAGGACTGAAGACTTGCCTCAAGATCAAGGCTGAAAACATCTGCATAAGAAATTATTTTTTACCTGTAAGGCTGGTATTTATCCCTCAGATCTGCTCTGTGCCTGGAACACCCAGCACAGTGTGGGAGCTGTGGTCATTTTCACCCCAGATTTGCAGGGCAGAAAGATCTGCTGTGATCCCAAATACAAAATAACCTGGTTCTAGTAAGTTTAGTGGAGATGTCCACTCTTCAAGACACGGCTCTTGATTCCCAGCACTAGGAAAGAGCAATCCACACCATTTTCTTCCAAAATTATTTTGAGATCTCATGGGAAGACTTATATAAGAGCTAACCAGCATCTTTATTTTTCATGCATGAACCACTTTGACATTTTTTGACTTTTAAACTAGAAAGATTTTTTGCTGCTGTTGTTTTTATTATTTTCCAGGAAGCCATTTAGTTAAATTATATTTTAATAGTGTTTCAACAGACTCTACTACAGGAAATAAAGTAGTCACAAGTTATGCACCTAAGCACTGATTTGCATTATATTTCCCCACCAAAAAAAAAAAAAAAAAAAAAAAAAAAAAAAAAAAAATCATTGTTGCTATGGAACCAGAAGTTTTTGCTTAGATCAGATCATTTTTTTCTCATGTCATGGATAGAGAAGCTGAATGAACAATGCAATGCTAATGGTGTTCACTTTAAATCTCCTTAAAGGAACCTTTCACCTCCCACACTTTCCAGACAAATAAGGTCTTTTTAAAATGGTTTGGGGTAATTTCAGTGCTCCTGAAAGTTCCTCCTGGGAGAGGCAGCAGGAGGGGTGCTGGGGCTGTGTGTTGGTGTGGAAATCTGAGTTTTGCAGTGATTTATGTCTTGGTTAAGTTGAGGCGTGGTTTTAGCTGATGCATCAGTTTCCTCCTTCGTCTCTCGAGAATCCTCCTGCTCCTGTCGGGAGCCCAGAGTGGCCCCAGGATGTTGATGGTGAGACATTGATGATGAAATGATGGTAATAAGAATAAAACTTCTGATTAAACAGCTTTTCCTGGTTGCCTTTTGGAAGAAAACTGTGGTTACAAAAGATTCACTCGACTCCTGGAGTTGGATCTTTAAGGGGAAAAAAAAGTGAAATTCTGGGATAAAACTTCCTTTGGGTGGTGATGTGTCAGGCCTTGGGCAAGGCAAGCAGGTTCCTTGCTTCTTTTGGCTGCTTGTGTGCAGTGTACAGTGTGCAGATACCTATATAATCTATATATCAATATCTATATCTAAAAAAGGGATATATGCATGTTATATATGAAAATATTGAAATGCTAACAAAAAATTCTTGAATATATGAATATATGTGTGTATATATATGTATGTGCCTGTATCTATCTATATATATTTATATATATAATAGCATATACAAACATATATATTTATATATACATATAATAACATATATATTTATATATACATATAACAACATACACATACATGCATATATATATATATGTGTATATATATATATATGTGTGTGTATATATATATATATTCCTGTAAAAGGACTCAAAGAGAGAAATTTTCTCCTGCCCCTGCCTCATTTATTTCTAATTGTGGATGATGGATTGCATTTATATGGCTCCCTCTAATCTCTTTTCTTAAATACAAATATATCTCTGTAAGAATTCCTGGGGAAGAGCTGTGGGCAGAAAGCTAATTCAGCCTCCGTGCTGATTCATATTCCTTGCTCGCCACAGACATAACAGTGATGGGCTTGTGGAAGTTGGTGCTTGCAGAAAACCCCCACCTGTTTGAGGGAGCAGCTCTGGGGTGTCTCGTCCTTCCCCTGTTATCAGCACTGGGTGGCTGCAAGAATAGAGCCTGTGTAACAGCCCGGGAATGGGAAACGAGGCACAGCAGCCAAAACGGGAATGAAAGTCTCTTTTTAGCTGCTGAACAGAAGATAGGAGTTAAAATATGCAAGTCCATGGTGGAGCCAGGAAAATGTGTGCTTTGTTAAAATTAACTGGTGAGGGCTGCTTCCCATCCTTCCTCCTCAGCCACTGCAGGAACACCACGGCTCCTCTCCAAACAGGCGCTCAGTTTTGGGTTCACCTCGTGCCAGCTTCCACCCTTGGGTTGGAGGCACTGGGTGCTGTAAGCTGCAAAAATCTAAAAATTTCCCCAAATATCCATCCGGAAGATACACATCTATATATGTGTGTGCATGAGCATATATAATGATACACACACATACATATATATACACACACACACACACATATAAAAATAAAAACATGTATATATATATTTACAAGGCCTCAGCTGCTCTGCTTGAAAAATAAACTTCCAGTCTAACTAAAAATAAAGAGAGCAGGAAAATCGAGAGCGAGTAAACCTGGAGCTGCTCTGAGGCAAGTGATGCTGCCTGGAAAATCAATATGTTTTTAGGGCTGCCTTTGCTGGTGGAGCCATAAGTCATGTCAGGAGTTACCTCCAGCACCTGTGGCAAATTCACTCTCTTGACTTGGACTGAATTTGCAGGGAGCCCGAGGGAACAGCCTCAAATTTTAACCTGGTTCCTACCCCTGTTGCATTAAAGAGGAGAATTGTTAACTACGACTCAGCTCATTAAAGGAGGGATGAAAGGAGAGGGCAGCTCAGAGGGAGGGGAATTAACTCAGCAGGGAGCAAGGAAAGGGGTAGAGATGAAGAGGGACGGAAAATCCAATATGTGGGGCTCTGGGAGCTGGTTGGGACGACACATTCACAGGGAGCCCTCAAAATTTTGGGTAATGCTTTTTCTACTCCGGCTGCAAGATTCTCCATAGTGGAGGGATACCTGAGAGTAACTTAGGATAAGCTTCACACCACAAACCTACAAGTCCACATGGGTTTCTTTGAGGCTCTTCAGAAACTCTGGCATTAAATTTCCAGTAGTTTTAGTGGTTAAACTGGTGGTCTTGTATAGATACAGAGCAGACAGCTAAGGATAAAATGTTCCCTTTCCCTTTTGACTCCTTAAAGAAAACCCCCTGTAAGAAAATGTCCTCAGCTTTTGGGGCAGGAAAGGAGCAAGATCCACGTTTCTCCTGTGAAACCAGTACTAATTCCTGGCTGCCTTGGGAACAAGAAGGGGGTAGGGGATGCACAAGATGTAGTTTTGTGATCAAAGTGAACTTTTGGGTTTGTTGCACTGGGCTGTGACACATGGGGTGCCTGTTTATACCTCCACTAGGTTAAACCAGCAGCATTAGCCCTTTAGGAATGAGTGGATATTACCATGCTGCCTCTTAAAAAAAAACCCAATTACTGCATCCATTGGGCAGTGCATTAATTGACACTGCTTAATTACAGCCTAATTTATCTCTGAATGAAATACATTCAAAATTTCCAGTGTATTATTCCATTCATTTACTGCAAATCTCTGTCTGTTTGCTGCCACAGGCGAGCTGGGTTGGCAAAGCTGGGCACACCCACCAGCAAACACTCAGCTTTTCCCCTCCAATGGGGGAAATCCTCCTGGGGAATCAGCTCCAAACTCAAATCAAACTGATTTCTGTCTCAAGTGGCTTTTCCAAGCTTTAGTGGAGGTGGGATGTTTTCCAGCCATCCCCAGGTATCCAGGGCTGAGTTCAGCATCGCTGCAGCTGGGAAGGTGCATTTCTGCAGGTGTCAGAGCCCTTTGGGAAGCTAATGCCAAACGGGATGCCTCATCCTTGGAAAAGCTCCCAGCGTGTTTCCATAGTAGGCACTACAGGAGGTCAGGTTTGGGGCCATCAAGTGAATCTCAAATCAAGCTGATATAGGATTTGGGAAAAGGCTGAAACATCCTTAAGGGATGTGGGATGATATCCCAGCCCTACTGAGGTCAGAGAGGAGTTGATGGCTATGGCCCTGGGATTGGGGTTTCTCCTGGAGCCTCTGGTGAGGTCTCCATGGTAAACCTGGAGTGAAGCCAAGCTGAAATCCAACAGTGGCCCATCCTTTTAGTCCTTCCAGCAGAGTTGCATCATCTAATCCCAGAACTGGAAGGAAACTTAAACACACCCTTGTTCCAAACCCCTGCCATGAGCAGGGACACCTTCCACTAGGCCAGGTTGCTCAAAGCCCTGTCCAACCTGGCCTTGCCCCAAAAGCTTACATTTCACAAAATTCCTTGTGTTTTCAGCCACAGAAGCTCAACAAATGAAATAATCACAGGAAGATTTGCCAATCTGGCATAAATTTGGGCAGAAAGAGCTTTCTAGCCAAGGACAGACAATTTGCTGTCCATGCTGCTTACTAGTCACAAGAAAGGGGCCTGTTTCACGAGTCTGTGACTAAGGGACCAGTAAAATAGGGCTTTAAAAGAAAGAAAGAAATAAAGTAAATGCACTTCTGGTCATATGTTCTTAAAGCCCATCCCATTCCAGCCCCCTGGCAGGGGCAGGGACACCTTCCACTATCCCAGGTTGCTCCAAGCCCCATCCAACCTGGCCTGGAACACTTCCAGGGATGGGGCAGCCACAGCTTCTCAGGCTTGTGGCACACCCTGGGCTCTCACCTGGGCTTGCTGTAGCACAGAGCTGTGGGAAATGGGAGAGAGGATTCCTCTCTTTGGCTTTGGGAATACAAAGGACAAACACTGCTGAAAGAATAACACTTTTGTGCAGCAAACCAGAAGACACACAGCTGCCCACTGGAAGACTTTTAAATATATGATGGCCATTAAGCACACAGTCACTGTCTTGCAAAGTGCAGTGTGAGAGGGAGGTTTTATTTTATTAATTATTTTCTGTGATATTGGCATTTTCTGAGCAGCCTGAAATTGGGCAGGAGGCTCAGGGGAGTTTGGGAAACGACACGGGCAACATTCCTGCTGCTTTTGCCCTAAGCTACAAACCTCTCTGTGTTAAACACGTTTTCTTTAAACACAGATGCCCTCACTGCTTCTTCTGGGGCTATGAAATATTCAGGCACTGTGAAGAGAAGGAAGACAACCCCTTTTCCAGGGACTCTCCAGCTCTGTGGCAGTGCAAGAGCTGGCTCTAGGGCATGGATTGGAGCACATGCTGAAGTCCCAGTGATTTCAGCTTTAGTAAACAGGTTTGCCTTAAAGGTATGTTTAAGGTTAGGTATTTTCTAGACTGGGGCCTTAAAGCTCATCTTGTTCCAACCCCCTGCCATGGGCAGGGACACCATCCATTATCCCAGGTTGCTCCAAGCCCCATCCAACCTGGCCTTGGACACTTCCAGGGATCCAGGGGCAGCCACAGCTGCTCTGGGCACCCTGTGCCAGGGCCTCCCCACCCTCACAGGGAAGAATTCCTTCCTACCTTTAATATCTTTGAACTACTCATCAAGTGGGCTTCCCTGCAAAGAAAAATCACTTTTCATTCCAAGTTAAGCAACACTGTTGCTTTTTTCCTCCAGCCTCGCCGTTTCCTTTTTATTATGTCTGGGAGAAGGCAGCACAAATAGAGACACAGGAGAAACCTGACAGTACTCAGCCTAATAGGGAATATGGGACAGCAGTTTGCTTTTAGATCTGCAATGCACCTCTCATCTTTATTAGAGAAGTTGACAACTGAGCTTATTTCCCTGTGTGATAAATCCACTGTAGTAAAAGGCTGTTCCCAGATGGCAAGAGCTGGCACATGGGAGTAAACACAGATATAAGCAAAACATCAGATACTCCCAACCAAAACTGTTGGCTGGTCAAAAATTCTTCAGTTTTAATGGCGTGCAAAACGCCACGTGAAACACCTTCCCTCAATAAAAATCGTGGGGGATGTTATTTTCAAATGAGCTCTTTAATGAGGAATTTTTTCTTTAGCCTAAAACTTTTCACTTGGTCCTGGATCAGCAGAAAAAAGCCAACACAGCTGATCCGAGCAAGATGACCCGGGAGCATTGGAAAACCGGGGGTGGGTGGGTGAGGATAATTTAGGTTGTAAAGTGCTAATGACCTGCTGGGATCATCAGAGAGTTTGTTTGGGTTCCTTTGGCTACAAATACCTTTGCCGTGAAGACACAGAACTGCTTTCACCCCGGGGAAAGCCGGGCTGGGTGCAGAGGCTGTGCCTGTGGAGGAGGAGCGGTGGGAGCAGGGAGCTTTCACAGTCCTAATGAGTTGTTCAAGCAGGTTAAATCTCCTGCACTTCATTCCCTTATCATCCATAGCCCGTTTGTTTCGCACTGGGATGGTGTCCCTCACATTCCCAGCCTGGATGGGAGGCGGGCAGGGTCGGGAATTTGAGCTGTGTCCTCCCCTTCTTCCCTCTTGCCACGACTTTCTCCTGCTTCTGGCTGCAAATCTAATAAAACACAAACCCCGTGCATTATGCAAAGCCTTTAATTTAAAATGCTATCCATAAATCCGGTCAGTTTTACTTTGCCACGGATGGGGTTTTAGCTATATTTGTTGTTTTGCTTTTTTTTCCCCTAGGATTTCTGCTCTGAATCCTCTTGGACTTGTGGTTGGGGTTTGCTCTAGGGAATGTCTGCCCTCACCCTCCTGCCTTCATACTCCTTCCCTCTGTAAATCCTTCCACGCAGCCACAGAAATGTGCTAGATACTGGTTTTGTGCTATATATTGCCTCTCTGTTATATATGCTCTGTCTGCTGTACATGGTCTATGTGCTGTGTAGCCATATATTAACATCCCAAATACATTTACATTCCATAATTGTTGTATAGAATCCTACAACGGTTTGGGTTGGAAGGGAATTTGAAGCCCATCTTGTTCCAACGTCCTTGCCATGGGCAGGGACACTTCCCACCAGACCAGGCTGCTCCAAAACTCATCCAACCTGGCCTTGAACACTCCCAGGGATGCCAGTTTTTGCTTAGAACCCCCCAGGTTTGGTTTATTTTACGGAGGCAGCCCCCTAAGCCTGTCCTCAGGCACAGCTCAACCTCCAGCCTGCTGCAGGGCGAGTGTTTTTTCCAAGGAAAACAGTCCAATATTGGCTCTGGATCCCGCTCAGAGCGTATTAGTGTATGGATTACATGTAATGCAGCCCATTATGCAAGGCAGCCGGGATTGCAGCCAGGATTACAGCCCAATAACCCCCTGGAAGCGCAGGTTTAGCAGCCCTGGGTGAGGGCTTGGGGCCGTGAGGCCACTCACACGTGGGGTTTAATGCCTCAGGCCCCACAGGGTTTAGATCCCACTGCAAATAAAGAAGGGAGCTGAGCCTCCAGCATTCCCTCTCCGGGGATACCCCTCAGTGCAGGGTGCCTGGCGAAGGCATTTCATGGAATCACAGAATGTCCTGAGCTGGAAGGGACACACAAGGATCAGAGTCCAGCTCCTGGCCCTGCACAGACACCCCAACAATCCCACCCTGGGCATCCCTGAGAGCGTTGTCCAAACACTTCTGGAGCTCTGGCAGACCTGGGGCTGTGCCCATTCCCTGGGGAGCCTGGGCAGTGCTCAATCACCCTCTGGGGGAAGAACTTTTCGTGATATCCAACCTAAACCTCCCCTGGCACAGCTCCAGCCGTTCCCTTGGGTCCTGTCACTCATGAGAGCAAAGAGGTCAGTGCTGTCCCCCTGCTCCCCCTTGGGAAGATGTTGAAGGCCACAATGAGGTCTCTCCTCAGTTGGTGTTTCAACTCCTGGTGCACATCCCAGCAGGAATGATGTGGGAAACATCCCTGCCATGGGGTGCAAAGCCTTTTTACAGCATCCTCAGGTCCTCAGTGAATCCTCCCTCCACTCAGTCCAGAATTACACAGTTGGGACAAGGTCTGATGTAAGGTTATGATGTCTGTGGAACATTTTTTCTCCTTTTTTTTCCCCCTCCAATCCAAATCCACTAACTATTTTTATCCCTGAGCTATCATAGCTTTGTCCTTTGCCTTTTTGGAGTATCATGTTAATTGGGTTCGAACAGAGGCTTTCATTACCAAAAGCAATAGCTCACAAACAGAGTGGCACCAATTATTTCCCAACCAAATGCAGGATTATTTAATCCAAGGCTGGATTTTGAAGCCAGTGGCACAGAGGGATGGGGATGCCCCACTGGCCTGGCTATAGGGGCACAGGGATGGTGATAATTATCTGGGAGATGGACATAGGCAGGACACTGACTGCTTTTCAGGTAGGATTTTGAGGGGTGAGGAGGTGTCAGATTTGATTAAAGGTGATCCAGCCAATGTCACGATTTCCTGAGGCTGAGGTATGGCCTGTTTAAACCTGTGTGAGTTTGTAGTGGAATATGAGAGAACCTGGAATTGCAATGGTTATAGGTAATGGCAGAGCTGGTGGGGATATTAATCTTCCTGTTTTCATAGAACCATAGAATCATGGAATGCTTTGGGTTGAAGACCTTAAAGCTCATCCAGTTCCATCCCCCTGCCATGGGAAGGGACACCTTCCACTGTCCCAGGTTGCTTCAAGCCCTGTCCAACCTGGCTTTGGACACTTCCAGGGATGGGGCAGCCACAGCTTCTGTGGGCACCCTGTGCCAGGGCCTCCCTACCCTCACAGCCAAGAATTCCTTCCCAATCTCCCATCCATCCCTGCCCTCTGGCACTGGGAAGCCATTCCCTGTGTCCTGTCCCTCCATCCATTGTCCCCAGTCCCTCTCCAGCTCTCCTGGAGCCCCTTTAGGCCCTGCAAGGGGCTCTGAGCTCTCCCTGGAGCCTTCTCCTCTCCAGGTGAGCACCCCCAGCTCTCCCAGCCTGGCTCCAGAGCAGAGGGGCTCCAGCCCTCAGAGCAGCTCTGTGACCTCCTCTGAAATTGCTCCAGCAGATCCATGTCCTTCTTATGTTTGAGGCCATGGAATTAAGCGTAAGGTTAAGCTTAATTACATCTCTCTATGAGATGTCAGGATGAAACCTCTCAGGAGGGATGGAGCACCCGAGGGTTACCACTTTCCAGCCCTGAAAGAAATGGGGATTTTTTCCAATCTGCCCAGTCAGCCCAGCAGCACTCGGCCCCTCTGTCTCCCCTTCTCACACTGGGACCAGAGGGTGCAAATGGTAAAGTCACTGATGCATAGAGGAGAACCAAAATATCCTACAGAGGAAGGATTTGGGTTGCCAAACTTCTCCAGGTTGGCACAGAGGAGTGGAGGTTGTGGAGCAGAGGCTGTAAAATATCCTTAATCCAGGGGAAACATGGATCTGAGGTGCTGTAGGGTATTAGGAGAGCACAAAGCCGGGCTGTGGAGTAGGGATAGAAACCCCCAGGCTGCCTGGCGCCTGCAGAGCCAGACCTGTACTAATAATCCCTGACCCCTGTGCAGCTCCTGCAGGGAATCCAGGGGGCGAGGACAGATGCTCTGCTCCTGCAGGAACACCCAGCAATGCTGAGGTTTGTTCTCCCAGAGAGCTGCTCTTGGAGACGGGGAGAGAGGGAATGCAGTGAGGAATCATCTGTGATTAATGAAATCAGAGGGCACATGTCTGCAGGAATCAGATCAGCCCCGGACGGGGATGTTCAGTGCTGCTGTGCAGGATTAAGCCCCCGTCTGTCTCCTCCAGCACCTTGCACTGATACTGGCCACAGCCAGATGTGTCTGGGGAAGGTGTAAGAAGTCTGGGAGCAGTCAGGCACCCTCACACCCCCAGTGTTTTCCCTCCTCTGCCTCTCTGCCCTGTTTCTCTGCCATGCAAGGGGACTGTGGTGGGTGCTGCGCTCTGGGCTGCGGGGTGAGCTCTGTGTGCTGGAGGCTTTTGTTATTTCTTTTTTGTTCCGAGTTGCAGCTGCCAGAAGATGCTGCATTTGGGGCTGGTGGCTGAGGTTGCAACGTCACCCATGACACCAGGGATGTGGTGGGGACAGTGAGCTGTGCGACCTGGGCCTGTGCTGTTTGCTCCTGGGGACACCACACTGGCCCAGCCTCTTGTCCAGGAGCATGGACATAGACTTACAAAGTCCAGCCAGCTCAAGGAGGGGAGCAGCAGGGAGTAGAAGCACTTCTCTGCATTTATTTTGTATTTGAAATTCTCCTCGGCAGCTCATACTCAGCAGGTTAAATCCCTTTCCCTCTTTCCCTTGGCACTAAGCCTGCTGGAGGCAGAGCTGCAGCCCCAGCTCTGTCCCCAGCCATGGTCTCAGAGGACATGGACATGGATTTTTCCTAGTTGCTCCCTCCAGCAAAGGCAAATGACGGGTGAAGCTCAGGAGTGGCTGACTGGGGACAGGCACTGGGTCTGCACTGTGTGCTGCTGCCTCCATGGATAACCTGAGCACCTTCCCAGCCCCAGGGCAGGATCTTGTCCCCATCTGCCCCTGCTCCCACCTTACTGCCCTCCTTGTCACCTGGATCCTGCCACTCTCTGCAGGGTGAAGGGCTGGTGCCCATCACGCTGCTGCTGTTGAGCCTCCTTGAGTGCAGCTGTACTCAGAAACGCTGGGGTTTTCCCTCTAGAAAAAAGATTCATGTTTTCTTAGATCTGCAAGGCTAATTGAGCAGAGGAATTGATTACCATGGCCATGAAAAATGTCTTATCTCTTTGAGTCTATAAAGGACTCGTGCTGATGTAGTTATGAAATCCCTGTGAAGTCCCTGAGGTGTGCTCTGCCAGAGACCAGAGCTGCTGGTGGGGTCCCTTCCCTTGAGAAACACAAAATCCAGGGAGCTGTGCCCATTGCCTGATGCCTCTCCAGCAGGGAGCTGTGATTCTCTCTCAAGTGGCTCCATGTTGCTCCAATCAGCAGGATTTTTCCTTGTCCATGGTGGTGGAGAACACGGAGGCAGCTTTTAAATTGCTGGGATGAGGCTGATGCTGTTCATCCTCGGTTCTCCTCTACCCCTTGGCCTGAAAATGGGGGACTTGCCAATCCTAAACCTGCTGGAAGCACTGAGATACTGAGACACTTAGATTCACAGGATGGTTTGGGTTGGAAGGGATCTCTTAAAGCTCATCCAGTTCCAACCCCCTGCCAATGGACAGGGACACCTCCCACTAGCCCAGGTTGCTCCAAGCCCTGTCCAGCCTGGCCTTGGACACTTCCAGGGATGGGGCAGCCACAGCTTCTCGGGGCAGCCACAGCTTCTCTGGGCACCCTGTGCCAGAGCCTCCCCACCCTCACAGGGAAGAATTTTTTCCTAATATCTCATCTAGACCTGCCTTCCTTGAGCTTAAAGCCATTCCCCCTTGTCCTGTCACTCCATCCCTTGTCCCCAGTCCCTCTCCAGCTCTCCTGGAGCCCCTTTAGGCCCTGGAAGGGGCTCTAAAGCCACCCTCTAACCTTCTCTTCTCCAGGCTGAACAGCCCCAGCTCCCTGCCAGGCTCCAGAGCAGAGGGGCTCCAGCCCTGTGATCACCTTCATGGCCTCCTCGTGGTTTCTGGGCTCCAGGAGGAAATACAGTAAGAGGCACCATCCCCTGATGTATTCAGACAGCTCTGATGTTTAAACTCTGCCTCTTTCTCTGAACCTCAGCGTCCCTTTCTGACACTCACATGTGTGCAGAACCACATGGAGAATTACAGGCACCAGGTATTACAAAGCCAGACTTTGGGACATTCTGTGTGTTTAGGATGAATCCTGGGCCATTAGCAATCGCTCCTTTCGTTGTTTTTTTTTCCCCACCAGGATAATATCAGCAGCCTAAGTGCTGATATTTCTATTTATTTTTTTTCCCCGTGTATTCTTTGTGGTGAGAACCATGTAGTGAGCAATCCGTGTGCTCCAAACAAGATAATGCAGAGATACAGCAGACCCCCTGCTCAGCTGGAGATTGCTGGATAATACATGGCATTCTGGTGAGATAATAACCCGAAATGCAGCGAGTTTTTCCCCCTGCAGCATTTACATCAAGTACTTAAGGTAGCCCTTTGTGGACAGAGAAGTCAGAGGTGGCATCATCTGACTGGAGAACAGAAAGGATTTGAAATAGGGGGATGAAAAGAGCTAGTCATCGAGATGATTTCATTTTCTCGAGCTTGCAAGGCTTGGGAGGCCGTGGGATGAAAGGGGATGGAGGGAATAATTGGAGTTATGAAGTGTGGGCAGCGAGCTTGCTGCTGGGGAGTTAATGAGCTATATGAAAATTAAATCCCCGGCACGAGAACTCGCTCTGAGGATGCTCCCCCTTGTTTTTTTTTCCCTGCTGGCTGCCAGCAGGTGCTAGAAAATGGGATTTCACCATGGATGATGCCAGGCCAACCTGCTGTCACCAGATTTCTTTCTTCGAAAGGGAGCAGAGCTTCTAGGCAAGGCAAGTGCAGTGTCTGGAGTCTGCCTGCCTTCCCTAAAGCATTGACCGTGTGCTGGCAGGAGATTGCAGAGGGAGTCTGAGGGTCAGTGTTGCTACTGTGGCCCGGGGAAGGGCTGTGAAAGCAAGGGGGTGGGTTAGGGGTGATGTAAAACAGGGCAAATGCCATATTGCAAAGGGTGAGCCCAAGAATCTGGGAGATGAAGCAGATTTTCTGCTAAACTGAGGCCTTGTGAAGGGAAATTAAAAGGAGGAAAAAGACCTTGGTGCATTCCCTGTGTGCCAGCGATATGGGATGCTGCTGGGGAAAAGGAAAATGTGATCCTAAAGCAAAATAAATAACAAGCAAAATAAAGATGAGGAAATATTTAAGGACTCTGCTAAATTCGGGGGGAGCCTCTTTGGGAATGTGCCACAGAGTTCTGGTGGTGCCCCCAAAAAGAGTGAGTTTAAATTGCAGCAGGTGCAGCACAGGGGTGTTGGGAAGGGCAGGGGAAAAGTGCCTATTTTAGGCAAGGAGCTGAAAAAGATCATCTGTGTTTGGCCAAGGATGTTGGGAGAGGACGTGATGCCTGTCTATAAATACAGCAGGAATGTAAACACCAGGGAGGGAAGCAAACTGATTGAACTGGAAGGGCTCTGTCAGCAGAAAAACAAATCCGAACCAGGCAGGAATAAATCTGAGAGGGGATCAGCACATGGCTGTGGGGTCCTGGGATGGCTGGGGCTAATAGGATTGTTGGGGGTGAAAGACCTCAAAATGAGTTTTGAGGCAGAGCTTGTTAAACTGATGAAAGATCTGGCAGGGCCATTTTCTGCCAGCAGCAAAGTAGGGGCTGAGCTGGGAAATCCCTTTGGGGGTGCATCCCTGTGAGCTCCCTGACTTGCATCCACAACATCCCAGTGACCCTGAGCCTATGGTAATAGGAGTATAGGCTATTCATAGCACCACAGGATCCTCTATTTGTATTTTCCATGCCTATCCCATGCTATTTGTAAAAAAAAAAAAAAAAAAAAAAAAAAAAAAAAAAAAAAAAAGGAATATTTGAAATGAATACTGGAATATCTGAAAATGCCTCCTTGCACCAGGCTGGATGGATATCAGCATTAGCACAGGAGCTCCCAGCAAGGTCCCTGCTGTAGGTACAAAGGAGCTTGTGAGGGTCCTGTGCTGATGAGCAGAAGATGCTCGTGGTGGGGGATGCTCAGCCCTGCCTGAGACAAGGATGTGTGGGCACAAACCCACTCTGAGCTGCTGCATATTGCTCCTATCATGGGAACCACAATATTGCATCAGCACCTTATGGTAGCAGACCAGAAATGGGCAAAAAATTTACTTTTTTCTCAGTTAATCTGAGCATTTCCTGCAACCTGAGGGCCTCCAGACAGATGGATCATAAAGCTCTCGGTGTTTTTTTGGGATAGGCCTTCACAGGGAGGTTTGTGGGCTGCCAGCCACGCTTGAGATTTTGGAAAGGGTCCTACGAGGGAGGTGGGAGAGGCTCCCCTGGGGCAGAAGGGTGTTTGTTCTGCAGCAGGAACAGACCCAGGAATGATTTCCCTATTTTTTTTCCCCAGGCATTTCAATTTTGTTAATCAGACAAAGCTCACAGAACTGTTAATTCGTTGGGCTGGAATTAAGCTCGTGATGAGGGTGTTTGGATAAAGCCTTTGGGAGGCTGTGCTGTTTGGACACAAAAGGGGGTTTGCTGGAGCTTATGTGGGGTCACAGTGGCCTAATTAGGATTTAGGGGAAAAGGTGGTTTTTGTAAATGGGTTTTTAGGTAAAGGAAGGAGGTGGCTGGAATGTGCTGTTAGATGTGGAGTGTAGCGTTAAACGAGCATGTAAATGAGATGGCTCTCATTAGAAAAGGGCAAGTGTGATGAACAGTTCCTGAGAGCTTTCCCTGGAATGACTTCTGCCTCCTGCCTTATTATGGCAGGACAAGGAGGCTGGGCGGGTGAGAGGGATAATGAACTGCTGGGAACACTGGGAGAGCATGGCTTTGATGCTGGCATTAAGGAGCAATCATTTCACCTCTGAGCCCAGCACTGGTAAATCTGAGCATCAACCCAAAATTTATTTGCTTGGGAATATGGCAAAATCACCCTCAGGGCCAGGGGGCTGAGGTTTGGCTGAAAGTTGTGGTCAGTGGTGGTGGAGTTTTTTGGCAGGGCTCATGTCTAGGGCCCTGCTGGGGCTGGCATGGGCAGGTGAATCTCTCCTGGGTGTGCTTATGGTCAAGCCCAGGGTTGCACGGGAAGTTCTTCCCAGCATCTCCCAAAATTCTCCCCAGGAGCATCTCAGCACCCAGGCCTGCCACAAGCCGTGGTGGAGAACAAGTCCAGAGTTACCTCCTGCCCTCGGGATGAAGCACTGCTGGTTTTTTCTGCCTAAAATAATCTTGACTATTAAGCCTCAAGCCCTAGACCTTCTCAGCCTGACAACAGCACTTCAAGATGATTCCCCTTGAGCTCTCTCCTTGCTGAAACAACTGGTGTGTGCTGGCTGTGTGCTCCAGCCCAGCCGAGCACAAAGGCTTCAGGGATGAAAGCAAAATCCCATTTGTCTTTCCTGACTGCAAACAGGTGGAGGATCAGAGATGTCCATCCCATTTAGAAGCAGGTTAGAGCAATTTTCGGGTGCAAGGGATGCATTTTGCTGAATAAGGTGGTTTTTGTTACTACTCCTGCACTTGAAGATGAAATTCCCGCTTCTCATCAGCTGCGTTCCTGAATTTGGTGATCACCTCCTTTGGTTTACTGGAAATAGGCTGACAGACAGGGAGAGAGCCTTGGGGATTAATGCAGCGGAGCTGTTCTTATGGGATCTCTGTTGGATCCCCCAAGTGAGGCTGAAAAGGATTTTCTGAGCTCCTCAGCTCTCTTGGAGGAGGTTTTGAGCTCTGAGACACATCTCCAGTCAGATATCCCCAGGGGATGCCAATGTTCATGGTTCTCCTGGATAACTTTTCTTTGACACAAGGAGACTGATGCCCTGAGCATCTGTGAGACCATCAGATCCAAAGTATTTTCCTTCTGGGCTCATATTCTTCTGGGCCAGAAATGAAAGCTGTCTCACGCTCCCTCCACGCTGCTTTTCCTCATCCCTCCTGCATCTTTGATCTTTAACTGTTGTCAGAGCCAGGGTTACCCCCACAGTCACTGCAGGTTTAGGCAATGAGGTCCCGGTGTTGGTTACAGCCCCCAGCAGGAACTGACATTCCCTAGTGCTGCAAACCACACGAACCAACCCTCAAATTGCAGCAGCTCCCACTCTGCTCCCCTGACTCTGACTGCAGCCATTGGCAGCCCTGTAATTGTCACTGTAATTGCAGGGGACTTGGAGACCCTGAGCCCTGCCAGAAACATAACTTAATCTTTCCTGAGCTGCTGCTTTTGTGGGCTGAGCGTGGGGATTTGCTCTTCTCGTGGTGGCAGGGGATCAGTCCTGAGCCCAGCGCTGGCAGGGAGGGTCTGGGTGCTGCTGCTCCCTCCCGGTGCATAACAAAGAGCCCAGGTAAGCTCGTTACAGGGGCTTATTCAGCAGATGGAAGAGCTGTTGCCAGGTAGATCTGATTGCTCATTAATATGCCATTGGCCTCATTTGTGTGCCCTGCTCACCTCTGGCTCTATCCTTGTCTGGCGCAGGGATTGTGTTTCCAGCCCAGCCTGCCCCATGCATCCTGTTTCCATAGTTTCTCACCTTTGCAGATGGAAATAACTGGTGAGGGAGCTGGATATGGCCATGGCCATGCCTGGGGCTTGAGAGGTGTCCTGAATGTGGCACTGGTTCACAGTCCCAAGGCTATGGAGAAATGATGCCCCATCCCTGGAAGTGTTCAAGGCCAGGCTGGATGGGACTTGGAGCAGCCTGGGATAGTGGGAGGTGTCCCTGCCCATGGCAGGGGGTTGGAATGCAATGATCTCTAAGGTCCTTTCCAACCCAAACCATTCTATGAACCTATGGTTTGACTGCAAGAGATACCAAAGGTTTCTGTATCTTCTCCAGCTGTGCCCTCCCACTGTTACAAAAACCCCTGGGGAGGGTGTTTGTGACCATATTGACATGGGGACAGGTGGGCGACACAAAACACCTCGTCCTGCAGCACAGCAGGGAGTGATCTGGGGCTGGGAACCTGCTGTGTTCACCTGTAGCATCTATCAAAACTCCCCTGAAAAACCAAAGCCTGGCAAAATCCCTCCTCCCGTGTCACTCTTTCTTCAATGTTTGCTGTCAGTACATTTGGTTCTCCATTTTCCCAGGTTCTGAAGTGAGAGATTTCATAATGATTCACACTGTGTTCTGCTGAGCAGCTTCAAGCAGCAACTGGGGAATCTGTTAAACAGGCATCCAGCCCGGAATATTTTGTACACTATCTAAATGGAGCGCTGTAATTAAAATACATGCTTGAAATAAATGACAGAGGGCTTGGGGTTTGCGGTTTTTTTCCCTCCTTTTTTTTTTTTCCTTCCCCAAGGGAGATAGGAAGGCGGGTGGAAGTTGCACTGAAGTACCAAAAGGCACAACAAGCACATTTGAACAAATAAGATCCAACAATGCAGGTCGACAGAATTGCTGCATGTTTGGTTATCACCCAGGGAACTTTCTGTCTGATTAAAAATAATTATTGCTGGCATTAAATCTGTTCAGAATTACTCAGCGCAATTCGTCTCCGACCGCACGCTGCTACCATATGCCCGGTCTGTTGAGTGAAAAATGTCTCTTTTATTCGGATAAATAATGCTTTGTAAATATTTAGAGATGAATGTTCTGGATCAGTGAGCGGCTATTTTTTCCCTGATGATAAATATGTGCAAATGAGCTTGTTTTTGGCGGCAGCTCCATTTGAGGCAGGCACTATATGGGGCCAGATGAATCCCTATGTAAGTGTGCAGGGGCTGTGCCAGGATGATTTACCATGGGGACAGCAGAAGGGTCACAGAATCATGGAGGAGTTTGGGTTAGAGGCCATCTCCTTCCAAAACTACTGCAGTGAGCAGAGATACCTTCCACTATCCCAGGCTGCTCCAAGCCCTGTCCAACCTGGCCTTGGACACTTCCAGGGATGGGGCAGCCACAGCTTCTCTGGGCACCCTGTGCCAGGGCCTCCCCACCCTCACAGCCAAGAATTTCTTCCCAATATCCCATCCATCCCTGTCCTCTGGCAGTGGGAAGCCATTCCCTGTGTCCTGTCCCTCCATCCCTTGTCCCCAGTCCCTCTCCAGCTCTCCTGGAGCCCCTTTAGGCCCTGGAAGGGGTTCTGAGCTCTCCCTGGAGCCTTCTCTTCTCCAGGTGAGCACCCCCAGCTCTCCCAGCCTGGCTCCAGAGCAGAGGGGCTCCAGCCCTTGGAGCATCTCTGTGGCCTCCTCTGGACTTGCTCCAACAGGTCCACGTCCTTCTGATGTTGGGGGTCCCAGAGCTGGGTGCAGCAGTGCAGGTGGGGGTCTCATGAGAATGAAGCAGAGGGGAAGAATCCCCTCCCTCACCTGCTCCCTGAGCTGCTTTGGATGCAGTCCAGGACATGTTTGGCTTTCTGGGCTGCCAGTGCACATTGCCAGGTGATGTCCAGCTTTTCAACCACCAGCACCCCCAATCCTTCTTGGCAGAGCTGCTTTCAGTCCCTTCAACCCCCAGCTTGTAAGGTTGCCCCAATTCAGGTGCAGAACCTTGCCCTTGGTCTCTTCTGCTGCTGAGCAAGTGGGGAGAAAACTTTAAAAGATTTAAAAGTCTACTAAGATACCTGCAATGCCTTCCATTCAAACATGGTTGCAGGTACCTGGATGTTGGGCAAATGCCATGGATTTCCTTCCTTCCTGCTGCTGAAGTCCCAGGAGGATCCATGGGACATGGGCAAGGGTACAAGAACTGGATCTCACATTGTGTCCGGATCTGACCCTGCTCCCCAGTGCCTGGAAGGAGGATTTGTTTAAGAAATGGAACACATAAACCTCTTGGCATGCCCAGACTCCTGCCTGGTGCCGACAGAAGCTCATGGGACTGGATGGGATCATGGGTTATAGCTCCTGGAGCCGTGTGATGGCAGCGGAGCTTTGCATCTTTCCCCTTTTACACTTCAAAAGTGCAGCAGGGAAAATGCTCATCTTGGTGCCAAAAAACGTATTTACTGAGCACATATAAACTCCAGGACAGCTGCTCTGGCTGGGTCCTGGTGATTCATGGAAAGGGAACAGGGCTGTTGGAGGGTGCATGGAATATTTAAAGCAATGCAGTTTTCATGTGTTTTGTCCAGAGGCGTTGAACGAGATGAAATCTCTCCCACTGGTGAGATAACGGGCTCTGCGAGAGGTGAGGGTTCAGCCAGACACATCCTTCCACTCCCAAAATGCCTCCCAGGGAGTGGAGGTGTTGGAGAGCATGTCCAAAAGATGAATTTCTTTCCCTCAGGATATGCACAGGAAGAGGGATACAAATCCCCAGCCTCCAGCCATCTTCACCAAGGTCCTGCCACCTCTTCACTTCCATCACCTCTTTCTCCCAGGCAAATTCCAAGTGGCTGGAAATCCTGTTTTGTGCTGCCGGCCTCAGCGAACACCCTCTGGATGTGTTTGCTCTGCATTCCATTAAAACACGGAGGCAAACAACGGGCATTAATGAATTCCTTCGTTTATGATGACAATATGTTTTTGAGTCCTTCTATTGATTTGCCGAGCAAGCTGATAAAAAGAGCAAACCTTGCAGTATTTACCGCCCCGAGCCTAAGTGTGATGTCTGAATCAACAGAGCCTGTTTGCTTTTCAAAATTCAAATGAGGACAAAAATAATCTCCTTTTTCAGGAGGCTGGAAGGCCCCTGCTGGAGGGGTTTTGCCAAACTCACTCAAAAAGATGTCACAGCTTGAGGCCAGCCTGAAGGGCCTGGTTGGTGGAACTGGGATTTCCCTGAGCTTTCAGGTGTGTACTGATGCACACAGGGGCAGACGCTGGGTCAAGCTGTGAAAGCTGGAAACCAGAGCAAAAAAGCTTTTGACAGTCAGCTGAGTCATCAACTCCACGTGGCTAATTAGGCATAGTTCCTAATCAAAGTCATTATTTACCTTGGAAAGCAGAAGACTGGGCTGCTCCAGCCTTTGCTGAGCACAGGGCTGGGCTTTGACGTGTTTTCTAGGGAGGACAGTGGGAAACAGAAGCACACAATTCCTTTGGATGCATGAAGACAGGAAAAAACCCAAGAAATGAAGAAATTGGAGCCACCGGGATGGAGAAATTGGGAGGGTCAGTGTCACCTCTGGTGCTCTGGGTTTCTTCCACACTATCCCATGTTCAGTGGGAGCTGCAGGAGAGAGAGGAATGAGTGGTGGCAGCCCCGCTGACCGTAGGCTGGATCAAAACCACCCTGTTCAGATTAACTACAAAAAAAAAAAAAAACAACCCCAAAAAACCAAACAACAAAAAAAACCAACCAAAAAGCCAAACAGGATTAAAGAATTTCCTTTCTCTCTCTGGAATATTGGAGACCACAGGCCATGCTTCTGCCTCCGTGCTTGCCCCAAGAGCAGATGGAGCAAACCCGTCCTCTGCTTTCCACTCCAAAATGCAGCAGCATGCTCAAGCCTTGACCAAAGAGGCCATTACAAAGGCAAGTCAAAGCCTTGATTTAAACCAGCTTGTTCAAATATTTTCATGCTCCTTGTGGTTGGATTCCAGACTTTTACTCCCTGATTACTTTAGCCTGGAAAAAAAAGGGAGAAAAGAAAGGGCTGATTCAGTGACGAGGGCAGGGCACTGCTGAGCACAGGGTGCTACAGTTTCTCCAGGAATTCTTTGGGGTCTCAGAATGCCCTGCAGTAAATAAAAACAACCAAAGATTGCTAAAGATTGAGGGAGATAGTTTTGCCCATCTTAACAAGTTAGGGGATGCTTTATGGGAGAGTGAAGTTTGGGGGATGCTCCATGGACACTATTAACAGTTGTGGTTATTAACAAATATCTTGGGCTTTTGGCACCATCAAATTGTTTTTGTTCAGGATCCTGAATGGACTTTGGGTTTCCTGGACGCCCCACGGAGAGAGGCTGTGAGGACTCTTCCCATGTTTTTTGTTCCTCTGAAGTGGCAGCTGTGGAAGGGCAGGGGAGGCTCTGGGGCTGTGCTGGCTCCATCACTGACTCCAGGTTCACTCACAGATTATTTATGGTCATTACTGGCTTCTCATTCTTGGTGTCATGGAGATGCTCCACAAGCAAAAACCTCCCAGTGAGCTCATCTTGATGTCCAGACCCATGTACTTTTATCTTTTCTCCTGCAGCCAGGAACGTCCTTGCAGGATCCCCTTCAGAAGCCACAAGCTTTGACACTGGAAGGTCTCCCTCATACCCTACATGTGACAGGCACTTGTGTCCTTGTCCCCTTTGTTGGAGACATTAGGCCTGGAAAGCCCCTGATGGCCACAATCATCTCTCCAAGGCCACAGAGCAGGCACAGGATCAATGTTTTTTTTGTTTTTTTTTTTGCAGAAGGCGATTTTTAGGAGGAAGGAAGCAGCTGATGGTAGTGTGTGCTCTTCCCAAACAAAGATAAAGGAGGGTGCTCCAAATAACTCTGTTCCTGCTGGCAAGGGGTATTTTTAACCAGCAACATGACACAAAAATAACACAGACGGCTGGGAAAAAAAAAGGAACGGCTGCTTTGCCGGGAGAGGAGTTTGCTCTGTTTCACGGGCAAGGCAAGAAACATTTATTTTGCAGCCCTCTCCCAGCTCCCCATTAGCCATGCTGTTCCCAGGAGGTGCTACCCATGGTGTTTGCATGGACATGGGGGATGATTTTAAATGGCTGCTATAAAGTAATGAAGGTTCAAAGGTCAGGCTTGGGTATAAACAGTCCCCAGGAGCCTGTTTTTACACCCTGGCCATGCCCTGAACCGAGAAAGAATTGGTCAACTTTATGGGCTCCTTCCTCCAGAGATGCTTTGGACATCTGGGTGTTCTGGTTAATGCTGTCAAAAGGCAGAAAATACAGCTCTGACTCAGTGCCGGACCAAGAAATGACCTTTTTCGAACACTCTTGCTTGCAGCCTTCCTTCCCCACTGTGCTGTGCCAGAGCCAAGGCTCCCCTGGACCGTGCTGGGAGCGGGGCTGAGCCTGCCCGGGGCAGGGAGAGAGCTCTGGCAGGTCCTTTAGGGTTTCTGGGGTTTTCTAGCTGTAACAAGAGCCTTCATGGCTTTGGGGCAATTTTTGAACATGCTTGACAGCTGTTTTTTCCCTTAATAAAGAGCTGGGGTTAAGGATGGGATGTGCGGCGTGTGGGGGAAGTTTTGGGAAGGAGGCTCAGACCCCAGGGCTACGCGAGGCATGCGGAGACTGCTGGGGATGATGATATTCAGGTGGAAAAGCAGGAGTATCCCCTTGCAGGTACACGCCCACACACGCAGAGGGGAAATTAAGGTTCTCTCGTGCTTGTCAGAGCATCATTTGGGGAGGGGAGTCAGGAAAAAGAGCAGTTGTGGAGGAAAATCACGGAGCAGCCCCAAGGCTCCGGTGTCTCCAGCCGCTCTCTCCGTGCCGCCGCGATGTGAGTCAGCTGCTTCCCTCTGCCTTCCCCTCCGGGATGAGTAATGGAGCCGGGATAACCTTTAACGTGTCCTGGGGACTCTCCCAGCTTCTTATTTTAAGTGTTTTATTAGCAGGGATCAGAACGGAGTAGAAGTGCGGGGGTGTGGAGGTGTCTGCTGGGGGTTCCAAGGAGCCTCCCCCCCCTCCAAGAAATGCGCTCAGTTCCTACAGCAGCATCTGCATTCCATGGGGAGGGAGCCCCGTTAACTCAGCTTTGCTGAAACGGCAGCAGCCCCTCAGTAAATCTTATTTGTGTTTTAAGGCTTAAAAGCTCCAGCGGCTCCGGGAGCCTTTGCCGCAGCACTGCAGTGCCTGGAGGGAGCCTCTGCCCGGCTGATCCTTGTGGGGCCGGGGCTGTGCCTGGAATGGGGGGTCTGGCTGCAGCAGCCTGGCCCTGGAGCAACCCAAAGGCAGCAGAAACTCAGTCAGAGTGGGGACCAAAAGGCACCTTTCTGCCTCAAAACTGGCCCCTCGCTTTTCTCAGTGCTTCGCAGGACGGGTTGCTTGCATAGAACCATAGAATCATTTAGGTTGGAAAAGACCCTTAAGGTCATCCAGCCAATTGTTCACCCAGCACTGCCAACACCACCACTCACCCATGGCCCCAAGTGCCCCATTTCTGGCTCCATTTATTGGTACAGTGGTTTGGAGATGTGAGTTCTGGCCCGTGAGTGGGACATTTTTACCTTCTGGGGTGCGAATAATGACCTCAAGCAGGATGGGCTGAGTCTGGTGGGTGCTGAAATTTCCATAAATAAGTCCTTTACTGTGGAAGAGGGGAGGGTCACTCTCCCTTTCAGTCTTACGAATAAATTGCATGGTGTGATTTTTAGGGTTGTCCTGTGCAGAGCCAGAAGTTGGACTTGATGATCCTTGTGGGTCCCTTCCAGCTGAGGATATTCTGGGATTCTGTGATAAAGAATCTCTTCCCCATAACCAGTGTGCCAGAATTGCACTCGGGTCAGTGAATCAGAGGCGAGCAATTTATGTCAAGATTTCCCCTCTCTTGCAAATTACAATGTACTATATTGTCATTATAGGATTATGATTATGTCTAATAAGCAGGAATTTTAGGTGTTGGCAGCTCTTTAAACTTCACTGTAGTGATTGCTTTGCCTGTCCTGAGGCAAAGGCAGTCGGCAGAGTCACATGGACGGAGAGGGCTGTGTGGTGTCCCAAAATAAGGTGGGGTTTGGAGGTCAGGATGAAGGGGACCATTGTGTGGGCTCGTCTGCTGCCCAGCACGTGAAGGGCCTGGTGTTCAGCTGGCCTCTCATGTGTCAGCTCCGAGATGCTTTGGGACTGAGGGGCTGGTTTGATCCCCTGGGTGACGCTCAGCCCATCAAACAGCCTAGGGATGCTTCAGGCTTTGAAGTCATGGGGTTTGGCAGAAGTGTGTGATCATTCAAGGCAGCACAAGGCCTGGGTCAGGAGAGGTTTAGGCTGAAATTAGGAAAAGGTTCTTCATCCAGAGCATGGTTGAGAACTGGAACAGGCTCCCCAGGGAAGTGGTCATGGCATGAAGCCTGACAGAGTTCTAGAAGTGTTTGGACAGTGCTCTCAGGTGCTGTGATTTTTTTGGGGTTATCCTGTGCAGGGCCAGGAGCTGGACTTGGTGATCCTTGTGGGTCCTTTCCAACTCAGGATATTCCATTCTAACCCAGTATGTTAGAGAAGCCTTTTGGGCACCTGGGCTAATTCAATTCCTTTACTACCTGCAATATAAACCTGCATGGGGTATTTAATTGTATTATTAATTTCTCATAGGTACTGAGCAGTGTCAAAAGATGAAATCTGAAAACACCAATGTCAAATTAAAAAGAAAAAGAAAAAATGTGAATACTTTCTGTGATTTGCTGATTTTTCCCGTGTCAGTCTTAAGATTTTGGGGGCCTTGGTGTAGACTTTAATAATTGCAGTTGGTAAGACTGGATTTAAAGGGCTATTATTGGTATATTTAATTTCTGGTATTTAGTTATGTGTCATTTGTATGAAAATTGAAGCCACCTTCTCCCTCAGATCTCCTGCTAATAGTGTTGTTTTAATTTAGGCTTGTTAATGGGCCGTGTAATTTAAGGACAAACCCCGGTGTTTGAAGCATTCCCAATCACTTCAAGTCCCTTATCAGCACTCAGGACTTTCCTGCCTTTTGCAGAAGGAGGCAGATGGAGAACATAGGGGCCTCCAGAAGCAAACTACAGGTGGATATCTCCAACTCCAAGAAAGGGTTCTGTACATGTACACGTGAGTGCCCAGGATATCGGGGATCTGTTCTTGCCCCATCCCTGGAATTGTCCAAGGCCAGGTTGGATGGGACTTGGAGCAACCTGGGGTAGTGGAAGGTGTCCCTGCCCATGGCAGGGGGTGGGAATGGGATGGGCTTTAAATTCCCTTCCAATCCAAACCATTCTGTGATTCTATGGAGACATGGAATGTCTTCCTGTTGGAACAGCCCTCAAACCTCATGGCACTGGGGTGAATTGTTGGGACAGGGGATCCAGGCAGTCATGCCCAGCTCGGCAGCTGATGCTCCAGCTGGGAATTCTTCTCCAAGATCTCATGTCCTGGGCTTTGCCTTCCACTGCCTCCCTGATGGTCTGCTGGGCTCCTTCAGCACCAGAAGGAGGAAATGGAGGAAGGCTGTCACACAGGGCTTCCCCTTCTGGGGATTTTACAGCACCCATGTCTTCTCCTGAGCTTCCTACCACAGCCCTCTCCTCTGCAGAAGGATCTCATGCTCTGTGCTGCTGCTTGGTCCCATTTCCCTACCATGGCTTCTACCTCACTCTTGGAAAAGAGGATCTGCATCTCCCGTGGCTTTAATTCATCCACCTCTCACCATGTGAGACACAAGAGCACCGTTAAGCACATGAATGCATCTCTGATAATTTATGGTCCAGCTTGGGAACTCCGTGGCTTCTGGATGCTGCTAAGTGGTTCTGCAAGTGAAATAAATATCATCCCTTCAGGATTCGAGCTGATAGCTTTATTTTAGACATTTTTCCCAGGGGGGAAATGTAGAATCTCCACTTTTAATTCTTTGCTGGTACCTGTTCCTCCTGAAAAATGTCGCTGAACTGAGTCATGGGGAGAAGGAATACATCTAGGTGCAGAGTCAGTTGCCACCACCTGGGATTTATGCCATGGAAAACATCAGGATGTAGCTGCCGTGAGCACCTCATTGGCATGATGGGAAGTTGCATTTATCCTGTTGGGTGGATGCAGAATGGGCATCTCCACGATAAATCCAGTGCCAGTGCCTCATTGGAGAATTGCGTGCCTGTGGTAGGAGGAATCTCATTAACACGAACTTCAGAGGGATCCAGCCCTGCCAGCCAGCAGACAAATGCAGCAGTGCTATCATCATCTATCAAATGGAGAATGACCTTTGCTATCCATTAGGATGAAATGAAAAGCTTTGGGCTTTAACTTTGTTAAAATGCACATGGCTGTCTTTTTAGATCCTGGAGCCGGCACATTGCTGAGATTAATCAAATTGTGCATTTTGCAAGTGCTTAAGCAGTATTGTTATGTAACTCCATCTCTGCGTGGCTTCAAGACAGAAAGCAGAATAATTACACCGAACCCGGCTCCGGAATCATCCTGCTGTGGTCAACAGCTGAGGAGGCAGGAAGGGTTTGGAGCCAAGTGCCAACCTCATGTTCTTAAATCTTGAATTCAGCTTTCTTCTGGGGAGAATTAAATATGTGGGTTTCTAAGGCTGTGTGTGTGCCCAGCAGGGCTCAGCTGAAGGACATGGGTGCATCTCACTGTGGGCTGCTCGAAATCTCCCCACAGGAAGGGGGTGTAGGGGTGGGTTTTTTCTGGTATTTCACTTTGAAAAATGCTGATGTGCCAAGGAAATGTAGCTGTGCTGAAAAGAGGGAGAAGAGGGCATTGCTCTGCTGGCATTGCCCATCAGAGAGGGGGCCCACAGAGGGAAGCAGGGCCTGGTGGGTGTCTGTGCCTCTGGGGTAGCTGGGGAATGGGCTGGATGCCAGTGCTCTGACCATGGGTCCCTTCTCTTTGCTCACACATTGCCTCTAAGAAAAGCACAAATTCGGCCGTTCCCTAAGAGAAGGAATTTCCTGGATCATCATGTCCAAAGTGTTGTAGTCAATGCCTCAGTGTCCCAATGGAGATCATACGGTGGTGTCCCTCAAGGGATGGTATTGGGACTGGTTGGAACTGGACGATCTTTAAAGGTCCCTCCCAGCCCAGACCACTCCATGATTGCAAATCCTCACAAACCCTCCTGAGCTCCTTGGCTCCTGCACCCAATGGCTCCTTGTGTGTGTCTTACCCTCCCTTTCTCCCCTCAAGCTCTTCCCTGCTTTTCTCCTGGTCACAGTGGAGCCCACCTCCATCCTGGTGCTGTGTGGGCTGATAATTTGGGACCATCGGTGGCATGGGCAACTCTTGATGCTCCCACACCAAAGATGAATCTATTTTTCTTCATAACCTCTCCAGTATTTCTATTTTCTTGGCATAAGGTGCAGACAATTCTGCCAAGCAATGCAGGCAAGGCAGTCAGATGGTGACCAATACCTTCTTGTCCTCACTCAAGAGCTGTACACAACTCTGCACCCCTGGATTTTCAACCATTGCTGCTCCATGGGAAGTCGGATCCTGCTCTACAGCCAAGTCCCATTCCCAGCTGACTTGAGCAAAAGCAGGAAACACTTGGAGCAAACAAAAGAAACCCCCAAAGTCTGTGCAGCTGTGTGAATTAGGTTGGGTGGAACCCGTCTAAGGTCTCACCTTACAGTCCCTGGTTAGAAAACCTGCTGTGTTTATAGGTTCTAACCCCACCTGTATTCATTTCAGTGTCAGATTAAGCAGATGCTTTATTTAAGCCTATAAATATCTTTTTTCCCCCTGCCTAAAGTATCTGCTTATTTACAAACAGAAATTAAATCCAGTTTAGAGGATATGATGTAACAGGGACTTATATTGAAATAACAACAAGCTTTGGGTTCCAGCTGGTGTAGCTCAGCTGGCAGATAAGACCATAATGCTTTTGCATATAGATAGGCCTAGAAGCAAACATATATTCTTGTAGCTTCAGTGCAAAAGGCAAGAAAAAGTGATGATGAAGAGAGCTGGAGCCTTGTAAATCAACGGGACACCATCGGCTGCTCTGACAGGAGTTGAACAAAGAGGGGCTGATACCTCAGTGGAAATCAATCCCTTAATGGACAGCTTCCCTTGTCTGTTCCTGGAGTTAATGCAAGTCTCTGGGAGGATCTAGAATGATTAACTGTAAATACATCCTTGTTTGAGCAGGGTCTTTGGGAAGTGTCTCTTTAACTGAAGCTGTGTGAACTTTCAGTCTGATGGTGACATTGGATAAGTCACCACTAAAGTGGGCTCGATCCTGGGTTTCTGTTATACCAAATCTGGAGGAATTTCCTCATGGAAAGGGTTGTTAAGCATTGGAATGGACTTCCTGGGGAGGTGGTGGAGTCCCCATCCCTGGAGGTGTCTCAAGAACTACTGGACATGGCACTCAGTGCTCTGGTCTGAGTGACAAGGTGGTGACAGTCACAGGTTGGACTCGATGACTTCAGATGTCTTTTCCAACCTAAATGATTCTGTGATTCTGTGATACAGGATGTGCTATTTCTTTCTGTGTGCTGCTAAGAAACAAGTTCACATCACCGAGTTACAAATCCATATGTAAAAGCCATTTCCAGTGCAGTCCCTGAATACCTGGAGGAGCTGTGTGGCACCAGATCCATGTCCTGCTCGGACCCTGCTCTCCCCTGGGAATGCCTCTGCTCTGAGAAACTGAGCTAGGAGCCTTGAACGGGAACCAGTGACTAAATATTAACTCAGAAAAAACAAAGACCTCATTTAGATGTAAACGGAATGGGGGGGGAGGGGGGGAGAAGAAGGAAGGAAACAGAAATACATAAAATAGGAGTCTACAAGCAGAATTATTTCATTGCAGATTCCGTTTTCCAGACTTCCCTCGGTGAGTTATCGGCAACACTCCACATATTTGTGCAGCCTGATAGCTGCAAGGCACAAATACATGCTCCAGGAGCAAATAATTCCCTTTCCTGATAACATCTTCAGCAGGGCTTGGCTGCAACGGCAAGGATTTGGCTGTGGAGGTGGGGGGTACCCAGCGTGCTGTTTGTCAGGAGGCTCAAATTCAAAGCTAAAGCAATAGAAGCACCCAGGAGGGGAAGCTGTCAAAGGCACTGAGGTGTTCCCATGGGAGCCAGGGAAGGGTTCAAGGCTGGGCTGGACAGGTCTTGGAGCAGCTTGGGATAGTGGAAGGTGTCCTGCCATGGCAGGGGGGTGGAACTGGATGAGTTTTAAGGTCCCTTCCAACCCAAACCATTCCATAATTCTGTGATTGCAGATCATAGGAGCATGGACATCAGCACTGGGCTGCTCCTGGGTTAGAGAAATGGGAAGGCGTAGCAGAAAACCCTGCATATTTAACAGAGTAGTTTCCTCTTTGCCAATAACACAAGATGCACCTTGCTGGGAAGTGTCAACACTTCAGCATTTGCAAAACAGGGTCTGTCAGACCTCTCTGCACGAACGCTAATTGCTTATAGCGGTGAGGCTGCTCAGCTCAGCAGACAGACCGAGGTGCCTCTGGCCCTGGCTCAGCTTCTCTGTGACCAGCCTGTCCTTGAAATGCAAGTTATCCATCGGTGCCACCCATCTGCCTTACTTTGGGTGGGGAGCTGTCACCCCTGGGTCTGAGAGTTTGCAGCTCCAGGAAAGGCTGGAGATCAGATCTGGAAAAGCAGAGTTCATTTGTTTCCCTGCTCAGCAGAATGAGTGCTGAGGATGTACAAAATGAGGTTAAAACAATGTACTATACATTGTTTCAGCTTTTTTCCCCCCTCTTCTGTCGGTGTTACTGGCAGTAACTGACCAAGACAGAGCGAAGAGCTCGAAGAGAAGGGAAACTGCGCTCTCAAGGTCAAAGGTTTTTCTGAGCTCCAGTGGGAAAATAAAGAGCAAAGAGTCAAACTTCTGCCACAAAACCCCGAGCCCACGTAGAAAATTTACACGTCTAAAAGGGGTTCCTCCACTGCTGCTCACAGCAGTCCAAGTGTTGGCATCAAACCCGTGCTTGCCCAGCCGGCCCAGGTGTGAGGAGTTACCTGTGTCCTACCCTTGACAAGCAGAAACACCCTATTTTTCTATCTTATTTTTCCCACTTGCTGGGAGAGTGGGGGCAAATCCAAGAGTCTGTCATCCAGGTGTATGAGATTCAGCAGCTGCTCCACACTGGGGGCACCAGCACAAGAAAAACATGTTCAAGAGCTCTGCCAGGCGACCCTGCTCTGTCAGGGATCCCAGCAAACCTTGTTTATTCCCACCTTGAATTTTCCTGCGGATGAAGAGCACGTTATCCTTGGAGACACAACCCAGAGCTGTGCTTGCAAATTGAAATCCTGGGCCCTGCACACTTCCTGGGAAGCATCAGATCAGTGGTGAACACCCACAGCATGCTGCACTTCACAGGGGCACATCTGCAGGGGCTTTGCTGCTTTGCAAGGGTCTCCTGCTCCACAGTGGGGGAAAAGCGAGGTTTTCCTCTGTTGCTTTGTTATTTTTTTTTCTTTTTTGTGAAAGGCTTTACAGGCTGGGATTTGGAAGCATTCCCAGTTTTTGCAAATAAAACGGTGAGTCTGTCTGAGGAGTGTTGGAAGAGGAATCTCAGGAACGTGGGAGCGTTCTCCCTGGAGCCGCTCTGGAGTTTCTCCTCCTGTTGCTTCAAAATATTCCTAAGGCGGTGGTTGTTCTGCACATCTCCAGGTGCTGGAAACAAAGGAGAAGTGAGACCTTACAGCAACTTTGTTTGGTAAGAAATATAGGCAAAAATTAAAAGCAGGATTACAGAACCTGCATTTACAGAACCAAAAGAAGGAAATATCAAACTCAGATTCTGCACAACAAGTGAGGACAACGATGGAACAAGTTCCCCAGAGAAAATGTGAATGCCCCAAGTGTTCAAGGCCAGGTTGGATGGGGCTTGGATCAACCTGGGATAGTGGAAGGTGTCCCTGCACATGGCAGGTGGTTGGAATGAGATGAACTTCAAGGTCCTTTCCAGCCCAAACCATCCTGTGCCTCTGTGACAAAATACCAGCAGTGGTCCCTGCATTGGTGACTGCAGTTTGTGAAAGACCTTTTGCCCCACTTTTCATGTCCCCACACAATGTTGGGACAGCTAAACAGCTTCTAGACTCAGATGGGACTTGAGGAAGTCAAGAGACATCCAAGGAGCTGAGAGAAAAGGGCTGCAGTTGTCTCCCAGGCTGTCTGTATTCAAAACCGAGAAACGTTCCTTGCTTGCTGTTCCCCATCCACATGAAGGATATGATGATTAATCATAAATTTTTATCTAACAAAAGCTCACGGGCATTTTATTCGCTCTTTTGTGAGTTAGGAGTCACACACAGTTCAGAAATGTGATGAACCCTGAGAAGAAGAAGTTTTATCTTCTTAACCAAGGACTGGAGCCGTGCAGTTCCATCGGCGGGATAATCTATTTCCTCCAGGCTGCTGCCTAAAAAATGTCAAAAAGTTAAAGGGATTTGAGTAAAAATAGAAAACGACATCCTGGATGATGGAGGAAGGCTTTGTGTCCGATGGGAAGCCAGGGAAGGCAGGAAGTCACCAGGCAAAGCCCAGCACTGTCAGGGAGCCTGGCTCACATGGGGACCTGCAGGCTGGAATGGGAGGAGGGAGAACAAACCTTGTAGAAAGTCAAAAATCCAACCTGGCCATTACTCTTGGGGGGAAATGGGGTGGTTTCTGCTTGTTCTTGCTATTCTGCCATGTGCATGGGGCCAAAATGAGATGGGTGCCAGGCTGGGTTGGCTCTTGGCGGGACAAAACAGCTTCTGCTTCACACGGCAGCATCGGTGTGAATGGAGAACCCTGGGATGTATTGCTCAAAGGCCATCCCAGCAAATCAGGGAATTCCCATGAGAGCAGCAATGGATGGGCAATGCCAGTGATCCTGGGATGGAGATGTGCAGTTGGAGAGCTGAGGGGTGGCCTGTTTCCAGGGCTTGGTGCTGAAATGTCATCTTGGTATAACTGAGTGAAGAAGACTCAGCCTGTCCTCTAACAGCAAATTAAACACAACTTTGTGGGTTTGGTGGTTTGCTGCCAAGTGCCAACACAGCTCCATATTAATGGCTTATGACAGGATTATTCTCCTGTTTTTGGCAGGAAGAAGCTCTTTGGCCTTAATCCTGCTTGTGGCTAAGGGAAGAAACCCAGCATATCCCATGTATTTACCAATGGTGTAACTCCCAAATGCTGCTTAAATCCCAAATTTTCAGAGAGGAGCAGAGCAGATGGACCCTGCATCAACCCAAAAATGCTGCCAGGAGGTGAAAACCCTTCATGCACATCCCAGGGTGAAGCTCAGTCTACCCCATGAACTGGAATTCCCATTTCTGTAACCCGTGAAACCATGGGCATCCATCCTCCCAATATAAATATAATGTATAAGCATCACAATAAACATAAACATAAATATAATATGTAAAAAAATATGTGTGAGGTTGTTAAATCAACAACCTTTAAAAAAATTTAATACCAGTTGTGAGCTCAATATTTAAATGCCTGAAATGGGGAAAAAACCCCCAAACAATAGGGTTGGAGATAGGAAAGCAAAAGGGATTTGAAGTGGTAGGTTTAGGAGGACAAAGCACTCAGCACACAACCAGGTCCTTTTTAAAATTCACAGACTCCAGCCAGGGACCTCAGTGGTCACAGAGAATCTATTTAAGTGAAAATCTCCAAATTACACACCCAGCATCCCACCCTTCCCTGTGCTTGCAGTGATGAGAGACCGGCCAGAGAGGCTTCAAGGGCTTGATTTTGGGAAAAGCTGAGTTGTCAGCACTGCCAGCTGAGCTTCACTGAACTGAACTGGCAGCATCACTGGAAATAAAAGCAGGGCTTTTCTTCTCCGAGACGGAATTTTCAAAATTTCTCCCTGATTGTCAGAGTTTTGACTGGGTCTGTCAGGATTTGCTGGGCTGCACTGGAGGCTGTTGGACTGGTCAGTGCTGGGGGTGGGGGGAGGACAAAGATATGTGTGTGCAAACCACCAAAACCTCCAGGAAAAATGAGGACAGGCTTGAATTTTTATAAGGAGGTCAGCACAGCCATGGCTTTGTGCTTCCCACGGACCTGCGGACAATGTTCCTTCTCACTGTAACACATTTGCAAAGAGGAGGAGGGGAAAGAATGAAAGTCAAACCTTGTCTCCTTCTCCTTGACCGTGCCAGCCATGCCCTGTGGGCACAGAGGAGGTGACAGGGTGGCTGGGGTGGAGGTGACACCCCACAGCACCAAGCTGCCATCGCTGCATCCGTCAGCGAGGCAGAGACGATGCGAATTTTGGGAGGTAGAAATGTTTATCTTGACTTCACGCTGGAAACTGTGTGGAGCAACCAGGAGTCAAAGCATGAATAAATAACTACAGGAAGAGGGGAAAAAAGAATAAAAAGGACCCCAAAGCCCTCAGGACGCTTGAGTTTCCTTTAAAGTTCTCACGTGGCATGAAACAGAGACATCTGCACTTTTTCTGTGTTTCCTTATCTTCCCCAAAACAGAGGAGCATTTCCCACACGAAGACAACATTTCTGAGAGGATCCAGGCAAAGACACGCTGAAATATTTAAATGTAACACCATGCTCAGTCAATGACCTTTGCATAATTAGCAGCTCCTTCTCTTTCTGATCATGGAAGTGGCCTGTGGCTTCTGCCTTTGTGTTGCCTGCTATAGTCTCCATATGCTCCATTTGCATCCTGGAGTTATCGATCGCCCTGTGTCTCAAATGTAAAGATTTATAAGCAGCCGTGGCAGGGTTGGGGATCCCAGGTGGGGGGGTTGAGGTCACCGAGGCTTTGGCTGCTGCAGATGGGACAAGCAGAGGGTTTGGCTGTGTAGAGCCTCACTAAGGAGTTGCAGGTTGGGTCAGTTCTTGGATGAGGATGCTTCCTATGGCTCTGTTTCCCAAAAATCAGGTGAACAAAACACAAAGTAAATAAAATAATACATAAAATGAAATTTGTGAAATGTAAACTTTTGGGGCAAGGCCAGGTTGGACAGGGCTTGGAGCAACCTGGGCCAGTGGAAGGTGTCCGTGTCCATAGCAGGGGGTGGAACAAAATGGGCTTAAGGTCCCTTCCAACCCAAACCATTCCATGATCCTGTGATTTTGCCACCATCTCTACACTTCCATATGTGGATTTATAAGGTTTCTTTTGCTTTCCTGGATGCTTGGATTTGACTAAAACATCTGATCCAAGGACTCCTTCACTCCAGAAGGCAGATGGCGATTTTTATTAGCAAGTGGTTTCCTGTTCTTTTGATTCCTTCAATAATGTATTTGCTGTTGCTGGGGTTGGATGTACTCTCTGTGTATGATTGCTAACCCTTAGCAATGAATTCATGTTGATTTTCTTTCAGCTCAAAGGCTTTCCTCATTCATCTTCCGTCTCTTAATGGCAACAGCAGGTATGTGAGTGCTCTTTTTGTACCAAAAAATGTATCACACTCGTTTCCACGGATTCTTCTGGTGTTTCCATACAAAATCTTCCCCTCTTTAACAGAACTGGTAAATCTCAGCCACTCAAGTGCCTTTTCCCTGCCCAAAAGGTGAGGAGCTCTCAGCCTCTTCCATGATATCTCCTTTGCTAAGGAAGACATTATCCGATGAGGTACAAGGCATCTCCATCGCCTAACGATTCCAGGAGCAATCAGGGACCACCAGGACTGTGTTTCTCAGCCATTACCTGATTGCTGTGGAGCACCGTTCCAGCCGTCCATCTGCTAAAGAGCCCGTAATAAAGACAACTCGACCGGAATCCCGGCCGCTCCCGACAATAGCGAGCCTTTCAGCTTGTAAAGCTAATGACTTACTAATTACCCAGACGGGGCGGGCGGAGGAGAAGTGACCATCTATAACCATCTCCGCAGCACAAGCTCCCAGGGCCGGCAGGAAGGCAGCGCTCCGGATTTTGGGAGCTGCCGCTGCACGTTGATTTTACAGGATGCTGCAGGATGTCGCTCCTTTTGCTACATCCTCCTGACATCTGCGCGCCGATGGTGGTCGCTGCTTTTTGGTGCTGTGTTTGTTGTGGTTTTTGCTTCCTTTTTTCCCCCCTCTTGCTCAGATTTCAAGGATTTTTGGGGCTGCAAAAGCTTTTTTTTTTTTTTTTTTTTCCCCTGAGTTTATGCACTGGCTGGCTGAAGGCAGCCTGGAAGCCTGCCAGGGGCACCTGGCAATGCACTCTGTAAATTACAGCAGTGAAAAGAATGTCAGATGCTGGGAGGGAGCTATAAGGCTTTACTGGTGTATACACTTTGGAGGCCAAATGCTGCTTTTAACACATTCAGGTATGACCTGGCACCTCTTTACCCTGACAAGACGTAGAGGAGGAAATGATGAATTGCCAGGTCTTGCTGCCCGTGAAGACAGAACTCCCAAGTTGTTATTAACCACAGAAGGGACTCATAGAGTAGATTGGGCTGGAAGGGACCCTTAAAGGTCATCTTGTCTAAGCCCCCTGCAGTGAGGAGGGATGTCTTCAAGTGGATCAAGTTGCTTGGAGCCCTGTCCAACCTCTGCCTTGAATGTTTTCAGTGGTGTCACCTCTCTCATCAGCCTGTTCAGTGCTCCACCACCCCCATCACAAAACCTTCCTTAAAGAACACGAGGTCCCACCAAGTCCCAGAGTGTTTTCCTACTCTTCCAAAATCCTGTGTATAAGTGCTGCAAAGATTGAAAAAGGCAGTGATGAGGAATTTGGGGACACAAGGGGGACGGGCCCCCATGGGCTCAGTGCTGTTGGCTGTGGAGTTGAATCCTGCTCGGGAACAGCCCAGGCTGGATCATGCTGGAGATGTGGAGGAGGTTTCTGTAACCTGCTGGTTATCTGCTGGCTGAATGGGAGCCAGGGGAATGTCTCTCATTTCTAATATGCAGTAATTTCTAAAAAGCATTTCATTCTCCGTAGCAGAAATAATGTGAAAGTGATGTTTGATTTTAAGTGTCTTTGTGGGTGTTCACGCATTGCTGGTGGGCGAGATATTTTGGCACCTGCAAACTGGGGAAGTTTTGGGTCTGAGGTTCAGGGTGCTGACACTGATGGCTCCCATCATCCTGAAACTCCTCGAGCATCCCCTGAAAAGTGGATTCCTTGGCTAATAAAAATTGGTTGTGTGATACCAGCAGCTAGAGCAGGCTCTCAGGGGTCAGTGCAATTGGATGACAAACCCTCACCACGGGAGCCTTTCACACCAGAGCCAGGCTGAGACCACAGACCTGCGCTTTGCCAGAGACCCAGAGCTTGGAAAGCAGAGCTCTTCTCCTGCCTCATATCCTGCAATGATTTGGGTGTTCTCATTATGTTTGATTGGGGGAAGTCTGGTTGATTTATGAGATGGCTGAATATCTCTTTGTGGATGGGGACCCAGCCATCTGCTCTGGAAGCTCCTCCCCTGGGGGATGGGGGCCAGCATGGCCAGGGATGGCTCCTGCAGTAGGATGATGTGGTCCAAGCCCAGGGAACCAGACTCACCACCTTTGTCTGCTGGGATAAAGGTCAGAGTAGCAGAATTTCCCCTAAATTAGGTACAAGTAAATTATAGGGAAACTGTGCCCATCCTCTGCATCCCACCACTGTGTTTGTGTTAACTTTCAAATGGAGGCAAGATTTAAAAGGAAAAAGGGGTGACATCTTGGACAGCAAAAGTCCATTCCCAGGTGAGAAACTGGATAGAGGGATGTGGTGATTTGAGAGGGGACTTGGCTCTGGTCTGCCTCAGCAGGAGCTGGAGCTGTGGCTGGACCTGAATCCTCCTGGGAAAAGTGCAATAAAGGCAACACCAAGATTTGGGATGCCAGTGTTCTGATTTTGGCAAACACACACAAAAGGTGTTTATTTTTATTCCCCCTTAGCTAACACAGGAATTCAGGAATCGAGCTGCAAAGTGAGTGCACAGTGCTGGTGTTCCAGGGAAGGGGGTGGGCTGTGGGGCACAGCAAAAGGGACTCAGACCATCCCTCTGGAATAACCCACTGCTATTATTTAACAGTTACATTAAATAAATGACTATTTAACTTGCTGTAAAAGACGTACAGAACCATCTGGGCACATTTTGTGTTTTAGACTTAGATTGCTCCCTGAGCTGATCTTTCAAGAGAAGGACCTGTAACACCTCGGGATGTCTTTCTGGAATGACAATGGCTCAATTAGAGCCAGCCATTAGACAGATATGGCTAAGGTCATCTTGTATGTACTTTACTTGGACATTTTCTTGCTGGGTCCTTCTAGAACTCCTTGCAGTCAGCTTAAAATTTTTGGCATGTCAGCAAACTTTCCCATTAGAAGTCAGCAGCCTGGCCAGGGCCCCAGGATACCACAAAATCCCAGCAATAACCTCTCCCCACTGTGAAAATGAAAACTGATTTCCAGGCTTCGGTTTCTCTTGTCTCAGCTGCTAATGCATGAAGCCCTTCCTTTATCTCATGCAACTTTTATCTCTTTGACAGCTCTTGTGGTGCCAAAGCTTTGCTGAACCCCCGGTATGTGATACACATGCAATTGCCTCCTCCAGCCTATTCATTGGCTGCTTTAAGGGGTGTGAGTGAGTTATAAACTTTGACTTCCTTGTGCAAAAACTTCCTGTTGCCCTTTCCCTGGTGCATCAGATCTTCCCAGTGCATCCCAGGTATCCATATTTACCTGAACTTGATTGTATTTTCATTTGTGTAGTGCAAATCAGACTTCAACTCTTAAACTTTAAGTTCTTAAACTTGCTTCTCCAGTGGCAAGCTTGTTGTTTTTCATCCTGCAGACAAATGCAACCCTTCATATAATTGTACAAATACAAATAGATAATAATGTACTTATACAATGTTTTGTAGAACATAATTATGCAAATAAAATCACTCATATAATTGTGTTTGAATCTCTTTCCAAGTTTTGGGCCAGTGATGTCTTACTCTAGAAATTTTCTCCCCCCTCAATTTACCTTTTTATTCCAAAATTTCTCTTGGTGACACTTGTATTTAAGAGGCTCATCAGACCCACTGCAGATAAGGAGGGTGTTTCAGTGGGAGTCTCAAGCCCAGACACATGGGGACCTCATTTACTCCACCCACCAGTGTTTTATATCACCCCAAACTTCTCACTTTCACTGCTTGCTGGTCCCAGTGAGTCCCTGGTTGAATTTCTGTCTCTGCTATGCTTTTATGAGCATTTTTATGCCTCTGGTAAACTGCTTTAAAATGTCTTCTCCACTTGCCTTACTGTGGTTTTATATTTGCCAGTGTTTGTGCTATATTCTATTTCCCTCATTTCTGACAGCTATCTTTTTTGTTCCTAATAGCCTTCCCCACTCTGCTACTTAACTTCTTTGCTTTTAAAAAAATCCTTTAGGGTCTTTATTAAGGAGTGTTATATATTAAGCTGGAGCCTGTGCCATATCTTTAAGCTGCTACCAGGGTATTTGAAAGTATTTTATCCTTTTAGCTCTTCCACTTATTTTTAAACGCAATTCTCCTCTCTAAATTTGAGGTGGTACTATGAATCAAGACCATTACATGCCGTGGTGGAAAATTAAGACAATAGGAGAGATTCCCAAATGGTGTAAGGGAAAGGAAATCTATTTTAGCCTGACCTAAATTAGGCACTAAACCCCTGAAACACAGGGCTGAGAGGCTCCCCCAAACATGCTAAGCTTGGTATTGCATCATTACGTGCAGTCACAACTTATTTTTCCTGTTGCTTATTTATCAAATCTACTTTTAAAACATCTGCTGCTCTTTCTTCCACTATTTCTACTTGGTGGCTGCTTGAGAGCCTCACTCACCTGCCAGCTGGAGACTTTCCAGCCTGAAAGGCATCACCCACCCAGGTGATACCTGCTTGATCCTGACCTTAGAGCTGAGAGAATTTTTCTCCTTTCCTGGGGTTTATTCCCTTCCCTGGAGCACCAAATCCAGGCTGTTGCAACCCCAGAATTTAATTTTCCCAGCCTAACCATCCACACTGATGGCTGAACATAAACCTGATCCCAATCCTGGAAACTTTCCTAGGAACAGCGATAATGCAGGACTGGGAATGGAAACCTTTATCCCTATTTATGCTCCCTGTGCCATGGGTTTCATGTGCAATGTAAGCTGCAGGTGTGACTCAGGGGCTGTTTAGACTCAGAGAATCACAGGATGGTTTGGGTTGCAAGGGACCTTAAGGCTCATCCCATTCCAACTCCCTGCCACGGACAGGGACACCTTTGGCTAGGCCAGGGTGCTCCAAGCCCCATCCAACCTGGCCTGGAACTCCTCCAGGGATGGGGCAGCCACAGCTTCTCTGGGCAACCTGTGCCAGGGCCTCCCCACCCTCACAGCCAGGAATTTCTTCCCAATATCCCCTCTAAATCTCCCCTCTTTCACTTTAAAAACCTCTTTGAATGCTTTTGAAGCCCATTCCCTAAGCCCCAATTCATAAAAGCACTGAAGTACACTCAGAGTCCAGCACATCTGGAAGTACTTTGCTGAATTAGAGCCTTATTAATCTTCCTGCATTTAAAATAACTTTTTATTACATTTTAAAAATAAATGGGCATGTACTATTTCTTCATGTTTGGGATTTTTTTTTTCAAACATTGATTTTAATGCTCGCCTGGCTTGGCTGGATATTCCTCCATCCAGCCAAGCAGCTGCTCATGCTAAACCTGGGAGCAAAATCCCTCTCTCAGTGTTGATGCAGCCTAGAAGGAGCTCCAAGTTATCTGTGACTTCCACTTTCAGTGGAAAACAACCAAACTTCCTTTCACCACCCTGGAAAGCCACCCTGAGACATCCCAAATCCAAAAAGGAAAGATATTTTGAGCTGAAAAATAGCAGATTGCAGCTGTGGGTATATTTCTCAATTATGTCAATGGGTTTGGGGGAAAATGCCAGCCAAGTGTTGCTCATACCAGTTGCAAAAGGAATATTTGGAGCTGGGGGAAACAGAGGGGCTGGGATTTGGGGCTAGGATCTGTGTGGCACAGGGAGCTGTGTAATGTGTGGCAGAACTACTGCCTCCTCCTGGCTCTGCTTCATTAGCCAAAATGTAAAAACTTTAAGTATTAAACAATTCTAAGCAGGTTTCCAGTGCTGGCAGCGACTGGTCCTTGGGAATTGAAATGAGAAAACCTAAAATTTGGGAAGAAAAGACTCAGCAGCCCTCAGAACACCTTGTGCGGCTGATCTTCCCTCAGCCTAAAACATCCTGTGGGCATAATGAAGAGATTGGACATGGAGAAAGGAAGCACATTTCCAAGGAAAAAAAGATACTGGATCAGCCCAAGCTCAGGGTTTATGTCACAGTCTCCCACCACGGGTACATGGCAGGTGAGTGCCTCCTCATCCCAGCACAGCTCATTCACCTCCAACAAACACCACAGGTGTAAACAGTCCCCTGTGAGTCCCACTGGGATCTTTTTCCTGCACATTCATTTTCCAGCAATGCTGAGAAGAGCATTTGCTGTATTCAATAATTTTTCTCAGCAGTGCAAACCAGTGCATTTTCTGTAGTCATGGAGTGGGAGTCACTCCTGTGTTTAATGACAGCAAAAGCACTGGTTTGTGTGCTCAGAGAAAAATGTGCAGGTTTGGGAAAAGGGTGCAGAACTGCCCAGCTTCACCCTGTTTTCCAAAAAGAGCAGGAAAAAAGGGGCAAAATCAGATTTCAAGGTCCTTGCTCATCCCTCCATCCCTGAGTGGGAGCAGCAGAAGATGCTCTAAGTCCAGACATGTCACTGACTTGTGGGAGCCCATGTGAGCGGAGCATCTCAGGAGCATTTTTTGGAAGAGTACTGGAGTTTGCTAATGTCATGTGAAAGCCAGGCTGCTGTGAAGGTCTTGCTTTCAGGGGAGAAATGCAGAAGTTGAAGAGGATGTAGCCAGGAGCTTTGTTTTCCGCACTGTTTTTGGGGATGTATTTGTTTCCTTTGACAGTGACTTACGGCCTGGCTTTCTTTTCTATTTTGTTAGAGCAATAAAGAAGATAAATCTGTAATAATTCAGCTCCCTGTCTTTAATAAAATCTTGTCTTCTTCACACAGCCCCTGGGAAGATCTTCATTTTGCAGCCCTTCGAGATTGGTTGTGTTTTTCCATTTCACCTCTTCACCAGAACGACAGAAAAATAACATTACCAGGAAAATTAATAGCTAAATACAATTTCTGGCAGAGGGAAAGCTTTTGGCAGGAGGAGCTGGATCCTGAGTCTGACTGTGCCGGCCTCAGGGATGCTCTTCAGCAAAGGTGGATGTTCCCATTGCTTTTGTCTTTGATAATGGGTTGGAGACCTCAAATATCAGCTAATGAGAATTTCTATCCTCAACATGGATTAACATCAAGCCAATCTCTGTTGGTTTTGGACTTTAGTCAGGTGCAGAGGACAAAGGAGGAGAGAAGGGGATGGTGATGGGCGAGACACTGAGGGAGCAGAAGGCTGGGGGGAAAAAATCCTTGGAAGTCACAGAATGGGTTGGGTTGGGAAGGACCTGAAGGACCATTAAAGAACAAAGGGGGAGGGGGCATTTCTGTCCCCTCAGAAGAAGACAGTGGACGGAAGAGGCTGGAATGTGGGCTCCATGGCTGCTGCCACCTCCAGGAATGGGAGACAGGAGATGGGACAGGAGAGCAGCCACAAGTGCAGAGCCTGATGGTGGCCCCACTGCTGAGACCCTATGGAAGGTGCACGGGGTGGGGGTGGCTGAGCCCCTCCCTCTGGGGCAGGAGCTGACCCAGGAGCTCTCCACAGGTCTCCAAAGCCGCGGTGGTTCAGAACCCCCGCCCCAGACAGGAGGCGACGCAGCCCCGCAGTGACCCAAACCTGGGGCAGGTGAGGTCCAGAGACTCCCCATGGATCTGGACACGCCCCAGGGGCAGGAGAGGATCTAGAACCCCACCGGTGATGTGGAATCCAGGGTGAGGTGACCTAGAGAGCCCCGCGGGCAGGAGCCCTCGGTGACCCCGACCCCCCAGCCGCGGCCGCCGCTGCGCGGCCCCTTTAAGAGCGGCGGGGTCCGCTTTACTCTATGTTTACATAACACGGCCGGGCCGTACCACTGCTGCCTGTGCCGGGGGGAGCAGGGGCGCGGAAGGGGGCGGAGCGCACCCGCGCCAGGCCCCGCCCCGTTCGCCGGCAGTTAATAGGCGCGGGGAGGGCGGGGCCACTCGCAGCCCCGCCGGGGGGGACGGCGCCGTTTCGCTCCTCCCGCCCCCCCGCCGCGGCGGGTTGGTCCGTTCCCCCGGAGGCTCCGCCCCCCGCCCCCCCCCGCGGTGTAGTGGCCGTTGCCGGTGGCCGGCGGCGCAGAGCGGAGCGGAGCCCGCTCGGGACGCGCCCCCGCGGCAGCGGCTGGGACGGGGGCAGCCGGAGCCACCACAGCGGCGGCCCCATGTTTTCCCCCAGCCAGGAGGAGCTGTGCGCGCTGAACAAGGAGCCCGTCAAGTACGGGGAGCTGGTGGTGCTGGGGTGAGCGCTGGGCAGGGGCTCCGGGGAGGGGGGGAAGCGCGGCGGTCCCGGGGCGCCGGGAGTGGCGGGGGCTGCCGCCCTCCCACCCTCCGGCTCCGCGCCGGCCGCGTCTCCGCGCTGCGAGGGAGCGCTCGGAGGTGGACGGGGGCGCGAGGGGGCGCGAGGCGCTTCCCGCCTTCCCGCCGGCCGAGTGCGCGGCGCGGCCGCTGGAGGCGGGGGGGTGATCCCGGTGCCTGAGGAATGGATGGGGGTGTCCCGGTATCTTAGGGGAGTAGGGAGGGATGGGTAGAGGGGGGTTCCGGTGCCTGAGCGGAGCGGGAAGGGATGGAGGAGTGAAGGGGGGGGAGGTCCCGGTGCGTGACGGGGCGCGCGGTGCGGCCGTTGCGGGGTCCCGGTGCCGGAGGGGAGCGGGGAGGGATGGATGGATGGATGGATGGATGGATGGGGGTGGTCCCGGTGCCTTAGGGGCCCGCGCGGTGCGGCCCTTGCGGGGTCCCGGTGCCGGAGTGACGGGCGGACGGACGGAGTAGGGTCCGGCCGCTCTCGGGCATCGAGGTCGCGGCGGCGCTGGGGAAGAAACTTGGTGCGGGGCCGCGGGGTGCGGGGTTATGGCACACGAACCCCCCGCTGCGGGCCCCGTCCCTCCGCCGCTGGCTCCGGGAGACGGCGTCCTCCTTGCAGATGGCAGGGAGATGACTTTGGAATGAGGAGCAGAGGAGGGGGAGAGGGGAGGAGGGTGAAGCACTTATATTCAGATTCGTCGTGGAAATGTTTATTTTCTCGGCTTGATATGGATCTTAAAGTAATCCGCTTGGCATTACGCTGTTGCCCTGCTGTTAAAGCTCGCGGCCGCTCTGCTGAGCGCTGCGGAAGCAGATGAGGGAGAAGCGTCTAAGCCGTGCGTGCTGAGAGCCCTCGCGAACCTCAGAAGAGATGCTTAATTTTGGTGGTTTAATACGTGGTAACGTATGGTTAATGGAGTAATTTTTTTAGTCCTAAACGCAACAGAAAGGTTTCGAGCCAGCCGCGAAGCAGAACAGTCACAGCCTCGCTGCGTTACTCAGCCGCCCCCAGAATCTGGTACATTTTTGCTGCAAGGTCGTAGAAAGCCCTATTCCGGTCTCTTAGGGATTTTTGTTTTGTTTCGGTTCTTTCATAAAGAGCCGTGTTCACCTTTGCAGAATAACTGTTTGAAAAAGAGCAGTCCAGGCTGCGTACTCGTATCCAGTAGTGCACCTTTTTTCCTTAAGGGATGCTAAATGTTTCCTGTCACGAGACTGGGTCAAGATGCAGTTACCGTGGAATAAAACACAGCTGCTACCATGAATGTGGCGTAGCTGGTACTTAAAATCCTCGAATTTAAGTCCCTTGTTTCACGAGAAACACCCATATCACACGAAATTTAATAAAGAGACGTTCTTACTGTTTCGGTTGTGGAAATGGAGAGTGAGCTCAGCTGTGCAACACTGTCTCTGACAATAAAGTCGTAGTATAATGCAGAATCTTTAATTAAATTAGAGTGCATAAATTGATGTTGTGCTGCAGAGGCTCTTTGTGCACAGCTGGAAACATTTTCCTTTCTGTTGCTTTACTATATTTAGCAGCAGTTGAAAGTACAGAAGTATGAAATGTTTGGCTCTGATCTTAACCTGGCAAAGTCTGCTGTGCTTTGCCTTTAATATGGGGACGCATTGATCTCGGCTTATCGGTTCTGCTGGGCTCTTGATCTTCACTGTGTGTGTTGAAACATGCCAGTAAAGTCCAAATAAAATGTGTATGGCTGAGTTTAGGTCCTATTTGAGTTTCAGCTGTTCTCTAAAACTACTGAGGTTGCATCTTGTAGGTGTAAGATGTACTGAGAAGCCAAACAGATCCTGTTGTCCTTGCAGTGCAGCCAGGAACAAGAACTCTGTGTACGGGAGCCGAGTCCCTCTGGTCACGGTGTCTCTGTGGCTGCGCTGAAACAATGGGGCATTGGCTGTCGCTGCTTACACAATGTGCCTGGCAGTGTGATGCAGGGATAGGTAGACGTGATGGAAGCAGTCCAGGAAATCTCACGACTTCAGTAACTGTATTTTTAATTTTTAGACCGAAGATTGGCGTTTTAAGATCCATTTGCCACTTAGGAGTTGATGACTGCGTGTCCTATCAGAGATGTCTTAAATGTTGTTTGTAGTGCCATAAATAATGCAAACATCTCTGTCTTTTTTGGTGACTCAACGTTTGTGACTAGGAACTCTTGGAACAGCTTAAGCTGTTCAGTATGCTAAAAAAACCTCCTAATACCTATTTTGTATTTAAATATTGTAATCTGGAGTTTCATTTAAATAAGACAATGTAAATCTGCTCTCCTTCTCTCTTTCCCTGTAGTGAAACTGAGACCTGGGGACCAGGAGAAGCGTAGTGTTGCAGCTCCTGTTACAACTGCCTGATTAAAATTGATAGCGCAACCTCGCAGCTAGATTTAAAAAAAAAAAAAAAAAGAAAAAGCTGTTTTGAGACACTGTGTGGGTTGTTGTTTTTTTTAAAAAAAGCCTTGATTGTGATGTTGATGAATAACTTGTGTCTTGAACTGTAAGACTTTTAAATTAGGTGGTGAAAAGGATGATGAACAAAGGAATTGGCATACCTGGCAAACTGCTGAGCTCCTGTTTTTAAGATGACAAAACTTTCCCTTTATCTTTCACTCTCACTTTGCCTTAGCAGTATTAAAGTGGGGTTGCTGTACCTTGACCTTTAAGTCGAGGGGAAGGCGTTTTTTTGGCAGGAGGTGGCTTTCCCAGCAGGACACGTTCCTTATTGTCTCGCAGTAGTTGTGATTGCTCAGTCTGCACCTTAATGTGAGCCCCAGTAAAGCCCAAGGCGTTTCGTGTCGGTCGGTGCAGCAGACACATTTCTAATAACCTTCTCCCAGCACTGTGCTACGTCTGTGCTGTCAGTGATGTGGCAGCGTGTGTTTGGTTAAGATTTTGTCGAGGTTTACATAATCAATGTTGTAGTGAATAGAAACAGTTTATGTAAATCGAGCCAGACAGGTCAAGATGGCTGGTAAAGAAGAGATCATCTGCTTGATTGTGAATCTGCTTGTGTACATCTGCTCGTAGCATCATCTGTTCACAAAAGGCTCTGGATTTCTTGGTGAAGCAGAAACATTCATATTCTAATTCTTTTTGAAGAAAAAAAGAAAGCAGCTTTGTTTGAAGTCCTGTCAAAGTAGTGGCTCATTAGATATTTCTTGGAACTGTGGGGCTGGAGGGAGTTAAGGAGGAGATGCTGAATGCGGTACCAAGTACCTGAATAGTGTCAGGGTGTTTGTTAGTGTGTCAGTAGCTTTTGTTTGACTTATCTGGTGTCTTGTTAACATTTTGAGGTGCATGTTGCATGTCCTGGCCCCTTCCTCCTGATGCCCCTTTGTCCCCTAACTTTGAATCATGCAGTGTCATTCCAGCCAGCACGGCTCTGCTTAATTCGAGCAGGGGCTGGTCCCTGGCTGCGGGGGTGACTGTCACCGAAGGCAGGTGTCAGTGGCCTGGTGCCCTTAAATCTTTCCTCCCTTGGGACTGCATGGTGGTGACGGGCAGCTGTGCCCTCTCAGAAAAGTCACTTGATTAAAATGATGTAAATTGAAGGAGGAACAGCAAAGAGACACAAGCTGTAGTCAGTGGCTGAGTTCAGTAGCAGTGAAAGATGTGTACCTGACACTGAATGCTTTCTTGTATGGCAGTTTTGGATGGGGTTTCTGGTAGTTGTGTGCATGTAAATGGAATATTTCATACTAACCAAACACTTCTTTGGTATTTGCTACTCATTAGCAAGGAGGTGCAGCCTTGTGCATCCTCATCTGAGGAAGACTGTCTTACAGACTTAAAGGATTTTGCAGTCTGTAATGCATTTTTTTAATTTAACCAGACAAAACTGTAAAGGCTGGCCCTCAGTGTTGTCACAGTAGTCACTTTGAAATTGCCGTCAACATTTTACATGTAAATTTTCCATTGTCTACTATTAAAATAAATAAATTGTTAACTTGGAGGCTTCAGTGCTGAAAGAAGCCACTGTGAATTGTTATGTGAGTGTTGCTTAATGTGGACTATTGGACATCCTCGAATAAACAGTCTGTAGTTGTGCTTAAATTTAACCTTTTGAGAAAGCAGAATAAAAGGATAGGTCTTGGAGCAACTTGGTCTAGTGGAAGGTGTCTTTGCCTGTAGCAGAGGGCTGGAACTGGATGATCTTTAAGGTCTATTCCAACCCAAACCATTCCGCGATTCTATAAAAATTCTCACCTGTGTTTACAATGATACATTTTGTGGTAATTTTTGGGAAGCTCTTCTCATTGATGGACCACTTTATACTTGAAACAACTTTAGATCTGAAGCAGTCTTTTCTTTTGTTAATCTGAAGGGACGTGCATTTTTAAGTTCCTGTTTTTCATACTGGCTTTTTCTGACTGATCAAAGTTCTCACTACCACTATCTCCTTGCAGGGTAAATAAAGTTTTTGGGGTGTCTTCTGCTTATAAACACATTTCCATTTTTTAAAGTTACCTGTCTGGCTTTTCACATAACTCCTGTTCATCTCTTGCTGTGCAGTTCAGGAGGAAGCCGATGCAGGTTTCCAGTGGTGTTGACAATTGCAGTGTGGTATCTCTGCTTGTCCTTGACTGCTGTTTGCTTCTGTGCATGAACTGAAGGAGGAGGGAGAGTCATCCTGGCTGTGGAATTAGGCTGGGGACTTGGTTTGCACATAGGTGGATTTGCTGTCTGATACCAGACTGAGGCTTTGTTTAATGACCTGGTGATTTTCTGCACTAACTGGTGTAGATATATCGGTGAAACCGCTTAGGTTTAGCAGAACTGGAGTTCTGCTTTTAAGCCTTATTTAAAAATGTACTTCAGGTTTCATTTCAAGGGGTGACTGTAGCACATAATGGGAGCCACCAGTTAAATGTGTTCAAGGTCGTGATTTTCTGACAATCATTGGCTCCAGCAGTGATAGCTGGAAGGCTGCTGTTCTGGAGAAACAAATTTTTTTTTTTCTTTGTTATTGACAGTGGCTTCTTGGAGACCTTTACGTCTTGTGCTGGGTTTATGGCAGATTTTATATGTGCATATTGAGAATGTGTGATCAGGGTCAGTTCAGAACTTGCAAGGAGATTAATCAAAAACCAGAAGAATTGTCTGAATAGAACATTAACTGCAGTGTAGGAAAACAGTGGAAAGGATTATATCTGAGGAAAGGTCTGTGGATTTCTTTTGAAAGCTTGTATATGGTTGGATAGAGCAAAGGTTTTGCTTCATTTAAGCTAAGAAAGAAAACATACTTGAGTTGGTTTTCTGCAGCTCTCCTATTCCTTGGAGTACTTTTGACTTTCTCAGAGTGCAGATTTGTATCCAGCTGTAGGCTTTATTCACAACATCTCAGTACCAATGTAAAATCAGAGAGCAGAAACGTCAGACTCTTAAAATCTATGTTTATTGAAGCAAATCACAGCATCAAACGTCTGCATGTTTAATATTTGTTATAAAAAGGAAACTGAGTGTATTCTGGAAGTTAAACCAATCCCCTTGGTGTGTACAGGCAGGAGGTCACACATGTGGAAGACTCAGGGTTTTTTTCTTAAAATATGGAAAACAGTTTACTCTGAAGAAACAAGTCTGGGAAATGTAGGACTTTGATGCACTTCTTGTGTAGAACCAAGTAGCTGCTCCTCTTCGATCCTGGCAGAATCAGGGATGAATAGTTTTCCATTTTCAGCTGACATTCGTAAATGGGTAAGTACTGTAACAGTCCACGTAGTTCTACTTTAAAATACGCATATAAACCAAGAAATTACTTTCTAGGCTATTAAGGTTTGTTTTTTGTTGCTGAAAGCAGTAGCTTACTTAAGCTATTTCATGCTCCTTAACAGCAGGCTGTTCTTCAACTTTGCTTACCAGGTTGCTTGAGAATAGATTTTTCCTAGGAAGTCAGGAACTTTTTATTATCCAATTCAAACTGAAATTATGTCTGGTTTATACTTACAGGAGTAATGCTACTCTCTGACTTGCTCAGTAGTGATAGAAGGTAGAAATTTGATACTCTGAGAAGATAACAACCTCCTTCTGTACCCTAATGAGAAGGTGTCTGAGCATGCTACAGCACTGAGCCCGTGCCTTGCTCTAGGTAGGGTTTGTTAGTTCAGGGTGCCAGCAGAGAAGTTTTACAACTGTTTGCAAAGTCCTACTGAAGTGTCATGTTTCCTGTTGGAAGCATCTGCACAGCCTTTGGTTCTCAGTTTGTCCTGAGCAGTTGTGACTGGTGTGGCTATGAAACCTTCCAAAGATTACTCCTCTGGCGTGTTAGTTGCAGTCTTTGTTTAGTGCTTCTTGTGATGTTGTCTCAGTTGTGTCCGGCTATTCTGCACTGTCATAGTTGTGACTTACTTGTCCTCTGGTCTGCAAGGCAAGTGAAGTAGAGGAGGATTTGGTCTAAGCTCCCAGCTTGAAGCAGGATCTCTAGCTGGTTTTGCAGTGTACTTTGTGCTGTCAAATCCTTTTTTGCCTCTACTGTTTGATACCCTAAATCTCGTTTGTGTTGAGGATGCTTTTCCTTTTATCAACAGAAATCCTTATGTTTATTCTTGCTCTGTCCCAAGGTCACCACTGAAAAGCTTGCATGTGACTTGTCACGAGTTTAAACCTTGAGGGACAGGAATGGGGATGCTGGCATAGGGAGTGTGCCTGCTTCCAGAGACTTCTGAGGCAAAGCTGCTCATTTTGTTTGTTTTATAAAGACATCACTAAATGGTACCTTTGCATTTTTCACTTTTCCTTTAGAAGGCTTGTTTCCCTCTTGATAAGATGCAGTTCAGAATTTTATGGCTCCTTTATCATTGCATCGTATTTGTTTTTAGGCATCTCCTGGTGTAGCTTTATGTGGGTTAGCCCTGGGTCTTGAGTTCACAGTGACATTCCCGTACTTTGGGGGACCAGTTCGTGACTTGTCTGACGAACTGTAAGTAACATCTGGGATTAGACTGCTTTAATCCTATTACTCGCTAGCCTGCAATAGTCTTGGTGCTCATGTTAAGCAAAGAGTACAGAGTCTAGAGCAGTGGGAGTTCCAAAGCAGAGATTAGTGAGCTCTGAGGGCAGGAGCAGCGCTGTCCCAGCTCCTCAGCTGTGCTACAGCATCGAGCACCCTCTGCACCACCAGCTGTGCCCCTTCTGTGCTGACTCCTCTGTTTGACCTTGTAATGTGACCTCCTGTGCAAATACGCTCTCGCTGGGTCTCTGCAGTGTTGATGACTGGATAATGATTTGAAATCAAACAAAGACCAGGGAAGGATGGTGGGCAGCAAACTGTAGGGTTTTCTTAAAGTCTGAGTAGGCATCGTGGTGCTGGGAATTCAGCACTAAGAGTAACCTGTCTTTGGGTTTGCCTAGGAATAAACATCTCTCTCCTTCCCTTTCCACAAACAGCACTTGTTGGCGTGAGTTAAAAGATCTTAGGATCCAGGAAGACAGTCCTTGTAGGAAATCCTTGTACAGTGAAGCTTCAGCAGTTTAAAATATTTGGTCTTGGAAGACTTGTCACTGAGGGGCCGTGTGGCAGGAGGACGCAGCATTTTAGTGTGATGGGATTATGAGTGGTGTGTGAACAAGGTGACACTGGACTTGCATTGTCTTCATCTAGACAATGCTTCTACCATTACTTGTACTGATTAGTATCACCTCTGTTCCTAAAAATAGCAACTGTCAGCTGTTTTGCAATGAAGTTTCGCTCAGTTCTTCATACTCCAGCCTTGGAAGTCCTCGTGTGAGGTCGCTGGGAAGCACACACGCAGCTGGGTAGTACAGCAGTTATTGGCTCACGGAGAAGAAAGAGTAATTCAGCTAAAAGCTTTCCTCTGTTTCACAACAGAAATGTCATCTGTAGGGAACACATTATAAACAGCAGTTGTGAAAATGGATACAGATGATGTCTACAAAGCTGAAGTGTTTGTTGTATTAAAAGCAAAGTGGTTTGGAGATGAACTCTGTTTGATGAGGAATGATATGAAGGTGCTGATAGCTGAAGGACCTATTAGACATCCTGCTTTCAATAGCAGTTTGTTTCTCCTGAAGGGAGGGAAAGCAAGCAAGCTCTGTTTTGTGCTTCTGGAAGTGATTTACTTCAGGTCATTTAACAGTATACTTTTTAATGTTGCACACTGACCTCGCTGTAGCTAGAACTCACGTGTTTCAAGGAGGATGAAGTAGATGTGAGCTGTACCTAATCTGGGTAGCAGAAAGCTTCCTGTTCTAGGGAATTGGTACAAAGGCCACACGTGCCCTTGTCAAGTGTCTGTCAATAAAGACCTCATGTTCTTCTGTCATATTTATTGTTTATATTAACTGTGATATAGCTACATTGCTGTGTAGCAACTAATTGTATTTACCAGAGGTGCAGGCAGCTGCACAGTGAGATAAATACTGTGTAAAATGTCTGTTTGCTGTGCTGCCTCCCCAAAGGAGCCGGGACAGGCAAGAAAGGTTATGAGACAGCTGGCACATAGTAGGTTAAAAGCACAGGGCTGGGAATCATTATGGTCATCTCCTTGAGTACTGTAATGTTAACTGACCCCTGTTGTTGCAAATTTTTTTTTTTTTCTCTTTACATTCAAGGAATTGAGGACAAAAAATTGTTGTCAGTCTTTCTCTCTGAGGAACATTTTTTATCTTTTTGAAATACTTATTGAACTGTAATGATGGGTGTAGTGGGCTTTTAAATTACTCTTTACCCAGAAATACGTGTGCTGTCTTTAATTTAGAGTCCAGTAAGTTCATAAACTGTCATGAAACAATTTTATTCTTCAAACTGGCAGGCTTTAGTAATGCCTCAACAAACAGGTAGGCTTCAAACTTCTGACGTGTATCCTCTTAAGGCATGGAAATGTCATGGGTGAGGATGGAGTGGGACTGACTGAAGACAATTAGTCACTGTATGAAAGTAAACAAATTGAAGTGATTAAAAGCTTAAACCTCTGCTTGCCTGTTACAAATAAACTGGAGCCCAAATGTACAAACCCTTGAGCATGTGCCCTTAGGAAGAGTGAAAGAACTGTTTAGTCTGGACACAGAAGTTAATGGGCTGAAACTTTGATATAAGCACAGCTGTATTTCTTCATGTGCAACAGCATGAATTCAGTTTGATTGTTGGTGTCTGATTTAGTGTTGGTGAAGCCACAGCCTTTGAAACAGGAGTGTTGTGTGTGTGTGTCCTCCTTTCACAGGAGATACGGAGCTGGTGAAAGATAGCAAGGGCTGCGTGGTTCCTGCTTCCCAGCACATCCCGTGGCAGGGTTCAGCACCTCACAGATTGACTGTGTTTTTTATGGAGCACTGACTAATATACCAAAATGTTGCTATACTTTCAACTTGCCTTCCTCCTAGTGCATGTTTGACCTCTGAGAGCAAAGAGCTGTGCAGCTCAATACTTGGATTCAAAATCATTTTGGTGTTGAAGAAGAATCTTTCAGACTTGATAAGATTTATTACCTTGTGCTTGCCCTAACCTTTCTGCTAACATACGTGCAATACTTAGTTTGAATTGCATTCTGAATCTTAAAATTTGCTGGAATAGTTTTTCAGTGTATCAGGGAGTGAGTTTTGATTCATGAGTTTGGTGTGTGGCCTTCTCTGCTGGGCTGTGGGCAGAAGACCCATTCCAGAAGCCCCAGAGCCATGTGTGTGATGGGAGAGGTGGCAGTGCCCTGCTGCAGGTCTGCACCTCCTCTGGAAGGACTGCAGTCCAGGCAGAGGAATTCTTCATAAGTGTTCCCTCATCTGACTCTGCCAGAAGATTTAATTAAATGGGCTGTCACTACCTTGGTGGCTTTTGCCAAAAAACCACCAGCAAATTAAGCAAATGGAATGATTTGGAATTGGGGCAGATCTGTGAGGAGGCAGGTGTTACAGGCCATACGAGCATCTGAGTAACCTCTTCCATCAGGGCGAAAACTGGAGAAGGAAGTTTGGCAACAGCCAAATGGACAAGCCTTGGATGGTTTTTTTACTCCACTTTTGTTTTTAACTGGGCTTCACTGGAAGAATGAAAAGTCTGAAAGATGAGAGATGCCTCAAAACACCACTGGTGATGCAGCTGTCCTTGGGATGGCGCTGGCATTCCGGGAGGTTGCAGGAACGTGGCTCCATGGGCAGTGGCTGTGGAAGCTGCAGTGCTTTAGCCTTACTGACTGTGCTGAGATTTGTTCTCTAGGTAAGATGCCTTGCTGAAGGTGCTGGGGTAGAGACTGCAAGCTGCTTGTTCAGTTTTAGGGATGTGCGCAGCAAATTTTTTTCCATAATTTTCACAAATATTTTCTTAATACCCAAATGTTCTTTTCTACCCTTTTTGGTAATGGGTCCCTGCACCCATTTGAAGACTTTGATGGAGCTTTCCCAAAAGCTCTAGATATGTTCCTTCTTTTCTCTATGAAAGATAAATAAGCTGTTTTTTTCCCAGTATTTTCACAGTCTGCTTGCTGTCAGAGCGAAAGAGCTTTAACTTTTGCCTTGGGTTTGGTGCCTTCCTTTCCATGTTTGAGCACAAAATGCTGCAGTTCCATGGCTCGCTCAGCTGTGCCTTATCTCTGGTTGTGCAATCCCACTTCCAGCTGCAAAACTGGAGTGCCATATATCCAGTTTTATTGCAAGTTTGGAGTTTCCAGCATGCAGAGACTGGTGTAATCCAGCAAATAGCTGTCCATGTAAGGATGCAGGAAGACTACAGAAAGTACAGTTCCCTCTGTAAGCAAAGCCAGGGTTTAAGTGATTAGCAGGGTGTAAGTCAAGCTCTGTGTACCCTCGCAGTTTATTATGTGCAATGTGACTTTAAATTCAACTCAGGAATTGGCCTCTGATCATTTATTGCTGGTTTGCACCTTCAGCTCTTTGGAGGAGACTGGTTTATATTATGTCTTTACCTACTGGAAATCTCTTGGTGGAGAGAGAACAATGGTAAAATGATACTTTGTTAAAGGGTAAGCAGATTTTTGAGGCAAAAGTGATTTGCTCTTTCACCTCTGAGCATTCTGTAGCCAGTCCAGGAGGGAAGGAAGGAACTGGATTTGGGGTTGGCTGGGGTCCAGTTGCAGACTCTATTCAGACCCAAGCCAGAAGAGTATGGGCTGATTTGTAAGGTTTGGGCAAAAATGACAGTTGAGAAAAAGCAGCTGTCTCACATTTGTGAACCGATGAAATTAGTTACGAGTATTTCAGATGGTAAAAGTGGGATGCTTTGTGCTGTACAGAGATTGAGAAATGCATTAAAGATCAGTTTGTCATGCCTAAGTCAAGAGACCAAAACACTTAGCTGAGTTAAACTAAAAGAGATAAGAATGTATGATGCTCTTTAATATCCAGAAAATAAGTGTATTCACTTGTAAAAACAGCACATTCATTGTAACCACGAGTGCAAAGGGATGTTCTCTCACCTCCTGCCACCATTCTTACTTGTGCATGAACTAAGTGATTCTTGCATAAGTGATTGTGAGCAGTCTTTGGTTTACTTAGTCATTATTAAATCTAAAGGCTGGTCTGGTTAGGAGTAACACACATTTCATTTTCTTCCTGCTTCTGTTCCTAGACTTTATTCTGTATTTGGAGAAGGATGGAGTTTATTTGATGTACAGACATATGCAGTGTGACAGCTGTTGTCAAAATTTTAAATATGTGGTATATAGCGAGCAGAATTTGACAGGACCTTTTAGTTTCTTGTTATTTGTTGTTATGGAAGAACAAAAGTCCAGATAATGACTGTTCAGATGGGCAGTTTGTCTTGGCATAAATGAATCCTGGTTAAAATCTGGAGAAGTTCTGAACAGGTGCCTGTTTCACACTGATGGTCATAACTGCTGGTAGCCTCTAGAACTGCTGGTATTTGTGGTGTGGGATAAGCTGTTTAACAAGGTGGTCAGTTTTGGGGTGGTGATACCACAGGTGGAGTGAAGCAGTCACTGCTCCTGTGCTGGCACCACTGGCTCCCTATCCCAGTCATTTTCCATCTGCCTCTGGTGAATACACTGTGATTTACTGAGAGCTGTAGTGACAGGTGAGGTTGTAGTCTGTAACTGGAAATGAAGGATGTCACTGAACTGATTTTATTCCACAGCCTCCCGAAAGCTATTTGAGCTTTGGTGAGGGGAGGCTGTAAGATGAATGAGATTCCCACCCCCCTCCTTCTTAGACATCAGGGAATCCATGTGACTGATCTCACCTCTGAGGAAAAGCTCCAGTTGGAGCTGTCATCTCAGTAGACAAAGGAGGAATCCAACTGCAAGACATGTACCCAGAGGAAATCATGCTTTGCTGGTTCCCTGCCTTATGAAACTCCTTGTTTTTTCATTGTTCTCCTTGTCAGTACTATTGCTTCACGTCTGCTGCCTGCAGTAGTAATAACAGTGTTGGGATGTTGAGTTTGAGTGAGAATGGACATGAATGTTCTGCTACCCCAGGTAACTCAGGGGTAGATGTAGATGAGAATAACTCTGAATGTCATCTTTTCTTGGAAAACCAGCTTTTGGAGTAATTTTGAACACAACCTGAAACTGCTTTGAGAATTGTAAACAAGGTCCCGTGTAGTTTAGCAGCCTCATATTTTGCCTTGTGTATGAGCTCAGTTCAGAGCTAAGAATAGTATTGTGTTACTCAAACATGTAAATTTTCTGGATGTGGAAAGTCTCCTTTTCCTAGTGGTTGTAAAATAGCCTAGTGGAGTTTTTTTGTCCTTGGGCAAAACTCTGAAAGGAAAAATTTGGGATTTGTTCAGACATGAATGCTTCTCCAGTAGATTCCAGGCTTGTTCCTTTATAATGGGCAGTTTCAGGAGATTTGCTTCTGAGTTTTACAAAGATACTGAAAGAGACTGATGGGGTGTGAGTATTTCTGGATGTCATTCTTACCTTCTGCTCCCCCTCAGGGTGGTACAGCCTGAGAGATTTCTACAAATGCTCTTTCCTCTGCTTTTGACAGGGCTGTAGGAGGAAAGGAATATAGTTGTGTGAGACCCATAGAGATGTTCCTGTGGGTATAATGCCAAAGTATTGCCAGAGTAGCAAGGGAATGTGTGGTTTATATTCTGAAATGCATGTGCAGCACCTTAAGCTGGGCAGGGGAGGACAGGAAGGAATTTGGGTATCTGCAAAACCCACATAAAAATGAGGTAGTACAGATAAAATCTGAGTCTTGTATATATCCATATATATATATATATATATATATATATATATATATATATATGTATATCCTCATGCACTGCAGTGGATGCAAAGCTCTGTAGCATTTTACCACTCCCCTCTTCAGCTGAAAACAGTGCGGCGTGGCCAAGGTGCCCTTATGGAGAGTGATGTCAGGTATAAAAACTTGAGGGCAACAGGGAAATATCTCGAGCCAGGCAGCTGTAATCAATTACTTGATTTCTGTGTCTCTGAACTAGCTCCTGCAGTCATGCTTTGCTGGGCAATGCACTTCCAATTTCAGTCTTGGGCTCATGAGCTTTATTTCCACAGCTGAATTTCCATTTGGCTTGCAAAAGCTACTTTTAAGTCCTGTAATGCTGTTTGATATTATGGCCTGTACTTGGGGAAACTTTGCTTTAAACAGATCCTCTGTTTTCTTGGTCTGTTTTGCCCCATAGGGCATCCTTGCCTTTAAAATCAAAGGAATCTAGAGAAATGGAGTGAAACATATGGGATGGCTTGTTTTCTTGAAGGTTGGTGAAGAAAAATAGTAATAGTATGCTGTCTGTCTTTGTGGGTGTTGGCAAAGAAAAAGAGCTGGATTTCCAAAGGAAAAAATTTGAGGGAGAGCTATCTGTGGTTTCAAACTTGTTTTCTGTTCTACAAACCATTGTGCTACTTGTGCACATTACTTAATATCTGTTGGAATGAAACTTCAGCTTGCAGAGTATAACCAGAAGTAGATGGGCTGGACCAGCCCTGCGGATGAGCTAAGTGAAGATTTCTCTCTGGGAAACTTATCTGCTGTAGAGCCTTCAGTGTGGCTTCAGGGTTTCAGAGCTTGCATCCGTGTATAAACACTGTCTTGTGTGGTTGTCTTGCATAAAACTCTTGATTCTTCAGTGAGGAGATGTCTTCCCATCTGCAGACCATGTCAGTGCAAGATCTCTTGTTCAGGCACTGCTACACGAAGCTCTGTAGTGAGATTCTTCTGGAAATCAGAATCTCTGAGCAAGATTTTCCACTTTTGGAAGTGGAAAAACATTAGGAATTCATCACTTCTGTTGCTTTGATTCATTCTTAGTAAGTGGTGTTTTCTGAGGCCTGTGAAAAGCCAATGTTTATTTTATGTAGCATTTTGGGAAGCCCTCTTAAGGGAAGCAAAATCTCAACGTTCTCTAGGTGAAAGTGTGAAGCTGAAAGACTTTACTGTCATGAAGGTACATAGATCAGAATTCATTTTGCTGATCAACAGTAAACACTTAATGGCTTTGCAGAAATCTTTTCCTGGCTGGAGATGTCTGATTAACTTTGTTACAGATTATGATAAAAGCAAACACCCAAGGTTGCTGTGAATTAGTAAGCTGTCAGTGTGTTTTAAGTCTGAAGAAGATATATTGAAGTCTAGTTCTCTGCATTGCTGCACTATTAATTTCTGGTTTATTAAGACTTTTAAAAAAGCCCCCACAGCTTCAGCAGTGCTGTGATGCCTCTGTACTTACGGTCCACACACAGATCCAGTTGGTTTCAGGTATTTCTTTCAAACTGGGTATGAGGAATAATTTATCCTGTGTCGATTTTAGGGCACATAACACACTTGCTAACCAAGAACAGACAGAAAGGTAACTCTTTGCTTTTTCTCTTTACTTACCCACTCTAAATGTGCTGGGAGTAGGCAGTGCAGTAGATGATCTTCCCTTTGACAGCTTGTGCCATGGAGCAGCTGATAGAATGCAGAATCAGTGATATTAAGGAAGCTGCTGTGTTCAGAGAGGCAGCAATGCTTGCGAGTGCTACAAAGAAGGAGAGCCAATTCTTTATTTTCTGTTTCTGAGGCAAATATTTGGGATTCTCTTCAGCAGTTGGGATTGAACTGGGAGCTGTGTATTTGTAAGGGTGTCTTTTTCCCCAGGAAGCTAAAAGGAATGTTAAAATTGATAGAATTTGACTTGGATGTTACAGCTCAGGATGCAGTAGTTGAGTGCCTCACTTTCTATTCAGTGCACTGCTGGTGAGATCACCTATATTCACAAAATGGATGCAAATTTTATCTCTTCCTCTGTGCTAAATGGTACTGAAACCAACCTAAGAAGATTCTTGTCATGCATGAGTGTTGAAAAAGCTGTAACAGACATCCAGGAACTTCTTCTACTGTCTGTGGAAGCACAAAAATGACCTTGCAACTGCTTGTATTTGGAGGTGAACTGAAGTTATAAGAAAGCTATCACATTTTCTTATGAAAATATGAACTATCAAATAGTCCTTGATAGGGTTTTAGGGAAAGCACTTGATTTCTTAGGAAATGACTTGTTGGGACTGTGCTTTTATTTTCAATGGCCCAAATGGTCCTTTGAGTGAAATGTAGTTTCTCCATAATGTTTAATGTAGTGAAGTTTCAGCTGTAACGTGGTGTTATTACTGTTCATTCGCAGGCTAAAATTCAAACAGATTGGTTTTGTCCCTTTGAGCATGTGTGAAGCACTAAGAGGTTGAGAGAGTGTCCAGAATGTCAGGGCAGGTGGGTTTTGAGGTCTCTCGTCCCCTTGCATGCTATGATGTCTCATTTGTCTCAATTTTGAAACTTGCAGCCTTGATCTGATGTTTAAGAGCCGATTGTAAATAGTTTCCAAACAAAGCTGTGTGGTTCCTCTGGTGGTGTGGATCAGCAGTCTTCCTCCTGCACTTCTTTCTTCCTGTGCACCGAAACCCAGCTGTGCGTAGTGCTTTGCGTTGAAAGGGATTTTGTGTTTTTCTGCCTTGTTTTGAATGCAGTGAAAGCCAGATCTTGCTTTCTGCTGTATTTGTGTATATTTAACCAAATGGCATATCAAACAATTCCAGTGGCGTTTGGCTAGATTATAGATCCTTCTCAGATGAGTAGCATTTCCTCCATGCTATGAGAGGTTTAGGGTTGGAAAGAGGATTCTCTAAACATGGTGCTTTGCCCACCTCTTGTGCTCTTTTAGCTGAAATAAAGAGCATCCTTTGAAATGAACCTGATTAGTTTATACCCTGTATTTTGCTGTGCACTAACATTGCTGGTTTTATGCAGCGGCGAATGGTTTTAGCTGACAGCTTTGGAGATGGGCTTAAAGCACTGAATAAAATTGCCTCCTTGTTAAATGAATGCTGGGGGGAGCAGTAAAATGTTGGAAATAAGGATTGTTAAGGAAATCATTATGTGAAAGAAGAGGTTTCCTTGCCCCATACCCTCTGCTTTCTAAAAGGAGAACCTCTTGCATTCTAATTCTCTGCTACCATATTACTTCTGTTGGAATTGATATAATAGTATCTTAAATGTGGTGGTTTTTTTCTGTTAAAGTTGCTACTTTTCTTTTTCCCTGCTAATACCATGGTTATGGATGTCTTTTGTGTTTTATGTTGTCAGACTCAGGTCATCCTTGCCTAGAGAGTTTTTAGCTATTAAGTTGTTTGTAACTGTCAGGTTATCTGACTGCTTTAATTGAAGCTTATCCTGATGCTCTAGTAGGCTGCATCAGCATGTTCCTTGGGTTCTTCCAGAGTATCAGCTTTTAATCAAACTCTTGTGTTACTTATTCAGATGTCTTTGGTTTCACAAAAACAAAACTAACAAATTATTTTCCAGAAAAATTATTTGGGACAAGTAACAAGCTACTTGCTAAGAAAAATCAAGGAGGGTAATAAGAAGTTTCTGCAGAAAGTTTCTCCCAGCCTAGAAGAAACACCAGCTCTTTTGTATTCCTGACTGGATCTCCCTGGTCTTCTGTGACAAGTAGCTGCAGTAATGGATCCCTGACTCCTGTGCCCCTCACTTGGGGACTGGTTGCTTCTGCTGCTTCTGTATTTTCTTACTCCAGAATTTCTTCCTCTGCCCCTCAATGAGGAGAAGAGCATCAAAATAGCGAAGAGTTTTGGGAATTTTGAAGGTAGTTGGATGTGTGGTGTAAATAAAGCTGATTAAAAGCAGCTCTTACACAACCCATTTGGTATTTGCAAGCCAAGAACATCCTTTAACTTTGTGTAGGGTGCAGTTAATACAGATCAGGTGCATGTTTCTTGAAGTGCCTGTGTTAGGTAAGCCAAACATGCATGAGGATTAGTCAGCTGTAGTTTCTATAAATATTCTCCCTGAAACAAACTTGATTTTTTTTATTACTCTTCTGTTACAGCTGTTATAATAGCAGGGTAGTCCTGCTGGTGGTGGAGGAAAATGTGTGGAGTGGAATAATTAAAAAATGAATTAACCTTATCTGTAGGGTACCAGATTCATTCATTGCTTGGTGGGTGGAGGTGGGGGGAACAGGAGGAGGCCACAACATCCAGGAATAGCCTTTTCTCCCAAACCAGAAGAGTGACCAGTTCTGTTTCAGAACACCAGGGAATAATTAAGGTCACCCTGGAGAACCTCAGCTACTGCACATGTGACTTCTTGTGGTGTTTTCAGTAGATAAGGTTATATTTAATTTGTATACCCTGTGAAGGAGGAAAGTAGGTTCTAGCTTATCTGATCTGATGTAGGTGCCTCTGAAAGCTTTGTTTGTTGTTTTTTTCATGGTGTACATAACCTTTTACTGTGTGCTCAGCTAATCCATACTTGTGATTCTGATCAGAGAGAGGCTGGCTGGAACATAAAAGCTCTGTGCATATAGCATGAGGCTTTTGGGCCAACTCACTGCTGGGTTCCTGATGGTAGGAGCAACTTTTGAAAGGTAGCTAGAAAAAGTAATTAGAAATAACTCCTAATCACGAGCCAGTGATGCAAGTCAGCCTTTTCTCTGAAAAATCTGGGGTCGTGGCACAGATCAGGCCAGGCTGCATTTCACTGAATCACTGCAGCCTCTGAGAAGGCTCGAGGACAGTACAGGGAGCAGTAAACAAAGCAAGGAGTTCTAAAATTTGGTGCTGGGGAAGAGAAGGCTTGTGATGAACACACACAGGACTAATGCCAATGAGTGTTCCAAAAGTGCTGGAGAAGGGAATGCTTCCTGAAGTGTTCTATGATAGTAAAATGATTTCACAAATTCAAGTTGTAAGAACAAACACTTGTCTCAGAAGCAGAAAAGAAAAACCAAACCAACCCCAAACTGATTATAGCCACAATTAATAGCTCCAACGTACCTTTCTCAGGGATAATCAAGTTCACAGATGCAAAAACATTGCTTTTAATTGGGTAAGGAGATGAGATTATTTGGGACTTTGGAACTTGTTGGTTTGGATTTTCTTGCTCTGCAGGAAGACTGGCTTTATTAAGCTGTACAACTGGTAGTGATTAGGAAGCATTTATGCCTATGGAGATGTCTTAGCCAGCAGTCTGAGGTGGGACTGTGTCTTTCATTCAGGACTTCATCCCAGGTTGCATAAACCAAAGGTCTTGGATCAGTGGCTTTTGGTAATCCAAGGATGGAAGTCCTTTGGTTATCCATGAGTTGCTTATTGCTGCAGTCTTTCTACTTAATACTGCTTTAGTTTTGCTGTTGTAACTACTTAAAACATTTTCCTTCAGAAAGGAAGAAAAATCTGATGGGAATTCATCTTCTAGCACGTGAGCCTGCTGTGAGAAGAGAGAATAGATTGTTGAAGCTCTTTGGTGGATTTGGCAGGAAGTGCAGGAGACTTGCTTGACCTGGGTCTCCCTTGCTGTGTGCATGGGGAAAGTTTTAACTAAAGATGTTGAAACACAGTGGGGAGGCCCAGATCTTCCCGACTAACTGAAACAGAGATGTCATGGATTGGCTGGATCAAGCCTTTGAGTTGGGGATGGAGCAGGTGACTCTGCCAGCTCTGTCATTCATTTCTGTCGTTCTGTGGCCAGGAAGCAGCTGTACATTTTTCCAGAGATGATGTGATGCAGTGGGGAAAGGGCACCCTGGGAAGACATAAGGGAACCTTCTGGTCACTCAAGGCTTGTTGAGTGCCAGGGGATGAGGGCAACAAGGATAAACCAGCATCCTCCTTCCAGCCTCCAAGAAAGTCCAGCATTAAAGGTGTTTGTTGCAATCTGTTGCAGTGGTCTGTGCAGCGCTGCACTGTTCAAGGAGCAGCCATGTGTTCGCTGCCAGAACTCCCAACAGGAATGGGATTAGCAGTGGTACCTCTGGAGGTGGAGGCTGCTTCTGAGACAGACATTGATGCATGCAATCAGCTGGAGACAAGCTGAGACCTAAATTCATGTTGAGTTAATACCTGTGACGCTGATACAGCACCAGAGAACACAGTTCAAAGGAGGAAATGAACCAGGAGTATCCTGTTGGTACAGAAGTTCTCCTTAGCTTCGCTTTTGCTATTTGGCAACTCTTCCCCATGAGATTAAGTTTGAGAATAACTTCACTGTTCTGTTTCACTGAAATTCACAGATAACTGGCAGACAGCAACTGCTTATTTTCTGAAGCTCTGATGCAGAAGAATGTATTTGAAAGAATTCTTGCCTTTTTTCCAAAAGGAAATCCTTAGCCATTCTTTTGCTGAAGTACTGCTAGATACAAAATGAATTGTTGAGGTTGTTACAAGGGGAGAGGGTGTAAAGACTATGAAGTACTGGCAGTGATATTATATAAAAGGAGACACAAATATGCTTATTTTGTTGTCAACTTTGCATATGTTGAAGCTTTCTGTTTGTGTTTTGCTATAAACTATAAACATGTGGCTTCTTCCCTTTTAATGTGTGTTCAAGGGAGGGAGTGTTGGATGCTTCAGCAGCAGAGGGTTTTCCAGTTAGTCAGGACTTGAGTGTGGAGCCGTGAAAAACTCTGGGACTGGGTATTGCAAAGGTGAATAATGTATCTTTAGCCTTCATATGTCGTGGATGTCATTCCAAGGGAATCTCTCCTGCTCTCTCTGCTGTTTTCCATGTTGCTGATAAAAGTGCTTCTGTGGTTTTGCAATGGGCTGGAGAGTGAGGAATGTGGTTTTAAAACTGAATTTAAAGCATAAATCTAGTTTTGTTTCCCCTTCATATGAACCAAGGAGAGAAGTAGTGGGAACGAATTAAGAAATGAAAGGTGAGAGTGCTGCTTTTGGCACCAGTGTGGGACCACACTGGTTCAGGGATGGTAAAAATACAATGTAAGCACAAACTGAATTTTGGTATGTGTGGAGAATGTACTACAGGATTCTACCAAATATGGGATCAGAATGTACTTACAAGGGAAGATTTACTCAAGTCTGACTTCACTTCTGCAGCTTTATTGTTTAGTGAGCAAAGATGTGCTGTTTGACTCACTAGAGCTATGGAAACAACTGAACTGCAGCATCTCATCTGTTTATAGCCAAGTCTGTCATTTGGGATGGTTTTCATCCAAAAATGATGAGGTGTGCCATAGATCTGTTAGTTATAGACAAGGAAAGCAAAGTAAAATTGCTCCTTTTTATCTGGGGGAAATATTACCGGTGAGAATCAGGAGTTGTTCAGTTTTAGTCTTTTGGGAGGTAGTTTGCATAGGTATGGAGAAGTATTCAAGTTTTATGATGACTTGTATTTTGATAGCATTGTAAAAAAAAAAAAAAAAAAATCAGTTATATGCAGCACTTTCAATGTCAGCTAGCATATACCTTGATTTTAAGGATGACTTCCTTGAGTTGACATCAAACTTTCCAAGGTGCAGGTCAAGGTTTAAAGCTCTCGTGCCAAGTAACAGAGCTGTCATTTACTCTTCGCCACTGTCTAGCCTGGATTTTTTTAAAAAACAAAACCAAAGTAAACATAAACCAAAAAAGCTTGTGTAACAAGCTCTCTGACACACAGTTCAAAGCTTGTTGCTGATCTCTGAAGTAGACAAGTACTTGTAGTAGTACAAGTAGTACAAGACTTGTAGAAAGTAGGAACTTGCCACAGTGGACTGTGGGAGCGAGCATGTGTGGTCTTGCTTTCCAGACAGCCCCGAATCCAGGCGGAGGAGAGGCTTTCATTACATATCCCAGCCATGGGAAAAGCTTAATTGGAGTTTGCAGTTCATTGTATACCAAACTCTTCAAGTGTTTGATGTAAATCTGTAGGAAACTGGCTTTGATAATTATGGTGCCCATAGCCCATGCCAGCACCACTCCCTTATTTGCAAGGAATAGTGCTATCAGCTGAGATAATTATCCCAGGAGGTTTCATAATGCAGCTTGTCCCAGTACTGCTGTCACTGAGAAGTGTTTGGCAAAAGTAGACCACTCCTTCCACGTGTGTTGGTCTGATGAACATCTGGAGAACTTTGGAAGTGCCCCATAGATCTGCATGTGGGCAGGATGCTCTCAGAGATGATTGTTCTGTCCCTGTGAAATTTGATTTTTTTTTTCCTTGTTTGTTTTATTAGTTGAGAACATCATTTGTTCCAGGCTTTTTGGTGCGATGAAGGAGAATTTCATATGCAAGTTCTTTTGGTAGTACTGGCCTTCTTGTGAAGCAAAAAGTTGTGTGCTAATGTGCTGGTCCCTAAGCTGATCGTGGAGCCACTGGAAGAGTGCAAGGAGAAGGGAAATGGCTCCTGCTTGTGGAGGAGCTTTGTGAGAGGAAGCTTCTGTTGGTTGTGGGGAAGCTTGGAGTCTCCCAGTGTTTTGTGATGGGGAATTTGTGGCCTCAGTCCTTGTCCCTTCTCCATCTGTGATTCCATCCTGTTGCTGCTCAGAGGGAGGCACTTTCTGCTCACCCAGGCAGTGCTCAGTGGAAGAGCTGAGAGCACTGGAGAAGAGAGGGCAGGTTTTGTGCTAGTTCTTTGTGCCTGTGCTTAGAAAAGCTGGCTCAGCAAGGTGTGGGCAGCTATTCCTCCTCCTGGGTGCTGAATCCTGCTGTGTCCTGTGGGACAGCTCCTGTCAGAAAGGCAGGGACGGGCCAAGGCTGTGGGGCTGCTGCCTCAGGAGCAGGGCAGAGAGGGTGGGAGGGAGCAATCCTGCCACGGCTGGCAGCATCCCAGGGCATTACTGCTGGGTCACTGGGGATGGAGCTTGTTCGGGGGTGGGAAGGAAAGGTGTGGCCACAGTGCCATGGGGAGGGTTGGTTTGTGGGGAACAAGTTGAGAGGCCTGGTGCAGGAAAAATGAAGGCATCTGCTGGCTGTGGAGAGAGGCAACTTCTCACACTTTTTTTCCCCCCCTTCTAAAACATGTGTGTATCCCTAGGAATTGTCCCAGCTCTTTCTACCGCTGTCGAATCAAAATCAAACTTGCAGGTCTATAATTAAAGCATAACAAATAATAAAACTACCACTCAATTCCTCTTGCCCTTTGTGGAAAGGAAATGTAGAAATGGGCACAAGGAAAACCTTCATGAAAATTTGTCAGTGCTAATCAGGATAAATGAGTTCAGCTTTCACTTTGCTTGTATTTCCTTCCTATTTGAAGTTTCCAAGAGGTCTTTTAACCTTGAGCTTCTTTATTTCTCTCTTTTAAAAGTAATTAAATCCCACAGAAATGAATTAGAGCGGCCTTCCCCAGTTAAAATTGCTTTCTGAAAATGAGGAAAAAAACCCAAACCAATAAAACACCACTTGCCTGGTTTTAACTTCCAGTGGAACTACTTTAGTTCAGTACTGTTTAGGAGTTACACAAGTATAAGAAAAATTGATAGTTACAGGATATAAAGCTAGCAGTGGTAATATATAGTCGTTATACATTATTTCTGAGGGAATTGTTACTTTTTTAGGTTTCCAGATAAAAATACTTGTAGAAAGAATGTTGTCTTCAACAAGTTAAAACTTGCTGGCATATTCCTGATAATAGTGTCTTTGAAAGAAAGCATGTGCATGTATCCGGGGAGATTCAAGTGGAGAATCAAATAACTCCTATTTTAAGTGCTGGTATTTAAGCTGCCTGTGGAACATATTGATGTATTTTTCTAGGGATTGGTCTCTTGTGATGAGGATCCACTGTGCTGCACTTCTCTGGAATAGCATTAATAACAAATTTCCAAGGTGCAAGTAGGCCTGGCATGAAATAGTAGTGATTTACTCTTGTTGGTTTTGTGCTGTGTTAGGGAATCTCTTTTAATATTCCAGAAAGACACAGTAGTCTTCCCTGTGAAAATGGGAGTGAGAGGACAAGTTCAGCTGAAAGTCTCTCAACTTTCTATGTGGCTTCAGCATCATGTATTGAATGTGCATTTTTTAAATGTCTGAGTTTTATGTTCTACAGTACTGAGATTTGAGATTATTTTGGTCTTAAATCTGTTCTTGCTTGTGCTCAGTCGTTCAGCAGTCCTGCATTTGGGATTCCTGCTGTTTAGATGTGGTGGCTGTGCATTGTGAGCAGTTTCCCCATGGGACAGCAGGTGATCCTTGCCTGGAGTGAGCAGTGAGCCTTCTCCAGAGCCCCAGCAATGAGGTCTCTTGCTTTCATCCATTGCCCATTTCCTGCTGGTTTGCAGAAGGGTGGGAGGTTCTCAAAGTGCATTCTCTTGTTATTCAAATAGTTACATATACAGGATGTAATGATAAGAAAAAAAAATATTCTGGGTTGTTGCATTGCTGCTTTTCTTTTTCATATTCTTTTTCTGCCGGCAACATTAGCCTTTAATCATAAAGACTGTAGGAGAGAGATACATGAGATCAGTATAGAACAGACCTCACCAGTAAGACAGAAGTGATTTATCAGTGGAATAACATCTATAGTTTCTTGGGCAAAAGTCTGAAATCTCAGGATCAGGAATGGAAGAGGCAGTAAAGCCCTGAAAGCTCCTCCTAGACCAGCTGAGAGTTGGCAGGAATGATGGTGAAAAGCCTCTACATGACCTAAATCTTGGGGGTGAGGTGGTGGTGTATTCTGTGCTTGTACAGTGCAAAGAAAATTCCAGTTGATCCCTTCCCTGGGGAAGGAGCTCTGTCCCCTTGAGGCTTCAGACTTCTCTGAATAATTAATCCATAGGGTCTGTGTCCTCAGGGAGAGATGAAAGAACTGTCAAGGGCTCCTGTGTTACACCTGATAAAGAAAGTCATTAGTGAGGCTTCAGATAGTCACATAAATTAAAAACACTTGCATCCTCTTTCTTTAATAATAGATAAAGCCTTTAGGATTAAAGTTTTTTTTTAAAAAAAGGGGGGTGGGGAACACAACTAGAAAAGCATTCTATGTGAGTAATATTCCTTTTCACATAGTTTTACTTGCCCCTAAGTTACTTTGGTCTTCCAAGTTGCCCCTGTTCTTCCTCCACTCCTACACGAGATGTGGGGAGAGGGGTGGTAGGGTAAAAACATTTGAAACCTCCTCATGTTTTGAAATTAAAGTGAAGATGCAGAGTTTGTTCTTCCAAATTCCTTTGATTCTAGAGATGAGGAGGTGTTTCTGTGCTTGAAAAACCGAGTATTTAATTTGTAGTTAATTATCTTCTTAATGAGAATAAAATTTCAACCATTGGTAGGTAAAGAGTGTTTGAGTGCTCATAATTCAGGAAGCAAGCTTAGCCTGGTTGTTACTTTTCTTTGTTTTGCCCCGTGCCTTTGATGATACCAGAACATTGTGGCCAAATTACCGCTCTCTCCTTTCCTGCATTCCAAACTGGTGGTGGTTTATGCTCAACTTTTTTCCTTTATTTCCAGATATAATGGATCCCTCCCTAATGGTGACAGGGGGCGCAGGAAAAGCAGATTTGCCCTTTATAAGCGACCTAAGGCAAATGGAGTTAAGCCCAGCACTGTTCACGTCATCTCTACTCCTCAAGCATCGAAGGTATGTGACACTGGGCAAATCCTGGTTTTTGGTGATCCTGAGTGGAGAAGAACTCGGGTACTACTGCTGATTTACCTTGCTGCCAGTTTATTCTGTGCTAGTAGGATACATTTGTTTAATGAAGAGGCTGCAGTGGATTTTCTTTCTGGGGTATATAGCTTTAATCCAGTTACCTGTTTAAAATGGTCTGTAAGCTCAGGTATGAGATAATCTGACCTTCCTGCCCGTGTTCAGAAAGCTGACTGTCAGTGCTGACTGTTCTATATGAGCCATAGAATAGTCAGGGGATAAAAACACAAAAAGTATTTTTGTTCTTTCTCACTGGAGTGATATTTCTTTCCTCTTCAGAAGGTAACTGACATGCTATAAAAAAATGTTCTGATCTCTTTGGGCCTTTCACTTTTGTTGCTAATAATGATACTACACAATTTTTTACCTGAAGTTTAGTGTGGGTGAAGGAGGAAAAGCAGCCAAGTAAATATATTAACCTAGCAACATATTAGTGCATAGAACTGTCCAGGTCAGAATTCTGGTGGTGGAATATATTTCAGGCTGCAAAAGGTCTTGCTATCTCTCTTCTCAAACCGTTTTTCTTAGAAGCAAGAAGTGGGTAGAGTCTGGGCCAAACTGGAGGGGAAGTTCTGTGGTGGCACTCACACAGGAGGATGGTTTGTTTGAGATGTACCTCACTGAAATACCTCTTGGGAGAGAGAAGGAGAGAACCTACACCATTCTCAGAAAAGTGTTGTCTGTCTTGGACCAAGAGAAGAATGTTTAATACATAGTGTATGGGATTATGTTTTCTCTTCTAATACGCACCATACACAGTATGTGCCTAAACTCACCAAAATACACAATATTAGAGCTTGTTCTCTTTGAACATTATATAGGGCTTGCCTTCTGCAGATAGATGTGGAGTCTTCTGGATTAGAAGTTACAGTAAATATTTTTCAGTGTTTCTGTTATCAAAATGAAAGCTTTTGTGAGTTAAATCTTCCTGATGGCATCAACCTTCAGAAAAGACCTGTAGTGTATGTTGGTAATTCTAGTCTGTTGCTTAAAATGTAACAAATGGGGGAAAAAATGTGTTTTACACAGTGGATGGAAATATACACATATTCTCACTGGATAATCTTAAGCATTTAGACTGCAGATAGTATTTCAGCATTTGAGTTGCAAAATATTTAAACACCTGGCAGACACCACATGGAATCTGGTTAATGTTCATCTGTGGTGTTATTGTAGTGCAGATAAAATATGTGTGCTGTACAAATTGGTGTCCTTATAAAGATAGCAGAGGGTCTGGGACATTAAAGCCTGTCCTCCGAGCATTTGAATTCAGGGAGATGTGTCAAGTTGAATGTATTTTGCACTTTCTCTGAACCCTTAGAAAAGAGCTTTTGTGTATTTGTGCTGCTGTCTGGGGCAGGGCTGGTGGATGTGTGCCAGAACAGTGGTGCAGTGACTCTCAGTGAGTGCTCTTTCCATGCACAGAAAGGACACTTAGATTTTTAAGATGCTGTCATCAGCTTTTCTCACATCTTAGGCACCAGAGCCTGAATTGTTTTACTGAGAAGTGTTTCTGCATGTATCTTGTGTAAATGAAGAAGCATAGGCTAATAAAAAGTGAACTGCTTAGTTCTTAGCAAATAATGTGCAACTTGACCTCAGAAGTTTAGCTGTGCTCTGTCTTTCAGTCTAATTCATATTTAAGGAAGATGAAACAGCAGAAACTTGTGCTGCACAGGATATTAACGAGTTTCCTCCCTTTACATCCTTCATTTTAACTTTTCAGATACCAATTCTCTGGTTTTTTTTCTGCTTGTCTGTCACTGTAAACTGAATATGTGAGTAAAAAGACATATGTAATGTTTAGAGTGCTAATGCTTTTTGGGTGGTGGCTCTAGCAGAGGTGGGAGAAGCCCTGATTGCCTCCACTGGCTTTGTCTCTGACAAATGGAGGCTTGAATAAGGTGCATGGCTGGTTTTGTGCTGATTGCATTAATGCAGCAGCTCAAGAACTGTAGCTGTCACCAATTTCAAGTTCGTGTGTCAGCCTGAACACTGCAATAGATGGTAAGAGGATGCTTGTCATGTTCCATTGTCCCTACTGTGCAGGTGTCAAGGACAGCTGGAGTAGCAATGGCTTCAGTAGTAAATTTAGCTCAGCTAATTGCATATGAATCACTGCCTTTTGTTTTTTCCACTAAGCACTTGTTTTTTGCCATTCTGCCTTCTGAGGTGCTGAAGAAATTTCAGAAATGTTTGGCCTTCTGAGAGTATATGGGTGTATTTGGGGGGAAAGCAGTGCCTAGGGTAGTAAGTCTCAAGTTTTTTCAGAGTTGTCATTGTTAAAAGAGAGATACATCTCTTCAACATTCTGCACGTGATTTTAAGACCTATTTTATTAACTCTGTGCTTAGGCACCATTCAGGAAATTTTGTGGTGTCCCCTATTTGACAAAATCAGCCTATTTGAGACAGACTTTTTCCAACATTGTCAAAATTGGTTTTACTGTAAGAAAGAGCTTAAAACTCTTCTGGTGTCCTGAGCTTGTCTGTGTGAACATGTCTGGGGTAGGGGTTTGGTGAATGGGGGACTGTGAGTCTTCATTAACTGAGTATGGATCTTTCTCAAGATTTTAATAATCCCCTTTGCTGAATTTGAGAGTTTCTTTCCAAATCATCACATCACAGGAGAGTCCATTCCTTTCCTCTTGACATGGGTCTTGTGATGAAGAGAAAGGTTTATCAGTTATGATCACAGAATTTGTGAAAACCTTCCTCTGACTACCAAACTCATAGGTGTAAGTTTGCTATTGGCTCATCATAACATACTTAGGGTTGGTGATTTTTATTTTCAGGCTATTGGAGCTGTTTAACAAAATCAGAAGTTAGTTGTAATGCTTATTTCATTTAGTTGTGTTGTGTTAACTGTTGCTTTCATGCACAATATTTAATGCTGTGAAACTCCAGTCCGAGTGTGCTGGTGTCTGAAATGATTACAGGGTTTACTTGGGCAGAAATTTTCCAGTAAGTGCTGAACTTCACGTGAGAGTGGCATAAAAGGATTTTTTTTCAGAATAATCACCTGGGAATGATGGGATGCTGAACTGGACTTTACTGGATTTTGGGAGGAATGGGGGAGGCTTTCGTAAGGGTTTTTTATATTTTGGGGGTTTGTGACTTTATTTATTTGGGGGTATTTGAATCTGAAAGGGAAAGGGGAATCTGTGACTGAAAATTAAACCAGCTTAATATCACTGTGGAGTAATATTTAAGGCCAGTATGTTTTTCTTACAGATCCTAAGCAGGTCAATAATATGCTAAATAAAATTGTATGATCCCAGTTTCTGCGGAGCGTGGGTGTTCCTGTTCCAGTACACATCCAATCTTTTGATTCAGTGGACCATTAGGTTAACACTTGGCCCTGTGCAAACACAAGTGAATCTTCATTCCTCATTCCTCTTCTTCATGACCATCCTCTGGCTTCTTGCTGGATGTTGTTAGTTGGAGTTCTTTTTGTGGAACAGGGGGGAGAACTCCCCCAGTCTCGTATGAGAGGGGTGCTGGCAGCTGGCATTAACACTGAGCTCACTGGTGTTGCTGGACACTCTGATTATGGAATCCCCCATGACTTCAGCTCTGCAAGCATTTAGATTTCTCTCTTGGCTTCTGATGCTTCAGAATTACTTCCATGAGTGTGGAGTTTAGAGAAATGAAGAAGGGGCTTCATGTACGTTAGAATTACTTGAAATATGGCGTTAGGAAGCAGAAGTTGTTGACAGTAGCCCTCCAGGATTCCCTAGGAGTACTCTGGAAGCATGACTGAATTCCCTCATTACAGTGTGGATGGTAGTTGAGACTTTCCAAAGTATTAAGTCAGTGGGCAAGAGCCTATAATTGCTGAGCACTGGAAGTACTCCTTTCTAACAAGGGAATGTTGTGCTTTCCTAAGCGATTGCGTGCCTAATAGTGACTCCAGAGAAGATTCCAAATGCCTTTTGAATTGCTGCAGACTTGAAAAACCCCACCTTTAATACTTTTTTGTGGTAGTGTGTCTTGGTATTTATTATGTCTATCTTTCTTAGGATCAAAGTTTTCCTTTGGCAACCTGTGGTAGATAAAGGCAACCTATTTTCTCCCCTGTGAAATTACTATTTCAAGCTGACTGAGGAAGATCTCTCTGACTTCCAACTCCAGTTACCTGCCGAGTTGGCTTCTGCTTTGTGCTATCACAACAGCAGCTTGGATAGTCACTGGCTGGGTTCCTGCAGCTCCAATCAAGTTTCCTGCTGCTGCTGGAGAAGAACAAAACGCAGCCATACGAATAATTATTAGGTCGGGGAGAGAGCTGCAATTTGTGCTTTGAGTGATGAGAGAAAATGAAAGTATAGGATTCTTGTGATTAGTTATCTACTGTAGATACTGCATCTGCTTTGACGTACTTTGAATTGGGAGTAAAAAGGCCACAAATCCTTTTGGTACTGACAGCTTTTTGATATTCATTCTGAATGAGAGCTGTAGAGCTCAGCTGCTATTGGGAGGATGCTGTGTCTGTCAGTGGCTTCTCTCTTTCCTGTTGGGCTTATTTATGGTCTAATCAGTTTATGGAGCACTAATTTGTTCTGAAGTAACTTAATCGCATAGGTGTCTCGAGAGCCCTGGGTTGTGCAGAGGCAGCTTTTTCTTGGCTCATCAGACTGAGTCTGCTTGAATAATAGTTTCCTTGGTGTAATGTCCTTTTTTTCTATTAAATGAGCATTGTCTTAACATGCTAACTCCTTACCCCTGTGCCCTTGTAAATAGCAGGGAATGGTTAGGCAGGAGAAAATGGTTACACCAATTTCACTCCTAGGGCTTAATAAATAACAACACTTACTAGGTTTGAAACCCTCCCTCCTGAGCTTTTGGGTCCTATTGACTGCTCAATGCATGTCAAAGGTTTTGGAAAATCATTTTATAGTGTTTTCTAACAAAACCCAGATGTTTAGTGAAGGAAGGGGAATTAAAAATTGCTGAGGTCTACAACAATTATTTTTTTATGACTTTAACGTTGCTTTTTGTTTTCATGCTTTCCCTTTAGAGCATAAAAAAAAGATCAAAAAGTGCTTTCCTTGTAAACTCTCTTTAAACTACATCTGCTCTAAATCAATATTTTAGAGCAGATTCTACTTGAATGTGGTGCCCTTTGAAAGCAGAGGAGGATGCAGTGATCACCAGGGCTGGTGTCAAGAAGCTTGGGAACATTTCATTTCCCCATACGCTTCCCCTTGGCTTCCCGCAGGGAGCCAGGCTGTGGAGCCACTGCTGTGCAGGATCTGTCACTTTGCAGCTTCCTTGACCATGTCAGAAATAACCTGGGGGGTTTGGGCTTGTGATAGTGCAGAACCAGGGAAAGGAGAGGCTGCACCTCAGCTGAGGTTTAAATGCTGTAGTGTAAGGTCAGACACTGCAAATCTTGCTGCCCATCACGGAATGTCCTCGATTGTTTGTGCCACGGGAGAAGCGATGAGTAGGATTTGTACTGGAGACGGCAGAGCCACTTGTTTCACTGGAAGATGAAAATTTCACAGCTTGAGCCTAATGTAGCATGACTTGTTTAAAACTGTCTTGTTCCGGTTTGACTGGTTCCTGCGTGCTTCCCCACCGTTCCCCAGAATTTAGAGTGGAAATTTTGGACCACCTGCTGTAGTGGTGAGGCTCTGTCCTGTTTCATATTTATTCTGTTTGGACTCTCAATTGAGACTCTGGCTGGAATGGATCTGGTCTTAGAAGTGCATGTCTCCTGAGAGCTGGGCTGCCTAAAAGTCAGGAAAACCCCCCAGGCTGGTTTTGGATTAAATGAAGCCACATGGCCTGAGCATGCTGTTTCTGCCTGTGTGGTGGTACTGCCTTTGGAACTTGTTGGGGATAGCTCGCCCTGCAAGTTGGCATTACTGAGGGAGATTCTCAAAGAGTCTTAAAGTGATGGGGATCTGCTGTGGGGTTCCAGGTGTTTGGGTGGGCTGTGCTGGAGCACAGCTGGGAACAGCTTGATGACTGCAGGGGCTTGTATACAACTATTAGAGCCTGGGACTGTCAGCATCTGTAATACAGGAATTCCTCTTCCCTATATAGGCCTTTTCATACTCAAAAGAAAACGGCATGACAAAGGGAACGTGCAGCTGCTGATGGATGTACTTTTCCTGTTATCTTAATCTAATGTCCAAATGAAATTGTCTTACATGGATGGAACATTGTGTTTTGGAAAAGTCAGATAGTCTGTACTCAGTCAGAGCAGTATGGAATTGCTCTCCTGGAACGGGGGAGTTGGAACTGCATCAAAGAGGAGATGAGACTTCTCTGCTTCAAGGCTTTGTTGAGAGGGGCAGTTATTTTGAAAGCACAGAAAGCAATTCAAGCATCATGGGCCAACAGTAACTTTTCAGAGAAACAAACAGCTGCTACTCCTGTTTTACAAATTAGAAAATATTTGTTTTCCAGAGTGCTTAGAGATTTTGTTGATGGTAATAATAAAATCTAAATATTTCTCTTTTTGGGAGTCTCTTATGACTCCATCTGTAAAATGAGTAATGTTATCTGCCAAGAGAAAAACTAAGAAGGGTGACTCTCTTGTGACATTTGAAGATTCCTCTTTCCACTCTGTAGGTCTCTTGTCTGAGACATGTTTATGCTTTCTTTTAGATGTAGATTTACTTTGGTTTGAGATCTTACTGGTTTGCTCCTATTCAACACCAAAGATATTTTAGGAGAAAGCAGGGAGTACTTTTCCTGATAATCTCTTTTGAAGGGATGTATCCCCAGCAAAGTGCTTATGGTGATGCTTCATTTGCTGGATGCTCCAAGCTCTTCAGCAGAAATTTATCTGGCAGTCATGAAGCAATTCAGAATTCTTTAGCACTGTGGCTTTGCTTCTACAGGGTCATTATCTCTCTCTTTTTTTTTTTTTTCTTTTTTTTTTTTTTTTTTGGATCATCCATGAGGTGTCCTTCCATGAAAACAAATGAGTCCAGCCACTGGACCTACATCAGAGCTTGTTCTTAGGTGACCTCTGTGTCAGACTGAGTGTGTTATGTACAGACTTGCCTTGAAATTCTGCTTGCCTCTTGTCCATAGTGATTCTGCCGGTACTTCAGGAAGTTCTGGACTCTGCAGATGCCTGCTGTGAGATAATGCTTGTGGTAATCTATACTTTGGCCTTCTAATTTCAGCAGCAGCAGATGCTTATCGCTTTGACTTGAGGAAGCTTGTTAAAGGCCCAGCATTGCCAGCTTGCTCGGTTGTTCAGTACTCTCTATTCCTCCAGCTCTGAGGGATCTCTCTTGTTCTGAGTTCACCACAGCCAGGGAATGATGGATGCTTTCTTTTCTGCTTTTTGATACCAGCAGGGAGGGGTATCACTCCCTGTCCACCAGAAGAACTCTGGACTTGGTGCGCTGAGCTCAGGATTGCGCATTCCCTGTGAACTCTCACTCTGGGGACTGTGGCCTGGCACTTCACTGAGAACAAGGCCAGTGTCTGAACAGTGATCTGTCTCAGACTGGGGTCATCCTGAAGTGTTGCACTCGCAGCCTTAGATGTTGACAACAATTGGCACTTTGGTGGTCCCCGAGATTTTCCTGGGAACCTCACCTGTTTTTTAAGTTTAAGATACTGAGAGACACTTTTCTTTCTTTTTTGCCCTAACCCAGGATAAGAAAAGGGGAAGCAAGGACAGGTTTGATTGCTATGTATTTAGTTTTCTTTCATTAATCTCATGTGGCCAAAGAAACTCTGGTTCCAGGGCCTGTAGCTGCACAAGTCTGTTTCTCCTCCCAGACCTCACAACTGATTGAAGGCTTAGATGACAAAGCAGTTCCAGTTTGCAGCTTGGATTACTCTTGTGTCTAAACCAGTTCTGATCAGCATTGGTTAGGAGTGTTCTTGAGCAGGGGAATCTGAAAAGAATATGGAACTTCCCTGGTGAGATAAACCACATTTTATACTTGTACAGCAATGCAGATTTCTGGGTTTTATTGCTAACCTCAAATCCCACAGAAGTTTAACTGAAGAGATGCTTTGTTTTGTAGTATCAGATGACCTCTGAAAATCAGGACTTTTTGGGACCAGAGCATATGCATTTAGACTCTGGGTGATCAGGGAATTTCTGAACCTGTAGCAGCTTGCTTGTTCTCCAGCTCTTTGGGAATTTCTGTGGAAGCTGTTCTTTGGGTAGTGGGTTACAGCCTCCGAGGATTAGAGCTTCTAGAAGGTTCCCTTCCCCAGACAGTGCTCTTCTTAACAGTGCTGTTGCTGAAGCTTTATTTCAGCTGAATGAGGTTATTCCATCTTCTCTCTCCCCTGTTTTTATAAGGTTTATGCATTCTTGAATGAATTATCTTCTCATATTAATACAAATAAATTTGTAGGACCAGCAACTCCCCATCTCTGCCAAAGGTTTGGTGAACTTCTCCCAGCTGTGTAGCTCAGCCACCTGAAAATGTGCCTGGCTGCTTGGGTGGACCTAAGCCAATCACACAGATACCAACCAACCTCTCTCTCTTGGAAACTCTTGTCTTCACAGTATTTTGACTGTGCATCTGGTTAACATACAGCCTGCTCCTAAGTCCAGAATTCCAGAAGAGGTAATTAAAGAGATCATATGGTTGAGAGAAGGTGAGGGAGAGGTGCTTTTTTGTGCTTGAGGTTTTTAGAGAGCTTGTGAGTGTTATTAAAGCAAAACTTCTGTACTGTATAAATGCAAAAAAAAAAATTGTGTGAATGATCAAAAACAGCTTCAGCGCTTATGGGCTGATGTCTGTAGTTTGCACCTTTGAGGATTTATGTATACAGGCATTACTAGTTCTGAATTTCCTACGAAGGTTTGGAGGGAATGTGAGAGCAAATGCACGAAAGCTGGAAGGAGGCCTGAAAGAAACTTTGGGGAGGCTTTGTGGATTACCTTAGACTTGTAGTCTTTCTGTAATGACATTTACCATTATAAACTTCAGACAATAGGCTACTGTGTCAAATACGCAGAAATTTTTCCTCTTCCCTGTTATCTCTACATTAGCATTTGGTTTTCCACACCTCTCCCTGCTTCAGCCCACCAAAGAATCTTCCACTGCTGAAGGTCAGCAATGAGGCAGTGCCTTGGTGGTCCAGGTGGGAGGCAGGGAGGGACAAAGCTGGCCTTGCTTCAGCATGGGCAGCTGCTCCCAGTTTGTTCCCTAAGAAAAGCTGGCCTTGGAAAGCTGGATTGCAAAACTTGCAAAAGCACATAAAGTGTTCTCCCTAATTCATCCCTCCCCCTCAGAGCTTTCTCAAATCTTTGTTTGGTGTTTTGTCACAAAAATTGACTCTGTTGCTACTTGAGTGTAATAAATAAACTGCGTAAGTCAAAACAAAATGTTTGCAATTTTGTGCAAGAGACAACCCATGCTGAATGTCTTAAAATATCCTTGTGTTATGATCTTGCCTGTTACTGGGAACTAACTCTTTAACTCTTGTTTCCATGGTTAAAAATATCTTGGTTATTATGTTGTCTCTTGGTATCTTTGCCCTGTAGTAGCAAATACTGCTGGGGTTGGGAGTATCACTGTGCCATTATGGGATGCATCTAAAAACAGGGCTCTTACTGAGGAACCATTTTTCCATCTCCAGATGAAGATGTATTTGCTAAATGTAGAGGTAGGGCTCTGATTTTTCTCTGACTCCTGAGAAATTCTGTGTAAAAAATCCTCTGATTAAAATTTAGCCATAATGGTAAATAAAAATCTATATGGGCATAGCAATACAGCATGACAAGGGGAAACACCATCATACAGTGTGGCAGTATGAATGCACTGAGATTTTTCCAGGCTGAAGTAGTAATTGATTTTTATTTGGTGGCAGTGAGTTACCTCATTTAGCCTTAAAGACACTAAACCACTTTGAAGCAGGAGTATGGAGGCACCTTCCTCAGTCAAAGGCTTTGATGGCTTCAGACACATCTGTGAAAAGGAGAAGATTTTGAAATTTAACAACTGATACTTCTGCCTCAGGTTGGATTGGGGGCTATGCAAATGCTGAGAGGTGATAGTTACTTCAACAAATGGATGCTACAGCTTCCATGGAGCTCCAATCCATTCTGTTCCAGAGTGTGCCAGGTAATGCTGGGCTGCAGCATTCGTGGTGGAGCAATAACGTGAACTGGATGATCTCTGATACCCAAAGAGTCTTGCTGCAAGGGTATCAGTCCTGCCTAGACTTGTTGTGAATAAGGCATTTTGCACTAGGTAAAACCCCACCACAGTGCTCAAGGTGGATGCAGTGGAGACAGTCCCTCCCTTTGGCAGCCCAGCTGTGCCAGCAGCCCTTGCTTGTGGAGGAAGGAGTGTCAGGGTCATGGAGGCTGAGACTAGGAGCCTGTGTTGGAGCATTTGCTCTGTGTGGGAAGATGCTGAAGGCCTGGCTGTGCAGGGTCAGTGGACTCTCAGGGGTGGCTCAACTGAGCAGCACATGCTGGTGTAGAGCACATGGATTTGGTCAAGGCTGCACTGACTCAGATGTGTCCAGAAGGTCATACCAATTTTGGTATCTTGATTGCTGATACAACCCTGGCTGAAGGTCACTCCAGAAGGAGCTCGAGCAGTTTGTGTACATGGGATGTTTGACATCTTGGGAGCCTCATGTAATCCATTGTCCTTCAGTCATTTTTCTGCCAAAACCTTGAGTGTCTGCAGAGTCATTTTCTGTACTCCTGCCAAGATTTGGATACTCTTTGTTTTGAAGTCAAGGAAGTTGTCTTCAAGGAAATGTCATACCCAGAATCATTTGTTATTTGTGCATAAATAGTGCATGGGCTTTTTTCTAGCAGTACTTTGCCAGCTTTCACTTGCCTACTTGTGAAATGTGTTGTTAGCACCAGTAAAAGTTCATAAATCACAGATACAGATTGTATCTAATCAGCCTGTCCAGTGTTCCAGGATTATCTCAGTCTTGTGTTTCTCAGGCTTGATTAACAGGAAGGAGAGAGCACTTAGGACACTTGTTACATGTACATAATGTCTCTTCTTTATCACTTATATAACTTTTTTTCCTGTTGTGTATCAATGTGTATTTGAAGAACAGTGAAGAAAAAAGTAGATTTCTTTAAAACAGAAATCCTTTTCATTCAAATATTATGTACTCACAGTCTCATCAGACTGGCCAAAGCCTGCACATTAATTTGCTGTGATGGTTTTCTGCTTACGTGCTTTCTTTATTTTTGTTTTTCTTTTTTTGTTTGTTTTATGCATTGATCTAGATACCTTATTCTGTTATTACTAAAATAGGTGAGTAGTGTTAAAGAAGACATACAAACTATTGGGGGGGAAATGTAATTTACAGTTATAATCCTTTCTCATGAAGCATTCACTGCTTTTAAATCTATTTATTTAGTGGCTGTTAACTATAGCCAGTATGATGATGATTGAATGCTTTTTCATGCAGGCTCATGGAGACTTGAAGTGGAATAAGATTCACCTTTGAAATTCACTGAGATAACTTTGTCAACAGCAAGAAATTGCATGCAAAGTGGAAAGGCCAAGAATGTGCTGAATATTTTGGCATCATCCGTACTGTATTAATCTAATTTCTGATTGTGCCTTGCTGTACTAGTTCTCTATTAATAATTTCTTATACTGTGTTTTGCTTCACATTGGGGGAAAACACCTTGCCTTGAAAATAGGGATTGTGGTTGTAGTAAAGTGCTTTTGGCAGAAACTAAAATTGATACCTGTCTGAGGCAGGTTATGTCTCCTTGTCAAGTGGCAGATGGGTTGGTTGGCTGTGTAAACAGCGAGACTCACTCTCTGATGTGGTGTTCTTGCTGCAAAGTTGTTGGGCTAGTTCCAATTTTGCCAGGAGTTTAAAGCATCAAAAAAATTCAAGGGGTTGCATTGAACTGTTTGATAACTGACATACAGAATGTGGCTGTGATACAGTTGTGGACGGATGTATAGTATGAACTTTTTATGAGAGGATGACATTTAAGGTGGAAATAAACTGATACAGAAGCTTGTGCTCTGTCTTCTTCCTCTTATGCATCACCTCCTGTGCTTCTTATGAATGCAGACATAATACAGAGTGTAAAGAAGTGGGCATTTCATTAATTGGTTTGAAAGGCTGGGTTAAAGTCCTGCTGTTATTTTCCTTCCCATCAAACCTCCCCACTCCCATCTCCTGCCACTGACCTGTTTTGTGTTGCTCCTCTCCTTTGCTCTTCTGTCCCTGGGAAGTGGGGGACACCAGCAGTCTAGACATTGGTTTTTGCTTTTTCTGCTTGGCCTATCAGTGAGATGCCTTTGAGCTTTTTAGGAAAGCATTGCTGAACATTTTCTTTTTGGAAAGAAAAATGTTAAAACCGTACTCACGGGGCTTTAAAAGAGAGTTTTCCTTCTCATTTTGCATTTAATATATAAAACATGTATGCACTGTGCTTAGCACTCTACTGGTGTAGAGCCTTGCTCCTACTGGAATACACATGAAGTAAAAATAATCCAGTATGCTCAAGAATTATGAGATTGGATGTGTCCCAGTTTTCATTCGTAATGATCACACTTGCACTGTGTTGATCTGTCACTCCATGTTGGTAGCATTTTGATTTTTATTTCTTCTCTCTTGAGCTGGCAAAATGAGAACCTTGTTTTTGCCATAGCGAGTTTCTTTGCTGGTGTCTGAACACAAATTGTGGCAGTGCAGCAACGGAATGGAGGGGGATGTATTGACAGAATATATATTTCCTATAATATTAGATACATATATATTCTGTATAACATTAGATCCAGAAAAGATTTTTAATAATCCAAAATGTAGAACTGTGAATTAATCTCTTCATCATTTTTGCATGCTTGTGCTCATGAAAGTAGTTCAGAGCCTGATGGTTCTGGCTTAAATCCTAAAATCTTCATGAATAAACAGAACTTTGTAAAGCAGGAAATGGGAGGATTTTGTTACACTGCTGTTTGTTCATGTTTCTGTGAAGGGGAATCCTGGCCTAGGAGACATGGTTCTGTAATTACAATATTAGTTACACTAGATCACCTCTTTCAGGTGAAAATCAGTACTTTTCCTGCTTTGCTAAGTGAGATGCACAGAGACAAGCACTAGAAATTACATGTTACACTTCAAAGTCTTCCGCTGTCTTGGTATTTTCCTTGGTACTGAGGCCTTATGCTACTGAAGGGAAAAATGTAGGATACATGCTGTTCTTTCATAGCTCTCTTTTCCTCAAAACTATTATTATTTTCCTTGGAAGCTGGTCTGAGCAGAAAGTGTCAGTCATGGATCTGCGTGTCTGGCGGCGCAACACTGATGTGTCATTTCCCAGTGTCACAAATAAAATGAATCTTTCCAGGTCGGGACAGAATTTCAGCTCATTTCTCCTGGAGTGTTTGCACTGGAGAAGCCTCATAGTAACAACTCAGCTTTTTTCCTCCAGGAGGAATGTCTGCCTTTTGTTCTTACAACTCCAGCGCATTGTTCTTTTCTGAATGCCTTCCCCATAAGTGCCGTGTGGGTTTTTTGTTTGTTTTTCACTAAAAATAAAAATCTTGAATTAATTTCTGAAATGGTGTTTGAACTTCCTAACAGAAGTTAGTCAGGTTGTTGTGCAGTGAGACAAAGCTGCAATTATCTCTGTCTATGTACTCCCGTGGGGCTTCATTACAGCGGCTCCTCTCTCCCTGCTGCCGTGTCCCGGCAAGGTGAAGTTCAGGATTCAACAGACACAACAAATTACTATTTTCACTGTCTGTGTAGTATTTCATGCTGATGGAACATTTAACTGGGGGTTTGGGTTTGGTTTTTTTTTTGCTGTTGTTGTAGTAACAGGAGGATCTGTGCGAGTTCAGACAGACCTTGTATTATTGAAACCGACTTGTTTGATAGCGATGTGGCAAAAGTATCGACAGTTCTGCTGCATCAGCTCCTCCACTGCTATCAGCCAAAGACAGGGACACTTCCAGCCCCAACACGGCTTTAAACTGCTCTATTTCTAATATTGCTTAATGTAATTTGACAGGCACGTAATGCTCTAACACTTAAAGCCTCACGCTCTAACAACAATTTCATGATGGACTAGTATGGGTTTAAGCAGGCTTTCCTGAAGTTTTAGATTTGCTGATCCAACCCCGAGGGCAAGTACTTAATGCTTCAGACCCTCCAGACTGTTAGTTACACTTGATAGTAACATTTCCTCCTTCAGGTAGTGCTTTGTATTTTCATAACACTTAAACCTCCTTTAATTTGACAATTTTAGCTTTCAAAGCTGAGGCTTGTGTGGCAGCACAAGACTGTAGTGAAGATGCATTTGGTTACAGACACAAAAACTGCTATATTTATACTTTGCACTGCATAAGGTTGTCTCAGTTGGGCACCTGGTATTTCAGGACACTTTAAATAATGGTTTTTAATAAATAAATGCTCTTTTTTTTGCTTATGTGTTTTTGTGTGACATAGTTCTTTTCTCATAGTGATATTTTTGCCAGCATTTAAGTATTGAGTATAAGTCAGGGGAACTGAATAGTTTATTCATGCATTTATAACTCCTTGTTAAGGGAATGTCTATAATATTTTGAAAAGAATGCACTTAAGTAGCTACCTGCAATTCACAGTGCTCCGTGTCTGGAAAGTGAGCATTAGCTATTGTTCAATATTTATTTTTAGAAATAGTGGAGATGTGGAGAGGTCTATTCAAAATATTTTACTTAAAAGAGAGTATGTCATTATAGAGATTTGGCAGGATGCAAATCCTGGCTTTCTCAGATGCTCTCAAGCCAGGAGAAGAAGGGGAAAAAAAATGTACCAAGACCAGTGAGAATTAAATGCTCTGGTTTTGTGCATTATTTTGTTGCATTTCAGTGGAAGATGGATTGTATGAAGGATGACCCCAACATTCTGCAGGTGGGATCTGTCATGGGGGTTGAAGACAAGGTGGAGCACCCAAGTGAACAGTCTGTGGTGAGTGTGGTAAGCAGCAAATGTGAGAAACTCATTTAGCAGGTTCTAGTCCCAAGAATTCCTTTCTTGCCTACATAATAATGTAAGGAATCTGACATTTCCATGTCTTGCTGAGTATAAATGAGATTTTGGTATAATAAAAGACACTTTGAGAAAGTGTGGGAGGAAGTAGTAAGGAGGAATTGCCATTCTGAACTGTTCACCCTCGTGTTCTTGAAGGAGAGATCATAAATGCCGTGATCAGTTCCTCATCCATTTGGGTTAGATTGGATCCCTTTTCTGTAATGAGGCATTCTCTGGGTTTGCTGGGAGCAGGAGAGAGCCTGGCTGTGCCTTTCCCAAAGGAGATGGGCATGGCAAAGCTTGCACAGCACCTCTCTGCTGCCTTTTCAGCCCTCTGCACACATTTTTTTCCTGTATTTGGGGAAAACAGCAGAACAGCAGGTGTCTGTTCACTGCAGGGTTATAAGGTGAGTCCTGGTTTATTGAGGACTTCCTAGAAATACCATTTTCTAAATGAGTGTGTTCCCAAGGATCCTAAGTGGCTAAAGAGAGAGAGGTTGAGAGCACCCGCTGGCTTGGTAATTGATTGCTGGAGTGAGAACAGTGGGGAATTCCTGGAGAGCTTAATGGTCCGCTGAGAGCTGGAAAGGGATAACAAGGGACCTGATCTGTGTGCAGGGTGGGAATACAGTGCTACTGAACACTGGTAGGAAAGTCAGAGAGAAATGGAAAGGAGCTTTAGGTGATACTATCTTCACCGTTATCAGCTGGCTATTAATTAATTTAAATCCTGGTAAATTATTTGTGAAATTTAAATTGCTGAGCTGCTTACAAATGGGATTCCGTAGTAGTAAGCTATTTTCCAGCATTAAATGCATCACATGAAAGAAAACTTTGAAAAATAACAAAGAAAACCCCAAGAAACAAACCTCATAAATTAAATTTGACAAAATTGGTAGCAGTTCAAGTGTCAGAAGGGTAAATAAAATGAAACAGCTGCATGGAGTTGTCTGGATGGCTTGGTTTTTAAAAAAACGCTTTAGTTATAATTAACTATAACCAAAATACTAGCAAAGTGAAATATTTGGAGAGTTTCAGTAGGGCCTATAGCTAATGCAACAGGGACGGTTGGAACTCTAGTTGGAAGCCAGAGTTGTCTCCAGTTGGTAAAAATGTAATGGATTTCTGGACTGGGATGAGCAGGGAATTGGGGAATTGAACAGTCTGTGTTGATGAGGCTGCATTATCCAGCGCTGTGCAGATCTGCCTGTCAAGTGTTCAGAAGGATTCTGAAATACTGGAGAGGATTCAAACAGCAAAACTGATTTGGAGGAGGGAGTGGAGAGACTCTGCCTGGTAGAACAGCAAATGAAAACTGGCAGCTTAAATGAGCTATTCCACAAGTTACTCACCACAACTACCCAAGAAACCCTGGCAGAAAGTGCCTCACAAATTTGCTTCAGAACTCCAGCAATTCCCTAGAAATTTTCACGCACTGCTGTATGAAAACTGATTTCTTTGAAGAAGTCTGGTTTGCTTTTAATTTAGTATATTTACGCTTTATTGATGAAATCAAATTAGCATGAAGCCGATTGACATTTTAGGCAAAACTTAAACCAGTATGGGGGACAACAGGATGACTTTGCAAAATAACTGGTATGGGGAAAATTTAACCTAAGTAATTCAGGGTTTAAAAATCTAAATTACAATTTCTTTATGCTCTTTTAGAGAAAATACTAAGTGTGCAAAAGTATTTGGTTATTCTGAACCAGGTGTTCACTATTTTCTTCAGGGTCTGGGTGGAAGGTGAGGTGAGTTGTATCCCAGTAACCGCAGGGTTTTGAAAATGATGGAAAATGTTCCTGCGTGTTATAGTAGTCACTGTGTGCAGTGTGTGGAATGGGAGGGTGATGGCTGTTGTAAAAACAAATTAGGGCTCTTTGTGAGTAAACGCCAAAATTGAGCCTTTTTTTTTTCTTGTAGGTATAGAAAATGATGGTGCCTCTAGTGAGAGGAGAGTCTCTGTGCACCTAATGTGGGGGAAAAAAACCTGGGAAGATTAAAGGAAGATACCATCTTTACAGCCTGTATGTGATTTGCAGCTCCAGCTCTGTCTGCAGAGACATCAGGTTGCAGGGAAGGGAGTGAGAGCCCTGTGCCTTGATGGATGCAGGGAAACCCTCACAGCTCTTGGGGCCTTTTGTTCCTGGTGCTTCATTAGGCAAAGCAGATGTGAGATTTAAGGGATTAGTTGCTACTCTTACAGAGGCTCAACAACACAATCCAGTACCAAAAGGCCTCAAACTCGAGTTTATGTATTTTGTCTGGGGAATTGTAAATTTGGAATGATACTGTATGAAGTGTAAAATGTCGTTTATAATCAGCAACAAATTTCGGTTTACAGCTTCCGTGCCATCATTTTAAATCCCTGTTATCTGCTCTCCCTGACCTGACTGAACAGTCAGAGGGCAAATCTCTTGAGTGGAAATAATTTTACATCAGTTGCCATGTACAGAAACGAAAAGGTCAAAATGAGATACTGTGATAAAAGGTGTTCTGAATTACCCATTACACGCAATAGCTCTATTAACAATAACAGTAGAGGTTGAGAGAGCAGGATGGGTTAATGTAGCTGAATAAAACACCTTTTAGGTGTGAAATACTTTCTGCATATTACCTTGCTTGTTAAAGTATTCATGTCATTATCCCAGAGATTTAATAAAACATTGGAGGGTCAATGCAAAAATGAATGTTTTGATAGGACAAGATATACTGAGAACAGAGGTGGTTGGAAGTCATGCTGCCAGTGGGAAGTGCATTCAGTTATTGAGACACTCCAACCTTTCCTTCCATGTTTATAGAATTCAAGAGAGGTTCTGCTGCAGTTTTCTGAAAGGAATTCTTTAAGTAAAGCCAACTATTTGTGTACAATTTGTACATAGAAAGAATTTTTGTGTTGGCACTGCACTCTGTGATCTGCGTTTCTTCATCATTGCTGTGCTATTAAGGTCTTGTTTTTAAGGATCAGTGAATCTGTACCAGCTTGTTGGGTGGTTGTTAGAAAAACGGGTAAGTTTTTTTTTCAGTTATAATTACATTAAATGTGAATTTGAATATACTCTTCATTTATATTGACTTTGAAGAGATTATCTTTTTGGATTTCCATTTATTCTATTTGCTCTAAAAATATGTTAGCTCTTAATTATTTTTTTTTATCTGGCATTTGATCTGGATTGCCATTTTAATCTGTTGTCTTTAATTAGGCTTCCTGCTGGGTTTTGTAGCTTTGCAGTTCATACCTTGTGAAAGAATCAATTGATTTCAGTGCAGATTCCCACATTTACTATTCTTAAATTACTTTCTTAGCTCAGCAAAGTGATGGCAGAGTTCTTGCAATTTGATCTTCACAGCCACTGCTGTTTATTTTAAAAAAAGACTACTCATGATTTTTCTACTGCCTGCATTAGATGATTTGATAATTTATTTGTAGGCAGTGTTTGCTCCAAGGATTCACTGAAGCTGCTTCTTAATTCCCTCACCCACAGCTGACTTCACTGAAGGCAGTTGCACAGTGTCTTGGGGTTTCCTCTGAATACCATCCAGGTATTCCAAAAGTGCACAGGAATTTGACTAACATTCCACCCAATATTATGTGATTTCAATGTTTTTAATTTTATATATATATAATATATGTTTTCCAAATCATCTAACAGCTTCCATTAGATATTTGGTCAAGAGAATGTGAAGGGCAGGTAAGTTTGGAGATGAAGGTGAGTGCAGAGGAAAGGAACAGTGGAAATTATTTAGATGGTTCTGGGATTTATGGGGCAGCTCTCTGGAAAGTTGAAACAGAGTTTTTGGCAGAGGGTTGCAGAAGGGAAACTTGTTGCTTTGTATCTCCAGCACAGAAATGTTGGGGAAGTAAGCAGTGATCCCTTGAGCTGTATGTGTAATGTGTAATGGCTGTTCCAAGTCCTGCTCCCAGTAAACCTGTAGAATTGTGGATAGTGAAGTGGTTTGAAACATGTCAAATACACCTGTTAAAACTCTCAGAAACACGTGTGTAAATTCATGAATTTTCCTGAAATTAAGCAATTATATTGAACATATTTATCATCTTTATTATGGGCAGCCTGATAGTGCTGTGTGCTAAGTACCCTTAACTGTATGAAACTGGGATTCAAAGCTGTGCCAGGAGAAGAATCAGCACGGCAAAGATTTTCCTGCTTGTTAAAACCTGGCTTAAACAACTGACTTAAGAAATCAAATAGTTCAAGACACCAAATTAAAAACATGGTTTAAATCAGTTAATACTGGGGAACACAATTAACTTTTATGTAAAGAACTTCTACCCAGGCATGCTGTGGGGGGAAAAAAAGGTCCTTGAAGTGCTTTTTGCTGTATGTAATTTCATAAGCCTGTTCCCCACATAAACGTGGGCTGCTTTATCCTAGGAAGCACTGGATATTCTATAACCCTAATTAAAACTGTGCCTTATTTACACTGTGGGCCTTCTAAGTGCATTGTGTAATTATTTAATACTGGTTCTTGGTGTTTGTTTCATTCAATATAAAGCCCCAAATCCAACCCACCACTGGTACTAGTCTGTATTTTTCATAGAAATAGTGACACATCCTATAATTTTGCTGCTGCAACTCTAGTCTTGTGCTCTACCTTTTTATTTTTAAAATAATCTTTTTGTCTGTGTGTGTGTGTGTTCAGATAATTTGGGTCTTATTACTAAAGGTACATCTGGAAAAAATGTGTTAATATGGGATGGAGTTCTGCCTCGCTTCTGTGTGAGAGACAGCCTGTTTCAGAGAGGGGCAAAGCAGGTCATATCAGTGGTAAAATCATGTTGTGTGAAGTGCAGGGCTTCTGATGAGCTGTTCTCTTATCTGACATTGCATATGAATAGAAAGCAAGTTGCCTGTAAAGCTTGCTTTAAATTTTAATAAACTGCAGAAAAGATAAGTGGTAATTTCCTGATGTGGATGCATCTAGTACAGCCTGCTAAACCCAAATTCCAGGATCATAAATTTTAAAACGAATCTTTGTGGCTTGAATTTTTAAGCTGGCATGATAGATTTAAATTTTAGGGAAATAAATTTCCCTTCCTCTCCTCTGTCTGTATCAATCTTACTGAAAAACGACAGAAGATTCGAATTTGAGAACACAATGAAAATAACAGGAGTGGAGAGCAGTAGAGGCGACTAATCCTCTAATTACTTTCTCTGAACACTGGGAATTGTGCTGCAGAATATTCTTCAGTACAATCTAGAGTAAGCTAAATTTATTCCATTCCAAAGCTATAAAGGGAGGGATTTTGCTACCAACTCAGAATAGTAATGGGCTGTGGTGGTCTTTATCTGATGGGAGCGAAGCAGATGTGGCTGCTCTGTTAAATGCCTGTCTACAGACTTGAATTTTCCTGGCTGTTAATTGCCCTGTGCTTGCCCTTTCACACCCTGGGGTTTGAAATATAACTAAACAATTCCATGATTTTATAAACCATTAGGTAGAGCCTTCTGCTCTGGGCATGAGGGCTGAGAATGTGGCACATTAACAACAGTGACTGTTTGTGTTGGACTGTCCTATAAAAGTTCTCTTTGGCTCCACACTGATATCAAAGCTGTTTAGTGGCAGACATGACCTCTATTTTGGCTCAAGTGCTCTCAGACAGTTCCTTTGTGCTTGCTTTGCTCAGTAGTGTGCTGTTGATACTGAAATTTTCCCTGATCCCTTACTCCACACTGGAGTCAGTAAATACACAAAGATGCTCGAGTTAAATGTGTGGCTTTCAACTGAACCTCCCTGTACAGGTGTTGCCTGTGTTTTGTGAACCTGGCTGGTAGCTTGGACAGTAAAAGTTCTGGAGTAACACCCAGGTACAACACATTCAGAGATAAATTAATCCTAAATTTGGTTGTAAGCACTTTGTTGTAGTTGTGGTGAGTGACTGAGAATGAGACTGAGAATGAGGTTTGTACTTGTTGCTTTCTCACTGTCATTCTCAATTTGTAAGGTGGAGAGGCAGTACTGGGTCCTACATGCTCCCACAGCATGACACCTCCTGGCTGCAGAGATGGTCTTTTTTCTTTTTTTCCCTTGAATAATTTAGAAAGGTTTGGGAATTGGGGCCAGCCTTGTTTTCAGTTCTGCACAGATTCAGAGACCGCACCAGAGGGGTTTACAGTCACTTATGTTTTCAAATGAGCTTGGCAACTGCACATGTGGTGAGGAAAGCTCCTTGCTTCCCACTTGTTAGCAAGTTGATTTTTTAACTCCCATGTATTTAATTCTGACTGCTGTTTAATGTATTATCTTGTTGACTTAAATCACTTAAGTAGCTTGGTTAAACACAGTTCAGAGTGTATGTGTTTGTGTTTTTAAAAACACTAAGTTGTGTATAAGGAATGTGAGTAAGCTCTGAACTTTGCACAGGAAGATGCTTGGTAATGTGCATAAATGAGAACTGGAAAAGCTAGAAATACTGTTGTTTACTGTGTACTTGTAGGGCTAAAGAAACCCAAAGTGGTATTTTTCCACATGCAAGATGTGGGCTATTAACTTGTGTTAGTGTACTGAGAGGTCAGATCCTCCCTTTCCTCCCTGTAGGAGATAGGTCCTACAGACTTAACCTGTCTTGTGCCTTCTGCACACCAGAATCTCTTCCAGTAAGGATGCTCTGTTTGAAAGGTGGGCTTAACATGCTTTTCCCAAGTGATGCTGTCAAGTTTGCCCAACTTGGTTCAAGCACCAGTTGAACTATTCTACAGGATTTTTTTTTTTATTGAAAGTCTTCACAGAGGAAATTGCCACAAAGTCCATTTTGCAATGACTTGTTGCAGTTCCTGTAGCAATCCCAGACCAGTAAAAAAGAACCTGATTGCTTTTGGATTTGTTCTGTCAAAGAGTGCCTTCTATCAGGGTGATATTCTATAGTGTGATTTCTAGAAAGCAGCTTCTGTCCCTTGATGGGCTCTATAAAATATAACTGCTTTCTAGAAGCACTGAATGGCTTTTTGGCAAGTGGAATTTGCTCCTTTTTTCCCTCTTGAGAGAGTTTTGTGCAGCTGCTTAACAAGTCTGTTAAGGTAACTGTCTGGAGAGTCTTTGGCTGTCTTAATGTAAAACTGACTTGTGTCAGATGCAGTTTATGGTTTCTGGGAGCTGTGGAACGATCTGCAGCTTCTCCTGATGTTATTATGTGCTCTCCTTTGGCAGGCAGGCACAGCTTGGTGCTCAGGGGTGCTTTGATTCACAGAAGCATTCACTGCTGATGAGCTGAGTGTACAAATCTTTCAGTCTGTGTATTGATAGAAGCCCTTGAGGGGACTTTATCACTATTTTTTTTTTGTCTGGCTTTTAGTTAAGGATTCTAATTTGTGGCTATTTTGTGTGCTTGGCATACCCAAATACATAAGTGTAGCCAGGCATCTGCTGCTTTTGTTCCTGATGTGTATAAATGAATTGTAGACTGTTGGCACCAGAATGTTCAGTTACAAACACTGTTGCATCCTTCTCTAATTACTGATATTTTTGTGGGTGTGTCAAGAGTTCTGGGGATGTGACCCAGCTGCAGTGACAAAATCATGTTTATGCCTTCATGTTTAAATCTATAGGCTTGTAGTCTTCCCAGAGAAATCCTACTCTTAGGGAATTAATGCCAGGAGTTTTGGGGTCAGAAGTTTTGCTTTCCAGGAAGTCACACATCAGGGAAGGTCTCACTGGTGTCCAAAAAATTATCTTAATAATTTGATTGTAATCTGTATTGACAGGAATATGTAAATGTAACCTGTAATACAGTGGGGCATCCCCATATGCTCTGTAGTGATCAGTTAAGACAATGAAAAGAGAATCCCTGCTGGAGTAAATGAGAAGTAGTGGGACTGTTTTTTAAAGTATGGATAAGTGATTGTTGACTGCCAGTATAAAAAAACCACGAACCCTCTAGAAATATGCACATGGCAGTCTGATACAACAACACTTAAGGACTCCTTTCAAACAGAGGAAACTCTGCACTGGACAGTGATACACAGAAATGTCTCCTGAGCCTCCAGAGCAGGTGAAAAGTGTCCTCAACACAGGACTCCCAGCAAGCAACTCCAGAGCAGCTGTGATAGAAAGTGTTAGAGCAATGTGCAGGCACCCATGTGTCCAGAGGAGCATTCTGGATTTTGGGAAGGATGATTTATGCTTTGGGTAGTTGATGTATCTGACACTGCTGCAGCTTTGTGTGATGCCTCTGGGCTGTCTCTATGTCTGCTCTGCTTGGGGGAGGAATTCAGGAAGCTGACTAAAGGAAGAAAAATACAGACAATTTCAAAAATGGATGAAAGATCACTTGTAATATAATGTTACTGAACAGAGAAAATAATGGAAGGAGAGAAGAAAGATTTTAAGGGCTAGAAAAGTGAAAAGGTGAGACTGGGAGGAAAATGATTCATAGGTTGCTTCTGTAAAGTGTGGGTTCGCAACCACCAAAAGTTCGTGATTTACAAAGCAACTCCTGCATCATAAAGTTGGTGCCTGTTAGTATAAACTGGTGTCTACTTTGAGCTGCTTTTACTTATTAGGGGGAACAACTGGGCTTGCAGAGCTGGTCAGGAGTCCTAGGAATGAGGTGGCTGCAGAAATGATCATTTGGACCCCTAACTTCAATCTGTACAATTTCACAAATGCCCACTGTGCATTTTGAAGATGTTTTGAATACTCCCTTTTGTTTGAGGAGTAGCCTACTCTACATTCTTCTCTGTAAAAGCAGAGTACAGCCAAGTGTCTTATCAGCCCTGATGTAGCTTTACAGTAGCTTATCTAGGAGCTTTTACCTTTCTGCCTCCTTCCTTTCTGCAGTACCCAGCCAGAGAATTAGGGAATGGCATGTTTGGATGCTGCCTCTCTAGAGAGGGTGCTGTGTGTGGTGTTGGCTGGTTGTCTAAAACAACACAGATTGAGCAAATGGAGAAAATGGTTTGACATCTGCCTGTTGACTTGATAAATGGTGAATTGCTCAAGTGGCAGCACACAACCCCACATGTGCACTTTGAGCAGATGGCTTTGATGTGTGCTCGAGACAAATGTGCTGTCCCTTCTGCCCCCTCCAACCTCAGTAGGAAAGGATGCACAGAACAAACCTGGGAGTGCTTCAAAAGCCGTAAAAATGTGAAGTGTAAATAAACCACACTGTGCTGACTTTGCTTCTGTGTAGTCACTGAGCCCATGTGTCTTGAGTTTTGGGGGGTGATCTGCATTCAGTAAATTGAAGTGGGATGGGTGACCTACCACTGGCATGCTTCAACTCATTCATTGTGACAGGGATTGCAGACAGTGCCACATGTAGATAGTTTCAAAGTGACAAAATTTAATTTCTTTATGGTGGCACATTTCTTTCCCTACATGCAGTTACTGGCTCTTGGTCTTTTTTTGGCCATTTCCTAACACTCATTTAGTTGTCAAGAGAATATTGGCAGCTGAAGTATTAGAGACAGGCAAGGTGTTAACATTGGTATTTCAAAAATGACTGCTAGATGTTGTTGCAGTTGTAATGCTTATAAGGAAAGGGAATAACCTGGAAGAATGGGCTTGTATGGAGCTGTGCAAGAAGCAGATGCAGAGTTAAAAGAGCTGGGCCAGTGATTCTGGTTGGTACAGATATTTCAGTCTCTCCTACAGGCACAGGAAACCCATAAGGTTTCCATAATGATGTGTCTTTCTTTGCAGAAGGCTATGGGAAAATTACAGTATATATATAATAGCTGTATCAGTAGGCAGAGGTCATTGTAAATGTATTGAAATGCAGTGTTAGAGAAGCAGTAATTCTGGGCAATTACTGTTAGGTTTGAGATAGAGTAAAATTGCAAACAGTCTTTAGCTAATGTTATATGAATTGGCATCTGTCTTAATTTGCTGGGAAACTACCCAAGTGGACACACTTTTCTGATATGGGTAAAATATCAGTGGCTCATGCTCATGAGCTTTTGTTACGTTTTCTTACGGTAACTCAGTGTGCTGGCTCTGGCAGTCAGTCTGTCCAAAAATCCAGTGGAAATGGGATGTGTTCTTTGCTTTTGAAGGCTTCCTTCTTTGCTGGCTAAAGCTTCCTTTTAAGTTGCAAGATCTTTTGTCTGACATCCCTGAGTGTTTCTTGTGTTCTCTTTTTATAAAAGCAATGGAAGGCTGGCAGCCAAGTCCGAAAGCATTTAACTCATGAAGGCTCTGCTGTCATTAATTTTAAACACGTCACTGTGGTGTCGGTCAGCTTGACTACCAACAAAGAAAACTAAAGTGTTCCCATAAATCATTTTATTGTCCTAATCCAACCTAATTAACTAAACTAAAACTCCTATTCGGATGAAGCAGCCCTTCCTGTGAGACATCTGCCTCTTTCTTAATGGATTTTAGCTTTTAGTTCTGCTGTAGTGCACAAGAGTTGGTGACCGTAATAACGTTTAGTCCCTCTTGCCATCTTTGGGGAGATCACCTGGCACAAGGGAATGGTTAATTTTAAATTTCCAAATGCAGAGATTTTTTTTTTCATTCCTTGGAAACATGGTTTGCAAGCCAGGAGGGAAGCAATAAAATCTCTGTTTCTAGAAGTGGATTAGACTTGTTCCCTGCAAGCTTTGCAAGCAGCAGCCTAAAGGCTCTGAGAGTTTTGGGATCTGCTTCTGTCGTTCATTGACGCGCTCCTGACACGGAAGGTTTGACTTAATAGCGTTAAGTTGATGTAATCGTGCCGTGAGCTCCTGACCTGTTCTTGAACTCGGGGGCTGGAGGTGACTGAGGGGAATGAGCAGCATTGTCAGTGTGCAGGGGTTTGCTGTGGCACACTGGCACATGATCCTAGGTAGGGAACATCTGGCTGAGGACAGATGCAAATTCAGTGTAGGAGAAAAAAGTGGAAATTCTGACTAAAGAGCCATTTCTGCTCTTGGGGATAATCTGTTGAAGATTTGTTAAGTTTTAGTTTTGTTCCCCCTTTTTTCTGTATCTTTGCTAAAAAAGCAGAGCACCAAGAAACACTGGGTTTAAATATAACCCTTAGTCTTATTCCCGTTATCTACAAGGTGATTTTATGTGGGGTGAGGGAGTTCTATTTTCTGACTTCTTGAAATGACGATAAAACCGATAGCATCCACCTTTCCAGGGGAGTGAGTGGAGAGCAAAGAATTCAGCTGGACTGAGATATTCCAGGGGCTGGCAGAGTTGCAGTGTTGCTGCTGGGAAAGCAGACTCTGTTTGATCTCTGTTTGATCTTGGCTCCTCTGAGACCTGACAGATTTGTAAGTCATAGCCTTTAGCTGCTGCTTTGATTGTGAGGGCAAAGTGCTGGAACGAGGTTTTGTTCTCAAAACGGAGAGAAAGGAGCAAGAATGAAAAAGTGTGTGTAAGGAGGCAGGGGAAAAACCAAGGCCAAGTGTAATTCCAGCCAGGAGGAAGGATATTACTGGAAACTTGAGCTACTAGCAAAGTCGAGAAGTGAAAAATAATTTTAAAAAAGAATATTTGCTTGGGCTGTGTTATTGTGGGGGTGAGGTCATGGACCTTCTCCTTTCAGTCTCTGTTAAAATTGGGCAGTTTTCAAAATGACTAGAATACAGATCTTGAGGTAATGGGGGGAGCTGTGGGGTTTGCCTTGGGCCATGGGGAGGAATCCTCCTGCTCACCTTAAGAGCAGGCTCAACATCCAGTGAGGTTTGGAGCTTCCATCTGGAACACCCCATGGAGATGGCTGGATTGCTGAGCAAACATGAGCCCTGTCTTGGAAAGGTGCTGGGGCAATCTGTCCCTTCATGCCACATAGAATATGGCACCTCAGGGTTCTCTTACTGCTTTTGTTTGGCATTTGGACTTTTAAAAATCCCTCAGCCCTGCTGTGAACAGTCATTAGCAGTGGAATTATTCTGGAAAAATGTCTTGCTGCTCTTTGTTCCCCCTATTCCTCCACAGGGTTTTGGTCAGTTCATCTGCACTTTGCTCTCTGTTTCCTCCAAAGGGGGTTCCTTAAACTCAGCAGCTCGAGACAGTTAAGTGTATAAAACCAATTTTGTGTAGGCAGCTGAATTCACCCAGCCTTCATCTCCTGACCAACATTCCTACTGGGCAAGAAGTGGGATGTGTTATGGCCAGCCTGGAGCCACATGGTTTGGATTGGCGTGGTAAGCTCAGGCTATGGATGTTGGTGAGATTTTTCTAGAATTAGAATCTGTTGGAAACTAATTCAGAGTGGTTTTGGGTTTTTTTTTCCTGTTCAATTGATAATTTCCATTAAACTTCTAAGAACCTGAAAAATAGGAACAAACTGCTCAAAGTAAGTTCAGGGAAGAGTAAAGGAGCCCAAAATGCTGGAAGTGCCTGAAGGAAGATTTCTCTTCCATGACCACTCAGGTGAAACCACAACCCTGGGGTTTATGGTTGGATTTGATGATCTTAAAGATGTTTTAAAACCTACTCAGAATTCCAACTCAGAAACCAACTTAGAATTCCACTCACTCAGAAGCTTAGTGGATTCCAAGAAAAAGTTTTGAAAATACCCAGTGTTGCTCTGGTGGATCTTGGCAGCCTTGAGGTGGAGGTGAAGAGACAAAGGTGAAGTTTAGTGCCAGGTTCTTGCTCTTTCTTGTCCTTTTTCCTGCCTGGAATGTGAATATGGCGGTGTCCAGCCTGAAACTCCAAATTTATCTGCCAGAACTTGTGAAGCTGCTGTAATTCTTGTGGGAGTGAGGGCTTTTCTCACTACTTCAGGTGCTACACCAGGGCAATTATGTGACAGCATCGAGAGGTTTTGAGGGGGGAATCCTGCTGACAGAAGAAACAGTCGGGAAATTTGAATGCTAAAAGCAGTAAAAAGGAAAACTCACTGTTTTGGTTGCAACAAACCAGATTTGTGCACTCAATCTCCAGACTCTTCTGGGACTTGTAGTAGTGTGGTTATTTGGTTCCTCAGGCAGTCAAAATCATTCATGATTTTGCCTGTGTCTGCATTCCACTCACAATAGTGTTTTATTAGGAGTTTTAACTTCCACTGTTCTGTGTAGTTCCTAAAATACTGTTACTTGTCACTTTTTTTACTTTTTTTTTTTTTTTTTGACTTGGAAGTGGTCAATTGCTTTGAGACCAGCACTTAAAATGCCTGTAAAGTGTCTTTAAATTGGAGCAACTGTTGGTGCTGAACAGGCTGTGAAAGCACACAAGTTGAAACATTTCTCATAATGTTCTTGGCTTTTTTAAAAAATGTTTACACAATTCCAGGAAATTAAATGTAGTGTTTCTTCACTGAAAATAACTGGGTATAAATAATGGAAAACAAAGAGGAGGGGAAGTAAATGGAGAAGAAAAGTTGGGAGGGGAATGGAGCACACACAGAAGATTATGTCCTACCCTGGAATTTCAGAGGACACGCTGACCCCGGTCAGTATTATTAATATATCTAAGCCCTGAGCTCTGTAGGCGTAGGGCACGACCTTACTCAGTAATTCAGCAAGTCCTTGTGTTTCCCTCCGTGTTTTTTCCAGCAGACCTTAAAACTTTCAGCTTGGGTTCTCACCAAAGCTTTTATGGGATCCAGAAGCTTGTCTTGACAAGAGCAGGAGCTTGGGGTACACATCCCTGCCTGGGCATTTTGCCTGGGTGCTGGTGGCCAGTGCTGTACAGAGGGGCTGGAGCTGCAGTCAGGACTGTCGTGTTACCAGTCTGTCTTCTGTTGTATTCCAGCTGCCCCAGAGTTTTGTGGAAATGAGTGAAATCTTGTGTATGAAAGCTATTGCTTTCTGATGTTTGAAATGATGATATCTGATAATACGAATATGAACTGATTATTGCTATGTTAAGCTTAAAACCTAAGGTCTAAGAGTCTCCTGATTATCACTTTATTTCTTTTATATCCTAGGAACACCTGAGGCCTGCCCAGGGCTTGAGACCCCTTTCTTAGTTGCCAAACAGGCACAGAGGAGAAAACTTTTGAGACCACAGCTCAGTGTCCTGGCAGGTCACAGAGTGTTAGTGACTTCATCCAAACTTGGTGCCATTTGTTCTTGCAACATATTGTGTGCCACTGTAGTGGTTACTGCAAAACACTATAAATAATCTGGGAAATTCAGAATCTGCCTATTGCTGATTACCAAGTGTGTTTATATCACTTTTCAGCTGTTACAACTCCTAGACTTTGTCTTCAAGTTTAGTTAAAGGCTTTATTGCAGAAAAGAAATACTGGGAAAGGTCCTCATGCCTAATCATAGAACGGTTTGGTGGGAAGGGACCTTAAAGATGATCCAGTTCCAGCCCTCTGCCAATGGCAAGGACATTTTCCACTAGACCAGGCCCTAGAGCTTCCAGTAAGAGGCATCTTGTAAAAGCAGTCTCTGGTGTTGTAAATGCATGAGGTTTGCAAAAAGCTATTCTTCCATTATGTGTTTTCAATAATTCTGTGTCAAATACTCTTGCTAACCCTTAGTAGGATTTTAGTATGCACATAGATGTTTTTAATACCTCCGGCATTCAGAAGGATTTTTAATGATTTGTTCAATAATTGATGTAGCTTTGGCATAATTTAGGCTTTTGTGAGAGATGGCAGGCAGATGAGTAGAATATATTTAGTTGTTTAGTTTAATCATCCCTAACTGTGAATTCTTTAGGTGAAAAGGAGAATGAAGGAATGGAGCAAGTAAGAGAACCTCTTGGAGAAAATTATCCTCTTAGCTGAAAACTGGAGAAAGCCTTAATTAACCTATTAATCCATTGCTTAAGTGTCTGCAAAGTGTTTTCTGAGCAGTAACAGTCATTACCTTCCAGAATTGTGTGTGGTTATGTGGACCTTTATATTTACATCTATTTCCCTGTTAGCCAATAGATTCAGTTTCTCAGCTCATTTCCCTCAATTTTGGTAAGATAAAGCAGAAAACAGGAGCTGTCCTCTTCTTGTATTGTTTTAAATACTGAAATACCATTTAGTCTTTGATGCTAAATCCGTATTTATAGACACCAGTCTACTTTGACAGGCAGTAAAAAGTACCCTTTAATGAGGAAAACCACACTGAAAGTGTTTGGGTTTTGTCACCAGTTATATAAAATTGCTGGGCTCTTTCTGATATAACCAGAAATTTACCTAACAGTAATGATATCCCTGAAATCCTGGCTTTTAACTGGAAATCAGTTCTATTGCTCACTTTAAAAAAAAAAACCAAAAACAACAACAACAACAAGCCAAAACTCCCTCAACTCCAAGTCTTTGCTGGTGTACAAGTTGGTACAAGGGTTAGGAACTAAATATGGTTTCAGAGAAAAAAGGTGTTTGGAGTCTGAACTGTAAAAATGTAAAAAAGTATTGGGTACTTCTGAGCTAGAAACAAACCAGTGCAGCTTGGGGGTTTCCATGAAAAACAAACAACAAAAATCCTATTGTATGTGTTTACCCAACCTTGTAATAACATGTTACGATACACTGCTTTTCCTGATCATAGCAAAGGTGTTTATGTAGCAATGAATTTGATTACAGTATTTTTGTGTGTAATAGACACCTTTTTTATTTTTTATTCACCAGGCAATCAGCTCGAAAGGTCACCACAGTATCTCTTTCACATTATCCAGAAGCCAGACAGTTATAGTGGAATATATTCATGATAAAGATACAGACATGTTTCAGGTAAGGCTCTGAAATACTTGGTTTGTTTTTTGAAAGCAACATATGGAACCTCAGTTCTGCATTGTCCTCTGGGTATTCTGTGACCTGTGGGATTTCCACTGTCTAACCCAGCTGCATTAACATGGGAGCACTTGGAAATTTTGCATTATGCTCCTCTTCTCAAACCTACACCAGCATCTGTTAATATTCTTACTGACTTACTCCTTTAATTGTGCTCTGCCTTTTCTCCAAACACAAACAGTACTGGAGAGAGATGCGTGCTCTCTTTGGATTCATGAATGAGCACAGAATTACACCCACCACCCTCCAGTTAATCAAGTCTCTGGAGTAAAAAGGAAGTGGAAAGGAGTAGGGCATGGGATGGGGAAGGAGGAAGGTGAAAGTGAAGGTGGGGAGGGGAAGGTGGGAGCTGTGCAGTAGGGAAGACAAACCAGTGATAAATGATAAATTGTTCCTGAGGGGTGTGCAAATCTCTCCGGTGGTGTAGGGGACTGGGCTGAGTTTCTCTAAGCTCCCATCTATGGTCCAACACATGCTCACTGTCCCCTCTATGCATTTGTGGTTTTTTCTGCATCATTTAACATTCTGCTAACCTGAGTGATTTTCTTGTGCCATGGTTATTTTTGTGTATAAGAGAGAGCAGAAATCCTGTGCAAATTTAGACTTCAAACTTTGGGAACCCAAACATGCCAAACAACCTTTTTCATTCTAGACTAATCAGGTCTGTGTTATCTTTGACCTCTAATTAGAGCATCTGACCAGGAATTGTTACCCCTCCTCATTCAGCCTTTCATATTCAGAAGGGTCAGCAGTTGAGTGCTGTTGACAGAGGAGAGGAAATAGCTCTTTGGAGATGTCGTTGCCTCTCTTGACTTCTATGTTTTGCTCTATATTAAATTTTCCCAGTGTGACTGAAACTATTAGGTCCAAATAGGAATTGATTAAAACCCAGTCCTGTTCATTTGCTGCAGAATGAAGGATTGAACAGCCAGAGTGAACTGAAATAGGTTTTTCTATGTCGACTAGGGAAAGAAAAATGTAACCCATCCATTGGCGTTACTGTGTGATACTTGTTTGGCTCTTGAGTAGCTCCAGTGAAATTTTTTCCTGCATATAAATTTTGAAAAGCCATTTTTGAAAGCTGGATTTTTTCCCCCCCCCTTCTTCAGTACAGTAAAAAATGAACAAAGAGTTGCAGAACAGCTGCTTTTCTGTGCATATTGCATTGACAGCTATCGCATAACGTCCTAGTGGTGGGTACAGCTTTTATTGAGAGGGGTAAGACACCATTTCAGTCTTGGGATATGTAGGGGGTCCTGCTGTGACTTGATCTCAGTGTGACCTCCAAGGGCTGTGTCCTGGTTCAGGTTTCTGCTCTCTGGCTGGTTCCTGGGGATTGCATTCCGTGCATTGGCCCTGCAGGGGCTGATGGCTGGGGAGAATGGAAACAGCAGTGGTCTGGTAGACTGTGGCAATAATTCCCCACTGAAGCAGTGCCAGAGCAGTTGAAGAGGTTTCCATTATTTATATGAGCCATTAGATTTTAACTGTACTCATGAATCTGTTGGAGAAAAGTTACTTGAGGATGTTTAGTGCAGCCCTGTGGTACATGATAATGAATTTCATGTCTCTTGGTCTGCACAGTAGAGTTTCATTGCTGGCCAAGCATCACTTGGACAGACAGTCCTTGGAGTTTGTTGTTTTCTTTTCAAATGTGTGTTCCTGGCTTGTGTAGGATGTGGAAGTTGAAAAGGGAAGGATAATTCTGGACCACAGGATTATCCTGAGCCTTGAGGCCCCACTTTGACTGCTGTTAACATGTATTATCCTGGACAAATCACTTGGCTTTTTGTTCTTGATTTCCACTGTGCTTCCTGAGCGTTGTTCTGCTGTGTTGTTCGTAGTTTTGGTTTATGGGGTTTTAAAAATGTAGTTATATAATGAAATCTGTGTGCAAATGCTACTATGCACCTTTGTCTTAGTGACATCCAGGTCAGATTTCTTCATTTAATTACAAAAAGAATGTACAAATGTGCTCCTCTGGCATCTCCCAGGCTCTGTATGCTCCAGCATCCATGAGCTGCTGTAAATCAAGATTTTCTTTAGAGTTTAACCGTTCTGTTGATGATGCATTAACTGAAGTTGAACCTGTTCCTTCATGGTTTGATGGGGTGAGAATGGGTTGATTATACTTGTTCATGACACTGCAAAGAACCAAAATGTGTAGCTCCTACCCTGAATAACTACAAGTTTATACAAGAAGCAAGTACATTCAATATGAAGCATTGATTTTTCTTCTGAAGAACGGCCCTTCAGAAGATGCAGAGTCCAGTTCTCGCTCTCATCAGAGTGAAATTCTCTTGAAGCCCAGGAATGTGCAGCTGTTAAATTCTGTGCTGGCAGGTTTTGCCTTGTGTCAGGAGCAGTGTTTTACCAGCATGGCTGTGACTGACAGCAGCCACCAGCAAACCAAGGGACTGCCTGCCTCTCATGCAGCCTTTAACAATCACCTGCAGAGGAGACAATGCTCGCTGCCTTCTGCAGCACCTGGGAGATTTATAGGTTCTTGTTGGAAGTAACTTAGGGAACTCATAGGACACAGTTAACAAGAAAGGTCCCAAAATACAGCCTGAAATTGCTAGAAAGAAGAAACTCTTTTGTGCTGTGGAGGAAAATGGGAGAAAAATGAGTAATGAAGTGTGGAAAGAGCAGCTCTGAATAATGGAGCTCACTCTGTAGTGACTGTAGTCTGCAACAGCAGATGAGTTAAAAGTTTTGGAGGGTGAACGTTGATAGCATCAAGTTTTTCATTTATTCCTTAGGCACTTGCTTTTCAGGTAATCTCAAACCCATATTTTTGATTTAATACAGTGTTGAGAAATTGCCAGATTTTGAAGGCCACTTGTTCACATAAATTCCAGTGCCGAAAAGTAGCACAGTACATGAGACTGATCTTCTAGAAGGCTCTCTCAACAGGAAAAGGGAAGAAAACCAAATACTTTAAATACTTGATTTTGCATAGACATACTTGTGACACAAATGAGATAAGTACTTAAGTGTTTATATAAAATATTACATATCATTCCATAGATGAAAAAAAACACACAGAAGCATTGTTTATAGATCTTAATGGTTATATCCAAACATATTTGGATTTCGTGGTGAATGATTAGTGTGATGTAAGAAAGGCTGGGAGCACACACTTGTGTGCTTTGTCATCCTTTAAGGAAAAATGAGGCAGGTTTTTTTCTCTATTTGCATCTAAAAGGTTTGAGAGAATGATCTATTGCAGAGACTGCAAGAGGCAGAAACTTGCTATGAACAAATTAATTCCATATTTGTTATTGATTATCCTTTAAGAGACTCCACATACAGATAGAGAATAGTCAGAAGTTATTCATGAGGTTCCTGCTGCTGCTCAGTGCTGACTCTTAGCAGGAATTGCTTTGGATGGGAAATAGAAGCCTGTTAGAAATAATACTGTAAAAGGAAGAAGCATATTGCTTTGTAAGATTTAACTTCAAGTTGTCAAGTTATATAAATCAGAAATATTCCATATTAAATAGTTTCTAAACTCTGTCTCCTGAGTATTCTACTAGACACTTTCTGTGAGAAATTGAAATGCACACTTTTGATTAGGCCTTGTTGAGTATTTCCTCTGCAGAGAGCTCATCCCATTTTGCTGAGCCTTGTGATATGGAGACAGTAACTGGCTGTGTTGTTGAAGACATGAATTTTGACATGTGTTAGAGTGTAACCCTGCAAAATAGAACTTGAAGCAGGAGAGAAGTACAGGAGAGATCCCTGTACTATTTCTGTCAATTCCGTTGTGACAAGGGTTGGGTGTTGATAATATTAATTTCCTTTACTCCTGAACAGTGTTTCCTTAAAGCAGATGTGGTTTGCAGAGATGTTTGTTAGTGATGGCTCCCCACAGCTGACTTTTAAGAGCAAGATCTGAGCAGAATAGAACTTCTTGGGGGACAGTGAGATTGTGTTTAGTGAGGAGGTTATTTTATATACATGTAAGTACCAGATAAGGTAGCTTCATGTGAAGAGTATTCCTAATTCTGTTTCATCACAAGGTATCTGTGAAATTAATATTCTGTTCCACTTCTTGTTCCTCAGCTCCACTTTCCCAGTTATGCTCAAAGTTGGTGTAACACTAATTTGCCTGGAGAAATATTGATAAAGCCTCACTGTCTGTCTGTCTGGCAGTCAGATCTCTCCATCCATGTAGTCATGAAGTTTTCTGTTCCAGATGTTTCCAGATTATAATTAAAACTTATACATGGCAAGATAGAAAAATATCCCTGTCTAAAGGTCAAGTGTGTTTCATTCTTGCTGAAGAGAGTTCTTTTAGTTCTGTTAGTCACGCATGTGCATGATTAGGAATGAATTTAATCATATGGTGGGTTTTACCTGAAAACTCTTCTTTCTGGGCCTAGAAATCCTGAAAACATGAAGGTGGGTAGCTCGTTGTTATGACATATCAAAATAACCAAGTTCTGGGTCTAAAAAGTCCTTTATTTTCGTGGCAAATAAATTTGGGACTGGAAAATGTGAGTAAAACTCATCAATCTAAGCTAGTGTTTTCTTGACTGACAGAATGTAGTGGCAAGTAATTTGCTGTGGTTGAATGAGGAAATAGCAAGGTGATAATACCTTTTTTGGTGACAATACTCCTACCAAACAAATCAGCTGTGTTGATTTATTTCAAGCAAGCATGAACATCACTTGTGGCAAGTGCAAATTTGTCATTCCATGTCTGTGATGTATTTCTGCATAGGAAAAATGTGGAAATACAGGTTAGTCTCTGGTTGGATCTCACCATCTGAAAATTCAGCAGGCAGTAGTTTATCATCAGTATTAACCTGGCAAAACTGTGTCCTTAATGCTTCATATTTCTGTGGGTATTTCTAGTTATACCATTATCTTAATTTTTTTGCAGGTTGGGAGGTCAACAGAAAGCCCCATAGACTTTGTAGTAACAGATACTATTTCAGGAAGTCAAAATAATGATGAAACCCAGATTACCCAGAGCACCATCTCCCGATTTGCCTGCAGGATTGTTTGTGACAGAAGCCCACCATACACAGCCAGGATCTTTGCAGCTGGCTTTGACTCATCTAAAAATATATTTCTTGGTGTAAGTACTGCTAATAATGATGTTACGAGCAAGCTCTGGTTTATATTCTGTTATTTTCAAGTCCCCAAATCTCCTTGTACTGGTTGATAACTTGTACTGTCATTAGGCTTTTATTACTCCAATGCACCAGCTGCAGTGTTAAGTAGAAACTGCAGTTTTATGTGCCTGAGTTATCACCAGCAGAGACTCGTGGTCATAATTGTCTATAACAATGAAGCTGCACTTTAGTAACTGTTAGTGGATTTTCTTTAGGTTGCTTTGATGTATTTCTGATAGTCATTGTGACTGTCACACGTAGGAAAAAGCAGCCAAGTGGAAAAACCCCGATGGCCACATGGATGGATTGACAACCAACGGGGTGCTGGTCATGCATCCCAAAGGAGGCTTCACAGAGGAGTCCAAGCCTGGAGTGTGGCGGGAGATCTCTGTCTGTGGGGATGTGTACACGCTCCGGGAGACCAGGTCTGCTCAGCAGAGGGGCAAACTGGTAAGTGGGAGATAACTAAAATTAATCAAGGGATACTTTTTTTTGCTGGCTTTGAATGGAGGCAGTTACAGGGTGACTGTCCCTGAGTGTAGTGGGCACTGCAAGCTCCGACTCTGTGTGTGACAGCAGATTTTGTGCTGCTGTTCTGTTACTGATCGTCTGGGAGAACACTCAAAACGTTCTGCTAATGCCACTTTTCCAACTGAAATAGCACAGAGTGTGAAAGCTAAATAAACTCTGCTCTGGAATCTCCATCTCTGAAATGTTCTCCTGGGAAATGGGGATGTCTGGAAGTTGCTGCAAGAGGAGCTGTCTTTTGCAGTTCTGCCTGAAGAGTCCACTTTTGTGCAAAAGCAGTTTGGGTAAAGGCAGCTTCTGTTTGATTTACCTGCCACTGGGAAGATAAGAGAAGCCCTGGAAGTATATTCCTGTTTTCTCCTGTGAGGCAGGATGGGCTTTTCCTTTCCCAGAAGTGAGAGATTTCAGCTGCCAGAGACCTGTGACACATAAAACCAGGAGAGAAGTTTCATGAACTGACTTTTCAACTCTGCTATTGGCTTTGCAGAAAACTGACTGCTGAAAGAGTTAGGGGAATGGAGTTGGGCTGTTCTGCTTTCAGCAGACACCCTGCAGGACATAAATTGCTTTGTCACACTGATGGTGGCAGGCAAACGTCGCCTGGGGACCTGGACAGATGATGTGGCAATTGCAGCCTTTGTACGTGGTTAGCAAAACACCTTTTTAGTGCTGCTAAAGAGAGGCACAGCAAAACAAATGAATCCCCCCTCCCTGCATCCAAAATGAGTTGAATTCTCATTTAAATAAAATTGCATGGCACACTGGTATTGATGTGATCAGTATTCGTTGATTGGGTTCATAAAACCAAATGCAGGCTGTATAATGAATTGAACACGTTGCATATGAGGGAGCTTTTTGCTTTGCTGTTTGTGAAGGAATTATCTGAAAAGAGCATCAGATCAGGGCTTCTCTCATCTCTACTTGAACCACTAAATTTTTCTGCTGGAATTACTTTGCACTGGTGACCTCTTATCTGTAGTCTGTATTGTACCACTAAGGTGTTTTGTGCAAGGATGATCCACAGTTAATCTGTGAATTTAAACTGGATTAAAATGTAAATGCCAAATTGATTGTCATTCATAGTATTCTTAGGCAGATGTGATGATTTCATGTGACCTACTTAATGTATTTGTTTGTATTTGACTATTTGTTCTGCATTAGTGGTATTTTCTGCATGCTTTCTGTGTATAAAGCCAGGCAGTAGGTCTGTTTTTGTCTTTAATTTTATGAAGAGCCTTTTAAATATATATATTCATCATTAATGAACTGATAGCAAAACCATGGGTTACTTATATGTTTGTGACATTAAAATAAAGAGTATTTCAGCCAAGTACAATGTGTGTTTGGCATAATCCCTTGAAAATGTTTTAAGTACCCGCTTTTAATCAGAGAGAAGCCTTTAGGCAGTGCAAGCTGGGGCTGTGTTTGCTTGGAATACCTCATTAAATAAAAGGCCTAATGAGTGGGGTGAGTAATTGTTCACAAGCTGAGCCTGTGTGGCTTCTGTTGCAGAATTTGTCACCTAAGAAATTCAGCTGGTAATTTAGTCTGCTGCAGTGATAAACCATGCAGGTGCCTGTGCTGCTGAGGCACAGTCTGGGAGCTCATGCTTCTGCAAAACGCTTGACTCCTGCCACAACCCCAGAGAAAATGGTATCTAAGAGGCAGGACAGCTGGCCTGTCCTGGGTAGCAGTTTTTAGTCCAAAAAGGATTTTCTTTACTGTGTGAGCAGCTTCTGTCAGTCTGTGTGGGCAAAGAATTCCAGGAGAGAATCTGCTAATGCAGCCCTTAGGGAATGGCACGTCTTTTCTTCAGTCTATCAGGACTTACTGAAATATGACAGAGGCACACAGGGAATCAATACTGGAGAAAAAAGTGCATGCTCAGGGGCCTGAAGAGTGTGTATAACAATTTGTATTGCAACTGGAAATGCAAATTCCCTGTACAAGCACAGAATAAGAGACCAGTGCTCGTTATAATCCCAGATATAGGTTAGGAGGTGAGGTGGATTCAGGACAACAATAAGACAAATTCAAGTAGCATCTAAAGATGGTGATGATGAGACTGCAGAACTGACCTGGTTGTCTGTAAAAGCTCTCAGGCTAAACAACCTCCTCTTGTGTCCTGCCACCAGGTAGAAAACGAGACCAACATCCTGCAGGACGGCTCCCTGATCGACCTGTGCGGGGCCACCCTCCTGTGGAGAACGGCAGACGGACTCTTGCACACCCCGACGCAGAAACACATCGAGGCCCTGCGGCAGGAGATCAACGCCGCCAGGCCCCAGTGCCCCGTGGGCTTGAACACCTTGGCCTTCCCCAGCATCAACCGCAAGGATGTGGTGGAGGAGAAGCAGCCTTGGGCCTACCTCAGCTGCGGCCACGTGCACGGCTACCACAACTGGGGCCACCGCAGTGACACGGAAGCCAACGAGCGCGAGTGCCCCATGTGCAGAACCGTTGGCCCCTACGTGCCTCTGTGGCTGGGCTGCGAGGCCGGCTTTTACGTGGATGCCGGGCCCCCCACCCACGCTTTCACCCCCTGTGGACACGTGTGCTCCGAGAAATCTGCCAAATACTGGTCCCAGATCCCGCTGCCTCACGGGACTCACGCGTTCCACGCCGCCTGCCCGTTCTGCGCCACGCAGCTCTCCGGGGAGCACAACTGCATCAAGCTCATCTTTCAGGGCCCCATCGACTGAGAAATCACTTTGCAGCGACCACAATAAAAGTTTTCTTTAACGGTTTACTGTGAAGATTTTTGCCACTAACTCTAGATTTTACCTTTTTTTATAATGTTATTAATAGGGGTTGGTAGGGTGGGGATGGGGGAGCGACATGGAAATGGAGGGACTGTGGTGGAATTGGGATACATTGATACCTGGAACTTGACAGATATCAGTGGTGTTGCATGCTCAAAAGCAGCATATTCATGGAGTCTTCTTGGTCAAATTGTAGTATATTTGTAATCTTTTTATTAGTACCCTGGATCAGAAAAAGGTGTCTTAAATGATTTTTTTAAGCTAAGATTTTTTAATGGAAAGGTTTTTTCTTCTAAACTTTGACAAGCCTTTAAAACGTATTTTTCAAATCTAGAAGGAACATACAGAATGTAACTGTCTTTAATTTGCAATATAATTTAACTTGAATAGTTTCTCAAGGAGCAAATACAGAATGTGTGGACAACCACAGGTGAATGTTCACTAGAGATAATTGGATATGTAAGAGAAAAATCAGCTGCCTAAAGTGTAGAGGATAAAAGCTATTAAAATATCTGTTATGGTATAACACAGCTGGCCAAAAAGGCATCAAAGATTACTTGAAACTGAGGAAATCCTGTTTGCATTGATTTCCTGTCAGTGTAATAGATACCCACTGGCTATTAGGTATGGGAGATGGCTGATTATTTTCTTTTTTATTTTTTTCCATTTAACCTGCATCTGGTGAAACCACTTTACTCTTTTCCATACTTAGCTCTGGGGTTTAAGCCAATGTTCTGTGTCTGTGCAGTCTGGCCTTCCTATTTCTGCCTCGCTTTGCTCTCCCTCACTGCTCCTTACCCAGGACCTTTGGGTGAGTGGAGGCCACAGAATCCCAGAATGGTTTGGGTTGGAAGGGACCTTAAAAATCATCCAGTTCCAACCCCCTGCCATGGGCAGGGACACCTTCCACTGTCCCAGGCTGCTCCAAGCCCCGTCCAACCTGGCCTTGGACATTTCCAGGGATCCAGGGGCAGCCACAGCTTCTCTGAGCACCCTGATGTAGCCAGAGATGTGTCTGTGCTGAAGGGGTGGTGCCACAGCACGACACGAGGTTTAGGTACAGCTGATACAGAATTCATTTACACAAACCTGAATTCAGGAAAGCACTTAGTCTGTGTTTAAATATAAGCCCACGGCTGGGACTGTTTAGATTCGCAAGAGCTTCAGTGCATTGCGGTTATTTGCTGTTACATTTTGAAATAAAAAAACAGTTTAAAATAAGTTATTTTTTAAGCTCACTTTAAAGCATTTTCACTGGGAGAGCATCATTTCCAGTTCAGCTGAGCGTTTTTGTTCACTTTTCAACTTGCTGCCATCTGTCACCTTTTCTTTTGCAGATTGAGTTGTGTTTGTATCTCTTCTTTTTTCCCAAATGTTTGCAAATCAAACAACATTCAAATGTAATCAAATATATGCACCAGGGTGGTACATCTGAAGTGGATCACTTGAAATTCGTGACTTTTTAAGAGAGCTGATAAATGTTTACTATGGAAATAATTAAATCAGAATTTCATATGAGGTGTACCCTGCCCACTGTTAGGCTCATTTCATGCAGAATGATAACTCTTTGATTTGTGGGTTGTGGTTTTTTTTTTTTTTTTCTCCTTATGCTTTCTGTACTCTTGGTATCTGAGGTATCAATCTATCCAGGTTTAAAAAAAAAAATTTGGGAGAAATCTATAACATCTCTAGATGAAATTGATCACTCAAGCTCAGTTCTGTTTAATCAACTATAGCTTTTTGCTATATTTGTGCCCTTTGTATAAATACATAATTTATATGATTTTAATATATTCTGTATATAGATATACTTGAATTGGCCTGTTCATATTTTGGTTGTAAAATTGTTTTATAGTTAACCTTATAAACATTTTACATGTCCCTTGCCAATGGTGATGGGATGGACTTTGTCTGCTGCTGTTTTTAATATAATTTTGCTGTATACATGTTCAGCATTTGAATAATTTGAAAATAGCTTTACTTTTCTTTTTATGCTTTTGCTGTTAAAAAAAAAAATATAACTCTGCAGCATTTTTTTCTAAAAGCCCCAAACTGTACAGTTTTTGTCCCACTCAGTGATTGGAAACAGGATAAACCTTGTTAACCTAAAACTATATGCTTCTTTGTAGTGCCTTTTCAAAGAGATCCTCTTGTGATTCCATATTCCAAGCCCTTACTCCCACAAGGCAACCTCGTGGCTCATCTCCATGGAGAGTGGCAGCCCAGCCAGCCGGGGAAGAAACGCCTTGGGCCTTCAGTTCCTTGGTGTGGCTCCGTCCCGGATGCAAAGGTGCCTCTTCCTCGCTCCTAACCCCGTTCCGGTTCCTCAGGTCCCACACTGCAGCGTCATTCCTGGTTAGCAGATACCTCATCTGGGAGAGGCGGCCTCCCTGCACCCTCCCTGCCGGACTCCGGAACGCTTCGCCTGCTCCTCCTCGCAAGAGCCGCTCTGGACACGCCTGCAGGAGCTGCTCCCGGGTGGATTCAGGCCCAGGGCCCCGGAGCTCCGTGTGCGGCACCCCCGGCTCGGGCTGGCAGCCTGTGGCTGAGCTGAGCAGGGTGGGCACGTGCTGTTGTCTCCTCTGAGCCCCAGTGGATCGGAAACACCCCGGCTCCCAGGCACCCACCTCCCTTCCCCAGCTGCTTTACTCCTTCCCTTCGCCGGTGCAGCTTAATTGCTGCTTCAGGGCTTCGTATCCCTTCCTGTTCCCTGTGGAAAGTGAATGTACAGTGTTGGAAGAATCCTTGCTAGGAACACTAGCACACCATCAGGCACGGTGTGTTTGGCTTGTGTGAAGCAGAGCACTGGCTAATGGTTTGTATCTGAGGGAAGTGTTTGTTTGAAGCTGTTTAAACAAGATTTTTTTTGTTTTTCTCTTGCTGTCGGCAGTTCTGTGTAACACAAGAAATACTGCAGGAAGGAAAACTCTCCGAATCCCAGAATGGGCAAGGCTGGAAGCGACCACGGGGGCTCATCTGGTCCCACCTCCCTGCTCAAGAAGGGCCATCCTGGAGCACATGGCACAGGATTGTGTCCAGTCAGCTCTGGAATATCCCCAGTGGTTGAGACTCCACACCCTCTCTGTCACTCTGTTCCAGTGCTCGGTCACTGCACAGGGAAGTTCTTCCTCATGTTCAGGTGAAACTTGTGGGCATCAGCTCCTGCTCGTTCCTCTTGTCTCACAGAGCAGAGCCTGGTCCCTCCTCTTGGCACCCCCCTTTAGGTATTTATACACATTGATGAGTTCCCCTCTATCCTCACTTCTTGAGGCTGACCATGCCCAGCTCCTTCAGCCTTTCCTCCTGAGAGACAGGCTCCACTCCCTTAATCCTCTTGGGAGGATTTGCCCTCTGCTGTTCCTGCTCCAGCATCTTCGTGTCCCTCCTGTCCTGAGGAGCCCAGAACTGGACACAGCACTCTGGATGTGCCTCAGCAGGGCTGAGCTGAGGGGCAGGATTCTTTTCTGGGAAGCAATCTTCCACAGTTTGCATGGAATCCAGGGACTTTGCTGTTCAAATCCAGGGTGAGTCCCGCAGAGTTGGAATTGCTTGGGAGGCAGAAGAGTTTGTAACACGATTTTTCTCAAAACCTGCTCTGGTGTTCTGCTCTGGTGAAATGATGGAGCATTCAGCTCTTAGCCCTCGCCTTCCCTCAGCTCCACAAACTCCTCCTCTGCTCTGGTACCTCGATAAGAAAAAGGAGTTTGTGGATAAATAAAACTGGAGTCAGTAAACTTGAGAACCACCCTCAAGTTTATTCATTATTTCAGTGTTATGATGTTCCTTGCATACCATTCCCAATGCTGGCAATGTATTTATAAGGATTTTTTTTATCACCTGTTACTGTTGATTCTATTTGAATGCTTCAAAACCAGCTTTGACTGCATAACTTCGAGCTAAAAGTATTTTTCTAGTCTGATTTTTTTTTTTTTTTTTTTTTTTTTTTTTAAGTATATCTGTCACATCCATGACTGGAGCTGGAACACTTTCCTTTTTCCTGGCAGCTTTTTGGGAGAGCGCTGAAGTCTAAATAAAATGAGTGGTGAACGCTGTTCTTGCTGGGAATTGTTGTCCAGTTGTACAGGGGAGTTCACATGAGACTGTGTTTTATTGGTTATTTTTTTCAAACGTGGTCATTTTGTGCATCAAGGTACAGTCATAATACTGTACAGGCCAAGTAATTAAAGGAGGATTTTATTTTTTTTCCATTGTGAGGGTGGGAAAGGGGATCAGAAGAGATGAAAGCCATGGTTGGGCTGGTGCCAGCAGGGACAGATCCACCTTGAAGCAAAGGCATGCCAGGAACCAGTCAGAAATGTGACTGGAGCTGTTCTTGCTTTCAGCCCTCATCCATGCTCTGAAAAGGATTCTCCTCAGTTTGTTGAAGTTCTGGGATGCTGTGGAACGTCTGTGATCTTCCCAGCGAGGCACTCCTTGGTGTTTTATTGGCAGTTCCTGGAATGTGAGGGTTTGGCTTCAGAGCCTGAGTGGGGAGCCAGAGATGCTGAGTGTGTCATAGTGAGGAACTGCAGTGGAGCTGAACAGAACTTGCCACACCACTTGAAGGAAATCTGGTTCAGCCATGGTCACTCTCCCTTTAGTGCTCTTGCAGTAGCTGGTCACTTCTGCACCGTTTTTTCATTCTTGTGGAAGTGGAAGGAAACTTCTCCAAGACCATCCTTCTTCTGATCATCCATCCCACAGTCTTGACACTTTCCTGGGGCTGGAGAACCATTGGTACAGAGCTGGCCGTGGTGAGGACTGACAGGCATTTAAATCCATTTTTAGCCCAGTAGGAAAACCGCCCTGGCTCTTCCTCCTCATTTGCTCAGTTTCTCACAGTCTTGTGAGTCCTTGGCTCCTCATTTTCTATTTATCCATGCAGTTGCAGGTACACAAGTAAATACAGCTTGGAAAGAAAACAAAATGCAACTCGGGGTTGCAAGTGTCTTTTTACAGATTTTTCTCATTATTCTGAGTTTTCTAAGCACTCGTCACAAGTCTGCACACTCGGTGTTGTGAGATAAAAGGACAGACGTAGAAGGTAAGGCTGGTTTTGGGGGGTGGGGGTGGAGAGGGGTAGTTCCTAGGATGGAATTGCAGTTGCTCTGCAAACTCTGTCCCACTGAGTGCAGCAGACACTTGGATCTTGGAAGAGCAGTGGAGTGACCCTGGACAGGCAGTAAAGATGGAACTTTGCTTTCTGTGCTGCTCAGTTTTGGTTTATTGGCAGCAGAACAAAAATGGGAGCTGCTTGGACACCCAGACTCCAGAAAAAATCAATGCCTGTCAAAATTCGCTTTGGGGGGGGCATATTTATATTTTCCTGGTGGGCAAGCCTGTCTCCAAGTCACGTGGAGTCCCTCCTGCTGGTGTCCTGGGGATGAGGGATAGGTGTGGCTCTGCTCTTGGATTGGATCCATGATGGAGAGCCCTTGGAAGGCTCAGCACAGCTGTAGGAAAAGCCTCTCCCACAGCAAGCCCTGTGCGACGGAGGAGCGATGTTTACCTTAAAACAGTGTTAGCAGCTGTTCAACTTCTGGGTATATTTGTAAAATTGGTCTTTTTATATGCTGTGTGAAATGGACTGGAATAATTTCTTTTGCTGTTGTACCTGTGGAAGTACAAGCCATTTTACAGGAAAAAAAAAAACATTATAAACAAATTAAAATATTATCTCAGTATTGTCTCCGACTCCTTTGGTTTGTTTTCCCTGCTGGTTGGTTGTCAGAGCTTGACTTTGATTTGCAAAAAACCATATGAACAACTACAAAAATAAGCAGTTTCTTTTACTCTTTTATCCCCTTTCTACTCAGCAAACAAAACCCGAAGCCTTTGATTGAGGATTCCTAAACATTGGAGGTAGTGGAGCGTATTCAGGTGTGAGTGCCCTGGAATTCCAGTTAATTCCCTTCCCTGATTTTTAAATTGAGCTGTTTGTTTTCAATGCCAGCTGCCTTCTCGCAGGGTTAACGTAATTGCTAAATAAAAGCAATTTCCAGGAATAATATGCTTTGTGACTTAAAATTAATTTCCATAATGGGAATTCAGTGTTTTGTTTTCCATTTGTGTATTCTGTATCCCTTTTTTTGTAGGTGGCCCCTGTGAGTAGAGGAGCTTCATTTTTTAAAAGGAGCTAAAATGAATTGTCATCCTTTTTTGGGACTTGGCAAAAAAGTGTTGGCGTGAGCACAGGAAAGGGAAATAAGGATATCTGAAGTGTTTTCTAGATGTGGTCACCTGCCAGCTGGCTCTTGTGCTTCCATGGAAGTCAAGAGTGCTAAATCCTTTCCAGGGAAGATGCTTCCAGGAGAGTGGGAAGCTCTGGGATGTTTGTGTGTAGCTGTGGCCCCTCCCAACAGAAGAGTAAACCCTTTTTCCTGTGGGATTGCTGTCTGTAGGGACCAGTTTCACTCCAGGACACCATAAGAGCACTCCTGATGGCATGGATGTGGTCCTGGGTTCCTGGACAGGCTGGGGAGAGGGCTCATGGAATCACTGAGTTCGTTGGGGTGGAGGGGCTGTTCAAACCCATTGCATTCCACCCCCTGCCATGGCAGGAGCACCTTCCACTATCCTGGGGTGCTCCAAGCCCTGTCCAACCTGTCCTGGAACACTTCCAGGGATCCAGGGGCAGCCACAGCTTCACTGGGCACCCTGTGCCAGGGTCTTGCCCCCCTCAGAGGGAAGAATTCCTTCCCAATCTCCCATCCATCCCTGCCCTCTGGCAGTGGGAAGCCATTCCCTGTGTCCTGTCCCTCCATGCCTTGTCCCCAGTCCCTCTCCAGCTCTCCTGGAGCCCCTTTAGGCCCTGCAAGGGGCTCTGAGCTCTCCCTGGAGCCTTTTCCAGGTGAGCACCCCCAGCTCTCCCAGCCTGGCTCCAGAGCAGCAGAAGTGTCCCAGCTCATATCCTAAAGCAACCCTCAGTACCCCTCACTACCGACCTTCCGTGAGCTTGTCATGAAGATTGTGTGGATTTTGTATCTCACGAGTTTGTTTTTTAATTGAAACCTTCCGCTTTCAGCCTATTCTCTATTCATTTTATGCAAGACAAACCAGACCACACATCATCCTAATGATCCCATTCCCTTGCTGCTTTTTTCCTCATCCCTTCAGCTCCCTGATTAGAGATTCTGTGGTCTTTTTTTCACTCCCCTCTGAAGGCAGCATCGATTCCTGGCTGTGTTACCTGGCTGTAAAATTTCACTACTTACTGCAGCTTGTGCTGCTAGGAACTCACCTTTGTGAGAGGTTTCCAGGGCACCTGTGACTCCTGCTTTCCTTTGCCTTTCAAGGCATGGCTGCATGGATGCATATTTTTAGGAGGAACTTAAGAAATCTCTTTCATGTAAAACTGAGGCAGACAGAAGTTTGACAGAGGAGTCTGAGCCTGATAGTTCTTTTCTTTTCCACTCACTGAAAACTGTCTGAAGACAGGCTTGAGATGAGAAAAGACTTCACAGCAGAAAGGAATTCAGTAGAATCCCAGTTACATCAGGGCTTAAAATCATAGGCGTGCCTGTAAATAATTAAATAATCATACTTGCAAAGAAATACTCTTTGGGGAGTATTGGCCTTAAATGCTGTATTTTTAAAGAAGACTGCAGGGCCTGGCCTTTGAACTGAGCCAAAAATCTGCTAATTCTGGTAGGAATTGTGCTCTGCAAGGACAGAAGGGGACCAGAAAGGGACCCAGGGACCAGAAATGGGATGTGCTGCTGCCCATGCAGGTGGGATTCTCAAGGATGGGCTCTCTGTGTCCCTTCCAGGCTGCTGGGATCCAGCTGTGGCTCTGCACAGCCAGCTGTGTTAGCAGGGACAGGAGCCACAGCCTGGCCTCAGCCCCAAGGGGAACAGGATTTGGGCCGTGCCTGTTGAGCCAAGGCCACAAATGCAGCTCAGCTGGGCAGGGAGGGCAGGGAGCAACATCTGGCACATCTTGGGTCTGTGGAGCATCCCCTCCCCTCTTTATTTCTCCCTGATTAAATGCAAGTGATGAGCCAGGGAAGGGGTGGAGGGAGAACAGGCCAGAGTAATTCCCCTGATGAGAGGGTCCAGATGAGGATTAAGCTGAGCTTTGTCCAAACTGTGTCTGTACAAAGGGAGTCTGTTCTGGCTGCAGATATGGTTTAACAACCCTTACCTGGGAGTGGGCCTGGAGGAATCATGGAATGGTTTGGGTTGGAAGGGACCTCAAGGATGATCTCATTCCACCCCCTGCCATGGGCAGGGACACCTCCCCCTATCCCAGGTTGCTCCAAACCCCATCCAGCCTGGACTGGAATCCTTACAGGGTTGGGGCAGCCACAGCTTCTCTGGGCACCCTGTGCCAGGGCCTCCCCACCCTCACAGCCAGGAATTCCTTCCCAGTATCCCATCTCTCGCTGCCCTCTGGCAGTGGGAAGCCACCCCCTGTGTCCTGTCCCTCCATCCTTTATCCAAAGTCCCTCTCCAGCTCTCAGTGTCAGAAAGGCACCAAGAGGTGCTGCCACAGCCACCCCATGTCATGGGAGCTGCTTGGACACCTAAAGCCAAAAAATATCACATTTCCCAGTGAAGGCACAAGCTAACAGGAGGGCAGGTTTGGCTTCTGGCTTTTCCCTGCTCAGCCCTTGGGTTGGCTGTTTTTCATTTCCTCTTTCCTATGCAGAGAATAGGAACTGCAGGGCTACCTGGCCCTGCCTGAAGCTATTTGAGATTTTTCTTTTAAAAATCTGGCTTTTGACTAAATGGTTTTATCCCCTTCTTGCAAGCAGATAATAAACATGTCCCTTTTTTCAGGGGGAATGTTCTCTGCAGAATCCAGTGTCTTCCTTCAGGTGTCTGTTCTTCCTTCACCCTCTGGGTGCTCCCAGGAGTCTTGTCCTTTTGGCAGGATCTATTTTCTCCCTTCCCACCCTTCCCATCAGGAGGCACCACCCCAGCCCTGGAGTCCTCTGGCTGGGCCCTCGGTATCAAGATCCTCCTGCCTTTTCCTTGGCTGGGGAGAGCTGTGCTGGCAGGGAGAGCCGGCCCCTCCTCGGGAGCAGAGCCAGGAGGGTCACTCTGAGCCAGATCAGGAGCGTTTGGGGATTTGAGTGCCTGTAACCGAGCGTGTCTAGACAGCCAGGAGCCTCCAGTGCAGGGAACAGCAAGTTTTCCAGGCAGTTCCTGGAGTACCAGAGGAGATCTTTCCTTCCCAGCACAGGTGTGGGACAGATGTTGGTGCTCACCGTGGCAATCCGCAGGATCCCAAGCTCGTGGGCAGTGAGTGGTGACAGTGAGCTCCTCTCCTTCCCACTGTGACATTCCTCAGGCAAGGACGTTCCCGTGTCCAGTGAGTGCAGAAAGGACTTGGACACGTGTGGAGCAGCAAGAACCTGAACCTGAGAGACTCCAGGTCTGATCTGTCCGTGCAGAATCCAGCTCAGGTCCGTTGTGTCCCACCTAAGGGCTCGTTGCAAGCCTGAGATTTCCAGCATATGGAAGCACACAAATATCCAAACCTCTTTTTTCTTCACTTGGATAGGATTTTCAGGCAGAGGAAGTGGAGGTTCCTATTTACATTTAAATAATTCAAAGCCCCCAGTCAAGGGGCAGGTTCTACAGCCTCAATGTCAGGGTGTTGTATTCCAAGGAGCAACTTGTTGTCTTCATCCTAAAAATGATCCCATCCAGCTCCCAGAGAAGGTAATTTTTATTGGTCTTTGCTCAAAAATGCAAAGCTCCACTGCTGCTGATTGCTTTAAATAGAAAAACTTCAGATCTGGATAAAGTTTTCCCAACTCAGAAAACTTCCACCAGCTTGGTGTGAGTAAATTCCACAGTGAGCAGCATCCCTCCTCCATCAGGTTCCAAACACGTGTTGGGAGTGGTTGGTTCTGCAGCAACTCACAGCACTTTTACCTTTATCTCAAAGAACAAAATCAATTAAAATACCCAAAACATCCTTAAAGTGGCATTTGCAGAAAAATTCAGGGGTTCAATGACTCTGCAGTGGTTCTGGTTAATGGAGACATCACAAGTGCCAACTAACACACCAGAAATTCCCTCAAAAGCCCAAAGTCTTTTCAAGTGACTCAGGGTGCCAGACTGGCTGGGAGCAGAATCCAGACACTGCAGATATGGAGGATTTGGCATATTTTGTATTCAAGGTCTGCAATTAATAAACAGGAGCCTGGGCAGAGAGAGAGCAGCTCAGCCCACTGAGCCCATGCCCTGCTGCAGGAGGGGATGGAGCTGCTGCACTTCACTGCTCTGGGCCTGCCTTTTTTTTAAGGGAAGTTGTTGGAAACTTGGGCTTTGGCAGTTCTGAGAAGCTCAGCTGTGTTTAGCCTGGGGGGAAAAAGCACCTTCAATGTCTCCATGAGCAAGGATCAAAGCAGCCGGGTCCTGCCCTTGTGAACCGGTGACAAAGCTCACGCTGATGGATTTCTCCGGAAGATCCCAAACATCTTGGGTTGGAAGCGAATAAATCCACAATGGGGGAGCAAAGCATCTGATGGATGCTGCAGCCCAGGGCTCACGCTGGAGCCCTGCCCTAAGCACAGGTTTCCTTTGGGACGCTGACCTGAAGAGCATCCGGCAGCACTAAAGAACAGCTCCCAGCCCTGGGGCTCCTTCAAACGCTTCTTTCAGCAGGGATGGGATGAGGGCTGAGCTCTCACATCTTCGCTGCCTGTGAAGCTGTGGCAGGGGCAGCTCGTGTCTCCCAGAAGTTGAGGTGTCAGTATGGGGCTTGGTTTTCCACTGGAATCAGCAGCTTCTGCTGTGTTTTTGTTGACAGAGAATCACCGTAGGATTATGCACAGGTTTGAGGTGCCTCCTGCTTCTCACTCCTGAGGAGTGTGTTGCTGGTGTGTCTCATTAACTACCCTGGGTAGATGAGTGCGTTAATTAGTGCTGGCAGGTGAAGGAAAATGAGGGCTCAGAAGTTCATAGAATGGTCTGGGTTGGAAGGGATGCCAAAGCTCATCTCATTCCAATCCCCTGCCATAGGCAGGGACACCTTTTGCTATCCCAGGCTGCTCCAAGCCCCATCCAGCCTGGCCTTGGACACTTCCAGGGATGGGGCAGCCACAGCTCCTCTGGGCTGTGCCTGTGTCTCCCCACGAACACGGCCAAGTCACTGCCAATCTTCTTTCCCTTAAGCAGGATGAGATCCTTATGGTCCTTTCCACATGGCTTTTTCTCTGCCCTCAAGACCCTTCTGGTGCTTTTCCTGTGCCTTTTCAGGTTCCCTTTCTGGATCTGGGCATGTGGCTTCCCTGCTGAGCTCCTCAGTGGGATGATGTGGTGTAAGGCCACATCCCACCCTTGCAACCCCCCTGTTCCCACACGACAGCTGGGAGGTGATGGGAGTTGCTGGTTTTGCTGAGCTGAGCTGAACCTGGTGGGATTGAGGCTCCCCTGGCTGCAGACCCCCACCTAATGGAGCTGGAATCCTCCCCACATGCCAAATTCCCCCTCCTGCCATCAGCCCCGTTCCCTCACGGAATTGCTGAGGTTGGAAAAGACCCCTAAGATCATCGAGTCTTAACAATTTTGCAGCTCTGCTTTCCAATGTCAGGGCTTTTCAATCCAACATCCTCCTGGAATTCCTCTCTGGAGTTCCCTGCTGTTGGTAAAGCCAAGCATTAGCTCATGAGGAAGGAGAACACTCGTGTTTGGTGGTTATTCCCACACATCCTCCCAGTGGAACCAGTTGTTTTTGCATTTCCTTAGCATTTGGGCTGAATCCTGGAAAAATACCTGTGGTTTTCCACCTGGGACAGATATCTAGTGGGAAATAGCCACCATCTGGTGGGTCATTCCTTTTGCCTTATTTGATCCTGGATCCACACTAAACCATCTTTCTAATTTTCCAGGACTTCCCTACTATCCACAATTAATTAGATGTCATTAACAGCACTGGGTTGGCTCTGGGAGGTTTCTCTCTCTGCACCCAACATTTGCTTTTCACTTCTCCCTTCCCTTCCCTTCCCTTCCCTTCCCTTCCCTTCCCTTCCCTTCCCTTCCCTTCCCTTCCCTTCCCTTCCCTTCCCTTCCCTTCCCTTCCCTTCCCTTCCCTTCCCTTCCCTTCCCTTCCCTTCCCTTCCCTTCCCTTCCCTTCCCTTCCCTTCCCTTCCCTTCCCTTCCCTTCCCTTCCCTTCCCTTCCCTTCCCTTCCCTTCCCTTCCCTTCCCTTCCCTTCCCTTCCCTTCCCTTCCCTTCCCTTCCCTTCCCTTCCCTTCCCTTCCCTTCCCTTCCCTCTTTTCCCCCTTTCCCCCTTTTCTCCTTTTCCCCCTTTCCCCCTTTTCTCCTTTCCCCTTCCCCCCTTTTCCCCCTTTCCCCTTTCCCCTTTCCCCAGCGGTAACACCAAACTCTGTACTCCAGGATTTACAAGGTAAAGCCTCTCCTTGCAGAATCCACCAGCAGCCATCGAAGTCCCGGAGGCTTTTATTCCCTGGTGATGAGCCGGGTGCTGCCGCCGGCCCGTGCCGTGCCAGGCAACTCATCCATTTATTTAATCGGATTATGCAAAGTGTTTTGCCGTGGGGATGAGGCAGGCACCTGGCACGGCGGCCGGGATGAGCTCAGATTTGGGGATGGAGACGCCGGATGCGGCGGGAGGGGGCACTGCTGTGTTCCCCGGCGATGCTCGTCGGGGATGCGTGGGGATTTCCTTTAATTCCCTCCGCAAACGGAGCAGGAATCAGAGCGGCTTTTCCTTTTCTCATCCTGGGTGGAGGATGCTGCTGTGGGAAATGGGGGTTCTCCCTGTCCCTGTTAATTCGGGGGATATTGATTCATTCCTGGGCACTGGTTGGTTTCATAGGCATCCCTGTCACCTCAAGGAGATTTTTCTAGGATTTTACCTGCACGTTCCTGGCCAGCTCCTGATTTTCTAGCAAACCCGGATTTGGCAGAACAAAAAGGTACCTGGCACACGCCCCACCCTGGTCCCTGTCCCTGCTCTTGAGCACAGGACATGGACTCCCGAAGCACCCTGGATTCCAGGCAGGATTTTGGATGTGGGGGGAGATTCCAGGAGCTCCCCACCAGCTATTGTGGCATCATCCTGATGGGTTTTTTTTCCCTCTCCTGTCTGCTTTGTTTTAAGGATTAACATCTAGAGCTGTGTGAATGTATCAGAATTGCAGCTATCTTTTATTTTTCATTTTTTAAAGCCTACATGGTTGCAGGGGAAAACACAACCCCAAAGAGAATGCACATCAAAAGAAAGCCAAATATAGAACATTAAAAAAAAAAAAAAATTAAGGCAATTTTGAATAACAGCAGTGTATGAGTAAGATTTTAAAAAAAATCTGCCGACTTTGACGGCAGTCTCATGACTTATGAATATTTAGAGCTGACAGTCCTGGGTACAGGCTTTTCCTTGAGCTTATTTGGGAAAGTGATGCTAAACTCCAGTGTGTGATGAGCTCAAGGCAGCTCAGGGTGTCGGAGCTGTGTGAACTCAGTTCCTTTGGTTTTGGGGGTGAGGTTGGAATCATGGAATGCTTTGGGCTGGAAGGGACCTTAAAGATCATCCAATTCCACTATCCCAGGTTGCTCCAAGCCCCATCCAACCTGGCCTTGGACACTTCCAAGGATGAGACATCCACAACTTCTCTGGGCAACCTCTCCCCACCCAGAGGTGCTGAGGTTTTGGGAAGCAGCCCACCCTAGGAAACCTCCTTCTCTGAGCATTTTGGATTATGCTCCTGAGATTGGAAAGGGAACTGGGGCTGGTTTAGCCTCCTGCATCCTTATCTGCCTCAGGAGACTCACAGAGTCTTCCTAAAATGATGTGAGGAAATAGCAATTTGGGGTTCACTTCCCCTTCAGAGCGTGGGGAAATCAGAATCCCAGAATGGTTTGGGTTGGAAGGTCCCTTCAAGATCATTTATTTCCAACCCTCAGCCACGGGCAGGGACATCTCCCACCAGAACAGCCCCATCCAGCCTGATGGGGGAGGGATGCTGCTGCTGCTTCCAAAGGATTTGGTGTTTTGGAGACTCAAGACTGCAGGCAGAGCTTAATAAAAAGGTAGGACTGAAGGAGATTATTGATGAACTGGCTGGATTTCCCTGTTTCCTTGTGTATCTCCAGTTGTTGGGTCTGGCACTTGTCCTGTGGGATACAGCTGTGGGATTTATCCCCGTGTGTGGTGTTTGCCATGGGAATCCATCACATTCAAGCTGCAGGTGGGAACCCCCAGACCCAGCACCGTGAGATGCTGCAGGACCCTCAGAGAATCAAAGCTTGGCCAGAGCCACCTCAGTGCCCGTAAGCAGCACTCAGCCCCAATCTGGGCACCCCCAGCCCTGCAGATCCCCTCGACCCAGGCAGACAGGGGTGCACCAGTTATTTCCATCAGGGATTTCCTGCTTTCCTCCCCTCTGCAAAGCCACTTTGCCCCCACAGCCAGGGCTGTGCCCCAGCCAGGCTGTAACTCATGGGAGAGCATCAGCTCGATGGAAGCAGTGGCCAAACCCACGGAGCTCTCAGCAGATGTTCAGTCCTGCAGTTCTCAGCACTGTGTGGGCACAGGTGATGCTCTCTCTGTCTGGCACCAGCCAACGCACTGGAAAATATCATGGAATCACGGAGTGGTCTGGCTTGGGAGGGACCTTAAAGCCCATCTCCTTCCAAACCCCCTGCCATGGGCAGGGACACCTTCCGCTATCCCAGGTTGCTCAAACCCCCCTCCCAAAAACAATCTGGAGGGTTTTTCCTGGTGATTTTGGCAGGAGAAAAAAGTGGACCTGAGCAAATAATGAGCCAAAGGTGCAGCTCGAGGCCTTGCTGTTGGTTTTGTGATAAAGGTCCTGGGGTGCTGCATGAGGTCTCTATTCCCAGGGAAGTACTGCTCTAATAAAGGGATTATACGTTTTTCCAGATGTATTTAGGGTTAGGAGGCTAAGAGGAAATTCCTAGCTGAATTCCTGTCTGTGGGATAATGCTCTTTCCATGATCCTCCCTGCCAAGAATCGCTTAATTATAAGTAATTAAAAAAAATAACCCAACCTATAGCGGGGCTTTGGTTTGGCTCAAAAATGCCGAGGGATTTAGGGACAGGAAAATCAAATAAGGGAATAAACAACAAAAAAATATGAACTGTGTGACCTTCTGTACAGATGGGACTCAGCAAAGAGGGGGATGCTGGGGGACAAAGGGATGTGGGGGAGAGAGGGGATGCTGCTTATCAGGGCAGGGATTTTGGCTGCAGGCAGAGTGTCCCATGCCCGTGCTGGAGCCAGGGATGCTGTTTGGTTCCTTAAAAAAACACAGCTCCTTCTTGCCAGAAGAGTTGCTAATTCTGTCATTTCCCTCTTTATCCTCCCTGCCAGACAAAAAAAAAAAAAAAAAAAAAAAAATCAGTGTTTTCTGCAGGGATTTGGGATCGCTGTGGTGGACGGGGGACTGTTGGCTCGCTGGTGTGTGTAAAGATGCAGCTTTCCCAGGAAAACCTGATGTGTTTGGCCAGGGGCTGGCTCTCAGATGAGGTGAAAAATCTGAACCTTGAAGCATTTGTGGTCAAAATCTGGGGGGATTCATGAATTTTCCCCTTCCCTGCCAGGGATTTGATTATGGACCCTCCAAAATGTAACACTTAAAGCAGCAAAATGATTCCAACATGTAACTTTATCCCTGAGAAATCAAAAGTTTTGCTCAAGCCTCATCTTATAAAAAACAGAAGAAGGAAGTTTTGAGATTTACATCTCTCAGCTGTGCCCCACCAAGGAAAGATTGGACAGTTTGAAAAGTGGGGTTGAAAATGCCCTTTGCCAATTGTTTGCCCTGGAGATGGGCACCAAAAGGTTTTATTCTGAAAGTGCTTCGAAACCACACAAAGATCTGGAGCTGTTGCACACCTGTGCTGGGTTTGGGGATGGATTCCCCCATCCAGTGCCCCTGGGGCAGCCTGGTGTATTCAGAGATGCTTTAGTGGAGCATAAACCAAAGTGGGATTTTCCTGTGGTCCATCCATGTTTATCCTGTAACTCAGAGACCCTGGCACCAAGGGGACAGGGAGGACTGGCACAGGGACATTTAACACTTCCAGGGCTGTGGGTTTAAGCTCCTGGCAATAATTTCTCCTGTTTTCTGTTGGGGTGGGTGCCCAGAGCCCTGGGCACAGGGGGATTTGTACCTGGAGGGGTTGGATGTGTTACAATGAGATATACACGGATATTGGGCACATCAAACCTGTTCAGGGCAAACTCCTGGGCTGAGGGATTTGGAAACCCTCCTGGCTTCATGGCAGGAGAGGAGAGAGCTGGAATTGATGGAGGGAAAATATGATGCTGAGGGAAATGGGCGGGGGAGGATGGAAAAGGAGGGACATTTAGGTTATGATAACCACGAGGGCAATAAAACAAGTGTGAGGCTGGGAGGAGCCTGTGTCTGTAATCTCCGTCCCCAGGTGTTGATGCATCCATCTGGTTCTGTGGCCTGGATTCTGTCCAGCCAAGGGGAAAGGTGGGGAGGGGGCAATAAAAAGTGCTAGTACTGATTGCATCTCTCCAAACTCAGAGTTTAGGGTTTGGGTTGGAAGGGACCTTAAAAATCATCTCATTCCTACCCCCTGCCATGGGCAGGGACACCTTCCACTATCCCAGGTGGCTCCAACCCCCATCCAACCTGGCCTTGGACACTTCCAGGGATCCAGGGGCAGCCACAGGTTCTCTGTGCTGGGGACTCCCCACCCTCAAAGGGAAGAATTTTTGTGGTCAATGCAAGGTACTTACTGTTCCCATTTAATGAAAATTTGGGCAGAGGTGGGATTGCAAGCAGCCAGGCTGGGATGGACTGGGTGGGCCAGATGTGCCTCTCTGCCTGACACCAAGGGGACAGGACCTCCATGCACCCACGGAATTTGTGTGGTCAAAGGTTGAACTCGATGATCCTGGAGGTCTTTTCCAACCTGAGTGATCCTGGGATTCTGTGAAATGGGGGGGGACCTGAGGGGGTGCCCAGATATTGGAGCAGGACACGGCCAAATCCCTCCTCTTTGATCAAACCAGATGCCAAGGCAGAAAAATGTGGGGAAAGCCAAGGTTTTGGTGTCCTGAAGGGACCCACTGGTTGCAGTCTGTCCCAACAGCCAGGAGCATCCTCTCGGAGCCTGGTTCAGCGCCTGCCCATCGTCTCTCTCGGATGACCAGGAACAGCAGATTACAGCCTCACCCCCTGGCTGTAAAACCTTTTTTTTTAAACCTTTTGCAAAAAGCCTGGAGGTTCTGAAAACATGCTCCTCATGAAAAAAGCCACAGCAACTGTCTGGAGCAGCCCTGGCTGTGATCTTGAGCTGCCTGGGAGAGAGCCACCAGCACACGGATGCCTGTGGAATAATAAGGACTCCGGCGGCTGTGGAGGACAGGACAATATATTTCTGCAGGGCAGTAAAACCCGCTCAGTGCCAGGCTCTGGCAGGAGCTGAGGCTCTGATCTGCTCCCTCCCCATCTCCAGGAACAGTTTTCCATGGATTCAGCCCCGTGCTTGGCACAGCACATTCCTGACATCCCATCCTCGAGGTGATGCTGAGCAGGAGCTCGCCTGGACCCAGCGGGTTTTGGGGAGCTGTGGAAAGAGGATCCACCTCAGGGTGCTCAATTTGTGTTTAACCCCTCCCACCCCCCCTAAATCATGGAGGAAGGGTTTGTCTGTGGCTGTTATGGAGAGGGATGCGGGAATTTATCGCACTCCAACTGCTGCCAGGGAATATTCAGGCAGGGCTCTGAGTGGTGAAGGATTTCTGGATTTATGGGAGAGGGAGCACAAATGCAAGGTAGGAGTCAGCTGGGGATATTCCCGGATCAAGCAGTTTAACCTGAAGGACTGAAGGCTTTTAGGGCTGGTGCAGGGGCACAGGGAATGCCATGAGGGATGGCCGGACACCCCCTCCCCTCCTGGGGCCAGGGAGGGCACGTCCAGGGGAAAAGCAAAATTTTCTGCTGCCAGACAGCTGCACTGGGGAGAAAGGGAGAGATGAATAGGATTTTGGGGAGAAAGGGGGAGATGAATAGGATTTTGGGGGTGGGATCTGATGCCCAGCACCCCAACCCTGAGCAATGCTGGCTGGAGGTGCAGGACAGGAGCAGAGGGCACCCACATTTCCCTCTGGCCATGCCAGGCCCGTCCCCAGCACTGGCAGTGCTCTGGGTCCTTGCTCCATCCCCTCACACCAAAGCTGCAGCCCATGGGTTTGTGCAGGTGGGGAGAGAGGTTGAGCTTCCCTTATACTCAACAGAGGCTGTGTTCCCCCAGGATTAACCTTTTCCCTGACCACGCTGGAATCCTGGTGCACTGCTTTTAGTGCTGGTGGGGATTCCTTGCAGCAACCCCAGCTCTGCATCTTGTCCCCAAACTCTGCCCACGAGTCCTGCACCCAGATCCTGCCTTCCTGGCTGGTTTTCCATTTTAATCTCTTGTCCTCTCAATATCTTTGAGTCTTCACTGGCTTGGAGATGTCTTTTTTTTTAATTCTCTCTCTCTCTCTTACCCTTCACGCTGCCATCAGCTTTCTGACACGGGGGTTTTATTGGAATAAAAGCAGATTTTTATCTCCCAAGCCTGTTTATTAAACTCTCTCCCTTCTTTCACAGCGAGCTACCACCCATCCTCCTGGACGTTTGTCGATTCAAATCAGCTTTAATCAACTCACAATATTGGACACAGTAAAATTGGATTTTTGAAAGCCCAATAAAGTTGTGCCACTGCTCTGTGCTGTAGCTTGAGGAGCTCAGATTTCATCACATCGTGTCGGCAGCCACAAGGAACAGCCCATGAGAAACTCATCTGCTGGGAGCAGCAAGCTGCTAAAAATGGATGGAGCCTCTCCCAAAGAAATATTGACTATTAGTATTCCTATTAACATTCTGCTGTCAGAAATGACCAGTGGTAATAAATATGGCTGTGTCTTTTCATCCCCCTTCCCATTCATCACTGTCTGCCTGAGCTTCCCTCGGTGCCCAACCTGCTCCCCATTGTGCACATGACCCTTCACTTGGCCCCATCCCTCTGCCCAGGAGGAGCTGTTTGCCCTCATGCTGTGTCCTTTATTATTATTAATATTATTATTATTCTTTTACTTTTACTTTTACTTTTACTTTTTATTTTTATTATACTGTTTGGGTTGGAAGAGACCTCAAAGCCCATCTCATTCTAAACCCCTGCCATGGGTAGGGACACCTTCCACTGTCCCAGGCTGCTCCAAGCCCCATCCAACCTGGCCTTGGACACTGCCAGGGATCCAGGGGCAGCCACAGCTGCTCTGGGCACCCTGTGCCAGGGCCTCACCATCCTCACAGGGAACAATTCCTTCCCAATATCCCATCCAACCCTGCTCCTTGGAAGTGGGAAACCATTCCCCCTTGTCCTGTCCCTCCATCCCTTGTCCAAAACCCCTCTCCAGCTCTCCTGGAGCCCCTGGGAATGGAGGCTGCAGAGCCTGATATTCACCTGTGGATTCCAAAATCTCCACAAGAGCTTTTGTGAGTCTGTGCCCATGGAACAAAACCTTTGGGTGACTTTGGGCTGGGGATTCAGCATCACTTGTGCATTTAGCTGTGGGGTTATGGCATCCCTATCCCAACATCCCAATATAGCCATGGCCAAGAGGACCAGCTTGGAAGGGACTTTGCTGCTCTGAAGGAATTCAATGAGCAGTGAGTGTCTCAGCTACTGAAAAGCAACATTTTAGTGGCTGGGAACGAATGGTGACCGGCCACTTTGGGGTAAAAAAATGCCACAAAGGCAAAGCAGGTTGTTTTGGTGGGCCTTTTGGGATGGGATGGGATGGGCTTTGCTGGGCAGAGTACAGCAGTACGTGAGCCTCCTGTGTCCCAACCCAGCAGGAACAGTTTAATTTTTAATGAAGAAGAAGCACTAAAGCCCATTTTTAAAATATGTTTTGAATGGCTGCATCATAAATTAAGGTCAAAATACAATTTCTAAATTCTCAAGCAATGATGTAGAATTAGCTTTATTGATCTTCTGCGTGATTTGTAGGAGCTCCCATCATTGTTTGGACAGTTTTATCCTGGAGTAATAGACTTCCTTTTGGATAATTACAGTTCCTACATTAAATTTCAGTCTTCTGTTGGACTTAGATAATCCCACTTAGATTGTGTTTCTTTCTTTGGTTGTACACACTCAGTAAACTCTGGATAACAGCACTAATTGTTTTTACACTGGAGTTTCAGGGCATACAGAGGCAAGTTCAGGGGTTAATCATGCAAAAAAACCATTTCATCTTCAACATCAGCAGCAACAAGTATTTTATAAAAAATGAACACCTATTTTAGGGAAAGAAAAAGCCAAATAGGTGATGTTGATCCATCACAGAAGAGATTTAAAGCTGGTAAGTTGCACGTGTCCCATTTCAGTGTGTACCTGTGTCTCATCCTAGGTCATGGAGGGGATGCCAGCAGAAGTGTCACCACTTCCCTCTCCCAGCCCGGCACCGTGGGTGTTTGAGGCTGTTAATTAGCCTTTACCAGAGTATGAAAACAGATTCTCCCTCCAGAGCAAGCACAGGAAGGTGCTTTATGGCTGATGCTGCAGCCACCGCCGTGTCAGGGATATCTCTGCATCTCCCAGCCTGGAGTGATCTCTCCCTCCAGTGCCCGGTCATTAAAAGGAAATTAATTTCACCAGGCACTGACGTAAGTAAACCCTCAGATTCCCGCTCTGTTATGACTGTTAACCAGCTAGATCTCACTTTAATAGCTTATTTAAAGCATTGGGCTCCTGACAGGCCGGGTGATGGATGGAGCTGTCAGCGCTGCTCCGTTTGGAGAGGAGAGGAACATCTCTTAAACCACGAGCTCTATAAATCAAAAGGATGAAAACCAGCCAGTGCATTTTCCTGGACAGGAGCGTCCTTCTCCCTGCAGAGTGTAACAGGCACTAAATTGAGGCTGGATTTATCAGCTCTGGAACCCCTTTGGACAGGTGCTGGAATGGGAAGGAATGGGCACGGAGCAGCGAAGCCGGGAGGCAGCCGGACCTTGGGGATGCCAGCCACGCTCACCAGCAGCCCTTTCATGGCAATTCCAGAGCCACTGCTCGTGGAAACAGGGAACTGCTGCTTCTCCCTGTGGTCAATGCTCCCAAAATCCCGTGTGCTCCGGGACTCCATCCTGCCTGTGATCCCTGGAGGTCTGGCAGCACCTGAACCACCACTCTCGTGCCAGTGGGAAAAGTTGTGCCTGAGGAGGTGGTTCTGCCCCTCATTCAGCCCATGGAGCTCCAGCAGGAAATGAACTCTTGGCTTTTCCCAGCCACAAAACCACCGTCATATGGTACCAGGTTGAGCAAAATTAAATCACCATCCCTGGAGGGATTTAAAAGACATATGGATGTGGCACTTGGGGACATGGGTTCGGGGTGGGCTTGGCAGTACTGGGGGAATGGTTGGACTCAATCTTAGAGGTATTTTCCAACTTTAAAGATTCTAATATATCAAATATTGGCAGGACAGATCATCACTGCTCCAGGTTCTGCCAGGTTTGAGACCCTGCTAGCACTACAGCCTTTTCTCCACATTTTTTCCAGGCTGCCTTTCCCACCGAGCTGATGGATGGGAGCAGCAGCCACCCCCACCCCCCTGCAGATGAGTTATTCGCAGCGCCTCAGTTTTGTTTAATATTGAAAGACGTACAAAGCGTGGCTCTGACCTAGATTGGAGCTCTTCAGGGGAAGGCTCTCGGTGGGCTGGGGAGCAGCCAGCAGAGGCAGGGCCTGGGCCTTGCCATGGAATGCTGCTGCTGCTGTGATAAAATAATCATTTAGGGATGGGAATTAACCCACTTAATCAGCACCGCTCTGGGCTTGCTACTCCGTGAGTGCTCAGAGGTGACTCGAGGTGCACAGACCCTGCTGGGCCCCAGTGGCTTCTGTGGCAGCTCCCACCCTTGCCTTATTTCCAGGATTGCAAAAGGTTTGAGCCTTCCTTTTTTCCCCTTTTCCTTTTCTTTTTCCTTTTCATTTTCTCCTTCCCTTTCTCCTCCCCTTTTCCTTCTCCTTTTCTCCCCTTTTCCTTTTCTCCCCTTTTCCTTTTCTCCTCTTCTCCTTTTCTCCTTTTCTCCTTTTCTCCTTCTCCTTCTCCTTCTCCTTCTCCTTCTCCTTCTCCTTCTCCTCCCCTTTACCCTCCTCCTTCTTATTTCCCCCTTTTCCTTATCTCATTTTTCGCTCCCATTTTTCCCTTTCTGTTCCTTTGCTGGGGCTCTCCTCTAGCAGTCCCCAGCTCCTTTGGGAGCACCTGCCCTGCCACTCCAGGAAAGCAGAGGGGTCCTTTGGACTCCAAGGATGGACATTTTTTAGAAAGCACACCCAAGGAGCTCCCTTTAGGTCAGAAGATGCATTTTTAAACACTTCCCATCATGTCCCAGTCATCACAGAGAGGTTTGTGTTTGACATACAAACCCTGGAATGCTCCCATAGCTCCTCCAGGCTTGTCCTAAATCCCTTGGTCCTTCCCTTTTTGGAAGGAGGAGGCATTTTGTGTCACAGCAGTGGCAGATTGTGGCTCCCTGTTTGTCAAGTCCGGGGGTTTCACAGCGGAGCTGTTGAAGGAAAAGGGAAAACTGGTGAACCACATAATTAGTTTTTGATTCAGTGATTAATATCACTTGCAAACAGGTAATCACAGCCCGAGCAGGCTCTTCCATGATGTTCTTCCTAATGAACCAGTGTGGCTGGCTGGTCCTTTGCCTTTTAATGGGAACACAAACACCGGGAGCTGCTGCTGGAATAAACAGAGGATGTAACAGCCAGAGCAAAACTCTTCCTTCGGGATCAGAGACTCCCTGATATCCCCCAGCAGCTCTTGGCCTCTGCCTCAGCTGACACCATCCCCTTGCAAGCCCCCAGCCCAGCACCCTCCCGTCGCCATCTGGCAGCAACAGAGGCCCTGCCAGCCTTCCCTGCCAACTGAGAATTCCCGTTGGCTTTCCACAGGCAGCAATCAGCCCGTGGAATCATGTTTGCTGGTCGGACCAGGAGCTGCAATTCAGAGCATTTGTGCATAAGCCACAGGTATGGGACGGTGATGGCTCCGTAATCGTGTCCTACAATAACCCCGGAGCGCGGCTGAGGAGCCCCGACCCCCGAGTCGGGTCCTGCCCTCGTTTCAATCTGATTTAACGAGGCCGGAGGAGCACGCTCCGATTGCTCCGGGTTTTGCAGGCAGGTGGTGTGGCCACGACAATAATTTGGGGGAATGCTGTTTCGGGGCTGAGCGGAGGAGCTCAGTGTCAGGATGAGCCCAGGATCAGCCCCAGAGTGTTCCCAGCAGGGATGGAGGGTGCTGCAGCTCAGTGCCCCATGCCCTAATCCCCATCCCAGCAGCTGGGGCTTCTCCTTTTCTCTTTCACCCCTCTTCTCCCTTCCAGGTGAGTTCTCCAGGGGGGTTATAGAACTGCCTCTTCCCATGGATATTTTGGGTGCTGAATTTCCAGGGACAGGCTGTGCCTCTCTTTCCCCCACGAGGTTGTGGGTACGGGGAATGCAGATGACCCCACTGCGGGAAGATCCAGGCACTTCTCGGGCATTTAAAAATAGCAACACCAATAACGATCTGTCTCCCTATCAAGCCCGGAGGGGAAGGAGCTTGATTAGCTTATGGATCTCCTCGTTTGCGTGAGAGTGACCGCGGTGTCCCGGGAAGGGGACGGAGGAGGTGGGGATGTGCAGGGGGATATCTGGGAGCAGCCAGGAGGGGAGACCCCCTAGACACATCCATGGGTTGTGGGGTGTGCGGTGGCTCCGTGTTTTTGTCCCCAAAACGCCCTCGGAGGGTGGTTTTTGGCTGGTTTTGGAGCTGATGGATGAGCGGGAGCCTCCCGGGCGCCGCGCTGGGCTGCGTCACCGTGATCGATGGCAGGGAGACGGGGACACAGGGACGGGGAGAAGGATAACAAATGCAGGAATTTGCGAGCTGTGGCTGCTCAGTGCCAGCCTGCCACGCGTGCTGAGTGCTGCGGATCCCCCTGTGTCCCACCCCTGTGTCCCTGCACCCAACCCCAAGGTCCCCAGGGAAACCCTGCGAGGTAAGGCGGGGGCTGCTCCCAGCTCGTTTTTAAGCACCAGGGAAAAAGCTGCTTTGCCTTCCTTCCCAAAATCCAAGTTGATAACGCGGAACAGATTGTTTTGCAGCCTGCACTCGCTGCCCTCCCGGGTCCAACTAAACCCCCAAAGGGGTGCGAGTGGGGAAGGAAGAGGGGCAGGTGTTGGGTCCCATCCAGCCGGTGTGGAAGGCACGGGCATTCCCTGGATGCGGATGGAACACGTGGATCACGGGTGGCTCCGTGCATTCGGCTGGTTGGAATCAGCCCCACGGCCACCGGCAGCGGGGCAGGGCGGTGGCACTGCCGGGCAGCTCGTGGGATACGGCAAATGTTGTCTCCCGATGGCCGGGGAGGGCCTGGCCACGCTTTAAAAAAGTGATTTATGCTCTAATCGGTCTTGAAGCTTCATTATTCCGAGCATTAGCGTGTCTGAGCCACTGGCCTTATTTGTTAATGTACTGAAAGCGGCAGCAGATGCGCTATTTTTCATCTGTGACCCCATCAGCTCGCTGATTCATCTACTTCCATTTTCATTTCCCTGTCATTGATTTATTAATGATGTCTTACTTATCTGGAGCTCCTCTGGACGGCTCCTGTGGCTCAGCCCCCAGAGGGATGCTGGAGGAGCCCTCTCGCCCTGCCCAAATATCCTGTTTTTCAAACCATATTCATCCTCGGCGTTTCAGAGATCAGATGCTTAAATCATTTAGTAACTGTGGCTTGTACAATTTGTGGGTGATTTGTCTGCTGAGACAACAACATCCCTTTTTTTCTGTGGCAGACAGGGTACCCCATCCTCCAGGGATGTATTTGGGAATGAGAGCACATGGGGACTCCATCCAGGACTCCATCCAGGAACTCCACAGGATGCAGAGGGCAGATGTCCAGGCTGAGAAAATTGATTGGCCTTTTCTTGCTTTTCTCTCCTCTCTGGGCTGGTCCAGCCTGGAATAATCCCAGGGGCAGGTTTTGTGCAAGAAGCTCAATTTCCTCCTTACTTTGGCAAGGAGCTTGATCAAACTGTGGGGAGATTATATGGATTTCCTTGGTCAGGCACATCCTTTCTACACTGCCTGTTTGACCTGGGCCATGCTGGATTCATGAGAAATTATTTATTTTCTGCACCCCATGCTGAGAAAATACCTTTATTCCCACACCTGTCTGAAGAGTGAGCCTTGAGCAGGTATTGGTTTGTTTTTGCCTTCCAGTCGGGATTTTCCTCCTGCTCTGATCCAGTGATGGATCTCCTGGACAAGCTACAAAGCAGAGGGAGCTGCAGTGACCTGGGAAGGCTCTTTCCCACGGGATGTCTGTCCCAGGCTTTTGGCATCTCTCAGCCTTTTGGCTCCTGACCCTTTTTTCCCTTGGCATCGCACTTTGAGCTGCCCAGAGCAAACCCTGCTCCTGCTCACTGAAAAGCATCTTTTCACCGAGCAGCTCTGACCTAATGCCTCCAGAAGCCAAATTCTGCCATGGAACACACACAGAAACCCACTGGATCTAAGGAAAGGCATTCTAAGTTTATTCACTGACCCTCTGTGCCTTTATTCACCAGACCTAACCATCCCCCCTCGTCCCTGTGACACTCTCCTTGCTCCCACCTTTCCTGCTGGGAAACACTACCTGTTTCTAGCTGCTCAGCTGGATCCCTGGGGAAACTTTCTTAGGCTTCTGGGGATATTTGAGGGATTTGTGGTGTTGGTGTTGATCCCTGAGCCTCAGATGTGCCAGAGATCCCGCTGCTCCCTCTGATCCTCTCTTTGATTCCCAGCCTGGTTAACTCCTTGGCTCTTGGCAGGGTGGTCAGCTCATGGCACAGCATCCCAGCCTTTGCTGGAAGGTTTAGCCTGCTTATTTTTGTCAGGAAAAATAAAGTTTCCTGGTTTTTTTTTTTTGCTCTTGGCATCCTTCCCTCATGATGAATTTTAGGTGCTGATAAGGGACTCGCCAGCCTGGAGCCATCAGGTGTGTTACATTACTGGCACTGCAGACAAGCCCTTGCTGATTTATAAATGTAAGTACCTCTCCTAATCAATAAATCAACATTAACACTGCTTTAAATTGCCACGACATGGTGAGGGAATTTGCTGGGCAGCTCTTTTTCTTCCTGGTTAATTTACTTTGTCCCTGTAAAATTCAGATTTTCTGGGGGCAGATCCTCATCTCAGCACCCTGGATTCTCACCAGTGCCATTTCCAAAACACTTCCTTGGATTAGAGTCACAGAATCTTGGAATGGTTTGGGTTGGAAGGGACCTAAAAGAAAATCCAGTTCCAACCACCTTTCAAAATCTTCTGTGTCCAGATTGGGTTGGGAACTGTGAGAAGGGAAAACAAACGGACTTGAGGTTTTGCTCTCTTTCAGAACGGAAAATATCCAGTGCCACAACCAGGCACTGGTTATTAAAAATTCTGTAAATGTGCAAATCAGCCTCTTTCCACAAGGAAGGGGCTTAGAGGAGACCAAAACCCCAATGACCTGCATGGATAACCCCTGTCCCACTCTGAGGGAGACAAGACCTACTCCTGTGAGCCCAAAAAACACATTTATGGCCTGCATAGGAAACTTTCCCAGCTTCTCTTTTCCCTATAACATCTTGAAAACAAAACATCTGGGCACCTCAGGCTCACCTTCCCTCACAGGGGGTGAAGGGCAGATGCTGCATCCCTGGAGCACCTCGCTGCATCCCACATTTCCCCTCACAGCCCCTTAGGGTCGGGGGTATGGATTAACCTCACACCTTTTACAGTTTTCTTGCCCAAAAGCAGTTTGCAATTTTACAGCATCAGCCTCTCCATCCCTCCAGAATTGGTGTCTCCTTTTGGCTTCCTCTCTGTATTTTCTCTCCCACTATTCTGACTGCCTGTTTTTCTCCATTTTCTCCATTCTTCTTTTTTTTCCTGTTTATTTTTTTATGTATACTTTCCCCCTCATTTTCCCTCTTTTTTTTTTTTTTTAAATTGTTTTTTTTTCTTCTCGCTCCCAGCATCCTATCCGCTTGGTGTACAGCCTTGGGAAAAGCCAGGCAGTGATGTGGTGGCTTGGGCTGCCCTCTCTTGGCACTGCCGAATGTTGCACAGAGAAAAATCCCCAGCTGGGCTAAAAAAAAAATCCACGTTTCTTGACAGCATCTTCCTCTCCACAGCTCCCTCCCTGCTGGAGAAGGGCTGGTTTGAAGCTCTTCCACCCCCTCCTTTCATTCCATGGTGGTCAGGTTCCCTGTTTTAAGGTCAGGGACCATATTGTGACTCCGTGATTCGGGCTCATCTGTCTGCCAACTTCCTTAATGAACCCTTTCAATCTCGCTTTTGGCCCGGCAGCAGCTCTGAAACGGCTCTTGGGGGAGTAATTAAGGATTTTTTTCCCCCAACATTTGTGAATGTGACCTCCTGCTCCGCCCGCTGACGGCGGAAAGGGCTGCAGAGCACATGTGATAAGGCACAAAAACCCCCGGAGCCGGGAGGGCACGGGGCTGGATGGAGCTTGGCACGTCCTGCCACTCCTCCTTGGCAGGCTGGCTGCAGAATCTCATCAGCCAGACGGAGAAAGGGCAAGCCCAAGGTTAAAAGCAAGCTCTTCTCTCTCTCTCTCACTCTTTTTTTTTAATATGAATTTGGTGAGTATTGATCTGGCTGACTTCTCTGCAGCCTGCTGGCTTTTCCCTCTGCAAGGTGCAGCTTTGGGTGGAGGGGGACTCGTGATGCCAGACTCCAGCCTGGCCTGGGACAGGGCTGCTTCCCAGGTTTTGAGGCTGGGCCAGCTCATCTGTGATTTTCTCTGCTATATCTCCAGTTTGTTGTATTGTTTGGTTTTTTTCTGGCTGTGAGGGCCTTGCATTTGCAGAGAAGATGTTTGGAAGGTGTCTCTGTCTGGAACCAGATGGTTTTTAAGGTCCCTTCCAGCCCAACCCCTTCTGGGATTCTCTGCTGGTAATACAGCAGACACTGAGGATCAGCATCTTTCCTTGGGCTCCTGGAGCAAAACCAACTCCAAAAAAAAAGGTGGTTTTTTTTTTGCTGAAGCAAAGACTTTCTAGATTCACTTCATGGCCAAGCACCTTGTGGCATCCAGGGCTTGAACCTGCTGCTCCCTGCAGGAGTTTGGGTGTGCCGGGTGTTTGCAGAAGTGGGACCAGGAAAAATAAAACTGAGAGTCACGTCATCTCTCTGACCTGTTTTGGAAACAGCCATGTGGTTTCCAGGCACCCCTATCTCTGAGGGGCCAAAGGACACACTGCTCCCTGTCCCTGTGTTTGTCACACAGACCTGATAAAGTGGCCCGTGATTGCTAATTTCTCTGCTGGGTTTTTCTCTGGGGCCCTTATCAGGATGGCAGATAAGATAACGAGAGGCTGAGAGAGTGGATACGTCAGATAAAAAAAAATAAATACTGTGCTCTGCAAGTCCCCTCCTGCACCCATGAGTTTGCTGCAGCAACAGCCAAGATGCCTTTTTCCCTTCTCCAATTTTTTTGCAAAGTAATGATCTGTTCCTGATGGACACAAAGCCAGAGAGCTGGGAGTGAAAACACGTTTGTTTGTGAAAATACCCATCCAAGAGCTGCTCCTGGGTTTGGGGCTGAGGGCACTCCTTGTCTGGGACTGCATTGCAGCTCCAAGCCAGCTCCCAGCACTGGGATCACGCTCCAGTGATCCTCATGGAGCAATGGCTGCACGTCCTGCTGCCACCCTGAGCTGGTGGTCACAGATCCTCTGCCACGGACTGAGCACCTGGACCTGGGGAAAGGACTCACAGCATCTCCTAAAGCTGAAAAGCCGAGGACATTTCTTAGCTTAGGCCTGAGACTTCCCAGCACGTTCCTTTTCTGGCTGGTTGGCTCACGGGAACTACCTGTTTTACTCCACCACCATCCTGGACACCCAATGCTTGGCCACCCTTCCAGTGATGAAATTTTCCCTCATATCCAACCTAAACCTCTCCTGGTGCACCTTGAGGCCGTTCCCTCTCCTCCTGTCCCTGTTCCCCGGCAGCAGAGCCCGACCCCCCCGGCTGCCCCCTCCTGTCAGGGACTTGTGCAGAGCCACAAGGTCCCCCCTGAGCCTCCTTTTCTCCAGCCTGAGCCCCTTTCCCAGCTCCCTCAGGAATTCTCCAGCCCCTTCCCAGCTCCATTCCCTTCTCTGGACATGCTCCAGCCCCTCAATGTCCTTCTTGTGAGTGGCCCAAAACTGCCCCCAGGACTGGAGGTGCCTCCTCCATGCTCAGCACAGGGGACAATCCCTGCTCCGGCCCCTCTGGCCCCGCTATTCCCTATGCAAAGGATACTCCAGAGGCCACGGCCGGGGTAACGCATCCAGGGCGACGCTGCCAACCCGCAGCTCTTTCCAAAACGCTTTCCTCTCCTTTGCCAAGATCCCAAAGCTGTTCCTCGGTGCTGCAGGGAAGGGGGGATGTTGGCTGCGGCTGCCGGGCTCCTCCATCCCTGAGCGCTGCTGCCATCTAATGCCCACGGCCCGAGCGCCCGGCACGGCCCGCACCCCGCAGGGAACGAGGAAGGCAGATTTTGGCAGCTGAGACAAAAATGACCCCCTTTCTTTAAGGGGTGTTGCTTGTGCAGGTAAAGGATGCTCCTTTCCAGATACCAACCTCATGGATAGTTCAGCTCATGCGAGCAGTGGGTGATGCCTTAAGAAGCCTCCTGGAAGCAGAGACTGGACAGGAGTAAGGGAATAAGGCAGGGATTTATCTGAAAGGCCTTCAAAGGTAGCCCTGGGGAGCCAGAGGCCACTGCCAAGATGGACCCCAAGATGGACCCCAGGTCACGAGTTCTTCACCCTTTTATAGGTTTGGTTCATTTGCACAGCAGGGTTAATTCTCCAGTTAAAGCTTCCGTTTAATGATGTAATTCCCCTCAGCTTACGCCCCTTAGAGGCTCTTTGGTTTATACTTTTTGGCCCTAGGACAGTCTGAGTGTCTTTGGAGAGCAGGCCTGGAGAGGCTTTGTTGTGTCTGCCTGGCATGAGAGGGCAGAAATTAACAGGCTACAAGAAACTCCAGAGTTACACACCAGGCAGTGCAGGATTTGAAAAATATAAAAGTTAAAACCTAAGGCATCATGGGAGCATCTGGGCAGGGATGTGGGGTAGCCTGGAATGCTTTTAGCTGGTCTTTTGGGCTGTGCACACCTGAAAATTGCAGGAAAAACACCCTCCGGCTCACCACGGCCAGGACTTCAGTCCTGCTGGGGCTGCTCCCCCCTGCCCTTTTTCTGCCAGGGAGGGAGAGATGATTTCTTGGATAGAATCGTGTCATAAAATCCTAGAATGATTTGGGTGGGAAAGGACCTTAAGGAACACCTCATTCCAGCCCCCTGCCATGGGCAGGGACACCTCCCACTAGCTGGTGGCTGGGATGATGGGCTGGATGGGAGATCTGTGAATGGAGAAAGGAGTTTTTTTCAAGTCAGATCTTCATTAATCTCTGTATCTGAGTAGTGTTGCTGCCTGTAATAACTTTGTATTTATTTAGTACTCACTGAGGTGCTCGGGGCAGGTTCCTTCCCTTGTATCACTTCTGCAGAAGGTTTACTTTTTTCCCCCCTTTTTTTATATTCACAATCATCGCTCTCCAGAATGAGTGTGGGTGGATATGAAATGGATTAAAGACTGCTCTTGTCCTTCCCAAAGAGACCCTCAGAGTGGGGTCCAATCTCCTGAGGACCTTCCAAGGGATTTTGGTGATTTCACATTTCCATGAAGGATGCAGAGGGCATGGGATCTGTGTGGCTGGACACAAATAAACGCAGAATTTGGATGTCACAACATTCAGGGTGGCCTCTGTCTTTTGGGAAGGCGCTGCTCACCTGGGGGGTGAGGAGGGCAGAGATGAAGGATGCTGATACATCCGGGGCTGATGGGCCATGGGCTCATGGGACCCAACCAAGGAGCTTCCTAATGGCTGTGCCCAAAATCTAGGTTGGAATTCCTTTAGCTTCCACAACTAATTTTACCTCTGTGCAGGTCACGGCGTTCCTGGTGGGAGCTCCTGGGCCTTATGCCAGCCAGCTGACCCCAGAATCATACAAAAATCATGTAATTGGGCATTGAAACAGTTTGTGGCCTCCAGGCTTAGTCCCAAGTAGGAGAAAAGATTTTTTTCCTTTATTTTTTCCTTCACCACTCTAAAGCCCTCATCTGCACACAGACCTTTGGTGGTCACAAGACATCCACCTACTGTTTCTGAAACTCCCCTTGTACCTCCTGCCAGGAAACCATTTTTTAAATCTTTGCCCATCCCTTTGGATAAACCCAGCATAAAAAGAGGTTTTCTCCAAAGCTTCACAAGCAGTTGTTTTTAATTTGGGGTTGAAGTTCATCGTGAAGGAATGGTGACCTGGAGACGCCCGTCCTCTGTGATGACAGGGCCACACCATGGTTGTGCAGCAAAGGGGACCCTTGAGAGGGGGCAGCTGTGTTTGCAGGGAGCTGTGGGGATCAAACTGTGACACTCTGTGCCCTGGTGCTCCCCAGGGCCTGGCCAAGGCTCCCTGGGGCTTGTCCCCTCCCAGTAGGCGCTGGCCAAAGCCATGGCTGTGTGCAGAGGGATTAGGTAACACCAGCTCTGTGTTTGGGGTCTGAGTGCTTCTTTCAATTTAGCTTAACTCGGTGAGGAATTGACTTAAACTAGATTGATATAAGCCACTCTTAAAAGATTTAAGCCCCATCATAAGAGGATGTGCTCGTGGGTTTACACTGTATTAACCCAGGCTTTTAAATAACAGCTCCAGGCTAGGTCTATACTTGGTTTCTATCCCAAATTATTGCAGCTCAGGCCTGCCTGGTGTTTTAATTGAATCCGTGAGAAGTGTTCATGTGGATTCACTTACACTGGTGGTGAATTGTCTTGCAGTGGGATGGCTCTGGGAGTCATCCAGTTCTCCCAAGAGCGGGAATGAGGAAGGCTGCATGCTCGTAGGGAAGAGGGTCTGTCAGCCCAGATAGTGATTAAAGTATTTTAATCAGCAGGAAGAAGAAAGGAACTAAAATTTCAATGAAAAAAAAAGATTTAACCTCCTTCTCTCTTTCCGGTGGCCAGCAGCCCCTGAAAAGGAGGGAAGACAGAGACATCCTGATTTATGAGGCAGATGGGACACCTGGCTGGGATGAAGCAACGATTCCTCTCATGGGGGTGGTTTCCCCAGAGTTTCCAATTCTAAACCCAGTGGTTTTGGCTGACACTTGGTTTTTAACACCGTGCTCATCGCTGTGCCAGCACCTTGCCCTGCTCACAGCTCTGGCTGAGGGAGATGCCGGTCCCACACCGGGGAAAAGCCACGCTCAGCTGCAAAACCAGCAAGTTTTGGCTAATCCCTCTCCCAGCACAGTATATCCCTTGCACGAACACGCCACCGCTCTCTAATAGTATTAATAATTCTCCCTTTATTTCTCACTCAAACACTCTTGGAAGGATCATCCAATTTAAATCACAGCTTCTCTAGTTAGCGCGTGTCACCACGAGAGGGCAATAAATCATCTAATTACAGTGATGGAGCCGCTGTCCTTTCACAAAGCCACCCATGATGAACTTAAATGGATTTTAAACATTAATATAATAGGCATTTAGTAAAGAATGGGAAGGAAAAAGAACATTTTAAACAAGCCAGCAGGTTCCTCTGAATGTATTTGGGATGCGGGGCTTGGATTGGCCACCAAAACCATCCTGATGTGCAGCGCGACGCTGGAATTAAAACCGGGGAAGGGAGTCCTGCCTCTTTGAGATGCTAATTCAGGTAAAAGCTCATTTTGAGGAGTGCAGACGTACTGACCCTAATGATTCGGAGCTATTTGGAGAGCTAATGGAGGGTTACTAATTTCAAAGCATATCAATCTCATAAAAAGTGAAAGGAGATGGTTCCTTACTCGGCTGTCCTGGGGGATGTCTGGGGGCTCCCTGGCCCCTTCCTGAGCAGTCCGCTGGCTCCACGTGCCAAAATGCTCTGCTACACCCACTGCTTAAGGCTTCGCCCTGTGGAAGCCAAGGAAAAGTCACTTTATCTCCCAGGCTGATGCTGTCAGGAACGGGTACTCTAATCCTGGTACTCTGACCCACAGCTGCTCTAACCCAGGGGTGTATTTTTGCTGTAAAACAATCCCGCTCTTTGCTTCATTCCCCAGGGTGAGGCAGCAGGGTCCTGGCAGGTGTTTTGGGGCCCCAAATGTGGCCACTGGTGGTGGCAGGAGCGTTTGGTTCCCATGTCTTCTGTGATGACTTTTTGGGGTGACCTTGGCTGGTTTCTGGCTGGGAGCTGCTTGAGGGGCAAGGATGGGAGAAGTCACTGAGTTGCCCAAATCTCATCTTGGTATTCATCAGTCTCCTCGATGTCCTCATGTTCCCAGTCTTCTGAGCTTCCACAATAGGGCATCTACCCATGAGGCAGGAGCAGAAACCACCAGAAACAGCCATTCAAAGACGAGAGGAATTTAAGGGCTGCAATGTGAGATGTTGCTGGCATATTTGGGTCATTTAATCCCTTTCATTTGCCTTCCCATGCTTGGATGGATGAGACACCGAGCTGGTGCACCTGTGGCCCTTGCAGACAGGGAGAGACCAGAGCCTTTGTGCAGGAATCCAAAATAGACCTGGATGAACTAAGATCAGAAATGAGCAGTTACAAATTCTCAAAGCCAGGGCTTCTGGGGACATTTAGGAGAGCAAAATTGGGCACACAGGTATGAAATGGAGAAGAGGTGGGAAAGCAGTGGCACAGGGGGCCAGGTTGTGAAGGCAGAACAAATCACAGCCTAAGGCTGATCAGACAGCAAAGAAAAACTTATTTGGGGTGTTTATTATAAAGAGAGCCACATGTGAGACCTGGCAGGGAGTGGTCCTGCCTTGTGTGCTCCTACCAGGCATGAGAGAAGCCTTGTGTCCAGCTCAGGGCTTCAAAACCTTGTAGGCAGCTTGTAGGGAGTCCAGAGGGAAGGAACAGAAGTGATGCTGGGCCACATCTGGTGAGGGGAGATGGACTATGAGCCTCCTGGAGCAGGATTTGGCTCTCCTGTTCCTTGGGGAAAGGTCAAAGCTGCACTCAAGGAAAAACTGGTTTGAGTTGGAAGAGCAATGATGTGATGAGGGGACCACGTGCAGCCTCTGCCTTGGAGCTTTCCAAGACAGAGAGCTCCTGGGGAGGGATTGGGTCATTCAGGCCTTCTCCACTTTGTGGCCACCAGGAGCAAAGTAAGACTGGTGGGAATGCTATCAGCTCCATCCTGGTGCCAGAGCTGGGAAGGAGTGGGAAATGGTACTTGCAGTCCCCTCTGGAGCTCTCCTGCAGCTCTGCGTGTGCCTGAGCCCTGTGGCTTTGCACAAGGCTGGTGATTGGCCTTAAACCACGAGAAACAGCAGTGAAGCCAATGTCAGTCTGTTAACAAGGCCCACAGCACAGCCAGTGCCTCAGTGCTGCAGGAGAAGGGAGAAGCTGCCAGCAGGAGAAGGCTTTGGGACAGGACATTCCTGCTCTAAGTAGCTTTTAGGGAACACAGGCAGCCCCTGCTAAAGGTTGTCTTGTGAAATAAGGAGATGGCAAGAGCTGAGGGTCACCACTTGCCACAGCAAGTCCTAATGTAAAGGTTTAAGGAGCTGGAGGTTATGAGTTCATGTGTAGATTTATCCTCAGTGCTGATATCCATCCACCATGGAAGTCATGGTCACCATGGGGGTCACCTGGGTCCTCTTGGCAGCAGTTTTCAGCCTCTTCCACTGGCGTGAGAAGAGGAGGAGAACAGTGCAGTTCAGGCGTGGTGTGGGTGATGGACACCCTGGTAGGCTGCTTGCAGCAGTCCTGGGTGGATACTTCCCTGTATTTCCCCTGGACCAGCACTGGGAAGGCTGCAAAAGTGAGTTCAGTCCTGAATGGAGCATGAAACAGGGGAGGAGAACGCGGAGACACAGAGCTCAGCCAAGTTCTGCACTGATTTTCATAACTAGTAAAGATCCGGTATGAATATGAGATTGAAAGGCCTCAAAGCTGATTAAATCTGTTTGATATTTGAGGGTTTCCTCCCCCTCCCTCCCCTTTGTTAAAGGACAGTCTCCTCCTTCAAAGTGAGTGATGGTCTAAAGTCGTAATGCCGATTATTGCTGAGATTCTCACACAAATGCGGTGGGGAGAAGGGGGGAAGAATAAAAATCCCTGTAGGGTAGTTTAAAGTCGGCGTGAGTAGTGTGTAATCTACCCAACAGGATTGATCCAGGTCAGGCATTAAAGGCTAAAATGGATTAAACAAAAGACATTCCCCTTGTAACAAGAAGGAAAAACTTCAAAGGTGGGATTTGTTCTTGTTATGACAAAGGAAGTGGATTTACCAAGTGCCTGGGGGCACACACCCCTCCGCGGCTTTCAATTTGCTCGAGTTGCTCTGAAGAAACAGGACAAAATGCGTGGGGGTTTTCGCCGTGCGCCTCGACGCTGCCGGGGCCCTCCCCGGGGTAAGAACGCTGGGTTAAGAGGATCGGCTTGGCATCGCCTTTTCTTGTTTTGTTTTGTTCGCTCTTTAGGGGGGAAAAAGAAAAAAAAAAAGAAGAAAAAAGGAAGGGCGGGGCGGGAACAACAAAAGGAGGGAGAAAGGGAGGGTTGGTGGTGTGTCAGAGAGATATAGTGGCTGAGGGTGGTGGGGACAGGTGGGACAAGTGTGGGCAGGGGGGAGATGGGATGGGAAATGGGAGTTTCAAAGCAAAGAAAGACCAGGTTGTCCCAGATAGGCGTGAAGGGCTGGAAAAGGGGCTGGACCTGTTTTAAATACCAACCACCCTCTGCATGAAGATGCCTTTTCCTTCCTACTCCTCACTGGTCACACCATGGCCAAGGTCAGTGCAGATTGTCCCTGGCCAGTGGACATGAAGGTGTGGGCACATCCCCATCTCTGCATGGACCACGAGGGAAAGGACGGGACCTTCAGGCCAACAAATCTCACCAGGCCAACAAATCTCACCAGGACTCCAGGTGAGCGCTACAGCCACTTGTTTTTACAAGACTTGCACCCTGCCGTGGGGGGATTATTCTTTTCTTTCTTGTTCTTGAACCCACTCCAGGGTGAAGCTAATTCTCCTCCCTGGCTGGGAAAAGGTACAGTGGCAGTAGGCATGGTGACAGCAGGGCATGGTGGCAACCAGTCATGGCTGCAGCAAGTCCTTCTGCCCGCAAAAACAGTCCCTCCCTCTTCCCCAGGTGCTGCCACCATCACGGGGGACGTGATGCCGGACTCAGTGAGGAAGCCCATAACACTCAAAACCTTTCCCAGCCTTGGGCTTTCATGAAGCCAAAAATGCTCCTTGGCGTCTGGTGCACCCAAATCCGGAGCATCTCAAGCTGGGCTGGACTGGGCTGTTGGGCGATCCTGCAAAGGTGCTGGATGGTGGGAACGTGGTGGCTTCCATGTTGTCTCATACCTCTAATTGCTGGAATTCAAATTACAGTCCATTTGGAACCAAGCCTGTGTAATTTTGAGCCATTTCTTGAAGGGAACAAGCCCCATGGTCTAATCCGTGTGATCGCAGCCGGGTTAAGTTGAATGTGTCTGTGTGCCCGTGTGTGGGTACGAGTTTTCCATACTAAAGCCAGGTTAATTCTGCTAGGAAGTGGATCCTCGCTCTGGTGCAGCACAGGGCTGCTGTATTTCTATCTAATTACCCAGGTAATGCAATTAGAAAATCGGGTCTAAGCTGACATCAAGAGGAGAGGTCCCCAGGTTTGCACAGCAACAGGACTACAGCAATTAAATGTGCCACACTCAATTATTGACATGTGAAAGTGTCTTTGGGAAACTCCATCTCCATCCACATTCTCCAAGATAACCAACAGATCTGAGCTGCAACTCACTGCTTTGCAGATAGAGAAGAAGGGTTTTATGGGGGCCTGGAGTGACAGGACAAGGGGGAATGGATTCAGACTGCCAGAGGGCAGGGTTAGATGGGACAGTGGGAAGAAATTCTTCCCTGTGAGGGTGGGGAGGCCCTGGCACAGGTTGCCCAGAGAAGCTGTGGCTGCCCCATCCCTGGAATTGTCCAAGGGTGGGGCTTGGAGCAACCTGGGATAGTGGAAGGTATACCTGCCCAGGGCAGGAAGGTTGGAATGAGATGGGCTTTAAAGTCCAACCCAAGATATTCTGGGATTCTGTGAACATGAGCTGCTTCTCCCAAAGTGTCAAGCTGAGGAGCTGGGAGTGGGCTGACTCATCTCCTCAGGGCCTTCTGCTTGGGCTCAGCATCTTCCTCAGGAGACTTTCCCAGGCAGAGAGTGTGAGGGACAGGGATCACCTCTAGCTGGGAAGGGCACTTAAGGACAGATGGGGATAAACAGCAAACAAGGTGCCCACAGTTACCACAGAGCCCCTTTCCTTTTCCTGCAGCACAGTTATTTCTACAGAGCACGACCACATCCCTTTAAACACAAGTGTAAATGGTTCCTGCTGAGGTGAGGACAAATGATGGAGCTGTGGATTTCCTCACTTCAGGAACACACGCAGGTCCAAAGGACCACCCCTGGCTGGAAGCAGGATCGTGGCAGAGCAGTGGAGGTAAAGAAAAGGTGTGAAGGTATCACTCCATGCTTAACTTCTTCTGACCTCCAGCAGCAGCTGGAGAGGGTGGCTGGTCCTCTCCTTCTCTGACACTGCTGCCTGGGCAGCTTTGGCTTCATGCACCTGTATTTAACCATGTCCGTGCCGAGCTTTAATGACAGAATCATTTATTTCTGTTTGGAGGAGCTGTGGAGTGATTCCTGCTGTGGTTCGTCCAGCTCCATGGCTCTCATCCCTTTCTGTCACTTCCTGAGAGCACTTAATTGTGCCCTTATATCCCCCAGGCTTTGCTGGGGGTATCAGCTCTGCTCAGTGGCTGGGTGGATGGACAGGGATGTGGGGTGGTCTCTCTGCCAGGGCTGTGACTGCAAGATGCCCCCCACAAAGGCCCAGCCTGCTTGTCCAGAGATGGGTTGGCCCAGGTCACTTTATACCTCAGTTTCTCCCCTCTAAAGTGGGGGTGCTGCCACACCATCCTTCTTCCTGTCTTCTCCAAGCAGAGGACAAGACACCCTATGGCCCAATAACATCCTCCCACACCATCTCTCTGCAATACTTTATTCTTTGGGGTCTTCTTGGGGGTCTCAGTTTTACATTAAGGTCCTGGAAGTCTTTTCACACCAAATCACAGAATCACTTACGTTGGAAAAGGCCTCTAAGATTGCCAAGTCCAACCTTTGACTGATCATCACCTCGTCAACCAGATCAGAGCACTGAGCGCCATGTCCAGTCTTTTCTGGAACACTTCCAGGGATGGTGACTCCTGGCCAGCCCATTCCAATGCTTGATAACTCTTTCCATGATGAAATTCCTCCTAACGTCCAATCTGAACCTTCCCTGGTGTAGCTTGGGGCCATTTCCTCTCATTCTGCCATTGGTTGCCTGGGAGCAGAGCCCGATCCCCACCTGGCTCCAACTTCCTTTCAGGGAGTTGCAGAGAGGGACAAAGTCACACCTGAGCCTCCTTTTCTCCTGTCTGAGCCCCACCCCCAGATCCTTCAGCTGCTCCTCATTGTTCTTCCTCTCCAGTTTTGCATCTCATGACAGGGCAGTGAGCATGTGGCCAATCCCATCAGTCCCAAACATGTTCCAGGTGGTCTCTCCTCACTCCCAGCCCACTCAGGGCTTTGAAAATCCCCTCTACCTAAGCCACACCATTGCACAACCTCTTTCTTTGCATTATCTCAGCACCTACCAATGCACTGGGGCCACCACACAGCATCCCAGCAGGAAGCCTCGAGGGCTGGCAACTCCTCCATCCTCCACGGCTCTCCCACCTCCTGCTCCTTCGCAGGTTTCTAGGAAACCCTGCTGGGTTTTGTTTGGGTTTTCACAAACACCCTCTTGCCTGGGTTTTCGTGTTTGCCTCCCTATTTTTTGCTTCCTTGGAAGGGGCTCGTGCGTCCCGCGAGCTTGGCACGCTCTGAAAAAGACAAGCGTGAGTTTTCCGTCTCCACAGGTGAGCTTTCCACGCTGGGATCAGCAAGGGGCCCTCGTGCATGGGGAAAACATTTGCCTGATTATGCTCTACCGCTGCCAAAGCTCTTGTTGGCACAAGGTACTCTGTGCAGTCAGCTTGAAAAAGGGGGAGAAAACACAAAAATCGAGAAGGCGAAGGAGGTGTGGAGTTAGTAGGATATGGGGCAGTGGGGGGAGACGAGAGGTGGGGCTAAAAGAGAAGTAACATAGGGATGCTGGGCACCATGGGGCAGAGGATGAGGGGATAACTCCCTGTGGCAGAAATATGCCATCTGTAAAAACCCATTTGGGCTCTTTTTATAGGAAGCGAGGTGGTAAAACTACATTCTTTAGCAAATAATTTAAATATTGCCAGTCACGTCACATTGTGGTTGTTTGGAAATAATTATATCCATATCACAGACAGTAAATAATAGATGTGCTTTCACTAACATTTTATTCATGTTCTGTTTTAATATGGCAAACTTAGAAGTAATTTAATCTCCCAGTAAATTGAACTGGTAGGGGGTTCTTCACACAGAAGATTGCAAGTTATTAATTCTAGGCAGTCTTCATCTTGTACAATTAGTCACTGTTTGCAGCTGGAAATGTTTTATTAATTTTCCATAGCAGTTGATTTTCCACAGTTTTCTCAGTTTAAATTAAGCAGTAAGAGCCGCTGTTTCTTCTTAAATAAATTTCCTTTCCACAAAAATACATGCCTCTGGCTATGTCAATTTTCCCGTTTGATTAAAGTGCCAGCAGGCAATTAATAACTTAATGCATTTTAAAGTACTTTTGGAAAAGTAATTTGAATAGCCAAACTTGTATATTTGAATTGATTGTTGCAGAAGATTTAACACACATTCTTAAATCACAGAACCTTGTAAAGGACAAATGAAGAGTTGCAGAAGCAGCAGCCACTGTCCTACACTGTCTCCTAAAAACAGAGGGGTCTTCTAAGGCTCCTTCTTTTCTGGGATTGTCACCCAGATTGTGGTCTTGGGAGAGGGGTTGAGGCCTGGTTCATCTGGAGGGTTGCAAGAGAAGGGATTTGCTGCATTGGATGAACTCATTGGAGATGAGGTCCTTGGGAAGCCCTGAGGAAAGGACCTGCTCTGGTAAATAATTGTCCCTTCTCCACTGCACAGGCTGGGACATTCCCAGTCCCAATACAGGCTCCCACTGCCAGCAGGAATCTGCTCTCAGGTGTGTCCCAGAGGGTCCTTATGCTGATTCAGACTTAATTTCATTGCACATCCATCACAGAATCACAGAATGGTTTGGGTTGGAAGGGACCTCAAAGCCCATCCTGTTCCAACCCCTGTGCCATGGGGAGGGACACCTTCCACTAGCCCAGGCTGCTCCAAGCCCCATCCAACCTGGCCTTGGACACTTCCAGGGATCCAGGGGCAGCCACAGCTTCTCTGGGCAACCTGTGCCAGGGCCTCACCACCCACACAGGGAAGAATTTCTTCCTAATACCCCATCTAAACCTACTCTCTTTTAGTTTGAAGCCATTCCCCCTTGCCCTGTCACTCCATGCTCTTGTAAAAATTCCCTCTCCATCCTTCTTGAAGGCTCCCTTCAGGCACTGGAAGTCACATCGAAGCCTTCTCCTTTCCAGGCTTAGAATTCCCAATTCTACCAGTCTTTAGCCATCAAGATTTTCGTCAATTAAAAACCATTCCCCCTTTTCCTCTCACTATCTGCTCCTGTAAAAAGTCGCTCTCCATGTCCACACTCATGGTTATATCCATGCCCGCTCCCATGTCTATCCATGGCCAGGCTCAGCAGGAGCAGCTCAGTGCAAGCCCCTCCTGCAATTCCAACCCTTCCCTCACACAGAAACGAGGACCTCAAAAGGTCACCTCACCCATACCTGGCTCTCAGGTGGAATCAGCAACTTCCAGACTAGAGAGATGAGCTCTCATGAGACCCCACCACATCCCCTGGGCACCCATCCAGGCTGTGCTGCCCTTCCAATGGCTCTGTCACGGCTGCACCTCCCGTTGGATGCATTTTCCCAGGAAGTTGTGCAGCGTGGCCGGGTGTGCCCAGGTCACGGCGGGCAGGCGAGCGGGGCGTTCCTCCTCCCACACCTGACATCCTGATCCAGCAAAGCCCTTAAGCGCCCTCACAAATATAACCAGATAAACACCCCCTTTGAGTCAATGGCATTATTCCTCTGCTTGCCTTAAAGCAGCCGCTTAAGGACTTTGTTGGATTGGATTTGAAATGCTTTAGCCCTCATCTTTATCTGCCTTAAAATCAATCTTGGAATAGGGCTGTCTTGTATTTGTTATCCCTTTCAAGACATCAGCAATTCTATCACGTTTCCTCCTTTTTTGCAGAGGTTGAGGAACGCTGTGGCATCGCCCAACCGTGAGGAGCTGAGGGCACCGTGAGAGACAACTCTGAATTTCATCTGGTGCATCCACAAACTGGAAAGAGATTATTTTTCTTGATGCTGAGCTGACTTCTCTGACCATCTCAATGTAGACCTGGAGCCAACTGTAGGGTGGCAGGAGGGCAAGGGGTGGGTGATTCATGTTGTGGCTATCAGCGTTTCACACATCTGAGAGCACGGCATGCCCCAGCTGAGAACTTCAATTCACTCAGTGCCAGATGAAATGGCAGCTGTGTTGGATTGATAAAAAATAATAATCATGATGAAATAATAAGATTAATGCCAGCTAGTGCTGTTTAACCAAAAGGTCATTTTGACAGAGGTAAATTTTATCAGGAAGCACCAAAATATCAGATTTGTTTTTGATTTTTTGAGGAGAGGGCACTAAGAAGACAAAGTGGAGATATTGAACATGCCAGGACTTTTCTGAGCTGTGGCATTTGGCTGGAAGCAGTTCCCAGTCTGCAAAGAGCAGGTTCCCAGCTCCAGGGACATCGTGGCCAAAGCTCTGCCATGACCAGCACCAGGCTCTGTGTCCCAGCTGAGAAACTCACCCTCAAACCATATTCCTTTGAAGTCTTGGGGGTTTTATTTTTGTCTCATTTCTTGAAACTGTGGGGTAGTTTCTGATTTCTCCACTAGAAAACACCTTCCCGCTGGTCTGGAAAACCCAATTCAGCATCACTCCAGTTCCCACCTGCCCTTGGTGACCTGTCTGGTCCCTGTGGGCAGCCTTGGCTCTCCAGGGACTGCTCAGGTTATGCCAGCACTGACTACTCTGCCTTTCCTCCCTGGACTGGGTTTGCGCCCATCCTAAGGATGATGGGGCTAAAATATATTTAAATGAAAAAGGAAAGAAAAGAAAAGTTTTATAGCTCTGCTCCAAGTTGATTGGGAGGAATAAGTCTTTAACTGTGTGTCTCCCTTCTGCCGGTGGTTTTGCAGGATCTCCCCCTCTCTGCTTTCCCAAGAAGCCTGTCCTGCAACCCTGGATTTTCCCAGTGGGTCTCCTGTCCCTCCTGCAGGTGGGACCCTGCTGCCAGAGGACTCCTTCTGGGCTCTCCATCTGTCCTTGCTGCACCATGCATTGCCCTTTTTGCCTCCTCTGAAGACCAGAGTGGTGTCCTTGAACCTCCCGTGCACCTCACTGCCACGTGCACCGTGTCCAGGGACGTCACCAACGGCTTCCCCACGCCATGACCAACCTGATGAGTTGAAGGTGTCCCTGCCCATGGCAGGAGGGTTGGACTGAGTGGCCTTTGAAGGTCCCTTCCAACCCAAGCCATTCTGTAATTCCGTGATTCCATGACAGCCTGCACCTAGCCATGCTCCTTCAGCCTCAGGCTCTGCATTTTTGGAAGTCCCTTGGCATCCCAGGACCAGAGCTGGGGGGCTGTCCCCTCCTTGCCTGCTCCACCTGCCACCTCCCTGCTGCTGAGGGTGGTTTGTATCTTGCTGCGTGTGCACCCTCCAGCCCAGCCCAGTTACAACCAGCGCACCCCAGTTCAGCGAGTGAGTGGTGGATTTGCTTTATTTTTTTCCCTTGGAAGTGAGAGGTGGTTTCCAGCAAATGCCAAAAGTGGGTTTTCTCCTGGATTTGGCTGTTGAAGTGTGGGACTGTGCTGTTCCCATCCCAGGAGCTGCTCTCCCACTGCTCCCAGATCAAATGCAAACAGGAGCTGTGGGAGGCCAGCCCGTCTCTAACTGCATGAATCCATCTGAAGGGAAGAGACAAAATCCCCAAATCTCGAAATAATGAAAACAAAGATATCCAAGTAATAAAATCTGTGAGAAGCACAAAGACAACATAACTCAGATCTCAGCTGGCTCAAAGAAAGTGTCCATTAACAAGGGATTAGTGGGAGGGAAGTACACAACCAGTCAATAGGAAGTGAAAACACACCACACAGTCACTTCATATCACAGCCCAATGCAGGGTTAGGATGAAGGATGAGTTGGTAAAGTCAGAATAACAGCTACTCCAGAAATCTATCAAATAAAAGAAAAAAAAAGTGCTGCCAAACCTGCCTTTGCTGTGGTGCCTTGTTCTTAAGAAAAAAAAAAATCTGTTTTCCTCTTGAAAAACAGAGATTTTGCTTGTCTTGGGGCTATCTCCTCACAGATTTGGAGCTTTGGGGTGCCTTCTTTACACAAATAGGAATAAAAAATCAGTGAGATTGATTATGTTCTCCCCAGTGCTGTTTTTCAGCTAGGCTGAAAGGGTCCCAAACTCTTCCTTCCCGAAATTGCATTGTAATCACTTGTTTGAAAGGCACTGGTGGCTTGTGGAGTATTTCTTCAAAAGCAGGGCAGGAGCAAGTGCTGCGTAATTAGATATGCAGAGAGTGTAGCGTGTGTGGGTGATACATTCATTTGGAGTAATTCACACACTTGCACTTCCATCGTTATTTAGAGATTAAACCAGTTCAGCTCCTCAGTGCTCACGTCTGCCCAACACCCCCGTGGACTGCAGGCACTGGGGTCCCTCCTGAAGCCACAAAATATTAAACCCCATCCTAAAACGCTGCTCTTACATGAGTGCTCACAAGCAAAGCCTTATTTTAGTAACTCAGAGTGTTAGCTGCTCTGTCTCAGGAGGATGGGGGAGAGGCTGGGTGGTACCCAACATCCCTCCACGGTGATTCACAGCCCCCTGGGGGGGAGGGAGGGGGTCAGCCCAGCTGCATTGGAAACAGGGCCAAGTTCTAAATAGGGGCTTAATCTGAGTTAAAATTAAATGGGCTTAATCTGGTCTTAATCGGAAATAATACCTCCGGTGTTCTGGGTGTACCGGCACAGGGCTGGCGGGACCAGCCGCCGTCCTTCACGAGCCCTGGGCAGCGCTGCCAGACAAGCTGGCTGGGACAGCAGCATCCTGCTGCCTCCTGAAATGATCTCTGGGTCTCTGTGGCCACCAGCAGTAGGAGTGATCATGCCCTCATCCTGAGCATCTTCTCTAGACTGGAGACTTCTGAGTGCAAGACCGAAATTTGTTGAATCTGTAGGTTTGTGAATGCCCTCGCAGGCCTGCCCTGGTAACAGTGGAACTCCCAAACCAGTGCAGGTGATGTTGTAGGTGACACACAGCTGTGGGCCCAGCACCTGGAGGTGTGCTGGGTGTGGCATGTGCTGTCAGGGTCCCCTCAGGGCAGTGGTCACAGGAAAAAGGAGCCCTGAGGTAAAAGCTGTGGGTTAGCTGCCCAACCTACTGAATGCAGGTGAAACCACTCACCTGAGCCTGGAAGAAAAGGAAAATGCAATGGGTACAACAGAGAGGATGGGAAGGAGGTGTGACAGATCTCAGGGACAGGGTCACACTGGCAGCCCAAGCACAGTAGGATCCTGGCGGGGCTCAGCCCAGCACTGGGATCAGACACTCGCTCTTCCAGCATGAGCAAAAGTAGCAGGAGGATGTTTCAGGAGCAGATGAGAGGCTCTCCCACCACCAAAGTCCATACATTCATAGGATATCCTGAGCTGGAAGGGGTCCACAAGGATCATCCAGTCCAGCTCTGGGCCCTGCACAGACACCCCAACAATCCCACCCTGGGCATCCCTGAGAGCGTTGTCCAAACCCTCCTGGCTCTGGCAGCCTTGGGGCTGTGACCACTGCCCTGGGGACCGTGTTCCAGTGCTCAATCACCCTCTGAGTGAAGAACCTTTTCCTGATACCCAACTTAAACCTCCCCTGACTCAGCTTGATGCCATTCCCATGGCCAAAACCCAGTGAAAGCAGAAGGAAAGCTTTTAACTTCCTTACAGCTGCCTTTGGAGCCAGGGTACAGCTGAGCCCTTCTCCACCCCAAAGCCATCTCAGTGCCCTTCAGAGGCATCAGCAGGTCCTGCTGAAGACCTTTCCCAGCTCTTCCAACATCCCCCAGTGAGGGTAGGTTGTGCACCCAAAGCCTTGCATGCATTGCCAGAGGATCTGGCCACCTCCAGCTCAGAGATTTCTGCTCCCTGGGTTTACAAACTTAAAGCAAAAGTGTTTTTCAGTACATGTGCCCTAAATCTTGCTCCAGCCTGATGGATTTAGGTGAGCATTTGTCCGAGTGGCATCATCTGACATCAACTGGCAACAGCTCCTGGGTTGGGGGAGAAGTTTTACAGCTTTGCTTTGCTTTTTGCCTGGCAATTGGCGTGCAAATGCCCGCTCCCCAGAAAATAATGTACATTGTCCTGAGGATTTATGTGTTGCCAGCTGCAATTTATGAGATTCTGCAAGCTCTGCTGGTAGCTTTGTATACTGGCGGTTTCATTTTAGTGTCATCAGCCACAGATTATGACTGCAAGGGGTGCCTGTCTTTAATCTCATTTTTGAAGGAATTAATGTTATTAGTTTTGATGAATTAATGGTATTTAGGTGTGCAAGGTTAGCATGAATTAATGTCCACCTATTTCTGTTGTGTGGCTGACTATTGTAAAAGGAGTCTGGTAAGCAATCTTTACACAGTCTCTTTTTTTCTTCCCTTCTTTCTTTTGTAATGCTCTTTTAGGAGCTTAAAAATAATGTTTGAGGGTTTTTTCCCCCCTCTTTCTTTTTAAGTAAAAAGAAATATTGAGTATTTTCCCCTGGGTAGAGCTGACATTAACTTAGCCACTGCTGAGTCACGGAAGGCTAACAAGCATTTGGGAGCCCAACCAAAAGGCTCTGATTTACAGATGCTGCAGGTGGAGGAATAATTCATGGCATAGCTCAGCTTTCTGGGGAGGTCTGGCATTGCTGAGAATTGTGGATTTAATGGCTGAGGGAAGAGCACCAGGAGAGGAGTTGCAGGGAACCTGTCACCTCCAAAGTGGGTCACAAGAGTGCAGGACCACGTGGGATCTGCTGCCACATGGAGCCAGGGGCCACAATTCCCTTCATGAGCTGTTCACCTTCTGCTTAAACAAATTTGTGTTAATTTTACCCCAGAATCATTGAGTCACAGAATGGTTTGGGTTGGAAGGAACCCTAGAGACCATCCCATTCCAAACCCCTGCCATGGGCAGGGACACCTTCCACTGTCCCAGGTTGCTCCACGCCCCATCCAACCTGCCCTTGGACACTTCCAGGGATCCAGGGGTGGCCACAGCTTCTCTGGGCATCCTTTCACCACTTTCACCCTCAGGCAAGAATTTCTTCTGTATATCTAACCTAAATTTCCCCTTTTTCAGTTTAAACCCATTACATTCTTCTTAAACTTCCATGTTTTCCATGTTGTTGTTGTGTTGTTTGATAATTACAAAACCTCATTTCTCCTGGCTGATCCATGATCATTGTAACCTGGCTTGGTTGGGGTCCACGCTGTCCATCAGATCAAGGCAAGTGTGCTTGTTCCACTTGTTTGAGATGATTCTCTAGATTAACATCACTTTTATGGTGGGGGGAAAAGAAATTGGTACAAATATTGCAAACTTCATGTCCAAATGACTGCAGTAGGACACGTTTTGGATTTCTGTGCCTGGGCTGAGAAGGCTTGACTTTGAAATGGGTGGACAACGTGTTGAAGGTCCTGACTGCTGCTCCATCCTTCAAAAGAGAGGACAGACAGATGTATCTGGCTCTTTCTTTGCCCACCCTGGAGAGAGCTTGGCATGTGCATTGCACAAGGTTACTGGGGAAAGATTAGACTGGTCTAATAAGTTTGGCCTCTTAGAAGGGGCCCCAGCTTTGTACTTGTGAGTACAAACAGCCTTTCTGAAAACAGGCAGCAATATTCACTTCCAAACCTTGAGGAATAACCCTTCTGGCAAAATCATTTTCTGCAATAAAATAAGCACAACATTGGGTTCTGAGTAGACATGCCATGAACACCTAGACCAGATATTTATTTATAGATCCCTGGCAATGGTCAAGGCAGGTTGGATGGGGCTTGGAACAACCTGGGATGGTGGAAGGTGTCCCTGCCCATGGCAGGGGGTTGAAATGAGGTGAGCTTTAAGGTCCCTTTCAACCCAAATAATTCTATGATTCAATGATTGTCAACAACCCGGGGACTGAGATCATTAAAAACCCTGAGATTTCTCTGCCTTCCCTTGGTCCCATCAGCTGGGGACTTGGTCTGTCAAAGGATACTTAATAAGATCTGAGATCTGGCATTGTTACCTGGACGGAGGGAACCTTTTATTGAGGATTATTTTTTTCCTTTCCTAGCGAGGAGTCTCCAGGAACAGGCAGGGAATGCCTGAACTGCTGCAAGGATTCAGGTTTTATCGTGCCTGCCTGTATGAAATGCTCCATTGTCTGGTGACAGCTACAGAGCCTTCCCCAAAATTGGGTTTGTTACAATGCATTTGCTGAAAAAAATTGAACACAAAAGATCTGAACCCCTTTACAAGGGAAGCACCTGTAGTATGTGATAGGCTTCTTTCTCCTGTATAGGTATATTTAGGAATAACAAAAAGTCTGTGTAAAACTGCCTTGAGCTGTTCTTTAAGTTAATTATCACTTCTTTTGGTACTATGAATGGCTGTTCAATGACACTGTCAGCGAGTGGAATGAACCAAATTACTTTAATTATGGAGTAATTGCACAGAGTGATGGTAATTAAATCTTGATCAGTTTAAGTGAGTGAATTAATTGCTCCAACTTGGAATGCACACGGCAGCAAGAGGAGTTGTTTTGTAGTTTAATTAACACCAACCACTAAATTCTTATCATATCTAAAATGCAGACAATTAATGAGTTTGATTCTGCTCTCACCTTAATAGGAACTAGGACAGAATGCATGCTGAGAAAGGTAGTTGTGGTAGCAAGATGACAGAAAACTTAATATTCCTGTCAGTGGTGGAGATACATTAGCTATACTCTCTGCTTTGCCTTCCAGTGAAATGTGAAAATAGAAATATTTCCATATAATTAGCTCCTGGCCCCATTTTGTTTCAATACTCACTGATCTGCCGAACAGGAGACACTGCCAAATTTGTTAATTTTTTAAACTTCAGCTGCCTGTGTTTCCAGGTGATTTTTAGCCTCTTCTCCCTGTGTTGTCCAGCGTGCTGCTCCCAACCTGGATAAATGAGCTGCCACTTTCCCTGTGCCACGTGCAAAGGGGCTGCCATAATTTTGGGTGTGTGATGGTCACACAGACCACTCCTTAATGCAATGTCCACCTTCTGCTTGACCTGACAGCCTCCCAAAAGTGACTCCTCTCATGGGGAGGTCTTTGCTTCTCTTCCTTTTTACTCCTGCCACGGCAGTGTCTTGCTGAAGGGTCAAGGGGATACAGAGGTTGTGATGTTGACGTTGGTGCCAAAAGAGAGGAAAGCTGCAAATGCAACCCACAAGTGTTTGCCATGCTGGTGACACTGCTTAAGGGGCACTTAAATATAAAGAAGGAGGGAGTTTCCAGCAGATGATGTGTCTATGGGTTCAGAGTATTAATTTTTAGCTTAATCACAGAGATTAGAGGAGGGGGGGAAATCCCTGGCCTGATACCAAATGAAGGACTCGGCTTAAAGGTGCTTCTAAATAGTAAAATATCTGTCCTGAACACCTGCCTGGGGCACTTCCACGCAGACAGACAGCTCCATCTTTCACTAATAGCATGAGGAGGTGCTAATTTACTCTGCAGAGAGCTGGTAGAGGTGTGACCCTGAGCTGGAGCTGCCATTCCGGAGTTCACACCCACCACCATCCCACCAGGGCACTGATGGCCACTGGCCAACATCTTGGAGGGCAGTGGCCACAGTGGGAATGCCATGGCTTCAGTGGCACCAAGGTTCTAGAGGTGTCAAGTATTTAATTGGAATTTGCACCCCTGAAGTCTCTGAACTTGTCCAAACACAGTAAATTTCCCAATACAGAAAAGCAGGCAGCGGTGTGACCAGGACCACTGCCCAGCTGGCAGTGCCAGAGCAGCTGCCTCTTTGTTAGCTCTGATTTCTGCCTCCTCTTTGGTTGGTGCTCAGAGCCAGCACTGTCATGGATCTGCAACGCTGCTGTGCCCAAGGCCAGCTCTTGATCAAATTTTCCACATCTCGTCCTGACCTTGGTCACATTCCCTCACTCCTTCCACATCCCCACTTGGCTCCATGTCTTGGACACAGGCACAGCTACAGGAGATAATTCCTGCTGAGTGATATCTCCTCTGATTTGAATTGCTGTTGGTGGCAAAACACCATCTTTTGGAAGTGAAAGAAAGAACCTGCTGAATTGGAGGTATTTCTCCATCCATTTGCGAGATTTCAGGGAGTTAATTCAAATGCATGGCTCCCGTGGCTGCCATGACAAAATCAGAGCCTTGTAGATGGCCAAGGAATTCCCATTTGTAGGGATTTTTGATCCCCTGAGGGATGCTCAGCTGCTGCTAAGGACACAAGCCACGTAAGGGGTTTAGATAGCTGCTCTCTCCTCCTCCAACACCATCAGACTCACAAACTCATTTTCATTTACTTCAAAGTGTTTTCCTACTGTTTTCCCAAAATAACACAGCCCCACAAGGTCTGGGGCTCACTACCCAGCATCCTAGATTTTATTTTTAATTTTTTTTCTCTTCCTTCTTTGGTGACTTTGCTCATGGACTGGTGCACGATGTTTGCCTGGCTTAACAGTTATGTCCTGAAGATATCTGAAGGCAAAAGGGTCTTTTCATTCTGAAAACTGAGCCTCTTGAGTGAAAGTCCCTGTTGCTTGATTTTTGTGGTGCTGGAATAGTAGGCCAAAGGACCTGCAGCAGCTCGAGGCTGCTGTGTTGAAAGCAGCATTACAACTTATGTCCATACCAGGAAGGGCTGCCTGAACTGTGTGACAGGGTGGGAAATGCCAAATCATAGAATCACAGTGTCCCAGACTGGTTTGGGTTGGAAGGGCCCTTAAAGATCACCTTGTTCCATCCCCCTGCCGTGCACAGGGACACCTTCCACTAGGCCAGCTTGCTCCAAACCCTGTCCAACCTGGCCTGGAAAGCTTCCAGGGATGGGGCAATCACTTTATTCCACATTTCCCTGAAAGTATGTGAAAATCAAACTTCTGGCACTTTTTCTGATCCATCTGCCTCTTTCTCCACTCTTTCTTCTCTAGGCTTTACACAGCAGATTTAAGCCCTGAATGAAGGAGGCTCTGCCAGACTGAGGGGGCTTTCATGCTCTTTGGGACATTTATCCCCTTTGGGACCTTCATTCCACTTTGCCTTTCCCCACAAAGCACCACCTTCATTTTGGCCCTGGAGCAGAGGCCACACGACCACTCCAAACAGACAAGGCCCTGTGCCACACACCAGCCACCTTTGGGCACCTGCCTGAAAGACCTGTCACAACTTTTGACTATGGAAAGACAGGGAAGGAGGGGAATTGCTTGTCTTTACTGTAGGGACAGTCTGGACCCACTTGGACCTGAATTCCTTCCAGGTCCCCCCCCTTATGGCTTTTCTTCTACTCTTCCTACATGTCCTGCCTGGGTCTTGGACTGTGCCAGCCCTCTCCAATGCCACTGAGATGAGGCTGACGGGGAGTGACTTGCAGTGGTGGTGGAAATGTTTGAACACTGCCCACTCCCTGTCCCCTCAGCAATACATCCCTCCTGCAGGACCCTGGCTATAAGGAACGGAGCGGAAATTCTGCTAATCCCATGCAGCCGTAGAGAGCTTTTCTCCCATTTGCTGGATGTATGAAATCCATATGTCATCAATCTCTTTCTGGTGGCTGGAGCCTGCTCATGAAGCTTAAATCTCTGGCATGTGGCTGGGAGCATGAGGGCCAAGTCCTGGTGCCTGCCAGCGCAAGCTTCCACCTCCCGCTTCTCCTGCTGCCCTCTCGTCTCCCTCCCCTGGCAGCCAGCACCCCCTGCAGCGACTCTTGGATCCATTTCAGGGGAGCCAAATGGTTCCTGTGTAAAGCTGGTGGTGGAGCAGCCCAGATGTGCTGTTGGAGCAAGGAGGAGGCAGAGCTGGGCAGCTGGCTGTGTGCTTTCCCCCGGGAGGGCATCACCAGTGCTCCAAAGTCTGCTTCCCAAATCACCTGGTAGCCCCCAAACCCCCAAATAAGCAATTAAATGAGCTGCAGCAGGGTCAGCTGCCTGGCCTCCACCAGTGTTGGAGAGCTGAGGCTGCTTAAAAATGACGGCTTTGCCAAATTTGGGGGCAAAAAATCAGCCCTTTGTCGATATTGTCTTTGCTTCAGTGCCTGGCTTGGGCTTTCCAAATTCCTCTCCAGAGGATGGGCAAAGGAAATGGGCAAAGGGGGCTGGTCTGGGAAACAGCCCAGCCCTCCACAGCGGGAATGTGTGGCTGAGGAGGTCCTGCAGTTGGCAAGGAGGAGCTGGCAGAGGCTGGGCACCATGGAGAGGTGACAAACCCGCTGGTGGGGACCAGGGTGCCAGGAACGCTGCCCCAGCACTGCCAAGCTGCCCCGGAGCCCCAGCACTGGTCAGGCACAGAGCAGATGTGGGAGGATGGGGAATGCTGCCACAGAGAGGTGCACAAGAACAGGGAATGAAGCCCAGGAACAGCACAGGGTTGGGATGAGGGGAGAATTCACATGGGGTCAGAGCCCTTCTCCCTTTATCTTTGGGAGATTTGGGTAGCTTACTTTATTTTAGTCCCTTGCAATACATTTACATAAAGCTGCTTTGGGCTGAGTGCTTCTTAGTGCTGGTCTCTGCTCTATTTAAACATAAATGTTTTAAAGTGCACAGATAGGTTTTTAACAGGGAAAAAATTGCATGTGAATTACATTTATTTCTTGTTTACCCACACGGCTCCAGCTGACACTTATCGACAGATTAACTTTCACTAAACTTTCTATGTAATATGTTTTAAAAACCCACTTCAAGTACAGATTCTATTAGTTCCTGACCTTATGTTTTAAGAGGAAGAAAGTGGCTTTACACTCCATGAAATGTGTTAATGCATGGATAGAAGTCCTCTTATCCTCCTGCTTACATTAGGTCCAATCAGGAGAATGGATTATGTTTTTAATAATCTGACATTAGTATTAAAAGTAATATTTAAGGCATTAGGATCCATAACTGGTGCAGTGTGTTCAGAGCTTTCTCTTTGTGTGTGTGTGCACACACGGCTGGGCTAAAACATATGTTTATGAAACAATGCATTAGCCCAAAACCTCCCCAAATATATGGGGATAAATTGGGGCAGCAGATTACTGCTGACATCACTTTTTCAATTAGAGGCAGAGGGAAGATTTGATGGCCATTTTAAAACTGATTATGGAGGGCAGGGATTAGAGGCTGTTAGGAACAGGAGGTCTTGCTCTCCTCTCAGCCTTGGCCTCCTGGAGCTCTTGTGGACTTCAGGACTGGGTGCTGCTTTGGGGGGGTGGAATAAGGCCAGAGGCACTGGTGGCACTGGTTTTATGTACAGGTCATCTGTCCATGGGGCTGGACCTCTCTGTCTGTCTTAGTCCCTTGGAAACATTGCATGGGACAGGGGAAGAAATTTGGAGTCTTTATCCCTAAGATGAATGTTTTAGGGGAAAGCCAAGACTTCCCAGCTGGTCTGGGTGGGTAAACATTGAACCCTGCTAGACTGGATCTCTTCTCTCTGTCTTCACTCATGGTTTGAGGGACATTTGAGTCATCTAAAGCCCTGATGTCCCCTGCATCCCCTGGAAAAGACAAAAGGGAGCTGGAAAAGAAACAGGGAACACCAAGAGGAGAAAGTGGTATGTGTGGCCATCACCATGCAGAGGAGTGGACTAGGATCTGCCATCCCACACAGATTTCTCCAGTGTTTAATTCCCTCCACTCAGAACCGTACTTCTAGGTGTAGTTTGTCTAATTGCAGCTTTTAGCACTTCAGGCTCACTTCAGCTTCATCGGCTCAATTAATCATCCTTCCAGTATCAGAAATCTTCTCCTCATGGGGCAGTCACAGCCCACGGCCACGTCACTGCCCACCCTCCTCTCTGCTAAGCTGTAGATTGCTAAATGGAATTACAGAAGGGGGTTTTGCACCCCTACTGGTGCTTACAGCAAATTTTAGACCTCTCCTATGTTTTAAGAAGCCTCCTTGGGAAGCCTAACCTGAACCTAACACTCCAGACAGTGCTGGATGCAGATATAACTCCACAACTGCTATTTCCTGTTGGCAGGAATTTGAGATCAAAGTGCTTCAACTTCCATTCCTCAGCTGCCGGGAGAGCATCCTCCCTTGTTTTCACACACACACACCCCTCTCTTTCTCTCTCACATCTCTTTGGACAGCAGGACTCCCGAATTGCAGGGAGCCTCCAGCTTTTCCCCCTCCAACGGCAAACAAGGCTTTATCTTCGCAACATATGTGCAGCAACTGTTGTTTGGTGGCAGAAGGGAAATCCACAAGCTATCCAGCCACTGCACCTGCCTGCTTGGACCGAATTCCCCTACTCATGTTTGCTCACTGGAGTTAAGCAGGTCCTGGGCTGGGAGACCAGCTGGGAAATCCAGTGATTACAGGCACAAACAAACGAGCGAGGGGCGGGGATGGGCAGCCGCTCCTGTTTGACCACCACCGAGGGAATCTGGCAATGCACCATCCTGACTCTTCCTTTTAATTCCAGTCGGGGGAAATTCGAGCGAGCCAAAGGAGGTGGGAGACGGGGTATCCCCCACCCTCCAATCTGGACTGGTGACACACCTTGTCTGGAGTGCAGGGGGAGCGTGGTGGTTCGAGGTGAAAACCCTGGGGTTCACAGACTGTCCTGCCTTCCTCCTGCTCTGCCACGGCTTTTCTTACTCTGAGCAGGTGTCTGAGCAGAGCCTCTTTGTCTCCAGCTTCCAGACACAACAGCTGTTTCAGAGGGCCCTCCTGGCAGCCTCTCACAGGTGTGGTTTTGGCCAGCACAGGGGTAGAAAGTGGAGGGTGAAGGGATGGGTTATGCAAAGCTCGTGGTGTTTAGCTGAAAACTTCCCTCCCCAGAAATACTGCAACAGCTGGGTCATTTCTGGGTAGATAAGAGATGAGACCCCACAGATGTCTCCATGCTTGGTGTCTCCCAGAAAATAACAGGAGTGACTCCTTGAACTCAGCACCCAACGGATTTCATCCATGTGTACAAAAACTGAATTAATTTTAAAGGTTTTTCTTAGTGTTCCTGGTGTTCTTTCCAGTTGGTCAGCTACAGTGTACAAAATACCAGCCCAGATAAACTGATATTCCTGAATACCGATGGATATTATTCTGCAAAAGCTTTGTTCGGGAAGGTCAAGTTGGACGGCATTATCTCATATTTGTGACTGAAAAAATCCACAAGGTTCCTAAAACACAGGGAAAAAGGCTGCAATTGCCTCCTATATTGCAGAAGAATTATCTGTGCTGATTAAGCTGTCGCTCGTTAGCTCACCAGGCTTATCAAGGCACCAACCCACAAAGCCTTTGACCCCAGCAGGAATGATAGTACAGAACATTTGGACCACCTTGGGCCACCATGCACCCATTTTGCATTTTTTTCCCGCTAATATCATGTGTAAATATATGCACAGCTGACCCTGCTGGAGAGAGAGTCCCCTGTCCCCTGCAAGAGGCTTCAGTTCCCCTGTGCTTCCCTTTGCAGTGTAAGTTCAGCCAGATTTGTGGAAAGCAGGAGATTTTGTTTGCGCCTAAATCTTTGTGTAGTATTTTCCTTAAAGGCCCTAATGCCGTGGAAAAACATCGAGAGGCAAATTCTGCTTTGGGTTACACCAAAAGGGGAGTAAATCAGCTGAAGGTGGTGAGGGAAGCTGGATTTATCCCAGGGAAGGCAGAAGCAGAGCTCAGCCCCTTGCACTTTGCTATTTTCTGCACCAGCAGTTCTGGCCTTTGAAAAATGAGATGCATTTTTCTTGTAGCTAGAGAGGAGCCTGCAAATGCCAGGTGACAGAAAGCAGAGGAGAAGTCTGAGGCTCCTAAATTAGAAGCTGTGGCAACTTCAGGCACTGTTCTATAGAAGCTGCCCTTGGCTGTATGTTAAATGTTGTTTTCTTGTGATTGCCAGCATTTGGTGTTAAAAAGATGCTCAGGGAAGGCTCATTCTACCTCAAATCCATGAGGTAGTGCAGTGCCAGATTGGAAGATTTCTCTATTTATGGGATGGGGTTTGGATCAGCTTGGCCTAGTGGAAGGTGTCCCTGCCCCTGGCAGAGGGTGGAACGAGATGGGATTTAAGGTGTCTTCCAACCCAAACCATTCCCTGATGATTTTGGGGTCCTTCCCACAACATTTCCCACAAGGCAGCTGGTTTGGGCATGGACTTCTCATGGAGTGCTCTGCCCACATGGGTGCTGAGCAACCGGTGATGTGAACAGGCAAGCCAGGTCTGGGAATACGCCAGGATTTAATCTGGATTTAATGTAATCCATTTAATCTGTTTCCTAGCCCGGCCTTCCACAGGAAATGGGAGATGGAGCCAAAGCATCCTGATTCTGTTTTTGTGCTTGCTGACCTCTAAGGAGAACAACTGCAGGACCTGTGCAGACCTTGAAACAAGGGGATGCAGCATGTTCAGGAGATTTGCCTGAATGTGTGGAGGGTAAAATTCCATCTGAGCTCTGGGGATGCTGCTGAGCTGGGACATGCTCCTGTCAGCCACCAGCACGCTGAAGGAAACGTGCCTGAGGCTTGGCAAAGACAAGTTTTTTGAAGCTATGGAGAATCCCACTGTCCCAGCCTGAGTTTTATGTGAGGTTTATGCCTAAATGGTTCAGCCATTACTGCAAGTGCAAGAGAAGAATATTGTGTTCTGTTCCTGTGTAATAAAAATGCCAGCTCTGGGACTGCCACCCACTGGGACAGGGACTAAGGGGGCTGAGCCACAGATCAGCCTGGGAAAAGCAAACCAGCCCACTCAGCCTAACTCAAATCCAACTCAATTCCATGGATTAACCTCCCAACTCCCTCCCCTCCAAAACTTGGATTTATTACTCTGGAGCTCTCCAGGTAACATGAACCATCCACAAAATGGAATGTCCTGTGTGCTGGCACACCTCTAGCAGAGGTTAGAGGGCCATCAGCAGGGCTGCTTGGATACAGGGAAATGGGAATCATGGAGTCACAGAATAGTTTGGGTTGGAAGGGACCTTAAAGATCATCTTTTTCCACCCCATGCCATGGCAGGGACACCTTCCACTATCCCAGGTTGCTCCAAGCCTTTTCCAACCTGGACTTGGACACTTCCAGGGATGGGGCAAGTCTACTATCTCTCCTCTGTTCCAACACTGCCTGCTGCTCAGCATCTTCACCAGTTCATTTTGGCCATGTATCAACCACAGTCCTTGTCTGTAACCTCATCTGTGCCGAACAGCTTGGAGGAGAAAAGGTTCCTATTATAATCTTACCAGAGTGAGATGAACGCAAAAACCTTGTGGGAGAACACAGGTTTTTGGACTGACTCTGGAGCTGCATCAATTTCCAACTGGAATAAAAGACAATGTGGGGTAGCTTAACCACCAGTAGCAGCACCAAGGACTTATTCAATGGAGGAACACAACAAAGTATGGCAGGGGCAGGTAGTAAAACACAGGTTAAACCAGGTAAAGAGAGCAATTTTGGAGGGTACAATTCCTGTCCTGCTTGACAACCTTTGTGCAAATTCCCCGAGCAGCATCCTCAGCTGACACAATTCTGATTGAAGCTTAAAAAAATAGGAGTGAAACAGAGACAACTGATGGAATGTGAACAATTCTTACCTAAATGAGTTCCTTGATGAGTTTTACTGGGCCTCTGAGCACAGGTGAAGAAACGAGAGTTTTAAACCCTAGAGGCCCCTGAACTGCTGGTGCAGATTTTCAGCCAAGTGCTGTGTGAAGGCATTTCTTGGGCCAGGCTGGGAGTTTGGCCACCAAGGTATGAGCTGGAAATTCATGTCCTACACTTCTAATTAAAAGAAAGATGAAAATGTGTAAATTGGTAAAAAATGTTCCGTTTTTCCAAACGCTTACCAGAGAGTAATGGAGAAGCCCAGGGATGAAGGGAACAAGGCCCTGACGTGGTACAGCAGCCAGAGAAGATGGTCTGTGAGATGGTGGTGGAGACACTGTGCAGATCAGACACCAGACCTGAGTCTGCCAATAAGGCATGAGGATAAATAAATAACATTAGTCTATGGAAATCAAGTGTGAAAACATAGAGACGATTGTCAGAGTTCTGGGAAAACCAGCTGAGACAAATGGGATCTGTGACTGCTCAGTGTGACAGAAAATCAGCTGGGAGGCCACTGAGACTGGGGGAGGAAAGATTGGAGTCTTCTACAAGTCAATAAAGCCTTCCTGACAAAGGTGAAAAACTGTGGGAAGCAAGATCTGCATGGGGCAATTAGCTCAGTCCATTTTCCTATTTGGGGAATAAAACAAAGCCGAGCTCTGAAATAAAGAGCAAGCTGTCCTGACAGCAGTGGAACCAAGTCTCTTTTCCCATGGAACTGAGCCCCTGTACTCTCCCAGACCTCTGACCCCTTCTCACCTGGGAGATCTTTACCTTTCTTTTGAATTTTGAGGGGTTCACAAGGCGGATGTGCAGTGTGTGAATCCCTTGGATGGCCAGTGAGAGCACAAGGAGCCAGCACAGAGGTCCCCACGTGCTTTGGGTGACCAGCTACATTCAAGCATGTCCTTGATGGCTGGATGTACCTTGAAAATGTGCTTTTGCAGGATGGGGCAGAGGGAAACCCATGGCCAAGCAGAACAGGATGCTCCCTGGGCTGGGTGTGCTTTTATTCCACATTATTCCCTGTGGAAGCTCCCTCTGCACCACATCTACTGCAGCCATGTTGCTGTAACTGGGATATGGGAGCCTGGTCTTGCCCTCCTCAACAAGCAAGTCACAAAAAGCAGCTTATTCAAGCAACTTAAGAACAAATAAAAGCAGCATAACCTCTTTTCTTGTGCTTTGTGGGCAGCCATGTATATACATATATATATATATATATATACATATATATATAATCAGTGGAAATTCTGCCAAACTTCTTGTTTAAATATTGGAGCTGTGCTTATTTGTATTGTTGGTGGTCCCCACAAGGACCTGCTCTCCTTGCACGGGGATATTGTTTAGAATGAAGCCCAGGCTGGCTACTTTGCCATTAAAATTCTGTGCCAGCCTAGAGCTGACAGTATTGAAGCTTTGCTAAATGTGTGTACGTGTAAGTTCATTAAATGGGTGCTGACTGTTGTTACACAAGTACAGCAGTTGAGTGCTTTCTGTATTAACCTTATCACCTGATGGGCAAAAGAAAAGGTTTAACTAAAGCTTAGGACTAATTGAACAGTATTTCAGCATTTTCTTATGTAAAACTGGTTCTGGTCTATTGTTTTTATTTATTTGCAATAACTGTGCTCATTCAAGTTTGTAATGACACTGCCATGGGTGAATAGAATTTGCTTTAAGTATTATTCTCCCTTTTCCTATCTCCTGCCTTCTCTAAACTGTGTCTCTCAGGAGAAAATCTGCAACAGAGCCTGGTAAAAAGACAACTCTCTAAGTACACAGTCATTTTGGGGAGATACGTTCCCAAGCTGTGTTTTTAAAATTACTTTCAGCAGTTCCTGTTTATTTTCTCGGCCTGCCTTGGGTATTTCCTGTCGGGATGAGCACTGAGCGTGGAGCTGGAGGAGATAGGAGAGAAAAAGCCTCCCGAGGAAAGGTGGGAGGCGTCTTATCATCAAGACACGGCACAAACCAGAGCACTTTCTTTGCTCGGTTGCCACTAGAGTATGCTCTCGTGCTACAAGTTCCAGGGATTTTTTAAAAATAAATCACTGTGTAGCACGAGGCCGTCTTTCAGATGCTTTCCACTTGCCCCAGTGTTTTTTTTTTCCTAAGTAATACTTTTTGTTTAATTGCTGTTGAGCACGTACTCAAAGCTTTGAGAAAGCGTGGAGGGTCGCTCTGTGGTGAGGTGAATCTACCTTGGGTTTGGACAACTCCCAGCTTCCAGAGCGTGGGTGAAAACGGCCAAAAAATATCTTACCTGTGTCTAAAAATCCACAAAAAAGGAGGTTTGCACGTCCTTCCTGTCTTGGTTGGACCCCTGGGTCATGGCTGATGAAGAAAGGGGAGGCAAATCTCACGAATTAATAGGTTTCTGCTTACAGAAGAAACATGTAAATTCCCCTTTTCAACATAAAGTGTGCCTGTAATCCCAGCCTTTGAAATGGTGGTAGTTATTCAGTAAGATAAAGGCTGCTGTGAGCCTGCCCTACCACATTACAGCAAAGTACTTTGTCACTGGCACCCTAAAAGTTCCAGTTTCTGCATGACAAAGATATAAAACAACTTGCAGGACAATTAAAGAACAGTTTGTCCTCACCCTATTATTACCAGCCATTCTTCCACGTTTCGATATTTGCCTGTAAATTGCTACCTCCCCCATCAATATAATTGTAATCAGCCATGGTTAACATTTGTCTTTGGATGCCTTTTCCAAGGGAAACACAAAGAAGGAAAAATACGGCAAAGAAAAAAGCCACGCTCCGGATAAAGAGCCTCGCCACCAGCCTGCTTTCACACACAGGCTGCGCACTTTGCTGCTAAAATTACATTTTAGGAGCCCCAACGGGCACGGGAACAATGACCCCGCGCATTTCCATAGTGACAATGGCTGGCGGAGGATTGGAACATGTCTTTTTCCTCTCTCCGATGAACCTCAGCCAACAACGGCAGAAACCCGCCAAGGAGTTGAGTCCGTGGAAGCTCTTGGTCAGCACGGAGCTGGGAGGTTCCCTCAGGGATGGGAGGCAGCTGCTGGGCCCAGCCGTTCTCCAGGTGGTGTTCACACCTTCAAGCACCAGTTCCTTCAGGCAGCCCCAGTGACTTCTGAGTGGGTTGAAACTTCAGCTTTCCTGCACAGCCCGGCTGAGTGCACAGAGCTTCCCTAAATTCATAAAATCGTAGGTGGTTTGGGGTGGAAGGGACCTTAAATCCTGTCTCATTCCACTGCCATGGTTGGGAGACCTTCCACTAGCCCAGGCTGATCAAAGCCCTGTCCAACCTGGCCTTGGACACTTCCAGGGATGGGGCAGCCACAGCTTCTGTGGGCACCCTGTGCCAGGGCTTTTCCACCCTCCCAGGGAAGAACTTCTTCCCAATACCTCACCCAAACCTACTCTCTTTTAGTTTGGAGCCGTTCCCTCTTGTCCTATCACTCCATGCTCCTGTAGAAAGTCCCTCTCCAGCTCCCTTGGAGCCCCTTCAGGTACTGTAAGGCCACAGTGAGGTCACCCCAAAGCCTCCTCTTTTCCAGGCTGAACAACCCCAACTCTCTCAGCCTTTCCTCACAGCACAGGGGCTCCATCCCTCAAATCATCTCCTCTGGACTTGCTTCAACAGGTTGATGGCCCTCCTGTGCTGGGGGCCTCGGAATTCCCTTAATGCCTTCCTTGGTTTCATCTTTCAGGGGTTTTGTGCCGCTGTTTCAGCAGGGCCCTTCGGCAGCAGCTTCTCCAGCCCCCAGAACACGACGTGTGTTTCCTCAGTTGTGTCAGCCCTTAATCCTGCTCTTTTTTCCTTAATAAATGCAAACCTAATTTTCTAACGTCTCCACTTAGATCTAATCCATGAGGCTGTTTATTATCCTCGTTACCCTCTTCTATACCTTTTTCATTTGTATTCAAAACCCTCTCTTTAATCTGTCTCAATTCTCCAGGTATGGCCTCGCCGCTCTTTCGTACAATCCCATAATGATTTCCACGGATGTGTTTTAGTCCTCTATCGATAGGTCTCGGGATGTTATTTGCCTTCCTTAACTACTTCCCGCAGCGGGAATCGCTGCTTTTAATATTCTGTGTGCTGACACCTTCAATCTTTTCCTTCACCAGCATCTTTTGCCACCCCATCCTGGGGTTAAATATTTATTATCTGTGTACGAGCACACTGGGGCTGCGGTGGGGGGCTGCAGCCTGCACCCAGCACTGTCCGAGGAGGGGTTTGATGCGACAGAGAGCGGCCAGAAGGTGCTGATCCTTAAAAAACCTCGTCCAAAGGGACGATCCCAGGAGCGAGGAAGAGGCACGACGCGCTCCGGTCCCCTCCTCCCCCCCGCCTCTCCGCGGTGGTTTCGCCCCGTCCCCCCCCACAGGCGTTGGTCCCGCCCGGCCGCCCGGCCGCACTCACTGTCCGCCACGCCCCCTCCGGCTGTACCAACTCCTTTCATCAGGGGAGGATAGAAGAGAGCGGGAGGCCGCCCTGAATCGCCTCACCGGGGTTGCGGCTCTCTCTGTTCTCTGTCTGAGAGCTGTAGATAAGGAAAGTCCCCAGAAGGCGGTTTGGGGAGAGAGAGGAGGCGAGCGGGACAGGCATGCACCCCCCGCGAGGCGGTGGATGGCACAGCCCGCCCGCCCCGTGCGGCCGAACCCGGAAGGTGGCGGTGCACATGGGCGCAGGGGCCGGGACAGGGACCGGGACCGGGATCGGGATCGGGACCGGGATCGGGATCGGGATAGGAAACGGGGCGGGAGGAGCCGCCGGGGCGCTGGGCACTGCCGTGGCTGCTCTCTACACGGCCACGCTGCCGCCCGCCCTGCCCGGCGGGGATGCGGGTAACGTACCGGGTCGCCCCAGCGGCGAGGGTGGGGACCCTCGGCCCGTAGCGGCCGCTGCATCGCCGTCAGCCTTCGGCGGGCGGGGTGGGGGGATGAGCCCTTAGGGACTGGTGCATTCCTGTCACCCCATGGGGTTGCTGTCACGCCATAGGAACTCGTGCATCAGTGTCACCGCTATAGGGTTGCTCACCCCGGAAGAGCTGGTGCACTGATATCACCCCTGGAGGGTTGGTGTCACGCCATAGGGTTGTCGTCCCAGAGAGTTGCTCACTCCGGAGGGACCGGTGCATTGTTATCACCCCATAGGGTTGCTGTCATCCCATAGGGATGCTTATGCTATAGAGATTGGTGCATTGCTGTCACCCTTGGAGGATTGCTGTCACCCTGTAGGGTTGTTGTTACCCCATAGGGTTGCTCACTCCAGAGGGGCTGGTGCATTGCTGTCACCCCATTAGGTTGGCGGTCATCCCATAGGAATGCTCATCCTGTAGGGGCTGGTACTTCATTGTCACCCCATACGGTTGCTGTTACCCTATAGGGACTGGGGCATCAGTGTCCCTGCAGGGCGTTGCTGTCACCCCGTAAGGATGCTCATCCTATAGGGACTGGTGCATTGCTGTCACCCCCATATGATTGCTGTCACACCTTAGGGTTTCTCCCCCTTAGGGATGGGTGCACTGCTGTCACCCCATAGGGCTGCTGCTCCCATTAAGTCCTCGTAGTCACTGATGCAGTACAGCCACTTTTGGGGTGCTCCCCCCATTGGGGTTGGTGCACTTAAAGCTCCCTGTAGGGGCACTGGCCCCACAGATGGGTGCAGCAGGGACACCCTGCATTGGGATGTGCACCCCTTGGGGCCAGGGCAAGTGCCCAGTGGGGTCAGCACAGCAAGGTCCCCCCTGGGGCTGGTGCCCTTGGGCCACCCCATAATAGTTTGCCTGTATTTGAGCCTTTCAGCAAAGGATTTAGCCGGGGGCCCTGGGGACAGCTGGTGACTTTAGGAGACAGATGTGCCATCCTGCCAGATGTGCTGTCACTGCTTGTGCCATCGCTTTCCCTGGCCTGTGCAGCAGGGAAATCTTTGGATCTGCCTGTCTCGAAGTGCAGCTTCCTGACAGTGTCAGACTCTGAATTTTTGTGTTTGGCACTGCTGATCCCACAGCTGGGACAAAGTTCTCCTGTTTGGTCCTGCTGTGCTTTTACTGGTTTCATCGGTTCTTGCTTAAAAAATACTTTGGTTCTGCGTGTGTGGTTTGGGGATAGGAGGGCTTGGATTTTCTTGGGAACGTGTTGGTAATTTTTTTGGCATGGAACAAGCATCCAGGATACTTGTCATCCCAGAGCAGTGTTCAGTGGCTCTGTTTAACTCTGTGCCTCCTGGCCATCGGTGGTTTCAAGTCCAAGCTGTGCATGAAATTCCTTCTCAATAAACGCCCTTTTAATGAATGCATGTATTTTACAGGCTCAGGATGTGTGGAGAGAGACACTGGCCAGGCTGGGTGTATCAATTAATATGTCATGATTGATATATTTACAGTTGTTACCTTTTGTCTTTTATTATAATTTTTGCCCTTTTTTTGTCTGTGGAAAGTACCCCATGCTCTGAGCTGTTCATGCTGCACAAAGCCTCAGGAACCTGGTTTTTAATTGTGCTTGAGCCTAGGTTTTCCCTCTGGGATGCAACCATTAGCAGCCTTTGCAGAGAGGGATGCAGGTTCTCCTGATGATGTGATGGATGAATGCTGGGATTCACTTTCTGTTTGATGTGGATTATCCCAGTAGTCAGAGCGAGCAACCAAACAGCACATGGGTTCACCCCACTCTCCGTAGGTTATTGAGGTTGTTTTATCCCATTTTGGAAGCAGGGAGGGGGTTGGTCCTTGCTTAATTTCCAAAGGCATCCTTGCTTAATTTCCAAAGGCACCCCTCCTCTGCCAGTGACTTTGGCCAGAGATATTGAGGACACCAGCTGGGGCTGTGCCACAAACGGGGGTGCAAGCGGAGAGAGGCCCCAGGAGTGGGGTCTGGGTGCTTTAACAGGCTCCCAGCAGCCCATGTTAGAGGGAATTCTGTTAGAGGGAATCTCTCAGGACAGTGTCCCCCGACCATCCCTGTGACCTCACTCCTTGTCTCTCCTTATTTATTTATTTTTTGGAAATTTCTTCTAGATCTGCTGCCTGGCTTCCATGTGTTTACTGGCACTGTGCAGAGACAGGCTCATCCCTGCTGTCCCCTTGTGCCTGTCCCAGCCAGCATTGTGTCCCATCACATTGTGTCAGGACTTTTTTTGGCATTATTCCCCTGGTTTCTCATGGCTTTAGCATGGAATGCTCCAGCTGGAGTCTCTGGAATGTCTGTGCATGGCTCTGCTCGAGGTGTTTGATTTGCCTGTGCCTGAGCATGGAGCTCAGACTTGTGCCACCGAAAAACCTGAGACTACTTGTGTGGGTGAAGAGCTGCTTAAGGATTTGCTGTATCTGCTTTCAGGCAGGGAGCCTAGTATTTTATTTTATTTTTTAAGCTATCTGTATTTTTAATTGTTCCTGAAGTTTGCAGTGATCTGAAAGTGTCAAAGGCAGTCGGTATTTCCACTGCCAGCTTGCTCATGTTGCTTAGTGTTAGAATAAAGAAATGATTGAGAGAATAACAGGGGGAGAATGAATTATACGTCAGAAACATCCACAGATGTTAAAACAGCTTAAAAAGGGATCAAATAAAGTTAAAAAAAAAGAAACCAGCCAAATGTTCCCTGTGATGTTTCAAACATCAGCTCTGAATGTTGCTGGGGATAAATTAGAGTTCAGGCAGCATTGGGCCTGTTGCCTGAGCACCTTTGTGAGGGAGTCAGGTTGGGCAGTCAGAAACTTGTTTACATCAGGAGTCGTAGAATAGTCTGAGTTAAAAGGGACCCACGAGGATCACTGAGTCCAACTCCTGGCCCTGTGGAGTTGGAGGGAATGAACTCTTCAGTTGGAGCCAGTGTCTGAAGATGTCACAGGTCATTCTGTCTTACAAGAAATACATTAAAACCAAGTTTCTGGGTGCTGTAGTTCTTCCTCTGTGTGTTTTGTTATTTAATATTGGTGTTCCTCACTCCTCCAGCCCGTGGAGGCTGTAAGGGATGCTCAGGTGTGTGGGTGGGAGATGGAGAATTAACCTTCTCCAGAGCAGTGGGTGTTGTGTACTTATTTTGATTTTCCCAATGGAATTCAACAGGCCTGCACCCTGGGAGCTTACTTTTTGCAGGTCTTTTTGTTTAGTTTTTTTTCCTTAATTCTTACAAGGCAAAGTTGTGCTGGTGTATTTCAGAGCTTGGCAGTGGCCTCCACCAGTGTTTTATTTATATTATTTTTGCAGCTTCCTGTTTGATTTGTGGCTGTATTTCTTTGGGGTTATTCTTGCCCTTGATATGAATGTCACAGCAATGTGAATGAACTTTCATTTTTGCTGTTTTAGATACACATATTTCTGTGTCCCAGAAGGGCTTTAGTGGAGGTGAATCCATGCCTGGCTTGGGAGCAGCATCCCTGGGATGTGATGGGTCATGGGCATCACCAGCTGCTGCACACTGGGGAACCCCCACAATGCCAAATTTAGGGTTTCCTTTATTATCATCGTCCTTTGCTGCATGCAGGAGGATTGGTCCCTTCCCAGCCTCACCATGCCCTGGAAATGTTGGAGCTGCTGAACACTGAAGGGCTCAGAATTGGGATGTGTGGTTTTCTCATTGAATCTGCTGTTGGGGGGCTGCCTTGCAATAGGGTGAAATTTTCCTAAAATAAAAATAGCCAGTGTTTGCAAGTGCAGGAAACTCCATATGTGAGAGATTTTGGTGCAGGAAGTGGCAGGTTTGGTCCCAGTCATTGCCAGGCCACAGCTCTAATTCTGCAGCAGTTGCCATGGGTTGACTTGCATCTTCCTTTTAAAATGCACCATTTACTGGTGGTGTCAGGATTTAAAGGTGCCATTTGTACAACCCCCCTCCTTTGCATGGTGTGGTGAGGACGTGATTGTACAGAAATTTAAAATATTGTTAATTTAGCTTTTAAAGCCACCGGCTCCCTTTGTTTGAGTCTTTCCCATCTAATGATGGGACAAAGCTGCCACGACCTTGGCACTTGCAAAATTAGCAGGACCAGTAAAATTGGATTATGGAATTTGAGGGAAAGAAGGGAAACCAGCTGTAATTTTTAATTTTTGTTCATCCCTGAATGTGTTGTGCTTATTGAATATATTCAATGTATGTTCAGGAGTGGTTGCTGCTAAATGCTCCAGTGTCAAGTGCTCTAAAAATGCCAACTGTTCTGCTAACTGGGTCTTTGTGTGGCAGTTATTTGTCCTGGCATAAAATACAAACAAAATGCAAAATCTAAATGGTGTTTCTAATGGGAACTTGGTGCAGCATTCACTGACAGGTAAAGGAGTTACTTGTGAAGCAGAATTGCTTTAACATCAAGGGAGAGCAGCATTCCCAGATAAATGGATGCAGATTTGCACGATCAGTGATTTTATTTTTCCTCTTTAAAAACGGTAAAGCTCTGGTTTTGTGTTGGGGGTTTTTTTGTTGTTTTTTTTTTGGTTCTTTTTTTTTATGAGAAGCAACTGGGTTGTTGAGCAGACAATGCAGCTTAGGCGTTGCAAACTGCAGTGCTTGAAAGTTATTGAGTCAGATGGTTTTAAATTAAAAATACACACACACAAACGTCTGCATTTTGAATATCTCAGGCCATTCTTTGCCCGAGCCTACCTATATTTTCATTTATCTGTTCATAAAAGTCTCGCGAAAACATACAAAAGATATTTTGTGCAATGACATCAGAGGGAGAAAATATTCTTAGAAAATTTCATGCTGTTAAATCTCCACAGATTTACAGTTTTATCCAGTCAAATTAATGCAAAACCCCAATGCAAGCATTTGGATTTTGAAAACTTTGGAGGAGTGTCATTTCCTAATAGTAATTATTGGTTTTACATTATTTTTTCACAGGGGAGCTGATCACAGCCGCATATGAGCTTGGAGTAAGTATTAGTTTTATTGTTTAATCAATGCTCTCATTAACAGTTTTAGGAATTAAGGAAGTTTAATTAAGCATGGAGTAAAGTAGATTAATTTATTTTCAAACCACAGTTTTTACTAACTTATAAGTACAGCACGCGACAATTTACTTCAAGTTTTAAATCCAATTAAACTAAATTATAAAGCAAAGGCTTTACTGTATATACAGTAGCTGGCTTATTATCAACCCAAATTTTGTATAAGCTGGGGAGAATGAAATAAATCGGGTTAACAATTTTAATAAGTTTTATTATTTAATAAACTTTATTATGGTGCATGATCCCTTTAGGCAAGACCTTAGGACTGTCAGCGCGGTGGTAATCCGATAGCAGTGTGGTCTTTCAACTTGCTAACCAATAAAATAGTTGAGAAGCTGCTTTTTTTTAAAAAAAAAAAAAAAAAGGAAAAAAAAAAATAAAAACAACAGCCTTTTGAATGACCCTAATATACTGTGAACCCAAACAAGGAGCCCTTTAAGGCACGCTAATGAAACGTGGCACCTCCTTTTCCTCGCCGCCTCATTATTATGGGCGAGGCGTGGGGCCAGGTCCACGGAGAAGGAGGAGGAGGAGAAGGAGGAGGAGGAGGAAGAAATCTTTGCGGGGCTGGGATGGGTACCGAGGGTGGCTCGGCGAGAGGAGCCGCTCGGGGCTGCCCCGGCTGCGCTGCTCCTCTCCCATCCCCAGCCTTTTTTCCCCCCTTTCCAACCCCGTCTCGCTCTGTCCGTAGGTCGCCCACCCTCCCGGCTACCCACTGTTCACGCTGCTAGCCAAAGTGGCCACGGGGCTGCCCGGCGGCTCCCCCGCTTTCCGAGTCAATCTCCTCTGCGGCTTGGTGGGAGCAGCTGCCGCCTCTTTGCTTTTTTACACGGTTTTCAGGTAAAGTCCTCGGGGGTGCTTTTTCCTTGGCTTCGTGGTGCTTCCCCGGCGGCTCGGGACGTTCCCGAAGGCTCCCTCTGCTCCCCGCTGGCCTTCGGACCGGCGTTTCCACCCCCCCCTTCCCTAATTAGTTCCTCTGATTAACCTAACAGCAACTTAATCTGAATTTGACCTTCTTTCCCGCACAAAAGCCTCCCCCTCTTTATTTTTTCCCCTTTCTTTTCTGTTAAATAATAATAATAGCAATAATAAAAAGTGCGCCCTTTCCCTTGCGCAGCCGTGACAGGTTGTTCAGGCTCATTATCACAAATCACCGCTCGGTTTAACTAACCAGAACTAATGAAGTTTGTCGTTCTCGAAAGATGCAGATGGTCTGTTTAAATTAACAGGATGAGCTTCACCTATCGGGAAACCGTGAACTTGGTTTAATTGCAGCTCCCGGCGGAGGCGGATGGGCAGTTGCCTGCCCGTGGTACCCAAGGACCAGGGAGAGCATCCCTGCCTTTCCCTGGAGTGGCTCCGGGCTGGGGGGGATGTCCGGAGCCTTCTCTCCAGACCTCTAACCTTGGGAGGACCGGGAACAATCGGGATGTGCACGTGGTTGTGGGGTTTTATTAACCCTGCTCGTCTTTGATGTGCAAGTTCTGGCTGCTCTTAACCTCAGCCTGACCCATATTTGAGGGGATTATGGCAACCCATATAAACAATTTCTGATGTTCTTTTGCAGGGAAAATAGGGCACGTTTTGAGGCTGCGAATGGTATCAGGGCGTTTCGGGATGAGACGGGGCGCTTCCTGACCGGGATTATTTTGACAGAAGCCCTTTTCTCCCACATGTTTCCAGGGCCACCCCTCAGGAAAACCTTCCAGGGAGTGAAAGCAGCCTAGAAATAAGAGCAGGAATAAATGGGGAGGTGGCAGGGGAGCAGATTCTGCAGAGCCTGAGAGCCCTGAGCTCACTTAAGCTTTGTTCCATGGGGTTCATCTGCCCAGGTGCATCTTCCTCTGCTGAAGAGGAGTTGCTTTTTGCACATCACCTTGCACATAGCATCAGCTCCAAAGCACACCTACTGGAACTGCTTGACTAGTTCCTGAGTATTTCTGTAGGCATTTAAAGTGATTGCTTTCACTGGTGGGTAATATATGTGATTAAGTCAGCGTTATTTAATTTAATATCCTGTATTTCACAGCCTATTTGGGGAGCTGGAAGTGGCGCTGCCCTCCCGTGCACAGCGCCCAGCGCAGCGTCAGAGTACAACTCCACTCTGTGAAAAACTCCTGCAAGGAGCTGCTAAAGGTTTTCAATATTGGGTTCTGATTTCTTTTTTAATGATGGTTATTCCCGTTATTGCAGTTACTGGGAAGGTCTTCCCCAGTTTTTAGTTGGAACCACGGTGTGACAGTTACTTGGGTGCCCGCTTTGTGCTTTGGAAATGATGCAATCGTTCCTTTCGAGAAATAGGGATACAGGAGAGAAATGACAGGCTAAATTTGAGAATTATTTTGGGAATTACTTTAGCACTTCTGAAGGTTTAGGTGTTTTGTTGTTGTTTAATTGGATTTGGAAGACAGCGCTTCTGTCAAATTTAAAATTTGCACGAAGGAATGGAAGACCTGGAAGCGAGAGATGATAAAAAACTATTAGGGCTTACAGAAATTATTTCATAGATACTGGCAGGATCAATTATTCAGCCTAGCAGCAATTGATTTTTTTTTTTTTTTAAATAATTGTAAGGTCAGTTTTATTTCCAAATGACAGTGTTACATTTTTCCTTTCAAGCATCTTAAAACTGGTTTATTTTTTGTGATGTTCATTTGGGAAAAGCAAAAAAAAATTGCTTTTTAATTTACTTTTAAAAGAAAAAAAATTAGGAAGTGTTCACTGGCGCTGTCTGCTTGAAGCTGTGGCTGTCTGGGGGTGATGTGGTGTGTTTTAAACCGGGCTTGTCCGTCCTCACAGAGAGACTAAACGGGTCTATCAAATCCCCCCTTACTTTTGCGTTTAAATAAAATTATCTGATGGGGTGACCCCTACGAAGTACCAGCGGAAAAATCAGCACCTGCTCCTCTCGCCGTGCGAAACGTGGATGTTAATATGAAAATATGTAGATGTTAGGAGTACAAATAATTGATGAAGTACACATCCTTCGGGAGCAACACGGTTCAAGTGGCAAATCTGCCTGCTCAAACAATAGCCACCCTTCAGCGGGGAGGAAGCCATCTCTATGGAAATGGGGCTGACGCTGCCCTATTGATCGAGTGAAGAAGACATTATACAATGTCAGTTGGGTTGTTACAATTTCATTTGTCGTCTGACCTGAACTTAACCTCTAAAACCTTTCTTTTCTCCCCGCCAGCCAGGCAGGGTTGCTGTTTACCCTCGCACGGGGTTTTGCCGTGCCTCCCTCCCTCCCAGCATCCCCATACAGTAAATCTCTCCCTTTTTTTTTTTTTTTTTTTTTTTTTTATTAATTTCCCCATTGATTCTTTTTGTTTGAGTCATTTCCCGAAGTTTATTCCTCGGCAGGTTGGGACAATTTCATTGCTTAATGAAAAGAGTCGTGGTTCCCTCCGTGGTGTTTGGGATGTTGTGGCACGTGCGGGATTAGGGTGGAATTTATTCCTTGAGCAGATTTCTCCTTTGCCAGGTGATGGCTGGCGGGATGCTCCGCGCAGGCAGCGCTGGGGTCGAGAGGAAGCAGCCGCTGCATCGTGTCTGTTTGTTAGTTTTATTATATTATAATATATGAAATTATTCATTTAATTACAGTATTTTTTTAAAGCCCTGGATTGTTCTTCTTGAAGCAAAATTGTGTCGAAGCACATTGGTGCAGAAAGCCCTTTTGTCAGTAATCCAGACTATCGCTGAACGAGCCATTTGCTCCTTTGAGTTACTTCTCGAGTATGGATTTTTTCCCCCCCTCTGCACAGTCTTAATAAATTGCTTGTAATTATCGTAAAATGCCATTTACAAAGAGTTTTCTCGGACTGCTTGTAACTGAGGCAAATAATTCATCTTTGCTTTGAAGGAGGGGGGAGCTGCTTTATGTTTTTAGGACTCAGCGAGTGCGGCTGTAGGATTGTTTCTTTAAACAACTATTTATTTGTTTTACTGTGGGAGGCAAAGCATAGCAAGTTTACAAAGTAAACCAATTATCTTCTTATAATATGATTGCCAAAGTGTCATTTTCTGCGCAGGGGATGCATTCTTTGCATTCTCTGCTGCAAAGAGAAATAGGAAGCTTTCCCCTGCTCTAAGTGCATTTTTTTTTTTTCAGTGTATACCTTTCGTTGTTTGGCTGTTTTGGGGTTTCTAAATACACGAAGCTGTTTTATTGCAGGGGCAATAGCAGAGTAGATGGTGTCATTATCCAAGTATTTGTAGGAAGTTTTTGCCAGTTTCATTCTGGCTGACTTGGACACAGGGTTTTGAAAAGGGCAAAGATGTTGCATTAAATTAAGCAGTTCACATCTCTTTGGTTTGCAGTTGTGGGTGTCATATTGACTTTGGGACTAATACATTATACACCTATCTATTTTTATATGTTACATATTTTTTTTTATACATATATGTATTCCCTGCCCAATAAACCTTCCAAGCAACAAACTGTGGATGTATATAAAACCCAGAGCCAACTCTTCTCCCACCGCCAACAAAAAGGAGAATTAGGCATGTTGGATAATGAAAGCATCAAAATGATTCCATCCTTTTGAAATCCTCGGGATGTTTTGGAAATGGCACCTGACCCTCTTGATGGCACTGAGCTTTCTGGCTCCCAGGATGTGTGTCCTGGAGCTCTCGTGGGAAGGTCTCTAAGGAGGACCAGGAGGATGGGTGACCTTCATGGCCATCCCAGAGGGACCTCATGGCTGATGCTCCCTTAAAACTGACCGGTGCTGGGGAGAGTTTGCAGCCCCTGATGAGTGAGGAAATGCTCCATGTCCCTGGAGTACATGAGTTTGCCAAAACAGGATTCATCCCCAAGCAGTTTGACCCCCTTTTTTTGTGGACATGGTTTGGGGAAGATGGAGGGATGAGAGAAGAGCCACTGCCCACTCAACCAGAGTGGGAAATTGAGAAATTGGGCTTGGGGGAAGGAGGAATCTCCTTACAGGGCATGTTTGGATTTTTCCAGATTACAGATTATCGTAGATTATCTCTATTGTGGCACAGCAGGAATGTCTTGGGGGTTTGGAAAGCAGCTGTGCTTAGTGAGAAGTAGTTACAAAGTTTTAGGAGGGAGAGAAGAAAGGAATGTACTCAGGTACTAATTTGCTTTTAGAAAATCTACCATGACCTCTGGCTAATTGATCACATATCAATTTTTATTTTTTTCCCACTTGTCCCCAGAATAAACTGGCACTGAGTTCAGTCTGTTTGAAGATGCTGCCAAATCTGTTCATTTGCATTTGGCTCTAAAGCAGGCACACGAGGCTGCAGTAACTCTGCTTCATTTTGAAAAGGGGTGGGGGGGGGGGAAAGCAGGGCAAAAAAACTCTTTTTTTTTTTTTTAGAAGACTGAAGAGTCTTTTCTGACAGCTAGTCAGAGTTAGAATTAGTTCAAGGAAATGTTAATAATGCACTGCCTGGCTTAATCCCTTTGATATCACCAGGTATCCTCCTGTTCATGGGTTAATTGCTTTAAAAGCGGAGGCAATATTCTGAGCGGTGGGCCGCTTCACCTTTTCACAGCTGTTACCATTGAGTGACAACTAAATCCCATGTGTAAGATGAGGAAGAGCTCAATCTCCAATTGGGAGAAAATTTATGTAAACCGCAATCCCTTCAGAATGTGCGGAAGTCACAGACTTTCTTGATTTACTCTGCTTTTCCCAGAAAGCTCCATTGTTCCCTTCCCTAAGTCCCATCAACCCTTTGTAGCAGAATATCACAGCGGCGGCAGATAGCTTGAAATATATAAATGCTATCATAGCTCTGATTAATAGCGGCGCTTATGAGTCAAGTCTGATAACGGAGCAGCTCTCCACTCAATTTCAGATACCGCTAATGGAATCTGTCTCCTGCAATTGTAATGTGAGAAGGGCTAATTTGCCATGGAGCTTGGAGCTGTCACCAGCCGGGGATTGGGGGGTCAGATGGGAGCTGCCAGGTTTTTGCCCTGCAGCTTGTATCTCTCGCTTTGAATAGCGCAGCCCCCTGCCTGCCAGGGAGCTGATAGGCCGCCGGGGGGTTTATGCCACTTGTACAATAGCGAAGGGCTGCATGGGCTGACTTGGTAATTGTGAAGCCAGCTCATTTTTATTTTATTTTATATTTTATTCTATTTTTTTTTTTACTCAACTCCTTCCTTCCCCCCCCCCCCTTCCTTTTTTTTCTTTTCTTTTTTTTTTTTTTTTTCTGCGGCTGCATAATTTCTAATAAGGGGTTTTAACAAATGTCAGATTAGGAAAAGTTTCTGCAATTACCAAAAAAAAAAAAAAAGCCAACTTATAAAACATTTAAATAGCTCAAGTCGGCTCCTACTGCGGGTTGGGGTTTTTTGGCTGCTGGAAGCAGGCGCCGGTTATTACAGGAGCCTGGGATAAAGGTGTATCTATTTTCCAAGGATTGTGAATCAAATAATGGGTCGAACTAATACACCCTTTGCAGTTGCAAAGACACCAGGAGAGAAGTTCTCATTTGTAATGGCTGGAAGCACAGTTTGTACAACTCAAGTGTGAGTATGGGGTGAGATTTCTTAAAGCAGCGCAGCCCTGTGTGCATTTTATGGATCTTCCATGAGCTGTTCCACTCGTTGAGCTGCTCTGGAAGAGCTTGGCATGGAGCTGTTTAATTTAAATACCCGACTTTCTTGGGAAGGGGTGCCTGCAGGCAGGCTCTGCTCCGATGGTGATGGACATCCTGGAGCATGTGAGATTTGAGGTTGGGATGTCTCATTCCTCGCTCCCCTGACGAGTTGTCACGAGGGGCTCTTCCCATCCCTGGTGTCCAGACCCCTGGTGGGTCCACTCAGGTCCTTGCTGCCATCCCAGAGCAGTTTGATCTTCCCATCAAGAGGATCCAAGTAAGCTGACCTCAGGACACAAGGAATGGGGTGCAAGATGCCTCTTTGCATGTTCTGGGGACCTTCACAGGTCCACATTTCCAAAGGGATGGGCAGAGACAATATCCTTCAGAGGTGGTGTCCTAACTGGACACCTCTGGTCCAGGAGGATGCATGTAAGAGGGTGCAAGGACCAGTTCAAAATCCTCACTGGCTCAGCACTCCTTAACCACCCTGGACCATACCCTCTCCAGCCAATATCCAATATTGGATATTGTAGCGTTCCAATAAAATAACTAAAAGCCAGGAAGTGGAGGCAGTCCCTGGCTGGGTGTGAGGGGAGTGCCATTCCATGCATGTGGTGGGAGGTGAGGGTGCTGCCTGCTCACCCCCATCCCAGAAATCACGTGTCTGTGGGAATGCTGAAGCTGTGGGATGCTGAAGTTCCTTTTGACACGAAGGACAGCAGTTGGTTATAACCAGACTGGTTTGGTTTTATTTTATGGTGGCCCCGCCTCTTTGCTCCGTCTCTCTTCCCTTCACTCCTTGTGACGGTGGAACTCAACCAAGAGAGATGAGCCAAGCCGTGCTCTCCTTCCTCCTCCTCCTGCTGCAGGCAGGGCTTAAGTGGCTATTGAGCTCCAGGTCCTTGAGGAAGAATAAAATCTGGTTTGCTATTCCCTGTAGTACCTGAGCTGGCTCTTCAGCGCTGAGAGCAAGAGAAACTGCCTTTTGTCCTGGAGTGTTTGTGGCTAAGAGGCAGGCAAACCCAGAGGGATTGGGTTTTTGGGGATAATTATTGTTACTTAAGCCCTAAACTCGTGTTTGGATTTTCATTTTTAAACAATTCTTCTATTTCAGCACTGATGCTCATGCACACTTAAAATTTATCTGTGGGAAGCTTGGTTGTTGAGTCTTCTATGTCCCTTTCTGTTTAGCCTGCATAAAAAAAATAGTTGGGTTTTTTAAATTGATTGACTAACAAGCAAAACCTCTTAAATTCAAAATGTTAACTCTTTAGTGCACTGCCTTGAAATAAAAATACATTCAAGGGATGTATCTTTGCTACTGCAAAGCCACGGAATTGCAGAGGCAGAAGTTGCTGGTGATGTACCTGGAGTCTGTGGAAGTAAACAGGGAACCACTGACATCAGGGTCGTCATCTGCAGGTGTAGGGAGAGACTGAAATTAAAAAAACCAAATCCATTAATTAGTTAATCAGTGGGGATTTTAAAAATCAGGAGAGTTTTTTCTTATTCCACTACCTAAAAAAAAAAAAAAAAAGATACAAGGCTAAGATCTGCTGCCTGTAAAGTTTTGGAGGGAAGAGAAGGTAGAAATAATCAGCTTATTTCACTAGGTACAGATAGGTGTTGCCAGTGTTAAATACATCAGCTTCAAATATAAACCATTCCAATTATCTTACTTTTCTTAATGAACCTGGTGCACTGGAGATTGCATTTAACGAAAACATTTTAATTAAATTCCAATTCCCATCCATGTGTAGCTTTATGCTGATCATTTAATACGTTTTGGGGAATTATTAAATATAAAACATCTGCCATTATTTTCAAAATAAAAAGTAAAAACGCTGGTGGAGTTTTTTTGTTAAATGCATGTGACTTGTAACCTTGGCTGAAGGAAAGTTTTATGAAACTTAGAGGAAAGGCTAAATTTTAAATTTAGCAAACTTGCGTGTTTTAGCGATTTTCAGCAAATGAGAAGCAAAAAACTATAATTGCAAAAAACCCTCAGGTTAAAATATTTAATTTCAGTTTTCCCAAATGTTCCCCCAAACCCTTAATAAAACCTGCAGGTAAAATAGTTCTGATTAAGGCAAATTCCTACTGGCTTCATCCTTGGAGCTGAGGCCCAGCCACACATTCTTTCACTTGTGTGCTTGAAAAGGAAAACAAAATCATAATTTTTTTTTTTTTTAGTCTTTTCCTTTTATGTTTAGGGATGCCATGGGAAAATATTTCTCACAAAGGACTGTGTGATCTCTCCTTTGCTGACTCTTTCTGTCCCTCTGAGTGCATTTTCAGATGATGGTCATGAAGACTTTCCCACTTTTGCCGTGGTTTCAATTCTTTTCTTCTTCCATGGGCTGACTCCTGTGTGCTGGGCTATTCTTTCTCATACTGGGCCCAAAGACTGGGGAAACAAGCTGGATTTGGGGGAGCAGCTGTCTACCCTCCCTTCTCACCAGAATCATTGGGATAAAGCCCTCCTAGATGTTGCTTTTCCATGAGGCCAGTTGAGGATTCAGCTGTTGTGTGTCTTTGCTGTGTTTTGTAGCACCTCGACTCTATTTGAAAAATGTGTTCAAAGACAGAGTAGAATTTGAGTGAGGATAAATCTCTGCTGCTCTCTGCTCTTCGGTCCTGATGTGCTGTCAAAAGGAAAGACAGTGTTAAGCAACTAGAAGGTATTTCCAGGAAAAAACCCAAATGTTTCCTCCTCCCAACCATGGCACACCTGGGAAGCCTCCAGCCAGTGTGGATGGCAGAGTGTGGGTCTCCAGGATGGGTGGCTGAGCCCAAAGACTCTGTGATTCTTCTTGTCCAGCAGGGCTTCACTGCAGGAAATATTTGCATTGTCAGTGCCAGGCCTGGTGTTTGATTTTGGTGAGGGAAGTGACTGTTTGCCATGAAAAACTTCTTAACTTCCGCACAACAAGTGGCCTCTTGGTCTCGTTCCCTCTCTGTCTCCACTTTGGTCACTGGGTTGTTGAGCTCTTACTGGAGTTATGCACCTTTAGCTCTTGCATTAACCTTCTTCCACAAAATACTCTGTGTTAACCACAAGAATTCTCTCTGTGCCTGTAAGTAAAGCAGTCGTTATCTTCTGGCTCCCTAATGTCCTGCTTCCTTATGTAACTTGTCAGCAACATCTTCAGCTGTAGATTGCACTGCCCTCCTTTGCAAAACTTTTCATGCTTTTTAGAGAATCATGGAATCCCAGGATGGTTTGGGTTGGAAAGGACCTTAAAGATCATCCTGTTCCACCCTGCTGCCATGGGTAGGGATGCCTTTCACTAGGCCAGGCTGCTCCAATCCCCATCCAACCTGGCATGGAGCACTTCCAGGGATGGGGAAAAAAGTTCTTGGCTTTGAGCTTCTTGACCTCAGTTTCAAAGCTCTGCCCCATCCCTTTGCTTTTTCTGTTTTTTCCCATCTCTATTTTACTCTCAGGTTTTGTGCCTTTTCTGGAGAGTTCCTTCATCTCATTCTGCCTTGCATCACTGAACACCCACCAGTGTCTTTTCCACATTGAGGTTGGTCTATGGTCCAAAGTGGTGTAGGTGGCTGAGCTGTCCATGCCTGAGGTTTATTGGCACCTCCTTGGACAATGTATGCATTTGAGGTTGATGCCTTAGGATTCAGCTTTTATGTTGTTCACATCCTGTACTGCTTTAGTGTGTAACTCTAAAACTCCATAGCCTGTTAGCTACTGTTCTCCCATTCTGGTTAGACATAATGAATCTTCTCTAGGCCTGAGTCTCAAGCACACCTTGTTGTCCCAGGCCCTGAAATATGTAAACTAAGCCTCTAAAAAGGGGGAACAAACTTGGGGTATTGACATCATTACCTGAAATTGTAATTGGAGAATTAACCCTGATATGCAAATGGACCAAACCTGTAAAAGTGTGAAAAACCTGTGACCCGTCGTCTATTTTGGGTGTAGCCCTAGGGCTCTGTCTGCCCATAAGTGCACCTTATCAAAGGCCCTTCAATAAATACCTGCTTTTATTCTCTTAATTTTGTCTAGCCTCTGTTTTCAGTTAGCCCCATCAAGGTCATCTTGGCTTTGAGGCAGGGGACATGTGGCACATTGTCACTCTGTGCCAGAGAATCCCTAGAGGCTGCAAGATGGCAGAGGAGCATGGAGACCCTCATGTTGGTCAAAATGAGCTGTATAACCATGTTACCCCAGCTGCAGGCTGGATTGATTTAATTTGCCCCAAAATCATGCTGGCAATTGCATGGCATTAATTTCTACTCATCCTGCTGGTGCTGCTTTGCACTGTGGATTGTTGAGTTTCTTCTGCCAGGTGCTCTTCATCCTCCTTTGGAGATACCTGCTCTGTTTGCTTCCACTTTTGAGGGTTTTCCTCTGAATCAACAAACTCACAAATCCATAATTTCCATTGCTGGTAACAGAACCTGCTGGTCTCCAGCTTGCACTTCCCAAAGCTGTTTTCCTGATGTTCTTCAAGAATGCAACATGTTCCCATTTGGTTTTTTGGCATCTGTTGTGCTTAGATGCAGTCACAAAGTGGGCTCAGCAGCCTGGCTTTCTGGGAAAGCTGTTCGGCCTGGAGAAGATTCCAGGGAGACTTTAGAGCCCCTTCCAAAACCTAAAACGGCTCCAAGAGAGATGAAGAGAGACTTGGACAAGGGCTTGGAGTGACGGGACAAGGGGGAATGGCTTCCCATGCCAGAGGGCAGGGTTAGATGGGATATTGGGAGGGAATTCTTCCCTGTGAGGGTGGGGAGGCCCTGGCACAGGTTGCCCAGAGAAGCTGTGGCTGCCCCTGGATCCCTGGAAGTGTCCCAGGCCAGGTTGGATGGGGGCTTGGGGCAACTTGGGCTAGCGGGAGGTGTCTCTGCCCATGGCAGGGGTTGGAACTGGATGATCTTTAAGGTCCCTTCCAACCTAAGCCATTCTATGATTGTTTCTGTGATTCTGTGGACAAACAGGTCTGTGGGCTGTGCTTGGTTTGGGATCCTGACCCTGCACTGCTTGGTGAGCAAGATGTCTTCTCTCCCACGTAGCTGGGATAAATCTTTAAACTTTGAGTTGAGTGACTTTTGCTTAAGCCTTATTTCATAAAACTCGATGCACAGGTTTGAGACTTGATTTTATCAAGAGGATGGGATTTCTTTCATCTCATTTGAACTCCCATGATACACTTGAGTCTTTCCTGGGAAAGACAAGGAGAGTTGGTGAATGATTGGGTCGTTTGCCTAAAATGCTGCTTTTCAGAAGATTTTTGGAAAAGTTGCTTCACCATTTTTTTACCTAATTTCCCTGCAAGAATTTCAAAGGAGTTGATGAAGTTGCTTCGTTATAACTAAAAGTTTGAACTGTTTAAATGGTTTAGTCAAAACATAGCAACGTTATAAAGTGGATTTGCGTATTGGGGATCTACTGGTTTTTAGTTACACACAGTCCTGCTGCCCTTTCCTGGTATTTTTCTTTAGGTTTTTTCCTAATTCCATTGATTTTTTTTTGAGATTTCTTCCCACATTCTTGATGTTGAACTCTCTGTGTCACCCTGAGCTTGGCCTGGAACACCTCAGAGTTGTTGCCTTTTTTCCCAATGTTAACTCCACCCTTCTCACCCTTCGGCTACATCCTGCGGGTGCAGATCTCAAAATACTTCACAAAAGAGATAAAAATCATCAGTCCTATTTTCCAGATAGCTTCAGATACTCTGGCAAACCAAAGAGAGGAGCCCTTGTAGAGAGTGCTCTATCAGGAGCTTCCTCATCTCACATGGAAATCACACGAGTAGCTCGATGAAGAAGTTGGGTAGCTTATAATTTTTTGCTTAAACCTTCTGGAATTGTCAGGACTAAATGGAATTGTGCCTGTCTGGGGTGGAATTAGAAAAATACCCAGTATGTGGTAGAGACTAGCTGAGTCTTACAGGGGAATGGTGACTTTCTGGAGAGGAGCTTTGACCACAGCCACAGCTATTGGTGTCTTTGGATAAGGCTTAATTGAGCATGTTGTGGTGCCCTACACAGTGTCTTTTCAGGGTGACTTCCTAAAGGGTAGAGCTTCCAGACAGGCAGAGCCAGAGCTGCTCCCAGTGAGACTGGGTGGGAAGAGCCACTGTGGTGGAATGGGTTTCCTGGGCTGAGTTCCACCTCGTGGGCTCCCTGTGCTGGCTGCAGCTTCCAGCTGAGTTGGTGGCTCTGTGGGGAGTGTGTGCCATAATCCCATCTGGGAGTCACAGAACCTCTTGGGCTCACAGCCATCCCAACAGTGGGTGCTTCACCCTCTCCCTCCCTCTTGCTGGAGCTGGCACCCATTTCCCACACTCCTGACCATGGTGGGCACCTCTCCCTGCTGGGACTGTGGGTACTGCAATCCCCACCCACCCCCAGGACACCAAACACCCTCCAGGAAAGCCCTGCTAATGCTGTCCATCCTGAATAGCTCTAATCCACTCTTAATTCAGCTCCTTCATGAATTGAAGGCTGCACCCTTGCTGGCATCTCCTCCAGAGCATCCCATTAGAGCCGTGACTCCCTGGCTCCGTGCATCATGACCCGCTGGGCCATCACTCCTCGGGATTTCTGAACCAAATTCAATCCTGGAAGTTTTCATGGCGAGAAGAAGCAGATCCTCTGGTGTTGGGTGGCTGGCAAACAGTCTCTGCTCTTCCCAATCCTTTGCAGAGAAATTATTAGGGAGATCTTAACCATATAATGTTTTGGCAGGGTGCTGGGTGGCACTCATTGCTGCTGCTACTGTATGTTCTAAAAAAAAAAAAAATTAAAAAAGGAAGGACAATAAAGTAAGCTTTTTTTTTGTTGGAAAAGGAGATTTCATGTTATCTGTGTTTGCAGGCTTTCTGGCTCGTATGCTGGAGGAATCCTTGCTGCGGGGGTGTTTTCATTTTCTCGTCTAACATGGCAGTGGTCCATCACGGCGGAGGTTTTCAGCCTAAACAATCTGTTTGTGGGGCTGCTGATGGCTCTCACTGCTCATTTTGAAGAGGCATCCACTGCAAAAGAGAGATCAAAGGTAAAACATCTCAAGCAAAGTGAATAGTTCTTTATTTTTTTTTTTTCTAAATGGGTTATCACCTGTCTGTTTAATCTCCTGTTCATTTACTGCTGATTTAGTTGTGTTTAAATAAAAAGGCCAAATTTTGGGACTTGGTTCAGCACCTGTGCTGGGTGGGGTCCATCCCTGACCTGCCTGGATGTTCAGAAGTGACAAACACTGAAAAAAACCTGCTCACTTTGTTTAAGGATTGAGTTGGGACCTGTTGGATGGGTTTGGGGTGGGTTTATTTAATACCCACAGGGTGGAAGCAGGAAAAGCAAAATGATTTTCATCTAAATGTTTTGTTCATTCTGCATCAAAGACACAATCTAGGCTGTGGGTGTTAAAGGTTTTGTTTTAAGAACTGGTATTTTTCTTTGGGATAAATAGATTTATTTTACAGAAAACGTCGTCTAATCAGAAACCCAGGTTTCTACTCAAAAAACGGGAACAAGCAAATTTTCAATCAGTTTTTCTTTTGAAATTAAATGTGCCCCTAAAATAATAGCATTGTTAAATACAGAGACTTTAAATTTCATGCTGTATTTGCTACTTTTTAAACAGACTAGGCAGCCAAATGATATTTTTGCTCAGCAGTCTTGTTCTTTCTACTTTTGTTTGCCCGAACATCTGATCTCTTTTCCTCCGATAGACTTGCCTGCTGTGACTCCTGTAAATTGTGTGAATAAAGGGATTTTTGTCGGGCTAGCCTAGAATTTCAGGAGTCTGCAGTGGTAGTTTACTCAGCTTCGTGAGTTCTCAAATAACATGTTTTGTCAATGGCTACAGAGACCTTTTTTCACCACTGGATTTTTATCTTTTTTTAAATTTTGTAATGAGCACTGTCCCAAGATCCCCACAACCTCAATTCCACAGACATGGAGTTGGGCATTTTCCAACCTTCTCCCATGTTTCACATGCCTGGTTTCCAATGGGATTTTCAAAATTAGATTTTCAGAAGCAGTTAAGGAGCTTGTTCCAATGGTTTTTGGAATGTCTGGCATCCCACGCCTGGAAGAAGCCAGGCTGCCAACAGCAAGCTTGCAGTGCTTTTCTTAAATCAGATGTACAAACATCATGTTGGAGTTCACCAATGTACTTAAAAAATTACTGAAGTGGTTCTGAGTCCTGCTCCCTTTGAGGGCAGCTCTGAAACCCTCAAAGGCTTTTCTGAACCTATGGGAAGGTGTTTCTGTGGCAAGGCAGTGTCCAGCATGGAATGCTAAGCAGTTAATCAAAAATTACAAGGTGATCCCATCACTACACCAAGGCAAGCGTTTGCATCTCACACACACCACCCTCACCAGTGGATGAAACAAGCAGGGGAGGTTTAGCTTTGATATCAGGAAAAGGTTCTTCTCCAGAGGGTGGTTGGGCACTGGAACAGCCTGGAGCTTTTAGATTAACGAGGGGTATTTAATTCCCTTAGCTTAGGAAGTTTGTGCAGCCCTGACTTTAGCCCCATGTGCCTTACAAAGAGGAAAAAAATCATTCCTGTTATAAAAAACGAAATTTCTGTGGATAATGGCTTTATTTTAGGGCATTTCTGAAAAATCATTCAGAGTGACCTGCTGGGCAGCCTCTCCTTTGGAGCTGGGGTTCAGGAATTGGACTCTTCACATCATTAGCATGTGATGATGCTACGTGGGATCTCTGTATGCATGGAGGCATGGCTGTTCAGCTGGACACTTCTTAAAGAATGTTTTCTGTTAAACAGTTGAAATCTCCCTGTAACTAACAAAAAAGCACCCCATGTTCTGTGTTACAACTGACCAGTGCTCATTGGTGGATTTGCCTTTCTCCTGTAAGGATGCTGTGCTGAATCTTTTTGATCTCTGGATATTTTTGCAAACTTGTAAATAGTAATTGTGAATTTTTATTTATTTTTTCCCCCCTTTCAGATCTCTAAATTGGGAGCTTTTTGCTGTGGGCTCAGTCTGTGCAATCAGCACACGATAGTGCTTTATGTTGCCTGTGTTGTCCCCTGGGTTCTCTCACAGCTTTTCAGAAAGAGGGTACGTATTTACTGACCCACATCTCTGTTTTCATAAGGCTGTGATTAATTCTTCTCCCCCAGCACTTGTGCTGCTTCTAAGCTGATGTACATGATAGCCATAACCCACTGGAGTTACAGTCTGACACCACTGATCTCAAGGGGCCTGATTTAAGGAGGGTCTCCAAGAAGGCTTTTGGCAAGGGCATGGAGTGACAGGACAAGGGGAGTGGCTTTAAACTGATAGAGGGCAGGGTTAGATTTAGATATTAGGGAGAAATTCTTCCCTGTGAGGCTGCTGAGGCCCTGGCACAGGCTTCCCACAAAAGCTGTGGCTGCCCCATCCCTGGCAGTGTTCCATGCCAGGTTGGACAGGGCTTGGAGCAACCTGGGATAGTGGAAGGTATCCCTGCCCATGGCAGGGGTTGGAGCTGGATGATCTCTAAGTTCCCTTCCAACCCAAACCTTTATGATTCTGTGATCACAATTTAGGGCCTTTGCTCATGCCGGTGATCTGCAACCCCCTTGCATCCCCTGGCAGAGGAGTGCTCTGCCCCAGCTGCTTGCAAAAACCCTGTGAGCTAAAATAATATTTGGAACTAAAAACTCTGGCTTCCTCATGCCATCAGCTCGCCTGAAGATGAGTTTCTGTGTGTTGGCTCCCTGGTGGTAACCAGCAAAAGCCACGTCCACTCATGGCAGGGCATGTTCTGCCTGCAAACCTCTGATCCCTTCCAGTACATCCCCTTCTCAAGATATCCCTCCTTTTTCACCTCTTGTAATGAAGACAAAGACACATTTTTGCGTGCCTGGTGTATGGAGGTGGTATGTACCCACCTGGATGAGGCTCCTGGGTGCCTTTTGGAGGCCCTGCCATGCTCTTTTCTGCTGTTGCTGGTCTTCTGTGGGTCAGTGCATCAGAGGATGCAGAGGTGTTGTAGGAATTCTACTTTGAGCAGAAAACAGCAGCAATCTCAGCGATGCAGATGCTCTGATGATTTTGCAGGTGGCTCTGGGAAGCCTCCATCACTCTCCCCTCTCTCTGTTGTCCCTGTGAAGGTGACACTTGGCCAGGTCGCTGCCAGGCCAGTCCTGCCTGTATTTTTCCACCCTTTTCCAGATAAATCCTGTGTGGTTCTCAGCCGTGGCACAGGGCATAGCTAAGCCTGGGTGAAGCACATGAGCTGCAAGAGACGTGTTGCAACTCAGACAAGCTTGATCCAAAATCTGTTCATCATCCCCAACAACCCCCTTTCTGGCCATATATTTCCATGAACACAATGAAGACTCATTTCTGCAATATATTTGTGTCCTTTAAACAGAATTTTATTTTTTTTAAGCAGGGAGATCCAGAGAGACCTCAGTGATTTCCAGCAAGGGCAATGCTGTGCCAATATAATAATCCTGGGAAATACTTTCGACAGCCCAGTAGTGCCTGCTGCAGGAAACCACTGAATAAGATGGGTAATTGATGGAAAACTGCCCTTTTAAAGTACAAATGAGCCATTTTTCTTCTGAAGGAGCTCTGACCACCACCATTATCGGGCTCCTTTCTCTGCTCCATAGATCATCACTCCCAGTAACCCCAAATGCTGAGGAAGTGCTTTGATTGACAGGGCAGTGGCTAACGACAAAGCAAGCGTGCAATATTCTAGGGTGGGATTTTCCAAAGCACTTAAAGGAGTTAGGCACAGAAGTCCCTTTGAAAGTCTTGTCTCCCTGACCCCTTAGGCAGTCTTGAAAATCCCACCCCAAAAGTTGGCCTATCCAATTTAGCCAGCGTAATCACGATCAAGTAAATGGCAAAACTGACTCCTGATGATGGTGGTGATGTGTGTAGTTGTACTAGAGCAGCATTTATGTGGGGTTTTTTTTTTTTGCCAGATGGAAAACCAGCCAACTCTTAATCGCTGCAAAGTGGGTTATCTCAGCCTTGCAGTGCTTCAGCCATCTATGCATGTCATGCCATGATTTAAATGTGAAAGATGCAATGAGTATGATACTCATGAGTCCTAGCTAATATTATTTGCTTCACTTAAATTTCACCCTGCCATGCAAAGGAGATCAGTTTGATGCAGTTTCCTAGTAATCCACAAAATCGTAAGGTTTAACATAGCATTTTGTAGGGACTTACTATAAATTGAGAGATCAGCTCTGTGTAAATATATTTGATGTTTTTTCTTTATCTGTTCTTGAAGTTCCAGCGTGATTAAACTAAAATAAACATTGTTATGCAATATGACATATTTTGGTGCAGGAATTGTCCCCAGGCCATTTGCTGAAGTTGGGTTTATGCTTCTTGGCTGGTTTGCTGCCTTATCTCTATCTGCCGGCTTCGTCCTACCTCAATCGAGCCCGCTGGACATGGGGAGACCAGACGACTTTTCAAGGATTTTTGACCCACTTTCTGAGGGAAGAATATGGGACATTCAATCTGGTAAACAAGGGTCATTGCCTAAATTACTTTCTTTCCACTTATGCAACAGCAGAACTGTTCTGTTTGTGACGATTAAGGGCTTGCAGGGAAGGAAATTGAAAATGTTTCATTTTTTAAAGCATTTATTTCTGATTTTGACCTCCTGACCTGTCAGGTTTTCTGGGAGTGGATCACGTGGCTGGGAAAGCAAAGAGATAATTCTCTTTTCTTTATGGGATGAGCCCTATTATTTCCTGGGAGCTGTGTGGGTGTCTTATGTGTGTAGGAGTCCAAATAGCAAACTGTGCTAGAGGAAGTTGGTGACATCAATTTTGTGGTATTTTTGAGATTAATATTGTCTTATTTTTCTATTTTCAACTCAGACATTTAAAGAGATCACAAGCAGTTTTAATTTAAAAGCTATTCCTCTTTAACTTACTAATGTTGATTGAGTGGTTGGTTTGAGGGTTCTAAATTATTCCTCCTAACTTATTAATGTTGAATTTAAGTGAATTGTTGGTTTGAAGGTTCTCAGGAGCCTCTGATCTGAGTGATTGAGGTCTCTGCTCTTGCCAAGGGAGGGAAGTATCCATGGTTGCTTGCTGAGCTTGCTGCCTCCTCCAGCCCTGACTTGGATGTTGGGCTCTGGCCACCCAAGGAAATCACCAGCCCATCAACCCAATTTCTGTCCTGCTTCAAAGATTTCAGGGCAGAGGGCTGGGAAATCACACCACTGGGAGGAAAACGATAAAAAGGTGTGGTGTACATGTTCTGTCACTCCTTGGGGTCCTGGAGCCCCACATCCTCAGAAATTACCCCTCACATGCAGCCAGTGTGACACAGCATCACTGTCACTGTGCCATTCCACCCTTCTCCGAGAGCTGTGTGGCTGTAGGATGTGTGTCAAAAGACATGATAATTCCTGCTGCTGCCACTGAATCTGTCCAAAAATTCCTACAGAGATCAGGTCCACCCTCTGAAGGACTTGTGTGACTTCCCCTGTTGTCCTGTTCCCAGCTGTCTCCTGAGAATCAGCCTCCACTGGGCAGAGCAATACCAAGGCATGCAAATCCCTTAACTCCTCTCTCCATCAAATGTGATGAATTCAAGTTGATGTTCAGGAGGCTTAGGGATGGACTGCGTGTAATCCTACACCACAAATCACATTTAGGATGAACTTGTCTGAAGCAGGAGCAATAAATACAGCAAAATCCAAACGTTTGGTCCTGGTGCCAGTTGGGATAATGCCAGAGCACTGCTGGATGGACAGACAGCCCTTGCATTCCATAGCTCTGTTTTAAGGGCAGGCAGGGTCAAAAAAAAGCCCAGGAAATATTTTGGAGAGGGTTCTACCTATAAGCCATAGACCAGAAATGTCATTTCTGCAAAGGATGTGTCTGGGGCCATCAGCTGCCAGCAAGGTGGGGCTTCAGGAGCTCTGAGCTGGCTCTGCATCCTCTGACACTTATTTTTTTAATCAAATCCTGAATGCAATGAACTATTCCATTTTTATTGAGATTAAATACTCCTTCCAGACCTCCTGAACCCGTTTACCTTACCTTTTCTCTGGTAGCCACCACTTTTCCAACAAGCAGCAGTGAAGGTAATTCCTCACCTCCACACAGCATGTCTTTTTTTTCCAGACTTGTGCTATGGATTGCAGATCACTGCAATAAGAATTCTCATGTATCTTATATAAATCTCATAGCTCTGCATTTGGCAGGGCAGAGGAGACAGGGGCAAGTCTGGTAATCAAGGAGGAATTGAGCTCATCTTAGGCTCTGGGGAGATGTCCCAAAAAATAATTCTGCCATGAAGATAGAGGACATGGCCTCAGGTTGTGCCAGGAGAGGTTTACACTGTATATTAGGAAAAAAAAAAATCACAGAAAGAATGGTCAGGCATTGGAATAGGCTGTCCAGGACAGTGGTGGAATCACCATCCCTGGAGGGATTTAGAAGATGTGTGGATGTGGCACTTGGGGACACGGGTTAGTGATGGGTTAATGGTTGGACTTGATGATCTTAGAGGGGTTTTCCAACCTTAATGATTCCATGATATAGCAGAGATCATTATTAAACCAGATGACATGCTCTAATCACAGGGTAATGAGTTGTCAGCACCTTAGAAAAATATTTATCCAGGGGGTAAATCCTTCAGTGGCATCACATAAAACAGGAATGTGGGAGAACATCCTGCAGTGAAGGTTTGAGTAGAGGTTGCTGCCTTGCTTGCAGACAGAAAATGAGAAGACTTCCCTTGCCCCAGTGATACCCAATCAGTGTGTGGGTTTCTCATGGGTGTCCTTTGTTTTTATTTCAGGCCAAGTCTGAGACAGGATCCAGTATGAGAGAGATGCTGCTGTGAGTAACACCTGGGCTGTGCCTTTCATGGAGAGAAACGTGTTGCTGCTGCTGTCCTTTGGGCTCCTGTCCTGCCTTTCCTCATCCTGTCCAGAGCTGGGGCCCTGTGTGTCCAGCACAGGGACAGCATTCATACCCTCTGTCTTCCTCACTGATGGAAAAAATCTGGATCCCCCTCCCCAGTGATCTTTCCTTCAAAATTCTGCCATATAACCTCCCCTCGTCCCCATTTCTGGTAGACTTAATCCCAGCAGAATGGGAATATGTTCTGTTGTGCATGTTCCCTGTTACTCCTGATAGTTTAATTGAGTGCAGGGGGTGATTTGGGGGTAACACATCCACAGTTTAATTTCTCCACAGTTTCCAGCTGGCACAGATGAAGTCAGAGCTCTCCCTTCCTGTCCTTGCCCTGGCGCTCGTGGCCTGTGTGAGCACGGCACTGCCGTAAGTTGGACAATATTTGCTTCAATGTGCATTTTTTGCACATTTCTCTTACTGCCTGCATGGGCAGCTTGCTTTGCCTTCTGCTTGCTGCTGCAGAAATTGCAGCAATTGGCTGTGGTCATCTATTATTAAGAGCAAAATATCCCTTACTCCTGGTTAACCCCGTGGCTTGGTAGATGGCAAGCTTAAAACTCCTGAAATCCTGATGTTTTTGTGCTTTTAAAACAGAAGTTTCATAAATGGTGAGGGTAAAGAAAGGCTCATCAGCTCCCTGTGTTAAATGCATTTAGGTATGCAAGGAGTTCAAGCACATAAAATTTTTGCTTCATTTTTCATCATGTCTCAGGAGTGATACATCTTTTTTTCTATAGGTCAAAGCAGCAGAAATCAGCTGTGATCTGGCTCTTCACTGGAATGCTCTGCCTTTATTCCCTTTTCTTTGCTTGGAGAGCAAATTTGGATGTTACAAAGCCTTTGTTTCTAGGCGTGGTAAGTTGCACTCCAAAAGTTGCACTGGCATGTTAATTTTTGAGAGAAACATTCAAAACCTTAAAACCATCTGACCAGGAGCAGGCACTTGTCTTGAAGCTGCAGAAGGTGCCAAAGTACAGCTCCAAGGCCAGTTTGGATGGAGCTTGGAGCAACTGGGATGGTGGAAGGTGTGAAATATGGGGTGGAATGGGATGATCTTTAGGGTCCCTTCCAACCCAACCCCAGTTCTGGGATTCTCTCCTAGGTGGAGCGGTTCTGGCTGCAGAGCAGTGCCGTGGTGGCCGTGCTGGCAGGGCTGGGGCTGGCCACACTGGCCAACTTTGGAAGGAGCACTGTGCTGGAGGGCAGCCGGCTGCTGCCCTGGCTGGAGTGGCTTCCTGCTCTTGCCCTCGTTGCTTCTCAACTTTGGGCAAATTACAGGTGAGAAATTCCCTTGGTGCTGCCTCACAGGGTGGGTTGGGGTGCTCCTGGGGTTTCTGTCCTTGTCTGGGAGTGGGAAAGGCACTTTCCACACCCCACCTAAGCTTGCCTGGTCACAGCCTGCAGGACTCCCTGGTTTGATGTCCCTCAGAGTCACCAGCTCCAGGCTGTAACTCCAGGGGGTGTCATGTAGGTTGAAGGAAAAAAACTCTGTAGATGCATAAACTTCTAATACAAAACCCTTGTAAATCTGTGCTTTATCTCCTAAGGAGGTTTGCAGAATTCATTTGGCCTTTGCTTTCCTTCAGGTTACCTTGGGCCCTGAGGTTTTTTTCTTTTTTTTTTTTTTTTGAAGACTTAAATCTGTAGTTTGGGGCTTCCCTATCCCATAACCACGTGCAGTCACTTGGATAGGAATCAGTGCACTCGTAGGGATGCTCAGGTAGAGGTTGACCAAGGAAGTGTAGATTTCATCCTCAGAAATCCTTTTCTTGGCACACCTTTTCCAAAGGCTTGTCCACAGGTGAGCCACTCATAGCTCCTGTCCTGGAGTGTCACCTGAGTCTGTACCTGGAGTACATGCATGTAACTGTAATGAAAAGGATCCAGTCTCAGTTGATGTAAATCTGCTTCTGCCTGATACTACAAAAACTTGGCTTTTTCAATCTTAATTGAAACATTAAAGGATGAGGAGGATTTCAAATGCTCTACAGAGCCATCATTGTACTGGCACTTCCAGCACCAACCAGTAAGTATGTAGATTTAGCCCAAGAAGAAACCAGAATTAAGGTGAAGGTGTGCAGTGAGTGTGTGTTTTGGCAAAACTGTTGTGGTTTATGGATCTGGTGCTGCTTTCTGAGGGCCTGTGCTCTAAATGCTTTGTTTCTGTATCTCACTTTCTCTGGAAATGGAGATACTAAGTTGTTGTAGTGATTAAATTGTTGACACTCTCCACCACTGGAAGTTCCAGGCCAGGTTGGATGAGGCTTGGAGCAACCTGGGATGGTGGAAGGTGTCCCTGCCATGGCAGGGGGTTGGAATGAGATGTTCTTTAAAGTCCCTTCCAACCCAAACCTTTCTGGGATTCTGTGATGTTTTCAACCTGACCAGCGTGGATTTCCCCTGTGGATCCCCAGTGCATAAAATTGTTCTGAAATTCTGCAAAGCCATGCAAATACCTGGTTTTAAGATTCTGTTTTTCATCTGTTCTCTTCAGCACCTGTGATCAGAGCAACAACTACGTTGTTGATAAGTTTGCAAAGAACCTGCTGTCCTCTATGCCAACGGGGGCAGTGATCCTGCTGAGAGGAGACTTGCCTGGGAATGCTCTTCGTTACCTTCATTATTGTGAGGGGATGAGGCCAGATATCACCTTAGTGGACCAGGAGGTACATTCAGAAAGTGCTATTTAGAAAGGCAGATTTAAACATGGGCGGCAAAAGTTCAGTTGTTCCTTGATCTCCTTGAGAGGGTCTCTCTGTCCAATAAAACTCATGATGTGGAAATAAATAAAACTGATTTTTTTTTTTTTGAGACTTGTGGGTAGCCCTGGGATGGAGTGTGGTGTGCATGTTCCTTTTTCACTGAGAAATGGGAAAAGAGAAAAAAAAAGTTACAGGATGGGTCACCCACACTTCCACTGCCACACTTGGCTTTGCAACAAGAGTCTGTTGTAGGAGCCCAGAGTGCTGAGAATATTTCTCTGCCTGTTTTTAAGGGTTCTTACCCCCCTGAACAACACTGTTTTAGCCTCAAACCTTGGAAAAAATTACCAACGGTCAGACAAGAACTAGAAAATACAGTGGTGTGAATTAGGTGATAGACTACGATGTAAGATTGTCACAGGGTGAAAAATTTAGAGGTTTTGGGCTTCTCTTTGTAGTAAATAGATAAGAGTAAAAAATATCAAAATGGAGGATTGTTGTTGTTCTCTAAACCTTCTTCTCCTTCTTCTACTACTCCATGTTCTGCACTAAAAGTAGTTTGGAATGATTGGATAGAAAATTCTGCAGTTCCTAGTCGTGTTACTGAATAATTGGTAGGAAAGTGAAAATAATGTACGTTTTTAGTAACTATTGGTTAAAATATCTTTAAAAGGCTGTGTAAATTTGATAGAGAGGCCTCACTCCTGCTTTTCTGTGCTCTATGCTGTACCTGGGTCACGCTAGTAGCTCTGTTCCTCTGATAAGACTTAATAAACAACTATCTGGAAGCATTGAAACTCGAGGAAAAGTCTTGGTTTATCTTTGAAACTCCTTGCAAGGACTTTCAGCAAATTCTCTCGCATCCAGAGGGACTTGATTTACGGCACAGTTCAGTGTCAGTCTGTGACTTGTTGGCAAACCCCAAACCCAATTCCTTGTGTTTAACCAAACCAGATCCCTGTTGTGGGTCTTACCAGCAGTGGCTGTTTTGTTGTTGGAGTGAGAACCATGTGCCTCTGATCAGAAGGCACTGGTGACCCAGTCTGGTGCTGTGGGCTGACCACAGTGACCTGGTCTGGTGGTGTGGGCTGACCACAGTGACCTGGTCTGGTGGTGTGGTGTGACTGTGGTGACCCAGTCTGGTGGCATGGGCTGACCACAGTGACCCAGTCTGGTGCTGTGGCTTTGTGTCACTGCTGACTTGGGGGGTGACTTCCTGGAGCAAATGGTTATTATTCCTGCAGAAACCATTTCTTCTGGATGTAAATCTTCTGATTCTTGTCTTCATGGTGATAATATCTTTTATTCTAGATGATGACTTATGAATGGTATTTACCCAAGCTGGCCAAGCATTTACCTGGCGTTTATTTTCCCGGGAACCGGTGGAATCCTGTGGAAGGAGTATTACCCGACGGGACACTTGCCTTTAATCTCCATCGTTTCCTCAAAGTAAATAAACAGTAAGCATTCCTTTCATATGTAACAGCTTTCCTAAAATCTCCGACCCTTTTTTTACTCCTGAAATTTTTTATGGATCAGCTTGGTACTGCATCCAAAAGACCAATTTTCTCCACTGACTTCCTCCCCGGTGGCGAGATTATTTTTGCAATTAAAGCAAAATACCTCTGGAGAAGTAACTCCATCTGGATATAATATTGCCTCTTGTTTTGAGGTTGGTTTGGTTTTTCAGGAAGGAGGGGGAAAAAAGGTGATCTGCAGAGTTTTTACTGATGATTTTTTGTTGTTGATGGTACAATTCATCACAGAGAAAAGGAACATTCCCGTGTACTCAGAACGACGATGGTTGGAGAGCAAATTGCTGCTGCTTCTCCTTTGTGAACATTGTGGCCAACTGATTAGCATAGAATGAATGTATTCCAGGAATAATCATCATATAAAAATAGCTTAGTAAGAGTGGAGAAAGGATTAGATACTCACATGAATAAGAATAGCATCTGCATTTAGACTAGCTGGGGTGAGCCCTGTGAGGGTGGGGAGGCACAGGAGCAGAGCCAGGTGCCAGTGGGGAGAAATGGCCTTCTCCTACAGCTTCTGGCCTGTTTGGGAGGTCCAGGAAGGGGGACAGGATGTGCCACCTGTGCTGGCAGGACAGATGGGCAATGCCAGATGGGGAATTCATCTGTTTTCCAGACTGCCCCAGAAGGTGCCTGTGCTGATGGGAGATTGCTGGATGGGCGTGTTTGCTGCACAGTGTGCTGTGTGTGGTTTGGTTTGCTCAGGGACACGGGGTAACCCATGGTCTCTGGGGTGGCTTCACCATGGCTCTCTCTGTTGGTTTTTTTGGCAGTAAGGAAGTGTTTGTCTGCATAGGCCTTCATGAAGGGGACTCGACCTGGAGAAGGAGCCACTCGCTCTGGCCCTGGGGTACATGTGAAAAGTTGGTTCCTTCTGGAGCTGTGTTTGACCCAGGAGAGTGGATTCGTCTCACAAGGAACCTCTATAACTGGACTGAAGACTATGGCAGGTACGAGGCAGAGGAGCCTCTGCTCCTTCCTGCTCATCATTTCCTGCCAGCAGCATTGCCACACCTGCTGCAGGGTTAGAGGAATTAAACAAGAGCCATAATCTCAATGTTTTGTGTTCTGGATAGACAGCAGGAAGAAATTCTTCCCTGTGAGGGGGATGAGACACAGGCACGGCCCAGAGGAGCTGTGGCTGCCCCATCCCTGGCAGTGTTCCAGGCCAGGCTGGATGGGGCTTGGAGCAACCTGGGGGAGTGGAAGGTGTCCCTGCCCATGGCAGGGAGTTAAAATTAGATGGTCTTTAAGCTCCCTTTCAACCCAAACCATTCCATGAGCCATGATTTTTAATAGTGTAAAAAATAGCAAGGACATCTCTAGTCAAGTATTAGGTCCAAATCTGACCTTAAAACTTGATCAGGAGCTAATATTATTGAGACATCCATAGGTCTAAATGTCATAGATTGACCTGCAATGGCAAAAAACATCTCTGGCTTTGAGAACTGGGATGCTGTGAAACATCTGATATACCAGAGGCTCCTTCTATGGAGAGGGAGGAATAAAGTTTTTTAAATGACAGAGGATCAGCTGAATTCCCTGCTGTCAGAGCCACAGGCTTCATGCCAGGTTTTCTTCTGCCTGGGAGGTCTGTAACTGCCTGGGTTGGAAGGGTTGTGGTGGGTGAAACCCAGCAAGGTGGATCTGATGGCTGAATTTTATTTCCATTCCCATTTAGTTTCAGTCCCTCTTCCTGGGAAGCTGTCGCCAACGAGGAGATGTGGCAAGCCAGGTAATTTTCCTTTGATCTCTTCCAACAGCCAGTGGGCACTGCCAGCTCACTGGTGTGGAAACACACACCAAAGCAGGCAGCTTGATGGGCCATGGCCTTTTTGGGTCTACATGTGCCAACCTTTAGAAGGAAAAGGCTGGCAGGATGAGATGAAGCGTGCAAGGCCTCCAGCAAAGCCTTCAGGAAAGTGGCTGTTTTGTTCCCCAAAAGGTCCTGCTCAAAGTCTCTCAAAGGTAGTTGGGTTGTAAGGTGAGGAAATGTATTACAGGGGGAAATTCATATCACTGGTGACTGAAATGAAAATCCTGTGTGTTGTCCCACATGTGGATCTGTTGATGTGAGCTGGTTGCATTAAGCAGTTACCACATGGAAGTTTTTCTTGTTTTCCTAGGATGAAAACAGCTTTCTTCATCTTTGACCTTGCAGAAACAGCCAGTGTGACTGCAGAAATGAAATCACAACTTTACACATTTGCATACACTGTAAGTCCTGGATTTGGGTTAGGAATGCTCCCTGCAGCCTCCATCGTGGATTTTTTTTTCCCCCTTTTCTTTTAAATTTCTGGAGTCCATGGAAATACAGTGTTTCCATACAGGCCCTGTAATCTGCATTCCCCTTGTTTATCCAAACTGGGAGCGTAGCCGATTCAAAGAGATTTGTTCAGGGATTTTATCCATTCCTACTTGCCCCCTCGGTCACGGAGGATGCCAAAAGCAAACCAGTCAACACCCTGCTTTTGCTATAATTATGTTGTCTGTGCTGGGCTCCAAACCCATGCCAAGAGATTGCTTGTCCTGAAGTCCCCTCTATGCACTTGTCCCCTCTGTCATTACACAGTCGTGCGTCTGAGCCAGCAAGTGTAAAATCCGACAGTCTTCTCACTGCAAATTAATTCTGCTGCATTTCACACCAAAGAATAACACCCATAAGCTGGTGTAGGTATCTCTGGAAATACTGGACTGCCTGAGATGCCAACAGATGCACAAAGTGATCAGTGTGTGTCAGCAGAGAGGAGCAGTATTTCATACTCCAGCAGAGAATCAACAAATAGTTTCCTTCATTCTTGCCCGTTTTGCTGGGATTTTTGCTATTCTGCAAAGTTCCCAGGCACGTGCCTGCTGTTGAGCTTATGAATATTCCCACTCAAGTCAACACACTGCTTAAGTCCTGTGGAAGACATCCTGATCTCCTGAAATATTGAGTAAATGTCTAGCAGGCACGACAGTTAAATCTCTTTTTTCCCCCAGCTTGGTGTAACACCTCTCTGGGGGAAGCACATAATGTGCCGTGGGGTTATCACCATCATCTGTAATGTTTCTAAACAAACAGCTGCTGTTGGAAGGGAAACGTTTCAGCCCCCCTTGGATTTCTGATTCATGCTGCTGAATGGCAAACACAGAGTGAATTACAGAAATACTCCAGCTCTGGACTTGGACATCTAAATAGCATCTGTTTCTTTCCAGGCAGTTTTGAAGCACTGGTTAAAGCTGTTGCTCCCCCTTCGTTCAATTAATTTGCTGCCCCCTCCTTCTTTTTTTTTTTCCTTTTCTTTTTGTTCCTTTAACAGTCATACAAAGAAATTGTCAACTCCCATCCCAATCACCCGGTGAACTGGCACAAAAACTACGCCATCGCCTGCGAGAGGATGCTGCGCCTGCGCCGGGGGGACGTGGATCCCGAAACGCTGCTCTCCGAAACCGTGAAACATTTCCTGCTCTACACAGAGAAAGCAGAGGATGATCCCCAGCGCCAGGACATCCTGCAGGCTGTGCAGCACCTCAGGGAAGGGCTGCAGGGGCTGAGGAGAAGGAAGGCGGAGCTGAGGCGGGGAGCTGGGTAGCACCCGCTGCTGCTGAAATGTTGAAGTCGAGGCTTAAAATCTGAGTTAGTCCTTGGCAATGTGAGAATGGTTTTAAAAGGTGACAGAAATGGCAGCAGAGAGGAAATCAAGTGTGATTGTCTCTGCAGGGACGTAGTGGTGTTTGTTTGGTCTTTGATTGCTGTTGTCAAATGAACTTTTTTGGGGGGAGAAGCTCATCACTAAATAAAACAGTGGGTTTCAAAAAACAGTTTTCTTTTGCAAGAAAACTATGAGCTTGTTGTACTGTGAATATCTTTTTTTTTTTATATGAATGTAGCATCCATTCTAGATGTTAAAATGTCTTTAGCATTTAGTTGTTTCCTCTGTTGCTGAGCCAAGAGGTTTCCTAAAGCCATTTTTCATTAGCTGTGCTGTGTCTATGTGTTTTTTATGGTGGGTTTCCAGCAGGACAAGCTGTGGGAGGGTGCCCTCCCAGGAGCCTGGTCCTTCACTGTTTTGGATGTGCTCTGGGACCTGGCTGTGCCTGTGCCCAAGGGCACTGCAGAATCATAATCACACAATCCCAGAATGGTTTGGTTTGGAAGGGACCTTAAATCCAATCCCATTCCACCCCCTGCCATGGGCAGGGACAACTTCCACTGTCCCAGGTTGCTCCAAGCCCCATCCAACCTGGCCTGGAACTCTTCCAGGGATCCAGGGGCAGCCACAGCTTCTCTGGGCACCCTGTGCCAGGGCCCCCCCACCCTCCCAGGGAAGAACTTCTTCCTAACATCCCATCTAACCCTGCCCTCCTTCACTTTGAAGCCTTCCCCCCTTGTCCTGCCACTCCATGCCTGTGTAAACAGTCTCTCTCCAGCTCTCTGTAGCCCATTTAGGTACTGGAAGAAGAGGATGTCCTGCTGGAATGGAATGGATAGAGACCAACCCATTTTTTCTGCTTCCTTTGCTTTGCAGGGATGGCTGCTTTCATTCCACTGGGATTTTATGATGGGATGGTCTTTATTGCTTAGTGTTCCAACAGTGAGCAAGCAACTCAGGTATTTTCCCTTGCAGAGGGACTCTGCTGGCAGCAGTGAGCATGTCCTGCACTGGGGTGGAGGGACCGTGGTCCTGAGACCCCACATGCAGCTCCCCTGGGATGCTGCTCTCCCCAGGGCTCATGGCATCTGTGCTGTGGCTGATGCCTTTTCCTGGTCTTAAAATCAAGAGTCAAACACTGTTAGAAGGGAAAAAGGGATTTTACCTTGGTGTTTATTTTAAGGATCCTTAGGTACACACATCCAGGTCGTATGCATTGAAATGCACCCCGCTGAGTATGCCCCCAAAGATTAGGTATAACATTATAGGTTTTACTAATTAGCACATCTATCAAAAATTCCCCAATGAGAGGCTCGAATGAGCCCCCCCTCCCCAAGGAGCTTTCCCCTGGATGGTTCTATCTTAGTTTACAAAATGTGTTCTGGAGAGGACCTTGGGGTCTGGGGCACACTGATCCCTACCTACGAAGCTTCTAAAATGTTTTGTCTCTTAGCTTGACAAACAAGTCCAAGAATGTAGGGGAAAAGCACTAGGAATACAGAAGTTGTAAAAAGGTATAACAGGGGTATATAAAAAAAAGGCAAAAATCTTCATGGCATCATGGCCTTTTTCCATGAGAGCCCAGAATCCTCATCTGCTTTGCCACATACTCATGGCTCCTGGGGATGCCAGAACTGCAGTTTCAGAGAAGTCAGGGCCTTTAACCAAAAGAACAGGGTGTGAATTCACCCTGCTTTTCAATCTGCTGCAACAGCAAAGTGACTTCATTAACAAGAATTCAGCTGCTTGTTTAAAAAAAAGAATAAAAAGACATAAAATGTCATGTTTTTCAACATGTTGTCAGTTAAAAGCACTTCAAATGCTTAAAACAGTCCCAAAACTCTGGTGGTGTTCCTGTAAAGCTCTGTTCATCTAAAGCTTCATACTTTATTCTATGGTCTGTGGTATCTCAGCCCAGTGTTTTGCAGGAGACAAATTGCTGCCAGGCCAGGATTTCTTTTGGATTGGTAAAATTATCAGAGAAGGAAGAAGTAAAGTTCACATTATCAAACAGCATCTCTGGAGCAGACTGGGATGTGGGCAGGAGCGAGGGCTGTTGCAGGTGGGTGCTCTGCTGCTCTGGAGTTGGAGGTGTGTGTAGGGACACGTGGCCACTATTCCTGATAGATCCTTTTAACAGCAGACCACTTCTCTCTTTCTCTCCAAGTGCTGATTTTCCCAACTTTCATGGAATGTTTCCCATATAAAAATCAAGCTGCTGTCTAGGAATCTCTAACTCCAGCTGCAAAATAACACCTTTTACTTTTCACCCTCTCACTCCTGATTTATTTTTGTAGTATATGATTTCCATGGCAGTTCTCCATTAATTCCTATGAGCCATTCCTTTATGAATGGCAGATGAGGAATGAGCAATAAAAAGATGGAAAACTGCGGCTTCTGGCTTGCAAAGCCACAAAGCAGAAGGGTGAGAGGGAAGAGGAGCTGTTCAGGGGTGTCATTTTAGCTCTTTGTGTTGTAATTGACTACATTTCAGGTCAGCCGTGCCTCACTTAAATCTCTTCCTTCCTCTCAATCCCTGCAGAAGTGTTTGTACAGAGAGAGGGAATATCACACATTCCTCCGTGCAGCTTTCTCAGGGCTGGCTTTCTCCTTCCCTTCTCCAAACCAGTCCTCCAGCCCCAGCAGAAAAGCATTAGGAATCCAATTTTTGAATGCTTTTGTTACCTGCATTATTGCAAATCCATTCAACCAAATATACTGAGCCGAGGGTGTTCTTTATCTTGATTAGATGCCCCTCCTTAGCTGCATAGTCTTGAAATAATTGGAAGCTTTTGTGGATCCCACTATCTGCTTGGGAGAAAAGAGGGGCTGTGCTGAGTAAAGTATCATCCTGTATTGTAATAAACAGTGGCTACAAAAAGAACTTTCCCAGGGCTAAAGCCTTCCCAGGTGTGAAGAGCAGTGGGAAGGTGATGCTTTCTTAGGGAGAAAATCAGAACCATGTTGATGTGCTCCATGTCCATATAAATCCTGTGCACATGAGAATGCAGGGCTCTGTGCTGGGTGTTCAGCAGAAGATATACCACGGAGGGGGAAATACCTAGCACTGATGGAACTTCCAAAATTCCTCCCCCTGAACCTGTTCAAATGAGATTTGCTGGTACTCACAGACGGAGCCGCTGCGTGGATGTTGCTGAGCCTGTTGGCTAAAAGGCGGTGTGGAGGGATGCTGGCAGAGTTTAATTTTTATCAGCTCCTCTTAGGTGGCACCCTGAAGTTTATCAAACAAGCAAAGCTGATTTGCTCTTCGTTAGTCTCAGTTGCATGAATCGGTTGCCAAGTAAACAGGATTTTGCATTTTCCTAATTACTTTCATATTTGTGTTTTACCTCTATTTGTTCTCTTGCAAAACGGGTCCTAATAATTAGTCAGGCTCCTGCTGCCTTTTTTTTTTTTTTTTTTTTTTTAAAAAGGGTGGGGGGGAAAGGGAAAAAAAGACTTCTGAGGGTTTTTTCTCCCTTATAAATTCATTTTTGTTACAAGCATCTTTTATACATATTACTAAAGGGAGCACACTAAGAAATGCAAATAATAGTTCTTTATTTTATTATGACAGTTAATTAATAGCAACCTGTTTTAATGAATAAAGTCACTCAGAGTCCTTCAGCACTTCCTAAGTAGAGGCCAGAATCTGTAGGGATTCTTTTTTCCCCCCCCATTGTATAGCTCCAAGACTCGGCGCACTATATAGGGGCTGTATAGAAATGCTCGCTAATGAAGAGGGAGGGTGAGGAACTTGTCTGCATTCAAAGATCACTGGTGAGTCATTCAGCGAGAAAAGGCCCCTTGCTAGGAATAGTCACAGTTCCGCGGCATTGTGCTAGCAAAAGGGTTTGATCAAAGGTCTCCTGCCGAGCTTGCATGGTTTCCTTTCATACGACGACCATAATTAAAACCACTAATTCTCTTTTAAAATGCTGCAGGATGCCATGTAGGCATCTGTCTGGAGTGTCCTTTGTGCTGTCGGGAGCTGTTAAGGACCAGCGCCGAGGGCTTTTCAGCGACATGCCAGTCAGGAAGGTGATTCGACATAAGGGTGCCTCTGAAGGCTTGACAGGGCCTTGACTACACAATTCCAGCTGAATTTGCCCCTTGTCAGCTGCCAGTAAATAAATCTCAAAGAAGAAGGAGGAGGGGGGAAAAGCTGAAGTTTCATTACCTGATCCCCGGGGCTTTGTTGGTTTTGGCATCGCCCAGGGGGAAGCCCTCGCCCCTCAGGGCCGGGAGCTGGAGTTGGCCATTGGAGACCCCGGCGCCCGGCGTTTGAAGACCGTCAATACTTGTAACAGTTCAGCTGTTAGGAAGACAAATAAATGGAAGAGCCCATTAATCCCCTTTGGGTACTCGGTGCCTTTTGCCCTTTTATCGCAGCCTTATTAGGTTCCTACTCATCTTGAACCAGGAGGGATGAATTGAAGTTGTTGAGCGCTAATTGGCAAAGACTTTTCATTGCGGGCCAAGAACTTTCACTGACTTGAAAGTAACTTCGCCACGGGGAGGATCAGCAAATTTTTGCCTCGCCATTAAAACAAAACCCCCAAAATCTCGTTGGGATTCGATGTGGTGTTTTAAAAAAATTAGAAAAATAAAAAAAAGAGGGAACTGCTAAATTGTTGGGCTTATCCTTCATGAGGATGTTGGCAACTTGTGTTTGCTCTTTAAAAGAGAGTGATGGAGGCAGATGTGGCACAGGCAGATCTACCCTGAAATGCAGCTGGAATTCACGTGTCTTATGTGTGTTCACGTGCATTACCCAAACCTACTCATGGGACAGGCTCCCCAAAAGCAGTGGGAGATGGTTTGTGAGGGGGCAGCACTGTTCTGAGCAGTTTGCAACCACTCCAGGGTCAGACAGAGCAGTGCTGAGATTTCCATATGCCAGGAGAGAATTCTGGCTGCCCTACAGTCACCCCTGGGTTTATTGGTGGGATTTATAAATGGGAAGTATTTCAGTGGGTGTTCTCATGTGAATTGGTTTTTAATGTTGATTTTGGTAAGTGCTGCATGAATTTGAAGGTACTTAATGCCCTCTCTCCCCGTGTCCCTCCATCGCGTATTTTAAATGAAGACGAAAACTTTTGCAAAGTTGTGAAAGCATCTTGTACATGAAAAGTGACAGTGTCACAGGCAACCTCCACCTGGAAGACATTGAGTTGGGGGTTTTAGAGAACAAAATCCCCCTGATGTGTCCCCCAGCCTCTGCATTTGGGGGACTCATGAACCAAGGTGCCCACACTAAAGACAGCATCTCCCACTGGGATGCTAATGCTTGAACCCTGCCAAACCCTCACCATTTTTCCAGGGACTTCCAGGCCTGGGAGCTTGGTGTGGCGCTACCTGAGCAAACAGGCAGCTGAAGTTCTCCCATCACACAGCGGGGAATGAAGACATCATTGTCAGTACCCTTGGAAAGGCTGTTTGGTTTGGATCTGCCTCATGGAGCCGGAGCGCTGCCCCTGCCAGGTGGCTGTGGGACACTGCCCTGCTCCACAGCCACCAAGGGCCACACAGAGAGGTTGGAGAGTGCTGGTGGCATCACATTGTCCCTTCTACAGGAGCATTTGAGTGTTCTTGGGTGTTCTAGAGTTGTAACACATCACTGCTGGTCAGATAGAGCAGCAGCTAGCTGAAATTTGGGGAAAAAGCATGTGAGTTTGGGTGGTTTTGGGGGTCTTTCCTGTCATGTTCTTTGATTTAGTAGAAGAGCCACTTAAAAAAAAAATCTGAAGGACTCCTCTGCTCATGAAGTCCAAGGAGGATCTGCTGACCTGCTTCATATGCCTGCCCAAATTTTTTCCTAAAATTTATTATTTTTCCCTGCTGCCTCTTGACACTCCTGTTATAGTCAAAGTTGAACTTCTCGATAAAGGGTTTTTTTGAAACAGAGTGAAAACAAAGAATGAGTATAAATTGGAATCCCTTCATTCACATGAGTGGAGCTGGGGGAATTTGTGCTGGTGGAGTGCTGGTTGGAGAGGGTGCTGTGATGGACAGCATCCATCCATCCATCCATCCATCCATCCATCCATTCATCCATCCATCCATCCCATCCATCCTTCACAGCCTGCTTCTAACAAACTGGAGATTTTGCCTTTTGTGGGGTTGAACAAACCCAAGGCAAACATACTCGTTCCCAGTGAGTTTTATCAGTAAATCCTTGATGGTGCCATTCAAAACTGGGCTTTGCTGGTGAGTGAAGAAGAGACACAGTGGCCTTGAGGAAGATGAAGGTCAGCCCAGACACCTGGTGTACACGAGGGTTGCCATTACTGGAGAAAGCTAAGTTCTTTGTAAGTGATTATTTCCAGCATCTGGGAGAGAACAAGTCAGAATTTACTACTCAGTTACAAGCTGTGGTTTGGCATCGATAAAATGAGATTCTTTTAGAAATCCACAATCATAATTTTGATCTTTAAACTTAATTGAACTAATTCAATTAGACCGTGCCAGTCTTGCATTTGATTGAAGACTGCAGCTTGGTTTTGCTAGAAGGTAAGAGTGAACCATGGATAATTCTGACTAGATATGAAAGAGGATTTTTCTCTCTTGTGGGGGCCCAGGAGGGAGGTCGGAGCCTCCTTTGGCTCAGTCTATCAGCTTATGCTGATATTTGATCAATACACTCTGCTCACCCATCACATTGACTCTCCTCCAGACCTACTGAGACCTGTTTTCTGTCACATAAAAATTGGAATCTGTGACATGACATGAAGAGGATTCAGCTTCTTCACTTGCTGTTTTTTAGGACCGTTTGGGCAACGGTCACCTTCAATAAACTTATTTGCAGAAAACATGAGAAATGTGGTCAGTATGGGCTACATGTTTTGTCCTCAATTTCTGAAGGCAGTGTCCTATCGAGGTCCCTGGCACATGAGTGACCTCAAATATCATTGAAAATGTTTGGGTTCATTGTGCTTTTAAATTCAGTGACATCATTCATAACACTTTAATTCTTCCAGTTGTCCCTGGTGCTAAAAGCAACCAGTTTGAAGAAACCCCGGGGACCCCTAAATACCCCCTTTTTTTTCCTCTCCCAACTGGGATCTAGCTTTTTACCATTTCCTTAATGTTTGCAGCTAGAAATACAGCTTAAGTGGCATTATGCTAAGTAATTATTCTTACAGGATGTGAAATGAAACAAATTTTGCACAGCATGAAATTATTCCTGCCATGGATGGCGTTCAGTGGCAGATTTCTCCGTTTGGACCATAAACAAGGCTCGGTGGCAGTGACACAACGTGGAGCCGGAGGAGGGGGGGTGAGCGGGCAGGAAAACACTACCAAAGGTAAGTCCTTGTAGCAAAAAACCATTTTTTTGGCTGGATCAAATATTAAACCTGCTACTACAAATTTCACGCTTTGCATTCCTAACGCAGATGCCAAGGGATGATGCCAAAAATTAATTGGAAATAATATTCCTTGCCTTTGTGTGCTGCATCCAGCAGAGGGCACAACGGATAAGTGATGGGTGCGACGGCGGATCCGCCACTGCTGATAAGGCTGTTCGGAATTTTTTTCTGCAAAAAATATGTAGCAACATGCTTTGGTGCCTATTTCCATTCGGGGATGTGGTCTGGAATGGAGGGTTTAGATTTATAACTCTTCCTCTCTCCCCATCCCCATCCATATGTAGGAGACTCCAGTGTTTTGCCCATTTTATGTTTCGTTAAAGCGCTGGGGTTGGTTTGTTGAAGTGTGGGGGAGCTGGTTTGGTCTTTGGGTGATAACTTCAATTAAAAATTCAGATTTTGGCTGCTGATAGGGAGAGGATGTATCTTGTGGTGGCACGTTCTTCCAGCAGTATTTTTATGTGGGTTTCTGTGGGTAAATAAAAATGTTACCGAGTGAAAAAAACCCAAACCCCAAAGCAAAATGGGTTGAAGACAATTATAAGGAGGGGAATATTGTCCCTTTTATTTATGGAAAAACGTGAGTCACTGGCTTATATATAACAAGAAGAGAAAGTTTCCCATTAGTTTCACGCACTATACAATAAATCCTGTGATTGCACTAAGCAGAAGATAGGTGGGGAGAAGATGTGAGAGAAGCCTAAACCAACAGATTTTTAAAGAAATTTGCTATTATTTGCCTTCAGTGAACTATGCAATTAGAAAAGTGGACCGCAACAGTGCTTTCACTAGTGCAGAGAGGAGAGATATTCCTAAGTACAGCCAATATTCAGAAACACATCCCCCAGGAACAAGCACAACCCTTAAATCAGCCTCTTTGTTTAGGGGAGAATTTTTTTCATAAATAATACAGATCAGAAAAAAAACCCTGTTAACATGTTCTTCCCACCCATCCTCGTTTAGAAAGCCTGATTCTTCAAATTATTCCCCCTGCTTCCAGCCCCCTTTGCACTAGTGGGATGAAGTGGGAAGGAAGGAAGAGAGGGAAACGTGTGCGAGGAGAAATACAACAGCACAGTCTTTCTCAAACAACTGAAAAATGTATTTCACGCTGGTTCCTTCCAGTTTCACAACATCTAAATAGATGCTGCCTTGGAACAAGTCAACATTTGATGCAAACAACCTCAGAGCTCAATCTGTGCAAGAAAAAAAAGGAGTCTGTTTTCATGTTCTAGTCTCTCCCTATCTTGTTTCAGGGTTTTTGTTTAAATCAACACTTTCCAACTGTGTAGATTTTAGCTGGAGGTTTTTTCTCTTGCTTGTTTGTTTTGGAGAGGAGGGGGGTTGTAATTTCCCAACGTATGGGAGATAAATGAGATGTTTAAAGCGCCTCAGTGGAGTGGCATAAAAGCTGGGAAATCAGAGAGATTGTAAAGCTATGTTTGTTTTAGAAATAAAATAAAATAAATCAAGCAAGAGCAGGTTAGAGCTGCTAATACTGAGCTGATTAAGAGCAGCAGTTACATAAAAAGCAGCTAGAGTCCATATTGTAAGTAAGTATTATTGCAGCCATGAGAAATGCAGCTCCAGAGCTTTTAAGGGCTGGTGTGAGTTGGTTTTTTTTTAATGTGAATTAAGTGCTGATGAAAGGTAGGGGATTGACAGCTCTGCAAACTCAGTGTTGCTGTTTAATCACATAACCCGGGGTAGTGCCTACAAGACCTGCAGGGGCAAGTTGTCCCAGACCTCTGTTGGCTCTGTTTTTAGGGACAGAGATCACTGAGTCCCCAGTTCAGGCTAGGAGGGTCCGGGATCCATTTCTAGATCTCTACAAGAAAAAAGCATCCACAAATTTGTGAAGCTGGGAAGTGGTGGAGTCCCCATCCCTGGAGGGATTTAAAAGCTGTGTGGACGTGGCACTTGGGGACATGGGTTAGTGGTGGGTTTGGCAGTGCTCAGTGATAGTTGAACTCAATGATCTGAGAGGGCTTTTCCAACCTAAACAATCCGTGATTCCAACTCTTGCAATCCAAAGCCACCGTGCAACCAGCTGAGCTGTCCCAAATGCCTCCCACACCTCTGCCAAGCTTGGGGCTGGTGAGAAGTGGAAACCCCCAGCTCCAACGAGGCAGGAAAGCAAAGGATGCTGCTGTTCTGGTGGGACTGAACCAAAACACCCCTGGGAACTGGATGTGCAGGATCTGAGGAGGAGGGAAGGCTGCTCTTCCCCTGGGTTTCACCCAGTATGTTGGAAATGTGCAGCAGCCCTGGCAGGTAATTGCTTTTCCCTTTAGAGGGAGTAAAAGCCACGAGGATTGGCTGAACCCATTGAGGAAAGTTTGGTGTCTGCTTCCTTTGGTAGGAACAGGGTGGCTGCTCTCCACGAGCTCATGGCAGGTTGATGGTAGTGGATATTTCTACGACTCACAAGGCAATGGTAAGCAGGAATTCCCACGGGGAATTATGAAAATTATTAGAAGTCAGTTTAGATTAGAATAAGTCACTTTTTTTCTGCTATTGAAGCATTTCTTTGCGATGCTCCACTCACCTGCAGTGGAATAATTTGCCCTGTTTGGAGCATTATTTAAACCTTTTGGTTTCAAAGGCTTCTTCATAGAACCATTTCAAAATGGAAACTGTCTGTGTTCAAAATGAGAAGTAGTACATTTTGTTTTTAAAAAAACCCCAAAAACTTAACCCCTGAATTTTCAGTCCTAAAGTCTGAAAACATAAAATCATGATAAACATATGCTTGGTAGAAAAAAAAAAACCACATCTCTGCAGGTTCCACTGGAACTTCCTACAGTTCCCTCTGTTTCCTCTGCTTCACTGATGTCTCCTGGAAAACAGGACATATCCTGCCCTCCAATTCCCCCTTGCATGATCCCCTTTGCATCTCAGCCTTTCCCAGGGAAGACTCTCCTGGAAGGGCTGCATCCCAGCCAGGGCAGCACCAGGTGATCCATCCCATCCTAAGGCAGCAATCCTGGAGGAATCAAGGGGATGGGGTGAGTGCTTGGGGGTCCCCTTCTGTCAGTCCATGCTGGAGGAAGCCCAGGTTGGCAGCTCAGGCATTGGCATCCACAGTGTGGGAAAGCCCACATGAGGTGGCAAAACCTTCTGCAGCTGGAATTTGCATTTTCTGACTGCAAACAAGGAAACAACTCCTTTTAGCTCTCTTGGTGTACAAGGTTTTGAAAAAAAACAGGATTTATACAGATGTGTAAAAGCTAAATATTGAAATATGACTGAAACAACGTTTTAGAGCTCAGGCCCACTGGTATATTCCATTCCAAGCAAATGTGCAGCACCAACTGGCAGCTGCCTGGAAGAAAAGATATGAATAGAGACTGCAGGAATAAGTTGCAATGGGCCAATTGAGCTGTTTTTAAGAGGAGAAAATAAGGGCAATTGCTGATTTCTTTGGCCTTGCTCTCAAGTGCTCTGTGCCACAGCGAAGACTTGTGATGAATTTGCATGGGCTTAGCTGTTATGTAAGGAAAAGAAATGGATCTTCCACTGTTTCATTTTGTTTTATTTGCAGGAAAAATCCACCTCTCCTGTGCAAGATGGTGCTAAAGGATAGAAGAAAGAGGAGAGTGATGTCCCTGAGCACTGCTACGAGCAGCCAGAGCAGGGAGTGAGTGGGATGGGAGGGATGCAGAACCCAGGGAGGGAAAGCCTTGTCTATTGCACAGGAAAAGTGATATGTGGTCAGTGGTGAGGCAAAGGCAACTTCTGTGAGTCCCTCCTGTCACACACCCCTGATCCTGGTCCCCCTGAGGAAGGCTTGGTGTGTTGAGAGCTGTCCAGGGTCACTCAGCTCAGGGTCCCTGGGAGAAGTGAGGGGTGTGTCTGGATGCGTCACAGTGGCTGATGAGGAGAAGCTCCGGGCTGGGTGTGTAAATGTGTAAATGCTCAGGTGGTCTCTTCTGGAGCTCAGGCTTTACCATTGGACAAGGAGCATTTTCCACTGTGGCACGTTGCTTTCCATTGAGGTGTGGTGCCACAGCATTATCCTGGAGGAAGTTCCTCAGCTATCCCTGCAGGTGCAGAGGATGTCCAAAGATTCAAGGATGGAGCAGAGCTTTGCCTGTGAGTGGTGCTCATGAGGTGGGTGCCACCTCCAGGTGACAGAAGGTGTGTAAGGATAAGCTACACCGAAATCCACTCTGGAAGGTCTCTCCACACCTTTGTGCATGATTCCCAGGCATTCCTCACTCAGCTGCCTGTTTGGCATGTTCCTGTGGCTGCATGGTGACAGTCTCCCTGGGCTCTCCAGGGTTTGAGTGTCTCTGAGGTGACATTGCCACACATGTCAGAAATGTCATGGAGCCAAACTATAGAGGGGATGGTCCCAAATGCAGCATCCTGGATCAAGGCATCCCTAAAGCCCTGATTGCTGGATGCAGAGGGATGTGGTGGGGAAGGCTGCTCTGTGCTTCTTCCCTTAGCTCATTTCCAGAGTGTTGCTGGTGCTGGAGATGGAAGAGTACACCTACTGGACCCAGAACTGGCCCTGCAGAGATGTCAGCCTGTCCTTACCACCGATGTCACCTTTCTTTGGTCCAGGCTCCAGGCTCAGACTTCCCTATGGCTCTGCCTGTCCCTTGTGCTTTGACCTGTGGCAGGGGACAACTCCCACCTTTCCCCAAGCAGACGAGGGGATGGTGAAGCTGTGCCTCCCGTGAGGGCAAACACCTTCAATTCCAAACGGGACTGGACCAGATTGGAAGAGCCATAAACTCATCCATCTCTCTCAAACCTTTTTGGCCAAGTCCTGGCCAGCTTGGCCACATGCACTGGAACCCCTTGAGCGAGGGGATGCCCGCTCTCCTTTCTCTGACACGGCCAGTGCTCTTTGGGGTGAGAGGAAGGGCTGGAGCCGGGCAGAAAGCACGCACTGGCACTGCACGCATTCCTTCTGCTCCCGTCTCTAAGTCCCTGACACATAATCTTGGTCCTGATTTGGTCTCCACCTCATCTGGCTTGTGTAAGCTGCTTCCCGTGACCTTTCCTCAGCGAAGGGAAGGAGGGGGAGGGATGGGGGGCATGTTAACAGAGCCAGACCCTCCTGCCAGCGGGCAGAGGGTGCTCTTGCCTTGCATATCCCGCTCCCTCCGGATAGCCGAGGCTGTTCCCCTATAAACCAGCCCTTCCCAGACGCTCGGGCCCAGGGATGCCCGAGCATCCCCGCTGGCGCAGCGCTCCGGCGACGGATCTGCTTCATTAATATTCCTGCTCGGATGGGCGGGTGGAGGGAGCGCTGTGTCTAACCTACTTTATTCAAATAGCAAATGTGTGTGGTGGAGTGAGAGGGAGATACAGGCTCTGCCATAATTCCAGGTTTAATTGGAAATTTAGTAAATCTGCTAAAATATTTAGTGGTTTCAGTTTTTTCCCCTCTTCTGTAAGAAACAAAGGATCCCGGTTTATCGTGTGTCTTTCAACAACTTTAATTTCATTTGTAGATTAAGGATGGAAGTAGCATTTCCACTCGATTGCATACTGGACATTAAGGAGACAAAAACGTTCATTGTTTGCCCGAAGTCAGAGGGGTTTGTGCAGGCATTAAGCTGTAGGTGGCATTCTTTATACCTGACATCAGGAGCTTTTGTCAGCCCTTCAGCTGACAGGATTCTCTGCTGACCCCTCGAAGGTGTGTGAAGCAGTAAAAACAACCAAACCATTTCTGCCAGGTGATGAGGACTCAGGAGGAAGTGGGACAGTCTTATCCCAACCTACTGGCAGCAGTGCTTGGAAAAATCGGTAATTCCATTTTTTTTTTTGGAGAGAGCATCTGAGAGAATTAAAGAGCCAAGAGTTGGTGGCCTTTCCTGTAACATAGTCAATAGCAACCGTGGCTCAAGAAGTGAGCATGAAACCCTCGGGCATATAAAAACTCATATTCATGGGTTTGGAGCAAAAACTGTCCCATTGAGCACTTCTTGGGGCCAGAGCTGAGGTTAGAGGGTGGGATCCTGGGCTTCAGACCCTAGAGAGTCACTGGTTTGTGGGTAAAACCAGCCTCAGGCTCATTTCAGGGTGATATTTGTACCCATCCAGGACAGGGGGTGACTGCAGATAACAAAAGTTGTATTTCCATGTATGATTACACAGGTACGATCCTGTTTTGGCCTTAATTGTCCAGCTTGGTCTTAAATGTCCACCATGCATGAAAGTGATATCCCAGCCAAAGATGTTTTTGGGGCTCTCTTGCAAGTTTTGTGTTGTTTGTTTCCCAACAATGACCATTGCTCCCATGAAAATTAGTGGGAGTTTGGCCCTCAGCTCAGATGGGTGGAGGGTGCCTTTTTTAATCCAGTCTCTTCAGTTTTATTATTTTTTTTTTTTAATAATCCTTTGTTTGTATTTTCTCTCAAAAACTCAGCCCAGCCCCTTCTGAAGCCATCCTTCTGTAATTCCCTTAACTACTGTAATGCAAACTCACCACAAAAGCTCCTCGAGAAATCAAGGTTTTTGTGAACATCAGGCATGAGGAAGAAAATTGTCACCTAACCTTTCAGCCATCCTCATTTTCAGGGGAGCAAAGGACAATCTCTGGAGACATAGCTGGGGTTTTTTTTTACCTGTGGTGGTTAAATCAGATTTATTAACATGCCACATTATGAAGGTGGGAAGTAACATTTGTTTTCCTGGGTCTTTAGGGAATTTATCCTGCCATCATTAAACTGGATTTTAAACCACCATTTAATGTTTTGTTATTTTTCTCAGGTGGTTGGTTTTTTTGTTTTGTTTTGTTTTTTAATTTTTTTTTCATCCAGTGTTAATCCTGCAATTGGAAACCACAGTGGATGGAAGTACTGTGTAACTTGCTTCCAGAACAAATAAGGTACAGCAGCTAATTTTAGTTTCAGGTTTCAAGGAGGGGGAGAGGAAGGGGGTAAGGCAGCACCTTCCCTTTATGCTGTGAGACAGCCTTCAAGTGCGAACGCAGAAATTCCCAAGCTGAGATCTGGTGAATGTAGAAAAGGTTCATTTTCAAAATTGCAACAGCCTGTACTTAGGTGATATTAGAAGACACCATGACAGTAAAGTAGTTTTATGCATAGCGGCTTAGCTAACATTTTGAGAACTAGTTTAGTGAAGCTATCAGGTTTAAAAATACCAAGCCACAAAGTTTTAATGAAACTATGCTTGGATCAAAGTACCATAAAGAGCATCCAAGAACTGCTTAAAAGATCCTTGAGTGGAAATTAGAATGGATCTTCAGGATTTATTCTGTAAAGCCTGTCTATTTTGACCTTTTTTCAGTCTCATATTAAGGCAGCTGAAAGTGTGTTTTGTTTGGCTAATGCTGGGGACTCGCTGGAGCTATTAGGTCTGTTAAACTGAGGCTGCCACTAAAGTTTTAGTATGCATTAATTGACTGATAAGGACTTGGGAATCAAATGGCTGAAGGAAAGGGCTATCATAGATTTCTTTTTTCCCCCCTTTCCTTTGCTTTATTTCTCTTTGCACTTCATTTACATCCTGAGCCCTATTGGTGATCCAGATTTGAATAAAGCCACAGCTTAAGCAGCGATTAGATCTCAATAGCTTGGATTTTCAATGAAATTGTGGCATCGTTTTTTTTGCCACGCGTATTTAGCGGGAAGTGTGAAAATTGACACCTGGTGCAACTTTATCTTTGCAAACACTGCCTCGTTTTATGCACAGACGTCCCCACGTGCACAAAACATTTGCAGATGCGCATAGATAGATATGTGTATAAAATCCTCCTGAAATTAGGGTATTAGTTGATAGGCCTTTGACTCTGTCAATGTCAGGGGTTAGTGGGAAACAAAGACAGAGCTAAGCAAAGCTTTGCAAGAATGGAGAGAGATAAGAAGACCTCCCTCTTCTCCAGGTTAATTTTTTTAAGCATGTCATCCAAATGTTCAAAGCAGTGATCCTGTAAATGCTATTAGAAGAAGAAAGCCATCAGGAATATATAATGCAGTAAGGGGGGTTTATTTTTTACATTCTGATAATATTATTATTGTTGTTGTTATTATTATTATTATTATTATTATTATTATTATTATTTGGAAGCAATATGTTTAAAGTTCACCTGCTAATCCTTAAGCTGTTGATACGACAATGTCAAAAATGATGGGATTTGGTGATTCTCATTATTGTTATGTATTGTTCTTCTCTAACATTCCAAATTAATATTTATAAATGCCAGGAAAAGTAGTCTTTTTATAGACATGAGAGCTCCCCAACTCCATTTTTATTTTCTTTTTAACAAGTAAACATTGTATCCAATATAGATGATTGCATTTAGGAATGAAAATTATTTCCCAAGCAATCCACTTGACGCTGATTGGAGGTTTTTTTAAGCTTATTTTTCTGCCAGCAAGATGACAACCTGTAGATGTGATCTTCCCTTACCACCATTCTCAACAATTTTGTCCAAATTCAAATAAATACTGATTGCAATGAGCATGAGCAAACTGGCACAAATACTGCCATGGGTTTGGAATTCTACCAAAAGACTCTTCAAGCAGCAGTGAAATAAAACCAATGGCTGGGAAGGAATTTTGATGCTTGGTCACCTTCTTAATTTGAAGCCCTTCATTTCTAGGGGAGTCCTGTTTTTCTCCTGTGTGATTTGTCCCAAGGACGCAGCCCTGAGGACCAGCTCCCTGCAGACACAACCATAGAATGTGGAATTTGTGGACAATCCCAAACTGGAAAGGACCCACAAGGATCATCAATTGCAACTCCTGACCCTGCACAGAACACCCCAACAATCCCACCACATACCTGAGAGCATTGTCTACCAAAGGAGACTGACTATCCTCTGGCTGCTTTTAGCCAAAAGAGGAATTATTATGCTGTTACTCCAAGGTGAGGAATGGGATTGGTTGGTGGGAGAGACACGGGCACACACAACCTTGGTGAACAGTTTTGAACTTGCCTGGAAGTGCTGAGGGAAGCACATTCACCCCTGCAGTGGGTTTACATAGCTATTTTTAACCAGTGCCTCCAACTCAACAACAAATGAAGAGGAAAAGAAGAAGAAAAAAAAATAGAAGAAACTCCAGTTCCTGCTGACCTGCACAGCTGGCTTATTTGGAGCTTTATATCCAGTGGGGGAAAAAACCAGCGTGCCCCAATTACCAGGCGAGCAACCCAGATCCAGACTGCTTGTGAAACTCATTTCCAAAACATGTGCAGTGAGAGCAGCGATCACCTGGCCCAGCTTAGGAGAGGTTCCCAAAATTACCTGCACTGTATGCAGAGGAAACATTCTGCAAAGGATGAACATCTTCAAGGTTGCATTGGTCTGGTGTAACTGTCCCAGCATCTGGAGGTTTTGTGGACATCTGTCCACCCCAACTTCATCTCTGCAGTGAAGGACATGATCTCATTCTTGCATCACTCTCTGCTTTTTGGGATAAATCTTTGCATGAGCTCCTTCAGGGCAACGTTTGTGTTTGTGACTGGGGACATCTGATGGGAACAGGAATAGGGGACTGGTTTAAATTCAGACAGGAAAGAAGGGAGGAGATGGGCACAGCCAGGATGATTTATCCTGGCTTGATGTGTGCTGAAGGCTGCTGGCTGTGCAGAGACTGACTGTGGGAGGGCTGAGGCTGCCGAGCTTTGTTGGACCGTGCTGCTGCAAATACAGAGAGACGGGAACTGATGGAGAATATATTCAGGCTGGATATCAGAAGGGAGTTTGAGACTCTCAGACAACAGAGATTTGGGAATGGCCTTGGGGCAAATGCTCCAGTTCATTTGAAGCTGAGGCTTGTTCAGCCTGTGAAATGGGATTGTATGACTTGGTTGCCGGGGAATGTGACGGGAAGGACTTGGTGATTAAAGGGGGCCCTTCTTGTCCTCAAATGGGTTTTAGGATGTTTTAGTTTCCTCTTTGGTGCTGGAGGTGCTTCCCAGAAAGTCCTGGAGCTGCTGTCATGTTTTGATGACCATGGCAATTGACACCGCTTTTCAGGTTTTTGGCACATTCTGACAGACGTGGCTGAAGTGAGTGTGCCCTGGCCGAAGTGTGTGTGCCCTGGCTGAAGAAATACCTGCCTTTTAAGGGTTGGCACACTCTGCTTGTAGAATGAAGGGCTGTGGTTTTGGTAAAATTAAAAATTCCATCTTGACTTCTCAGTGGTCTCTGCTGCTTTCATATCCTCAACAGACATGAAACTCCTTCCCTTGAAGGTCTCTAATGTAACATCACATGCACTGCACTTTAGCACTTTCAGCATTTTAAATGTTGTATTTGAAGCAGCCAGTCCAATGGCTGCCTATTCTGCTTTCTACAATACAAACTTGGCACTTGGTTGGAGGAAGGGAACACATGACACAAGTCTGGATCAGGAGTCTGGATTCGATAACTCAAACTGCTTGGTACTCATTTTCTGCTGCAGCCTTGTAGGAAGAAACTCATTCCTTTTTCCTCTCAGCTGCTCCCCAGCCACTCACTCCTGGGATCTTACAGACCTTTTGTATCCTAAAGACTCTGGGTTCTCTCAGAGGCTTGTATCCTACAGTTTACTATATACAGACACATAGATACTCTAAGCAAGAAATATTTCTTTCTGAAGTTGTTTCCCTCTTCTTTAGACATCTGTAAAATCAGTGCCATGGGAAGAAATAATGCGTCAATCAACGCCAGGCAAGTAGATAAATTGCACTGAAGACTTGAACAAAGTGGGACTTACCCTGTGAACTGGGGCTGCTGTCGGTGTGCAATGAAAATTTGGGGCTAAACTCATCTCTGAAATGGTGAAACCTTTTCCAAGAACCTGTACAAAGTTATTTTTCCCTTGGATATTAACAAATAAGGACACTCTTGGAAAGAAAAGTGGTGCTTTGCCGAGGGACACGCTGTTGGCAGGCACTGCAGGATCAGACAGGATCAGATCATCTATTATCAGCTTTTCCCCATGTCAGGGACCCCCCTTGCACCCCAAAACTTCGAGTGTCCTTGGGACAGATCTTCCACGTGTTACTGATGGCAGATGCAGTGAAACCACTGAAAAGCAGCAGCACCAGCAGGTGATTTGCCTCACTGTGGGAGGACAGCAAAGTCATTTCATTGCAGGAGATCCATTTTACCACCTCCTTTCCAGAAAAGGAATTCTTTTATTCACTCCAGCCTGCTCCTGGAACTCGTTCCCCAGCCCAGCGAGCAGCTTTGTGGCAGGTATTGCCCTTCTCCTCCTCGCTGCTCTGCTGCCTGTGAAGGGTGGTTTGTAGCACAGAAAGGACATCACAACTCACAAGCATTTCTCAGGAAATCATTGAGGATCTCCTGCCAGTGATTTTCTTGCAAGGTACGCTTCTGCCACTGCTCTGCTAAGGGAGGAGTTTTGGAAGTCAGCCCAGCCACCTTGTCATTGCTCATGACAAGTGTGTTGCAAGGCTGAGATGAAGGACATGTGCAAAGGAAGGGGAAAAAAATGGGATGGAGGGAACTGATGTCCAGGCTGCTCAGCAGAAGGCTCATTCCCATCAGAGCAGGGCAGAGGGGAAGCGGAGGGCTTGGAAAACCTTTCCCACGAGGAAAACTGATGCCTCCTTTGGACAACTTTCCTTCTTTCTTTCTGTGCTTATCATTTGTTCCGCCTATTCACGGGAGAGACTCAAGCAAAACACGGGGCTTTGTGTTCCTCCTCCGTGCCCTAACGAGGGGGGAGTTTCGGGGCTGCCACTGGGGAGTGTGTGCTCACACACCATGGAGAGGGGACCTGCCCCACCAGGCTGCAGCAGCAGGGCCCAACCTCCCACCAGAGTGGGGACAAGCAGAAAACTGAGGGATAAAAGAAAAAGGGGGAATTTTATGGCCAATCCGCACCTTCTGAAATGGGAGTTTCTTAAAGATGTTTTTGGGAAATACTTTCTGCTTGTGGAGGTGTAGATACCCTGAGTCAGCTCAAATGCTCATGGGTTCCTCTTTCATCAGAGGGTCTGTGCAGCATCTCCCAGGGATGCTCTGGACACCTTTGTGCCTCACAGGGGGCCAGTCCCCTTCAATCCTACCAATTTATGGCCAGCATGTCCATAAATCCTAAAGGCACAGATTGCCAGATGCAGGAAGCACAAATACATATTTATTATCTTCTTTTCCTTGGCATCCCCGTCCATGGTGGGGGGTTGGAATGAGATGATCCTTAAGGTCCCTTCCAACCCAAACCATTCTAGGATTCTGTTTGGTTCTATGATTCTATAAATAGTGGCCAAAGTCATAGGTCTGGCCATCCATTGCCTGATCCAGAATGGTTGCTACGAAATATTTCAGGCCAGCAGTCTTAGCAAATAAATTGTTTGAAAGCAGAATCACTCTGGGTGCAGGTAGAGTTGACAATTCTATACCAGGGCATCTTTAATGTGTCCTACCAGAAGACCAGCATGGGGTTTTTTTCCCTGCCAGTGCTTCAGACTTGTGTGGGTTGGATGTTTGCCTTGCTCATTTTGCTCCTGCTGCTGACAATGGACATTTCAAAGAAAACAATGATGATTCCTTGGAATAAAATGTGCTTGTAAAGAGAAAAAAAATCTCAGAGCCGTTTGCTGAGCTTTTATCATTGCTCTTGGGAGCAGAAAGGAAATTGGCCGTGTGCTGCCTGTGAACAAAGTGCTTTTCACGCCCTCCTTGAAATCCACCCATGTTTGGCCAAGTTATCAGTCGAATGCATGTTCTTTAGAAGTTTGTTGAAATTTGGCTGCTTCATTTCTCTGAAGACATGGTCTGCCCAAGGCTGTTGAATGGGAGAGGGACTTTTTTCCCCAAAACGTGCCTGACTTAACTCCCTGTGTTGATTGAGCACATCTAAGGGGAGCCAGTATGCGAGCCAGCAAGAGCCCAACACTTTGTTCCATGTGAACGAACCACTCCATTTTTTTTTTATTTTTTATGATATAAATGATGCCTCAGGTTTTAACTTTTATATTTTTCAAATCCTGCACTGCCTGGTGTGTAACTCTGGAGTTTCTTGTAGCCTGTTAATTTCTGTCCTCTCATGCCAGGCAGACACAACAAAGCCTCTCCAGGCCTGCTCTCCAAGGACACCCAGACCGTTCTAGGCCCAAAAAGTATAAACCAAAGAGCCTCTAAGGGGCGTAAGCTGAGGGGAATTACATCATTAAAGGGAAGCTTTAATTGGAGAATTAACCCTGCTGTGCAAATGAACCAAACCTATAAAAGGGTGAAGAACTCGTGACCTGGGGTCCATCTTGGGGTCCATCTTGGCAGTGGCCTCTGGCTCCCCAGGGCTACCTTTGAAGGCCTTTCCGATAAATCCCTGCCTTATTCCCTTACTCCTGTCCAGTCTCTGCTTCCAGGAGGCTTCTTCAGAAATCGGTTCTTTGGCACCATACAAAACCCTGGTATCTTGGATAAAATCTCACTGATTACAAATCTGGGTTATGAACAAACTTAAAATGAATGATAAAGTTGCAATATTCAGTGGCTGAGGAGCTCTCAGAACTCATGCTATCTCTGCAGGCTAATTTGCCTTCCTACTGCCTATGGCTTATGATAATTTTTAATTACCCAATCACACGATATCTTTTCCCACAGGATGCTTGCTCTTTTGCCACACAGGATGGACAAAGATCTCTTCACAGGTACCCAGTTGGTTTTTCTTTTCATGCGTATCCATCATATTGTCCAAAGCCAGATCTAAATATGGATCTACTAATAAAAACCACACAGATTTTAAATGGCATAACAATTTTACTTCTGATTTATTCCATAATGTAAACATGGCCCATCATGGAAGCAGGGAAGAGAGGAGGCACCTGTAAAATCTGACTTTGACCAGTCTTAGCAATCATTTTTACCTCCTCAATGCTGTTTGCCTTCAATAATTTAACTTTTTATAAAAATGGAATGACAATACAGCACTATCTGTCTGGAAAAAGTCAACCTCTTTATTGCTTGAGAAGTGTTGCAATACAACGGTGATGGGGTCCTGTATAAACCAAGATAGGCAGCAAAACTCCATATTTAATACATGCCCAGCACACAAATAAAATGTGAAAAATGTTTCATTTTGGTCTTTAAGCAAGAGAAGGAGCTGAGGAGGAGGTAGCAGGAAGCTTAGAATTGGAAAGTGATAGCTTTGGCAATGCAGTGCAATGATTGAAAATGACATCTTCCACACACCCAATTAAAATTCATACCTTTTAACCTCCACAGCCATCTGAGATCTGTATCATTAAGACTGATTCAACAAGATGCCTTGATATTCTAAATTATTTGTATGCCTGGTATTCCAAATAAACATTTGTGAAATTCATTTCAAAAGATGTTAACACTCGTGAAACCCATGTGCCCCAGAGGGATTATATAAATTTCCATGTCAAATATTTGAAGCAAAGCACTTGTACAGAAACAGTGTTTTTTGTGTTTTGATGCCTTTCATTTCCATAAACTAGATTACTTTCTGAAATTACTTTCACACAGAGAACAGTTTCTATTGAATTCCAGTCAGTGAGCTCCTTGGAGTGTGATGTGAATAAAATATGACTGGGTTATGTAGCTTCCAGGATGCATATGCATCTGTGCTGTACAAGCAGGGAAAACCAAGTTTGGATTTTATCTTGAAGTGGGTTCATATATGGAGATTTACTGTCTTAAAGTAATTGCTAAACAACTCCTTCGTTTATAGCCTAACAAGGAAGCTGTCTAGATTCCCAAATGCAGCCCCTCTACCTGGCTAACAATGACATGATCTCCCTCAGTAAGCAGAGATTTGCTGGCAGGCAGCAATTCCTGCCTGTCCGTGGCTCTTCAACAGAAAAGTTTTATCTGCTTCTTGCAAACACTGATTCTGCCAAAAATTCGCATGCACATATACACACAAAAATAGATCTGAGCAAACATTGCCTCCATTGTGCTTGTTTTGCCAGCCCCGTGAAATGATCAAATACCAGGTATTTAAACGGGAGATGGAAGGAAAAATTTTTCCCAGGGTGTAGGGGAGGGAAGCAGCTGTGAGATTAAGTGTTTTTACATAAACCACACACACACAATCTCCATTGTTATATAATATCCCCCACGCGGGTGTCTTAGGTCAGCTTCTGGAATTGCTTCTGGAAAAGAGGGTGAAATGCCAGCTTTGGTGAAAAATTCAGGGTTCAGCCCTGAATCCTGCAGCAATTCCTCTGAGTACTGCTTGGTAAGAGCACAGCTAGAGCTGGGTGAGCTCCCTGAGCACCCTGGAGAACCACCTTGCTGCTCAGATCTGCATTTTTTTTGCAGTTGTTCAGAACCTGGAGCTCCCCCATTTACATCAGAAGAAATTTCACATGTGGGAATTGAGGAGTCAGGTCACTGCAGCCAAGACTGAGCGCTGGGTCCGAGCTGTTCTCTCCTGCTGTGGCAGCTGTCCCTCTGCCCAAAAAGCAGATGCCTGCCCCGGTTGGGGTATGTAAAGATTCATTTGCAGCCCAGTTAGCATTTGGTTTGCTTTGCCTCGTGGCAGTCCTGGGGTCAGATCTTCTAACCAAGAAAGAGATTCCCTTACTTTAGCCTGGAAGTGCTGAACTGTTTTGAGTGGCTATCAGGGGTGCAAATGCCGTGGCTGAACTAAGCCCGCTGCTTTGAGCTCAGGTGGATGTGGGTACTCCTGGGAGATGAAATTTGCTTTCACATGGTGAGAGGTGTGAGGTTTTTCATGTTTTTCTCTGGGGCTCATACCAGCACTGTCCAGAGGGGATGAGGGAAGGAGTGAGTTCCAGGACAGGCAGAGATGTGGTGATGGGAGACACTGAACCAGTCACAGCTCTCCTGCAGCTGTGGTTACCCAGTATCAAAGGATAGGCTGCTGGGTTTTCTCTCTTCTTATTTTATAGCCAACCAGAAACCTCCTGATGTCCTTTACAAAGCCAAAACTAGTAGGAAGAATGTCTTTCTCTGTCTTTTAATGACTTATCCTTCTCTCTATTGCCTCACTGTTCAGGGACACCGGCTCCAGACCAGCACTGGCTCAGGACAGCAGCATCTTATTTCCCCACTTGTCACCTGCTGTTTTCTGTTCCCCAATGTTTGGACAGATCCTTGATAAGGAGAAGGGAAATGAGTGAATGCATCCCACAACTGAAGTCAGGAGAATACAATGTTCCTGGTTTTAGGATGTTTCACACATTTTGTTAAATACGGCTTCTGTGTAGCAAAAAACACCCTGCAAATGTTGAAGGAAAAGGGAAGGAAAAACCTGAAACCAGTGATGCTGAAGTTGAGCCTCGTAAAAATGTCCCAGAAGATTTCAGGCTTGATTCCCTTCTGAAGTGGCTGGTTCAAAGCAGTGCTGAGGATGCCCAAAGCCTGCCCCAGGCACAAGCCAAGGGGGTGTTGCACCCGCAGAGAGGAACAAGATGCCCATGGCTCTGCTGTGGCTGGCGTGGGCAGGGGCTGCTGAGGGAGGGTGAGAACAGCAAAGAGGAGCAGGAAATGCAGCTCCCAGGTGTCTCCTGGTTCTGCTCCTCCTCCTGCTCCTCCCCATGGCTGCAGTCCTTTGGCTCTGGTAGCAAAACCTGTTTTGCCTGCGAGGCAGCAAAGCTCGTATTGCACCGAGGCACATCTGCCAGAACGTCACTGCCGGCTCCTGTGCCTGGAGCTCAGGCAGGGCAGGTGGAGGGATGTGCCACTGCACCACAGTTCCCTTGAGGGGGCCAGGTGGAAGCCCCTGCTCTACACACAGCCCCCAAGGCATTCTGCAGCCACCTGGCTTCTGTCCTTTTCAGGCTGCAAGAATTCCTTACCTCATACTTTTCCACAGCAAAAGACATCTGACTGGATCAGGAGAAGACCAGCTCTGCTCCCACTCAAACATCAGTCCACAACCTCTCCAGTAATCATTCCTCATTACCCAAGGCTGGCAATACAGGGAGCAGAGTGTAGGAATAAGGGGAACAGAGTTGTGAAGTAGGAATACATTAAATACAGCCTCCCTACCTTTTCACATATCCACCAGTTCCCACTGGCACAGCTCACCTGAAGGAGCTGCAGCAAGAGGATTTTTTTCACTGGTTAGTGAAAGATAAAAAGCTGATTTCCAGCAATTGCCAAAGAACATCAAGCTAAGAACTAAACAGGGTAAAAAGAAATGGGCTGCAATATATGTTCAGTCTTTGGTACATTTCTTTAATGCCAGTCTTTAGGGGCAGACTTTGCAAAAATCCCCAATTATTTTAGCTGGTTAATCTGGTCCAAAGTAGGCTGTTGGCCAGCCTATATGCTCTGCGTATGATCTGGCTTAGCTAATCTGATAAATTCCAGTTTATTCTCTGGGTAGGTCCTGCAAATCCAGGACTATTTTAATTAGAGAAGCCAGGCAGCGACAGTTTATTGGGCAGTGGAGGTAAATTCGCAAGTCCTTGGGTCAGCGCTCGCCAGAGCTGCAGGTCATTTGGGTTAATGAGTTGCCACTGCCCTAAATGATGGCTTTTCCTTCATCTCACTGCTGTGAGGCTTCTTTTAGCCTGTTTTTACAGATGAGCAGGCCCCAGAATATTACTGGCTCCAGTCTTGGGCTGTGGTTCAAGCACTATGCACTTCCTGCTCAGTCCTTTCTATTTCCCAGCCTCGGTGTTGCTGAGCCTCTTTGAACCCAGACACAAAATGAAGATTGATTTCTAAGAGAGAGGGTTTGAATCTTTGGTTTTCCTTGTTTTGTTCCTTTTGTAGTGGAGCCTGCTGAGATAAAGCTTCCAGGTTGTCAGGACTGCATCCTTCTTTCAGGGGAGAGTTTGGACCGCAAAGATCTGTGGTCAGGGGAGACAGGACAGACAGAAGAAACTTCTGGACCATGGTTCCGTGAGGAGAAAGGAGGCTGCAGAGTCACTGAGTGCCTGACATGAGGCAGTAGAGCTGGGATGCTCTGCCTTCAGCCACCTTCTCTTCCTCATCACAGAGCAGGCAGCTTCTGCTGCACACAATACAGGTCCACTTTTATTGTCAAAGACAAACAATTTGTCATTATTTCTCTCTGATGAACTTCATGCCATTAAAATCGAGGACGAGGTGCACAGGACTTCCCAATTTCCAAGGCAGATCATTTGTCAGAAAGCAAAAGCTTCTGTTCTTTTTCTTCAGAAGGATAAGTGAACTGTGCCTATACTGGGACAAGAGACCATAAATAAAGCTGAAATAATGGGAGATCACTCAAAAATTCTTCACGCTTTGGAAATATTTCCACTCACATTTGTAACGCTGAAGAAAGTGGAGTTTTATGTAAGAAACAGGCTGCAGAATAAGGACATTCCTATCTTTGCCCTAAACTTCCTGAAAAAAAACCCCTTCCAGGCTGGTCTTTGTCTCCTCTCCTGCGAACTGAAATTCCTTGTCCTTTCTTCCATCAGAGCCAGTTGTGAAAGATTTTGATCTGCATGTTCAAGGTGCTGGAAAAGATCAGGGGAATGCTTGAAGAGGCTTCCCAAAGAAAGGGAACCAAAACGCAGCCCAGAGCTCTGTGAGTTGTGATTCTGTGGGGACAGAGACCTTGTCCTTGTGTGAAGGACTTTAGTGGGGGGATTTTACTGAGTGCTCCAAGGTGGAAGCACTCAGCGCACGTCCCAAACTTCATTTTAAGGACAGCCGAGAGGGATCCCTACCCGGCTTTGTTTTTCTCTCCTGACTTTGTCCCAGTGCTGGGGCATTTTGCTGATGTGGTGGAGGACACGAACACCTTGATGGGCCCCATCTGTTCCAGCGAGGCGAGTACAGCTGAATGCTTGGGGGGTGCCCCGCGTGCAGCTTGGGAACGCGCCTCGCCTTATCCATGGTGAAGCAGTTGGCATCGGCCGGGCTCCCTGGCAGCCGGAGGGGGGAAATCCTGAGGTAAATTCGAGTAGACGTGATGTTAGAACAGAACTAACCGTTAGGGCACGCCGGGGTCGCCAGGTCTCCCAGCAGGGACAGGTGCCTGCCACTCCGCGCCTGGCCGCCCGCCAAGGCCCGAGCGCTGGGCCCGGTGCCAGTCACGCATGAAGAGCAGACACAAGGCTGGGCCCACCGGAGACAATGAGTGGTTTCCTTTGCTCTCCCCGCCTCTCTCAGCCCGGGTTTGTGCGTGGCTGGTGCCCAGGTTGCTATGTGGCATCTCCAGGGCTAGCAATGAGGATGCTGGAGGATGCCGTGGCGCCGGCGGTGACCCTGCGCGGTGCCTGGAGAATATTCTGCTTGTCTCCCACTGGTGACGGGGGTGGGGGAGGCAGGAGGGGAGTGAAAACAGGCCTCCAGAGTCTGAGGTGATTTCTGGGCTGCGTGCAGCACGTCCAGGCTGGAATTTGCATATGCAAGTGTCCAGCTGTGCATCCCGACACTCGCTGTGCATCCCGACACTCGCTGTGCACGAGTGAAGGCAGCCCTGTGCATGTTTAATCAGTCCAGCTCCAGCTCATGGTTGTTGCTTCTGCCTGACTCTGAGTCCAAACATCATGGGAAGGGTCTGAAAATCCAGGTGACACATCGCATGGTAACTGGAAGCTTTTTCTTCAGCCCTGTATTTCCGAGGCTGTATGTTTTACATCTCCAGATATTAAGAATGTAGTTTCTAGTGCCTTCTTTTTAGTGGAAAACACTGAATGGTTTTTTGCCGGATAGCACAGATCATCCTTAAGAGCTCTGAAAGTCGTGCCCTATACATTCAGAATGGTACCGGCAAAAAAAAAAGGCAAGTCTGTTCAAGTCACAAAGAAAAAATAAATTTTTTTCTCTTCACACCACCTCTTCTCCCCCTTCTCTGCTTTCCCTTCTCTCATCTGCTAAATGAGATGTTTCCACAGTTTCATTCAACACAGGATGGCAGTGGCAGAGCTTGGCAGCTCTGGGAGCAAATGACTTACAACCAAAGGACAGCTTGAAAGGCAAACACACGATTCACTGAATGTCTGGCAATCCAGAGCCTGTCAGTGACCCTTTCCAACTTGCAGCTAAGGAGCACTGGACAGTTCCTTAAATAAAATGAGTTTTGCTTTAGCGTAGGAGCTGACCATGCTGACTTCTGTCATCTCTTACATCTTCTCCTATTTTCTTTTGCATTTGCCATGTGTGTTGTTCTGCTGATCCCAGTTCTGAGGGGAAGCGTAGCAATACAGCTGCTGTGCATTTCTTTGTTGTTTCCTTTCCTGCCTTGGCACCTGTAGCCACTGTAACTAAGCACTTTACAGTAATCTTAAAAGCCTTCCAAAAATACTGTGACTCATTAAAACTGACTCAATAATAAAATCGATGGCAGCCTTCTATTCCTTCTGGAAAATTCATCTGCCCTGCAGTTCCAGACAAAAATAAACGAGATAGTTTTTAGTTCTGGGCTTTTTCTTCCCCCCAGAGCTTGACTGAAGAAATAAATAAAGTCTCACGTGATATCAGGACCACCAGACTTTGAATTTTTAGGTGTTGTTCCTGTGCACATACATTGCTTCTGTGCTTCCTCTCTGTCGTCAGCCCTGAATTCAAGATTGTGGGGTTTGAGAGAAGCACCGAGCCAGTGCTGCTGCAAATATTTAATAAAAGGGAGTGATAGGGAACAGCTTTGTCACAGCAGCATTTACCAGACAAAGAGCTGCCATCTCTGCAGGTGGAATGTGCACAGCCACATGTGTTATCCAAGAGTGTGCTTGCTCCTGGCAAAGACACCCTTGGAAAGCATCAGGACAACAGGATGGTGCCTTCAGCTCTACTTCTCCTCCACCCCATGACCTGTGGGGTGAACAGAAGCCAGTTGCTGGGGCTGTGTCCATGCAGAGTGGTGAGGAAGAGGAATGAGAGCAGTTCCCGTGCTCTGTGACCCACACACGCTGCCAGGCAGCCGGGGAGGCACAAAGCATCTGCAGAGTGCTAAGAAAGAGCTGGTCTTATGTTGTCTGCTGATGGACTTAGACATGGCCAGCTTAGCTCTGCTGGGCCCCAACTGATCTGCCCACACAGATGCACAGGCTGGAGGTGCTGGGCTCTCCATCTGCAAGAAGCCCTGAGCACAGCCTGCATCTGCCTCCCAGCAGGGGAAAACAGCTCCCACCCTTTCCTCACCTGGTGCCGTGGCCACAACCCAGACCTGCACACCTGTGTGCATCAGCAAAACAGGATCATGCTGCTGACCTCCTTAGCAAAGATCTTGGAGATCAACTGAGAAAATGTTCTGTCTAAGAGCTGGAGATTATCTGGTTTAGAGTGTCTCTTTCTCCAGTCCAGAGGGGATGGAGTTATTTTAAATCTTTTTTGTGCAAAGAAGAAACCAGAAGATTATTTTCTTTCTTCAATGTCCTGAAACTCCTCAGGGCTGCTTATCTCCAATTGTGCTTGTCAAATACACCCTTCTGCTGTATGCTCTTCAGGGGAATGCATTTAAGAGCTTAGAAGGCCCAGCCAGGAGAGGGGACTGGTGCCCATGTGAGTTAACGTGACAAACACACACACAGTGAAACAACATCTACAATAGTGGGACTACTCCTAAAACCAAAGAATGCAGCTCAAAAGGCCTTTAGGAAGCTGTTCAATCTGTCTCCCAGTTCCAGCACCTAACAAAACCAAAATCTTGCTCTTTCCTTAACCTATTCTTAAAGATCTAAATTATAGAAGAAACTGTGCCACCACCAGTCTAGTTCACCACTTCCCAATTCTCAGTCTACAGAGATTTTCCTAGTTTTTAGAATCCTAGAATCACAGAATGGTTTAGTTTGGAAGGGACCCTAAAGATCATCCCATTACAACTCCCTGCCATGGGCAGGGACACCTTCCACTAGACCAGGTGGTTTGTGTTTTCCTTTGCATCTTGATCCTGTTGCCTCTGGTTCCATCTTCCTTGGAAAAGCAAAGCAGTCTGGTCCCTGCTGCAAACTACACAAAAACACCTTGCATGGGACTGAGGTAATGTCAGTCACAGGCAGACCTGAATTCCAGAAGTAAATTATCACTTTAATACTGACAGGTCTTTTTCTGCAAAAAAAAAAAAGATAAAAAGAGCTCAGTTCTTCCTCTTTAAGTTTTTAGCAGCTATTCAGTTTGGGCTCTAACTTCCCACTCAGCTCCCAAATTATGAGGTGATCTGAGCTGTCAGCCAGCAGGCAGGGATAAGTCCCCTGTCCCTGACTTCAGTGCAGCTTCACCCAGCCAAAAAGCTGCAAAACGCTCCTGCAAAGTTGGGGGCAGGAAGCAATGGCTTGATCCAACAGCAACCTCAGGTGCTGCAGCTGCCAATGGTTTTTGTTACTGCTGCAATTAGCAACCACCTACCATCCAAATGAGCCTTTCCAGTAGTAAACTTTGCGACATGAGGACAAATGGGGAAATCACAAGACCTAATTACAGCTAATTGCCAATCCATGGGAAACACTCTAGTGAACTGGCACTCTGTAAAGGGAGGAGACAAGCGGCATTGTTTTAAAACACAAATTTACCAGACATATAATTAGCTAAATACCCACATACTCTTCTAGCCACTTGTTTTATTCTGAATCAGAGCTCCTCTGAGCACCGAAGTGGGGAAGGCAACCTCAAAGGGCAACTGCTTTGCTGTTAGAAAGGTTTTAAAGGGCTGTTAGGAGGTAAAGATCAAATCTAAATATACTTTGTGATTTCTTCAAAGCTTGCTGTGAATCACAGGTTTGTTGCAGGCTCTCCCAGGCTCCACTGATATGTTGTCATTAACCGAAGAGCTCAGCAAGAGCTGTCCTGGCAATTTTCAGGGAGCAGCTTGTTTCCAGGTGGTGGAGCATCTCCTCCCTGTTGGTGGAGCATTCAGGGACACGTGGGCACGTTACTCACCTTGACTCTCCACGTGGTTTGCAAACTTTGAAATGTTTGTTGTTTTCACATAACATTTGCCCAAAGTGGAATTTCCTGCACTGTGCTGACACTGCTTCCCCATGAGCTGGTCTTAGATCCCATGTGCAGAAGAATTTGATCCCATGGATTGCTCTGGCTGTGGGACTGCCACAGCTCAGCAGTGTTGATGTTTTGGGGTGATCCTGGCTGGCCACTCCTCTGGTCATACAGAGAATCACAGATTGGTTTGGGTTGGAAGGGACATTAAAGTTCATCCAGTCCCATTCCCTGCCATGGGCAGGGATACTTTCCTCTAGACCAAGTTGCTCCAAACCCTATCCAATCTTGGACATTTCCAGGGATGGGGCAGCCACGGCTTCTCTGGGCAACCTGTGCCGGGGCCTCACGCCCCTCACGGGGAAGAAATTCTTCCTAATCTCTAATAGAACCCTGTCCTCTGGCAGTGTAGAGCCATTCCCTCTTGTCCTGTCACTGCAGACCCTTGTCCCAAATCCCTCTCCAGCTCTCTTGGAGCCCCTTCAACCACTCAAAGGGAATTTAAAGTCTCCCCAGAACCTTCTCTTCTGCAGCCCTAACACCCCAATATACTTGTCACATATTTTGAGGTTTGCTGGTGACAAATAAAGCCCATAGATCTCCCCAGTGAGCTGTGGGTGAGTTGCTTCCCCATCTTTCATCCTCATGCCCCTCTGTTTCTAATTCACAGCAAAGCCGTGGTGGCACTTCCCTGTACGAGCTACCAGTGAGTGCAGGTGAGAGGGCTGAAACTGGGGCTGAATGCCCTGGTTTTTAAATCTTAGCATCCCCTTCTCTGAATGACAGTTACATCTGGCTGGTTTTGCTCATTTTCAGTTTAATGTAAATACCAGCCCTGGAACTCATTTGGGAAGCTTGCATATGCTAATGTTTTGTAGCTGAATTATTATTGTTTTTTTACATTAAACAATAAAATTGATATTTTCAAACTTTGCATGCCAAACACTGAAATTGAATTAAGTATTGTTTAAAATAACAATAATATAAATTTGTTTTAAATGAATTTAGTGTCATTTCATTGTTTGAAATGTAATGTGGGAAAATATTACTGCTGGGGCAAGAGTAAATATCTAAGTCTGTTAATTTTATTGAAGTAGTGGATAGATCCACATGAACTATTTCTCTGTGTGTTTGGTTAATATTTTACTGAAAATTGGTGTTAGCTCTAACTAATGAAAATCCAAACTCACTTCACATATGAAGGTGTAAAATGCATCCAACAACTTAATAACCCATTAACTTCAGTGGAATTTTTAATGCTAAAATAAAAAATAAGGTATTTCAAAGAGATGTATAAAGAGTGGAAATCAGCCAAAACAAGTCAGTCCTTATTCTGAATTAACAGGAATGGGTGTGCAACCAAGATCCTTCATTATCCAGCAGCCAGTTTGAAAGGACACTGCGAGAAAGCCCTGAAAATAATTACAAGAATGTGTACTTCTTAAATAAATGCTTTCCATGCGTCAACACTGGAGCATTTTGCAAAGGGCAGCGGAGTTCACTCAGTTTTCCAGGTGGTGAAACTGAAGCCTGGAGTGGGGATGTTATTTGCCTGGGCTCACCCTGCCAATGGCCAGGGCTGGAGCCAGGAACAAATCCCTGTCTCTTGACAGCTAATCCAGTGCCTAAGCCAAGATGGTCTCCTGCTTCAGGAAAATGCTTCCTTTGTAGGTAGCACTTGAGCACATGTTAAAGTCAAGGGGACTTAAACGTCTGCTCGAAGTTAAGCCTATACTTAAGTACTTTCCAAACAGAGGGTAAACTTAAAGCCATGTTAAAGCGCTTTCCAGAATCCGGGCAAAATCTGTCCAAAGCGCTTGATTCTTCTAACTGCCACAATTAATGGTGTGGAGAAGTCGAATTTTGGAGATTCCGATCTCTTTCTGTCCTTTGCTTTGTTGTTATTTGCCCAGGTTCTTCATTAAGAAGGGAAGGTAAGGAGTCTGTTTTAGATTTTTTTGCAGTCCTCCTAAATCTAGTTCTGCACGTCCTTCTTATCTAGATGGAGTTTCAGTGCTGATTATCAGTGTTTTATTGTGGGTCCTGCTACACTTGAGACTCACATGCTATTATGTAATTAGCAACTCTCACATTGGTGTAAAATGAATAAATGTGTTTGTTAGGCGAGAACTAAATGGTCTTAACAATACAGGGGAAAAATATCAGGAAGCCTTAAACTGAACCATGTTGGGTTTGTTGACTTTAGCAAAAACCATATCCTCACTGCTGTGTGGCACTCATGAAGTTATGAAATTGCTGTCATGGCAGATCAGAGCACATATCTTGTGTGACAGAAGGGGAGGGTAGATATCAAAGTGCTCTTCTTCCTTCCAGCAAATTAAAACTGCAGGTTTTACACAGGGCTCCACTTGAGAATCCATCAAAAGGCAACTTATTTCTGTGGAGCACCGATAACACCTCAGTCATGCCGGCGTGGATTTGAGGAGAGACGTGTGTGGCCTCGACCATACAGGGAATTGGATCTGTGGGATGATCCTGGTGCAGAAGGGTTGGTACCTGTTAAGAAAGGCAAAGAAAGAGTCCCCAGACTGTCTAAAGCAGGTGAAATTAGGGTATCATAGAATCATATCATAGAATCACAGCATGTCTTGGGGCAGAAGGGACCTTCAAGATTATCTGGTTGTAACACCCCTGCCATGGGCAAAAGCACCTTCTACTAGACCAGGTTACTCAGAGCCACACCCACCCTGGTTTTGGACACTTCCAGAGTGCTCAACACCTCCAGGGTAAAGGACAACTCAAGGGTTTGAACGTATAAAATGCACGGGATTTCTTCAAAAGAAGGTGTAGGAGTTATCTACAATTGGCATTGTTGACCAACGAGAAAAACAAAACCTGTCAGGAAGGGATTTAGACCTGAGCTTTAAAAATGAAGTGGGTTTGAAATGGGTATATGGAGTGAAGTGGACGGTGCTAGGAATAGGAGAAGGGGTAGATCAGGGAAAGAAGTCCTGTCTTGAAGGTTAGGAGATGACGGTCTGAAGTTTGGGTATGGAACTGAAAGGATCTTGCATAATAAGGAAAAGAAACAATAAAAGTAAAACTAGCCCTCTAATGAAAAGAAAAGGAGTGGATGGATCTACCATGAAGCATGGGTTAGGGATTAGTGTGTGTCATCCAGGCATTGAAGAGACACTACCTGGGCTTTCCCCAGGGATGAAGATAGATAATGGGAATGAGTGGATAGAACTGGAGAGGGCCACGTGCAACACGCCGAACTCCAAGTACTTCATGTGTTCAAGTCTGTGAGGATCAGATCAGCCCCAGGAGAGAGAAGGAACTGCCATATGAAATCACCACTCCTGTGGCAAAGACTCTCAATAAACTGTTCAAAGCCTGAGTAATCTGCCCTGAGCATTTGACTGGAAAGTAGCAAACACGGCACCTGTAATAAAGGATGGAGCAGCTGTTGAAAATTGATTAGGGAAACTCCTGGCTGTACCTCAAGACTATGCAGTGCTTTAGAGCATCTTTTTAAAAAACTGAACACGTGAAGGCACATGACAATGGGATAAATGCAAGTTGGGTTTGTGAGGGACATAGTGCTGGGCTCCTTGGGGAGCTTTCTCTGAGAAGTTAAGAACAGTATGCCCCAGTCTAGCTGGGCTCCTCTGAAGAATTGAATATATTGTGCTGTACAGGAAATATGAGATGATGATTAAGGTGAGGATTAAAAGCAGTGTTCTGTCATGGGTCAAAGTGTGTTCAAAGGGGCAAGGGTGGAAGGTGACTTGGGAAGAGGAAATGAGGAGGTGGAAAGTGGTTATGGAGTTGCTTGAGCTAATGAAACACAGAGCTGATAGAAAATTTGGAAACGCTGTTGATTCAGATCAACACACAGAATTTGGGTATTGTCAAGCACAAAGGCAATGCACATTGGGACCAATAATAGAAGCTCTGCCTTAAACCGTGGGCTCTTCAGCTTGAAAGACAGACGTAGAGGAGGACTGTGTTAAATGCTTAGGGAATGGAGATGGGCCACTGTGCAACCTGGCTGTGAGAAGAACGAGCCCAGCCCTCGAATATTTCCATTTTATTGCAGGGCTGTGGCAGAGTTAATGCTGCTGCAGGAGGCACGGAGGAAAACGCAAGCAGGACAGTTGTGGTTGCCCATGTTTAAGATTCAGACTGGCAGGGTTACTGGGGTGACTGGGGAAATGGAGAACCTATTCTATGAAAGAAGGCTGAAAGAGCAGGGCTTGTTCAGTCTAATAACATGAAGGCTGGGAAGAGATAGGCCTGCTCTCCAGAAATGCTCTGAGGGGGGGGGTAAACACTAGGGAGGGATAAGAGCTATATAAGCTGAAATGCTGGCACAAGAACAAATAGGCAGGAACTGGCTCTGAATAAATCAAGGCTGGAAGTTGGATGGAAGCTTTTAACTGACAGAGGGAAGGGGATCCACAACAGACCCCGCCAGTGTGAGTGGGACAAAAATAATTCAGTAGTTTTAAGATGGTGTTTTATAAACTCATGGAACCTGTGCATTTTTTCTCCCTGTGGTGTAAAGAGCCAGACTGTCCAGACTTAGAACAGCCCTCCAAATTCTACAGAAAATTTAACGCCTTAAGATGCACATGACAGATAACGCATGTCAGAGTAATTATTTTAGGCTCTGTGCAGCCTCTGGCAAGCTCTAATTACCTGAAAGCAGCAGCACAGTAGGAAGGTGGATCAGGGCAGGAAGGAATCAGCTCCTGTTCACTGCTGCACGGAATGTAACTACACTTAGTCACTGAGAGCAGTGTGCTTGTCCTGTGCTGGAGCACAGAAATTTTTATGTTCACCAGTAAAGGCTTCCTGCATCATCCGTGGTGCATTTCCTCAGAACTGTGACTCCTCCTGTGACTTCAGCAGGAGCAGAATCCCACCAGCCAGCAAAGCATCTGGTAACTGCCACCTGAAACACTCTGTTCTGCAGCACTTTCCTGTCTGGGGTGAGTCCAGTGGATAATTGAGGCAGGTTAGGGATGGGTGTTACCATGACAGGCTGCAGCTGAACTGTAACATATTTAACTCCAGGCTACCCTGTACACTACAAATATTCCCAAGTATCCTGTAGGTGTTTTTACGCTCCTCAGAGGGTGTTTCTTAATTTCATTTTTTTCCTTCTGAGACAGCAGGAGTTCTGCAATCTGCTGTATTCTAAAATGATCAATTAAAACACCAAGTTTGCATAAGGTAAAGACAATCTGATGCAAAGCACCTGAAGGTCACAGAGCCTGAATGTAAGGTCACCAAGGGATCTCCAGGTTCATGTCATCAGGTGGAAGAATAATGAGGGATGTGTTTTGACAATGTTTATGTTTAATTTAACAATTAACACTGGCCTCACCTATTGATCTTTAAGCAAACATTCGTTATGGTGCATGATGACATTGTAGTTAGCAACTTTGGATTGTCTTAGGGGCGGCTTCAGCTGAGCTGCATTAAGACATGTTAATTGCAAGTCATGAGGAAGGAAAACCGAAACAAAAGAAGCCACACATTTTTGTTGAATGTCCCTGCTCTGGGCAGAGATGCCATAACCAGAGGCCTTAGATGGGAAATGGCTCTTTTATTTTTCCAGCTTGGGTCATATATGGTTAAGCTTTATCTTACTGCCAGCTCTGAGACTGATCATTTTTTCATTTACCAAACATGATATAACCCAGTTTCTCGTTGATGTAAATATTATCAGCCTTCAGCTTTCATTATTCCAGTGTGGGAGAGTGAAACTTTGCTGGCAGGGAGCCCTGAGTACCCTGAATGGGCAAGCACTGGAAGAAGCTGAAAATACAGTGTTGGGAAAGCCTATGGATGGAGCAACACAATAAAAAGGTCATGTTCTTTTATTGTCAGTACTATCCTTACTCCTGGAGAGCTCAGAGGAGGAATCTGAAGCCACTTGCTGCTCCCATCTCCAAATGTGCACATCCACCTCCACCCCTGTGTCCACTCCAGAGTTTCTGTAGCTCTGCAGTGAACTGTACCTTGATCCTGAAAATAATTTTCAAAAATTTCAAAATAATTTTATAATTGAGAATATCAACCAGCATGAAGGACGAAGATGAAAAATGCATCCCTGCCCTTAGTTGGCAGATGTGCTGTTGGACATTGGTTCTGAAACTACACCTGGGAGGCTGTGCTGTGCCTGTCACACCACCAAAACAAGAGGAACTCCCTGGGGAAATTTTAGGTGAAGCAGTTAGGAGGCTTGGGGAGGGCAGGAGGAATTGAATAGCGGAATTGAACAGCAGAATTGAGGTGATGCATCTGGTCACACTAAGAGTCAGTGGTGCAGGCAAGAGAGAACCAGAGCTCAGTATTTAGCAGGCTCAGCTCAGTGACTATCCTAAAATTTTTAACCATTTTAAAAAGTGATGCACGTTGGTTGTGTCTGCTCTGGACCCATGATATTGTATGATGATTGAGTTAACATCTCTTAGCAAGGACCCCTCATCAGCTGAACCCTGGTGATGGCTGCTGTGAGAGAAATGAAGCTCCAAAGGGTGCATGGAGGGCTGGGAGGTAATGTGGTGCTTGGAGACCAGGCCAACACATGGTAAAACAAGGAAAGGAGTTGGGTTTTGGACAGGCTGGAGGAGAAGGAGAGGAGCTAGAAAGACAAGCAACACAGAAAGGTGACAGCAGAATAGAAATAGATGTTTTAGCAAGGGAGCAATTGAGAAAAGGGTTGGCTTGAAAGCCTCCTCTGGAAGCTTCCTAATCTATTTTTATAACCTTCCCCTGACCCTTTTTTCCCCGTGTCCTCAATTATTTGGGGTAAGCAATGTCCCTATCTTCGTTAGCTCATCTATATGTGCATGCAACCTAATGACATCGGTGAGCTACTTAATCCTAGTCTGTTAGTGTCATCCTGGATTAATTTACTCCCTCTTCAGCACTGACTGTCACTTGGATGAGTGTCTCCTGCACCTTTTCTTCCCTTCTGCTCTTCCCCTTGTGCCTTTGGCCAGGGACCCTGTTGGCTGAAGTGCCCCCCGTGACATTCCAGCAGATCCCCCGTGCTCGGCGCTAAATGCTGCAGACGTGCCCTCTTTGTCTGCTACCTCCATCTTAATTCCTTATCTGCTTACGGGTTAGTGTCTCCCCCCCTCCCCATTACTGACCTTGTGGATTAATGTATAGTATGGGACTGTAAGCTTTCTTGAAGGCTGGGTGAATTGTGTCCTCAGCTCCCCATCTGTCGACATCGTCCCTTATTGCCTTCTGCACAGTGACACAGACGCAGCTGAGACTTCATAGGAAGCAGATGAAAGAGCTGGGCTGCTATTTTTTTCCTTTTTCTTCTCTTTTTTTCTTTTTTTTCACAGGGAATTTCCAGTTTGGCAACTGGTAACTAGTAGTGGCTTCCTTGTGGGTGTCTTGTTTAATCAAGGGATTGCCAAGTCTGAATATTAATCAGCTCTATTTAAAGAAGTTGGAGACACGAGATGTGTAATTGCTCTGATAATAAGGTGTAGCCAGAGGTGTCTGGTTTGTGTGGCTGGAAGGCAAAGGCTGAATATCTTGGAACAGAAAGAGAGCAGAAGATGAGACTATAGGATGAATAACTGGGAAAGAGTTCCTTGCTCTGAGAATTTTCAGGCCTCTTCCAAAGCTAAATTGGGGAAAGCCTTTCCATGGCTATCTGGGGAGAAAAGCCCTCCCTTGGCCAGATGCAATCCCCTGGCAGCAAGACAGAGAAAGCAGGGGACTACCAAAGATACCAGGGACTTCATCCTCTGGCAAGAAAGGTGCAGCTTCCCATGGAAACACAGCGTTAAAGGCAACCAAAAGAGCAAGTATCCCAGCGTAGCACATCTGTTTTGTGAGGGCTGGTTTGTTTGAGAGGGAAAAGGTGCCTAGACTCGTGATAAGGGTCTCAAGAGAAGGCAGTCATGTGTAGTTCTTGTTATTCACACTGGATCTGTGGGGCACTTTCTGCTGGCCTGGCCTTTGAGATTGTTTTTCCCGATGCCACTGTTTCTCCACGGAGCCCTGGCTGGAGGTGTGCAGAGAGCTGGCCTCCCTCTTTTGTTTCCAGCTCTTACTTTGCATTAAAAGATGATGAAAAACTGCTTGAAAATGCATTTAGCATTTCCCTTGCAGTCAGCTTTGTAGCATGACTGCCGTGTGCTTTGGTGCAAGGAATTATATATTGCTCTCCTTGACTATTTGCTTTTCCATTTCTCTCCGCTCCTGTGCTGGGATCTGCCACCCCCCTGCCAAACACACACAATCTCCTGCTCTACACACTGTTGTCCACTTATGAATTCCATAACTGGATTGTTCTCCCCAGGAACACTGGCTGTGTCATTGGTTATTTTGCTGCTTGGAGTAGGTGGGTGGGTGATTTGCAATCACCACTTCAGGGGTTTGGATGGGAATGGTGGCAGAGTTGCCCAGCACTCAGCCAGACTCACCCAGACCAGGGGTAAATCATTTTGTCTGCTCCATTTTGAAGGCCACAGAGTTGAAAGGGGTTATCCTAGATGTGCTGGTAAGAGCAAGAAAATGCCATCAAACCCATCACAACCCAGACTGTGCTGCCAAGGAAAAGAAGTGCAGGGAGCACATTCAAACACCAGACCCCTTGTCACCTATGCCAGTCACTGAGTAAATGTGAACATCTGTGTAGAGTTTGAGGTGCCTTGATCCAACAGCAGAGGTGATCAAGAGCCTGCAGGGTGGGCACACAGAGCCTGAGAGCCCTGGGTTTGTTAGGCCAGAGGAGGGTGAGAGGGGATCCACAACCTGGCCTCAGCGTGGTCACTGGGGGGACAGAGCCAGACTGTTCTTGGAGGCACATTGCAGAAGGACAAAGGCAGCAACTACAAATCACATCATGGAAAATTCCACTTCAGCATTACAAATAACTTATCCACACAAGGGTACTCTGGAACAGGGGTCAGGACCTTGTGGCATCTCCATGTGCACTCAGGAGGCCAGGTGGCCATCTAGCTTTGAAACAAGTCCTGACTGACTTTTTATTTGCATTTAGGCACAGCCATAGAAAGCAATGGCTTTGTAGTAGAGAAATGACCTCTCAATGGATATACTTCCTACTGCTCATTGAAAAATAGAATTTCTGTCCCATGGGAAATTCTGGTATTTTCATATTTGTTTTCATCTCAAATTGGAACAGATAATTCCTGAAAAGAATTGATTTGCAAATGTCAGAGTGTTTCGTGTTGACATTTTGAGCTAAAATGAGATATTTTTGTTTGAATCAGGTCATCACTTGCCTCTGCCTGAACAGCCTCTTGCTTGCAGGAGATGTAGCTCTATTTCCTGTGATCCCAGGAAAGCCCACGACTGGTTAAACTGTCTCTACCATAACCTGCCCTTATTTCTTCCAGCAGCTGATTACTCGGGGGAATTACAAGTCTTCCAGCCTGCACCGTGCTGGCTCGAGCAGATGGAGAACAAAACAAGAACCATCACTTTTCTGACCAGATCTCATTTTTTTTCTCTCTTTTTCCCTGTGTGGAGAATCTTGGTTTGACCGAAACCTCATTTTCTGAATGGAAAGCAGTTTGTTTCCCCGTTTATTTTAAGGAAAATGTTCCATCAGCCCAACATACAATGAATATGTTCACATATATGTGTGAAGGTGCTTCTTTTCTGCTTTAACAAATGCTGCAGCCACGTTCTGTTCTCATTTCCCACACACAAGCTCAGACTTTTCCCTGTTAGTTTCAGTGGAGTTAATCCAGTCACGGAGACATAGCTGGGACTAAATTTGGCCCAAGGAAGAGATTTATTGTCTTTTGTAATAACACAGAGATGGAGCCACAGCTGGTATGAACCAAGGAAATCAGTGGAATTTGGATGACTTATACCTGCCGAGGTTCAGCCCCAGAAATATTAATAACTAACTACCTGTAGTGCTTACAAATGTATTTACAGTCCATTCCCAGGGCTGCTTTGTGCAGAAGACAGCACATTTGCAGGCTTGCTTACTCGGTCTGGCAGGAAGGGGTTTTCACACTTTCTGCTCTGTTGGCAGCAGCCACGGTGGATCTCCTCTCCCATTCCTCTTCTCCCAGCCAGGGCTGTTTTTCCAAAGCCTCTGCAATATCCACCTGCAGATCTTCTGTTCTTTCCGTGCTCTAAACCCTGTGTTCTGCAAAGTCAGTGTGAGCTGAACGCAGGCATCTGAGGACATAATTTGGGCTTAAAATTTGTAGCACATTAGGAGCATGCTAATTGCCTAGGGTGACATCCAGCTGACAGCTGATTTGCTGGTAACTCTGTTCTTATTCCTGTTTAAAATTCTGTCTCCTAAATAAATGAGTGATGGGATCGATAGCCTCACTCTGTTAACAGGAGGGCTGTGGTGCACCACTGTGACTTTGACTTTGCTGTTTTCTTTGCCAACTAATTATGACCAAAGTGACATCACAGGTGATCTTTGCTTGTTCCTGAGACACTTTTAACACCACCTCGTAGGCACTTTTCCCAGAACCAATGGCTTTTGTGATCTGCTGCTCTGGTTTCCTGTTCATTACATTTGTTGACAAGTGGAGAAAAGGAGGGTCAAGGGGGATCTTCTCTCTCTCTCCAACTCCCTGACAGCAGGGTGCAGCCAGGTGGGGGTCAGTCTGCTTTTCCAGGTGACCGGTGACTGGACAAGAGGACATGGCCTCAGGTTGTGCCAGGAGTGGTTTAGGGTGGGTATTAGGGAAAAAATTCTTCACTGAATGGTGGTCAAGCATTGGAACATGCTGTTCAGGGAAGTGGTGGAGACACCATCTCTGGAGGGATTTAAAGAGCATGTAGATGTGGCATGTGGGGACATGGTTAGTGGTGGCCTTGGCAGTGCTGGGCTAATGACTTGATGATCTCAGAGGGCTTTCCCAACCTAAAGGCTTCTGTGATTTTTAGTGCTCAGATGAACTCATCCAAGTTGTGTCCTTGCTGTTTCCCTGCCTGGCTGGGACACTTCCTTCTTCGTGTGCCAGGGTGGGCATTTAAAAATATAACTCACTTGATTGCTTGCCCAAATGTTTGCTGATGGAAGTATCTACACAGTGAGAAAATGTCAATCAACTTAATTGCATGTGCAAATTCCACTCTGCATGTGTAAACACAGGATCTGTGTGTGGTTTAAGTCTCTGCACTGGGAAATTGGGCTTTGCTACCTTTTAAATGCAGTCATTAAGGGTTTGTACGTGGGTTCGATAGGACGAGGGGAAATGGCATCAAGTTGCACTAAGGGGAGGTTCAGGTTGGGTATTAGGAAAAATTTCTTCACTGAAAGAGTGGTTAAGCCTTGGAACAGACTCCCCAGGGAAGCGGTGGAGTCACCATCCCTGGAAGTGCTCAAAAAGCAAGCAGACTTGGCACTTTGCAATGTGTTTTAGTGGGTTTAGGTTTTGGTCAAAGGTTGGACTGAAGATCTTGGAGGTCTTTTCCAGCCCAGTTCTATGATTCTTTCTGTCAGCGCTGTCTCGGATGAAGCAACGGGCAGGAAAAAATATTAAATTGAATCAAGGCAGCAGTGATGTGTCGTCTGTGCAGCAAGGACAGGCAGGGCTGGGTGTCGGATCGCACACAGCCCTGGGCTGTGAGCTCAGGAATGGACAGTTGGGAAGGGTTAATGTCTCATTTACATGACTGAGAGAAAACAACTACGGGAAATGCCCGGTTTACAATAAAAAAGATGTGGATTGGGAAGTTCAGGGGAACAAAAGACTCACAAATAACTTGAAGCAGTATATCCAGGAGAGAGAACATCTATTTCAGTGGCCTGCTAAGCATCAGAGACCTTATATCTGTGTGGTCAAATCTCTGCATAGTTGGTTAACCCGGTCATAATAAAAGAAATTCAGTGAATTTCTCTCTCCACAATCCTCGGATGAGATTTTCTTACTTTGCCCAAGCACTTTCCATTGGAACTTCTCTATTAAATCAAAGCAGACATCCCTCTACCCCTCTATCTGATAGCAGCCAGCACCACTTGCTTCAGACTAAGGTGAAGCAAATCCTGCAATGGGAAGCTAAGGAATAATTTGCTGTAGATAAAGTTACTTTGCTCAGAGGTTATCTTCAGCCACAAAGCACAATTCTTGCTATCTGATCCCAAGCAGCATGAATCTTTACCTGCCACTCTGCAGGAGAATGAGTCTCCCCGTTGTTCCCGGTCCTGGTTTCCAAAATCCATCTTTTCTGCAGGATGGATGTACCTTGTCCCTAGGTGGAGCTGTATTTCACCGGTGTCCTGGGTACAGGACCAGCAATGCCAGACCCCGTTTCACAGTTTATTGTCAGGAATATTGCAATTTGCTGCCTGTTGTTCTCCTTGGTGCTCAGTTCTGCCTCTGCTTTTTTTTTTTTTTCTGAGGATGTTTGTGCTTAGGAAGAAAAAAACCCAAACAAAGCAAAAAGAAAATTATTGTGTAACCCCCAGTACAGGAATCTGATTAGGAATAGAGCCCTGGGAGAGGCAGGGGCAAATTCTCTGTCCGAGCTTCGAGAATTGCCATGCGTTCTATTGCCATAAAATAACAATCAGAAGTTGGAAGAATAAGGATTATTCCCACGAAAAGCCACTTCTCCCAAGCAGCAGCACTGCATGAAACCAGTTGTGTACCTAATATTTCATTAGAATTAATATTGTTACTAACAGATGTCCATTTTCAGCAGAGCAAATGGAGATGGGATTTCATTGTTTCTCACTTCCACATAAATGGATCTTGAACAGTGATTACGAAAAGCAGCAATTAAACGTTAAAGCAATAAAGCTCAGGTTTAACCATCTTCCTCTGAAACTTGCGCTTCTCCCCAAAAGCAGGCAAATAAGAAATGTCAGATTTTAAAGTGCTGCAGGTTTTGGAGTTGTTTTTGAGGTTGTGTGTGCCTCCTTTTCGGCTCCGTGCAAACAAACCTGCAGATTAGTGAGTGTGTGTGTGTGCCCGCGTGTGTGCGTGCGCGAGTAACCCAATTTCTGCCTTTCGTACTTTGCCCAGATTAGAGGCCAAACCCTGCAATGTGGTGGCGAAACATCCAAGCTGGAATGAGGGCTTAGTTTTTCCTGCATTTGATGTAACAGGTAGATAGAAATGTCCCCTCATGGGGACAGGTTTATTTGGTGCAGCCCTGTCGGTTTTTTTATTTACCGATAGCCGTGGCGTTATTTTGATGCAAAACTCTGCCTGCCTCCCCCATCCCCCCTTCCCCTCCTGCCTTCCCTAGAAGTGACATGATCAAAAGCTATTTCTTCTTCAGAGTGATTTCCAGTAACCTCCGGAGCAGTTTTTTTAATTAAATAAACCTCATCTTGTCTAGCTTTCTGGTCAGCATTTTGAACCCCCTGCAGATGGGTCTGAAGGATTAACAGCAAATCCTCCTCGACCCAGCTCAAGCAGATGGGCGGCATGTGTCTGATAAATACTAGGACAAGGTCTGCTTCCTCGTGTTTCCAACAGATAGACGGTATACCCTGTAAATTAAATTTAAAATGGTGGCCCTTTCAACCCTCAGAATAGCAGAGGAAAAGGAATACAAATGATATGAATTTCCCATTCCTGGCACATTGTCACCTCCCGACCACCGAGTCAAACATCACCTGTTGGGCAAAGTGGTACCTCCAGGGAAGGTCAGGTCAGGGAAATGCTGAACTTGGAGAGCACACAATGTGTGAGCCCCCATTCCTGGCTGCTGCATCTCTTTGCTGATGGCTTTTATTTGCATATCAGTTTGCAGAGTATCCTCTTTCCAAATGAATGTCTCTTTAACACTGGCACCCATACAGCTGCTGCAATGGGAGGCAGACCCGAATTCCTGCGGGTGCAGAGAAGGGAAATGCTCTGCCCTGGGCAGGGAGTTGTGCTGAGTTCCCTGAGCAGAGAACCGGCCATTTCCCTCACCTATTCACTTGCAAGGGGTCAGGAGTGACGACCTTGGCTTCGGGGGGGGGAGGGGGGGGCAAGGTCAGGGCATGGGGATGGAGAGGGGTCTCCATCCAGCTCTCACTTGCTTCCACAGAGGCCCTCCAGGCCCAGGCATTTGCCAGTTTAGCAAAGATGCTAAAGAAACAACCCCTTTCTCCTTATTTTGTGCCTTTTTTTTTTTTTCCCCTCAATTTTTTTCATTTTAGAAGGAAAACCAGACGTTTTTAAGTGCCGTGCTTTATCTGCCATTCCTCCTGCCATCTCTTGCCCTCCAGGCTGGTGGTCACTCGGGAACAGAAAGATTTGCCTACAATTGCTCTGCCTGACAGCATTAGTGGAAACTGCCTTTCCCCTGGTGACCTTGATGCTAAGCTGGAGACTGCCAGTGACTGTCACCTCCAGTGACACTGCTCAGAGGGTCCTTGTCAGAACAATTACCACTGGTATGTCACTAGATTGTCTTGCAGAGCCTTGGGCTCCTGAGTCGGGGTACCTGCGGTATTTTGGGGTAAAAAGTACTGTGTTTATTGGCCAGATCTTGGGGATGTGGTGCACTTGCAAAGTCGGTGGTTCTGCACCTCTGCAAACAGGTGAGGAGGTGGTGGGAGCCATGCAGAAGCAGCAAATGAGATGTCATTTGAAGGCTCATTTAAACCTCAACTTGGAGAGACTGGGTTTGGGGACATATCTCCTGTTAGAGGCATCAATACATAGTGGAGAGTGTGTTTTCCATTCCTAAAACATTGGTTTTCCCTCTCAGATAACTCAGGCTATGATTTAAGAGAGGAAAAAAAAATAGCTAAACTAGTTTAAGGGTAGCAAGCCAGCCAGCCTTTCCTCCCAATCCATCCCAGTCAGCATTCAAGGGTCATATCTTCTGCAGAGCCCTTTGTAGATAAGGTGTTGTGGGATGAATGCTCTCTTGGAAGGGTGATAGCAGTGGAAAAAATGGGAGAATTCAAAAGAGGAGTCTAAAGTGCCATAAAGCTGGAGGACTAAATGTTCAGCTGTTGCAAACCAGCTTACTCTTGGCTGTGGGTGGACTTGCATCGTGTTACTCAGCTAAAATCTGGTCCACAAAATCACAAACAGAATAACAGAAGAGGCCCCTGGACAAATTTTATATTTTTTGTATGTTTCTGGATGCTGTTTCTGCTAGTTCTCACTTTTAATTATCTAAATGACACTTTCTACTGATGTTTTCTTCAGCAGGATCACTGTGGGCATAAAAAGCACATTTCCTTAAGCACTGCTTGTCTCTCAGGATTGTAAAGTGCCAAGGCACAAAAGAAGCAGTTTCTTTTATGACATATGCCCATGTCAGCTCACCTTTAATCCTTGTGATGAGAAACACACAAACTTTGTAATGATGACTGGGAAATCTGAGTGAATGAACAAGAGAGAAACAAAACCATTCACTAGCTTATTTTTCCAAATAACTGGAACAGTTTAGAAAATGAGACAGCTTTTTTTCCCTTGACTTGCCCAAAATATTTTCATTTTCATCACTTTAGCTGTCTTCTTTATCTGCTTGCAGAGCTGAGATGTTGGAGTTTGATAGCTCCCTTCCTTTTCATGGCCTGGCACAAAGAAGCTGAGATAAATGGAAGGGAAAAGTTATGTTTTGTGATAACGTGGTGTCCCCCACAGCACATACCTGTCTGCCCACTGAATATTTCCTCATTTGCCTACAGGACATAAGAATATATTTGGAGCCAGAGGTTGCCTTTAGTTGCAAAGTCACAGGGCAAAGCAAGGCTCAGTTGTCAATTTTAAAAAGCACAGACCTCATCTGTTTGAGACCTGCTCAAAGAAAACTTCTTTTTCTGTGATAAGTGGAAAATTTGATGTTTAAAGTGTCCATTTAAAGCAAGTTTTTCATAGTTGAGAAGGTAGCAGTTGAACAACTTGCAGTGAAGTAGTTTATATTTTTTTTTTTAATCAGGATTGCAATTTTAAATTTTTTCAAGATGGACTTTCCTCGGTTTTTTCCAAAATATTGAATGACAAAAATGTCAATTTCTTTCAGCTTTCGAGGTTAAAAACTTGTTTTCTTTTTCATGTAAAACATTTCTGGCAGCACATTTCAACACATTACCACTGGTATGTTACCAGATTGTCTTGCAGAGCCTTGAATTTAAAGAGGGTTTAAAATTTGCTGGTGCAGGAAAAAGTCGAGAAGATTTCACCCAAACAATGTTTTGTCTGTAATAGAGCAGAACCCCAATACTGTCTGGTCTTTTCAAGTGCATTTCTGTGAGAGATGTTTGGAACTTTTATTTTTTAGTTTTTATACAGCACTTCTGTGTTCAGGGCTTGGAGCAATGGGAACGTGGAAGGTGTCCCTGCCCATGGCAGGGGGTGGAATGAGATGGGTCCCTTCCAACCCAAACCATTCTGGGATTCTGTGATGCTGAGACTGGAAAGATGACTGGATCTATTCCTTATCCAACCAAACCACCCTGGGAGAGAAGGAAGTGGCCCTTCTCTCTCCCTCCCTGCTCTGGCCCAGGGACAGGGAGACACCTTTAGACCAGGTAGGGAGCAGGACAAGGTGTGGGAGGCTGCACTTCCACACACTCTTCCCACTGCAGGGCCTCCTGGAATGGAAAAGGCTCAGGAACAATTCTGAAGAACAGTGATTTATTCTCTACTTTCAAGTGATACTGTGAACCTTTTGAAGCAAAATGAGGTGGTTATTTTTTTGTGTGTTGTTTCTTTTTTTCCCAGGGATTCCCCAAGTGGATGGCTGTCAAAGATTTTAATATACTGCAGGCACAGCAGCTAATTCTCAAATCTCTTGCAGAAGGATCTTACAGAGGGAAGCTAGGATGCAAATCCTTTTGAAGGCTTTTTCCATTTTGAAACCTATAAATAGGAAAGTAGGGCAAAATGACTTTGACAAGTTTAGACCTCACCTTCTTTAATTACTCTCTTTGGATCAACAACCTGACTGCAAATGCTTATCTGCTCCCACATTACTCACAGGTTTGGAGTTTATTTTTTAAGAATAGTGCATGACAATTCTGCATAATATTTTTAATACCCCTGGCCTCCAGAGATTTCCATATTCCAGTCGATCTTTAAGTTTATAATTGATATAAATGGTGAGCAGGGCTGATTGCTTGAATTGTCGTTTCAATGTAAAAAGTCTGTCTATTTATTCTTTAAGAACTGTAAATTTTCTTCCATATTCTGTTTATGCATTTCTTCTTCCTTTTTTGAAAAATGTGAAGATTTAAATTGAATGTGCTTTGCTTCTGCTTAGTAATAATTGCTAATATAAACTGTAAGCTGTGAATAGTTGCATGGGTGCTGTTTTTATAGATGTTTAAAACAAAGCTTGTCTGGTCACCCTTCTATAACGCATAATGTTGTTTTAATAAATGAGATAAATGATGATCTTTGTGGGTCTCTTCCAACTCAGAATATTCTCTGATTATTTCCTATCTCTGTGACTATTGCATGTACACAGTGTAAGGAGCAAGGTGGTTTGTGTCACTTTGCACAGAGCACACATGGAAAATAACACAGTTGTGTTAAATGCTGTATTTGATTATGCTACTAGACCTGAGACATGGCTACTGTAGGGTGATTTATGCTTTTCTGTGGTATGAAGGGCTGTAAAACGTATTAATCTAGTACAATATTCCTTTTTGCCTCATTTATCAGGCCAATATCCCGCCTTGATGAACACAGGAGAAACGCTGAGTGCAGGAGGGAATGTTTTGACTGCTGTGTGGTGATCAGGCTGTGAGGTCAGGGATGCAGGAGCCACCACACAAATTTACCATCTATAGGTCTCTGTGCAGAGGAGCAGTTCAGTGCTCCAGGTATGGAGTTGTCAGATCAGTCCTTCTCCTTCCCCAAATCAGGAGTAGTGTGGCAGCAGGACTAGGGAAGTGATTCTTCCCCTGTGCTGGGTACTGATGTGGCCATACCTTGGGTACTGTGTCCACTTCTGGGCCCCTCAGTTCAGGAAGGACATCGAGGGGCTGGAGCATGTCCAGAGAAGGGAATGGAGCTGGGGAAGGGTCTGGAGCACCAGGAATGGCTCAGCCTGGAGAAAAGGAGGCTCAGGGGGGATCTTCAGGCTCTCCACAACTCCCTGGGTCCAGCCAGGGGTGATTGGGCTCCTCTCGCAGGGAACAAGGGGCAGGACAAGAGGACACAGTCCTAAGATGTGCCAGGGGATGATTAGGTCAAATATTAGAAAGAATTTCTTCACAGAAAGGGTGATTAGACATTGGAATGGACTGCCCAGGGAGGTGGTGAAATCCCCATCCCTGGAGGTGTTTAAGGAAAGGCTGGACGTGGCCCTCAGTGCCATGATCTGGTTGACAAAATTGGTGTTCAGTCATAGGTTGGACTCGATGATCTCAGAGCTATTTTTCCAACCCAATTGATTCTGTGTGATTCTGTGATTCTCTGTGGTTCTGTGATTCTCTGTTATCTCCCTGGCATGCAGCACCTGGGGACAGTGGTCTGTGAGAGCTGCCACAAGGAACAGTGTGGATTTGGCAGGCAAGAAACCAGGATTGAGACACAGAGTCATTTGCCAGCTCAGCCCAGACACAGGGGTCATCTAAGCTTTGGTGACTGAGGTGGGCATCAGAAGAACCAGATTCTAGAATTTCCTGTCTCACTCCATTTATAAATGATAAATAGCTTGGAGAGAGACATCTCCATTTTGGACATCTGTGTTTGCTCATGAGGCCCTCTGTGCTAGGCCATATCTCACTCCATGCATCCATCTATCCAAATTCTTCACAAGAACTGCAGGGATTGTGGAGGATTGTTCCCTTAGTCCCACGCAGGAGGGACAAGCTTTGTCCTAGGTGCTCAGTGACAGTGGTTTTCTCTGGTTTTCTGTTATCTTTCAGCGGGTTTTGTTCCCATTTCTTATGCATTGTGATTCTTTTTTTTGCAAGAAGGAACAACCTCAAGTTGTGCCAGGGCAAGTTTAGACTGGAGATTAGGAAATATTTCTTTACCAAAAGGGTTGCCAAGCACTAGTGCAGGCTGCCCAGGGCTGTGGGGGAGCCATCATTTCTGGGAGGACTTAAAAGATGTGAATGTGGCACTTAGGGACATGGGTTAGTGGTAGCCTTGGCAGTGCTGGGGGAGTAGTTGGATTTAGTGATCTTAGAGGCCTTTTCCAGCCTAAAGGATTCTATGATTTTACGATACATTTTACGAGTTTACCCCTTGCTGCTGCTTCCCATTAGACCAAGATGTTCTTAGGGGCTGGGAACTCCTAGAACCTTTGTCTGACCCAACCAGTTTCCAGTTCACCCCTTTACCCCATTCTGCAGTGAGTTACTTGTAAACCTTGGTACCTGCTGGTGAAGGACAGTGAGCTGAATGGTAAACAGACACGCACCATAAATTTTGAGTCAAAATATGTTCCTGTAATGCATCACCTTTGGCCACAGTTGTGTTACCGTGAGTGCATGGAGACTTCACAGAGCTTACAGGAGAGAACTTGCATGTCCAAGAGGAGCATCCACTGCCAGCTGTAATTCTGTGCTGTCCCATGCCATTATTGCACACAGTTTGAGAATTTGACCACCAAAGTCAAATTATTTTGAATTCTCTGAATATTGCTCACACTTGGACCTACAGCACTGAATTTTTTTACAGTCGTATAAATAATAGCACAGTTTACCTTCAGTTCTTTGGAGGATTCTAGTGCCAGCTAGCACTGTCAAGGCCTTAGACAGAGTCCAAGCTCCATCAGATGTTTTACTGCTCATGTGGTCTGCTAAATGTTGTCTGCCAAACTGTTTTTAAGCTCCTGATGCTATCTTGAATCATAAAGCATTAAGGCAGCTAGCTGGGTTTTAATCTAAATATTTTAAAGGAAATGTGTAATAACCATTACTACCCGATATTTTCCTTGTTGTTCTGATTTTATTTCTTTGGTGTGCTGGTTTTTAAAACAAGTGTTTCAGTTTCTTATTCTCAACAGGGCTCTGTAACGCAGGAACAAGTTCTAATGATCCATTAGGTCATTGGTGCCTCCAGTCTGCTGGCCCCAAAACAACCAGTCAAAACCAATGGATCTCAGTGACTTAGGCTGGTTTTGAACCAAGCTTTAGCATTTTCTTATTCTTCACCTCTGCCTTTTTATGTTAGAACCTCCCATGTTGAATGTGTGGCAGCCAGAAAACAACACTCACAGCAAAGCATGAGAATGTAAAGATTTAAAACAACATTTGTGCCACACAGTGGGAACTCTGATCCACATTTTCTATGTAGGTCTGTACTTCCTTGTACATGATCAAGACACAATTCTTGGTCAGGTCAGAAACCATATGGAAAGGTCCTGAGCTTGCAGATGAGCCAAGTAGGAGGATGTCTGTGTGGCTGTGCTGGTTGTCAGTGGTGTGGCTGAACACGTACCCATGAACTGCCGTGCCCGTAGGGAAGGCAGAGGTGGATGGATCTGCTCAGTCAGTGACTGTGGATGCCCATGAAGGTGTAGTGGGGATGCAGAGCCTTCAACACTGGCATTTAGCCTACAACTCCCTTTTCGGGGGGTTATTTTGTGAGCCCATTAGAGCACAACCTTTGCAGACTGCAAGTTAAAGGTAAAGCTCCCTTGTCCCCCCTGCCCCTTCCTCATGGAGTTCTGTGAGCAGAGTGTGCAGCAGATATCTCTCTTACTGAAACAATCTCTGACATCTCTGATCTTTTCTTGGGTATTTTGCAGCTGATGCAGATGTGGAAAATGCATGGAACAGTTCCTGAATTCCCACTAGTGGGAAGAGAACAGATTTAAATATAAATTGTATATAATTCAGGAGAGAGGTGTTCCCTAAATACAGATATATTGAACAGCTATGATAAATCAATGGTGTTGCCTTTGATAAGGCCAGCACCGAAAACCCTTCCGTGGCATGACCTGTTCTTCTCCCAAAAGTTTGGAAGTGTTCCTGGGAAGAACATAAGCCATCCTCTGCTCATCTGGGCTGCATTTGATGCAGATAGTGGAAATACAAAATGACTGTTTCTGGTTAACTGAACCAAGGGAGAGCATTTTTCTCTAATTTTTGAGGTAGGTGTGCCCTTGTGCTGCATTAGCTCCCTCTTATTTTCTATAGGCAGAAGCGGTGGCCACAATTTTGTTTTCCTAATTTCCTCTGATTTTAGTAGCTCTTGATTGCGGTGCCCCTGCGTAATCATTCAAGGTAGATTGTTAGTGTAAGCTGCATTGCAAGGTCTGCCTCTATTCAATGTGTTGCTGGCTATAACAGAGGCCCCAGACTAAGGTCAAAATTATTATGTGGAGATTAAACTGTAGAATTTAATTATGTATTCTGTTGCTCCTAGTACATTTATTAATTTAGCAGTACAAACTGACTGGAGCTAAACAAGCAGGGCTGATTAATTTGCAAAGACATCTAGGTAACAGATTGTGATCAAAGTGGAGACCTGATCCTGTTAGATTGAAATGTGTTGTTTTGTGCTACATGAAGGACATAGAGCAGCATGGTTTATCTTTATCAATGCTTTCCTCTGAAGGAAAGGAACAAGCTTGCAGATATAATCAGCGCTGAGGCAATGCCACTCAATAATTACCCACTGTCTCATCATAATCCCGGAACTAAGCCCCTGCCCAATCCATCTGGGACACTTTTCCATCTATTGCACAGCTCAAGAATACGTGTGTAAGCTATTACCTCTGGTCGTGCTATCTGTCCCCTGAGTAAAGAGTCATAGCAGTGACCAATTATGTTGCAGGGGGCTTCTCTGTCTTTCTGGGTTTTTTTTCCTCTTTTTGCACTGAATCACCCTGTATTTCTTAATTACAGTAATGGCACATCAGTGCCCTGCTACTTCAGGGTGCAGGAGCCTACACAGCTACAGAAGTGGCGTGTCTTGTCACTTGTAAAGCAAATGTAAAAGTAATGGGGGTGTGAGAAAAGCTTTTGTTGATGTGATCAGGCATCTGAAAGCTAATTGAATGCTACAGGTGGAAGTTTCTATTCTTGGGAGGATGAGAAGGACCCAGTTTGCATGGCAACTGAGATAGTGGAAGTTCACAGCCCCAAATCCTTATTGTAAAAAAAAAAAAATATGGTAGGGAAACCAGTGGCCAAAGCATGGATTTGGGATGGCATTACCTCAGAAAGGATGGAGAATGGACCAGGTTCCCGTTCTCATGGGCACAGGATGCAAAACTGAGGTCAGCAGTGTGCCAGCAGCTACTCTGCTCTGCACCCCCAGTGCCAAGAACAAAGACAAATACCCAGCCCATGGCCCAAAGGTCCCAAAGTTCAAGCCAGTGTTTAAAAGGGGAGCAGAGCAGCTTCACGGAGGTCTTTGCCTTAGACTAAGCAGGATCAGCAGGGACAGCTGCAGGGTCTTGAAAGTCAGGACACTCATTTACCACAGATTTAAGAGGGTCTCTGGTGGTGTTCTCTGTTGATAATCTGGTGATTCTCGTGTGCTGGGCAGAGAAGAAAAGTGGAAGGAGGAAAGAGATGGCTTGAAAAGGATGAAATCCCAAATAATTGCTTTATGTGATTGCTAGAGAAGATGTTTTGTTGGCGCGAATCAGATTTCGCCCCCCAAGGCTGATCATCGTGAGAAGTTGCTGTGATGTCTCTTTGTGTCTGTTAAGTATTGGAGTGAAACGCTCTGAATCACAGCCCTGCCCAGCACTGTCATCACGGGGGATGGATTCAAGAGGTGACTCTGGATGTCTCTTTGCCTGTTTCCTCTTGCACAACCAGGAAGGGCACCTGCACCTTTCCTTTCCCTTGTCTCTCCGCTGACGGAGCGAGCACACACACCTATAATGAGATGTGCAGTTGCTGATTATCTTACAGACAGGGATTTTTGGCCCCAGTGGAGCCTGGGGCATAGAGGTCCTCAAGGTCTGTGTGATCCCTGTAGGCAAAACAGGCAAAATGTAGGGAATTAGATATAAAACCTGAGAGAAGTGTCCTGGCTAACAGGGCAGGTCAGTGATAAAACCAGGGAGGCAATTCCAGCCTCCCAGCCCAGTCAAGCCCTAAATTCTTGGAATTTAATAGCAGAAGCATTTATACCATAGGATTGCAGTGATTTCAGCAGAGGAATCTTATTCATGTAAGTGTGACACTTTTTAGATGTGGCAGTTTACAGACTGAGCAGAGTTAAGCGCAAAGACGCAACACTGAATTGATCTCTGAAGAGCAAAACCAAGTGGGTTTGTTTTTTCCAAAGACTGAGAGATAAATCCATATTTTGGTTATCTAACAAGTGGCATTTCTTTCAAGGAGAAAGCAGAGCAAGCAGAACGAGGCTGCTGGATGATAAGAAATACTAAAAAAAACCAGGTAATTTATTTTTGTGTGTTGTTCGAGGATTAATCCCCTTACTATAAATTCCTCCAGAATTATTTCCGCTTCATTCTGAAAATCTTGTCTATGGGTGAAAGCAAGCCTTTAATTTTTTTCTAGTCCAGAACTACTCACAATAAGATTTTTTTTGTTTGTTTGTTTGATTTTCTAGATACCTTTTTTGTATACAACTACACATAGTGCAGAACAAACAGGCAGCATTGCCAAAGGACTTGTTTTCTGGACAATGAGAACTTTAGAGATCTTCAGTTTTATTATTATTATTTCTAGAATGATTCACTCATAGAAATGTGTCTGGAGGGGGGGTAATTTTTCCTCTTCTGTTTAATAACCCTGAGGCAGGGTCATCTTTAGCCATGGTCATGAGGACTGGCTAGACTGGTCCAGATGGTGCCATGTTGGCTAACTTCCTGTCAATACTCTTAACAGCTTACAGATAGGTTTATCAGGAACGGGCAATAACTCAGTCTAGACAAAAGAGTCTATCAGGCATCTAAACTAACAGAAGGAAGACAGAGGATATTCCTAATTTTCATGTATCACTTGGGCTGCCCACTTAAGACCTGGTGTGAGCTGTCCTCTGTGAGACAGAAATTGGTCATTAGGACACTGCACTGAATTCTGCCCTCTGGGTAGAGACTGTTTCCCCCCATTTTCCAGCCAGAATTGCTGAGGCTGATTCTTGAAGCTGCAATGCTCAAGCCTCCTTTCTCTCCCCATCACTGTCCCCAGTTTCAAGTTTGTCCTCATGAATTTTATCCCCACACAGCCAGGATAAAACTTGCCTTTGATCAGAAGAAAACCTCCTTTGGGCTTCCAAATATTTTTCTTGCCCTGAATTTTTAATTTCTGTATGATCCATGCTCGTGGCGTTCAAAGTAGGCCACAACTGGCTTCCATGCTCCTCCTCTGTAGGAATGTGAAGAGCCCAGTAGGTCGCTGGGGACTGGAGGCTTGTTTTTCACCTGGCTGTTGGTTTTGATATTCAAAATATTCCCAGTGTCCAAACACTCCAGTGTCTGTCATTGCCCAGCTGATGACCACTGTCAAACAGAGTCTGCTTCGAAAGAAGGCTGAAGATGATGCTATCCCCTACTAGAGATTTGTTTTTTGAAGTCTCTGTTCAGCAGCCTTTTCATCAGGCTGAGGGGTGATCAGCGAGCACTGTGCTGTATTGGCTGCCTTAGGGGAAATATTCTGCGTGAATCCTGTAGTCATGGGGCTTTCATTATGCTGATGTCTTTGTCCAGGACTACTGAATCTTCTTCTCATTTCCATTCAATCCAACAGCTCTGGTTTGCCTGGTTTGAAAAAGCAGTGGGTGAAAATATGCTCCTCTTTACTTTTTTTTTAAAATTTCTTTTAAACCTCCCAGCTCATACCAGCTTCTCTCATGATGACATTCCTCTTCAGGATGGGATCAAGGACTCCTCCTTTTATCACTGGTAGTGGTAGATCTTCTCCTGGGCCTGGTGGGACCCTGTGCAGAAGAAGACCCAGCCTTGGCTCAGTCTGGATGTCAACACAGAGCCCTTATTCCAGCACACGCCTCCGTCTCTGCCATTTGATAGAGCTGGGCTGAGAGTTGCATTTTTTAATTTTATTTTATTATTAGGCTTCATGGTTGAGGGATATTCATAAATGGTTTATGATAATTTATCAGCCCACTTGGGTGAATATTGAATTTTGTATTTTACATGGCATGCCAATTTCCCATCTGTTGTATTTGAATAATATACAGGATAGACACTACCACTCAAGTAATCCCTTTACTACCAAATCAATATACAGTGCATATGGTGCTGTTTGGCCCACAGATATTTATTGTAGGTCTCTTTGGATAATTATCTTCTAACTCCCCTTGTGTCCTGGTTCTGTAAGCCCTGATCCTGCAAATGCCTATGACATGAGTGGCCTCACACATGTGAGCCCTTCAGTCATGTTTACTGAAGGTTTATTTGTAAAACCTTCAGAATGCTCTGCTCATGGCACCTTTCGTTATTCCTGGAGAGCACCTGCAATGGGATGGCTGGCTGTTGCAGATGATGCTCATCTTTTCTGTTCCCTGTGAGGATTTTCTGTTCACATAGATTTGCATGACGTTTCTTCAACTGGAAAACAGTTTTGGGATCCTTGCTTTAATGAAAGCTGATGTTGTTCTTTCAAAGACAAGACAGTCAAATGACTTTACAAAAACACCCAAAAAACGAAACAAACCCACAGCTCACCAAATTATCTGCAGAGTCATTTTGACCCTTTTTGGTGAGGGGATTGCTTTTAAAAGGTTATTTGTGATCATTGTAAAAGAAACTCTCACTTCTTCAGTTGAGACTGAATTCTAACAGAATTTCTCTAGATATATGGATGTGGGAAAGTGCTTTTAGCCCCATGATGACATTAAGGTTCCTTCACCAGGTAATTTTGGTGCCTCAGAAAATTTGTTCCAGTGCTGCATTTGCCAGGGAGCAAATAAAGAGTATTTTAGGATGTGATTGAAGGGCTGGAAATATTTAGGAGATCTATATTTTTTTCTGCTTCTTTTGGTACGAGAAAGCTCTCTCTCCATGGCTTCATCACACTTGGATTCTGAACTCAGCTTTAAAGAACAAGCAACTCAACCTGGGTTCCTTCCTGCTGAGGGGATTCTGTGGGAGGTGAAAGTCAGGGAGCCTTTCCCTGATTCACCAGTGCTGGAGGCTGCTCAGCAGTGGAAGGGAGATAAATTTTATTTGCCCTCCTCCTTGGGAAAGCAATATGCATTTTTACAAGAGGACCATAATGGGGTCTGGGTGGGAGTTTGGAAAGGGGAAGATGAGAGCTGGTGAGGCTTGAAGGGTCAGTGGATAGGGCTGGGAGTGGCAGATCCAGCTTGAAATTAATGGTTTTGTTAAAAATAATTTAGTATATTGGTCATATTAATGCTGGCATAAGAGGTATTTTCCAGGGCTTTCTTGTTTGCATCCCAGCTGACTGTCTGTGTGCTGCTCCCCAAGGAAAATCAGCAGGTTTCAGGAGCTGTGGGGAGCTTTGTGGGGATGTGGAGATGGATAAAAACCCCAGAACTTTGGTTGTGTTTGGGCAGGGCTGGAGGAGAAATTCCTTCTCCCATCCCTTTGCTAGAGGTAGGCTCAGCAGGGACACCAAGTAGGATAGGTGTGAGTAAGCATTGCTAATGGGTTGTTTTGGGGAGTAAAACTGTAAAAATTCACCTTATCCCACCTCCCATATCCCCCAACTAGGGCAAGCTTCACTGACACACGGTAAAAAGGAGGGATTGATAATTTGGTAAGGGTGGGACTGTGATTGAAGATAAAGTCCCACCTTTAAATCTTCATGATTCACCACAGCTGCTGCAACCAGCATTGGGAAAGGCTCCCAAACGCTGCACAGGAACTGAGCTGTCCACATCAAGAGAAAAAATTCCCTTTGACATCGGCAGCATTTCCTTAAATGCCTATGGTACATCTCTATGGTCTGGAAATATGAAACAAATAAATACTAATGAATCAATCTGACAGCACTCAGATGTGTAACAGGGCAAAGGTGCCCTAGCTCCAGGTAAGCAGAGATGAGTAATTAAAGGAAATAATTATTATGTGTTTGTTTAATTGAAAATTCCCTGAGGGGAAATGAGATAATTTTAAGTAAATGCTTTCACCAATGCATTAAAAATACATTTGTGTTCAAGTCTAGATTCTCAGCAGCAGATGGGCAGGCCTGCAGGCAAACAGAGCTGCTGCAGCGACCCACTGCAGCAGAGCAGTGGGATGGGGCTTCAGCATAAGGAGGAAAAGATAAAACCAAGGGAGTGATTTTTTTTAAAGCCTGAGCAGATGCCTGCAGAGTTTCTGTGTGGGGAATGGCTGGTTGGATCTTCTCCTCTTTTGCACAGGGTGGGAGAAAGTGTTTTGGACTTGCTGGGAGAATATTTTATACCTCAAAATCTGTGTGTGTGTGCCTATGCACACAGCACATGCTCATTTGTTCCCCATAGCTAAATCAACTTAAATCTACCTCTGAAAAGGATTTTCTCAATGCTTCTTTGCCTTTGATAGGTTCAAAATAAGACTTGCTAAAAGTCTTTGTGCCAACCTCACCCAAGATTTTGAAATTTGCTGATTATCTTTGAAAGTTAAGTCAGGAGCAAATCAGTTTTGGCTGGTAGAGGGAAACTGGTTTTAAACAGTTCTAAGCATATCTGGACATTGTATTCAGTATTTTCTCAGCCTGGTCAGTTCTGTGAGGATAATAGGGTATAAGAACCCCTACAATATAATGTGGAACTCTGATCTGAACTCTTGAATCTTGTAGTTTGAAGACCTACCAATGTTACTGGCTCACGACCTCTGTTGACTACAGGATGAGGATGTGATGTGATGCTTAAAATTGAAACCTGTTCTCTTAGTTCCCCTGGACCCACGGTGGAATACACACAATATTTGTTTAGTATGTTACCAAGCAATTACTTTGATAAGTCCTGAGATAAAGCAGGAGGCCTGGTGGATGCTAAACAAGCATTTCATTCCTTAATGGGCCATTTCTTTATTACCCTGCCCTTGTGCCAGATGTGCCCAGGTCTGGAACTTTGTATTTGTGAGTAGTTTCTTTATCTTTAAAACAGTGACTTGCAGGGTAGGGCTTCAATTCAGATATTGCTGCAGGCATTTCTAAATTATTTCACTCCCCCCTGCACACACCCATTCTTCAGCCTCCTGTATTACATCCCCTCTGCCTGGAAAACAGTGAGATTTTTACTGTGCAGAAGGTGTCTTCTCTCAGCAGCTCCACGGCTGAGATTCAATCTGTGGTTGAGCTGTATTATGTTTCTTTCTCTGTTTTAATGCTTTTCCGCTGACACCTGTGACACAATCCTGTGTGTGCTCCTAGGTGATGCAATCCAATCAAGCTGAAACTCCTCGAGTTCCCTCGGACAAGGTAGATTGCTGAGTGCCCAGCCTTCATCCCAGCCCTCTGCTCTGCAGTGCTGTCATTTCAGCCACCAGAGCAGTGACTCTGGTGACAGGAGTGACGTGGCAGAGTAGGAGTCAGGTGCGAGCTGCTGCTCTGTAGAGGAGGAACTGTGTGGAGGGTCTGCAGGAAGGGGTACAAGAGATTTAAGGATGGGGTTATTCCTGAAAAAAGGAAAAGGATGGTGTTCCAGGCACCAATTCTTGCAGCTGTCTGCTACCTAACTCAGAAAATCTCATAGAGCAGGTTGTTTTTTATCTTCTCATGGAATCACAGAATGGTTTGGGTTGGAAGGGACCTTAAAGCTCACCTTGTTCCAACCACTGTCATGAACAGGGACACCTTCCACTAGCCCAGGGTGCTCCAGGCCCTGTCCAACATGGCCTGGAACACTTCCAGGGATGGGGCAGCCACAGCTTTTGTGGGCAGCCTGTGCCAGGGCCTCCCCACCCTCACAGGGAAGAATTTCTTCCCAACATCCCATCTAACCCTGCTCTCTGTCAGGCTGAAGCCATTCCCCCTTGTCCTGTCCCTCCAGGCCCTGGTCAAAATTCCCTCTCCAGCTCTCCTGGAGCCCCTTTGGGTACTGGAATGTTCTCTAAGGTCTTCCTGGAGCCTTGCCTTCTCCACATGTCCAGGTCATGTCAAGCTCCTCATCCACCAACACCCCCTAGTCCTTGTCAGCAGGGCTGCTCTCAGTCCATTCTCTGACCAGTCTGTATTTGTCCTTAGGATTGACCCAACACACTTGCAAGACCATTTTATTTTGTTTTATTTTAGATTTTTTTAAAATTTTATTTCAGATTATTTTATTTTCACTCTCTTGCAAGGCTTTTTACAAAAGCCCATTTGCAACATGTTGGATTTTATAAGAGTTGTCTTCCCACTTGAAAATAGCCTTCACCACTGGAAGAAAATGTGAATAATTGGGAAATATCAGGCTGTGTCCCATGGGCTGACAGACCCTCTCCTCCCTCTGCTGCCCCTCAAAACAAGGCACAAAATCTTGTTCCTAAAAACGCTATTTTTCCTTTTTATCAAAAGCTATATCTCTGCTGTGAAATAATTTCAGGAAAGTTTGGGCAGGTGAAAAATATGAAAAACACAGAAAATTTTATCCAGCCCTAATTCTTAGGTTTTTAAACTACCAAAATCTCTTGACTAATTAATGGAGTTTCATGGAGATTTTTATCTTGGTGTCAGTGCACACATGGACATCTGGAGTGCAGCTCAAGGGGCCTCAACTCAACCCCTCCATTCTGTCAGAAGCTGGACCAGAACCTCCTCCTTTCCCAGCTTCTCCCACCCCACCAGACTCACTCTTGCCATTTATATTCATATATAAAGATGTGTGAATTCCCTGCAAAGGGGAGGTGGAGCTCTCTGTGCCACAGCCCCAGACGCTGCCCCAGCTCTGTGCCTCAGTTCCCCCTGCCTGGCTGTGCCTTTCCCCCCTCTCCCAAAGCCTGGCTGAGGCAGAGCAGTGGATCACTGCCATTTGGCTGAGGGTCAGTCCAGAGCAGGCAGAAGCCCTGGTGCTTGGCAGAGGGAGAGAGTCTTGAAGGATTGGAACGCAGTTCCTGCTCCCTCTATTAAAAGACTCCCATTCTTTTCTCTCCAAGTCGTTTGTGAGCGGTTGCAGCTCCTCTCCTGGATACCCCAACAGCAGCAATGTCTGGAATTGCTCTTTCATTCTGGTCCACCCAGGAGACCTCATTTCTCTGGGACCTTCCCGTGGTTATCTTTGTCCCTGCCATTCCAAGGCTAATCTAAGGATGCAGGCCCTACCTTGGGCTACCCTGGAAGGCTGCTTGGAAGCCTCATCCAGCACAGCAGAGCACAGCTGCCCATCTTGGGAGCAAGGCAAACTGGCAGGAGCAGATCACACCTGTGCTCCATGCTCTGAACTGGCTGCCAACTCACTCCTGGGTCCCGTCCAAGACTGGTTAAATATCGATAAAGCCGGAAATGAACTAAGCTCTGACTAGATCCAAGTCTGCTTTTCTGCCTTGCCTCCTCACAACACCTGAAATGCCATCTGAGCCCAGATCTGTGGCCACACTGGTGCCCTGCTTGGATAAGGATCTCTGTTAAAGCCCATTGCTCTGTGGGGCCTGAACCCAAAGCCTGGGAAGTAAGGGGAGTTTTCCCACAAATAAAATGGGAGAGACGTCCACAAGAACATCATGTGGAGACAGGAGGAAGCAGGAGCAGCAAAACAAAGAGAAGAATCAATGCTTATCTTGGTTGCCCAGAGAACCTGTGGCTGCCACAGCCCTGGCAGTGTCCAAGGCCAGGTTGGATGGGGCCTGGAGCAACCTGGGACAGTGGAAGGTGTCCCTGCAGGGTGGTGGAACTGAACGTTCCTTAAGGTCCCTTCCAACCCCAGCCATTCTGTGACTCTACCGTCTTTGCGCTAGACTTCCTCATCAAAGGAGGAAAGGTTTGAGAGGCTGTGAGAATGGAAGATGAGGGGTTGGCTTCTTCTCTGTTTATTTAACATGGAGATGTCGTCCCCACTTGTGCAGAAAGCACTTGTAGTTGAGGACACCCGAGAGCTGTGACAGTGAATTTGGTGTTAATGCTGATGTGAAGCACTCTGTGGGATCAAACCATGCGCCTCCACTATTTCATCCTCCAAGTTATCTGAATGTCCTCAAAATTATATTTTGACAGGCAGTGAAGAGGCCAGGCAGCAAGCAGGGGGATTTCTTTGCACTGACACAGAAACTTGTTTGGGATTTTCTTGTCTTACTGTGATTTGGCTTTTTAAGATTTCCATCCTGGGAAATAATGGGAAGGCATCCCCTGAGGGAAGGAACTCCCAGTTCACACATGACCACCTCGAAATCATTGTGCTGGCCATTTCATCACTGGGCAGAGGCAAACCTTGGTGGATTCCAGCCACCTGCCTTGGGGAGATGCAGGGAGCCAAAGCATGCCATAAGTGCAGTTCACTCTCTGGCTGTATTTCAGATTGTCCAAAGCACAGTCCCCATCATTCACTGACAAGATGAGCTTTGTCTTTCCCTCTCTGCTGTGCACAGGCTGTGCAAAGCTCCTTCCAGCCCCTTTGAGTGCCTGTGACACCATCCAGGACTTGCTTTTTTACAGCCCACTCACTTTGGAGCACCTTAAGACCCTACAAATTGCAGTCCTGGAGTGAACTAAAAAGATCCCAGTTTACCCCAGTATCTTGTTACTGGTAATGGCTACAAACCACAAGGGCAGGACAGACAATGAAAATTCCCATGCATTTTGTTCCATTTTCCAGACACCTGCAGCTCAGAGACTTCCCAAGACAGAGACAGTGTCTTTGCGTTTATTAGTCTGGGATGGATTTTTATTCCTTTGATTGGTTTAGGAGCTTTATGATTTAAACTTTTGGCACTCAAAACTTCCTTTGGCAATGAGTTCAGCAGCTTAACAGCAAAAACCATGACCTCATTCATTTGTTTTGGAATCTATCAATTGATCATTCCGGTTGATATTGCCATGAGACTGTGCATCCTCATTCCTGGTCACCTTCTCCATCCCTCTTTCGATATTATAGGTTCTTGTTATATCCAACTTCCAAGTTTTGTTTTTTGACCTGTGAAGGCTTTGTCAGTTTAGGATTCCTTCTGTGGAAGCCATTCCTTCAGCATAGCTTGTCACCCACCTCTCCATCCTTTTTTTAGATCTAAATCTCTGCCTGACACAGTGAGATGAAAATTGTCTGTGATGCTTATGTCATTAGGTACAGCTTCAACAGGAATCTTCACACACCAGGTGTTTTCCAGCTCCCTCACCATGGGCACCTGTGTTGTGTGTGAGCAAATCTGCCTCACTGTCACCAATGGGACACCTCAAAACTGGTGACTGTTCCTGCAGCAGCAGCCACAACCAGCATGGGAACAGAGGGATGTCAGCCTGCAGAGAGCTTGCAGCTATGAAAAAGTGAGAGAAGAAATCGTTAAGAACATAGAGGTACCTGTTATCAACTGTTTGGGCCCTCTCAAAGCATCTGGGCATTCCCTGTAACTCAGAAATGGTTATAAAAGCAGCTCATTCCATCACACAGCCTGTTGAGAATTTCATGCATGCACTGGGAAAAAAAAAATCATGATTGCTAAATGCTCCATTTTCTTTTCAAGACACTGTGCTAGTCTGAAGTGGTGTATGTATACATTTCAGGCAAATGTGTACTTTGTCTTCAAATGAACAGCTTTCAAAATGATCTTTGGTTAAGCTCCCTTTTATTTTTATCTTTTATTCGCCTACAATGCCAGCTGAGGTTACCCATCTCCCGACAGCTACCAAATGGACTCGTAATTGTAAGGCTCGGTGATTTAATTAGACTCATTCTAAACACTCACATTTTTATCAATTAGTTAATGGGCTAAAGAGAGTCTTATTGTTGGAGCCAGGTCATTTGGAAGCTGGAGCCTTCGTGAGGGCAAGAAGCTGAAGAACAACAGCGTTAATATCTGTAATTAACCTCACGAGTCCTGGTTTGTTCAATTAGGACTGAACCCCCTCTCCATCCATATGCCTTTCGTCAGATGGGCTTTTAATTTGAAATAATTATTACAGAAAAAAATCAACAAATAATAGCTTCCTTTTTTCTTTTTTTTTTTTCCCCCTCAAATGCAGACACATATAAAAACAAAAAGCACAATCTTGACACACATGCCTGTGAGCTATTTATTAGAGCCTGGTTAATTCACAGCTCCCGTATAAATAATCATTCTAGGTTTTTAAAGATTAACAAAGCTCTTGGTAACAGATATTGTGAGATCTTTTCAAATTGATCCTCATCTTGTAATATGTATCTGTGTCTTTTTTAATGCTGCCTTTTCTACTACCACCAAAAAAAAAAAAAAGTTTGGGCTTTGATTACTTTTTGCAATTTGTTGCATGTGATTTCTGTGCTTTGGACAGTCTGATACATCTGGTAGTTGTTTTTTTCCTGAGGACGAGCTGTCTGATTTAAATACATCTATTATAAATTACAAAAGAGAAATATAGAACAGCCCATGATTACAGAATTACAGAATTATTACAGAACTACAGCAGGCTCAGCATGTCTGTCTGTGTATATATTTAAATACACACGTGCATCTGTGATGTTTAATTAGTCACGTTATACTGTAAATATTTAAATATATATGTGTCTAAATGAGTGTATATATTTATATATGCATGTAAGTGTGAGGACCGAGCTTTGCTTGTGGTGTGCATGTGATCTTTCTACCTTAAAAAATTCAATTATTCATTTTTATTTATAGAGATTATATATATATATATATATATATATATATATATATATCTGCCAGTGTGTATATACAAATGTATCTATATGAACATAAAAGCTCACTTTTGTGGCTTGCTGAGACAATAGGCACTCTGCATGTCCTTAATCTTGTATATAATGTATACACAGTAAACATGCCCTTAACACTTGCTCCCGCATTTTCATTCTCTGCAACTTATTCATCTTTATTCCAATTGCCATCTACAGATAAATCCCAGGACAGACACACAGACGATTTTTTAAGCTGCCTTTGAATTCATTCAGTCAAAAGAGAATAAAATTAATTAGAAAGATTTAAGGATGGGTGTGATCACATCAGTACAAGGCATTTAAAAGAGGGTTGGAGGTAGGTAAGTAGATACTAAAAATACCTCCTGGATTACGTTAGGTCCTCAATCATAGGCATTAATTGCATATTGCTTCTACAGAGAAATGTCTCTGCCCAGCCAACACACCCACACCTGCTCAGTTTTGTGTGTAAGCACCTAATTCCACTGTGCTCAGGGGGTTCTGCAGATACACAATGGGGAGACTGGTGCTGCCAGCAGCAGCACTGGATTTTTCCAGGGTTTCCCTTAGGAGAGGGGAATTCACCCTGAAAATGGGGTCCATACCTCAGGCCAGCCGGCTGGGAGGCCTCAGACTCAAGCCTGGCCAGCACAGAGGTGCTACTGAGCCCACACCATAATCCCAGACCCCAAACTCTGCAGGGTCCTGGGGGCACATGGGCTGCAGCAGGGCCATGGCACAGCGTGGCCAGTGACACCAGTGACACCAGCCTGGCCCAGCTGCCACCCCGAGCCCAGGCTCTAACCCAGGCAGGATCGAGCCTCGCCAGCACAACCATTCCCATCACAAAGCACGGCGGGTCCAACCATAATTGGTTCCAAATTAAGCGGGACTAAATAACAGAAACGTAACACGGCACAAATGGTGAGAAGCCAGGCCTTCTTTTTTTACACAGTTATCCTTTCTTTTTTTTTAACAACGCCAAAGAAAGAGGCAAATTGTTGTGTAAAAATACGCGAAAATAATAGTGGTCCTGGAAGGAATGTTTTTCTTCTCTCTGGCTGCTACAAAAACAGTTGACTACTGAGAAGCAAAGAGCAAATTTGCAAGAAAGGGCACAGCACAACAGCAGCGGGGGCTGTTAGGGGGAACGGTAGGCGCTTTGTTATTTCGGGAACTTCACTGTAATTTTAAAGCGTTATTTATAATAGTAATAATGCCAGCCAACTTGTTTCACTTAATACACAACCAGCCTAAATAAAAGGCTACAAAAGCAGCTGGGAACAGTACAGTTTCCTACTGTAATTGTGCATACGTATCCGAACATCTGATGAGCCCCGCTCTACGTTTCCTTATTGTTATCGCCGACAATTATTCCCGTGCATGCGCCGCAGCGCCGGGGCTCTGCTGAGCTGCATAAATGCACTCTTTGTTTCCTTAATTATTAGGCAGACAGTTCATTCTGTCCCATGTCCAAGTTCCAGACAGGTGGAATAAGGAGGTGGCATCTGTCTTAATATTGAATGCCACGCTTCCCCCATCTGCCGTAATAACAGCGCGGGGGCTGCTTGGCTTCAGTTGCTCCATTCTGCACCCAGCCATATGCCCTGGTGTGCCGCACGTGCCACCGGAGCTCGCCGGCCCCGGGATGCCGGGAAGGAGCCTCGGCGCAGGGCCGGGGTCAGGCACGTGCTGGAGTCAGCAGGTGACAGTCAATACGGCCACTGAGACCCGCTCCCAGCGCCAATAGAAAGGGGCCTTCAAAGTCAATTGACAGAATAGAGCGCGCTGCCAATCAAATTTTGCAGGGCATACCTTCCAGGCTAGGCAAATAAGAAGATTTAGAGCACATGGCAGTTCATCGTTTATAATCCTGTCTTAGCCCAGCATGGCTTAGTGATAGTTCTGTGACAGATGATGAGCACATGACAGCTGGGGGATCTTATACAAACTCATACAGTAAAATTAAAATTAAATTAGTGACACACTTGTACACATTAGTTGTGCAACAGTTATGCAATCTGTTCGAGACCCTTAACGCAAACCATCGCTGATTTAAATAATTTATACTGGTGTGGAGGTGCTGGGTTGCGGAGTTTTTTCCCTCTCCCAGAAGGAATGCAGCACTTGCACATTTTTAGATTTAAACAGCTCTGTCCTTTTCATTCTGTTTGTCCTCTCATTTCTTCTGCAGAAAGAAAACACGGACTTTTTTTTTTTTTAAAGTTGAAATGTTCAGAGGGGTTGTTCTGGGGGTCTGAGAGTGTTTCTTTCTTGCTGAGTGCACCGTACAATTCATAATATTGTGGTTGTTTTATTTTCCTATATAGCCATACTAGGCTGCCATTAAAAAATAAATAAAACCAAATAAAAACAAACATACTGATCTCCCCCCTCAAGATGCAGAGTGGGAAGGAAACCTGTAAGATTTGAGTGTTTTTAGACACAGGAGTATAATAAACTGGCTGTTCTTTGGCTCTTTAATCTGATAATCTTGTTACTATTTTATGTTTGTGTGTTGGGGAAAAAAAAAAAAAAAAAAGAGAAGTAATCACTGAAATGTTGACAGTAGATCTGCAGTTTGAAAAGACTCATAACTTTAAAGCTTAGAGGGCCTGATCCTTTTATCTGCGTGGGCTTGACACCAGCCTACCTCTATTAGCTTTAGTGGAGTTCCACCTGATTTACACAGGGTAAACACAGACAGCATTCGACCCCGAAATCCTTTTCGGAAGGCCACTCTCTACAGCAGCAGCGTGTATTTACTGCTTCTTCCCAATGCCTCAGCGTTTCTCAGTCACTCAAATAACAGCTCAGCCACCCAAAGTGTTTTTACACTCGTGGGTAGCAAAACTGTGGTGTCCAAAAGCTGCTGCAATGCTGACCTATACTGCAATAGTTCAGGGAATCATAATGATGTATCAGCTGTGAAAGAGAAAAAAAAGTGAATGGAGAAAATCTTGGGGTTTTTTTTCCCTCAGCAAATCTATTCTTTATTTACTTACTTATTTATTTTTATTATTTATTTATTTATATTTTTTATTTACTTACTTATTTATTTGTGTGTGTATGTGTGTATTTAATCACAACCAGAGGATGATTTGGGGACTCCCAGCCATAGGAATTTTCCCAGATAGGAAGGATAGTGTGTGTGCATTTATATTTATATATCATTGTGATTAGAGGATAATTTGGAGACTGTGGAAATGCCCACAGGAAGGCTAGTTTGGGTCTTTACAAGCTGTCTCTGTGTTAGGTTCCTTTTTCATTTATGTCAAAGAATAATCCATGATAACCACCCAAATGGTGATCCAGCCTTTGAACCCCCATACTAAAAAGAACAATTCTTGTTCTGCATGCTCTGATTTTTAGGATAATCATATCAGTGAGGGGTTTTTTAGTTGAAGATGTCCCTGCTTATTGCAGGGGGTGGACTGGATGACCTCAAAGGTCCCTTCCAGCCCAACCCAATCTGAGTTTAAGATTCTATGGAATATTTTTAGCATCCTCCCCTTTGCTCCCAGAAGCATCTGGAGGCTCAAGCCATTCCCACCACCTGTGATGCTCCGAGTTCAACTCAGCTCACCTGATGGTTGGTGAGGATGATTTACCTGACAGTTCCATGTCAGCAGGATGCAGAGAGGAGCCAGATGGTGAGGTGGCTGTAGCTCAGCCCAGCTGGGAGTGGAGCTTCAGGTGGTCCTTTCTGTGTGTAAATGCTACATGTTATGTGTCACCTGTGCAGAGCCAGGGCACTGGTGGGCCTAGCTATTGGTTGTGGCACAGCCAGTGGCTGCTCTGGGTTGGTGGCAGTGGGGAGGGCTCACAATGGCATCCAGGTGGCCACCACCTCCAGGGAAAAGGCTTTAGACCTCTGCTGAGGTTCTGGCAACCCAGGAAATATCCCACATGCTCCTTCCCTGCTCACCCCAGAGGTTAATGCCAGATCTTCCACTGTGTTCCTGCTCCTTCATGGTCCATCTATGAGTGGAGTGAGGTGCAGAGAGCCCAGACATTGTGCTGCTCAGGCCCTGGAGGATGGATCAGCAGTGCTGGACCAGTGAATCCCAGTGTGGTCATCACTGTTTGGCTGCTCTGCTCCCTGTTGGTCTGAGCCTGGACCAACAGCACCACATGGCACTGGGCAACCAGACCAGTCTGCTAATGAAGCACAACTCAGATTTCAAAAAGACACCTCTGGGCTGTGTCTGTGTCTTGATATTCTCTCTTCTGCCATGTCTGTGCTCTTATCCAGGCTCTGTTCATCCACAGCCTCCAGATCAGGAGTCAAACCCTGCATTCAGCAAACCCTGCATTCAGCAAACCCATTCCATTCTCGAGTTTCATTTGGTCCCCACTTATTTCTGGGACATTGTGGCCCTTGACTTGGGAGGTTGTGAGGTGCAAAAAGACACTGGTACCCTGGCTATGGAATTAAACAGGCCTGGGTGAGGGATGGCAGCCAGCTCATCTCTGCCTGCAAATGCTCACACAGAAGTGCACTCAGACTGCTGTGGTGGGCCCAGTACTGTGTGACAATCAAAGGCTCCTGGTACACAGAGCTGCAAGATGTTTTATACAGAAATGGTTTTTTAAAACTTTTAAGAGCTTTAAAACATGGCTTTCTCCCTGTTCTCTGTTTCTTCTCCCTGGGGCTGGGTAACAGCAGGTTCTTCTGGCAACATGAGTCCAATTGTGCAGGTTTCAGAAGGAGAGAAAAATGGTGTATAATCAATTGTATATAATAAAACTCAGGGGGAAAAAAGCCTTTTCCATGCTGCACAATATCAGCATTTTGCAATTGGACACTGTATTTACCAAGGCTAGAAAGAGAAGATGCCTTCCAAGGAAGAGTTTGGGGCTTTAAAACACAAATCACAGGGTGCAAGCTGAGTTACTGGAACCCATCACAGAGCATTGGTTGCCCCACACATCAGAATGAAGCCATTTAGGGATGGAAAACCCCTCTGCAAGTGGCAGAGGAGCAGCTATTGGGAACATCTGCAGCAGCATATGCCCATCTCACCTGAGAAGCACATGAAGGGAAATCATCATCATAGAACCATCACAGAATGGTTTGAGTTGGATGATACCTTAAAAACCACCTTGTTCCAACCCCCTCACCATGAACAGGGACCCCTTCCAGTAGAGCAGGTGCTCCAAACCCTGTCCAACATGTCCTTGAACATTTCCAGGGATGGGACAGCCACAACCTCTCTGGGCAACGTTTCCAGCGCCAAATTCCAAATCTTTCCTTCACGGGACCACCTCATCCCCTGCTCGGACATGACTCTGAGGCCTCCTCCAGTCACCCTGCTCAGGGAGTTGCCCTGTGCAGGGCCAGGAGTTGGACTTGTTGGTCCTTGTGGGTCCCTTCTAGGTCAGGATATTCTATGGTTCTGTGATTCTATGGATGTAGTTCAGCAGCTTCTTCTCATCACACTTCACACCCGCCTTCCTATTTCACCTTCCCTGCACAACTGGACTTGAGCTGGAGGGGCAGGATTGCTGTTATTCAGGAGAAATAAATGGAGATTTTTTTTACCTCTCTCTTTCCTAGTAACTAAAATAATAGATTATAAGGGAAAATCAAAGTAGGCTGAAGATATATTGGATAAACCATGCTCAAATCACACCTTTATGCTCTGCACACGACAGACACGCGGCCGTGGAGCAGAGTCAGGGCTGGAGAGAAGCTTATCCACGTCCTGCACATGGGCAGCTTTTTAATTACTTGATGGAGTGACTCGCTGTGATTTGCAGAGCAACCTGGGAACGAGACATCTGTCTGCCACTAAACGAGGCCAGTCACTGGGATTAGGTACCTGTCCTCTTTGAAAAGAAGCCTGACCCTCCAGCATGGCCATGGGGCTTAAAAATGAAGGAAGTGGGAGCCAGGCTGGGGTTCAACACCACAAATAATTTCCCACCTCCTTGCTGCAGTTATCCATTTTACTCCTCTGACTCCTGGTAAATAATGGTTCCAAGGACAAGGTGTCAGGTGGGATGTCCTGGGCTGTTGTACTTGCCTTGAAATCCTGGGTGGGTTATTTCTGCCTGGTGTTGTGTCTCTGTGCTGTTGTACCACATCTCAAGGCAGCAATATATGTCCATAAGTCAACAAGAGTTTTGTTTGACAATGATCCCTGGCAGCTGGATTATAAAGTGTTTCCAGAACATGAATAGGACATGTTGGTTTGGTCCCTCTGTTTATAGGGATAAATACATGTATGGGGTCCAAATAATTGTGTTGTGTGTGAAATACACCCGTGCACACTGGCATGGACTCCCTAATCATTCCATTTGTGAGTGAACCACATTTCATAAAAATATGTGGGGCACCACAAGAATTAATAACAAAGGTGCACCACCACAATGAACATTTTGTGCGAGCTTATGGGCATAATGAAATGAACAAAGCGAGAGGAGAAACACAGAGAACAATATCTTCACTATCAGCAGTTTACTTCAGTCTACTTATGTATGATCAAAGACTACAAATATAGTTTAAACAGCATGAAATAATGGCCAGGTTTGCAACGTGAAATAATTTTAGGGGGGGGGAAAAAAAAGAAAAAGAAAAGGCAAAACATACTACGAGCTCGGTGCCACGATGCAATGGGCGTGTGGGCTCATTTTGTGATGAACAGCCAAGGAATGGCAGCGGTAGGGAAATGAGGCTGGAGGAGCTAACCTCCCTCCTACCTCCTCTTTGAAGATTCCCACATTCTGGGGAGAGGATAATGAAAAATATTTTACCTCCTCTATTACAGAGGTGTCAATGGACAAAAAAAATAAGGAAAAAAAAAAAGCCCAAACAGAAAAAAACCCCCGAGGATATAGCGTAATGCAATTGCCAGGCAGACGTTGGAGGGAGGGCAGGGCTGCTCCCTCTGACTCCAGTGGAGGAGAAGATGCACAGAGAGAGCAGCTGAATTATTCACAAGGGATAAAGGGTACTGGAACTCACTCCCTGCAGCCCCCAGCGAGTGTCTTGTGCTCTGCCCCTCCTGCTTGCCTGGCTTGGCACAGCACCTCCTTCCACCCAAAAATCCCGGAGGTGAGTTTCTCCGTGGCCCCTCCATATCCAAGCAGGGTGCACAGGGCAGATTGACGTTCCTGCCCATGGGGATAAGCCAGTTGCATCATTCTCCTCCACACAGCCCTTTGGAGCAGTCCCTGCCCTCCACCCTTTCCCAAACAGGCCATTCAGCACCGGTTGCTAATTCAGTGGTGGGTGGGGGAACCTGAGCAGTGCACCTGCCCCGGGGGTTCCCTGTGTCCCCTGGCATGGGAGCAGCCAGGCAGCCTGGGAGTGAGGAATCAGGGCTTGGATTGCAGCTGGTACTGAGGAGGGTTGGCATCTTTGTGGGTCATTCCAGCCTAAGGCGGGGCCTCCAGGTCAAAACTGACCAGGAGAGCGGCAGCAGGTGTTCGGTGACAGCCACGTTGTCACACCTGGTGCAAACAAACCTCAGGGTGGGAGGGCTGTTGCTCCATCCCAGCAGCCTCAGCCAAAAGCAAAAGCAGCTACAGCTATCACTGGAGGTACCAGTGATTGCACTTAAGGCTGCTCAATTTTTTTCCATTTAGTCTCCTCTTTTCAGCTGCTGTTGCTTCTCAATAACTAAACACTTCACTTGAGATCCTCGATGTTTATTCCCTGCCTTAGGGTGAATTCTGCAGTTCTGCTTTTAGTTGTTTGTTTTAGGGTTTTCAGATGTGTTTTTTTCTTCTTTATTTCCCAAGGAAAGCAAAATGCCCCAGCCTTTTGGAGTTTTGAATTAGTGTTGCTAATGCTAAAAATTGGCTTCAGCAGCATTTGGGTTTAACCCTTTCATATTTTGCAATTGGTATTTTACCATTTAGGAGTTTGATTTGGGGGAGAAACATGGAATTTGGCAGATGGGCAGCACTGGAGGGGGGCAATTGCTGTTTTCTGTCCCTGGTAGAACAGGTTTAGGTGCAGCCACATCGCAGCATTGCCCTCTGGTCACCCTCAGTGCAGATGCCACACTGCAAAAATCCCAGCTCCAAACCTAAAACTGGTGGACACCACCAACTCCAAATTTCAGAGAAGAGCCAGGAGCCAACCCCTTTTGACCCTGGGCTGGTTTGGGAGCCACAAGATGTCCGGGTGTTTTACTCCCTGCTCTTCCACCAACTGGCATGAATAATTCTGTGAACTTCACAGCCCTTATTACTGAGCACGGCCTAATAATGTCATCTCAGGAGGCAAGTAATTGCAGTAATTAAGAGGTTGCACAAGGTCACTTGAGGCAGGGCTGGGAATACAAGCTTTTGTCTCTCACCCTGCTGCCATGCCCTAAGAAGATGTGCACTGCAGCCAGAGGCTGTCTGCGACCACCCGACCCACCTCCCTTCCACAGCCAGGAATGACAGTCTGAAGGGACAGCAGCAAAAAGGGCTTTAAACCTCTTTCCTTCCTTCCCTTATGCAGAAAACCTCCTGCTTTATAGAAATGGTCTGAAGTTGGTGCATTCTGTGGGAGCTATTTACTGAGGAGGAGGAAGGAAGAGCATCGGCGCACAGCAGGAGGAAGCGATTGCCCCCAAATCCTGTCCCTGCTTTGAGAAATCTGCAATGTTTCACATGAAAAATGTTTATATTTGCATAAGGTGTGTAAGTCCTGCCCTATCCGGCCCTTGCTATGCACACACATCTGGGAAATGGGCATCACATTCCACGGGCTTCCTTCTTAGGGGCTTTTCCTAGTTTTTGATGGCTCAATTTTGCCCCTTTCAGGCTGTCTGAAGCATGAGTCTGCCTGTCTGTCATCGGCGTGTGACTTCATTGATGGGACTGCCTGTTCCATGCAGAGGGAAGAGGGATGAGCCACCCCAGCACCCGGCACTGCCTCTGTCCAGCTGATGGAGCAGATGAGGGATGCAGGGAGTTACATAAAATTGTAGGAACCAGAAACTTAATGAAATGGCTCTAAATGTGACAGCATTCATGAAAAGATTAATTACCAGGAGTAAAGGGGGAAGGATGCCAGGAATTGATAGGATTGGTACCAATACCAAAAGCCTGCTGTGCTAGTAGAGCCATAATATGCAGCCCTAATCTGAGGGCCTATTGTTTTTCCTTACAGAAACAACAGGCTCCAGCCAATGATACAAAAGGGGCTACATTACAGTTTCTGCAGGAAAAACAACAACAGCCATTAGAAATAATTATCTTAAGACAAATCGTCAAGCAGAGTGTGGCACACACAAATATCCTCCCAAGCATGAGGCTCTGGGAAGAGAGGGGCTGTTGCTGTATTTATCCCAGTGGTCGCACGAATGAAGGGAGAGAATTAGAAAGTGGGAGAGAGTGAGAAGCAAAATGAGATGAGGGAAAGAAAGAGGGAGAGATAAAAATGCAGGTTTTCCCATCAGTGTCCAGTCAGAGCTCTCATCCCTGGCATGGGCATGTCCAAGGACATGGTCCCTACGTGCACTCTCCCAGTGCAATTCCTGCAGAAAAGAGGGAATATGTGTTCATCTGGATTTGCTGCTTAGGCCCTCAATTCGCCTGGGTGTAATTAACTACGAGGAAGGGCAGCAAAGAATCAAACCCAGAAAGTCTCTCAAATGAGATCATTATTACTGTTCCCTACAAAGACCTGCTCTCCCTACTTCCCCCGAAGCAAAGGAGGCTATATTTTTAATTTGTTCTTCCCCATCTCCTCTCCTTGGCAGAATTGATGTATCTGACATATGAAATCACAAACTAACCCGTGGCGGGATAAAAATGAAAAAGCTCCATTTTGCAGTGGGATTAGACGACCACATTTGACTAATGGCGATTTCCTGCTGCATTTTATGTTGGCTGTGATTGTGCAAAAACTTTAAACTGAAATTTCAGATGACTGGAGACACTGAGAACGTTGTATTAACTCCCCGTACAATGAGGTTTTACAGGATGGTGCCAAATATATCCTTAGACAGCATTTCCCTCTGTATTTTGGGTTATTTGTATGTGTAAATATATCACTTATTTTTATGTGTGCATTCATTTTCTGTTTGATGGATGTGTGTACTGATCAGTATTGTATTTTGCTGTAATAATATCATATAAAATACACATAAACCCAGTATAGTTTTATAAGTACAAATCCAAATGGCTCTGTAAACAAGGACCCTGTCTATATGGGTGTCTGCATACAAATAGATCCTGGCACAGCAATCTCTGTGAAGGCATCCTCCATCACCCATAATGGAGACTACTTTATGTAAGAGAAAACATTGAAAAGGACATCTCTACACCTATCTCACTTGAAACAAAAAATACACAACATTCTGTAACCTCTGCAGAGTTAATACATAACATATGGTGTCTGTTTCACATGCTAATAGTGACTTTTTAATTTGAAGTCAGCCCCAATGAATCTAAATCCGAGCTGTCTCCAGGATTAATTATGAGTACTAGACTGTGATACCAAGCCTCTCTTCTTGATAAGCTTTATAACCAGGTTTGCACACAGGATAAAACAGCTCCTGAGAGCTGCCATATTTAACCTATACATGACCTGCTGGTCCATCTTTTGGAGAAAGCAACTTGATGAGGTGCTTGGTTCTATTGTGGGGGCATGGGTACTACCAAAGTGAGAAACACACCATTTATGGGTGCTGACACTAGTTACTGAGCTACAGACACCCATTTAGCATAACCCTTGGAAATGCTTTATCCAACATGCAGAACACCCCTTGGAAAGCAGGGAGATGGGTCCAAGTGGAGTGAAGCACCCTGAGGTGCACAGCTCACATGTCAACCAACACCTTCTGCACCTGCACTGCTTCTCCTGCCCACAGCTCTGTGTGTCTGGGAGCTGTGCCTGGTGCTCTGGGCTGGGGCTGGGGTGGAATCCTCAGGACGGAAGAACACAAGTGTCCACGCATGGCTTGGTCTGAAGGTCCATCTAGCAGAGGTGCTTAGAGGAAAACCATAAAAACGAGGTCAGCCCTCCCCCTTATCGCCTCCATTCCTTGCAGCACTGAGCTTCTGAGTCAGAGGCTGTATCTTTTTCACTCAAATAGCCCTGGCTGGTGCTCACTGCATGAATTTGTCTGTAGCTCAACCTGTTTGTGTCTCGATTCCCAGAGTGGAGCACAGAGCGTGCAGCCAGCAAGGGCTCTCCCTGGCTCAAGGTAATTTCATAGCAGCACAAAACCCTTAATGTCACTTTAAATAGGTTTAGGTGCAAAGATCAGAGCCTACCCTAAGCACTGCTATAATGTTCCTCCTTGGAGAAAACAGCTTCTTGATGCCCAGAGGATCCTGCTGTGGCGAAGACATTAGAAGTGGTTTTCTCAAAAATACATGTGCTTGGGTGCTCAGGTGGCTGCAAGTTCATCTTCCCTTCCTTGACAAATAGACCTGCTTAAAGAATTGAGACTTCCTTTCTTTCTCTGAATCTCTTTTATTAACCTCAGGTTTTTAAATTACTGCAAAATACATTTAAAGTGGTTTTCAAGGTCACTGGAAAACTACATTTTTGAAGTGTCAGTAGAAAATAACCAACTTTCGAACCACGAAAACGATGATATTTATTTTTGAACCTGCAAACCCGGTGATAAACCCAAGCTGTTTACATTAGTTTGAAATCTGTTTTCCTGGTTCTGGCCAGCCATGGCCCTGCTGCAGCTACTTTTCCCTCCAGATAATTTGCCATTCCCACTGCAGCGTAAATTCTTCCCCAGACAGTAATGCGGTAACTGCCAGCCCTGCCACCAAAATGGCCCTGTCTCACAAGCTAAGTCGGATCAGCCTGAGACAGGATTTTCCTGACACAAACTGTCTGTCAGGAACTGGGGGAGTGGGGTTTCTGGGGGTGGCATTCACATCTGTGGCTCAATATGAAGCTGTCACCCCCAGCCAGTGCCCAGTGCTGTGGTATTGCCTGCAACCACCTCCCAGAGAGACAGGAACAATTATTTGTAATAATTAACAATCCCAGAAGAGTTTTCAGGAGAACTGATGTGTTTATCTGCCATGCCTTGGCTAAATTCCAGCAAGGACTGCATGACATCCTGCCTCTGTCATTGTGTCTCATCCACCTAAATTCTCCCGCAGTTTTGATCAGGAAGGAGAGCCTTTGTTATTCCTTCTCCAGCAGCTCTTGCACTGAATTCCTGCATTTGAAAATAGCTGCTGAGCCAAATACATTTCAGTTACAAGTGATCAGTATTGCAAATTCTTCTGATTTTATAATCAGTCTTAGGATTTTTAGTATTTTTCCGAAAGCCTGAGCTGTTGGAGTCGTTATGAAGCACCAGGATCTCAGTTTTCATGGTTTTAAGCAAGTGGCTCACCCTTGCAGTTGAAAACACGAGGCATGTTTACCCTAGAGGCTGAGAAGCCAGATGGTGGATAAAGAAAACGCAACAATTTGGGGTTTTAATCTCGTGATTTTTTAAGCCAATCTCATAATTTTGGGGAGCTGGACTCACGGTTTGTGTATGCCCGCAGTTGGCATTACTGAGTGATCATATTTTACGGGGAGTGCTTAATTAATTGCTGATTTAATTTGTGTTTGCCAAAAGCTTTGAAATCCTTGGATTCATTGAGTTCCTTTTAGGACAGAATACAATTTCCAGTGCTAAATCTGCTCAGATCTGCTACTCTGGGAATTTTTCAGTGGCCAGCAGTTCAATTTAAGGGATGAAATGCATTTTGGTGGCATTCTCACTCTGTGCATTCGGAAGGCCCCACTCCCTGGAGGCAGAAGGGTCGTACATGACCACAAAATGAGCAGTGTCTTCTAAAGGGTACAAAATGGGCAATCTTCTGAGTCAGGCTCACCCCCAGTTTTAGGGAGATCACTCACCAGCCCCTGAGCAGGACAAGGAATCATGTAAGGATCTTCCAGTGCCACCAGAGGCCAGGAGAAGTCATGTTGTTTTGGGCATCCAGCTCTCAGGCTGTTGAAGGTCTCTGCTGAGCACAATTTCATAGAATCACAGAATGGTTTGGGTTGAAAGAGACCTTAAAGACCAGGTTGCTTCAAGCCCCATCCAACCTGGCCTTGGCCACTTCCAGGGATGGGGCAGCCACAACTCCCTGACCCAAATTTAGGCCTGGCAGCCAGGCAGATATTTCTGTGACACAAAGCTGACACTACATTGAAAATGGTTGCATTAAATAAGTAGCTTCTTCTAACCCTCCACCAGACACCTTAGGGAAAGGCCAAACCCTGCTCGGAGTGGGATTGTTTCACCCCAGGGTCATTGAGGCAGCTGGGGCATGGAAAATGGTGTGTCATGCAGTAAAATAAGGTGCCTTGTGCTAGGCCTAGTGAGAATGTCTTTTAAGCCAAAATAATGCTGGGTCTTATTTACTTGACAGCTCAGACATTAATTTAAGACAGGCACAAATGAATCACCAGCAATGTTACAGTTGCCTCGTTGGAATCCCTCTGCTATAATCTCATAGTTTTTTCACCTAATTAATTTCCCCTTTCCTTGCACCAGTGTTTCATGAGTGTATCTTGTTTGGAGGAGATTAAGAGTCACACACTTCATTAGTAAGGTGTAAATTATCAGAGAGACCCTCTCCATCCACCTGCTTAATTGGGTTAATGAAGCGTCTCTGTGGGCCCTGGTAAGACGGCATTGCTCTCTGCTCCCTGCAGGCGTTACTGGGGCTGTTTGGAAAAGAGATGGAGACCTTCAAGTTCCCACCTTGGTGAATTTTAAGACTTCTGGGCATTTAATTTGTTTTTAAAAAGGAAGAAAAAGAGCTAAAGTTGATGGAAATTGCAAGATAAAGCATTCCTGCCTGTGAAATTACAGTCATAAATACTGTTTGAATCAGTCCACATCAGAACTAATTCCTAAGTAACAGTAACTCCAAATTTTTTTTCTACCTTAAGTAGCCAGATTGCGTTATTATAACACACACAGAGATGCTATTAATGCTCAGTTAAATGGTTAATCTGGTATGGGTGCCACAGCAATGCAAGGGTAAAAATGGAGGGGGGGTGTTCAGTCTCCGGTCATGCAAAGTGGGGTGCAGAGAGTCCTGGGCAATGAGTGCCCCTTATCCCTGCCAGACATGATCCCGCATGGAAACCAGGTCCCTTTATCTCTGCACATCCCTGTCTTGCCTCTGCTTGGGTTTTGGAGACTATTCTTGGAAGGGAAAGTGATAAAACCCCTATCAGGCGCATACATTACAGCACACCCACGACACAGGAAATTTTAAGGTGATGTGAGAGATTATTTGCACTGCAAGTCTGGGCTCAGAGAGTCACTGCTCTTCCAGCCTGAAACAGAAGCATGAGGGGATGACTCACGAGTGCTGATGTCACTTGTGGGGTGAGGTGGGCTCAGCCCAAAGCAGATCCTGAACGAGGTCAAAGCCCACGAACACCGAAGCTCTTTAAACATTCTCAGGCTCTTTCTCATGAACAGCTCATTGAACTCAGGCTTGTGCAGCCAGAAACAAATCCATCAGCAGCCCCGAGCCTCAGCCGAATGGACAATTTGTGCAGGGAAAATGAGGAGAAAGGCTGTGGGTAAATTATTTGTCACAAAATATTCACCCGGCTCTACCTGACAGAGCAGAGTTCCGCGTTTGATCTCTGCGAGCGACTGTCGTGGGAATCAAAGAGAGTTTTGTCAGGGGATTAAATGCAGAAGTTGTCGTCGAGAACTACATTACAGATAAGAAATCCAGAGTGTGGCCCAAAGTGCCTAATCCCAGCACAACTAGTGAATTATTAAGTTGGTCATTTGACAGAAGGAGGAAAAAAAAATCTGACTGTTTCTGAGGCTGCCTGAAAAAGAGGTTTCTATTAAAATACAGCGGTTGCATAATGAGAACACAATGTGCGGTTCCAGAATGAGGGCTTGGCTCTTACACCAGCCCCTGTAGCTATGGAGTGATGGCAGAAAAGAGCAGCTTCCAAGGGCTGCCCCATTTTTGCAGGTGTAGGATTTGAACCAGCAGGTCTGACTGCCAGGGAAAATGCCAAGTTTTGAGGTACCAGCAGTAGCTCACCTTTGGAGACTTGAGATGTGCCTGAGATACCTGGTTGATCCCAAACCGAGCCCACAGGGACCCAATCCTACCTACAATGTCTCCATTACCTTGTTGGTAAATCAGGAATGCTAAGATGTCCATCTCTGCCAGGAGCACAGAGCTCTTCTGGCACTTCTGCATCCAGATCTGGGGACCCCAGCATGAGAAGGATTTGGAGATGCTGGAGCGAATCCAGAGGAGGCCATGGAGATGTTCAGAGGGCTGGAGCCCCTCTGGTCTAGAGCCAGGCTGGGAGAGCTGGGGGTGCTCACCTGGAGAAGAGAAGGCTCCAGGGAGAGCTCAGAGCCTCTTCCAGAGCCTAAAGGGGCTCCAGGAGAGCTGGAGAGGGACTGGGGACAAGGGATGGAGGGACAGGACGAGGGGGAATAGCTTCAGCCTGACAGAGGGCAGGGTTGGATGGGATACTGGAAAGGAATTCTTTCCTGTGAGGGTGCTGAGGCCCTGGCACAGGTTGCCCAGAGAAGCTGAGGTTGCCCCATCTCTGGCAGTGTTCCAGGCCAGGTTGGACAGGGCTTGGAGCACCCTGGGATAGTGGAAGCTGTCCCTGCCATGGCAGAGGGGAGTTGGAACCTTAAAAATTGTCTTTAATGTCCATTCCAACCCAAACCACGTTGCGATTCCATGATTCCATGATAATGACAGGCAGGAAAACATCCAGCAACTAGAGAAGAAAGCAAACTGGAAATGCTGGATTTGTGGACAAACAGCCTCCTACAAGCATGGAAACATCTGCATAGGCAGCTGACCAAGGGGAAGAGTATGAGAAAGCAGAAATCTTAACAGGCTCATGGGGAAAACAAAGAGGTGTGAGTGAAACAGCATCTCCAGGAATCTTGCCAGGGATCCTGGAGCAGCTGATAAAGGTATTTGAGGAGCTGTGGGACCCCCAGCAGAATGAGAGACTGTTTGTTACACAAAATCAAGAGGAGGGGAGGCACGAGGTGTTTGCATTACAGAGGTGGGAACTCTGCCTTGCAGACCCCACAGGGACAGGGTCACTTGTGAGGGCTGGCCCGGGGCTGGGACGGGGTGTGGAGCAGCAGGAGCAATCCCACAGCTCCACAGTGCCTCCAGCTAGGAAGGGCAGCATCATGGGCCTGTGTATGACAGAGAACAGAAAGCAAAAATTCTCCACCAGAGACTCTTAACACCTCAATGCCACCACTACTGGGAATTGGGAACAAGGACACAGAGAAGACGATGCCACTCCAAGATATAACACTCCAAGATCATCTCTGCTGTCCCTGGGCCACATCAGTGTGATGGGAATCTCTGGAACACCCTTACAGATGTCCCAGAGAACTTCCAGACACCATGATCATTAGGAAGTTTGGTGTGGAAGAGAGGTGGGTCCAAGAGGACAAAGCCCAGCAGCAGCTGCCAAAGCAGTAGTTGCCTGGAGTGGATGTCCCTGCCAGGGGACACACTGTGGGATTGTTCAAAGGGGCTTCACAAACCAGAACAGAGCAAAGACCACCTGGTCCTACCTCTGCACTCATCTGGCTCTGTCATAAACCCTTAATTCCCATATCCAGCCAGGGATCAGCATTGGGGAATCCACATTTCTGGGGGTTGGAACCACGTGATCTTTAAGGCTCCTTCCAACACAAGCCATTCTAGGATTCTGTGATTCTAAGGAGTATTTCTGTGTTTGGCACAAAGCAGGAGAGAGCAGTGCTTGAGGGAACTGAGGAAAGGATCCCTCACTCAGCTGGAGTTGTGGGCTTGTGCAGGAAGGGACAGCAATTCCTCAGGCTCCCTCTCCATCACAGACCCCAGACAGGTAAAAACTCTGCTCTGTGTGAGCAGTTAAATCGCTAGACAGGGAGCAGAGAACCTGAGAGGAATCTCCATCCTTGGAGAGACTCAAAATTTGATGAAAGCAACGTGATTTAACTTTGAAGTTTGCTCTACTTTGAGCAGGATCTAGGACTGGAGGCCCCTTCAAACTTGAATTGTTTTAACTTTTTCATTCTACGACTATCCAGTTTATGCAGAATATTGCCTGACAAGAGGCAGCCAGTGTGAATTTGTCAAGAACAAATCTGCCCAGAGCAGGGAGCCACTGCAATGTGGTGGGCTGCTCCATCCCACAGGAGAGGTGATTTCCTATTCCCTGGATATTCCTGTTCCCTCAGAGATCTGCTGGCTCAGCTACACATACATTTGGTCTCTATGCTATCAGAGTCACTCAGGCTGCTAAAATGCTTCCATTAAGAGATGTGCATGTGCAAGAGACACAACTCTGTATCATGAGGAGCCTGTGTGGCTGCTGCAGGCAGCTGCCAACCTGTGAAAACACATCAGGGAGACACTGAAAAGGGGGAGGTGGGGAAGGACGTCAGCACCCTCTTTGTCAAAGCAAAGCAATGAACTGTAAGGTGAACCAGCTTGAGTTTGTTTGCTGACACCTCCCTGCTTGACTCCTCAAAGCTTGCAATCCTCTGCCACCCTTTGGCAATGGCACAGTCCTGTCTGCCTTGCATCCCTCTCCTTTATCTTTTTTTTTGTCACTCAGCTGACAAGAAACTCTTCCAAAACAATGGCACACTTGTGCCTGTCCTCACTGAAAGCAAATGATTTACAAATAAGCTCAACATCCCGCCAAGTCAGGGTGGGGATCTGTAAATCATCACACTCTGCATGAAGATTTGTTTTGGTGAAAGTTCTGGTGAAAGATGTATCCTGCTGGCTTCAAACAACTGAACCACCATCCTTGACTCAAAATCTATCAGCTGCTCTTGCCAAGGTAGTGCTTGGGCTGGAAATATGGGGCACTGGAGAAATCACTTACTTCCAACACTGAACAATGAAGTAACATGGAAAATGGATCACAGAATCAGAGAATATCCTGAGCTGGGAGGGACCCACAAGGATCATCAAACTCAACTCCTGGAAGATCTTTAGATGTCTTCTTCAGCCCTCTGATTTTTCTTTATGGGTGAAAATAAACCAGTTTGTGTTTATCTCTCTGCATCCTGCCCTGATGACATCTGGAGGAGGCTTCCAGCCACCCCAGGTAGTGGGGGCACCACTGGCCACATCCCCTGGGATGCAATCAGGCGGAAGAGATGTGCTGTAAACAGCAGCAGCCTGCCTGGGGTTTGTGTTTTAATGGGTGCAAGAATCGGTGTTAGCATATGCTAACCACTCTTCGCAGGGTGATCATTATGCAAATGCCTACAGTAAACAGGTTGGAAATTAGATCTAATCAGGACACCCCGCTCCCTCCCCTCTCTCCTGACACAGGAAAGTTGACTCCGTCGCATTGCTCGGGGTGCAAACCAAAAAAAAGTCTGAATTCCAGCCCGAACCCTCAGTTTTCCATTTGTCCTTTTGTTCTCATGCGTTTGGATTCTTGCATAAGTCACTGGAAAGAGAAGGGCAGCCTTGTGACTGCTTTAATTTTAAAGCTCCCAGAACAGGCTGGTATGGCTGCATCCAGAATTAACCCCGTTGTGGATTTCCATGATCTGAAGGCAAATAAAAACTGAGCACATCACGCCCGGTGTCCATGAGTAATTTGACTCTGTGTAATGTCTTATCACTACCTATTAATGAGCCTGGCTGCTAATTCTGATGGGGACAGTCACAGATTCCCAGGATGAGCCCAGGAGCGTCCCAGGATTCTGCGGTTATCTGGAGACCGTCGGTGCTGCCGGGGGCGTCACGCAGCTGATTCCTGTCTCACACTCCCCCTTCCCCATGCAGCTCAGCCCATCTCCTTGCAACACCTCGAATCCCCTGTGCCCAAGTGCCAGACACAGCTGGTTCCCTGCCCATGGCAGGGGGGGCTGGGGCTGGATGATCTTTAAGGTCTCTTCCACCCCAAACCATTCCAGGATTCTGTGATTTGCCCCGTGCCCCCTCGAGGGGCTGTGTCTGGCACAGGACCACCAACCTCACAGCTCACCCCCGTCCCAGCAAGGCCAAGGACACCTTCAGCTCTTGGGTTTAGGAAATCTCAACCTCCCAGAAATCTTACAAAGGACCAGACACCTTCTTGCAGCAAATATTAAAGGCTGTGGCCAAGTAATAACAACTGTTTGCTGCAGTGTCTGTGCAAAGGTTGAGGCAATTATGGCTCTGCAGACAGAAGCATAAAAGCCACAGAGCAGCTCCTGAGCCACGAGGACCCTCCTGAATCGTGTACAGACCACATGACAGGGGTGTGAGAAGTGGGTGCTGCAGAGCCACCCTGGCAGAGAGGGACCTGAATGTCCCTTGGAATCCCAGGGTGCTGCTCAGGGCTGTTTCTGGGTTTGATTCTTGCAGCCTGACCTGATGGCAGGTGGTGAGTGGAGTCTCAGCAGGCCCTCACTGGCCAGCAATGCTGTCAAAATAAAAAATGAAATGCCAGAGACTGGGACTTTCCCTGGGAAATTAGACATAGAGGGGCTATTTTGATATGGTTACATACAAGGTTCTAATTCTGGTTTCAGTTTTGTAGGGACCAGTGTGATGCCATAGGGTGACCTCTGCATCTGCACAGCCGTTCCCAACAAATTCCAAACAGCCCCAGCACCCTGCTACTCATTTTCAATCAATCCACCACCATCCCTTTCCATGTCACAGTCTTGCAGGAGACCTGGATGATCCATTCAAAAACCAGCATCCTGGAAAATGCTGAAAGCAGCCCCCAAAGCACAGGGAAAGAGGCTCAGCTGTCCCTGCCATGACCCTGTTTGCAGTCACCTCTCTGCTCTTGGTATGAGAGACCACGAGTCAGGAAGGAGCTTTGGCAGCCTTCAGCAGTGTGGGCTGCCCCTGGCAGGATCTGCCAAAGGAGGCAGAGAGTTTGCACACCTGGAGAGGTTGGCACTGTGTCGTCACTCCCTCTGGCAGGGGGGCAGAGAGAGAGAGGGAAGGAGGGACACAGAGAGGGAGAGAGGCCAAAGGAAGTCAGAAAGAGCAGAGGTGCAGCACAGAGCTGATCCACACTGCTCCAGGAAATTCTTGCAAGGTATTTCCCCGTGCTGGGTTACCTTAGAGATGCCAGCATTGTGATGGGGGTGGGAGAATGTCCTTGGTCCACTGCAGATGGGGAAGGTCGGACACCAACACTTGACCTGGATGAGGCAGTAGCCTGGAGGTCCTCCCATGACACAGATCCCAGCAGCACAGGCCACCTGCACCACTGGTGCCCTGATCCCTGGTGCCCCGCTCTCAGCCCTCTCCTGCACCACCTGCGTTTGATTTTCCATGGCCAGAGATGACCCAGATGCAAATTTCCCCAGGAACCATCTGGTGCGTACTCCATCCTCCAAAAAGTCCTGCACAAAGCCCTGAAACAGCAGAGTAACCTGCATGGTTACCATAAGTGATGTGAAATGTTGTATTTTAAGTAATTATGGACAGGGGCAAGTACCTCCTGCATGACTTTTAGGAAGGCACATGGTTGTTTAACTCTTACACTTAAAAATGTAGAGCTTCCCCATCCTAAGGCAATTTGTTTCAGCTTCTAATTTTTATTTTTCTCATGTGGCCAGTTTTGGTTAATTTTATTTTAACTTGTCAACCAGGATACTCCTGCCAGATGGGTAAGGACATGCTTTTGTCTTCCAGGTAATATCCTGCCCTCACCAAATATACTCACACCATCTCACCCTTCCCTTGGATAACCCATATACTGACAGAATGCCCCAAGTACTTCACCAAGCAGGTTCATGCCTCCTGGAGTTGCTTTCCTGGCTCTTCCTGAGCCCTGCCTAATCCTCCCCTGTCAGTTCCAAAGACAGGTCTTGAGACTGGACAACACCATTTCAGTAGAGGTCTCCTCTCCCACATGATTTCAGGTGGATTCTGGAGTTTCAGGGGCAACACCCCAGCCCTTATCCCCCACTGACTCAGGGCTGACACTGTTTGGGTTCCCACCAGACTCCATCACCCTTCTCAGCATTCCATCACCCCGGATCCTGCAACCTCAAAGCTGTCAGAGGGGCTCAGGGCTCGTGCTTCCTCTGCCCAACACTGAAGGAACCTCCTCACAAGCCAACAAACACCCTCACAAGCCAACAAACACCCTCACAAGCCAATGAACACCCTCACAGCCCAGCAAACACCCTCATAACCCAGTGAACACCCTCACAACCCAAGGATTAACCTCACAGTGCAATGAACACCACCACAACCCAATGAACACCCTCACAGCCCAACAATCAACCTCACAACCCAATGAACACCCTCACAGCCCAACAATCAACCTCACAATTCAATGAACACCCTCACAACCCAACAAACATCCTCACAACTCACCGCATTCCTCATTTTCAGCTCTTCAGCCCCTGGGCAAACACCCTCAGCTGAATCTGTCTGCAGTTACTCCCCAGACAGGCCTCCAGGCTCCACATATTTTCTTAATGAAGAGGAGACCGATTATCCCAAGGGATAAAACCTGCAGCCCCACATCCTACAGAGGAGCCCCAGTGGCCTATGGGGTCTCCAAAAATCAGTGAGACAGAGGGCACTTGTTACTTGCCTTTCCACAACTGTGGCACAGAGGAACCAACTTGCAAGGACTGAGGGACACTTTGCTTTTAACAGCAACATTGGAACATAAATCAGCTTCACCTCTGCTTGAGTCTGCCTCAAAGCAAAAGTGATTTGTCACTTGTAAAGGGAGTGAGGATGCAGGAGGACCCAGCTTTGCTCTCCACTTTGGCAGGACAGGGTTGAGAAAGGCAGCCCAGCATGGGCACCTTCCCTGGATCCCAAGGCTGATGCTTGGAAACTCAAGGCATGTGCCAAGCCTTACCAAAAGTCACAAGTGAAGCAAAGCCAGTCTGGAGGAAAGTTCTGCTTGGCATTGACATCCTGACCTCACAGCCTCCTTTAGGAAAGCCAAAAATGCTCCAAGTCTTGAAGACTTTACTTCAGCCAAATGGAAGTTAAATCATGCCCCAGCAGGCTGTGGTCTGGTGTCAGTGGTGAGGGACATGTACAAAACACAGTCCCTTCTGGAAAGGTTACAGTCCAAAGGGGACTTTTAAAATCCATTTTTTTATATAAGCTGCCCTACTTTCTCCCTCATGCCCCCTCCAGCCTGATCCCAGACCCTCCCAGGGCACAGGGCTCCCAAACTGGGTTAGATGATGCATTTTCTAAGCATCTGCAGGTCTCATTACCAGCATCCACACAAGAATAAATACCAGGGTGCCTACCTGTGAGCGTGTGAGGAGAGGCAGGGAGAGAACCAAGAGAACCAACACCTCCCTGAAAGCAGAAAACAGCAGGTCTACTGTCCACTTTTCCCAGGAATTGCTTCTCCTCTCCTCTCCTCTCCTCTCCTCTCCTCTCCTCTCCTCTCCTCTCCTCTCCTCTCCTCTCCTCTCCTCTCCTCTCCTCTCCTCTCCTCTCCTCTCCTCTCCTCTCCTCTCCTCTCCTCTCCTCTCCTCTCCTCTCCTCTCCTCTCCTCTCCTCTCCTCTCCTCTCCTCTCCTCTCCTCTCCTCTCCTCTCCTCTCCTCTCCTCTCCTCTCCTCTCCTCTCCTCTCCTCTCCCTACAATGTTACTGCCTCAGCCCTCCAAATTTAATTACCAGGTAATTATGCATCACATTCAGTGTTTTGGTCCTGGCAAGGGCTGAGTGTCACCAGTGTTGAGACCAAGAAAGGCATTTGCTCTGTGCACTGGGAGCCTGAAACTCCTCTGGGACCTCTGAGTCTGCATCTCTCACAGGAAAACCCAGAAACCAGGGACAAGCCCCATGACAGTGGGGACATCATTGCCACAGGGCATTCTATGGTCCCAGACCACAGGATGCCATTCCCAAACCTGTCTGAAGGAAGAGTGGGGAAGGGAGCACAATGAGGAAGACACTTTCGTTTTGGCACATCCCTCACTAAGAGGTATTTGCCAATAAGCTGATAATCAGGTGGCCTGGCCACCCCCAGGATGTTAGACCTTGGTGCTTAGAGAATATTTGATCATACACTATCTCCATTAGGAGTTTGTAATCCGCTATCACGGCATTTGAGAGCCATCTGAGTATAAGGAGATTTTTATTAATGGTTCATGAGCCTAAAAGTCAAAATTGACTCTCAGAGCAGATTTTAACAGTTTGTGTGGGATTTATATATTTATCTGTCTCTTCACCACCTCTTCTCCCCCCCACCATCACCTCCCTCTGCTCTGGCCAGCACTGAGGTGAAGCAGCAGCAGGCAGACACCAGGCAGCCCCAGCAGCTGGAGATGGCGTTTCTCCTTCCCTTCTGCCTTTCGCTCTGTTCTCTCTTTCTCCTTTCCTTTCCTTTCCTTTCCTTTCCTTTCCTTTCCTTTCCTTTCCTTTCCTTTCCTTTCCTTTCCTTTCCTTTCCTTTCCTTTCCTTTCCTTTCCTTCTTCCTTCTTCCTTCTTCCTTCTTCCTTCTTCCTTCTTCCTTCTTCCTTCTTCCTTCTTCCTTCTTCCTTCTTCCTTCTTCCTTCTTCCTTCTTCCTTCTTCCTTCTTCCTTCTTCCTTCTTCCTTCTTCCTTCTTCCTTCTTCCTTCTTCCTTCTTCCTTCTTCCTTCTTCCTTCTTCCTTCTTCCCTCTTCCCTCTTCCCTCTTCCCTCTTCCCTCTTCCCTCTTCCCTCTTCCCTCTTCCCTCTTCCCTCTTCCCTCTTCCCTCTTCCCTCTTCCCTCTTCCCTCTTCCCTCTTCCCTCTTCCCTCTCTCCTCCCTCTGTCCCTCCCTCCCTCTTTTTTCTCCTCTTCTCCCTCTCTCCTTCCTCCCTCCTTCTTTCCCTCTTCCTTCTTTCCCTCCTTCTCTTCCTCCCCTCCTTCTCTCCCTCCTTACTTCCTTACTTCCCTTCTTTTCCCTTCCTTCCATTTCCTTCCTTCCCCTCCCTCACCTCCCATCCCTGACACCTCCCCACACGCAGCCCAGTGCCCACCCAGCCCTCACACCATGCCCTGATCCCCAGCAATCCCATCCCTTCACCCCAGCACAGCCCCTCTTCCCTGTCCTCTCTTTCTAACCTTCCCAAATCCAAACCCATTCCAACCCCCCAGCTCTACTCCCACCCCCCCAAATCCCAGGTAAAGGCAGTGCCAGGGTTGTGAGTGGGAGTTTGGGGTGTTCCTTTGCCACTCCACTCAGTACCAGTTGGTGAAGCTCCACTGCATGTCCCTAAATCTGCTTTTTTCCAGTAAATCTCCCCTGTCTCCTTGGAAACTGGCAGTGCTCCCCAGCCCCAGGGTCCTCCTGGAAATACAACACCCCAAAAGTTGTCCCTGTTTTGGGGCTCCCTGGGCTGGCTCGGGCTGGGGTGGGAGCAGGGATGCTCTGGTTACTGGGGAGCTCTGGGAAGAGTGGGCTGGTGCTGGTGGGGAGTGGAAAGGAACATTGGGCAGGGTGCAGGCAAATGGAGAGGGAATCAGACAAGGAAGCAGAGCAGGGGCAGGAGGGGCTGAGCCGAGGACAACCAGGGAGCAGGCGGGGAGCAGGCAGAGGTGCTGGAACCGGCATTCCAGGCAGTTCTGTTATGGTTGCAGTCCAGATTTCCCTCCTGTTTTTCTGCTATTCCAATTTAAGGGATTTTTCCCCCCCTCCGTTGGGAAATGCCACATTGGAGAGCAGGTAGAGGACTTGTTTGTATGTATATTTAGGGGGGCTGGGCAGGACACCTCAAATCAAACACCGTCCTCATCAGCTCTTTGCCCTCAAATCCAGCTTTCCAACACTACACTGGGCTGTGGTCTCCCCAGCTTTTCCCCAGATTTTATTGGATCCAGGATTGCCTACTGCAGCCTGAGTTCAGAGGAAATGAATTCTACCAGGAAATGTAAAACATTAAAAATTAAAAAGGAGTTAAAACACTCTTTACAGAATATTTTGCGTTTGCCAGATCACCTTGGGATTTTGCCCTTTGCCCACGCATGTGCCCATTTAAATTAAACTCAGAAACAAACAGGGAGAGAAAACGTGGGAAGTACAAAAAGCCAGGGAAAAATCAGAGAAACTCCTGCCATGAATTAGCTTTTTCTGATAAAAACGAGCACTAGCTGGAGGAGCTCATCCCTGACAGACAGGGAAATACTCAGGAAAGAAAAGTAAAAGATAAGATGGGGAAAGCTAAATGCAAAAAGAGGTTTTAAAGAGGCTTTAAAAAAATTAATAATCAAAAGCTCAGGAAACAAAGAGCTTTTCCAGGCAGGTGGGATGCTGTGCCCCAGTTCAGTAAGGACTTGGTTTTCTTGAGCATATTTTTCTTGAATACGTTTTTTTTAGGGGAGAAGTAAACTTTGTTGATTTGAAATCGGTGGAGAAATGAAACTTTCCACGCTGCTGCCTGGGAGATGCCGGCGGCAGGGACGTGGCTAGCACTTCCCAAACCTCCCCTGCACGGATCCTCCCGGTACAAAAAAAGAAATGAGAAAATCACCGAGCGACACACACTAACGTGAGGCAGCACAAAACCTCGCCTGCACTCAGAGCTGTTTATTTTGAAGGCTGCTCTCTGTTTGTGGTGGCGGGGGACAAAAATGGCACTGCAGGAAGGAGCGGTTTGGTGGTGCCCGTGGAAGGGGCAGTTTGGGATGCTGGGGTGCAGAGTCCAGGGATGGCTGGAGAGGCACCATGGCTGTGTCATCGCTTGTGCTCCCCAGTCCTGGGGACCAAGGCGTGGTGCTGGTGGCCCTGGGTGACTCACAGGGTGCTCAAGCCCTGAGGGACAGCCGGTGACAGGGAACTCTCTCTTTCCAGAGGTCCATTTTTTTTGCTGCTCTAAATCCAGCCCGAGTTCAGGGCTCCAGCAGCCCCAGCGCTGCACGCGGGAAGGAGAGAGGGAGAAAGAGGGAGAAGGACAGAGAAAGAGCCACCAAGAGCAGGGATGCTTGAGAAGGGCCTGATCCTGCACCCTGGGGCACTGTAGCTTCAGCTTGTGAGGTTGTAGCTCAAACACTTGTCCCTCTCCTTCCCCAGCACCTCTGCTCAGAGCATCCTGCCTGATCCAGTTTCCCCCTTCTCCTGCCTGGAAAGTTTAGGGCTTTCCCCAAACACACAACTGGGGACTCCGTCTCCTGGGAAGCCACAGAGCAAACGCACCCATCCCTCCCCACGCAGAGATTTGGCCAAGCTGGGGTGGGAAAAGTCACATTATCCAAGATCTGCTTGTAAGGAAAGTTTTTTGATTAAAAATTTCAAAAATAAAATAACGCCCCTCCTTGATTTTGCTTCCTTCACCTCGGGGAGCTGCCAGCAGAACCCCTTTTGTCTCAGCCCTGCAGAAGCAGCCAGACCCTCCTGGTCCCCTGTGCCCGGCTGCACCCGAGGACGGCATCGCCCCTTCTCCGTCACTCGCCGGCTGCGATTAAAATGGAAGACAACCATCAGGTGTGCTAGAACCATTTTAATATAATTATACATATCTGCCAAATCCAGGAAAAAAAGGTTTATGCATATATATCTTTTTTTTTTTTCTTTTTTTTTTCAGTTAACATCTGCAAGCATAAACGACAATGAATTTCTTGGTTTAAATTCATCCAGGTCAGAGCAACTGCCCAAAGTCCTGTTGGATTTGACGGTTACTGCCGGCGTGGCCAGCAGTAAGTGAGCTCCAGAGGAGTTAAATGTCCTCGGGTGGGGTATTTTCGGTCTTTCCTCTTTCATTCAGAGACAGTTTGTTGTAAAAAGTTTCAGTGCAGTTCACCTCGGGTGAAAGGCGATCGTGTTTTTTGCGTTTTTCTTTTTTTTCTTTTTTATTATTTTTTTAAATATATATTTTTAATTATTTTTTTTTAAAAGATGATAATAGGTAACTCAGTTGCTCTGAATTTCACTTATAATTATAACCTATTTAAATCACAGCAGAACTCCCGCTGGTGCAGAGTTCATAGTTGCATACAATACAGGAGATCACAGTTTTGAAGTCTAGCACAGATTAAAAACCACAGATGTACCATTTATATAAGACACACACTGATTGTCTCTTAAAAACTACATATTGACTCCTTATGAACATTATCTTTTTTTTTCTTAATCTTTAAATAAAGTAGTGCAGCTAGGACAATCAGTCACACAACCCACACAGCCCTGAACCAAGTTCTCCGGGTGCCAACTTCAGCAAGTTGGGCATGAAACAGTTGGATGAGCTCGAGAGAGAAAGAAAGAGGGAGGGACAAAAAGAGGGAGAAAAAGAGAGATGTTGTCCATTCTGAATATTTTAACCGAGGGTTGGCTAACACATTGGAAACCTCTGGGTGAAGGATCATCTTTCCACGCACACACAAAAAAAGAAATAAAAACCTAGACTCTCTTTTTTTTTTTTTTTTTTTTTTTTTTTTTTTTTTTTAAAACTGGCCCGTAGGTGGGACGATCTCCCACCTCTTCCAAACAAAGAAACCCAACAATTGCCTAAAACTAGAAAGAACACAGATGGGTCTGTCTGGTTTCTGCTCACTAGATGATCTGTCCGTTTAAGGCCTTCCTCCTCCGTTTTTCCTCTTTATTATTCCTTTTCCAGAGCGTCTGAGCAGGAGATGAGTCTGAACGGGATCACACCAACACTGTCCCCCTCTTGTTGCCGTCGGTTTTTTTGTTCGTTTGTTTGTCCATGGAGTTAATTTTCTCTTTAATTTAACCAAGACCTGACTAAAACTGGAGCGCTCAGCCCAGCCTGTTCGTTCTCGTCACGATTTCTCTCGGTATCACAAAGGTTCTTCACAAAACCTGGAACTTCCATGACGATGTCTGGTCCTTATAATCCAAGCAGTCAGCATTGAAGTTTAACTTCCAGGAGGCGGTTTGGTCTTTATAATCCAAGCAATCGGTGGTGGAGTTAAAGCCCAAACTGGAGGCTCCGTAGCCCTGGGTGGAGAGGGAGGCTGGAGACTGGTTGAGGTGGCTGGTGACCGCGTTGGCACCCATGGGACTCAGGGTGGCCCCTGGCCCTGGGAGCTGGTGGTGCATAGGGGTCAAGTAAGATCCACAGTCCATCCCTCCGAAATAGGAGGTCGAGCCAGCGTATCCTTGGCTGTAGCCTGATGCCTGGGTGTAGGTCATGGGATAGGATCTCTGCATGCAGGAGGAAGAGGTGGACAGGGGGTCTGAGAGCGGGGAGATGGACGCCGGGCTCCAGATGGACACGGGGGCACTGCTGCTGGAAATGGTGGGGACTGAGGTGCTGGAGGGGGGAGTGAACTGCCCGCTGGTCCCACTCTCCGAACTCACTTCCCGGGCTGGCGAATTCTTCTTTTTAGCTGGCCGCACCTTGTTCTGGCCCCCGTTCTGCTGCTGCTGCTGCTGCTGCCGGCACTTGGCTCGGCGGTTTTTAAACCACACCTTGAGACAGAGACACAGGGGAGGGAGAGAGAAAAAGCCTGGGGTTAGGGATACACGGGCAAACCCAAGGTGGGAAAGAAACGATGGCAGAGAGACCTCACCGGGGAGAGACCTAAAACTGTCCCCCAAGAGCGGAGGGTTGCAGGCTGCTGCAAAGAAAAGCTCCGGGGCTCCCCCTCCCTGAGATCATCAGCAGTAATAACAAGTGGAAATCACAAATCAAATTCTTAATAAGGTCACTTTTAGGGGAGAGGGGGAAGCATTCCCTCTTTGCTGTTTGCCGGCCAGGGACCCCCAGGAATCACTGTTTAAGGCCTATTGAAGTCGAGCCCTTAATTAGAAACAATAGAACATCAGAAAAGGAGGGCACAATTAGGGAAGCAGAGGTAGGGGATGGGGAGGGGGGGTAAAAATGTCTCATTTACCCTCCAAACAGGCTCTCTGCTCTCACCCCCTCGGCCAGAGTTGGCCCCTCAGCCCATCTCACCCCCCCTTAGCCAGGCCCAAGGGGGCCGGCTCTGGGGAGGTTTTGTGGAGAGGAGGATGGGGCTTGGCATGGGGGTATCCCAATCCCAGCCACCATGCTCCAGGGGAACATGGCACCACACAGCCTCGGGAAGCCTCACCAGGAGGCAAGTGGGAGGGATGGCTTTGGAGATGCCCTGCCCCTGCTGCTGGCGTGTTCTGGATCCCAGAGAGGGCAGCGCCCTCCTGCCCTGCCAGCAGCACCTCCAAAATGCTGCCTGGATGGGGTCCGTGCAGGCTCCTGCAGAGGAGACACAGCCCAGCCCCAGGAGAGGGGCTGCCTTGGTGGAGGGAGCCCCTCTCTCATCGAAGTCCCCTCAAAGGGGACAAAGTCTGTACTGGTGTGAACTGGGATCCCAACCTGGCCCAGCTCTGCAATTGTGGTGAAGGGGGGGGATCCTTTGTGGCTTCTGCAAGGCCCCCAAATGCATGCAGAGCAGGCTGGGATTTGGGGGTGCTGGAGATGGGTATGGAAGGTTCAGAGCTGCGATCCAGGATCTGCATAACACCCCCTCAGTGCAGGGGGAGGAAGGGGGGGCACACTCCAGCCCTGGGGATGCAAAATGCCACTACAGCCCCTCCCTGAACCCCCACCCATCTCCGACCCTCCTTCACCCCACAAGGGCTTGATTTGGCTTCGGGACTGAATCCATTCCCTAAACCAGTCCCCTCGTCTCCCTCCCCGTCAGGCACAGGCCAGTCCAACCCCTTCACGCCGGCAAGGAGGGGAAGGGCAGGCAGGGCTCTCCGGAGCCTCTCCGCTTCCTACCTGCACTCTGGACTCGGGCAAGTTGATTTTCAGGGCCACCTCCTCCCGCATGAAGATGTCGGGGTAGCGGGTCTTGGCGAAAAGAGCCTCCAGCACATCCAGCTGCGCCCGGGTGAAGGTCGTGCGCTCCCGCCGCTGCTTTCGCGGGGTGGCTGCGAACGGAGCCAGAGGCCCTGGCTGTCAGTCAGCGACCCCTCAGACCCCGGTGTTCCCTCCAGTCCCCTCCCCGGGTGGGCACCCACATTCCCTCTCTTCTCCCGGGGAACCCGCACTCCCAGGATCAGCCGCCACAGTGCGGCAATCCCAACTCCGCATCTCCCCTGGACGCGTTTGGAGCATCTGGCCCCGATCCCCAGCATCGGGGTCTCCCCTGTTTGCAGCCCCTTTCACCCATAAAAAGTTGGGGGTGAGGAAGAAGGGAGACAGAGGGACCCCACGCCCTCACCCACCCAAGCCAGCGTGATCCCTGCGCATGTTGTGCCTCCAAAATCCCAGCGGCTTCTCCGTGGAGCAAAAAGGGGGAGGGAAGAGGGAAGAAAAACGTGGCTTACCGGGGTAACCGACGGACGGATGCAACAAATCCATGCCCGAGGTTGTGAGACTCAGGCCATTGACTGCATAAGGTGGTTGCTTAAGATAAGACATCATGCTAAAGTTGTGGCGGGGAGGAGAGTTGGCCGAAATCCGGGCGAGGGGGAGCCGGCCGAGCGCCCTGCCTGCCCCGGGCGGTGCCTGGGGGAGCCGTCGGGCGTGGGGGGGCCGCCAGGTGCCTGCGCAGGAGGGAGAGGAAGGAGCAATGGAGGGATGAAGGGGGAGTCAGGCCAGCTCGCTGCCCCCCCCCGCCTCCCACTCCCCCCCCCGCTTTTATCCCCGATGCCTTCCCCCCGTCAATCCTCCAGCTCGGACCCCAGCCGGATTTGGGAGCTGGGAGAGACTGACTAGATAAACGCATCTCTCCCCAAAAAGGGCGAGGAGGGGAGGGAAGGGGGGGGCACATCCCAGCCAGTAATTACTACCCGAACAAAACCCCCCCATGCCTTCAACTGCCCGCATTGTACGGCAGCCGGGGGCATTTGCATAGGATTCCCGGCCGGGCACCGGCTAATTGTCTCAAGCAAAACTTGATTGGGGCCATTGGCAGACACAAAGAACCCCTCGGCTAAATAAATAATGCAGATAACAAAGCCCAAGGGTGAGAAACAAAGAAACAATTCAAGAAACCTATCTCTCCACTAGTCTCTTGCAAGGACTTTAATTATCCCAGGTTTGGGCAACATTCAAACCTTCCCCCCTCTCCCCCTTTTCCCCTTCCCCCCGACGTTGCTGCATTTCAGAGCTCAAATGCCCGCTCGGGAAGAGCCAAACTTTTTTGCTCTCCCGCCATCAGTCCACGTCTGCAGTAATTTCCACCGGCCATTTGCACCTAATTAGTACTCCGGGTAATTAGATTTGGAGGCAAGTAACAGATTTATTAGGCTTTCAAGAAACTCTTGATGACGGAGCTGAAGCTAAACAAACACCTCGGTGGCGAGCGGCCCCGGGACAGCCCCGGCGGGCGAGCGGCTCCCCCGGTCCCCTCTCGGGCTCCCCCGGTCCCCTCTCGCTGCCCCGACGGGACCGGGCTCTCTGCAGCGGGGTCTGAGGGGGACCCAAACACCCGCTCCACCAAAAAAAAATGGACGTCAAGGGGCCAAACAGGGACTCCTAAAAAGGTTAAGGCTGTTTTTCCCGTAGAAAATATTTTTTAAAAATCTTTTAGAGCAAAAGCTCGCCCTTCCATCCATTCCCAGCGGCCGTCGGGAAAACAAACTCCAGCGCAACTTTCTTCCCGAAACACCCCAAAACTCCGTGTTTCAGACCAGCCGACTCCCCGGGAGGGCCAAGCGCTGCCGGGGGGCTCCTGCGGGACCCCCCGGCCCCGGTACACCCTCCACCAGCGCCGTCGGTGCGGGTTCTGAGCGGCGCGGAGTTTCCCCTTCTCCCCTCGGGGAAGGGATTTGCCGCGCACAAACGCGCCGAGCGGCGGAGGGAGCGCGCATCCAGCGCGGGGTGCGCGGGGTCGGGGCCCGCTTTTAGCATCACTGCCCCGGGGGAGGCCGAACGGGGACGATTCTACCGAGGGGGTAGCCCCGCTCCGCGGCCGCGCGGCTTCGGCCACCGCTCTGTTCGCCGCGCAAGACGCCCGGAAGAGCAAAGCGGGAGTAGCTGCCCGCTTCAAAACGAGTGAACAAAAATTAAAAACAAACAAACAAAAAAAAAAAAAAGGAAAAAAAGCATAAAAAAACCAACAAAAAAAAGCGCAAACACCTCCTCCCCCCAAAAAAAGCAACCCTAAAGCCGTTCGGTTAAACCCGGCGGCATCCCGCCGAGGCGCCAGCCCGGCGCGGCCGCCCGCGGAGCCCCTCGGCCGCGGCCGCGCATCCCGGGGCCGCCCCGCAGCCCGCGGAGCAACGGCTCCACTCCGCAATCTGTCACCTTTCCCCCTCCTCCTGCTCCCCCCCCGCTCCGCATAGATCCCGGCTACCAGTTGCTCTGCCCTCGCTCAATAATAATTACCCCGTCCGAGAATTAATTATAATAAATGTTTTCTTGATAAACTAACGAGATAATCCGGGCGGCACACGCTCCCTAATTACGAGCCACCGGCCCCGGCTCCGCTGCTCGCCCCGGTGATTAATGCGGGGCAGCGATCCGCGCCCGGGCGCGCAGCCTGCGCCCCTGGCCCCGGCCGCGCTGCGGGGGGACGCGGGGCCGGGGGGGCTCGGCCGGGGCGCGGAGGGGCTCCCGCGGAGGGCAAGGGGAAAGGTGCCAAGGTAGAAAAGCGAATTTGGTTCCTTTTGTTTTGCAAACGAGAGCCGCTTCACCCGCCCTTGCCGCGCTCCAACGAATTTCTGACATTTTTAAAATTCTAATTTTTTTTTTTTTTTTTTTTAAATTCAAACCTTTCTTTCCCCTGAAGGGTCTGTTTGGGGTGATATTTTCCAACATGAGAATTTTACCCCGGGCCAAAGGTTGCGGGGGTGGACCCGTCACCGGCTCTGCCGGGCGGTCCCCAGCGCTTCGCCCTCCGAACCTCCTCGCTGCTCCGCGGCCGCGGCCCCTCTCCGGGACCGGGAGCGGCGGAGCCGGGCTCGGCGGGCAGCCACCTCCGCCGCAGGGCCGTCTGACCCGTCCCTGCCTCCCAGCAGCACCCGGCCACATTTTAAAGTGCTTTTTCTCCCCCCTTTTTAATTTTTTTTTTTTTTAACTAGAGTTGCACCTTTTCAAAATAAATAAATAATAAGCCTCAACTTCTCTAAGCAGCCGCAATCGAAATAAACCTCAGCAGCGAAGCAGGGTTTTAGTTCTAAAGAAACTTGTGCCGGTGCACAAGGACTTTTCCCGACTTTCTCTTTGTCAGCGCGGTGCGATTCAGAGGAGAGAGGCCGGGGCGCGTTACTCGCGGTCGGTGTCTTTGGGAAGCGCTTTCCCAAGGCATAAAAAAATTAAAATAAAATAAGATGAGGGAGGTGGAAACCAGCTCCAGCCCCTCTCCGACCTGGATGCCATTCCTGCCATCCGTTTCGCCCACACCAAATCGTGAAGCTCCGGCCCGAAATGCCTTGAAGGTTTCTCTCCCTGCGCTTTCCAGCCCGGTTCTCCCGGGCCGCGAGTGCTCAGAAACACCTTTGCAAAATTACTTTGCTGAGTCTTCGCATCGCGAGGAAGAGGAGGAGGAGGATGAAAGGGTTCTCAGGTAGGAGTGGAGAGAGGGGAGAAATTTCTCCCTTTTTTTTTTTTTCTTTTTTTCTCTAATTTTAAAAGTCCAGCTTGAGGTCAGGAAATAACTACAGGCCAAAGGAATAGGCCGGGAAAAAATCATGTACCCAACGAAATCGCGGTGAAGCCCCGCGCCTGCCCGTGGAGAGCGAGCGGCTCCGCGCCCGACGGCGGGGGACGAGAGTCGGGGGGCGAGGGAGGCGATGGGGAGCGCCCCCGGATTCCCGGTTTGGCCCTTCGCCTTCTCATCCTGCAGCTCCCGGTCCCTGCCGAGGACCGACCCGGGGCCGCCACCGCCCGGCCCGGCCCGGCCTCTCCCGGGCTGCTCCTGCGGGAGCCGCCTGCTCCCCGCCCCGGCGCACCCCCACCGCACACAGGCGATTTGAAAATAATAATAATTTAAAAAAAAATTTAAAATTTAAATTCCCCTCTCCCTGTATTCCTGCCCGCCCAGCGATTCCCCCAAGGAAGGATGGAGCCAGCGGGTCGGACTTACCTGCGAGCCTCGCCGGAGCCGCGGGCAGGGCTGGGGGGCGAAGGGGGAAACCTGCTCCCTGATCCTCGCCAAATTCAGAGCTCGGGCTGAGCTGGGAGAGAAAGCACAAAGCGGGAGGTTAGAGAGCTCGCCGCATGCACATGCCCACGACATCGGGGGAAAGGGGGGGGCGGAGGGGGGGTGGAGAAAAAATGTTTGAAAAAGGAGAATAAATGGGGGAAAAGGGGAGGGGACGGTGCAGGAGAGGGATGCAGGGATGCTCGGGGTCTGGGCTCGGTACATACAGAGCTGGCCGGTGCTGGAGCTGGTCAAAGTGATTTTATTTTTAATAATAGTGGCAGGGTGCGTTGGAGCTGAAGGTCTCTACCTCTCTCGGGGAGCTTTGCTGAGAAAGCGCCTCTCTGGCAACTTTTTGACGCAAACTCTCCAACCAATGGCAGGGAGAGAGTGATTGACACATCTAAGCCAGGGGGAAAATAATAAAAACACACACAGGGGGAGGAAAAAACAGGCCGCTGCTGTACCGGGGGGACAATCCAGAGAGAAATAACAGCCACCGAAATGACACCAGAATATACATTAAAAGAACCTGCTCGGTTTAAAAATATACATTATGGAGTGGAGCGGATGAAGTCATTGTAGAAATTAATGTGATGGACAGCAGAGATGGAATTAGCGAATTGCCCGGGGAAGACGAGGAAGGGGGGTCAGCAAAAGGCTGGGGGGGTGGCTGCAATAATAACAACAACAAAAGATATTAATGTATATCAGTAAATATTTGTGAAGGGGGGACACGGAGCCTGCCAGGAGCCCTGGGCTGAGCAGAGGGGAGATGGGTGAGAGGAAACCCGCGGGAGCCAAGGGGAGAAACCCCCCCGGCACAGAGCGGGGTGCCAGGGTGCCCCCAACCCCGCGTCCCCCCAGTCCCACCCGCGGATCGGCCGCACCCCAATTCCAGTTCTCAGGGGCCAAGTGACGCCTGGAAAAGGGGAAATAGATTCACCTGGGGGACGACGTAAATGCATTTAAAATTATATTTTTAAAGATACACAGGGATGATGGTGTAGAACGGGACGTAGAGGCGTCGCGTTGAATTTGCAAATAGGGACGTGCACATGTTTTTAATTGAAATAATTTGGGAGCAGTGACGGGCTGAGGGTGAGGCGGGCCCAGGGGGTTCCCGCTGCGGGGCACAACCCGGCCGGGCGCACCCGAGCAGGGCACCGGCATGTTCCCCTCGCTCCTCCCGTCCTCGCTCAACTTCTCCCGGGTCAAAGCACCCCGAAAATGAAGCTCTGGCAAAAGGCAGGAGCATGGAGGCTGCTGAGGTCGGAGGGAGGGAGCGCTCACACACTTTCCTCACTTGCGACAATGGGGGGAAAAAACTGCAGCAGCTCGATCATTTTAACGGGGTGACCTATGTTAATGAAGTTATAGCAATTAATTCGCCTCTTTGTGGCTCTCTCCGAGCCTGGCTGCGTGCGATCCAGCGTGGTTGTCCTTGGACTTTAGCGCCGGCGGTGCAGCCCGGGCTGGAGGTTTGCAGGAGCAGGTTTGGGATGCTCGGGGCTGGGCTGGGCGGATGGGTGGTGTGGCTTGGTTTTGGTTTGTTTTTTTTTTTTTTTTTTTTTTATCCTTTCCTCCCAGAAAGGAGGAGGAAGGAGGCGGCAGAAGGGAAGGAGGGAGGGGAGAGGAGGGGAAATAAAACAAACAAGCAAACAAACAAACAAAATACCCCATCGCCCAGAGCCGCCGCAGCCCTGCCCGCAGGAGCCGCTCCCACTTTGGCCGCTGGGTTGTATTTTTTTTTTTTTTTAAATTTGCGAGGCGACTCCGTGGAAAGTTGGTAGCCGGGGTACCCCCGGTTGGTACCCCCCGGCCTCACGGGACCCCCAACCCCTGCCCTTTTTGGAGTTGTGCTTTGATTTATTTTTCTCTCCCAGACCCATGAGATTCTTTTGGGGGGACTTTTTGTGGGTTTGTTTATCTAGTTGAGGGGTTTTTTTTAGGGGGGAAGGGGTGGGGATAAGGGAGGGGCAGCTGCAGCCGCCATCCCTTTGCAGCATCCCCCCCTCTCTCAACCCTTGCCCAGAGATCCGCGCCGGGCAAATCCTTCCCTCACCTCCCCGCATGTCGGCACGGCCACGCCACCCCTCAGCCTCCCCTTTAGCAGAACACCAGGAATAAATATCCCGATTGAACCCTTCCCCCCCTCCGCCCCCTCCGCCATCGTCTCCCGCCCCCACATATTATTTAATAACCTTAATCCACCTCGGAAGAATGAGAGAGATAATTCGTTCCCGTGTATCCTGACCAGGAGGGTATTTTCGAAATCGATTAAAAATAAAGGGGGAAAAATTAAAAAAAAAAAAAAAGGAAAGAAAAAAAAAAAGAAAAAAGAAAAAAAAGGGGTGTCAGGGCGCTGGAGGCAGCCGGGCTGTGGCAGAGCAGGGCTGAGCAAGGCAGAGAAATAAAATTCAGCGCCTGAAGAAAGTAGCTGGGAGAGCAGGATGGGAAGCGCAGCCCAGCCCGGCTGCCAGCCCTGCCCGCAGCTGCCTGGCCCTGGGCAGAGCTGCTGCCCTGCCTGCAGCCTGCCACGGGAGTAGGAGCATCCCAGCCTCTCCCTCTGTCCCCTCCAGCCAGAGAAGTTGGGAATAATTCCCGCGGCCAATAAAACAAGTGGCAGAGATGGACAGTGTTACTTAAATAAACAAGGGTCTCTTTAAAATTCTCATCCACTTCAGATGTCTAAAGTAAGATTGTGATGATTTTGTCACGGTTTGGTAAATTTACCCCTTTAAGAGGCTTTCATAAATCCCAGAACACACCTTCAGCCAGATTTGAATATAGATTTAGGTTTTAAAACCCAGAAGCTGGGAACACCGCTTTATCAAAGAGAATTTCCCTTTAGCTTAGCAATGTGTCGGAATGGCTCTTGCAAAGATTGGATCTGAGAGGGGGAAAAAGGGGGAACCTTCTTTCCTGGAGCAATCCTGCACACACTTTGCAGCTGCCTCTGCCTTCAACCTTCTGCAGCTCGGGGAAAAGTTACAAAAAAAAAATTGATAACAATTGTTGCTGCTGTAGGATCTCGATTTTTAAAAAATATTATTTTTTACTAATTTTTTTTAAACTTTCCCATCTCTTCTGGTCCGTTTGGAAAGCGTTGCAGAGCAGGTACAGTCCCAGAGATCCAGACTATCTGGGGCTAACGGGGAGTGAGTGGAGATGTGTGATTTTCTGCCCTCTAAGAACTTTATGCTCAGAGAACCAAAATCTGCTTCTGGGATGAAAAGAAACTGTAACTTCTGCTTCTCAGTAAGTTCTCCAACTTTCCGATGCCAGTCGGGTTACAAAGCCATTTTCTCTCTCTGCATAGCTGTCTCTCTTCTCTCCTTTTCTCGCTCACCCTCTTCACTTCTCCTTCTGATTTAATTTCCGACTCTCCTCACTATCGCGACCGTTCCGCGAGGGGTTTTATCGCCGTGTGTGTCGCTCCCAGGGCTGAGCTGCTGCCCGCGGTTATGATGACCAAGCTTGGGGGGAGGAAAATAAGAAATCATTTATTCAGGTCGGGTGAAAGTTAAGGAATGAAGCAAGGGAAAAAAAAAAAAAGAAAAACCCACCCCAAAATGAACCGATTTATAATTTGTCATCTTTGTATCTCTGATCGGCTCTGGAAAGCGATGCATGCTACGCGCTTTTAAGCTTTTCCCTCATCGGATTTGTGTCTAGTTAAAATATTCCAGACTTTCCTTGAAGTTCATCTGCAATTCAAGTGCCGGTTGGAGTTTATTTTAGTTTAGAGGGTTTTTTTTTTTTTTTTGGTTTGTTTGTTTGTGGTTTTGTGGTTTTGTTTTGTGGTTTTGTTTTTGTTTTGTTTTTTAAGTTCGACACTCCCCTCACCCCAAAATCTCCCTTTCTGGGGGTGCAAAGCCAGAGACATTGGTATAGCTGCGTCACTTCGAGAAAGGGTCAGATTCGTTTTAAAATGCCAGAATGTTTAACAAAAAAAAAAAAAAAAAAAAAAAAAAAAAAAAAAAAAGAAAAAGCCCCTTCTTTTCCAAGCGTCTGGGAGGGGGATGGCGGAGCCGGCACCTCTTTTGAGAAGGAAAAAAAAATTTAAAAGAAATATATGAAGGCAGCATCTTTGCCTAGATGAAACCAAGTTTCATAATCGGGGTGGGGGGGACAGGAGAAGGAGAAGAGGGGATGGTGGAGGTATTTCGGGGCGATCTGAAATTTGGCCAGCTCCTCTTGGAGCCAGGCAAGTCCTAAAAATGTCACCCCGAGAGCAGCGAAAGTGAGGTCAGACTTGCACCTGAGGGAAGGTCTCATGTGCAACGAGGCGGAGGGGGGGAAGTAACCGCCTAAAAAAAAAAAACAACCCAACCCCCAAACTTTAAACAGAGAAATAAATGATCAGTGTTCAATAAATAAACCAGCATTTGGGGGAGGCCGTGCGGGGAGGGGGCACCGGCGTGGGGCGGCCCCCGGGGGCCGGTGCGGGAGGCTGGGGCAGGGCTGCGGGGCTGCGGCCGTGTGCGAGGGGTGAGTGTGGGGGGTGTGTGTTGATGAAAGGCGCTAATGCTGCCGGTTTACATAATTTTTCTCTCCAGGCCATGAAGTTACCTTGATGAGCAGCTCGCTGCAGCAATCAGATTATAGCTCCCAACCCAGATATTAAAATAACAGTTACAGTCCCGCATCCCGCGTGTTGGCAAACTTGGGAGAAATGAAGGGGTCGGGGGAACGGGGGGAGGGAGAGAAAGAGCCAGAAAAGGGGTTTTGTAAGAAAGAAGAAAAGAAAACCGCAGAGAAGCTTTAAACTAGTCTTTCGTTTGTAACCTTTTACAACCTTTATTTCCCGTATATGAAAAGCTCCTTTTATTGAGACCCAGAAAGAACTTTTATTTTTTTTCCCTTTCGCCCCCCCCGCCCCCCTTTGGATTTTTAATTAGAGCCCCTCAATTGCAGCCATATATATAGGAATCGATATAAAGTAATCCGTGGAGATGGGCTAAGGTTTTAATCGAAAATCTTCTTTGCCATTCTTTGCAGATCTTCTTTAGCCGCTGGCTGGTGGAGAAACAAATGTTCATTACAAAAATACCCCCCGAGCCCCCCAAAGCAGCTTCCCCCCAACCAAACAAAGCCACAATGCAGAAAGCTTGCAAAAGATCCCAAACCAACTGTTGTTACCATGTGAATAAGAAATTACTCTTATGCTTAACTTCATTCTCCCTTGCAGGCAGGTATTTTTCATATTGAAAAAGTCTAAAACCAGCTCTGAATACAGCAGTTATCTTTTTTTTCTTTCCTAAAAGGTCTGTGGGTGATGGTATTATTCGTGCGGCAATGGTCTGGCTTGTGCCGCGGGTGTCTGTCTGTCTGTCCGTCCGGCAACAAAGGTCCCACATGTATAACACTGCTCGAAAATCCACATCCCGTCCTCTTGCAGCTTCTCAGACTTACAAATATTGCACTTTCTTTTATTTTTTTTTCCTTTCCCCTTAGTGTTTGGCTTCTTTCCCCCTTATTTTCTTTTTCTTTTTTTTTTCTTTTATTTCTGCAAGTGCTTTATATTATATAAATTTTAACTCTTTGCTTCCCTGCCATGAAATATTTCTTTTCCTATGCAAAAAGAAAGGAAAAAAAATGTAAAAAGAAAAAAAAAAATCCCAACTCCCCCCAAAGCTCCCCCAAAGCTTCCTTCTTTCTAAAGAACTAGGGCTGTTTTTCTCCAGGGGAAGGAGGGGATATTAAACAATGCAGGCAGCTTCGGGTTTATTTTGGTAAATTAATTGTGAGACTATTCTGGCTCCTGTGTGTTTCTGCATGATTAAACTGTGCTATTTGTTCCCCAAAGCTGCACATTAGCAGAAAGTGCAAGTCTATTTTAAAGCATCATCCTCAGGTTTAATGTAAGCAAACTGGGCTGAGTGAAAAGTTTGCCCGAGTAATTGCAACTAAGAGTCCACTGTAGTTGTTTTAATCATTATTTTCCATCTGATGAGTGCGTTTTAAAGAATGGACCCTGCATTTTTTTAATCTGAAGGAAGCGAATCTGGCCGTATTTGTACCCCAACCTCGCGTCTTATCTGTATGAAATTTCAATTTATTTAAAAGCCTGGTATTTAATACACGACACGGGCCACATTTAGTTTAGACAAACCCCCTCTTGTACTTTCTCCATAATCACGCCTAATGAAAACGTGGGATTTTCCCATTATTAAAAAAAAAAAAAAAAAAAAAGTGAAAATATAATGCATCTTCATTAGGAAAATTGACTGCTGTGCTCAAGACAGTTCTTAATTGAAAAGGCAACCTATTTTAATGGTGTGGTTGAGGAGAAGATTACATACTTTATCCAAACACAAAGACAATTAATAATGAGGACCAGGCTGCTGCCATTAACTCTAATGTAGTTACATCAATGTCAATGCAAGCGCTCGTACCTGAGAGGTGCTGGGGGATGCGCCCGCGGCCCCTCCGCCCTGCCCGGCCGCGGCTCAGCCCCTCCGCCGCCGCCAGCCCCGCTCGGCCGGCAGAGCCTGCCAGCATCGGCCCCCGTCCGAGTTAGCATTATTTTTATTATTGTTTTTAGTTTGAACGGCAGCACGACCCCGAGGAGTTGTGCGAGCGCGGCTCGCCCTGGCCGCCTGCTTTAGAGGGACTTTTCAGAGCTGCCTAATTCAGGATATTTAAGCGCAGGACAATGCAGGGTGGTGGGAGCTCTTAAGCTGCAGTTTGCAAACGAATCCATGCCCCACAACCAAGGGAAAAGTCCTGTCCTCCCCGCTCGTTCCCGGCGCTGCCAAGCGCCAGCGTGCGCCGGAGCGACGCCTCCAATTTAGGCATTTATTTGGACTTAAAAAAATTAAAAAAAAAAAAAAAAAATTAAACTTTCAGTTGCTCGATGCGCCGATCAGGTGTGTTTATACCGAGCGCTGGCTGTGGAGGTTTTGCTGGTATTTTTTTTCCCTTCCCTTTCCCAGGAGGAGCGGCTGGGTGGAAGCCCCGCTCCCCCGCAGCCCCGCGCTGCTTCCGCGGCCGCGGAGCCGGGGGGTGGAGGGGGAGGGATGCGCGGAGCGGTGCGCGCCCTTCCCCGAGTTAAACAAAGTCCTCTTCAAAGCCCCTTCCTCGGCAGCGAAGTCGATTTGATAACTATAAATAAAATAATGAAACCAGAGCAGCACATTTCTCCCCCCCAAATAAATAAATATATAGATAAATATCCGATAACCGATCTCTCCCTCCCAAAATTGCTTCCCCCCTCCCCCAGCTCCATCCCTTCCGGCAACTTTCCCGCAGATCTTTGTCCCGCACCGGGCAAAGCAGCGCCGGTACTCGGGGGGATCCCGGCTGGGTTTATTTTGGGAGGTGGAGGAGCGGCATTCCCGGCCGGGGTCCCGCATCTCCGCCCGGCCGGGGCGGTGCGGGGTTGGGGGGTTCCTCCTCTCAGCCACCTGCCGTGGGTAAAACTGGCTTTTTGGGGTGTCTGGGTGGGGTGCGCTGGCAGCGGGGACAATACGGCCGGGGGCGGCCCGGCGGGGCGGGCTCCTGCCCCCTCCCCGCAGCCTCGGGCCTAATCCCGGCCGTTCCCCCTCCGGCAGCTTTTAATCTCCGCCGGGGGGAGGAGAAGGAAGGGGAAGGTGGAGGGCGGGCGGCGGGGCCGGTGCCGGTGCCCAGCGGCGCGGGCTGCCCGCCCCGGGCGCGTCCCTCCCCGGCCCCGCCGCCGCCGCAGCTGCCGCCCCCGGGAGGGGAGGGAGGGAAAGGGGGGCGGCCCCGCATCGGGCACGGCGGGGTCTCGGGAGGGCGGGACAGTGCCCAGAATCTCCCACCGACAGACAGACAGACGGACAGGGCTGTTCCCAGCATCTCCTCACAGGCGGACAGACAGATGGACAGACCTGTGCCCAGCGTACCCCCACAGACAGACAGGGCTGTGCACAGCATCCCCTCACAGACAGACAGACGGACAGGGCTGTACCCAGCATCTCCCCAGACAGACAGATGGACAGGGCTGTGCCCAGCGTACCCTCACAGACAGGACTGTGCCCAGCATCTTCTTACAGACAGACAGACCGAATGTCAGACAGGGCTGTGCTCAGCATCCCTCACAGACAGACAGGGCTGTGCCCATCATCTTCTTACAGACAGACAAATGGACAGGGTTGTGTCCAGCATCCCTCACAGACTGACAGACAGACAGATGGATGGACAGGGCTGTGCCGAGCATCCCTGCACAGACAGCCATGGCAGTGCGTGGCTGCCCTCCCAGACAGACAGACAGACATGACGGTAGGATGGGCAAAGCAGTGCCCGTCCAGCACTCTCAGACAGAGAGACATGGAGCTTGGACGGGCAGAGCAATGCCCATCCATCTCCCCCAGACAGACAGACAGACGGACAGACAGCTGTGGCCCAGCAGCCCACGCAGAAGAGAGCTGCTCCGGCTGGGGCCACCCTGGTGAGCAGAGCTGGGGGCAGCCCAGGTGGGGCCGGGCTAATCCCCAGGCAGACAGGCAGACAGACAGACGGACAGAAGGGGCTGTGCCCCCTCGCCCCGCCTGGCAAGGGGATGCCCCACGAAATCCCAGGCAGACCAGGTGGAGCATGCCTAATCCTTGGCAGAGCCGGGCAGTGGCCGGTGCGGGCGGGCAGGGCTGGCTGGGCAGGGCCAGTTTGTCGCAGGAACACCTGGCCATGGCCCGCTGGATGCTGGACAAACAGCCCAAGCACCACCAGCCGGGGCTCTGCTGGGAGAGGCAGGGCCCGACCCGGTCCCACAGGTGGGAAGGAGTTAACGGGTCTGTGACCATCCCAGTGGGGGATTTTCTACCTGTGAAAAAACATATCGATGCAATTTCCTTGCCTGTGCAGGCAGGGAGAGGCAGAGCAGTGGGGGCCAGGCTGGCTGTGGCCTTTAGAAACTACCCTGACATCCACAATCGGAGATAAAAAGAAAGTTCCTGCTGGTTCCCTTCCAGACAAATGAGCCTGGCCGGGTCTCTTTGCTCTTTAGCAGCATCTGCCCACCCTCTGCACCTGATTTCTTGCCGGAGCCTTTCATCTCCTTCCCCTGCCTGCTCCCAGAGCCCCGGCTGCTCTGCCCGCGGGCTTAATGGTACGGGAGGATGCGAGTCCCCCGGGACGGGGCTGTGCCCACCTCCTCCCTGTCATCATCGCTCGCCGGAGCGCTGCTCTTCCCGCAGCTCCTGCGCCTCCTCGGAAGGCTGATTGCAAAGGGATTTTTGACGGCAGGAGAGGAATCCCCGGGGCTTTTGGATTCCTGTCTGGACACAGCCGTGCTAGGGGCTGTCACCTCATTTCTCTGAAGGCTGTCCCTGCAAAGGGCACATTAGCAACACACGGGTTTATGCCTGTGTCTAAAAAGCAGGAATGCGAACCAGATGCACTTCTGTGGAAGTGTCTCTGCCTTCTGTGTTTGTGTTCCTGATTGTGGTGTAGGTAAATCTGATATCAACAGGTTGTTGAGAAGGAAAAAATTCCTCATTTCGTGTGCACTCAGCGATAAACACTGAGATGAGATCTTTGGTGGGAGCTTTCATGGGAAAATAATGCCTCCTGGGTGGAATTCAGGCCATTTCTCAGCAGTGTCCTGTCCCCACACACTGTAGTGGCACAGGGCTCAGATCAGTTGCCTGCACGAGGCTGCCAGGAGCATCCAAGATGCCCTCAAGTCCCTGAGACACCCACCCCAAAGGACTTGCAGGAGATCTGTGCCCCCCTGGCTCAGCAGCTGGAGGCCAGCAGGGACACCCAGAGACATCTCAGGTGACACTGGACACCTGTATTTAGGCAACAAAGCCACATTCACTGTCTGAGCTGCTCCAGCCTGTGATGGTCAGTTTTTCAGGTCCTTTCTGGGGCAAGGTGACACCTCTGTTACAGCTTTTTGCACCCACAGGTAAAATGCAGGAGCCTGTAGGTAACAGAACCCTGCCCATGTATTCTCCTGTGCTCACTGTCCATCCCTCAGTGCCAGGTTTAGGTAGACCAGTGATGATATGGCAACTTGATTGACATGGCAAGAGAAGTCTGAGTTCAGGAGGTGCTGACAACCCGATTAGTGAGAGCAAAATCCTTCTGAGGTCCCTTGGTTTGGCCATCTGAAGCGTATTCCTGCTTGTTGGTGTCTGCCTGGGGAGTGCTCTGATGTATGGATGTCTACAGGTGAGATCTGGTGAATAGCCTGCAAACCCTGAGGTTCTTCTCTTCCTGTGTGCAAATCCAGGGCCATCAGGATGAGGTGCAGATAAGATAATAGATAAAATATGGTGCTGGCTGTTTTGCAGCTTGCTATGCCAAGGATGGGTAAGGAGGGGGCTGGCTGCAGGTGTTCATTTGAGGGGGAGGTCAAGGACCAAAGCCCAGGATCATCTTTCTGGTCCAGTTCTCTGGGATCCATGGCTCATCCAAAGGCAATATTCTGGGAGAAGGGAAAGGGCTGAAACTGCTTCTTTAGCCCTGCCTGTGGCTGGGAGGAGGAGGAGGATGGAGCAGTGGTGGAGCTGGCGTGTGTGGGAGGGTGTATGTGCAGGAGGACGGAGTTGGAAAGGTTCAGATTGGACATCAGGAGGAATTACATCATGGAAAGGGTTGTTAAGCACCGGAAGGGGCTGCCCAGGGAGCTGGTGGAGTCCCCATCCCTGCAGGTGTACAAGGAACAGCTGGACGTGGCACTCGGTGCTCTGGGCTGGGTGACAACGTGGTGAAAGTCACAGGTTGGACTCGATGATCTTGGGGGTCTTTTTAAACCTCAGTGGTTCTGTGGTTATTTCCAACTCATCAGCTCATGCTCTTACCTCTGGTGAAATGGAGGAGAGCAGCAGCTTCAGCCCTGTTTTGGTTCCTGTAGGACTTTTTAACCCTGGCATATTTTTCTTGTATCATGCTTTGCTTTTGGACCAGCTGTTGGATTTTGGACCACTACTCCACATTTCCTACCTGGGCATGGAGCTGGGAGTAGGTTCCTATAACTTCATAATTAGGACATTCGCTGTGATTTACTCTATTAGAGTGCATAAATCCACCTATTTCATACCTGATGGGAAATCTGGAATAAGCTGCAATATATCTTAATGTAACACAGACAGTCACAGGCTATGTCAGCAATTCAAATATTTTATTGAAATGCAACTTTCCAACATTTTTTGACATAAGCGTTATCAAGAAATGCAAATTATAATAGTATAACAATATAATTGCTCAATTCCCCTTAACTCACTGCAGTTCTTTTCTGAAGGAACACTACAAAAGGAAGAAGGTCAATTCCTTTCATATAACTAAGGTCTTTGAAACCTTTTTAAAGTGCATTTTTAATAAAATATTTTATTTTCATGCTATCCTCCTGCACTGTAGATAGTTTCAGCCTCTGTGCTCGGATTAATTGTTACAAGAGTTATTATATAAAGCCTATTAGATAAAAAAGAAGTAATATAAACACCACTGGCTGTATTTCACCCTGCCCTCACCATTCAAAAAAGCTTCCCAGTGGCTGATGTATGAATTATTATCGATGAAACACAGGACTTCTAACACTCCAGATGTTCTGCGTGCACTAAGATCACAAATCCAAGTCCATTTATTAAAGTAAATAGAAGTCCAAGGTGTTTCTCAAGCAGACAAGCTAATTTTAAAGCCCAAGCAGGCCTTTATTTTGAGGAAAAAATATTTCTGAGAAAAAAAATCCCATGAATATGTGGTTTTTTTGTGGCACCAAACTTGTAAGTTTATATATTTTTTACTTCAAATGTGACCGTTTCGTCAAACCTGTATATTACTCAAAATCTGGAAGGAAAAATCAGTCTGGAATGGAAATGGCAAAATGGTTTTGAGAAATGCAGTTGGAGACCTTAGAAAAATGTGGACAAGGATGTTATGGATTGGGAAAAAAAAGGTTTGACCAATAATCAGGCATTTATGGTTGAACCCATAAGAGAAGGTCATGCTGACTGAAAATCTAGTTATTACTCTGTATACTATGAAATACTTCAATTATCACTAATTATGAATTTAATCTGGCACTGGAACATCCTGCCAGTACTAATGAATTAATTCTCACCACACCTGATGACATAGGGATGTTTTATCTCCAGTTTTCAGGGGAGGAACTGCCCCTTAATTGAAGGTCAAGCAAAGACCTTGTGGGAGGACTGGTCTGGTTCCTCCACCCCTTTCACGCACTCACACTGACATCCCTTTTTCAGGCTTCAAAATCCAATGAAATAATACCCACAGCATCATCCAGAGGAGGAATTTCAAATGATACTTCTACAGTCCTGGGAAAAGCACCATTTACGTGGTTTAGAGACAAATGGACAGCTCCACATGATACCCCAGAGTGCTAAATTTCGCTCAGGTTTAACCAAAGCATGTGTTAAAAACTCATGTGGCTGCACATCTGAGGCAGATCAGGAGTGCAAAGGTACTTGTTCCAAAAGCCAGCCTCACACACATTGCCAAGAGCTGCTTTTGCAGGCATGGTGGGATTTTTGGGATTGTCCTGTGCAGGGCCAGGAGCTGAACTCGATGATCCTCATGGGTCACTTCCAGCTCAGGATATTCCATAACTCTGTGGTGAGCCTGGACTTTGAGAGAGCTCTGCTGCACGTCCAGACCATACAGCTTCAGTTGGCTTAATTTGCCTGCTTGCCTTAATTAGGACCTCACTGGGAACCAAACTGCAAATTTATACCCTGGAAATTTTTCACTTTGCCAAGGGTGGAGGAATACTGAGGGATCTGCCCAGATTTGTTCCTGAGGATAACTGAGCGTCCTCCTGCATTAGCACCTGGATCCAGCACACAGGATATCTCGGGTTGTGTGAATTAACAGCCTTGAGTGTTTCCTCCTTTCACTGAAATATTTTCTTCCTTTTATGCACCAAAATCATCCATGTCCCTGTGGGGAAAGTGGGAAAGGGCCTGGCTGTTGGTTTCTCAGGGAATATGGCAGCAGTGGCTGTGGAAGTGGCACTGGATGTGCCTTCCCCTTAGAGACAGTTTTTGCCCCTGTGTGTGGGTTGGGAGAGGAAAGGCGAGACCAGATTCCAAATTTGTTAAAACCAACACAAATATTGCAGCATGGATCACGTAATTCCATTTGTTTGTCCCAAGGGAATACTTATAAATCCATCAAATTTCAGTTAGTATTTTAATTATTCTGTGTTTCCTCGCTCTTGTAGTAAAAACAGCTTTCATACTTCCCTTCCCTTCCCTTTTTTTTTTCTTTTTTTCCCCTTTAAGGCAGCAAACCCTCCCTACTGAATCGTTATAAAGACCTTAAACCACCTGGGAATGGTTCTCACTTACAAAATCCTCCTCATGTGATGCCCCTATGTGGTTGCCTGGCTGACAGCTGGGATTACCCTTTCCAATGCACACAACTTTTAGCCTGAACTTCTGCACAAACTCTTGCATATTTCTTAGAAGTCTCATCCAGAACCAACCCATTAATCTGCTCTAGACCTGAGTTTCCAACTTCTTCTTCTCTGGAATTGATGCAGAGGGGACTTGTCTGGCTGATGGAAAGGTTGGTGCATTAATCCTAAATCCTTTGGTGGGGTTTTCAGCACCTTACACAAGGAGCTGGGGGGAAAATATGTTTTCCTTTTCGTGACTGAAGCAGAAAACTGTCAGGATAAAAGTGGACTAAACAGAGCTGAAAACATACTTTATTTTTTTTTTTCAGATTTTACAGGTAATCTAAAACCCCTTGGAAATGTGATTTTGAATCAGTCACAGACATTGTGCTTAGCTGACATGAAGTATTTTATTTTTAGGCTGTTTAACTCATTTAAAAGCTCTATTTAGTTTATTTTTTGTAGGAAAATACTATTTTACAATAAGAACCAAAAAAAGTTAATTTAGAAGAAGTAAAAACCCCCAAACTAAACTAAAATACCCCCGCACAAACTACTGGCATTTTTGAAAGCAAGCCTTCCCTAAAAGAGCATCCAAAGGAATGAAGATTTCTTATTCCCCAAATTTCTCCCACACTCACAAATAGTTTTGAGTGGCATGACACTCAAATTTTCAGTGAACTTACCCTCTATCAAGAAACAAAATAACAGCTTAGTTCTCCCCACATGCTGTGACATCCCTTAATTCCTTAATTGCTTTAATATGAGCAGGTTTGGGTTGTGTTTATAGTAAATTTTCAAAAAAATGTGGAGTATTGTGCAGGTCTGATTGTTTCACTGGTGGGGAGTGGGTGAAGGAAGGGGGGAGCAGGTGTGTGTAAAACACCTCATCCCTGCTCAGAGCCTGGCATCCAGCAGCATCCATCCCAGCATCCCTGAAACCGCCCTACAGCTGTGCTGCTGACAGTGCAGGGAAGGAGATACTTTCCTTCCCCAAACTGAGCAGGCAAAGCTTTTTGGGGAAAAAAAGCCAAATCAGGAGATATTTTGATTAACTAAATATTCATAGAAACACAGCTCTGTTAAACATCAGGCAGGTTTTTGCTAATGCAGCATCCCGAGGCTCATCCTTAAATCCACAGGTACATCCCTTGGGGTCATCCTTCTGTGTGGGTGAGAGATGTGGCTTGTGGGGCCCAGATTTCCACTTGAGAAATTTGGAAATGGTTGTTTGATGGCAGCAGAACGCACGGGGAAGCACGGGCGAGTGGAGGCTACCAGCAGCAGGCTTTGGGGAGGGAGATTCATGTCCTGTCAAAGGCAAACCTGATTGAGACAAGGACAGAGCAACCCAGACAGTCCCTGAGCCCTTTTCCCGTGTGACAGAGCCAGGAGTGACTCCGATGTGATCCATGAGGCTGCCTGCTCTGCTTGCCAGGGAGCCAGATGCTGCTGCTTGGAAAACCCTTGTCCACAGCTTGCTGCTGGGCTCCTGTGATTGCTGTCCAAGGAGTGGTGGTGTGGCGTGCTGGGATGACTGGGATGGCATCATCCCACTATCATCTCTCCCCCTCCTGATAAATTAAAGCAATAAAACCAAAAATAAAACCATCAAATACAGATTTTATGCCTCCCCTTGTTGTAATTAAGCATCTTAAGAGCAGAAAACCCCCATTATAATAGAATGAAAAAAATATTGTTAAATGGTAACGGTGGAAGCCACCCTTCACAAACCCCAAAATCTCTGGGTTTGTTCCTCTGGTGGCTGAACATTGAGATGAAACTAATCTTTTCTTTCTGATGACAGCAGTTAGGACATGAGCAGCCATGTTAATCAACCAGTTAATGTAATAAACCCATCCTCAGGTTGGGATGGCTCTAATGGGTGAGTGGGAGCTTCTGCTCACCACACTCCACTCAGTGGGACCACACTGAGAAAATCGCCAGTGTTTTAACTTGCTGGAAAATGTTTCCAGGGTAGTTTGACCTTGTGCATCCTTGACTAGAATTCTCTCTTTTCAGCTCGTGTGCAGTGACGTTTTGGCATCACTGGGATTCTGGATGAAAGCTGGCAACACCAAGTTGAGTTTGAGTGTAAATTTAACAACTCTTTCAAAGCAAAACTCTGGCTCTGTTTGGAAGGGGTTGTGTTGGCACACCAGGTCCAATTTTGCAGCAGCTGTGGAGCAGAGCTGCTGCTTTGAGTACACAGCCAAGACAGGTGGATCAGGCTCTAAGAGCCCACAACTGCTCTTCCATCACCTCCCATGTTATTTTTCCAGATACGGAGAGCTCAGCTACTCCTGTGGCTGACACGTCTTGCCTTGCTGAGTCCTGGTTTTATTTTTAAGTTGAGCTCTACTTGCTGGGTTCTTGAAGAAAGGAAAGGAAAGGGAAAAAAAGCAAAGTTTGCTTGTGAGTGAGACAAGCTTAATTCCACTTAAAACCATTTCCAAGTCAGAATTGAAACTAAACCACAACATAGGGCAAAATTACTGCACTCATTAGATTTGCTGTTGTTGGGGCTACCTGCACACTCAGCCCAGCAGCTTTCTAAGCAATCAAGTCTTGCCTGATTTTAAATAAAACCCAGGATCCTTTTCTGTCATTATTTCCACTGTGTTTGGTAATTTTCAGCTCTGACTGTGCCTTTTGAAATGCCGAATTCATGGAAATGGCCAATGTTGAACCCAACCTGTTGCCTATCTCCATGCTGTAGACTAAGAGAAAAAAGGGAAGGAGAATAAAACTCCAGCTTAGGAGGATTTGGAGTTTTTAAATGGAAGGAAGTAGTGAAACTTCCAGTATTTTCATCTGGAACAGGTGCAGAGGTAGCTGTAAAAGAAGGCAATGTTCATTTTTCAGCTCTCTCTGGTTTGCAGGCAGCGAGTGTTCCTTGTCAGGCTGATTTCTTTGGTGCATCAAGGTCTGTTCCCTGGGTTGCGACTTTTTTTTGGGCTCTCCTAAGCCAGGCTGGACTGAGAAACTGCCTGGATTTATGGTGTTGTATTATATCAACACCCCTTTACGTTCCATTTTTGTGGTGGATTTCAGTACCTCATACTCCTGGTTAGTGAGGCAAACCCATGAAGAATGGGAGCTATGACCTGGAGGGGGAATGTTGCACAAGGCACAGCTTTTCCGTTCATATTTATTTATGATCAGATGTGGGGTGGGAGTACTACATTTAAAAGGAAATGGTTTGTGCTTTTAATAAGGCTCTTCACTTACAGCTGTTCTGATCTAACTCTTGCATTACCCACTGCTTTTTCCTTACAGTGTTGTGGCTTTATGGTCTGCTGGCTCACAGACATGCATCTTCTTCATTACTTAAAAAACCTGATTGCTTTACAGGAATATTTCTGCAGATACAAAAAGAATGTTGCTTCCATTTGATTTTATATTCCTATATATAAAACACAAAAGCATTGCTGTTATTAATTTAATATGGAGAGCCTCTTAAAATGGCCCAAGCATCATCTGTTTTATTAGTGCCTGCTTGATAAAGCTTCCACATCCTACAGTTAGTTTGCTTCTGAGGATAAGACTTCACAATATGCACTGAGATTTTGATAAAATCTCATCAAAGCCTGCTAAAAGATCTTTATCTATTTTGATTGGCTTGATTACATTGATTAATGAAACACTGGAGGATTTTATGTGATGGGATTAAATAATGCAATTAGTTTTAATAATTTTTCTAAAAAATAGAATTAGGTGGGAACAAAAGGGAAAAAAGAGAGCAATGTTCTGCGTACTGTGTTCACGATAAGTCATAATTCTTTGCTTTACCCCTTGGAACTGTGGCATTTCACAGACCTCAGATGCAGGAATGCTCAGGAGGAAATACAAGCAAAGAGGTTAATACTGGAGTGAATTTTAGCTGACCAGTGTTTTGCAGGATGGCTCTCGTGCCAGTGCTAGGAAGGAGTTGTTGGCACCCTGAAGGGGTTGTTTTCCTTCATTGGCCTCCTCCTTGTTCATCCCTGTTGTTTACAGCAGAAAGGGGGCTCTGGATGAGAAGAAAACATGCATCATTTTAGTGGGTTAAGAATATTCAGGAACTTGCAGCAAAAATCTGGGGTTCTGTGTAGAGGACCTACAGGGGAGCTGGAGAGGGACTTTGGGCAATGGCATGGAGTGACAGGACAAAGAGGAATGGCTGCAAAGGGCAGGCTTAGATGGGATATTGTGGGATGTTGGGAAGAAATTCTTGGCTGTGAGGGTGGGGAGGCCCTGGCACAGGTTGCCCAGAGAAGCTGTGGCTGCCCTGTCCGTGGAAGTGTCCAAGGCCAGGTTATATGGGGCCTGGAGCAACCTGGGATAGCAGAAGGTGTCCCTGCCCACGGAAGGGGGGTTGGAGTGGGACAATCCTAAAGGTGCATTCCGTGTTTCCATGAGTAGATGGCAACTCCTCAGCCATGCCAGTGTTTGCATAGACACACTTTGTTATCAAGACAATGTGAAACAGTTCAGCCCCAAGCTGCCCATGACAGCCAGCCCTTAGTTCCCAGTGCAAGGAATGGGGAGAGGAAGTGACAATTTAGAAAATATCCTTATAATGTCCTGTCTGAGGACAGTGCCCAACTCCTCTGCATCCAGTGTGCTGGAGGTTGAGAGCTGGTCTGAACTCCTTATCATTACCTGGAACTTAAACACTGTTGAAGGTGTTTAGGGAATAGAATCACACAATGGTTTAGGTTAGAAAAGCCAAGTCCAACCATTCCCCCAGCTCTGCCAAGGCCACCACTAATCCATGTCCCCAAGTGCCACATGCATATCTCTTTCATAAATCCCTCTGGGGATGGTGACTCTACCACTGCACTGGGCAGCCTGTTCCAATGATGGACAACCATTGTGGTGAAGAAATTTTACTTAATATCCAATCTAAACCTCCCCTGGCACAACCTGAGGTGATTTCCTCTCATTGTGTCTCTGTTCCCTGGGAGCAGAGCCCAAACCCTCCTGGCTGCCCCCTCCTGTCAGGGACTTGTGCAGAGCCACAAGGTCCCCCCTGAGCCTCCTTTTCTCCAGCCTGAGCCCCTTTCCCAGCTCCCTCAGCCACTCCTGGTGCTCCGGGTCCTTCCCCAGCTCTGTTCCCTTCTCTGGATACGTTCCAGCCCCTCAATGTCCTTCTTGTGAGTGGCCCAAAACTGCCCAGAGGGTTGGAGGTGCCTCAGCAGTGCCCAGCACAGGGGACAATCACTGCCCTGGTCCTTCTGGCCACACGTTGCTGACACAAGCCAGGACAACCCCAAGCATTAGCACAGGAGGTGTACCCAGGGCTCCCCTTCCTCTGTTCCTCGTTTCCCTGGGTGTAGAGCAGCTGGGCTGATGCTCACCTGGTGCTTATGGGCTCAGAGGTGTCAAACTGCCTTTTGTGATCAGTCCTGGAGATCTTGTGGGGCAGTGGCAACACAAATGCAGAGTATCATTGCTGGAGTTTGAGGTCTTACCGCTGTTTCCCACACCTAGGCTATCAATCCTAATTGCCATTTATTTTTCTTCTCATCTAGCTGTATCTCTATATCTTGTTTACTGTCACTCTGCACTAAGCTGTTACTTCAAAGCATTTGCCTTGAATAATCAGAGTCAGTAAACTGCATAACAGCTTTGTTAAATACGCTGCCTCTTCCCTCATAGTGTCATTCCTGGGAAGAAAAGACAAGCAGAAGCTGCGTATGTTGAATCCAGATCTGATTTCAGAGATAGCAGGGAGCTGAAGTGTGTCAACTAAGGGTTTAGAGAAGTTCGGGATTACATTTTTTGTCTTTGGGATGGCCTTTGTTCAGAAGCAAGTCCTGAGTGAATCAGTGCCTGAGTTCTCGCACAAGGAGACATAAACCCCCCACAATCCCTAAATAGGAGGGTGAAAATGATGTAGAATTTCTTTTCATAATCAAAAGTTCTCTTAGCATGTGAAAAATTTGCTCTGTGCTGCAAAACCCACCACTTGCAGACTGCTAGAAGTGGCTGAGAACAGACTCTGCAAGTTTCATCCCTTTAGGGCTTTCAACAAAGAAAAATAGTCATCCCCTGAGGCTCTGTCACAGAGCAAATATATAAACTAGCAAAAAACAAATCATATGCTTTCTAATAAAATATTCAATTGCTTGTTTGTTCTAACAAATACAAGAAATGGAGATTTAATCAAGGAAAACAAGACTTTACATCAGACCACAAGGTATTCTTGGCTAGAAGTCTGCTAATATGCTTGAATAATTCTGGTAATAGTAAAACTGAGCCATCCAGAGAGGGCAGCTCTTATGCTTATTTAGAGTCACAGCATTTGGGGAGACAAAGAAATAGCCAAATTAGCTCCTCAAAATTATAATTTATGAAGGTTTTGCTAATTTCTCATCTTGGAGCCCGATAGAGACACGTTTCGGGTTTCTGCTCTGTTTATTTGTTTGTTTGGAAAAGTAGAGGTGGTAATAAAATGGTAAATAATCAAAGTAAAGAGGAGACTCAAAGTGGCTGGGAGTTCTCCTGACGATTGCTGCCTAGGAGAGCAATTTCCCTCCTTCCACATATCAGTGCTTCACATTTTCCTCATCACACAGAATTCCTTTCATCCAGACAAAGACGGACTCTCAGACTGATAATTGGCACACACAGATATGAACTCCCTCTGTCTTTCCCCACCAAACCCCAATCCCCACGCCTTCCCCCTGCCAAATCCTGCATTGTTCCAGCCCCTTGCTCAAACAGACTGGAAACCTCCACCAAAGTTTTCATGAATAACATTGCAATTTTTGGAACTAATCCAGAGCCAGTTTGAAGATAATAGGAACACTGGGCACTAAATAACACACTGACAGAAGACATGACACCATGCTGGCAGAAGACATGTATGCATGACTTTTATAGTAACCAGGGCACTCATGGCTTGGGAGTCAGAGAACAGCAAAGGAAACTATTGGAGAAAAAAGCCAATTTTGGATATCTCATGAATTTACCTGGAGAAGACTGTGTGTGATACAGGAGAGAGTTTGTGCTAAAAAGCCTCTGTGCAGAAGCTGGAGCTGGGTCTCCTGGTGATTTGATATTCAGAAGTAATGTGGAGGTTCCTGGTATAGATATTGGATTGGAAATTCTGCTAAAAGGATCAGCTCTGAAAATTAACAATGATGAATGGTGGATAAAGGCAATTGAAAGGCTTCAGAGTTATCACATGATAGAAAGAAAACCTGACCATCTCCATCTCTTCAGGTTATTTAGAATGTCTTATTTTCCCTTATTTGCTAGTCTTTAATCTATAGTCCATGTCCTTCTGCATGTCCCACTTCATAGCCAGAGAACATCCAAACCATCTTCCAATGTGTCAGCCCATCTGGAATTTCAAGTTAAATTAGTTGCCCTGGAGGGGAAAAAAAAAAAGACTCATCCATAGTGTTTTCTGGAAACTGTGTCTCAACTCAGAAACACTCAAGAGGACCACAGGACTTTAGAGCTAACCCTTCCCAAAGCTGATGTATTTTAGGTACTTTCATACTGCACTCAGACTAAGGAGTTCAGCTGGTGGCAGTGGCAGGTCAGAGATTGAGGTCGTGTCCTTGAATTACGGCCTGGTCAGTGATTACTCAGTGTTATGTCTTCGTAGGTGGGAGTTAAACAAGTGGGGAAAAAAAGGAAAAATATCTGAAAGTTGTGAACTGTCAGTTCTCCTCCTATAGGAAAAATCCTAGGACTGTGGCCAGGCATGAAGCTGGGCATTGCACAAATACTCAGATGGGTCTGGAAGGCTTTTCGAGTTGCTAGGCCCAGACTAACCCAAGGGAAGGGCCTTGTTTTTAAACATCCCCAACTCCCAAACTCTGCATGCTCCTCAAGGAGGTGTGCTTTGTGATGTCCAACAGCTCATGGTGCCAACTGGGTTGTGACAGGGTGGGCCATAAAGAAGGATCGTGTCCCACTGGGTGTCCCTTTGCTGACACTGTGATGGTGAGGGGGTTGAGGAGGGAGAACACTTCAGCGTGGCGTAGAGCTGCTTTATCTTCTATTGCTTGTACAGGATCAAGCACTTTCACTTCAACAGGAGATTATTTCTGTTTGAAGCCTTAACCATACACTGTAACGCTTAGATGTAAAAAGGGCACAGAAGGCAAAGCATGGAGGAATTGAATTATTTATTATATATGCATGCAACAGAACGAACCTTGCGCGAGCCCCACGTTAGCTGTGAATATCTGTTCCACTTCATGAGAGCCCTTTCCTCTATTTATCACTATTTGCTAGTGGTATCAGTAGGTGTTTGTGCACGCTGTCTGGAAGAGGACTGAATTCTGCTGCGTTTTCTCAGGCAAAACCCCCAGCCAGGAGCAAAGGCCTGATGACAGTCAAGAAACGTCTCTATTCACAAGCACTCTTTACAGGTGATTGCTTATGTATTAGAGATGCAAATGAGGGTTTTGTTTCAAATGAGGTAAATCTAAGATTAAACTCCCATCGAAGAGTAAATGTTCCCTTTACCTTTCATGTGTAGTAGCTTGAAAGAGCCTACACAACAATAAATTGCATTACAGAAGCTCCCACTGACACAACCATATGTTAGCAGTCTCTGTTTTGGAGGGTTACAGCTTGGTTGTAAGAATTTGCTGTGGGCTGAAATTTGGCAGTCTCTGCTGGGTAGTTAGATTTTAAAACGGAGCTACAGATGCATCCCAATTCCTCACGAGTCATCCCATAAAGGGCAGAGCAGGAAAGAGCAAAGCAGCCTGAATTTGAGTTTGGCGCTTACACAACCGAAAGCCACCACTGACGTGGTGAAATGAAAATGTGTGTGGTGGTAGCACCCAGTCTGAGTGCCTCTGCTGTTCTGGAAAATGTTAAAAAATGAACTGTAAACCACAACGAGGAGAGGAGCTGCCTTCTGACACTGCAGCCTCAGCAGGTTGCAGCTCCTGAGGCTGTGGGAAGACAATGACCTGTGGTGTTCGGGAACCTGATCAGCCCCGTGAAAAGGGGGTGTGAAGAGAGGAAGGCTCAAAGTTGAGTGGTTGGTTTTTGCTGGGATTTTTTTTTCCATAGGTCCTGAGTCATGCTGCTTTCCCGTTCTCAGTTCTTGGCTCCGAGGAAAATGAACAGACGTCCCTTCAGGAGCAGGTCCTGTGGCTGCCCAGCTGTGCTGAGTGTCCATGGGAGAAGGAAGGATGGGGTAGAAGTTTGTAATAAAACTGCTTAAAAAGAGAGAGCAGAGAGGAACATCAACATCTGTCTTCACTGCTTTTATATTCATTATGGGGTTTTAGTGCCTTTTTAGGTGACTGGGCTGTTGCTGATTTGAGGTGAGGGGAGCTCAGCCCCTTCATGAAACACATTGGGCTCCATGGGACAGGATGAATGTTCACATCTGCACAGTGGGAATCTGTGCCTTCTTTTAGTCCAGCTGGATGTACTCATCAAATCATGGACGATGGGACTTGAAGGGAGGTCAGGGTGCACCTGCTCCACCCTACTTACAGATCATAGAATCCTAGAAGGTTTTAGTAGGAAGGGACATTAAAGAGCATCTAAATCCAAGTTCCCTATCATGGGACAGCTTCCACTATCCCAGGTTGCTCCAAACCCTGTCCTGCCTGGCCTTGGACACTTCCAAAGATGGGTCAAGCACAGCTTCTCTGGGCACCCTGTGCCAGGGCCTCCCCACCCTCACAGGGAAGAATTCCTTTCCAATATCCCATCTGAACCCACTCTCTGTCAGTTTAAAGCCATTCCTCCTTGTCCTGTCAATCAGTTTTGAACTTAATCGGTGCTCTGGCAGGTATGGGTGAATGTCTGGCAGGTAGGCTTTTCTTTTGACAACCTTCTAAAGACGTCAGTTATCTTGGTCTTTTTCCTGCTTTTGGTCCTGAAAATCTGATTACTTGGTGCCATTTGGATATTCCTAGCTCAAAGATTTTAAAAACCTCACAAATCTTCAGGCATGTGATCAAGGCAGAAAATTTTCTTCGCACAGGGTCCCAATAGACAACTTCGAATAAGGAACTGGAGAAAGAAGTCTGTAAAATGTGTTTCAGGCCCTGGATAGGCTGACTTATCCTGTGGATGTGCTCCTTCCTGGCTGCTGACTTCTCTGAGGATGCAGAGAGACTCTTGTGAGTCCTGCTTGGACAACTAAAACTGGGTCAGATGGGTCAGAGCGTGAGCAAATCTTCTGAATCCATCTGGGAAGGCTGTACAGAGACACGAGCTGAACCTTTTGTGGCTGCCTTTACCACAAACCCTGCTCTTCTCTGCTGAGCAGTCTCCTGAGTTGCTTTACAGGGACGATCTAATGTGTTGTATGAAAAGTAAAGAAATTAAATAGCAAGTGTTCCACTTGACCAAAAGGTCAAAGTCTCAGCGATTAAAACGCTTTGTTATTTTAAGATCAGGGAATGTCACATAACCATTATATATAAATGGCAAAGCTTCTGTGTGTGCTAACTGCTGAAGAGCCTTGCTCACTCTGTCCTTGGGGGTGGCAGATGAATCCTCTTTCCTGAAGCAGTTCCCACGTCCTACAAATAGTTTCCCATGGACGGCAGGCGAAGCAACCCATACAGTCAGAGAGATTCAATACACTTTGTAGAATCACAGAATGGTTTGGGCTGGAAGGGACCTTAAAGACCATCTGGTTCCAACCCCCTGCCCTGGGCAGGGACACCAGCCACAGCTTCCCCCTTCCAGTTCTATGTGTGCAGTGCTGTAATTCTTGCCCTGCTCTTCCTTGAGTGTTCTGGTGCTGTTTTCTCTTCTTATTCCCTCTAAGTTAAAAATATCAAAGTTGACATAAAATATATGGATTTTATAATGCAAAATTTTTGTTCTGGAAATGCCCCACTCCTTGCAAGTGGATGACCAGTGGATGGGGCCATGCAGCTGTAGAGCTTTAGGAATGGCACTCCCTAATTCCGTGTCCCCACCAGCGAAATCACGCCCCGCTCTCTCCCGCTCCATCTCTCCACAGCAGTAGGATGGGGAGGAGAACTGGAGACACAAAAACAAGGATCATGGGTTGAAGCAAGAGAAATTTACTGGAAGCAGCAATGAGATAAGAAAACAAACAGTAACAGCAACAATAATAATGAGAGACGGTACAAGAAAAGACACGATTCACATGGCAACTCCTCTGATAATAAACAATACTGGACAGTTTCCTCTGCCATGAGAGAGAACCTGTTCTCCTTGGAAGAGAGTCTCTCCCCTGGCCCTGTCAATGACATGAGTTAGAATAAAATAACCTCTGGGTTCTGGCCATGCCCCTCCTGTCTACTGCCAAAAATTAACCCTGCCCTGGCCAGAACAGGACAACAGTGAACCTGAGATTGGCTTTGCCTTGATTTTGACTGGACTTTGCAGATCTGCTGAGAAGGGACTGAAATGTCTCTGACCTACACAGTGCTGAGATGCAACTGTGAGACATAAATAAATGCCCACAGAAAGCTGGGATGATATACTTAGTTTTTGCTTCTATCTTTCCACATCAGGGAAATAATAGGATGGGGTGTCAGTGGATTAATGAAATATTTATTTTATTTGACAGTTTGCAAATATTGTTATACAAGTGAATCGTGCTGCTTTGGACTTTAGGTGGTGTTAGATTTGGCTTTAAATGATGAAGCCCAGGACACTGATGGATGAGAATGAGAAAAGGTCGGGAAGGTCATTTACAGTTAAAATAAATACCTTGAAGTTCAGATAATTCATAATCCTGGCCCTCAAATCCTGCCTGTTATAGAAATGTACTTAACAATAATACTGACCTGAAATAAACTCTTTGAATTAACTGTTTTTTTCAAGTGTGTGAGACAGAGCTGGAAATTCAGGGAGGATGAGGTCTGAGGTCCCAACAAAACAGTCTCTCTCTGCTGGTATCCCCTACCACACCCTGGGATGTCTTCTTTTAATGATAAAATGCTTCTTTTTCAATTCTACATGCATTTCTTCTCCAATGGATTCTTGAAATTGAACTTAATCTTCTGCTGTGAAGAAGATATCAGAAGGGTCAAAGGAAAGAAGAGAAAAATTATATTTTCACATGCATCTTTTTTATATGAATAAACACTTACAAAGCTTTATAGCCTGGCCAGAATAGAGCTGTGGGGAGATGCTGAACTCTCCTCCTTTCTCTCTGCATTCCCATCCCACACTTTATTTTCCCTTCTGCTTAGGGGGAAGAGATACAAGAAGAGCAATTTGTCCTTTGCATGCTGTTTTGAGAGTGGAGGGAGTGTCTTGACTCGCTCATGAAATGATGAATTATAGATTCATTGAGCAATAGGGCTGGAAGATACCTCTGAGACCTCCAGTGCTGGAAATTGCACTGTCTCACCAGATAATCTGTTCCAGCGTGTCACCATCCATCTGTTAAGCAGAGGATCACAGCATCAGCTTTTGCCTTGGGCCTTCAGTCCTGGGCAGGCCAGGGCTGCTCTCCACTGAACAGGAGACTGGTGAACCTGCTTTGCTCCTTGCACATGATTATTTGTGTTTTGGCACTTGCACAGGGCAGAGGCTCCTGGCCAGACCCCTGGTATTCACAGCCGACATAAACAGAGCACAGAAAGTGTATTAGAGAGCCCTGTTCTTCCTCTTCTTCCTCCTCCTCTTCCTCATGATGGTGCTCAGGAGATGTGGGTGGGATGCTTCAGTCTGGGGAGGAGCGGCTGAGGGAGCTGGGAAAGGGGCTCAGGCTGGAGCAAAGGAGGCTCAGGGGGGACCTTGTGGCTCTGCACAAGTCCCTGACAGGAGGGGGCAGCCGGGGGGGGTCAGGCTCTGCTCCCAGGGAACAGAGACACAATGAGAGGAAACCTCAAGCTGTGCCAGGGGAGGTTTAGATTGGATATGAAGGAAAATATCTGCACCAGAATGGTTGTCCAGCCCTGACACAGCTGCCCAGGACAGTGGTGGAGTTCCCATCCCCAGAGGGATTTAGAAGCCATGTGGATGTGGCACTTGGGGACATGGGGCAGCGGTGGCCTTGGCAGTGCTGGTTCAGCAGTTTGACCAGGTGACCTGGGAGATCTTTTCCAACCTAAATGATTCCATGGTTCCACTGTCTTTGTCCTTGATGTCTGAGATGATGGTGCATGTGGAGACAGGACAGGGAACATCAGGAAACCTGTCCCATGTTCTGGTGGGGCAGAAGCTGGCTGGGGCTGGGTCGCTTGGAAGGTTGCAGCTGTGGTTTGTGCTCCTTGTTCTCTGTCACCAGGTCCGAAGGGACATGGATGTCCATCTGCTCGATCTAGTGAGAAAATGGATTTGCACCAGCCTGCCCACCATGGCAGTTCCACAGTGGGACTGTTTAGAGCTGTGCAGAAACAAGAAAAAGAGAATTTATCTTCCCTTATCGCCTTCTATCCCAATACACAACATTATTCCTACACATTCCACAGAACATGCGAGACTTATCCCAGCTGCCTCCTCACCGTGCAGATTGTGCACTATTTATACATTATACACACATGCTATTTAACATACTTTTCATTTTTTTAACAGCAGCCAAAGAATCCTTTGCTAACACAAATCTTATTTTCACATGTGGCTTTGTATAATGAATTTTTCAAAGATTTCCACACCTACTCTAAGTGAAATTATATCTTGAGGAAAGTATAGCTTGATTGTTTATTCTGAACCATGTTGAAGCTCCTGCCTTTCCTGTTTTAATATAAATTGCTCTTTTGAATGTGTTTTATATTAGAATTTGGAAACAGATACAGTTCTTTTATTTTTATTTGTTCTCCTTTTTTTCAATTCTTTTTTTTTTTACACACAAGCTTGAATGCACATATATTATTATGGCTGTCTTTCTGCCATTTACAAAGGAAATGTACACCCTGACAATATCGCGTGCACCAAATCAATGAAATATCCTGTGTTTTCTATTCATTAAGCCCCTAAAGCACTATGCACAAATTCCCTCACTTTAATTACACACCTCAGGGATGTGCAGGCCAAAAAGGAGGCAGTCAGACAAAAAAGCCTGGTCTCTGCCAAAAGGAAAAAAAAAAAATTACTGGTAAACATTTATTTTCAGCGGGGAAATCTGCTATTAATTCATATAGTGACTTTCCCCAGCTGAAATAATGAGGAAAGCCAAGTGAACCAAATGTTCACAGTGAGCAAACATGAACAGTAGGAAGTCAGCCCATCTTGTATTTACATGTTTATTCCATCAGCCTTTGAAGAACATTTTCACAATTTTTTTTTTTTTGGGGGGGGGGAGGTGTGTGTGTCTCGAGTGTCAACGTTTACTCACACTCCTGGGAGGGTGGGGGGTGACTCATTAACAGTGAAAGGAATTGGATCTCAAAAAGATGCTCAGATTCAGCCTGTCCCATCTGGAAGGGGGGGGTTAAAATTGCAGTATAATAGAAGAACAGAATGGTTTGTGTTGGAAGGGACCTTAAAACCCATTTTTTTCCAACCCCCTGCCATGGGCAGGGACACCTTCCACTAGCCCAGGTTGTCCAACCTGGCTTGCACACTTCCAGGGACCCAGGGGCTGCCGCAGCTTCTCTGGGCAACCTGAGCCAGGGCCTCATTACCCTCGCAGGGAAGAATTTCTTCCCAATATCCCATCTAACCCTGTCCTTTGGAAGTGGGAAGCCATTCCCCCTTTTCCTGTCACTCTGTGCTCTAGTCCAAAGTCCCTCTCCAGCTCTGTTGTAGCCCATTTGGGTACTGGAAGGGACTCTCAGGCCTCCATTTTCTGCTGAAATACAGAGGGTGACTCCAAGGATCCCCAGCTCTGAGTGTGCCCATCCGAGCAGCAGGAATATTTGTTCTGGAGGTGCTAGGCGTGCAGGACTTTTTTCCTTACCTATTGAAAATGCTCATGCCTCCAAATGTATTCCCTGTCTGCTGTGAGGACACTCCAGCAACCTTTATTGGATTCCTTGGTGGGCAGAAAACTAAACCCCGACCTCACTTATGCAAAAAAAGGCTGTATTTGCCAGTACATGAACTAGACACAAAATGCTGCACCCCATGTGTGCTTCAGCTCATCAATACTGACCAGCAAGGCCCCTGTAGCTTTACAAAAGATGTGTGTGATAGTCACAGCCTGTTATAGAAACAAGAAGGAAACAAAATTCATCATTATTTGGACTGCCACCTTCTTCAAGCAGGGAAAATCTTTTCTTTATTGGAGTGTGCTAATAAAATATCTTCTTGACTGTTGTTCCTCCTGGAAATCCCCGAGTACACCAGACTATTTTCAGCAGCATTTTGTGATATTGTACTCAGGCTGGGCAGAAATCCCTCTGACTGCAAAGAAAACCAGTTGTGCCTTGATTTTAAATTGCATTTTTTGGTTTCACAGTGGCTCTTGATGGAGGTCTGGGTGCTCTGCACCATGGGCAGAACACTGTGGGGTTTGCAGGCTGGTGTGGCTGTTTATCCAGAGCAGGGAGGATAATATTGACATCCATGAGTTTTGTTTAGGAAGGGATCATGTTCAGATATTTTCAGGACCTGTGATTAATCTTTTGAAAAACAGTAGAGCAACTTAAGCAAATTTCTTCCCTTTTTTTTTTTGACTGCATGGGTAGGCTTGTACGGTGGAGCAGAGAAAGTTTGTGCAAGTTGTCCTACAAAAAACCATGAATATCAGATAATATTCTGGGAGATGTAGCTGAGGTATCCACAGGTAAAAGAGTCAAAAATCCCTTGCAGGCACTAAAGCAGAATAAGTTTAACTGTGGCTGATCAAGATAAACAAATCTGTTTATGGGTTAGTGCCTATGGAGAACCCGAGTACTAATGGCATTCCACTGAAATGGCACATTTTAAAATGAAACTTTTGGATTTAAATGAAAACCATCAGAAAGGAAAAAATGCGTCTGGGCAGAGATGTAGATGGGTAACGGTGTCTCTGGGCTGAAACTTTCTCACGAGGGGGTTTGAGATGATAGCAGCCTTTTTCTGCTATTACGGGGAGGTTTTTATCCCTTAACCCCAGTAAGCATAAGCTAGCATCACTCCTTGAGTATTGCTTTTTTGGAATTAGCATCTACCAAAGCCCTCCCTAAATAAATTTTTAGCAGATACATCATTTTTGTTAGAGATGAATAAATGAATAAAATGTATGCGCGATCCTTCTCTTTTTTGCTATTCTATAAGAAGAAGCAATGCCCTATTAATTTTGACAGACAACTTGGCATTAGCCACTTTAAAATCCAACATGGGATAAAGTTCTGCATTACTAGTCTTTCTACATTTTTGTCAAGAGATGAGCATTTTGCCAGATTTTTTAATAATACGCCAAGAGCTTTGTCAGTCAGTTTGTTTAGCTCTGCGTGGTTATGCCAGTATTTTTCAGCTCTCCTGCTGTGTGTGCCACTGCCCTTCACTGCTTTTCTAGCTCCTCCCCTGCAATTAGACAAAGTCAACATAGCAGAGTCAGGCTGAGCAGCCCCGAGGTACCTGCAGCTCTCAACTGTCCAGATTCACGGTCCCAACGAACGGGCTTTGCTTATTCACTGCATCACTACCTCAATTAGGACTTTTTATTATATCTCAGCTATTTACCACAGACACAACAGATGGAACAGAGAACGCTAAACACGCTTTAAGTCCTCACCTAAGAAGAAGGAGCGGGGGGGAAAATTATCCAGAAAGAAACGGGAGCAAATGCATAAGGCAGCTTGCAACCAGGAACCAGTTACCATGCCTACTGAAGCCTGTTCTAAAGAATGTGTTGGCTGACACACAGAACTCAATGAAAAGATGAAAAAAATGTGCAGGCAATACTAGTTTGGCAGGGATGGTGGGGAATCTGAGACAGAGCTGCTGGTATGGAAGGATCTCACTGCATGCAATTTGCAAACATGCCAATTCAATGGCATGTGATAGACACTAGATGGAATTTAAAGGTCTTAGGGTCTTAGAGAGCTGGAATCGCACAAGGAAACTGTGGGTATTAAAAATAGCAATCCTTTCACCAAACCTTGTGCCTCAGATTTGAATTCAACACTGTTGAGAGAAATCCCTGCCATCTCTTCCAGGCACGCTTGAAAAATTGCCTGGATGTACCTTAATTCTGCTGTATCTTTACATCCCAGTAAACACATGGCACCAGCGCTGCTGCATTGCCGAAGAAATTCCCAGGGCTTCCTTTGTGTGTGTGTGTGTGTTTTGAAAGGGAACTGGCTGCCTAACAGGACTTATACTGCAACTTCAGGCAGTTAACTTTTATGGGATTTCCGAATTTTTCCTGGTGGGTGGGGGGAAAGGGCAATCAGGCTGGGGAAGGGAGAGGAAAAATTACTTGAGGGCTGAATTTTTTGAGAGAGTTGTACAGATGATTGGGTTCAAGTGCTTCACTGTGAGTCCACCCTTTCCTCCAAATAAAAATCTATCCAAATTCCTATTTACCATATATAAAAGTCCTTTATGTTTTGTAAGAGTGGTCATCCATTTATTTTTTAAAAATTGTATACATATGTATCTGTGTGTGTACGTGTGTGTCTGTGTGTGTGTGTGTATTATTTGATGGCATGTGGCAAAGGTTTGAAAAGTTGGGGCACATGATTGAGACCTTGGAAAAGATTTCTGTAGAAGGGGAGCAGAGTACTCATTTCTCAGTGCCTACTTGGTGGCTTTTTTCAGCCCAGCCAAGATGCTGGCTTGGTTGAGGGCCAGCTCCCAATTTCACAGTTTGGATTTAGCAGCAATATTTTTGGGAGCCGTGGTGGTTGCAGGGGTTTGGGTCAGTCTGTTGCTGAGTAAGGACCATGCCACTGTTTTCACTTTGTGCTGGATTTGAACTGGTAAAGCCATGTTTGCCTGGCTCTGGCTTGGCCCATGTTCATCTGCACTGAAATTTAAGGGCTGATCTTTGGTGTGGATGGATGTTCCTGCTTGACACAAAGCACTTGCAGAATTTCACATCAGCTCTGCTATCAGATCACAGCAAATTCCTGTGGCAGGAAGCCACCATATCCTCTCTCAGACTCCTGCCATCATCTTCACTGCCCACCTGATGGATTTCCTTACAGGAAGGTTTCTGCCATCCCCTCTGCCCAGTGACCCCTTTCCACAGGAGGAAGATGAATGTCCCCAGTTAGGAGATGCTCAGGCTGATGAGGAAAGCACAGCTCATGCTTCATGAACACCAAGATGTCCAGTTCATGTATTCATCACTGCCACCTTTTGAACGCAGATCCATGAACTTTTATTCACTTTTCCTTGGCTATAAAAAGGGTGTGTGGGTCTCAGAGGCCAAGTGAGAGATATGGTGTCTTCTGGAGATCAGAGGAGGATGTCAAGCCTTTCCTGACTGGCAGGCATCCCCTCCCAGCCAAGGTGGACAACTGTCCATGCAACAGCACAGCTATTTTGGATCCCATTTCACTCTTTTTTTGCTATAGGCAGCCAAAATTCCTAATCTGGTTTGAGAATGCCATCATAAGGCTCTGCTATGAGCTGGTAGGCACAGATGCATGGAAGGACTGTGTCTTAAGTTCTAGGATTAGTGGAATCAAATTTTCATATGCCTCACATGGATGCAGAGACACAAAGTTGCCTATGTGCTGCTAATTACTGCAATCCTGGTATTATGAGAAATTTTGTGGAAAAGTATCTTTATGCCTCTGATAGGATGGTGTTACTCATTGGGTGAGTGAGACTCTGGATAGAAAGGGAGTCACAGATTTAAAAGCCAGAGGGACAACTGTGTTTGTTTAATCGGTCCTGCTATTTGATGCAGTCCAGAGGATGTCTGTGGATTAATACGTGTTTGGATTGGAGAATCTCACTTGGAAAATGTCCAGTCTGGAGACTGAAATCTCCAGCAGTGGAGACTCCTCTGCAGCACTTGGCCATTTGTTCTGGTCATTAATTACATCCCAATCTGAGCAACCTGGCCTAGTGGAAGGTGTCCCCGACCATGGCAGGGAGATGGAACAAGATGATCTTTAAGGTCCCTTTCAACCCAAGCCATTCTATGATTCTGTAAATTTCCTCTTTATCTCAATGGACCTTTCCCACCCCAGATCCTAAGCCTGTGGTCTGGTGCCTTTGAGGGTCTTGAGCTGTTCAGGAGGAAATTTAGAGAGGCTAAAACAGCTCAATGAGTCTAAATTCAGTTTTTTAGCTACTGGATCCCATTATTCATCTTCCAGCCAGGACCCTGATTGTCCCACTTCTTGTCATCTCCAACACCACCTAGCCAAGGAGCTTCTAATGATCAGTGAAGTAAAAGCCATTTATTCCAAATTTATTTGGGTGGTTTAGAGGGTTTGTGGAAGTACTTCAGCTGTGTTAATAAACTGTATTTCACAGCCTTCTCCTTCCTATGCTGGGTTTAAAGCATGAAGCTGGTGTAGGTGGCTCCACACTCCCAGTGTGGACGTGTCACAACTTCAGAATTGATCTTTCAGCTGAAAACAGCTATGAGATGTGACAAACCTTGACACCTCAAGAAGAGGGGTAGCTGGGTGGTCAAGGGTCTGGTCAAACATGTTATCCCAGTGTGCTGAGGGGTCTGTGGGATGGCTGCCTCCAGCTGCAGAGCAGTGACCCGGCACAGCCCTTTACAGTGTTTGACTGTTTATTGGAGTGCCTCATCTTCTTTAGCTTATTAATTCTTCCCTCATAGCCCACTGTTAGGTTGAAATTGCTTTCTTTTTTACAGATGGGGAATTCCCACCAGGGAAGTTGCAGGCTGTATGCACACTATCTAATTTAGGCACTTACTTAAGCCCCTGGTGTAGTTATTGGGTAGAAGCAGAGACTTTCAGAGAACTTGAGGGAAGGAGTGCTTCCTCCACCTGCCAAGCAGCATCACATGCTTCTGTCTTACGAATCCAATGAAAAGGACAAGTCTTCCCCAGATGTTGCTGATTTTTCCTAGACCACACCAGACAGGATGGGCACAGCCTAGACTGAAATATATGCCATTTATTTTGAAGCCTAATGGCTGTGGGTCACTCTTCCTTTGGATTTATTTTCTACTAGTTTCAGGAGTCTCTTCTGTGATTGGGATCAGACATATTTTTTAGCAGAGATATCTTCTCTGAAATGCCTAAATCACAGGGTGGGACTACTAATAATACAGAATATATAAATAAAATGTGATACAGTCAATGACAGTCAACAGAAATTTGTCAAGAATAGACGATTTCAAAACATGGTAACAATTTTTAAAAGAAAATACTGTAATTTGGATATGATATGGCTGGATAACTTCACCAAAACCAAGTTATCTGTAACCACTGTCAAAGAGCCACCACGGTAATTAACACTTGGACTCGATGATTTTGGAGGTTTTTTCCCAACCTTACCAATTCTGTGAGAGGAAGATTGTCCTACATGGAGGCCTTCAGCAGTTTGCCCTTGTTTTACCCAATGGAAGAGGGAGTGGTTACAAGTCACACCAGTCAGGGGAGGCCTAAGCAGAGGATCAGAACTGGGAAAGTCTTGGTGAATTTGGAGCAGGCAGCCATGAAGGGAGAGGTGACAGGAGTGGTCAAACATCTCCAAAACCATTGTGAGGGGTCTGAGTCTGTCCTCCATGTCCAAGGGGCTGGGGCAAGAAGGAAAGGGCATTGGGTGAAGCCCCGAGGCTCAGCTTAGAGGTTAAGAAACACTTCCCATGAGGAGAAACAGAGCAGACTGCCTGGAGGGGCAATGAAGGCTTTTGACTGCATGTTAGACAAATATCAGCCTCAAAAATACAGGTGACCCTGCCCTGCAGCAGAGGAATGGATAGGTGGCTTCTTGATGTCCTTTCCAGCCTTGTTTTTCTGTAGTTTCATTGTACATTGCAAGATTATGTGAGTTTCGGATGTGCCTGCAGAGAAATCTGCTTCATCCATCCCTTACATGCACCAGTATTACTAAGGGAAAGTAAGCATAACTCTTCAAATTCAGCCCGTTGTGCTTAAATGCTGCAAAATTTCATGGCTGAGATGTCAGGAGTTGCCTGTCAGTATTTGGGTGCAGGGGATGGAGGGTGTTGCATGGCCTATGCCTGTGCCTGGGCACAATAGTTGGAGTTTGCAGGGCTTTATTTTCTTTCTAGTCTACTTCTTGGCTAACCATGAAACTCCAGACCCAGTCAGGTGAAGCCTGGCTCTATTTTAATCAAGAAATCGTGGCAGGAAAACAAAGAATTTTTTGGGGTGTATTCAATTGTAAGCTTTGATGAAAAGGGATATTCTGATACAAAACCATTTCAATAGCAGTCCTGGGCAGAAAAAAACATCAATACTAAAGGCAAAATGGCAGCAATTCCCTTTCCCTTTCATGCAAGCCCTGATCCTACACCTGGGGATGCTGATGTGGGGAACCAACCCAAGATGAGAGGTGTGCATCAGATTAGCTCTGGCTAGAAGCAGACCACCCGGGGATAGATACTTCTGGGACATTTTTATTAGCATGAAAATTACACTACAGGGGTTCTGGTGTCAGGGAAAGGTATGAAACCTCTGTTGTACCCCAGGCTGGAGGTGCCCAGAGGCCTCCCAAACCACACATCGAGTACAAGGAGCCACCAGCAGTTCTGTGTTGAGTAACTGCATGAAATGTAGCCATGGTGGTACATGGTTGGGTAGGAGAATCAGTCTCTGGGAGTTTTGGGGCATGTTTGGAAGAGATGAGATCTTTGGTGGCCATCTTCTCCTTGCATCCAACTATTCACTGTGCCCCACCCAGCAACGTGCCTGTGGAGCCAGTGGGGCCAGGGCAGTGACAATCCCCCTTTGCTGGGCACTGGTGAGGCTGTACCTTGAATTCTGTGTTTGGTTTTTGGCCCTAAAATAGTGCTGGGGCATGTCCAGAGAAGGGAATGGAGTTGGGAAGGGTCTGGAGCACCAGGAGGGACTGAGGGAGCTGGGGGAGCTCAGCCTGGAGCAAAGGAGGCTCAGGGGGGACCTTGTGGCTCTGCACAAGTCCCTGACAGGAGGGGGCAGCCGGGGGGGTCGGGCTCTGCTCCCAGGGAACAGGGACAGGACAAGGGGAAACAGCCACAAGCAGTGCCCGTGGAGATTTAGATTGGACATTCAGGAAGATTTCTTCAGGGAAAGGGTGGTCAGGCATTGGAACAGGGTGTCCAGGGCAGTGGTGGAGTCACTATTTCTGGGGTGACTTAAAAGCCGTGTGGATGTGACACTTGGGGACGTGGGTTAGTGGTGGCTTGGCAGTGCTGGGTTAATGGTTGGACTCAGTAATCTCAGAGGGCTTTTCCAGCCTCAGTGATTCTATGAATTGCTTGCAGGGCAATGATGCGAACTGAGTTAGGGAGCCAATCTGGGAATAAACGTTGCAGGAACAGTCAGGATTTTGAATCCAGATCCTTAAAAAAGCTCCATATGAGTGGGGCAACAAAAAAGAAAAGTCACAGGACTTCTTAAATTTGTATTGCCAGGCAAATGTGACCCTGTATTTAAGGTTTATGGATTGACTGGCTTGACTGGTGAGTGTAGAGCCTGCCTGTGCAGTGGTATCTGCCACCAGACACCCCTCTCTGTGTGTCACGGCAGAAAATGTCCCTGGAAATGGACATCTCCTTCCCTCTGACCACCTGGGGGATGTGCAGCCACAAACAACTGGCCAACATTGTGAGCAGCTTCAAAGTGTCTCAGTCATTGAAGTGAGTGTGAAGGATGCCGTTGACTTCAAAAAGAGCAGGATCAGACCCAAAGCCACCAGCATTAAAAGCAGTTGGGATAAAAAAAAATACATGTATACTCTGGGGAGAGGGTGGTGTCAAGAGGGCGTTTTTGAGGTAATTTCAGATTTGTTTTTGAGACCACAGCTGGGTGAGAACACTCCTTTGTGGAGAAACTGTACTTGAATTAACCTGCGATCGTACCAGCAGATGTAAAAGGGAAGCAAATGTATTAAACATCACTGTCTTGGACATTAGTTCTGAAACTGCCACTGATCACACTCCACTTCAAAGAGACCCTCTACCAGGGGCTTGGCAGGGAAGATAAAGCCCTGGCTATTTACCTTCTGACCTTGGTTCAAGACTAAATTGAGAATCTAAATGAAAGTAGTTTGGTGGTCTCAGCTCAATCCCTGGTAGACAGTTGTCCGTATCACAAAAGCGCCATCCCCAGTTTAACACATTTTGGCATGGCTGGTCCTCTCTGTTCAGGAGAGACCCTGGGCTAAATTAACACAGAGACTAAATTACATCTCATGTGCCATCGTGGAGATGGCAGTCTTCAGAATGGTGCCTTAGAATAGCAGCCTGTGTGGACGCTCTCCAAACTGGCTTCTGGATAAAGAAATCTGCTTTCAGAGCTGCCACTTTCAAGCCTATTGCTTAAGCCAAAAAAACGAAAATAAAAGCAAATCGCAACGCAGGTTTTTTAGGAACTCGTACTTAGAACAAGGATGATGATCTTTGAGAGATTAAAATACATTTTCTGAGTTTTTATTGAAATAACCTAAATCCAGCGAATTATTTTCTCTTATTAAAGCACTCCATGAGCCGTGACCATAAATTGCATCAATTAAATATATTAAAAAAATTCTATTATTTCTTGCTAGAAAAGCCAAAAGAAGAGATGCTGCCATACAAATGTGCAAGAAGGCATTTGCTAAACATACATATTCATCATTTACTCATACCTATCTAATCAATCAATTAGATTTAGTACCTGATACTGTAAAGGGCTACAGTAATGTTTAAATAGGAATAATCGAAATATTTACATTAAAAATATCTGTAAATATTGGTAAGACATGACTACCCAGTGTATGCTAATATAGGATGGATATTGTGATATAGACAGCATGACATAAATATCAGATTTAGAGCCTGCATGTGCCGTGTGCTATGAAAGGTGCAAAAGCTCTAAGTGGAAAAAGCCCCACAAATCAATAATGAGGCCATTACCACGAAGCCTGAATACAATGCAGGAAAACAATGTCATATCCTCAGTTTTGCTCTAATTGTGGGATGCCTTCCGAGCGAGCCGAGGGGACAGATGGTGGAGCAGTTCCCATGCTCTGACTCCTGCTCACTTTCTGGCTCTTCCTCACTCTTTATGTCTGACTTTGCTCGCATTGCTTAGGCTGGATCTTAGCATTTTTCAGTGCTTCAGGGCAGTAAAAATTAATAATTCTAATTGTTGCTATTAGAGAGTCTGGCTGGATATTGGAAGTAGTCTGAAAACATCATTATAAGGCTCTTAATGCCTTTCAGCCTCCAAAAGCCTTATAAATGTTTCATTTTTTATGGTGCTACTGGAAAGCCAGAGGTATCGCTGCACATACCATGTGCCTGGGGAAACTGAGGCACGAGGCTGCATTTGTAATTACAAGTAAATTTCTCCACACATAGAGGCTGTGGCTCAGCCTTCTGCACTAGCAATTAGAAAATCCTTCTTTTCCTCTTCCCAGAAATACCATGGAAATAAGAGGGAAAAAAATTATTCAGTGGTCCAAGTAGTGAGGCAGCTGCTGTACTTAATCTGACAAGGTCAGGATGGGGATGGAATAGGGGACACTGGTAAACAGCTGCAAATGAAGAGATGATACAAATTCACCAGAATGGAATAGAAAAAATGCAGCTTTAAAAAATTTTTTTTGAATCAGACCCAACACACAAAATCTACCTCGTCTGCTCAGGTGTCGCAAACCCTTACATCTGCGAGCAGCTTTTTGCACCAGGAATATTCAGAAGCTTTTAGCCTCTCAAAGGCATAATTACTCTCAGGACTGGGCTCCCAGCTTGTGGCAGAAGTACCTCTCATGCCACTGGAAGAAAGGCCTTGCTCCAAATCCCGCTGAAGGCGACAGGAGGGCTCTCATGCCAAGGCTTTGGAGCAGCCCCTGCCTTGCTAAAGAAGCATGATATATTATACACCTAATTTTCAAAACTGGGTGGCTTAAGTGCATCTCTGGGCCAGGCTGTGTAATGGCAGAGTTGAATGCCCAGGAAGGATTGAAATGGTCACAAAATGTAATTTCTGCACGTGGAGTTAACTTTGTGTGGAGGGACCATTTTGTGTGGTTTATTTTGCTAAGAAATGGTTCCAGTGCACCCCTCACTGGTCCCCATATGCTGTTCTAGACTGGTCTGTCATAAAAAATCCCTGTCTTGTGCTTGCAGAAACAGTGACCCCACATAAACATATGCTCCCCAGACAGCCCCAGACTTTGCAGCATAATAAATGTGTTTGGGGAGAAGCTGTGCCCCGTTGCTTCTGAAGGCCCGGGCTGGCGGGGAGGATGCTCAGCCCCGGGCAGGATTGGGCCTTTTTGTACACATGGTGCTTTCACTGACATCAGTGAGGGTTCGGAGCTTGAATCCAAAGACATACATGGGGCTGGCAGGAGGCCGGGGCAGGGGTCTAATCTCCCCTGACTGTGCATGTGAAACCGCTATTAATCTTAATGGGAGTGCCACACACTCATCAAGGGAAGAATAGATGAAAGGGAGAATCACAATAGATCATTAGATTAAGCAAATAAATATAAATGAATATTCGTTTGGCCTTTAAAAATATTTTCCTGGATGGGTAATGCAAATATTGGGAATGTTCTTGCAAATATAAAGCCCCCTCGGATCATCACCTTCCTCCTGTGAGTAAGTGAAGAGTAAGGGAGAGAAATAACACTCGTGCTTGTGTCTCTCTCGAGGTGTTGAAGAAGACCCAGCTCTAAAGCGCTGAGTGCTTTTAACACACCAGGGAAAGAGATTTTTATTTCTTCCAATATCCTATTTTAAAAAATATGATATTCCTCTTTATGCCTTGCACAATTTTCCCCATGGAAAATGGATGACAGGATCCTTCCCCCAGTTTGTGTCACTGGGGCTGAGCCCTGCAGAAGGAGCAGTGCTGAAGGAGAAGGAGGAGGAGGAGGATGATGAGGCACGGGGAGGTCTGGATGCGTGGCGGCTGAGAGTCTCTCCTCCACGGGGTTTTCGTCCCTGCTCCTCTGCACAAAACTAGCCAAAAAAGCCAGGGGGGCTCTTCTGAGTGACCCCCATCATGGGGCAAACTGAGAATTTCCTCTCAGTTATCATCAGTCCTCTGGAATACAAAATGGGAGGGGGGACCTTTGCCTCTGCTTCGGCCACTCTGAAACGATGTTAAGCACATAAATCAATACAAGAGGGTTTTTCAGCACCAAAGTGTGGCCTGATCCTGTCTCTGGCTCTCTGGGATGGAGGCAGAAAGGAGCTGACTGCAGGGCTGGAGGGAATTGGGAATATTGTCCTGCGGGGACGTTGAATCTATTTACTTCTAAATCCAGCAAAGAAGAGCAGGTCTCATTTCCAACGCTGATAGCCAGAAAGCAGCACACCGGTTTTAAAAAATTTCCATGTCCTTAAAACTCAGTGGAAGGGCAACCTTTCACAGTGCCCTGATATTAAGAAGTTAGGCACCATGGGCTGGCTCATACAGCCATTTTTTTAATGCAAAAATCAATGAAGAACCCTGCCTAAAATCAATGGGATAATTTGCCACATTAATGTTGCTTTCGAGCTAACTCACAGCAGTCTAAAAGGGCTTATTTCATTTAAAGACAACAATATTTTGGCCCAAGCAGTGTTTTTAAGTCTTCCCCTTCCTTCTCGTGTTATGGCTCAGAACAAATATGGTCTTTACTGGCTCAGAGGAAAGAAAATTCGAGCAAAAATTTTAATGAATGAAAATGCTTTCCCGTGAGCAATGCTTTCCCCTTTGGATCCTCTACCATGAAGTGCAACAGCTCTCTGCTGTGAATTGTTTTCACCTGGTCTGTCGTCTCTTCCAAATTATTTACTACATGCAAAGTCAGCCAGAATTCAGAAGAAATTGGGCTCGTTGTGACGTAAGGAGAGATGTGTGGGAACAAAAGGGCATTCCTTTATCCTTGCCTGCAACCCGAGCTCGGCGGCTTTGAAAGCTTCTCAAGTCTTCCACCAAAATCCTACCCCCTCTTTCCTTTTTCTTTTTCTTTTCCTTTTTTTTCTTTTTTCCCCCTCTTTTCTTCCTTCTTCTGAAAAGTAATTAATATAATCTCATCAGCAGCCCTTACGCAACTGCTCACCTCAGCCTCTCTCTTAGGGTGCCAGGGGTTGTCCGGGGAAGTCAGCAGAGCCACCCCGAAACACCACGGCTCCCCCTGCCCCGGCTACAGCCCGGGAGGATGTTTTTAAAGGCGGATCAAGTTGTAAATGGCAGGGATTTCTTCCAACGGCCCTTGTCGGGCTGGCAGACCCTGGATTTACGCCCGTCCTCACCGTCCTGCGTGGGGCTGGATCTTGGCGGCTGCCCTGAATAGGGCTTTTGGAGGAGACGGGATTACTCACACGAGTAACAGCTTGTGGGGATTTGGCCTCCCCTTCCTGCTCGGAACCCAGGATTTTTTTTTTTAAGGATAATTAAAGCGGTGCTATAAGCACCGGCTATCTGGATGTGGCCTCTGGCATTTTCCACATTGCACGGGTAAAATAATATGTCCTAGTTAATTTGAGGGGAGGGTTTGTGGCTGGTTTTGAGTGTCCCTAATGAGGCTAAGCAGAGAGGGGGAAAAAAAGGAGAGGTCGTGGAAGAAGAAATTCAGGTTTCCTGTCGTCTCTTTCGGCCAGGATGACGTGGGGAATTCCCTCACCTTTTGGTACAGCATTAAAGGACGTGATAGAGAGCTGGTGTAATCCTTGTCAATAAATGCAGTAGTCAGCAAGCAAAATTGCCACAGTGCACACAGAAATTCTGCCTTCACTCACCATATGGAACAGCTGGGAAGAGTTTCAAAACTTTTCCTCCTCCCCTCCCTTCTCGGTGTTATGATTTTTCTTTTTTTCGTACGCACAGAAAACAAAAGAAATAAAACAACCTGACAACTTCGTGCATTGTCTTGTGACTACAAAAAAAAAAAAAAAAAAAAAAAGCCTGTGAAGTATCACTGCTATGTTTTAGTCTAATGCTACTTCTATCTTTTATCCTTTTTAATTAGAAGGCAAATTCTCAGACCGCCAGGCCTAATCCCTACACAGTGGAACAAAGCCCAGCAAAGTCTTTGAACACTGCCCAGCCAGGCAGCACAAACCCTAGTAACTGTTGGCAGTAGGGCTGGGACTCTGACCCTCATCTTAGCCATTCTCTTCCAGCCCCTGATGCTCCCTGCCCTTCGAAACCTTGTCTGTTGTTCTTCTGTTTGGACTGAAAAGACAAAAGGGGAAACAATGTGGGAAACCTAGAGGACTGGCTAGGTGGGATGCGGGGGAGCTGGTGACGGATAGGAGAAAGTAAATGGAGTTTCACGGGAATGGACACAGTGGGGAGAATTGGATCACCAGATTATGTCTTTAGGTTCAAGAAATTTCTTCATCCCTCACTAAATCTTTTCATGGACAATGCCACTTTTAAACAATTGTTGCATTTCCAATTACTACAGGAGTGTTCAAACAAATGGCAAAACCCTTAATGAAAAGTTTGCTCATATTTTAAACTTTGGAGATCAAAATCCATAAAACAAATAGCTTTTACATGAGTTTCGCTCAGACACTTATGTCTCCAAATTATTTACACTTGTGATATTTCCAGTTGAGAGCATAATTTGTGCCTACTCAAGCAAAACACGCAAATACATATAGATACATGAATTTCCAGAGCTAGCAGGAGCACTGCAGAATAAACATTTTGACTGAGATAGGCTCATGTCAAGCAAGCCAATATTAAGAAGCGCTGCCTGCTTTCTATTATTTTGGCTAACTACAAATCATTAAGAGAGAAAACAACAGATGTGGCTACGAGCACTCAAATATCTTCCAAACTGTGACTGTGCACATCAACATAAAAGCCTGAGTTACTGTGGTGTGCAGGGATGCTGCGAGCAGCAACGGGATTATTTCAATATATGGGGATCATATGGACCTACCGCACCTAAGGAGGGAAAGGAAAAATAAAAACTGGCCACAAAAATCCCCCCCAAACCACAAGCCCCCCGAAACCTGGGGTGTCAGATAATTTTGTTTTCCCTTTAAAAATTTGAGGCAGGGCTTGGCGTTCCTCCAGCTGATGTAAAATGGGAGATATCTCTCTAATTTACTCCGTGGAGAATCTGACCCTTTTCCCCCCACTTTTTGGGGTTTTTTTTTGCAGGGGGGGAACCTTTGGAGTAGCAGTTACAAAGGACAGTTTCTGATTTCGGAGAGCCTAAGTCTGTTTAGGGAAAAGGGGCATAAGCTCCTCAGATATTTAGGCACTTTTAAAGACATTTACCCTAAATCCTTACACTCGTAGGCACTCACTTTTGAAGGCTAAAGTGGCGGTGTGTTTTTAAAGCAATTTAGTTAAACCAGTGCAAAACTCTTTGTGGACATCATAAATCAATTTAAACCTGGCTTATACCGATTTAGCTTAGTTTAGCTACTAAGTGTCTTAAGCTAAATTGATAAGCCATTTTTAAACCCATTTAAGAATGTCTACACAGGGCTTTGTGCCAGTGAACTTAAATCAATTGAAAACCAATTTTAGCCGGTGCCATTTTGAGTGTAGACAAGATTAGGCATCTTGAATGGGAATGTGTGCTGATCCCATGTTTTCCTTGTAACACCTCTGATTCCCAGCACACGGGGCTGGGGCCGTGAGTGGCGCGACCAATTTTGTGCTATGACTGTTGTGTGTGTTTTTGGCCACGCCGTAACGGTGGCATTGATCTGCTTGGTGGCCACAATTAAAGGTTTTGGCTCTGTGCTTGGCAAAATATTCATTGCAGCCTCTCCCTTGTTGGGTTTTGGTCCTACAGGAGGATGCAGGGGGGGTCAATACTGTGCTTTAAGGCCATCCCAAGGGTCTCCTGACAGATGGGTTTACAGCTCGCCTGGGCTCTGTGGTAGTCCCCATGGGCAGAATTGCCTGCACAAGGGGTTTGGTGGACAGACAGGAGCAGGTATTTCCTTTGGAGTGGTAAAAGTTAGGATCTTGCCTCACAAAGGCCACCTTGGTGTGGAGGATCAAGAGCAGAAGACGCCCCTGGGTACAGGTCATCTCAGAGACAGAAACAAGAGGGTGCTGGGGTCAGCTTGGCCTGGCTGCTGCAGGTCTCCTCTGGTTGGAAGTATTCAAAATGAGGTGAAGAAGGGCCTTTCTGTTCTCTTGTGAGCAGAACTGCTTGGGGATGCTTTCCCTAAGATGGTACCTAAAGGCCACCAATGTGAGCAGTGAACACAAGAGCTGTCTCCCAGCTTGGTCATAGAATCAAAGAATCACAGTTGGGTTGGAAGGGACGTTAAAGACCATCCAGTTCCAGCCCCTTGCCATGGGCAGGGACACCTTACACTAGACCAGGTTCCTCCAAGCCCTGTCCAACCTGGCCTTGGACACTTCCAGGGATCCAGGGGCAGCCATAGCTTCTCTGGGCAACCTGTGCTGGTGCAACCATGTCCTGCTGACATCTCACGTATGTGAGGTGCTCAGATGACTGCAGACACCCATGGGAAAGGTGTCTCAGAACTTTGACACCATCCTCTCCATCAGTGTGTCCTATATGGATCAGACATGGCGCACCACACGCAGGGCAAGGGCCAGATTCAGGAAGAGATGAAAGCACAGATTTTAAGCTGATGTGTGAGCTGAAGTGCAGTGCCATGACTCCAATATTCAGACTTGAGCTTGCCCCTAGATATCTCCCTGAGCTGAATCCAGCTGGACTTCTACTCTTAAAAATGAGCACTGCATGTTCAGGCAGGTGAGGTGTCAATAAAAACCACAGTTGTTATCATGCATGTGCCTGAAGCCCTCTGGTTCAGCTCCTCTGGGTGCGGAAATTCAGTACAACTGAGGATGCTCAGGGTAAGGTGGCTTTGGGCAGTGTGGCTGTGGCCATGAGGACATTGGGTGAGAGGTTGTGCAGTGTGAGCAGCTGTGCCCATCCCATACATCTCTGACTCCATGTTGTTTTCAAGTGGTAAAAAAGGGGTTTTTAATAATACCTAATCAAAGACTGGGGTGGTTTTGTGCCTATCACCGAACGGATTTTTTTAAAATTTTTTTTATTTCTAATGAACCAACCAATTTAAGAAAAATCCTGCAAATTTTGACCAAATTCCAATCAGATTTAGACTCATGAAAAGAATTACTGCTTGTCCTACACTGGCCTGTTTTGTTCACTGCAGGTGGTGCTTTCGTGTCGTAAACAGGGTCTGTCACGTTGTCATCATGTGTTCAGTTTCTTTGTAGGTATAAAAGAGCAGTTTGTCCAAATGAAGGTGAATAGAGACATTTCCAGTGTCTTTCACCAAAAAAAAAAAAAAAAAAAAAATCTGACATGATGGATAAAATTGATGTGATATCCTACTTTTTTATCTTTCTATCAGAGGCAATTATATTCCTTCCCTCCTCGTAGCCTCGGCATGACATTACGGCTGTGCCACTGTCCATGCACACATAGTGGAGAGGAGCTGCAAGTATCCCCTGTAATCTAACCACACACAAATTTCCAAGTGTTTTTCCGTGCCATTAATCTTAATATTGAGTGCTCTAATCTGTTTATAGCGCACAATACAAGCTACCCCCTGATAAAAATCTTTTATACATGTCTGGGCAAACAGCATGAATAAATAATGGCCAATTTCCATACTGCCAAGCAAAAAGCTACTGTAAATTTATTTTTATTTCCAGCCTCGCTGCATCCCTCATGGGGTGGAGTCTCCTTGCCCCGGAGTGAAAGGGATCAAAGATAACATTCTTCTCTGTCTGGGTGTACTTTGTGGACCTGCCTCCCAACCAAGGGATGAAAGGAACTTGCTAAACTGTTGCCATTTTGCAACATCTGCTATAATTCCCCTAAATCCAGATTTGTCTGACACAGAGAGCTCCTGTTCTTACATCACTGCCATGTGACAGTATAACACCAGTCACATCAAGCTTGAGGATTCCAGCTCTGGGCGATGATAATATGAAGAAAACCTTTTTTGCCTAGGGCAAAACACTTGTAGCAAAGTATTATTCATCTGGCCAATTTAAATCTTCTCTCAAAAAGGTACCCAGAAACATATGCAGCGTGCCTTTGTAAAAGGCTTGAGCTGCTCATAGGCAAATGACCTGAACCAAGAGTACAAAACCCAATGTCCTAATTAATTACTGCTAAGCAGCTCTGATACACAGAAAAGAAATGCTGGTACTAATCCTTAACCCTGTCCTACATTCTTAAAATAGCCAAAATATTGCTGACAGCTAGGAAAACAAAATTGCCTCTGATTTAAAGGTTTGGGACCCCGGCTTAAAAAGAAGATCAGAATAAAATATTTGAAAAGAGTGATTTTGGAAAAGTCCTGTTGCAGCACATAGCCTGGTTCCGCGGTGGCGTGGTCCCCTGTTTTGGGATGGAAACAGTGCCAGGAAAGCAAAGCCCAGCTAAAGCCTCTCTGGGTCTGTGTGCCCCCACCTTGCTCTGCCCTGTGAGGTTCAGCTCCACGAGGTTGGGTTGTTTCTCCCAAAAAGCACACTTTGTCTGAACCCCACCATCAACTTATAACGGGGCAAAATAACATTAAAGTACATAAAACCGATGCCATTAACACCCCACTTGCTGAAGCAAGCCCTTGGAGCACTTTTTGGGACTTAATTCTTCAGTTTGAAGGCAACGACATTGGAAACAAGATTCAGTGTCCACTAATGACAGCCACATTTTCTTACCAGGTTTTTGGGTATCACAGCTTGCTCTACCAGTGGGGAAATAAAAATTTTGATAGATGTGGTAATTATGCATCTCGTGATGGAGCTGTTCAGTGTTGGACAGAAAAGTGGATTTTTTCTGGCTTGGGGGGCAGGCAGGAAGGAATCCATTTTAGGAAAGAAACAGATCATCAGCTGAAGGGTTGTTGGCATCCAGGGATGGAAAGCCATGAATAAAGTTTGCATCTTCCATGGCATCAAGATATCAATTTCTCATGAAGAGAAAGGAAAATCTTTTTCTTAGGTGCATCCCCACTCCCTGTGTCTAATCCTGCAAATTGGGCTGTGATCCCACAGGTCACATGGGAAGTGACTTGCTTACTTCACATGAAGCACCTGGCAAGCAGGAATTGGGCCATAAATTTTTCCTCTGACAACCAGTCCAGGCCAGGGGACTCCAGTGGATTTATTGACTGGGGGGAACTCCAAGCCATTTGCCCACGAGTGTTTTCCTTCTGCCCATGCCCTCTTCCTGCAGGCTGTGGCTGCCATGAAACCCCCGGGTAAAGCTCCGTGTTCCTCGTCAGTAAGGTGGTGTCAGCAGTGCTTTGTCACTTTGCTATTATGAACTTAATGCCTGAGTGATGTCCTCAGCTTAGTGGTGACATTGAGTGAGTAAGTGCTGATTCAGAGACCTGCAGCAGCTCCACTTTGGGGGTAATTTCCTGCCTGGTTTGGTTTTCCATGCCATGCAGAGCACTGACTTCTCTTTCTGCAGGTGCATTTTAGAAGCAAGTGCCTGTGGATGCTGTGAAATCCAGGGTGCCCTGGAGAATGATCCGGGAGACTTCAAAACCCCTTCCAATGCCTAAAGGGGCTCCAAGAGAGCTGGACTTTGAGCAACAGCACAGAGTGACAGGAGAAGTGGGAATGGCTTTAACTGCCAGAGGGCAGGGTTAGATGGGAGTTTGGGAAGGAATTCTTCCTTGTGAGGGTGGTGAGGCCGTGGTACGGGCTGCCCAGAGAAGTTGTGGCTGCTCCATCCCTGGCAGTGTTCCACACCAGGTTGGACAGGGCTTGGAGCACCCTGGTCTAGTGCAAGGTGTCCCTGCCCACGGCAGGGGGATTGGAACAAGATGATCTTAAGTTGCCTTCCAACCCTAACCATTCTGGGATTCTGTGAAACCCCTCCACAGAAGCCTTAAATACATAGCTGGCTTTGATAACCTGGGTGTGTAGGCTTGATAGGGCTTTGCAGATAGCTTCCCATGGCTCTGCAGGTCACTGGGGCTTCCAGCATCCCTGTCCTGCATGAATGGCTCAGACTGGAGCCTACACTCAACACCCCATTAAAGAGGATATTTTTATTTTTGGAGTGGCTGCATATCATCAAGGAAAGTGCTTGTTTCTATAACGTGGATAATTACATAACACTAGGATTTCTCTGCTCATTATTAGCATAATTTTAAAATTATTCGCAAGAAAATAAACGTGGTGTCTGCAGTCATACTCATTTCCTAGACAAACATTCTTGTTAAATCCACATCCCCCATTTTAACTTCTCTTTTTCTTTTTTTTTTCTTTTCTTAAAGCACTCTTGCGATCTTCCTAAATTTGCCTGTGCCACCATTTCATTTTGCTAATACCCCTTGAAACTGTTAACACTTTTTCCTGAATACTTTCCTAGTGGACACGAAGCAAAAAGGAAGAAAGGCTACTGTCAAACTGATTAAGTGAAAGCTCATTAGAGAAAGTAACAAGAGGTAAAATCTGCATATGCATTGCAGAAATGTGTCTGATCTTGCTAAGTTGTGAAAAGACAAAATAAGCTCAAACCTCCTTGTGCTGTAAGTAGTTCTGGGGAGATGGGGGTTGGGGATGGAAAGGGCTCCCAAATGTGTGTTACATTAAGGATTCCTCCTTAGAAAGAGGCTGTGGAGCAGCCCCTGCTAACACCACTTCACTGAAGGGTTTTAACGACCAGCCCTGATTTACGGGGGGTTGTGCCTGTGCCGTAAAAATTCTCAATTCCTTGAGCCCTGACAAACAAGACCACAACACAAAACCCCTGAACAGCAATCCAGCAAAACTGCTTAAATGGTGGTTCCTTAAAAATAAAACGCAATATAAAGTCAGCAGTAATTACTGTGTGTGTTCTCAGAGCTCAAAACCACCTTTCTATGTGCTTTTTTTTTCCCCAAAGTGTGGTTAGGTAATTTTTTTTTTTGGCTTGAAATAGGGAAGATCTCCCTTTAGCTCTAACAAACTAACTGGTTGAATTATTGATGCCTGAAAATGAGCCCTATCAGCTCATCCTGGGGAGACTTAGAGGTACGGGCATGAGCTGGACATGTCCTCTGCTGGGAGCACCTTGGATGGGATCCAAGTTTGTGAGTGTGTTTCTGGGTGTTTCATCGTGATTGTTCATCATATCCTCTCTGAGGTCACGATGCTGCAGGGTCTGAAGATGAATTCCATCTTTCCCCCATGGTTTGTCCCCCCATAACCAGGGATGTCTGGTTGCCCACAGGGATGCTTCACTCCAGGGCATCATTTTGGGGCATCTTTCTCAGCTTAGCTGAGCCCTTTTCAGAGGCTCAAACTGAGCACTGTATGATGGCTGCAGATTAAATTGACTTTAATTTCTGAAAATATAGATCAAAATTCTAATGTGATTTTGAATATGGACTGCACACCTACAGGCTTTTATGTGAGAGGCAGTAAGGCACCTAAATCTTGCTGCCTGCAGTAAACATGTTACTAATACCTTAAATAACTTTTCTCTTACACATACAATCTAGCAGATTTCGTTTCTTCTACCTTTAAAAAAAAAAAAAAAAAAATATATATATATATATATATCTCCCAATTAGAAGAGGCCAAAGAAGATAAATACCAAAGTACCAAGCTAAAGTAACATGATAACTTTGAACTTAATCCATAAAAGACAGATATTTTACGGTTCAGGCTAAAACTCAAGGCTGACATCTAACCTGACACAAATATGCTGTTGCATGTGAGAGTCCTTGTTAAAAAAAAAAATGCTGGGAATCTGCAGGCATAAGCCTGACAGTGCTAATTTAAATAGGAAAATGTATCTGTTTGGGAGGTAGACCACACATCTGAAAGTTATGAAAGCAAATGCCAATAATAACCATCTAAGGCAGAGCACGTTCCTTGGAATGTGGAAATTACTGTATTACAACAAAGCTGTTGTTTCCACCAGGGTGTTTTATAGCCTGGCTCATAATATTATGTATTTCGGCAGATCCCGGTAATTACAAATTTAAGTCTTAAATCCTTAGCTTTTCTTTATGTTCTCAAAGTACCCCTATAGGTATCCTCTCTCCAAGCTTAAATCAAACCCAAAATACAAGGTGAAATGGGGCTGGTTGAATTCCTGCACTTTATAATAATATTTATTAAGCCAGTTTTGAAGGGAAATGTTGAGCCGAGTGTTTTATTTAAATCCAATGGTACTCCAAAGCGCTCTGGAATTGTTTAATTAAAACCAAGGTGCACATTAATAAGAAAGGATATCATTTTGTCATTTATATATAATTTCTTGATTTTGTTAGGGGAATAAAAAATGAAGAAAGCCCCCCAAAATATAAAGAGAAGGAAGGACCAGTAAGCCTGATAATAGCCCTCCATGGAGAAGAAATAAGTATACAACAGAAGAAAAGCACAGTGAGGAACATAATGTTAGTAAAACACTCTTAATGCTACACAAGCTGTAGAAAATGCTACTTTGCATTTGGGCTGCAGCATCATTAACTGTGGGCAATTGAGTAAAGAGTGCACCTTTTAAACTAATTCCTTGTGCTGGAGACACTGCCACATCCAGGAGCCTACCTCATTAATATGCTATAGTGGTCAAATAGGAGATTAATAACAAAGTCACCTGCTAAACCTACTAGGAACCTGTTGATTAACAATAAGCTCCAAAAATAAGATACCAGCCTGCAAAGCAAAATCGAGTCCAAGGGCAACAAGTGCTTCTGTAATTTATTCCTTCTTTACACAAGGGCATAAAGCTCCCTTTATAACCGTGTTTTCAAGGCCCTGCTGTGAGCTGTAGGTGTGAGCTTTTCAGCTGATTTATTAATTTTAGTTTCAATCAAAGTGTCACCTGCAGACACAAAAATGTCGGCCTCACCACAGAAAACACAGGAAAAAAAAGGGGGGGGGGGGGGAAGTGAGCAGAGGCAGAGGAGAGAAAGAGAAAGACCAAAGGTTTTATTCTGAGAAACACTGCCAGCAATTTTTAAAAAAATTTTTTTCTCTTTTGGTCACGTGAATACCGGACGCCCTGTTCTCCACATAGCCCAAATAATTCCCAGCCACATAATTAAAAAAAAAAAAAAAAAAAAAAAAAAAAAAAAAAATCCGAAATTAAACATTTTTGTCATACTTGGAAAGTCAGCCTCAGACCCGGGCAATGGCGCTAACCCGGCGGCTGCCAAAACAATCAGCCCCTGTTGTCAGTAGGGGGACATTCTCCCCAACCAACCGCCTGAACAACAAGTCCACTGAGCAAAATGTGCAAAAAATTCTCAATTAGTTGTCTTTATTTAGTGAACACTATGGGGTCCTCAACGGCACTATAGAATTATGGCAGGAAAGCTGAGCTCTTCAGTGGCTTATTAGCATTCTCCGAGGGTTGGAGTGCTGCTGGTAGCAGACTGGTGCCTCCAGGAGCTGGTGGTGGGACCCCGGCACTCCTTGGGTTTTGTCCTTTTGTCCTTCCCAGCCAGCAGGAAGTACAGCCCCATGTCCAGGGTATTCTGGGATATCTTCATCTCATTCACTGCTTGCGGGACCGGCAGCGCCCGTGCCTTTGTCGGTGGCCATGAGCATCCTCCTAGTCTGGGAAGCAAAAGCTCTGGGTTTGCCATTAAAAAAAGAGACCAACCCACATGCAGAAAGTGGCTTTGCCCCCTCCTCTCTCCTCTCCCCAGCAGCTTTTCCAAGTGAACATCCCCCTTCAACAGGCTGGGGCTGAAGGAGCTGAATGTTATGGTGCCGCCCTGTTAAATTGCATCAGATGTTATCGACACCCTGCTTCCATGTTGGAGAAAAAGAAGGCAAATGGGGTAAATGGAAGCAGCTCCTTGTCCAATTCTTATCTTAATTTAAATGTAAAGTGAATGTCTTTTTCTTTATACATATTTTTTTTTTATAAAAGAGAGGGGGAGCAAAAAAAGTTGAGTAGCAAGTGCTAGAAATGTCTTTTCTGAGAAAGAGGGTATTTGCTGCTTTAGGGAAAACACTATCATTGACTAAATTAACAAGTTGTCTTATCAACTGCCATAAGCCTTGAAGTCTAATTAATTTAGTACTGATCAATAGCCTTGAATGAAGCATTGATTTCTGCAGCTTTCCAGGGCTACAGCAGAAGCACATTCCCTGCTCCTTGCACGCTCCTCTTATAGGAACCAAGCACTAGTGGTAGTAACGTTTACGTCCCTCTCTTCAGTGTCCAGCAAGCATTTTAGGAATTAATTTCCATGAGAGACTTGATTCTAAAAAATACTTTAAAGAAAGAAATTAGCCTGACAGGGGGTCCTGGGAAATCTCTATTTTTGGAGTTATATTCTGGTCTAAGAATCTCTACCTGAGAGGAAAAAGATTCAGTGGTAGATCAGGAAACGGTGGAAAGCTTGGCAGAACCTAGAGGTACCCATATGTTTTTCCTCATTGATGCCCACCGAAGGGTTGACTTCTTGGACACATATGATGGATTGAGCAGGAGGATCCTTGCTCTGCTTTCAAGACAGATTCCTCCGAATAGAGTGTTAAAAATGTTACAGAATCAACCCTCCATGGTCATTAGAAAAAGAGCAAGCAAAGTCACTAAACACCAGAAGATGAGCTTAAAAGTAAAGTCACTCAACTGATGTGGGCATTTTCAAGCTGCCATCCAGAGATGTGCCATGGGAGACCATGGAAAACACTTCCATGGGGGCAGGGAAGATGTAGAGGGCAGTAGCTTGGGAGGGACAAGGTGACACTGAATGGTGCATGGTGTTGGTGAAAAGGCTCTCAGGAGCCCCATCACGGTGGCTTCAGACCCAAAGTGCTGTGCCCACTCTATGACAAGATGTGCAAACCCACAATTCGAGGCCTCGCAGGTGCAGGAGGCACCATCAGCTGCGGCTCTTTTGTGACATCCTTGCCCGGGGTGGATGTGGGCTGGTCTCCCCAGGGAAATGGGCTCATTATTTGTGTCTGCAAGCCCAGGGGAGAGTTCCCCATCTGGTGGGATGGGGTTAAGTTCTGCCCTGGGCTACGTCCTGGCATCACCCGCTGCAGATAGTGCTCCGCCTTCAGTACCCAGAGCCAGAGCATGGGGCTTCCTTCCTTTGTCAGAATCACTCATGGCCAAATCCATCTGGATAAAATGAAGCAAAAAGATGAATTCAGAAGGTAGGAAGCATTTTGGCAGCACCAGCAGCTCTGCTGGGATGTGAGAGAGGTCAGAGTCAGGCCCTAAGTGCTTACAAATTAGCTTAAATTCCAAACCTGTGCTAGCAGGAGTCAAGCATTGTGACAGGTCTCCTCCAAATCTTTCACTTCCACCACCCTGCCTAGCTGAGGTACATCATTCATTTTATTTCTTTACTCCACATGTTCTCCTAGGGGAAAAGCCACGCAAACCCAAATCCTGTGGGGAAAAAAAAAAAGGGAAAAAAAAAAAAAGAAATGACAATAGGAAAAATTCAACACCGCAGAAGAATTACATTTAACCTTTACAAAATTCGGCCCTTTTAACTTCAGGCTAAAAAAAGAAACCAAAAAGCCCCACCACAAAAGTCCCTCTCCTAGTCTGTTTGGGGGCCTCCATGAGTTTCCATAGCACTTTACAAAAGATCTTTATTGAAGAAAAGATTGGACAAACTTTCCTTATATGTGTGGCCCTAGTCATTAATTGCCCCTGTCTTCTTTACCAAGGCCTTATTCCTATGTAAATACCCTTGCATAATGTTACAGGCTATTGTCAGGCCAGCGCCAGTCAGTCGCCACTTATATGCATTTTTATTTCAATCCGCTGCGCCGGAGAATGAAAAGATGTCTGGACTTAAGCTGTTTACCAACTGGGCCAAAGCTGCAGTGTGGAAGAACTGAAGAAAGCACCAGGCAACTGCAGGAACAGGCTTGGACAATGCAAGCAGCCATTTTCAGTTGAGTTATTAACCTACCCTGAAACTCTTCTAATCTACGCCTTTTTTAAAGAACAAATGTACTGAACCAAACATGAATGAGCCAGGACTATTAAGAGAGAAATCCTCTAAAGGACTATTGAGTGCAACATAGGTTTGTAATCATTTTGTCTCAGTTGCCTGCTACCAACATTATCAATGATGAAAATGCTTGCTCAGTTGTGGGGGATTGTCTCGTAATTAAATGACAGCGCCGTACTGTAAAAGAACATGCAGGAACACAGGAGATACCGAGGGCTTTCAAACGAGCCGCTCCCAGAAAGGACTTGGAATGGGCATGGATTACAATCCAACTTGAAAAACTGAATTAAGGACGTTGGGGTCTTCCTTTTAAAACACCAGCACTTTTCTAGGCCCGCTGGGGAAGGAAAAGTCGCCGAAACAGGCTCTTGCACTCAGAACGCTTGGGATGAAAAGGATCTAAAGCATGTAGAGGAAATTTTTCCTGCTTTAGGTTGGGAAGAAAAGTGCAAAAATGGAAAATCAAACTCTCACATGTGCTCGCAGAAAAAAGAAAGAAAAAAACTTATAAGTTTGCTGCAGGCTACATCTTTGTAGTGACTTAATGGCCCTACAATCTGCGTAGTGTAGTATTAGCCTTAAGAAACTCTTGACTATTTGCATGCATATTAGAATCCAATGAGAGCTTAATAAGTGCATATATATGACAGAGGAAACATCTCATTGCATAGTTAAAGCTACAAAAAAACATTGAGGGAGGCAAAGTCTCAAGTTAATTACCATTACAATGCAATCAAGTACAGCAGTCATAGCTGAAATCCTTTTCTATTAAGACTGCTAGGCTCAACCTTGTCTCTGCAGGTCAGCTCCAGCACAGATAACCTTTCCAGCAGACAAATACATGTAAAATTGGCTCATCTAATTAAAAGCTCAGGGAGGTGTAGAAAAATACCAGCACATTGAGGCTGAGCAAATCACAGAGTACCCCCTCCAGCTGGATGAAGCTACAATATGTGGCTGCTGTTTGTTCTGGAAGGAAACTGAGTCACTTACCATTTCAATAGGTTAATCAATTGACAATTAAATGGAGAAATTGGTTAACTCTGCAGCAATTAACATGACACTCTATTAAGTACACTTTCTAATTGCCACAGCTGCAAGTGAAAATTAACGTCTGTGTCAAAGTGGCTGCATGAGGTTGGGCTGTTCCTGGTGGTGGCAAGGTAATAAATGTAGCTTTAAAAGCCTGTTGTTCATTTTAGACCCTCAAGCACAGTGGGGAAAGGGCCCAGTGCTGAGCTCTATGGTTAGATACAGAGCACCACATGGGTTTATTGAGAGTGTATGTGGACCCATAGGATACTAAATACATTTGTGTGTGTGCACACACATCCCTAGAATAATGCTTATCCCTTCAAAACAACTTTTAAAATCTATTGTAAACTTCTTGGAGTGCGAAAGGTCTGTAACACATATATATAGTGTGCAAATAGTGTGTGTGTGTTGTTAAAGGTACACATGGAAGCAAATTCCCTGGAAGTGCTCCCAGCCAGGTTGGACAGGGCTTGGGGCAACCTGGTCCAGCGGAAAGGATCCCTGCCCATGGCAGTGGATGGAACTGGATGGTCTTTAAGGCCCTTTTCTACCCAAACCATTCAGGGATTCTATGGAAAGACATAATTACAATCATCCTGCTCCCCTGAAGGATAAGAAGAAAATGAAAGTAACCAAATGTTGTCTGATGTCTCTAGAACTGGCAGTTTGATGGCAGTTTGGAAAGAAAAATTTCTTCTGGTTTTGAAGAAATTTTTAGTTGTGGCCAGGAATCAGAGCAGACACCAGCTGAGCCCTCCCAAAGCTGATGGAAACATTGTCCTTGCTTTTCAAGGGACAGAAGTATTTGGTTTATAGCAAATGGTTTCTGAGCTGTGCAGGTTCATCTCCCAACTCCTGGGATGCTTTACTGGAAGTACAAATGAGGTATAAAATACAAGTAGCTGGCATGGACAGTGCTCCTTGCTCCAAAACAATGGTGTGGATGCCTGTTCCTCTCACACTGTCCTACAGACTGTGAGTCCAGGGAAGATGTTCAGCAGTGGCCACTGAACACAGACCTCAGGTTTGTTTTCAGCATAGATAATCACTGAATTCTTCATTTGGCAACCTTTAATCTCTGTTCATTCACACTACAAAAGCAGTAGTCCCCAGGTCCACCAAGGTCTTCTTCTGGTCAAAACAGAGAGATCCAGGATCTGGAGGAGATGCTGTTCTGGAGAAGGCCAATAAGCCCAATCTTCATTTAGGTGCCTTTTCTGGTGCCCAGCAATCTGCAGGAGTGAGGTTGCATTTTTCAGGGTATTTAGGGAAATCTGCTCTCTTGTGGATCCAGAGCTAGGATGACCTGTGTCACACATGGGTGGTGGAGGACAAGAGTGTGACACATCCTTGCATTTCACTGCTGCTTTCTGTGTTTTCTGCAGGCGTGGTGGGGTGGGAGATTATGAATAGAATAGAATAGAATAGAATAGAATAGAATAGAATAGAATAGAATAGAATATCCTGAGTTGGAAGGAACACACAGGGATCATTGAGTCCAACTCCTGGCCCTGCACAGGACATCTCAACAATCCCACCCTGTCCCTGAGAGCATTGTCCAAATGCTCCTGGAGCTCTGTCAGGTTTGGAGCTGTGACCATTCCCTGGGGAGCCTGTTCAGTGCCCCACCACCCTCTGAGGGAAGAACATTTTCCTGATATCCAACCTAAACCTCCCTGGACACAGCTTCTTGCCATTCCCTTGTTTCCTACCGCTGTGTCTCAAACACAGGCCTCTGTAGCCAGCCAGTTTACGCTGGAACAGTCTGCTTCCTACTGGATATGGGGCACTTATTTGGGACCCAAATATGAGAAGCCCTACAGAGACTTGCAAGGACACAGTCAGGTTTTCCCAGAGTAAATTCTATTACTTTCAAGTTCTGCAGTGAAAGAAGCAAAGCTGTAAATCCTCAAAGCTAATAGTGCTAGAATAGTAATTATTTGGTTGTTTTTTGTTTTGTTTGTTTGATGGGTTTTTTGACCAACAAAACCCAGGGAAAGACAAAAGGTTACATCAGTAGCTGCTGTTCAGAACCCAAACCATGAGAATTACAGATTTCTGCAATGAGATGAATTAAGCTAAAAGCCATATTAAGCAGTACTGCACATCTGCTGCATTTCTAAATTCCCTGTGTGTCCTTGCTGCTTATTGTTAAACTTGTTGTTGGGCTAATTGATAAAATCAAGCCCTAACATTTTATTCAGCCTGAATTCTCAAGAGGCTGCAGAATTCCTTCCAGTTTGGCTTTCCAGAAACTCGTACCTGCTGACAGGATTGAATTTTCCTGGGAGAGCCTATGAGATGCTTTTTTGCCTGGTGCTGGAGAATTTAGATTTGTAGCAGGCAGAAAAGCCAGAGGGATGGTGACTGTTTTTTCCTGCCTGAACAAAGTCTGTTGCAGCAGCAGGGAGGAGAACGAGGTCTGCCAGGATCCACCATCCAGCCCTGGAGTACCTGCAGCCGCAGGAGAGGACTCCATGGGACACGGTGTGGATGTCTGATGTCAGAAATGTGTCACTTGAAGAGGCTGCTTGGCTGGCAGCTTCCCAGAGAGTCCAGCAGAGCCGGTGGAAGCAGTTCAGGCTAAATAAATAGTGAGGAGTGAGAGATCAGGGTGAAATCCCGGCTTGGAGGAGTCTGCTGCTGGCTTTGCCAGGCCAGCACCCCTCTGCTGAAAAAAACCCTCCTGTTTTTTTTCACTTTCCTTGGAGAATATACTGAGCAGACAGCACAAATCTTTGGTGCAACACCTGGAGAAAGAGGAAAACCAAGAGTTTTCCCCTTTTATTTCAGCGCCAGACTCTGTGCTGCCACGCCTGCCTGAGCGGAGGGGAGGTTTGTCCCCGAGTGCCATGGGTGTCGTTGAACATATACTTCTAATTGCAGCTGCTTTCCCTCTAATTATAGCTCCGTTTGGTTAGGATTTTCCTCCAATCCCTCATTTCCCCTAAAGCAAACACCAGAGCACCAGAGTTGTAACCCCAGTGGGGACATTTATTAATAACCCCCTTGGCAAATAGGGAAAAAAATCATTACGCTGTATTAGGCGCTAAAATATTTTCCCACTGCAAAGGCTAATTGATAAAACCAAGCAGATATTATGGGGCAATTAATGTTAAGATGAAAATAAACACGAGAGCAAAACAAAAACAGGCTGAGGGAGAGTATTTTTTTTTTTCTGGCTTCCAGGAGTTTCTTGTGAGTTAGAAATGAGATGCTGGTAAATAATCTGAGATTACCTGCTTAGAAAAGGAGAGATTAAAGAGGGAATTGAAGGAAAGGATTCTTGCACAGCTCTTCTAGTGAGTGGTTACAAGTCTTAAGGGGTTTTGCATGTCTTTCAAAAAAACTTTCTATTTAGGTTGGCTTTTCCCCCCACTTCCCAGAACAGCTCCATATTCTGCACTTCACTGTAGAAGTTGACCAACCCAATCTAAGTGAGTTACAGTCCCAGAGTGTCAGTTTGTATAATTACAAAGGGGAAAATGAGGGAAAAATGATGATTTATCCCCCTGGCTTCAGATGTAAAATAAAGATGCTCAGGGAAAAGCAAAATCTGGCAAAACTCTGAACTTATACTGGAGGGATTATCTTTTTATTTGCTGTTTGTACAGCGTCAAACACCTTCGATCTTAACCTATATCCAGAGCTTCCAGCTGCGAGCACAAATCAAACAGTGGACGACCAGTAAAGGAGAACAGACTGGTCCAGCCACACAGTCCATGCACTAACTCTGGGGTGGGGAAGGTGATAATGAAGACACAGACAAACAAGACACTTCCTTCCTGATATTTTATTCATTCATCAAACAATATTACACATTCCCATCGATGCAGGCAGTGGGAATTCTGCAGGGCTGATTAAAAGCAAGCGGAAGGGAAGGAGCAAAGTGAATTCTTTGCTAACCAGCAGATTTTATTTTAGCTAGGTTTGTAAATTTTTACTTATTTTAGGTTAGTAAGGTTCTCTAGCAGCTCAGAGTGCAGTGCAAGTCCTGTCTGAAAAGGTGGTGGATGCAAGAAATCCTTCACTTTATTCTTGCCTGTCTAGGGTTCAAAAAAAGTCACAATGCCACGTTTTTAAACTAATAATAATAATAAAGTTGCATGTGTCCTGTTCCTGTTTGAGGACTGCACATAGGCTACCAGAGGACTTCTGCATATCATAGCAGAGGTTTTTGGGGGTTTCTTGTGAAAATTCCTCCTGTGTCTGCTGGGACAAACCATGTCACCTTCTAACCTTAGGAGGTCTCCAGTGGGTATTGTGGGTCAGGTCTGGATGTTGTGGCACTGCCAAGCAAGTCCTGAGGGACTTGTCCATGCTGCATCCAAGGTGGGAAAGGACCTTTTAACCAGGCCCTTTTTGACCCGGGATGAGCAGCTGGCTACTCCTGGAGTCAGCAGCCTGGAGGGAAATGGTTACTTAAAAGGAGATCCCTCTTTAACAGGCTGTGTTCAGGAGGGAGTGACATCCTCAGGCTGCCTGAGGGCAAACACACCTCCCCATTTACCTGTGACCAGCTGAGATTGTGCTTGGCTTCCTATCACATCTCAGGGGCACCTGTCTCGGGGGAGGCTGTGGGATGAAGATTTTAAGACACGGAGTTGCTCACCAGCCTTTCCTTCACCTTTCTCAAAGGGGCTGTGGGAGTCTTGTCCCTCCTGGAACTTCTGGACTGGTGGGCACAGCTGCATTTGTGGGAAGAGAAGCTATATGGAGAACCAGGGGCAAGGCTGAAGGCAGGATTCAAGTCTTCACTCCACATGTGCTGTACCAGCATCGAGGAGATGTCATGGTGGGAGCTCATCCCAATGCTGGAAGAGACTTTGTGGGCCTCCCAGACCATCCTCATTCATGTTGTGGATCCAAATCATCACTTACCCAGAGATCAGCTTGTGGGTGAGTGCCAAAAGAGTCTCCTGGTTGTAATGATAACATCAGCTGGACTCTGTGGCTGTGTGGCCTCAGATACTCTGAGTTTTCAGGGGATGGGGTACAAGTGCTGGAACAAGATGGGAGAGAAGGAATAAGCTGCTCATGGATATTCCTCCTACCAAGCCAGCAGCAAATGGGCCATCTCAGTGTCACATCACTGATAAAAAGGATTAGAGATTTCCCTTGTTCTAGACATCTGCACCCTGGGTGAAGTCCATATGGTTGGGGAAAAAAATTGACACTATAAAATCGAAACTTTAGAATATAGCCAAAAAAATCTGACAGTTGTAACAAAAAATAAAAGCCCCAAAGGGGAATCTATGGTTCCAGGAAAGGGAGAAACTGAGAGCAGATGAGCAGAGCAGGGATGTGTTGGGTGTTTTCAGATGCTGGGGAGTGAGTAGGGACACCCCTGGGTGACCCTCAGCCTCTAACAGGAAGGGAGCTCTGCTCCTGGCTGGGTGTGGCAGTTCCACCACACTGACTCCGAGCTCCCACCATCCTTGAAGCCATGATCTGGCACTGGGGCCAGGTTCCTGCCTCCTCAAACCGACCCACCACATTTTGCAAGAGCCTTGAAGTAATTATTGCAGAGTTAAGCATGTTCCTGATTCCCCCTCCATGGTCGTGAATCCCTTTAGGTACAACCTTCGGCTCACCAGACTCCCTTCCCAATCTTCTTCCTTACTGCCAAGTGCTCCTATCAATGCTTGTTACACACCCATTTTCCCTCTTTTCCTTTTTCCTTTTACACCTGCACTGCTGTGGCTTTCAAGGTGCCCTTCACTGTTACTCAGCCCTCTTCATTCCAACCTGGACATTGTCTCCTCTTCTTCTTCCTGGGATCCTCACCAGAACCTGGAAGGAGTAACTGCAGAGAACCTATCATGCTCTGCTGCTGCTTTTGTTGTACAAGAGAGGAGCTTTGAAAGTGAGAACCCTTTCAGCTCTGCCTACAATGCAGGCAGCACGTTTCCCACGTGGGAAATGAGCACAGCTCTGTTCAGACCTCCACCAGGGAGCTACAGATGGTAACCAGTGTTACCTGAAGCCTTGGATATTTTGTATTTTCTAATTCATAGAAACAGAATGGTTTGTGCTGGCAGGGACCTTAAAGATCATGTCATCCCAACCCCGTTCCACTATCCCAGGTTGCTCCAAGTCCTGTCCTACCTGGCCTGGAACACTTCCAGGGCTGGGGCAGCCACAGCTTCTCTGGGCAATGAGTATCACCTTACTCTTTCTCAGCACTTTCTTCCACTCCTGGCTTTTCTGTTTCATCTGGCTCCTCCTGAAAGCTCTGCCTCTCCTCTCTCTCCTCTACCACTTATCTTCTGCCACTTTCTGGCCTCTTTGACATCAGTTTTGATTTGTTTGTGCTGCCTGTTTTTTCCTGTGGTCTTCCAAGCTCCAGCATGCACCAGAGAAAGTACGGAGGATCTAAGCAAGGCCAGGAAAGCAGCTGCATTATCACAAGCACAATTTATTATGTACCACCTGTGCTTCACAGTTAATGCACAGCAGTCACACCTGTCCCTGCTCATTGCAGGGGAGTTGGAGCAGATGACCTTTAAATGTTCCTTCCAACTCAATTTATTCCCTGATTCTATGACCCCCAAAAGCCACTTTGCTCTCACAATAAGTGGCCAGTATATCTGATGTGATATAAGTGTGAGAGCCTGCTCCATAAAAGAGACAAATGTCCGGAGAGGAGTTTCTGAGATGTGACTGGTTGTCCCTTGCCCCATGTCTGACACCTTCCCTCTGGTTCTGGACATCAGGGGGGCAACCTGGTGATGCAAAGTCACCCTGGGCACGGGTGAGGGTGCCCTGCCGAGGGCTGAGGACAGGAGGAAGGTGCCTGCATTGCCTCTGACCATCTCCCTACATACAGAGTGGGGATATTTGTGCTGCTTTGTTTGTGCCTGGGACATGAACCAAGAACCTCTTTAGGATGATAATGGAAGTGGCAGAGTTTATTTAGCCAAGCTGTGAGTATTTTGGGGGTATTTCTGTGCTGCCTTATCACCTCAAGAAGAGGCAGACTGCTTAAAATGCTCAATATTTAGAAAAGCTTGTTTCATCTCTCGTCTTATGTTATTGGTGTGGAATATTCCCTTCTTAAGCACACTGCAATAATATTAGATAATTGCTTAGCTCATTTTTCTATATGGGTTTTGTTAATTCATAATTGTCTCAGAGCTGAGGAAATGTTTCCTTTAAGAAGGTTAAACAAAGAGTTTATTGACATTAGTGAAGATTGGTTAAAGAAAACATTATTAAATAAAAGGAGCTTTATTTAAACACTAAATTAATCATTTAAAGGCAAATTAGAGGTCGTAACTCCTCCTAAATAAATAATGTTAAACAATAATTAGATATCCATTTTAGATTACAGGCAAGCACTTGGGTTCAGTGGGCTGAAAAACAAGTTTCTTCTCATCTCTTCATATTTGTTCAATATACATAATTAAAGCGAATCACTGCCCCGCTTAAATTTTCCATTCTGAGATTAAAAAAAGATTCCATTTGTAACTGTGTGTCATATTCGCCATTAGATGATAAAACATCTTTAAAGCTTCACTTTCATGTAAACAGAAGAAAAGATGAGAGCATCCAGAGAGATCCCCGGCAGTGGAAATCGATTCTCCTAAGCTACTGGTTACAGTTATCAATCTTATCAAACAGGCCGATGCATGAGTGCCCTCAGCCACTTTGATTTGTATGATCTCCCTTTGCCAGAGTTAACCTTCCCCACGTTCCAGCGTGTGCAAGAGGCCCTATCTGGGCTGTAATTACCCTCCCTTTCATTAGCGCTCTTACTCATCTCTTAAGTGCGAGATAAAACTAAAGAAACCGTTTTCCCCCCTCTTGCTTCATTACACTTTTTTTTTTCATTTTATTTCATTTTTTAATTTTGGTGGGGTTGTTTTTTTTTTTTTTGGTAGGCTCCGAGCAGCCTCATTTGTTCTTTCCCACGAACATGAGCCAACCTTCTCCCTTCTCATCCCCCTTTCAAAGAGGGATTCGGGATGGGGAGCCCCAAACCCAGCACCCCACGTCTCATCACCGCTGGGTTTGCATTAGACCTCCTCAGAATGACGACGGCTGGTGAGCACTGACAGGGACCACCACCCTCCAGAACCTTCCGTGGGCTCTGCTTGTCCTGCTGCCAGCCGGCTTCACAAAAAGCACGGGGAATTTTTGTCAGTGGCGATACAAGTATTGAGGAGTTGGATTTAATGAAAGCTGACGTTGGCGCTGATAAATAATGACACCACCGAAAGCAACCTCGGCGGTGGATGGCAACATCAAAAAGCTCTCACTCTCTGTTAAGGGATTGTCCTGCAAAGAAGCAGGAATGGTGGCGGGGGGAAAAGCTGAATGCTCTGGCAGGATTTTACACAACTCTCCCATCCGTGGGTGAGGGTTTTTTGCACTCTGCTCTTGCCTTTGCCACGTTGACTTCAGGCTGATACCGGCGCTGTGTGAGGGAGTATTGCCCGGCTAATTGTCACCCCTAATTGCATCCCCCTCGTTAGCCTTGCCTCCGGTTGTTTCCCACTCCTCTGCCTGGCACCCAGGCTCCTGCTCAGCTCTTCTGCATTACCATCATTAAGGTGAATACAACTTTCCCCTATACTTAAATAAATATTTCACCCCTTTTCTCACTGCTTCATTTTCTCTCATTTTAAAATGAAAGTGGCTGATGCTGGAGATGTTTTTAACCCCTGCAAATGTTATCTCACACCTCACACAGATCGTCGGGGTCTGCAGCACTGGCAGGGATCACAGATTTCCTCTAAATCCATGTTCTAGAAAGAATAACATCACCAGGAAAAGTTGTTTTGCACAACCCTGCTATCTCTCATTAGCTAGTGAACACAAAGGAACGGAACAAGACTTTTCTGATTATTTTAGTGGGTTTTTTTCCCCCTTAACTACTGAATTTACACACAAAAAAGAAAGGCACTTTGTATTTAAGGTTAATCAAGTTTCAGTACAATTTTTTACAAACTGGAATCACACTAATCTTTTTTTTCTTGCTCTAATGTGTGGCTGTTGAAATCCTTAGCTGTGATAAATTAAGCTACTTATTAATCTAATTATCGTACATTCATCCTAGAAACTTTCATGTGACTTGAAAAGGCTATTCAACCTTTTCCCTCCCCTCCTAGAAAGGGCTCAACCTTGCACCAATTAAGATCATTCTGAAGTAATGCTTTAAAAAAGCTTTCTTTAATCACCCAGTGGAACATGGGCTGATGGTAAGCAAACTAAAAGCTGTGAGAAAAGTTTACCTTACCTTTAAGTCTGGGTATTTTTGAGTTGGAAGAGGAAGGTCTAATTGTGGTGTTCCTCTCTTCTTCCTCTTCTCTGCTCTCCTAAATAAATCTGTGAAATTATTTAGCAAGAAAAGTTGTGACTGACACTGCTGACTTTTTTTTCTGAGCGTAGCAAAGGACAAGATGGGAAGATGTATTCGAACAAAACACGTGAAGCCTAATTCGGTATTGGGTTAATTGGAAGTTTTTGACTCCCAGAGCATATATTAACCATCCAGATTTCAGAGATACTGCTTTGTTTTAAAGCCTTATCTATCGATAGGAAAACATCCCAATTCCAAAATATCCAAGGGATTAAGAAAAGGAGAAATAAACCCCCAAGTACCGAAAAGAAATAGGTTGCGAGTGTATCCTATCTTGAACATCCATTCATCGCCAAGCGGTTTTGTTACTTTTTCTTAATAACCACATAAATGGAGCTATTTTATATTCAAATTAAACTAGGTATTAATTTGAATGCAAAGCAGCTCAGTTTGTGCCGTTTCAATGACAGGTTTACCCCCAGACAGAATTTATGAACAGCCCGATGTGGGGGAAGTCGGCTCCTGCTCCTCACCCCCTCTCCGTGCCTAGCAAACTTGCTAACTGTGAATAGTTTTTGAAGTGAAGATTAAAAGAGTGGAATTATAAAGTATAATTACATTTTATTGAAACTCTAGAAATCAGAAAAAAATCCAGCAGGAAACTTTTAGTGAAACATGATGTGTTGTCATTATCATTAAAAGATAAAAGTTCCATACTGTTTTTATCTGTTTATTTGGAAGAAATCCAGCCTTTGCAGTAACGCAGGAAACAAAAAACTGGAATGCAGGAGTAATTATTAAAACTGTGTGATTTGTTATCTCAGCTACTGTCTTTCCAAATGGTAATGCGATATCAGCAGCTGCAGACGGTCGCTGATTTCCTCTATTAGTAAACAAGTGCTTTGGAGACCTGTGTGAGGCACTTTAAGCCCACTACTCCCCGAAGTGCTGTCAGGCTTAACTACTAATCCATGGTATTTCAGAGCACTGGAAATTCATCTTTATAAAACCTGAACAAAAAAGGGAAAAAGCCTGGAGGGCAGGAGCTCCCTCTGGTGAGACAAATGACATGTTCATTTATTAATGAAACAATAACCCTGGAAAGAGGATCAAAGCACATTCCATCCTCACTTTACAATCCCCAATTTTCTCAGGCCATACCATTTAATTGAGCCATGACAATGGAATACTTAATTGTTGCGTTAAAGTTTGAAGAAGAGACTTCCTCAGAATCAATGTTCATTTCTGGATTATGACAGTATAATGTTGCCAGCTTGTAGCTGCTGGAATTTTATTTTCTCTCTTTATTTTATGCAGATTGAGAGAGAGAGAGAGAGAAAGTGCTGGTTTTATTCTTTTACCAAAGGCTCCTTATCCCTCTCCATAAGCAGGGGTGAATATACCTGTACTGGAGGTAAAGCCTGGCTGCTGGCCCAGTGCTGTGTTTGTGCCCAGGGGGACAAGCCCGGGGGTGACTTCTGTGGCGGAAGGAGGAATGCAGGGGGTGCAGCACCTTGGAAAAGTAAAAAAAAACCCCGGGTTTTGATTTAAGATTAAAGAAAAGGCTGAAAGAGAGAGCTGGCCTCTGTAAGCTTGTGTTTCTGTAAGCACCAGCGAGGTTCCTGAGTTCTCCAAGGGATCTTCTGGCACTGGAAGCTCTGCTCTACATCACCATTTCCCTGAATCTGGGCTACAGGCAGGTCCTAGTCCATCCTTACTCCTGGAGCCAGTGTTGCTTCAGTGCCACCCCTCAGTTACCAGGTCTGTGACCACGCTCCCAGCCTGCCCACCTGGCTCTGCCTGTACTTTCCTTCCTCCCAGTACCTCAAACACATGGATGCCTCTGTGCTTGGGAATGCTTAAAGGGCTTTTGATTCTCACCCTAAGAGGATCTTCCAGTTCCTTCCTGGGAGCTCACATTGTCCCCCACCAAAGTTTTGAGGCAAAAGGACCATCCTTCTGCTGTTGTGTCCAGCTGCTTCTCAGGCTCCCAACATTTTGAAAGGCTGTGAAGAAAATGGAGGTGCTCAAAATAAAAGCCACGCTTCCAAAAAGAACAGAATATCTTCTGAAGTTAATACATGTGTCATATCTGCCTCCCAAAGTGTCTTTCCCTGCCACCTGATTTTATCAAATTTCTTATTGGTGACTCATTTTATATAATGGATATTTACTGACTCTAAATTGATATTTACTGGCAGTGATTGACTGCATTATTTTTCTTTAACCTGATTTTAACTTAAATACCATTTTCTGGGTGCCTGCAAAGAAGCAGCTAGAAAGGCTATCGTGCACGAGTGTCTGCTACCTTTAAATTAATACATTCTGCTTTATTAATTCTTCCTCTGACATGTATTATAATACACTTGCATGTACATAGAGCCTATCATATAAGAACCCTGAGGCACTTACAAACATTAACTAAGCCTTACAATCTTCTTACTTTGGGTAAACAGGGACAGAGGGAGGTTAAGTCTGTCATCCTGACAGCTATGTGCAGAACTGGGCAAGGAACTGCTCTATCCTGATACCTTGCAGGCTCTGGGGAGCCCACAGTCCCTGTAGGGTGGCTAACGCACCCCGTAAGATGGCTAAGGCACCCCATAGGATGGCTTGTGTTCCCCATTCCTCCATATGTGGTAGAAGTGGTCTTCAGGTCTGGGAAAATGGGTCAGGATCTCCAAGTATTCACAGTGATTTGTCTAAACTTACCCATATTTCCCCCCAGCCTTACCTGACTCAAGCAATGGTCTGGGTATTGGCTATGCAAGACGTGAGTAAGCCCTGGTTGCTCACCAGAAGTATAAATCATCCTTAAGATTATTTCAGAGGGGGTAATAGAGAAAAACAGAGCTGTTGAGAAATCCACCTAAGCAACAGATCAGCCTTGGGGAGTGCATGTGTGTCCTAAAGGCACTGAAATCTCAGTAGGATTTAATAGAAAATATGGCCCAGCCCCTTTTCCTGTTCTAAACATGAAGTGCTGAATTAGAAATGGGGTGGGATGGAGACCCTCTGGAACTTGAGCATCATAGGATGCATAATTCCCTTAAAAGAAATACATCCCACTGTAGGGTGCAGCACAGGGGGTCCCTCCATGTAGGTCAGGTAAAGTCCCATTGCATTCCTGACACGGGAATGAGCAGATGAGAAAGTCTGAGTAAATGAATTGTGTAACAAAGCCCAAAAGGACTCTATTTTTTTTTTTTCCTTGGAGTATTAAGAAATCTGTGCAAAAATCCTCTGCCTTCTGGAGGGCACTGTGTGACAGGCACTGTGCTATTTCCAGGGTGCCGGGGAGCTGGGGTCCTTTCATTTCTTTTCTCCTGTGCGTGCTGCAGCAGGGTTTAGCTGACCCATCCCTCCTGGGGGAGTATCAGGATACCCCAAATAATCCCAGCAATGGGGGTGAGGTCACAAGGACCAAAGGCAATAAAATCACCCTGAATCCCTCTTCATGGACCATGCAGGGATGATCCTGAATGCGCCTATGGGAACCTCTGTGGTCCTGCCATTTCCCCTTGTACAGACCCTTCCATGCCCGGGATTCTTCCTCCGCCAGCAGAACTTGTTTAGTTTTGCCCAAAAACTAAGAGGAAAGAGCAGCTTGTGGAGAAACATTAAAAGGAATGGTTATTCTTCCCTTTTCAGGAGGGTGAGTGGCTGGGACAGGAGCAAGGCCCCATGCCAGGGGTTTGGGGAGGAGGATGGAGCCTGACCAGCAGCACGAGCTAAGTCCTTCCGTCCCAGCTTGCGTAGGCGAACCTGCTCCTTCTGCCCTGCCCCTTACCTACTGAGTCCCTGGAAATCCGATTACTGATCCAGGCCAGCCGTACGTGCAGCCAAGCAATTACATTGTTTTTCCTCCACTGCAGCTCGGCGGGTCCTGCGGGCTGAGGTTTACGGGAAAACAGAATTTTAAGACAAAAAAAGAAGCGCTTGATGATATTGGTATTACGAGGACGGCTTACAGTGCTGGATATTACTGTTCTGCTCGGGAGTGATTACGGGTTCCAGTTGAGACTGGATGGTTTATTATGTTTTACTGGAGTGCAGGAAGAGCTGGGAAATGAAGGGAATGGGAAAAGGCAGAGTGGAGTTGTGGTGATGTTACAGCTGGGGAGCTGAGGTGTGGGATGAATAAATTTCTGGTTCTTCAAGGATGGAGTTCTGCCCATGTGTTCACGCCCAACCCAGACCATTCTATGATATGATAAGCTATGATATGATATGAGGTATGATATAACATGGCCATCCTTGGCAATGACAAAGAAGTTCAGCCAAGGTCATAGCACAGACACTCAGGCTCCATGCAGAGCATTCCCATCCTCCCTAGGCTGGACCCCTGAGCTTTCCCACCCTGGAATGGGTTTAATGCTGTGCCCGTCTGGGAGTTTTGGACAGCTGGCTTGGGAGCAGGGCATGGCAAAGGCCTAACTTCCCCTCAGGAAGCAGGTGGGCTTTTGGAACTGCAGAGGAAATGTTTTCTTGCACAAGTTCAAGATAATAAACTCAACTGAGTGAGCAGACACCAGGAAGAAATATTTAATTATCCTTCTCACCATTATGAGGAACTTCTGCCACTCTTCAGGTTATTATACAGTAAATAACCAGTTTTCTAAAGGACAGAGCTGTTTTAATTATATGACAATGAATGCATAATTATTATGTTTGTTAGGAATGAATCACAAGACAACAGACTTGATATTGCTGCTCTAGTTAGTGCATCTTAATTACTTTTTCATTTATTTTGCATATAAAAGCTATTTGCTAATTGTCTTTGCTGTAAATATGCAAAATATAATTAGTCATTCATAATTCTTTATGTGTTATCTAACTGTACATTTGTTACTGAGGAATGTATATTAAAGTTTGCATATTTAATGGGCTTTTGTGGCATAGAATATTTTTGTACAAAGTTTTCAGGAAATATTAGAGACATCACTTAAACCTTCTTTTAACCCCTTTTCCTATGCAAACCAGTGTTTCCCAGAAAGACTAGATATTGATAAATTAAACCCCCTGGAAATCCATTTCTGTTTTCTAAGCATACAATATAAATCCAGTGCTGATAATATGAAATGCCTCTTGGTCTCAAACCGAAACCAGAGAGATTAGGGCCTGTTAAAAGTGTTGCAAGTTGGTCTCTACAGTGAATTTAAACTGTAAGTACAGAATTACAAATGCATTAGCATCTTATTGCAAGATCAAGTGCATTTATCTTGCTGTAGGTGAGTTACTGTGAGAGTCAGGCCACGGTGCTGAAGAATCTGGTAGCAGTATTTAGATTAGATGCTGTTGATCAGAGCAAGAGGTCACTGTTCCTGCTTATTGTAAGGCTATTGAGCTTCTGTCAAATAATAAAATATACCAGACTTGAAATCTTAATTTTGCTTTCTAGTTTGGGCACTTGTTGGATCTCTCTTTAGTCAGGTTGCTCGCCCTGGATTGGAAAGCCACATAAAGTCTTCATGCTTTTCTTTTTCTAAGGCTTAGGCAAGTTCCATCTGTAATTAGCCCTCTGCGAGGCCCGCCGTTCCCGGGAATGTTTTACCTTGTGATTAGATTCACTGCAGAGATTGCCTGGTTCAAACGGGCCGTGTGTTTTTGGGAGCTGAGTGCCAGCCCAGGTCTCGGGGAGCTCGGCAGATAATCACACATCAGCTGCTCCCTCGTCGCGGCGAAGCGCTGCCGCTGATGCACGTCACATTCCGCATTTCTCCATCTCAAACATTTGATTTACTCTCCGGTTGTACTGTTAATCCTATGTCATGACACTCCTATTCACTTCTGCTTTTCAACTGAAAGCAGCTTCCTATGAAGATAAAGCTAGGTAAAATCTATTGTAGGGGGAAGAATAACTTGAATGCAGCTATCATATCGAAAAGAAAACACACTCCTCCACTCTTCACCCTTTAGATGCTCTGAATACTTTCCTTAATGATGAAGTCAAACAGAATAGCCACTGAGAATATAAGCCATGGTTATTTTTTTTTTCTCCCCTTCAGAAGTAATCCTGCTCTGTGATTCTGTAATTGTTCTTATTTACGCTGGGCAAATCTTTAAAAACTAACATATATAAAAAACAGAGTGACAATAGGGTAGAATTAGGGAGAAGAAAACCCAGCTAACATGCTTCAGTAAATTGTGAGATGAATAAATCATACATATCCCTACTTATCAAACAAGTATTTAGAAAAAAATTTAAATAATGCTGTTTAATGCTGGCACTTGCATAAACCCCACAACTGTCAGTGACATTTTTTCCAAGCAGTTGACTACTTGAGCTATAGATTAAAAACCATACATTTTATGCATCTGGCACAGCGCAAAAAACCCCCAGCACTTTAAATGGTGTTCCACTTCCACACAGAAGCTGTGCAACAGCATTTAATCAACTGAGAGCTGAAAACTTTGTATTTCACATTACAGGTGGGGTTATGGCTGTGTGAAAAGGGGAAAGTTATACAGGACAGGTGAAATTTCAGTTTCCAACCTGCACAGCCAGGAGTTACCCTGTTAGAGGGAGGTGAATCCTAAATACATTTCTTTTCCTGCAAATAGGCTGGACATGGACATGCTATGAAGGTATATTGAGAGCATTTGAGTATTTTTCTGCCCATTAAAGCTTTCTTAGCCTTTTGGAGGAAACGAGAACAGCTACCCAATGTGGCAGAGGTTCCTCCTGTGATCCACTGCCTCTGCCATGAGGGAAGGAGGGCTGTCAGTGCTGGGGTTAAAATCAATTACAATGTACTAAAAGAATCTGTTGAGAAAACCAAATCATTTGGTACCAAATTTTCATTTTGTCTTCTGCATCAGGCAACTCAAATAGAAAACAAAATTTTGGGTTTAATGGCAGAAAAGACTTTTGAAAATAAATTCACAGGGGTCATAAATTGTGTGGGTTTCAAAATAATCTTTATTACTATGTGGGTGATGCTGAAGACATAAAGACTCAGAGGCAGTTTTGGGGGAGAATTTTAGTCTTTGAGCACTACAGAAGACTTTATGTGTGCTTTTTGGAAGAATTCATTTAAAACCCTGTAGGAAGCAGGTAGGCTGCATGTTTCCAGGGCAGGCAAAATGCATTTATTTCTGTCCCATTTAAAAGTTGGATTGGTGGGTCAGGATGTCAGCACAGATTCCCCCCAACTTCACCACGAGCTCTGCTGAGTAGGATCTGTGGTCTCACAGGAATACAGCTCAGTTAGTCCAAATAAATCATCATGGAGATTTTTTTCCCCATTGAGGCAGTTACAAAACAGCATTTCTCAATGTAATTTTTCTTCCTTGATGGTGGGATCCTGGGCCATCAGCAAAGCCTGAATTTCTGCCTGGTTCTTTGGGGTCAACTAAACCACTGGCCTGTGCAGTGCAAAGGGAATCAGCAGTGTACAGGATCTGGGTGGGAACTACAGATCTGGACCTTATGGGCTAAAACACATCCAGCCTCGCCTCCTGCACTGAGTCAGACGTTGATAGAAATGGTTATTTTCTCATCTGAGTAAATTTGGGAGGGTGCAGCATCTTTTCTGTGCCTCCTCTGCCTACCTTGGCTGGGGCTGCCCAGCATCTCT